>NC_138101.1:186425748-187688581 GCF_964146895.1 Miniopterus schreibersii
CCACTCGTGCCTCCCAGGTCCCCATCAGTGCTCGAAAATGCCTAACGTCTTCCTCAGGAAATGCTGCTCCCGTCTGAAAGGTAAACTGGGGCAGACACTTTGCTTCCAGCCGGCCCTGCACATCCCAATTTGATGGCTGCTATTTTCGCTTTAACCTCTGTGAGGGGGAGGCTTTGTCTTTTCACTCCCCCATCCCAATAGCTCACCATTTAGCACAGTGCTATTTGCATTAAGGAACTGAAAAATGGTCCCATCTGATCATTTCTTGACCAAAGTACAGAATGAAAGTTTGCTGTGGTGGAAGTTGGGCCAAAGGAGGCTGCCACTCTCACAGCGTCCCTGCGTGTGAGGAAGCGAGGGTGCGGGGCCAGATCGCCTCCAAGTCCCCTCAGCACTAACACTTTATGATTCGAGCCATCTGAACAGAACCACTAAACAGCCAGAACGTCTAACGGGGCAAACTACCTCTGTCGCAGGAAACCAAATGTACACCACAGCCTGCAGACCCAAAGCCACACGCATCCACAGGTGAACAGGCCCGCGGCGATACCGGGCTGGACCAGGCCATCTGACAAATGCACCTCTATCCAGTTGATATTTCATTGCATAAAATTCAGTATTCCTAGCAACTCACTAATGAAAAGGATCTACTCAGTTTTTTATTTATTTTTCCTACTTCAGACTTGGCTCCGCATGACTTTAATCCATTTTCAGGAACCAAATCTACTCACAGTGGATATGAATTTGCCACAAATGAGGATACTCGAAAGAATGTGCCGCTGACTTAACCAACAAAGGGAAAGGTGCAAAGATGTTTTAATAATGGTGCCTCATTGGACTCAGTGCTTATTCTCCTAAAGTGACTATCTTAAAGAAAACAGTGACTGTTTGCATGAACATTATGACGTGTTTAATAAAACTAGTAAGACATTTACTTGGTACTCTTTATGGCTTTAGTATCTAAAATTCTAGATACTAGTAAGACATTTACTTGGTACTATGGTTTTAGTATCTAAAATTCTAGATACTAGTAAGACATTTACTTGGTACTCTTTATGGTTTTAGACTAAAACCATAAAGAGTACCAAGTAAATGTCTTACTAGTATCTAGAATTTTGAATTTGAGATGATTAAAAATGACATCTTTATAAATGAATTTCTTCACAATCTTTCTTAATGCTCTTGAGTAAATTACTGGGATGGGTGAAAACATGTGGCTTCTTAAGGGAACTGAGTTTGGTAGAGGGACCAAGCAGGTTAAAAAGTTAATACGCTCATCTAAGAACCCGTATCGATTCCTAAATAAGCACTTGTGATCCATTGCTATTTTCAGATTTTACAATAAAGAAAAATCCCAACTCACTTGGCAACCTTCTGTTTAACTTTTAAAAGAGCAAAATGAAATCAACTCGTTAAATATTATGGCTGGCAAGCTAGCCTTGGTCACTTCAAAGAATCAAAATCTCTTCAGGTTTCAGCATGATTTCACTGCCTGCCAGGTTTCATATGTGTGAAATTAAATTTCTGTTAGAATTCTAGAAAGGCTGAAGCGAGAAAAACATGTTTGTCCCCCAATTTCACATGTGCGTGTTTTCTGTGTACTCTGGAGTCAAAGATGAGGCAGGCAGTGTCTACCCTTGAAAGTCATACAATCTAGTAGAACAGCATTTCCCAAATTTCAGTATTACCTGTAGTTACACTTACTATTTTCTTCCATGTTAACTTATAGATTAATTAGCCCTGCACCCTACGTCTCTGTAAGACAGGCTTAATGGATGGCAAGTTGGTTGAGGTTGGGGGATGCATAGAGCCATACCTGCAGAGCAGTTTATATATGATTTCTTATCAAAGCATGAAGAGAGGTGGTTATAAATGAGATAGTCGGGTATTGTGTGGTCAACTCCCCCTTAAATCCCCCCATGGCTGCCACTATTATTCTTGAGCAATTTTTATAAATTACCTGAATAATATACTAGTGATATATTTTAATAGTCATTAAATAAACACCACCTAGAATCTTGATTTGCACCTGGAGTTACACATAGTATTCTTTAGAAGCTACTATTGTAAAAGATTCAAGGTATGCCAGAAATAGCTGACCTAAGAGAGAAAGTCTAAGAGCCATTCATTGCTATGAGCAAAGTATAAACAAATCAGGAAGAGACTGGAGGAGGGAGAAAGGGCTCCAGGAGCAGAGCCCAGCTGAATACCATAGACGCGCCTGTGCCGAGCAAATATGACAAAGGGCTTCGGCCAACTCTGCTCTCATAAACTGCTGAAAGCCATTATCAGCACTTCCTCACCCAGCTCCTCTTATCCCATAAAACATCTGCTTCCTTAAAAAGAAGTTCCACACCAACTCTTCAACTAACAATTGGAAATCGAGAGTTTCCTTTCAGGAGGAGGAGGGATGGGAACAAAGCCTGCCTTCTGTGATTTTACTGAAAAACCCACTGCTAATTGAAACCATATATTTAGTATGGGTAGAGAGCAAAGAATGCAGGTAGCAGAAGGGGATTTCTTGAAGAAAACCATGCTCCTCCGTGAGTTCAGATTAGCAGTGCTATGCTGTTGGCTGACTTTTGGACATTCGGTTCTATCTGAAACAGCTGGGGCAGCAAGGAAGCGTGTCTGACAGAAACCCAGTTAGGCCGGATGAAAGAGAGGCCATGAAATGCTTCTGTTGTCTCCACAAAGACAGAGAAAATGTGTCAGATTCAGCTTTGATTAAATTCTAAATATAAACTTTTAGATCAGACTTTGTCCAGTTACTTGGTCTGCTTGGTACAATGTGACATTATGCTTTCAGCAACTGTGGATGTTGGTCCTGCTGAAAATCTCAGTGGATTTCTAGAAATCTGGATTGTTTTTGTTCCGGTGATTGCCATGAGAGCAAATCGCAGGAGATGGCTCTAGCCTGGCTTGAAAGAGAGCCTGACGTATTTCCTGCTAACCCTTCCCTCCACCAGCAGTGTGGTCACAGTGGACGTCTCACTGCCTTCCTGTAACAACAACGACATGAGAAGCCAGCTGCCAACACGGTTCTCCTATTCCAACAGTTATTGGTCTGTCAACAGCAATATGGTCAAAGCTGTACAACTGTAATGCTGCTAGCTGCTCTCTCCAAAGAGATGAGATGGGGATAGAACACTTGCTTGTACTTTGTCATCACAAACCTTTTTCAAAAGACCTTGGACTCCCACTGCAGTCTACTGAGGTCTCTGGAATAGCATTCATCCCTTCCTCCTTTGCACAACAGTTGTTTGTGTGGAGGCTTTGGATTCCTATGGATTGGTAATGATTTTTCTTATTATACCATTCTCTTTAGCCCTAGCAGAGTGCCTATACACAGTAGAAACTCAATAAATGTTTGTTGAATTTTGTATTTAAAACAATAACAACAAACATGAATATTTTACAATTAGAATGGAAGCTCCAAGGAGGCAGAGATCTTTGTTTATTTTGTTTAATGACATGAGTTCCATGCATCTAGTAAGTTCCTGGCACACAGCTGACACTCAATGAATATCCGTTGAATAAACAGATAAATATTATGATTTTCCAAAGAGCTTGAGCAGTATTTATTTGATTGGTAAATAAAGAAAAGGAAATATTTTATATATGTGCAAAGGAAGAAAGACCAAATTGGTAATTTCTCCTTTCTTAGACAAGGAGTTGGCAAACTTTCTATAGAGGGCCAGAGGGTAAATATATTAGACTTTTTGAGCCATGCAGTTTCTGTTGCAACTACTCCACTCTACTGTTGAATGTGAAAGTAGCCAGAGACAATATGTGAATAAGTGGGTGTGACTGTATTTCAATAAAACTTTATTTACAAAAGCAGTCAGCAGGCCAAGATTTGGCCAAGTGTGCTGATTCCTGCTCTAATCTGTAAGGATGAAGGCAAATTGACAGTCATTCCCTCCTGTAAGACTGTGCCTCCTGCCTCTTTATACATCCTGCATCACCACCTGGAACAAGTAGCACAGCACTTTGCAATATGGTAGCTGCACAGTATGTTTGTTGAAATCAACTAAATCCTTCAGTAACTAATTTTCTAGAACCAGTTTTCAGTAGAACCAACAAATTCAGTCCCTGCAACGTGCCCTTTTCTTTGAACTCTGTCCTAGCAAAACACAGAGGAAGTTAATAGCTACTGAAATAATGTCTTATGAGAGTGGGGCACATACTCTCTTGATAGAAAGAGTCCCAATGCCTCTTACATGAAGCGTTTTCTTCAAGATGTCAGTGACTCATTAGAGGTAGCTTCTCTGATTATTTATGAAGCCCAGAAATAATTAACAACTTTCTCATAGCCCATACGAGCTCATGCTTCTTTTGAAACCGCCTCTCCTCTCAGTCTTTTTAAATAAATGATTTTCATAAAAAGCATATGAGCAAATGATCACTGGTATCTACAACTGGCAAGAATGTTCTCCCACAGTTCCATCTCTAATGACTACAAAAAAATGTGATATTTGCATGAGTTTTGTTAGATTACCTCACTACTTCAGGCCAAACATGTGTTATATATGGTGACAGTCTACACATTTGTCACTGAAATTAATCAATGTTTTGCAACGTTTAAGTAGTGCTGATGTAGAACAAGTCACCATATCATGTGCTCTCTGGCCCTTCCTGGACTCGTACTACCTATCTGCAAAACTTCTTCCTCATTTGGCTAAGTGTTGGCCTCACAAACCAGGCCTGATTTCCTCTTCAGCTGCAAATGTAAGCCAGGCAGATTTGGGTTTAAATTCTGATTCAACCATTTAATTGCTCTAAAACCTTGCTGTCTTCAATGGTAAAAAAGAAAAAAAACATGGTGCCAACCCGGCAGGCTGCTGTGAAAATTAAATGAAATAATGCATATAAAGTGTGGGACACCTACAAAAAGAGCAATTTCAGGTGATTGGCTCAATAATGAGTAGTTATTATTATTAGCTATTATTGTCTAAACCTTGTATTTCTGTTTAAGGCTGGCAGCACCCCTGCTTGAGCGTATGAGCCTGATGGGATTGCTGCGAGATGATTTAGTGATCTTCAAATTTTCTATATGAAACAACAAGGTCCCTACGACAGCCCCTAACACCAGCTTACAAAAACAAAGGTAAATGGTGTAAAGTCACAGGATTCCCTCTTCCCAATAAGGTATCAATAATATGGCATGGCAGTGTTACGTTTTTGGAGGTGGGGCAGTGGAGTGCTCATTTTAGCACGCTAGGGAGGACTACAGAAAGGAACACTGTCTTTACACCCACGGAGTGCTCTAGCCAGTTACAGTCGGAGGTCGCATCTGTCCGTAATAAGTAAATATATACAGTGCGATGAATATTCATACATACCACAGTTTATAAAACTATAAAAAAGCCTGAGGAGCCTTTAGATTTTTTTTTCCCCCCTAAATTGACTTGGAGTGCACATTAGAATACAGATGGATTCCCTCCAGGTCAGTGTTCTCAATGGGGGTCAGTTTTGACCTCAAGGGACAGCTAGCAGTGTCTGGAGACGTTTCTGGATGCTGCAGCTTGGGATGGGAGATGCTAATGGCATCTAGCAAGCAGACATTAGGGATGCTGCTAAATACCGTACAATGCATGGGGCAGCCTCTACAGTAAGGAGTTATCGGACCCAAGTGGTAACAATACCAAAGTTGAGAAGCCTGCTCTAGCTAATACCTGCCAAGAGTCCAGTGGGTTTGAAATCACCCACAGCCCAGGTAGATCCTGAGGAGAATCTAAAGAATGGTGGACCTTTGGTCAATATGATCAAATCTTTCCAGTGCCCTATGTTGGTTCCGCCTTAACGAACCAGAAGCTTCAGTAGTAGCAGCGAGTTCATATCCTCAGGGAAAGAATGCTGATGACTGTAAAGGCCAAGATTACAGTTCACAAAGTTCTCTATATGTTACTTTACCTACTGGGGACTTCAGCTCTGAGAGTAGCAACCAACACCCACACTTAGCCTTTAACCAACCAAGAGGCCAGGGTTTCCTGGCTCAGGATTTCTCAAGCAACATCAACTCTGATGGACAAACAACACATTAAGCAACAGTAGCATATCCGTGAAGATTAGTTCCCGAGTAACATTATAGGCGCTATTTTTTTATTCTCTGCCCCTACAAAATTAAACACCTATTTCGTGCATCGAAGGATATCTCCTCTTTTACAAGTGCTCTTACACGAGCCCTGCAGGAGCTGCTGAGAAAGCTGTAGCCACAGACATGGGAAAGGCTCAAAGACCGAAAGTGTAAATAAAGGACATTACTTTGAAGCTTCTGATTCTGTACTTGGGGTCGTCTCGGCGCTGCTGGAAAGACTCCCGGGGAACCCTGTGTCTGGAGTATATCCCATCGATTCTCTCGGATGAACTGTGGGAATCCTGGAAAAACGACAAAACGTCTAAATTGGTGGACAAAAGGAAAATCAGTACTTGAAATCAGAATAAGCAAGTACTGACATGTAGAAAACATAATTACATGAATTATGTAATTGTATCATAATTATAAAACTTTAAAGAGATGCTTAGGGGAATCATATGTCCCTAAGGACAGAGAAGAAAGACGTCACTTTCGAATGACACAGTAAAAATAAAACCAGGGTCCCACGTTGGTTATTTGCATTCTTTTTACAGCTAGTCCATGTGCCAATCTGAAATAACTGACACCGTTTAGTTAAAAGGAAAAAGTTTCAAGTAATATAAGTGGTCTGAAGATGGTCGTTAATGACATCGTGCCACTTTTGGATGTGTGTATTGTCCCTTGTAGTATCGGTAAAACGAGAGAGTTACCTTTAAAGCTAGAGCCCATTTGCTTCAGCAGTTCTTAAATAACATTCTACTTTGTAACTATTATAGCACATAGTTTTTATTTATTTATTTATTTTATTTTTTAAAAATATATCTTTATTGATTTCAGAGAGAGGAAGGGAGAGGGAGAGAGAGATAGAAACATGAGAGAGTCATTGATCGAGCCCTCAACCGGGCATGTGCCCTGACCGGGAATTGAACCCCGATAGCCTGGATCCTAGGTCGATGCTCAACCGCTGAGCCACGCCCAGCCGGCCTAGCACATAGTTTTTAAATGTAAGGACATCTGGCGTGGCTCAGCGGTTGAGCATCGACCTAGGATCCAGGAGATTGGGGTTTGATTCCGGGTCAGGGCCCAGGCCCGGGTTGCGGGCTCAGTCCCCAGGTGGGGGCCTGCAGGAGACAGCCGATCAATGACTCTCTCATCACTGATGTTTCTCTCTCCCTTCCTCTCTCTCGCCCCCCCTTCCTCTCTCTGAAATCAATAAAGACATATTTTTTTAAAAAAGGAATATCTCATCTCATCTCAAAAGCATAAAAAGATTCAGGTAATAAAGAAATTCTAAAAGCAAACATTTCCACAGCTGGGGTCGCCCCCTCTGCTTTTCCCTCACCTCGGGTTTGGGGGGAAAGGGTAAAACACGGCAGTCACTGTGGCCAGCGACTTAGACGCTAATATTATGGATTAGAGAGAAACTAGAACACTCGTGTGTGGGAAAAAACATCTATGGGATTTAGTTCCCCAAACACTCCCAAACTAGAAGGAGAATTAAAATTCCAAAGCTCTCATTTTTAGGTGAAAAAAGCTGTAGCGCCCGGGCAGCCGAGAATGGCTCGCCCAAGGCCAGGCAACTTGCGGCGGGCGGGGCTCCGAACCAAGGCGACTCCCTTTCACTGCAACAAACGCGTGGTGTATAAACGTGGGATTACAGAGCCATCCGCTTCTTTCAAAATGGGGTTAAAACAGGAGAGAGAGCATGACACACTTAAAGAACAGTGAAGTCAAGACTCAACGGGACGAGCTCATGTTCACACTTAGAGACTACAGCGTTATCAAGATGACCGCTAGTGACAGGAGCAAGCTCCTCATTTTATGGATGACAAAATGTCCCCTGAGATGTTAAGTGATTTGTGTGGTGCAGGACCTTGGACCAGAACCTAGGTCTGCAGACTCTTGTCCACAGCACACTGATTTTTAGAAAAGTTTGGGAGTTTGAGAACTGTAATCTGCAATAATCTACGTCTAATGACCAGAAGGCTTACGCATTTTTATTGAAGGCTATGTCTAGTTGTTTCCACTAAATTGATTAGAAGCTCGTTTTAATCATATAGAGGGGTTTACAGTATATATAGAATGGGTTTCAAGCTAGAGGCGGTGGGGCAAGCAGATGGGTCTTGCTGTTAATAAAGAGAATTAGACCCCAGTTCCAACTAATGCACACACTCCAAGCTTCAGTGTCCTCAGCTGTGCGATGGGGGAAATAATGCCTGAGGATTTCAGAATATGTAGTGTTTAGTACTTGGCCACTGCCCGCCACACAGCCGCGCACAGTCCTTGCTAATGGATTCCTTTCCATTTTAAAGCTAAAGGTTTCCCTTTTAATGACCAATACTGGAGAGTAGGATTCTAAACTTTGAAAAGTATTCTCCCTACACATTTCACTATATAGCATCTTCACATGTGAGTGTGTGTGTATATATGAGCTAGACGTGTATACAATCACTAGCCTATATGACAAAAATAATTTTAAAACTCTGGTAATAGTAGAGAGCAGAACTTTTAAATTGTACTAATGAATATTCTGTTCAAAGTAGACCACTGGGGAAAAGGCGAACTGTCACTAAAGATTAATCTTTGTATTTTGATGCTGGTATAAGGCAGGCGTTTGTTTCTCAGTGACAAATGCCACCTGTTTCCAACACCTTGTCAAATGCCACCTGTTTCCAACACCTTGTCTTATCTGCCCTCCTTTCCCATAGAGGACTTCTGTTAGCTACAGAAAAAGGTGGGAAGGATATGGGTGGCACATGTTGCCTGCTATCCACACTGGGTAACATAAGAGTGGGTAAAAATCACATCTTCTTGGACACTGGTTTCATAATTCTTTGATAGGGATTTAGACCGCAAATGTACAAAATCATAAAAAAGAATAAAAACTTTAGTAAAATATCTAGAAGCACCGGGTTTTGTTTTGTTTGCGATAGTCTAGATTTCTGGATGTCTCAGCTCAACCCTGGATGCCACCCCAAAATGCTGAGTAACTGAAATACCAAAACATGCTTAATGAGAGGTGATCTGAGGTAGTGCAGACCTTGAAAGCCTCATCATATGAGAGCCTGCAATGAATCAATATGGCGTGATCGAATGGTATTTCCTACTCATTATATCCTCAAATAGTACATTAGATTTTAAAAGAACTTAAATATAATATGTTATATTTTAAAGCCAACGTGAAATAAGAGGTCGATTGCTTTTCAAGAGAACTCTCGCCATTGTTAGCCTGGGCCACACAGGGCCGAGGTACCACAGATCACGAACACTGCCCGCTGCACCGCATCCCTGCGAGGACGTGTGGAGGCGCTCTCGGCCTGGGCCTCGTCTGGCAGAACTAGGTGACAGGGTTTACTTGCTTTGCCTCTCTCTGTGAGGAACTTTATTTTTTATTATTATTTCTTATTATTTTTAATGCTCACCTGAGGATATGTTTTTATTAGTTTTAGAGAGGAAGGAAAGGGGAGGGAGAGAGAGAGAGAAACATCAATGTGAGAGAGAAACATCAACTGGTTGCCTCCCATGTGAGCCCCAACCAGGGATCGAACCCGCAACCTAGGTATGTGCCCTGACCAGGAATCACATCTACAACCTTCTGGTGCCCAGGACGATGTTCCAACCAACTGCGCCACCCAGGCAGGGCTCTGTGAAGAACTTTAAATCCATAAAGGAAATTAACTGGATTGTTAATAAAGTGATTTATGGTTAGAGTTCTATCAATAAGTGGCATGGGATATAAAATCTAAAACTCTATGTGAGTTCTAATTCATATATCATAGTATAGTGATAACCAATGCATTATTGCTTCTCTAAAACAAACAGTACTCTGGAAATTTGAAATTCAAAGGAGATAATTCATAAATTAAAATTGTTTATCAATGATGTTATCTATTGTCAATATAATGTATAACCTCTTTTAATTCTTAAGCATTTCTAAATCATAATTAAAGCTTTAGAGGGCCAAATGAGCCTCTAGGAGTACAGTGAACGTCTCTCTCTATTTCCCTATATTGTGCTAATATATAAGTTCCATTATTTTCAACCCTGACATCACAAATATGCGCAAACTCTGATAAGATGGACCGTTAAGCATCCCCACTGTTTTTCAGTCTTTCCTCTCTCCCTACAATTTTCTTTGCACATCAGTGAGATGCCAAGTGTTCTCACTCAGATAAAAATACTGAAAGGAACAAGCCAACTCTTTCTCACTCTGAAGTCTTTGAAACCTTCTAGTAGGCTCAGTTTCTCAGGCACAGACTCCAGATGGTCCAAGGCCACTCGAGTACTCTGGAAAAGAAAACAGACGGAAACCAAACATTATAAAAAATTTATTAATACCCTCAGAACCCAACTACGAAAATTCAGTTGTACCACTGGCATAAGCAGCTCAAGCTGTAGATTTAGAGAAGCAAATAAGAACAGAAAGAATAGTATTTCTAGGGTAAATATATCTATTTAAATCATAAGAGTGATTTCCTTTTACAAAGTATATGAGATTCATTTGCAAGACTGACTCAGAAAAGAAAACTCTTCCTGGACAATTGCTTTCAACCGATAGTCTATGAAACTTTCTATGGAGCATTTCATATTGATATTAATTTGCAAATCTGTTTCAGTGAATACCAGAAATAAACCACAAGGTAATACCAAGAAAAAGATGGGCTTGCAGTTACTTATCTATGAAGCACGTTAGAGATTCTCGCATGTTGCCATTATAAAGAACAGTTCGCAATGATTATTTTAGTTAAAAAGGAAAAGAGCCATTTTCAAGACTTGGGAGAAATATCTGAAATTAAATATTTGAGACAGGAACACAAGATACTGTTAATGATATAAATCAATTACTCACACAGTCTTTTCATTAGCTGGTCACCGATTTACACCTACCAATATAAACACTAAGAGGAAATGATCTAGAAGTTATTTTGAAGCCAGTGTAAACTAAGAGCTTAAATGGTAGAGTAACCCTGAGACTGGAGACTGTATCATATGCATTGCTATATTCTCAGCGCTCTCACGGGGCCAGCACCTAGTAGGTGGGCAACAGATATTTTAAATTTAAAAAGAATTATAACTATTCAGTGAAATAAATAAGCCCCATGGCTGGCGCATGAGAAGAAAGTGAAGGGTCTTACAAGAACCTGGACATGAGTTTGCACAGTGTTGTCGAGAAGTTAGTGGCCACTCAATATTCCATGCGCTCCCACACATCTCCCATGTGAACGGTTCTGAACACTACACTGGGGCTGCAAATGGCACGTGTCACCTCCGGGATGAGACGGTGAAGAGCCTGTGTGCTGGGCTCTTCCACCTGAGTCTCTGCCACGAGGGCCTCGGCGGCCACCTGCTGCAGATGGCACAGCCGCAAGAGAGGAGAGCCGCCGACCACACTGGGCTGGAGGTGAGTGAGACATCACCCTCGGCTGCATTCAGCAGTGAGATTTCAGGGGCTGATAGACACCAGTGCGGAGCAGCGCATTAATTATTGCAAATAATACCTGAGAGCTACACAACTAAATTGTAGGCTAATAGGTGGTCACTGGCTTTTTTTGGGTGGGGTGAGGTGGAGGCTCCCTTCCTTAGGGGAAGTTCAGTGTTTCTGGAACGGTGCCGTGGTCACTGGTACACTCCCTTGCACCTAAACTTCCTATTTTAAATCCCCTATTTCACCCCAGTGCCTTCACCTTCAATCCAACGTTTCCCAGAGAGTGCCCCCGTCTCCGCAGGCTGTGCGCGGGGCCAGGCTGGAGGCCCTCTGCAGGGACCGGCACCCGCACTGCGCAGCCTTGCGGCGTCCTGCGCGGTGAACGGCACTCGCTCTGCGCCGCTGTCCCCTCGGCGGGCGGGAGCTTGGGCTGCGCCTTCCCGGCCGAGTCATTCCCATCTTCCTTTCAATGTCCTGCGACTCCGAGTTACAGGTGGCCTCTAGCTATCCGTGTAAGGCGGGTTTCTGTGGCTTCAGATTCTAACCTTTGAGAGAAGAGGGAACCAGCCTGACTTCACCGTTTCGAAACTGGAGTCCTGCGTGCTGCTCTGTGAAGTTCCTAGAATCCTCGATTTGGATGTTCCGTTGAAAGTGTTGAGGCCTTTGCTGCTCCTGCTGAACATTACATGACTGTGACTCTCTCCCCCACGTGCCCTGGTCCTAAGGCGTCGCCCAGCTTCTCGCAGGACGGGTTCCAAAGGGCACGTGTCAACACGGCCCCGCCCCAGAGGCTTAGGCGGGCAAGGAGCTCCGGCCGCCAGCTTCGCCACATGCACTTAAACGGGAAAACTCCGCATTTCCTCAAGAATTACCTTGGCCCTTGAACAATATTATACAAGTCAATGCCATGGTGATTTTAGAGCAAACCTTATGCCTTGAGTAAAATTTTCATAAACAATAATTCTAATAGGCTTGTCATTTTAAAACTTTATTTCCCCTTTTTATCCCATAATTTTTCAAATTTGGGAGTGACCCTCTGAACCGGGGTTAAATATGTTAATCTCGTTTTTTAAAAAATGTTTTTATTGATTTGAGAGAGGAAGGAACCAGGAGAGAGAGAGAGAGAGAGAGAGAGACCGATTGGCTGCCTCCCGTATGCACCGGGCTCCTGCCCTGATGGGAACTGAACCGGCGACCTTTCGGTGCACAGGGCGACGAGCAACCAACTGAGCCACGCCAGCCAGGGCCACTTTGTTATTAAAATAAGTAAATGACCTCTTTCCCTACTGTAGCATAATGAAAACTAAGCCATAGAACTGAAATTCGATTTTGCACATATTCATTAATCCTCCCGCTGCCCTTGGTGTAGATCCTGTTGCTGTCCCCTCATACAGACGAGGCAACTGAATAGCCTCCTCGCAGCCACGAGCTAGCAAAACTCTGATGAGGGTCCAGAGTTTTCTGATGGAGATGTGACAGTTTCCTTATCATATAATATTTTTTGTGGTAAGTCACGGGCTAAACAGGACAGCAACCCAGAAGCTGTAACAGTGAGTGCTTTGGGTAACTCCCGATCCCTCTCCGGGTCTTAACTCCCAGCACCTAGAGTGCTGGAGATCCGTCCTTCACGGACTTATTTCCAGGAGAGAAGTTTTAAGATGAATCCAGAAGAATTTCACGTTGCCAGTGCTAAGGAATCTGTGCTCAAGACCGTCACCCAGGAGTATACACGCACATTCTTTCTATTAGAGGAAACAGCATGAGATTGAGTTTTATGATACTAACACCGTCTTTTCTTTCCTCTTTTGTAATATTTAGCATTAGTATAGCGCACTACCTGGCCACAGGGGCTTCGATAAATTTTGGCTGAATAAAGACAAAGGCAGAGTTACCACGTTCTGAACCACCGACTGAATCTTGGCCTCTTTATTAAAAACCCAAAAGCAAACGTTTGCTGTTGCATTTATTTTCTCTAGACTGAGGGCAAGATCAAGTGCTGGAAACAGCAGTGAAGCTCAGAAATCCTGTCTATTAGCCCCGTGGCCCTTACACCTCCACGTGTGTTTAGGTGTCTATTGAAAAGGCAAAGAACAAGCTGGCACTATCCCAAAATCTTCCACACACACGCGTGGACTCGGGCCGTCTGCACTGGTCCGCAGTGTATTTTTCGCCAGTTGTCCCTTTGTTTCAGGCTGCAGGGACACTGAATGACACAGCATGGCAACACAAGTGGCAGCAACTGGGAACGAGAATGGGGTTTCACTGCAATTCTTAGATTCTCGTTTCTTGTAGAGAAAGCCTAAGAAATGGATTTAACCATAGGAATATTTTAGTTAAATACACTTCTTTTTGTAAAAATGCATGTGTTTATTTTCTTATGAACATGTAACAACTGCTATTTTCTTATAGTGCTATTGGAATCATATGTTTTGAGGTTTAGACGATAAAGAAGATGCTGTCTATATTTTTATTTTAAAGTGTGTGCATTTTTGGCACTACACAGATATTAAATAAACAAGGCTATGGAGCAGTTTATTTGGGTTCAAAAATGCAATTCTATTTCATTTGGAAGGAGATCCACTGCAAAACTTTCTTGACAAATGGCTGAAAGATGGTAAAAGGACCTGAGTAAACAAGTTTCAAGGAGAGGAAGGGTGAGATCATGAACAGGACAGACTGTCTGACTTTTCGCTGTGGTGACTGTATCCAGCACAGCTGTACTGGCTGCACAGGGCGATCTTTTCATCCAAACTGTGTAAGACACTCACTGGGACCAAACTGAACAGTAGCAAGAACAGGATGGCAAAGACACTTTGCTGATGCGCATCCTTCAGACAGCCCCAGGGCTCGAGGTGTGTGGGTTCCCTGGAGAATCAGCAAAATCTTCTATTTCTAGACTGTGCACTTTAAGAGAGTTCTAAAGATCAGACACCCACTTAGAAGTGTTTACATGCATCTTGGGCTAAGAGATGCATAAGGCTTACTAAATAAAACACCAGTTAATGCAGCAACATGGTATCAGTGACTATATTTGAGCTAAAACACAGAAGAATTTTTGTCAACAAATTCTATTTGTCTTCATACGACATAATTCTAGTCAAATGTGGTATATAAATCTCTTTTAAAAAGCAAACATTTATAAAATTTGTGGGCAGCTTATCTTCATTGGAAAACTTAGATAAAGGTTTTCAAGGCATTTTATCTCATTCATAATAACTTCTTAAAGTGATAAACTACATGAACTATACAGAGCTGGCCATTCCAGATGATTGCTTTCTAATTTTTACACATAACCAAATTATAAGTTATAGACAACTCATGGCCTTATTGTTAGCTTAATTTGGGGAATTTTTTGAATGAATGAGTTGAAGGAGAAAGGAGCACAGAAGGAGTAAAGATACATATCTCTTCTCCATGAGACATCTGAGATTCCCTCTTGAAACATTTTTCTTGCCACTCCCTAACATAAAGGAAAAACAATGTCTCAAGAAAAATGAGGCCTAGTTTAGTGCTCTCCGCCTACTGACCAATGGGTTAGGCGCTTACAATTGGTCTACAGAGAGGAGCGTCGTGAGAGCCACAATCTAATTTCTGTGGAATCACTCACAGAAATTTCTTCAAAAGGAAAATAAAACATGCTCACAAAGAAAGATATTTAAAAACATTTGCCCCCAAAATATGACTGCCTGTTAATAATGGCAAACAGTATACGCAAGGGTTTCCTGGAGGAGACCGAGTTTAGCAAGTTCTGCTAAGGTGGCAGGTAGGGAAACGATGCTTCTGAACGTACTGGTCCCAGACGTGAGTTCTGGGGTGGACGGTATGCTGAACTGGAATCCGCACGCCTGCCTGTGGACAGGCACAGTCCCAGAAATGCTACTTACTTGCATTTTGTGGTTTGGGGAATATCACTTTTCCCTTCCCTGCTAAGCTTCAGCCTCATTCATTCATTCATTCATTCACTCATTCATTCGCAAAATGAGAAGTCACGATGGTCTTTATTAGTCCATGCCCACAGGATAGTTGTCATTACCAAGTAAGAGCGTGAATGTGAAAGTGTACTGAAAATTGGCACGTACTTTCCAAACAGCAGGTATTAAAAGAACGCTGGTTCCATGAGGTACTATCAACTCTAGTAACTCTCAAATACAGAGGGGAGGTGAGTGATGATCTAAAATTATAGCTAATAAAAATTAGTTAACAGAGTATAAAGTAGAAACATGGCAAACTTAACACTGTAACCAATATTTAGAAACTTACTTGCTGTTCTACAGATGTCATCCAAAACAAAAAAACAAGCGTAATGGAACATAAATTACTTTTTAGTCTCCTTATCTGGTTAAAACTCCCTAAGCTCAACATGAGCATTTTCAAGTACACAGGAAATCTGAAAGAAATTTACAGAGAACACCCATATACCTACCACCTAGATTCCACTATTAACATTTTGTTATATTTACTTTATCACACATTAATCCATCCATCTATCCCTACATCTATCCATTAACTGAACTATTTTTTGGATACATTAGTACACTTTTTCCTAAAGATTTCAGCATGCATATCATTAACTCCACTTGAATATTTATTTTTAAATGTAAGATTTACATCTAATGAAATGTATAAATCTTAAGTGACTGGTTAACTTTTACTATCTTTCCTCACTTCTTCAGCGAAGGCAGAAGTCAAGCAAGCCCTCCCACTGCAGCATGAGACTTCCCTTTGTAACACTTTCCAGAGTACCGATGCCACATTTATTTGTGTGGTTATTTGATTAGTGTCGGTTGGCACTGGCGGTAAGCATCAGGAGGGCGGGAATGTCCGTCTCGCTCACACAGTGCCTCCCTAAAGGAGATCCTACTGCTTCCTGAGTGAACGAATGAGTTACTCCACGCAGGAGAGGTTTCATTCGATCATGCAGCCTGCACACACTGACGAAACGCCTGCTCTGCGCGGACACTGCTCCGGGCATGGTCTGGGTCAGCTCGCGGGTGCTCCCCGCGCCAGGCCTGGCTTGGTCACACCTCCCCCAGCATGTCAGCGAGCAGCACGGCTCGTAGCAGGCAGGCCGGAGGAGGAATCCTAGTTTAGTCACCGACTGGCTACGTGTCCCTCGAGAGGCTCCGGGACACCCGTGCGGCGGGGCTCCGCTGCCTCATCTGTAAGCAGGGGTTCCAAGGCCACCCACAGCGCAGCGGCCCAGGGGACCAAACACACGGCGCACGCAGCGCGGGGCGGGTGGGGCGCGGGGAGCCCGAGCTCGGCTGTGACCCCCGAGCCGACCCGGGCGCCTGCTCTGTACAGCTCCCCAGTCGGGAGGCATCCTCAGCGCTTCCTGGGCTCCAACGGGTCGCCCCCCGCGCCTGGCCGTCCCCCAGCTGTGCGCTTACTTGTCCCCTCCAGGAGACAGCGACGTCCTCGGGGGCAGGGCTGTATTTCCCCGGTATTCCCAGCGCCGAGGACTTCCTATCACACCCAACAGGTTCCAGTTTCAGGCACAAAACCTTCTCAACACAACGATCAATACAGACACACTCAGAGGGTAGACATGTGAGAAGAAAAATATAGCACAAATTATTTTTTAAAGGTAGAACTTAAAAACTGTTTCGAGGGACAGAGGATGTTTCCAAATAGACTCAGGATTGAATAATAATAGCAATAAGAAATAACTGGAAGAAGTGTGAGGGAATGTAGGGTTGCCTCGAAATGGGGGGGGGAGATGGGAGGGGAATCTGCAGGCGCAGGGACAGGGACCGGCCTCAGGCGGACACTGGAAATGCCAGTTGCGTCCCAAACACTGCAAAGCCCTGGCCCCAAGGCGTCAAGACACCCACAGGGAGGCCACCGCCCTCGCCTCAGGTCACATGCGTCCCAGGCCCGAGGGGCACTGAGAGGAGACCCCGTCCTGGCCGAGGCGGGTCCAGGCTGGCTTACTGGACAGCACCTCGCTGAGGCGGCCTGGTTAACCTTCCAGTCCTGGAAACTAAACGAGGGGCTGCTCCTTTCTCCAAGATGCCCGTGCCCTGGAGAGTGACAGGACAAATTAACCGTTTCCTTCCCCACACACGGCCCCTGGAGCCGAGCGGCGTGCGAGCAGTGAATCCCCCCCAGGGATGCGTTTCTGGCGACGGGCACATCACATCTAAATGGGAATCGGGCAGGGATTTTATTCTTATCAGTGCGGCTTTGAGGTTTCATTCAAACGTGACTGAGATGCAATCTGCCTGTACTCACAGTCTGCTTCATAATCAATCCTCTTTTGAACGCTTAGAAACACTCCTCTGGATCTTCTACAAAGAATCTTCCTGGCCGGCCGCTGCCAAGCAGTGACTATGGAGAATGTTTCAATGCCGTTGAAAATTCGACTGAACTACCTGCTAAGGGTCCCAGCCGCCAGGCCACACTCGTTCAAAGAACCAATAATCTGAAGCTGCAGCAACACATTTGGTAGACGGCTCACTAAAATTGAATTTAAGTATGTGAGTTGCTCTGTGAAGGTACGTCCGGAACGGCTGAACAGAAGGGCAAGGGGACGGGGGAGCACATGCAGTATATTTGAGTAAAGTGAGCCAGTTTCTGAGCTTTTAGCCATGGCTGAGAAGGGCGGGCCATGAAAGCCAGTGGGGAAAGCCAGCTGACAGTACTATTTGGTGAGCAGATTCACCGGACATTTGCCACAACCAACTGTTTTTCTGAAACTTCGATTGCTAGAAAGCTTTCTCTTCTTTTTTCTAAACGAAAGCCAAGCATTCATTCAGCTGGACAACAATGAAGCTTTGTGCCCTGGTGGTTAGTAAAAAAGGAGCTGGTCTTGCCAAAACAATTTGAAATTTTGAACTGAGGCTCCCTGCCCTACTTCATTTTAACAACTAAAATGAGCCAGTTCTGTAGCCTTTATTAGAAACATAAAGAAAAAGATAGACAAAACCATATGACTTTGGATATTTAAAGTACGTTACGAGAACTAGAAAACATGCAATACTCCAGAAATTAGGCAGGACTACTCCGCGCTTACACAGAAACTGGACAGGATGTTCCGTCTGTCTTTCCTTTATTCAACAAGCAGTGACTAAGCACCTGCTGTGTGCAAATCAAACTGTAATATCACTCCCTCAGACTTCATCGTGCTAAAGCTGACCACGTTTAGATCAAGCATATTCTTTTGGTTCCTGAATGAAAATAAATTATTAAGGCAACAGCACGATATATAGATATTACACTGTAATTTTTCATTAACTGCCTTTCCCCCATTTAACTGGGACATTTTAAGTAGAGGGATTATGCCTTACTGCTCTTTGTATCTGTGGAACTAACACATAAGAACTACTCAATAAATACTGAATATATTTGATACTACAATTGCTTCTCAGTCACCCAGTAACTTCATACATGCACTGCTACTTTAAAATTTGCTAATGTGAAAGATCGGATCACTTGCATGTGATCTGGGAATGATCCCACATGCTGCCGAGTGAATCTGGGTGTGTGGGGTGGGATACATTCTGAGATAATGAACTGGCGACAGTAAGACTGAATTACATGAGGACTCCTGCTCCCCACATTTCTTGGGATAGTCTAGGACAAAACTTCATTAGAAGTACCAATTAGAAAGACTAAAATTGAAGTCTTTTATACTGTTTTCCCTCCCATTTCCCCCCATCCCCCCATCACCAAACTTCAGCTGGAGGCCAAAGGTGAGAGCTTTGCTCTGTATTATGTTTTTTTCTTTTTTAAAAATATATCTTTATTGAGTTCAGAGAGACGAAGGGAGAGAGAGAGAAACATCAATGATGAGAGGGTCATTGATCGACTGCCTCCTGCACGCCCCCGACTGGGGATCGAGCCTGCAACCCGGGCCTGTGCCCTGACTGGGAATCAAACCGCGATCGCCTGGGTCCTAGGTCGATGCTCATCCGCTGAGCCACGGCGGGCCGGGCTGCTCTGTATTATTTCTAAGAAGATGCAGACATAGGTACGTATCTCAAAGTCATGCAGAGGCCCACCTGCAGTAAATATGCTCTCTCCCTCAGACTCAGGCAATCCAGCGCTTTAAAGAGCTTCCTGGGGATGCAAACAAGATGTCTGTTGATAGTGAAAGCTGGGCCTATCAAATTTATGGTACTATCACCTGAAGTTAACTGTAACTTGCAAACTGTGGGAACCACAGGAGATTCATTTGTAACAAAAACAAACAGCATAACACAAACAAAAAGTGGGGATACAGAATGACAGTTTGCTCCCAGATCTTGGAACACAACAGTGTGCTTTTGCTTAATTTGTAATATATTGGGATGATTAGTCAGCATTTATTATTCTGGTCCAATGGATGGAGTTTAAAAAAATATTTGTGCTGCTGATAAATAATTTAGAGAAAAATAGAGACTAAAAAATAACTTTATTAGAAATTTTAGTGAGAATTTAAGCATATTATATATCCTCCTGGTTTGGAAAGTATGAATGCTGAGTAACTGTCATTCACAATTCCGGAAAATACTCGTCTTGTAAATACTGATTCCAGACTTCAAATATGTTTCCAATGATTTCTAGTTTATTATCACTTCTGGTTCGTACTTCTTGCACTTGCATTTTCAAAACACAGTATTTCTAAAACTGTGACAGCTCCTAATATTTTTAAATTGGTAAGGCCATCTTCTTTACTGCATGACTGCAAATTTTTCACTTTTTAGATTTATAAGCATAATTGATCTAATGGAAATTATCACTGCTATATCATCTTTTCTTTCCAATCACATTTTTATACAATCTGATTTAGATATCTGCCCACTTAGAAACCCTATGAAGTTAATTTTGGTGTGCAAACATAACAAAGGACGAAAGAATGCTGTCCCACATTCTGTTAGCCAAATGGGCCGGTTCAGGTTCTTATTGCAAAATACTGCATGATGAAGTCCTTGTTGTTGAATAGCTAACTGGGTGAGAGTTCCCAATTTCCCCTTTGTTCTCAGAAATATAGTTCATTCACTGATTCTTGAGTTTGCAAAAATTCATCTAGGACATTATCATCTGAAGACTCACAATCTGACTTTTTGCTTATATAACCAATTTCACCATCATCATTAGTATCTAGGGTACCACTGCCTGTCTCTTTATATTCATCTTCTGATTCGTCTAATAACTGTGAAATGTCTTTCTCTGTCAGTTTCCTTTTCTTTGTCATTATGGGAGAAAATGAGAAATTCTGAATTCTCAATCTGAGTTCAATAAAAGTAATAATGATGAAAAAGATTTTAAAACTTCTTCTTGCAAGATAATACAATGTTTTGTTGGAAGGTACTACTCCATTGCTAGATGTCTTGCGATAGCTTTTGTCCCAGAATAGCTGCTCAGGATGTTTGTACAGCAAACGGACTTGGAAAACAGAGATAGTGACTCTGCCTGGAGCAAAGGCTGGGTAGGGTTTTCTGCAGCTCCCTTTATAAAATCAGGGGTTGCATAAACTCAGGACTCTTCACATACAACACAAATCCACTGTGTGTGCAACACCATCTGGACTCATCCCCACATTGGCCCTACAGGACTTGGGGAGCAAAGGGAACCAATGCAAACATGTAGCTCATGGGGCAAGCTGTCCTATGAACAATGAAGTCTTTGTCTTGTGTCTTCGCCAGCACCCACAAAAGTGTGGCCAGCAAACTTGGTAACTTGCAAGTAGGGTAAAATCTGACTCTTCAGTTCTTGATATACACTGGACTACACGGTAAGAAAACTGAAACATTATATAATAGTTCATTTGCCGTAAGGACCTTCTATGTGATTCCATTATGCCTTCATTTTCATATTATTTTATTCTTATCTAGCATAGTTCAAAACAATTGATGGATAACAATGAAATAATTTCTAGGGTGACAAAATAAGAAAATGTTTCAAGAAAAGAAGATCATCAAGATCCATTATTTACCTCAAGTTTGTAATAGGGTTCAATAGACCCATATGGATTTTGCAAGACAGAATGAGTTTTTTCCTATTTTAAAAAAGGAAAAATTCTCTTTGTTCTTTGAGAGATCTTAAAGAAAAAGAATAAAGTTAAAATAAAAGTGACCCTTACCAAAAGAAATTAAAAAACCAAGACTGTGTCCAGTTGACCTTAGGGTATACTGAAGATTAAACCACCCTTAAAAGCTCTTTCTTTGCCTTTTCCATCGCCTCTAAAACCCTCTTCATCTTTGTAGCATCAAATTTCTCCTCTGTGAGCCCTCCTAAACCACTTTTGGGGGTGTGAGATGAAGTCTGAGAGTTCATGGCGTACTTGTCCAACACGGCCTTGCTAGAGGAGCTATGCTCCGTACTTTGTCCTTTGCACGGAGTAGCTGGTCGTCACATGTTGAGTGGAGAAATGAATAAAGTGTAGGAGTGCTGGTACAGAGCGGGTTAACACAGAAGTAGCAGAGGAGAGATGAGAAAGGAGAGCTGAGGGAGTCGGGTAGTTTGCATAATCTTAGTCAACACACCAAAAGCAAATCTACTAAACAGCCAATTTATCCAATATATGACTGATTTACAAAACAACTTATTTGTTTTTGTAACTATTCACATAGTATCCAAAGACACTGTTTTTGTAAATTGGTCAATTTATTAAAATCAGAGGATTAGTGATGTGGTGAATTCATGACTGGGCAAATGTGCCTTTAAAGTTAGGTATAAGAAATTTTAAGTTTTAATAAGATGCTAAAATTAAGCACCCTAGATTCTTGAAATATTAAGGAAAATGTTTGAGGAAGAATCTTACAACTGTTGTTTTGATAGATTAGAAGAAAAAAAATACTGGGGACAGAATACACAATGGTATCAGCCGAAATGTCAAGAAATTAATTCACCGGAAATAAACACCACTAAATTCAACAGACATGAAGGAGTAACAGGCTCTAGGGGATGGTCCTTCCTAAAAGGCAGAGAGAAGATGACCGAGCTCAGTGATTCTCAACCATGACTTCTCATTTCAATGATCTGAGAAGCTTTAAAAAATACTGGGACTTAGCCCAGGTCAACTGAACCTGGAGTGGGAGTGTGGTGAACTGAAATTATTAGGATTGCTAAATAAGGACTGCAAGTCTAAATTTCTCAGAGCCTCAACTTGAAACATGTGAATTGACTTTTGGAGGTAAAAGCTGTGAAACAGAGAGTGCCAAGACACATAACCATTGTGGCAAAATTAGGGTGAAAATTCAACACGTCCGGAGTAATGAGGCAAAACCTTCCAGTGAAGGTGATGCACACCTAAGGGGGAGAATTTTTAATTTTTAAAAATTAGAAGATGACTTTCCCATCCACTATCTCAAGTACTGGGCCCATTTCAGAGATAACAGAAATGAGGCTCAGAGAGGTGAGTGAGTTGCCCATGTTGCAGTGTCAGGACTCACAACCAGGTCTTCTGACTCCCAGGCCGCCAAGTCCAGATCATTCTCTAGGAACTACGGCGTTCACTAATCCTCCCACTCGACCCCCACATGTCTGGGAACAAATGCCCTCTTCTTCAAGGACAAAGGATGTCTCAGGAGGAGCTCTGAGGTATTACCAAGCAAAGCGAGTTCCGAGAACTAAGGAGTAAAGACGAAACCAGGCAGCTCTCCGAGAAGACGTAAAGGGAGCGCTTCCCAGGACCCAAGGGTTTTAAGTCAGAGTCGGGACTAATGTGCGCATATGCTTAATGTCTGAGGACAATGAAGCGCGCCAGCCAAGGATGCTCCCCTGGCCTCCGCTGTGGATGCCGGAGAGAGTGAGATGCGAGGAGAGGAAAGCACTGAAGCAGCTCTAGAAAATCATTTATGGAACACCAGCTGCGCGAAACAATTAAGAACAGAGCCTGAAGAGAACAGTGGGAAGGGAAGGGCTATTTTGATGGTTTGGCCTTTTACTCTTTGATGTTTAAATACACTGTAATTGGGGGCAATGATAGGCTAAATCATTTACTAATGTTAATATTAACACAAGACTACTTGGGATATTTATATTAATAGTGCTATAGTGACAATTTATATTCTCCCTAGCCTTTCATCTGAGATCAAAGTTTATTGAAAGCCCTTAAACTTTATAAACACTGTGTAAGTGGAATTAGAACAGGTATGCAGATGAATTAAAAAAAAAAAAAGATCAACTGAGGCATTTAATATCACTGAGCAAGCTCAAGACAGAGCTAGTAGTGCAACCTAGGGGCACGCCAACTCTTCACATCAACATGCAGGAGCCAGATCAAAGTGGCTTTATGGTCTCCACGAGCCATTACATTGAGGGGACGTTCCGACAGTTCTAAATAGGGTCCAAGAATGTCAGTGTCCTTCATGCCTCTACTTCTTGTCCTGCTCGAGGTAAATACGGAATCTGGTTGCTAATTACCTTCCTCTTCCCTTGGTATCATTCACTAGACACTTGTACAGTGTTCCTTGCTTATGTCTCCATTACTCTCACCAGTCACAAGCGGAATGTGTAGAGTGAAAGGAACACTGTGTCCCTAATGAGGACACTTGAATTCTAGCCCAAGTTTTGCCACACTTGGCAATTCAAGAAATACTCTGGCCTCCAGACTTGTCACCTATAGGGTGAGGGCTTTTCACAAGAATCTCTAAGAATCCTTCAAACTGTAACATTACCTGAAATGTGAGATCCATGGCAGCAGGGACCTAAACTGCCATGCCCTAGGACACTATTGAGACATGGTAGGGATGCAACAAGTATCTGTTATATAATATTATATGATTAAAGCAGTTGAGAGCAACCATTGGCAGAGTGGAAATTCTGTGAAGATCAGATGTTCCTCCTAGATTAGACGATAGCCTATTAGGGAGAGGGCCTTTTAAATATCACCTAGCCCAGCCCAATCATTAAAAAAAAAAAAAAGAAAAGAAAATGTAGAGAGTTTAAGCAACTTCCCAGGGTCATGTGCCTGGCTATGGTAGAGATATGACCAGAACCTGGCTTTTCTAACTCACAATCAGGTACTATTTTTACCATATCACCATCTTTTTAAACTAGGCATATAATAATAATTTTCAACTGAAATTTATATGTAATTCATTAAAATAAGATGCACACATTGAAAATTCCCCAAATCAGCTTTTCATTTAAAGGCTACCTCAAAACTGTGTAACATACACTCTTCCCACCAACTATATGCATATTGAGGGTGTAATACTGATATTTTGTTTTATAGTTAAGTTAGGATCTTAAAAAACAACTTAATACACAATTACTTAGATTTCACTCAGATATTCTCCCTTAAAGAGAACAGAAAACATTTCTTACATATATAATATTTTTCAGAAAGATACTTTCATTGTTTTATAATATACACTTATATTATCTTCACAATACAAAGTAAGAGCTTTTCACCCAGAGAATGCATCACGTTACTGATAGTGTTTAGAGCAGAAATATTAAAATACATTATCAAGCAAGGCAGTTAGACAGGCAGTAGGACTACTTATCAGCATCAAATATGAAGCTGTCAGTCTGACCTCCAAACATGAACAATTCAATAATACTAAATCCATCTGCTAGGGAAGCCACATTCATTATGTAATTTCTCAGTGATACCTTCCCTGTGTCACCATGTTTATGAAAGATTGGACAGGGCTGTCAGAAACCAGTTTTGCAGGCTGAAGTAAGTCTTACATTTTTTCATTGGTCATCACCCTTTGCCACAAGGTTGCAACTCTGAATAAAGAGCCTACTTGTTTTAGTAAAATTTTCTTCCTATGACTGTAAGCACGGTCCTGGTGTAGAAATTTAACCCTTTGAAGATGACACCATTATTGGAAAACATACACATTTTAATACTAACACAGAATACAGGCTCTGTGCTTCGGGACAAGGTGGCGAAGGAGAATGTCCAGCTTGTTGCAACCAAGGTCCCTCATGAGAGATTCATGAGGATACCCCGCTCGCCCTCGCTGCGCATATACAGAAGGTAGGCTAACACTGGAGCAGTGGGAAACTTGGCAGGGCGGGCAGGACAGGGTTTGTGCAAAACCCTTTTCCGGTTTCAGTTTGAATGGGTTCCCAGGAAGTGTCAAGTTCGAACGAATCCAAAATTTTACAATGTAGCCCAGCCAAGACTGCTGAGATTCACCTGATTCTGGGTCAAAACTGTACAGAGCACACTGCGTTTTATTTGGTGGCAAGCCAACCTGACCGAACCGCTCAGGAACCTCAATGAGAAGCAAGCAGCCTTGGCAAAGTCAAAATGAACCTAACTTGATCTCTGGTTTTGAAACAGTAGGTTCTGGCTTTATAAAGAGATAAAGGCAAGTTTTACTTAGCTTCAAGATTTGTACAAATACGTCGAAGAGGCAGTGCAAATAATTAACGGTTATTGGGCCAGATTTACATACTCAAGCCAGTTATTTCCTGAGCGTAATGGGGACACTGCAGCAAGTACATTAACTCTATTGGGTCCATGTACCCGTAAGTGCCCCAGAGCAGTACTTAGTGTCCTAACAGAGAATAATGGCCCTTCAATAACTCCTGTCCCCGCAGAGCACACTGCACGTGTACTAGGATGAGGCGCAACTGGTAGCTAGATCCAGGGTGGGAAGGAAAGCAAACTAAAAATAAAAACCCCAACAGCCACTGTCTGTTCTAAGGGCAGCTACTTAGTAACCTCCACAGAGGCCCGGCACACTCCCGCCCTCCCGAGATCCTGCAGGCAGCTGGCGTGCACAGGCCAAACCTGCTCCCGCTGACATTAGCCGAAGGAATCCTTTAGAGATGTGCAAAGACTCTAATGGGTTTTCTAAAATAAAAATCATAGTTCTAAAAGTTTTCCAGTGCTTTGTAATTTTTCTCAACACAGGCAAATTTATGCATGCTTTTCTCCATATAGCTACAGGTTAGCATTTATCCCATAAGTAATATTATCTCTGTAAGTATACACTGAAAATGTAGAACATCAGATTGTTTTAAGTAACTTTGTTCTGAGGAGCTGATTAAGCACTGACAAATTACAAATATATAATTACACATTTGCTCTAAGTCAATGGTTTTCAAATATTGGAATAGATATTACCTAGTTTTTCAAACTGCATCTCCCTTGTTCCTCCCCGGCTGCCCCCCCCCCCATTTTTAAGTTGTCTAAATGTTTTCATCATAAGTTCAGGTAGTTGCAAAGGATGACATTTCCGTAATGCTGTAAATATTGATATTTTCAAGTAAAACTCTCATATCACTCATATGAACTTCCTCGGTGCATTTTAAATAGTTCAGTAATATGTTATTACCATTTATCCACTTAGAAAATAACTAAGACCCTCTTTTAAAGACAGAAATTTTATCTTGTCCCTTTTCCCTTTGAATTTATTTCCAATCTTTTCCTCTTATAGACTTTTATTCTAATATAAAATATATTTATGCTTGCAAGACTTTTTATTGGCTATCTTATTATGCCACATTCTCCTCTGTAAAAAAAAAAAAAAAAAAAAGGTATATACACAGAGAAAAACTGATTTTTAAAACTCCCTATGGCAATAATGCTCTAAGTGCTGTACAATTTTTATGGATTAATTTATCATTAAAATTAATGCTAGGTAATAAATGTTGAGAAAAATTATTAAATGTAAATGTTAAAACACACACCCAAATTTCCCAGAAGTATACCCTAACGGAATGGATGCGGCTTCCTGCTCTCCTGCACGGAATTAGCCCATGTACCCACAGTAAATGCTAATTTTTGCTTAAAGACGACAGTTCCCTTTCACATACATTTTTTGTTTCTATAGATTTAATCACTGAGAATCTTATTCACATAAAACGTACATGAGAATAAAAATAGATCTGTTATAACAATGTCACTCAATTTCTTGAATGCCTTCCTAGCTTTATGCAAAGATTACATAGTGATCTGTCATCAAAAATTAATTTTAATGATCTATTAGCTCATTTAGGCCCTCCCTTCAATTTTGTTGAAAGCAAAGAATTAGAAACCACTAGGCCTGCCAAAGGACTGTAATGTAGTTATTAAAGTCATTCACTTTCTGTTTCTGGAAAGTGTATCAAAAAGACTTTATTTACCAAGACCTGTCAAACGACAATAACTGTTCTTTCACCTCCAGGCACCTCGTAAGAACACATCTGCAGAGCCCAAGGACACAGGCAACACTGTGGGGAGGGCAGGGGGGCTGCGTGGAGGTGGGCAAAGGAGGGGAAATGGGGGCATGCGCAGCAGAGTCGGCAATAAGAAAATTTTTAAAAAGAACAGAGGAAAATATAAATCTTGGTAATTTTAATACCATTTTATCAGCATAAACATTTTAATACATTTATTTGATATTACATTAAATATATTTTCTTTCTTATTCTTTTAATCCTCACCTGAGGATATGTTTTTATTGAGTTTAGAGAGAGACAAAGGGAAAAAGGGAGAGAAACATCAATGTGAGAGAGGAACATCTATCAGTTGCCTCCCACGTGGCCACAGCCTTTTTGGTGTACGGGACAACGCTCCAACCAGCTGAGCCACCCAGCCAGGGCAAATAAACATATTTTCATCCAAACCTTAGAACTGCAGATTGACAAAGCCAGTCCTCACTGGCAAACCAACCAGCCAAATCAGACTACTTTCCGGCAGAAAGTAGTCTAACTTCATTTTCTGGTTTGATAAAGCGTGTTGATGTGCCCCTGTGACCATGGTCTCACTTGTGGATTATACTTCTAAGACAGATAAATAGATAAGGCATGGGGCCAGGTCAGAATTTGTCACCTGGATGAAATAAAACACTGCTGCTTTCAATGACGTCTTCCCAACACTTCTTAGTTTTGTTTTCTGGAGCTATATATTCTCTGACTATACTAGGGGGGTAGAAGGTTAGCTAATTAAATAAAAATTGTCATTACTCCCTTTCAACACCAATTAACAACATATGTCAATTTTAGAGCATCCCCATATGTCTAACACAACTCTTTGTTCTTATAAAAAATATATGTATTCCCCCTGGCCGGTGTGACTCGGTTGCACCAAAGGGTCGCCAGTTCTATTCCCAGTCAGGGCACATGCCCAGGTTGTGGGCTCAACACCCAGTCAGTGTGCATGTGGGAGGCAACTGAGTGTTTCTCACATCGATGTCTGTCTCTGTCTGTCTCTCTCCCCTTCCCTTCCTCTCTCTCTCAAATCAATACAAACATTACACATATATGCCCGAGGACAAGAAGCTTTACCTTAGTGGCTTGGTTAAAGGAGGACCGGAAGGCACCAAAATCTTAAAGCGCCTCCTGTCTGGCACCCGAGGTAGAAGTGTAGGGGAATTTGCCATCCTGGGGCCCTGGAGAGGTGAGAAGGCCTTTCTTTTGTGAAGCGGGAATAGATTATGAAATGTAACAAGGCCCCTCACAGCAGAGATATTTTCGGAGAAAGTGCATGTGGACGCTAAGGATGTAAAAAGCAATTCTCTTAAAGCGATCTGCTTCTGAATACCCCTTGGAAGGCCCTGGCACCGCCTGGGGACATGCTACCCTGGTCTGAAGGCCGAGCCCTAATCACCAGGGACAGCATCAATCATCTTGCTGTAAAATTTTTTTTAAAGTTGTGTTACATATTTCAAATTCCTTCCATTTGTTTTTTAGTGAAATGGGTCATAGATATAAAAGAGTACACAAGCTACAATCATACAGTTTAAGGAAATGACAATTCTCTGCGGTGTTAATTAGCGTTTCCCGATCACTGATGAAGCTGAATATGTTTTCACGTTTCTTCTTTAACTGAAATTCTTGCCTATTTCTCTCCCCTCCCCTCCCCTCCCCTCCCCTCCCCTCCCCTCCCCTCCCCTCCCCTCCCCTCCCCTCCCCTCCCCTCCCCTCCCCTCCCCTCCCCTCCCCTCCCCTCCCCTCCCTCCTCTCTCTTCTCTTTTTCCTGTCTCTCCCCCTCCCTCCCTCCCTCCCTCCCTTCCTCTCAGAAATGTGGGTTAACTGTTTCTAATGACTTTGTTGGCAGTAAGATTTAAATACAAATTGACTTGGATACAAACTGCTAGTCAGTTATACCTTCCAAAACATATTTTAAGGGTAGCTTTCCTTTTCATTTTTTTATGCTATCTTTTGATTTATAGAAATTCTTAATATTACATTAATATGGTACTAAATCAGTCCTTTCCTTTATGACCTATGTTTTCAGTGCCTTTCCGACTCTCATCCTCCCAAATCCTTCAAAGTCCCGAGGTCGTGAAGATATTAAACTATACTGTTTTCAAGTTTTACGGTTCTGCCATTCACATTTAGGCTTTTGTTCATTTTCGCATCGGAGATGGGGGTTCAATGACATTTGTTAATACCACCTTTCCTCGGATAGGGGGTGCAGGTTGTATCAGGCCTCCAGATTCCATGCACACGTGCTTCTGTTCTGGGTTCGCTACTGACCTGCTGACGCACCCCTGGGCCTAGACCACGCTGCCTCAGCTTCCGCAGCTTCGGCGGGGCTGGGAGTCCGCTAGGCAGCCCCCCACCTCTTTCCTCTTCAGAACTCCCTTGGCTGTTCGAGAGGATTTTCTCTATAAAGGGCTCGCATCCTTTTGGTTGTTGTGAGATTTTTTTCCTAGGTACTTTGCATTTTTTGTCACTTTTGTAGTCATATACTTGAATTACAGTTTCTCAGTGCTGGTGCTGGAGTGAGAAGTAAAATGGACTTTCACATACTGGTTTTTATCAAACATGCAGTTCAGTATTTACTATTTCATTCTGCAAACGTTTATTGATTGTCCGCTATGTATCAGGAATTTTTGACAGGCCCTGGGGATGCATTTGCAGGTAGAAGCTTCCAACCCAAGGAGCTCCCCTGCTAAGGAAGGGGGAAAGGGACACGCTGAGGAGGCGGGGAAACGGCCACGGTTGTGACCTAAGCACACAGGCAACTGGGGACAAGACAAATCAAGTTGCTCATTATGATAAAAAGACGATCTTATCTTTTATAAGGTCCTATAGTTACTGAACTTTTAAAAATCAATCTACTGGAAATACTCCCAGCGGAACGACGGGATTCCAGGCCTTTCCGTGGAGCGCCCTGTGCACCCTAACCGCCGCCCACCCCCGTGCACACCGCCCGCACTGTTCCGAGGGTTAAGTGCTGAGCAGCGAGAATAATAAATGACCTTCTGGGCGTTTTCGGCGTCTGATTTTATGAACTATAAAATACTTCACCAGCTGAACAGTCCACCAAGTGCATTAAATCTGCTCCTTATAATGCCGTGAAGTCAAAGGACTTCATAATATTTGAGCGTTAACGTTATTACTGAGCGTTTTCATTTTTACGGTTTTGCTTAATTACTTCAAATTAAATCCATCTTGAGAAAGCTGCCACTGTAAAAAACCTACTTCCTTTAATTAATTTTATTTTTCTCGTGATGACTTTTCATTTTTACCTTTATTCCTAAAGGACTCCTTAGGATAAAGCGTTTATAATTCTACTCCATAGTACTTTTAGTAAAGAGATTGTATAAATAAAAAAGACTGACAAATACTAATAAAAGTGACAGGCCTTTGTTATTACTGATGTAAATTTCAGCTTCGTGTGACACGTTGGTATAACTGAAATGTTTCAATAAGAAACAGCAATCACATAATGACAGCAATAACCTGACATTTGTTTGGTTCTAGGTATTTTCACAAATACTTTTAGTTCTCATGATCTGATATAATAAGTTTACTTAGAATCATATCTCCAGATGAAGGCATCGAAAAGCAAGTGACTTGCTAAGTTGCATAAGTGGCATTTCTGTACGCTGAACTCAAGTCCACAAACTCAAAATTTCTGTTTTTGTTCATACTTTCAAACAGCGCATTTAGTTCATAAGCCAAATCCTGTTGGCAAGACACCCCCTTAAGGTTAAGTAAAATATATGTGGAGGAACACTAAACATTTTATTCACCTACAATGTCATCATACTGAAACTGAGAAGGTCAGTGTACTTTCCAAATGGCCCAGTTAAATCTAAGGGATAGATTATTTACCCACGAGGGTCTGGACACTGTCAATCAAAATCACTTGTTTACATAGGACTAAAATGTGCTCCATTAGCATCTCTCCATTCCTCACGCTCACAAAATAACTATTTTATTCTTCATTGGCCTCATTGTTTAAAGGTTTCTTAATTTTTTCCTGTTCGTTGAAAACATAAAAAAGATAAAATAAAAATCACCACTAGTCCCAAGTCACTCTTAATATTTTGTGTGTTTCCTTAAAGTTTTTTTTAACACAAAATAGAAATATTCAATACTTGCAGGCCAGTCTCCCTTACAACTCCATATACTGCTATTTCCCCACATGGCAGGGTGGCAACATTTACTTTTAAACGTGACTTTCTATGGTGAATTACATTTCGTCGCCTTCAAGAAGCCTTTAAGCAATAAGGCCAATTAATTGAAAGCATGTACTCTTTACATTCATGTGCTTTAAAAAAATTATTTCTTAATACTAGATTCCTGCAGGTAAGACTCTGAGAAAAAGGCTTACCAGCTTTTCTCAGTATCTGGATATTGTTGAAAATGATGTAAAATACATTAAATTGAATATCTGGACTTCAAAGTACAAATTGCATTCTGCCCTCAGCTTTTTATCCATCGGTCCTTTTCGTGACTGACAAATACAGACACAAATACACAGGGTTCTGATGACATTTCAGCTAGTTACGTTTTCCATAAATCAGCACATCTTGGCACCATCGGACTAGAGACCAGTGGCCACTTAAATAGGCACATCTTTGTTTTTTCTATTTTTCATTTTAAAAGTCTATATCCACATACCTTTCACGTACAGTTTAGCTTATTTCCCCCTTTGAATCTTAGGCACAGTTTGAGAAGTGTTGTCTGGAACTGCTTCCTTTGGGGAATGCTCTGAAATCCCGGGACGGGCAGAAATTCTGACAGGAGAAAGAAAACGCCCCAACTTACCGTTTCTAACACATTTACACGGTCCTGCAAATAAAGCATAATATACAATTATAAAAACAAAGCTACTAAAATCATTTCAAGTTCACTTAATTGTCAGATTTCCTTTTTATTCTTTAGTGGAATCATTTATTTTTTAAATGTAAAAAATGAAAATTCAGGATGACTTCAATAGAGTTCATCACAAAAGGATCACTATGCCTTTTCTCATCTCAGCAGGAGTTAAGGCTACGGGGTTTAATTTAACAGTAAATACCATATATTCGGGTATAATTAATAAGTGGAATAGATTTTACCTCTTTTGCATTGATAAAATTATTTATATACTTAAGGGTATATACTATTACATACATTTGAATATATGAACCATGACTAGATAATACTAGTGATATAAAAAAGCAATTTAGCAATAAATATATCAGCTGTCAGATGTACAGCACAGTTTGATCTCACAGGAAGGTAAAGTTCAGACATAAAAATACTTAAATAAAATTAATAAGCAAATTGTTCATTCAAACAAAGCAGGAAATAAATGAGAAATGTATGTCACCTGCAACCAATCCTGAACCCAGATGAGCCTTCATTGCTTAGAGCATCTTAGAAGGTTTCATATAAATAGTGGTTTTAAAAAGGGTTATCAACAATAATGCTTAAAAAGTTAAAGGACTGAGAAAATGGCTCCTTTCTGCCATGTAAGGACATAATGAGAAGGTGGCCTTCTCCAAGAACCGAGGCTGCCAGAACCTTGATCTTGGACTTCCCAGCCTCCAGAACTGTAAGAAGGAAACGTCTGTTGTTTACACCCCCAGCCTATGGTAATTTGTCTTTCTCTGAGCTAAGAAGACATGTGCCTAGTTTATAAGACTGTGATCACAAATGATCCAGAAAACTGCATTTGGTTAAAGAATAAAGATCAATAATGATATATTTTGATTCAATTTACTTACGTCTATTTGTCTATAACCCGCTTTATTCCAAATCAATGAATAATTATTTTGAAGCAATTTATTTATATCTATAACCTGCTTCATTCCACACGGTACTAAGACAGCTTTCCATTAAAAAAAAATGTACATGTTCAGAAAAAGAAAATTCAGGAAATAGAAAAATTCTGTTTATTAACCTAAATTTAAATAATTCAAATTGCTAATCAACGACAATAGGATACCAGCATTGCAGCCAATTAGTGAGCTTTGTGTAAAATTGTAGGTTTTTTGGTCTTAATTTCTGTAAGACTATAAGTAAAAAGAAACTATTCCTAGTCTTTATAAACATATTAACTTGCTTTTAAAATTTTTTAAATGTATTTTGAAATTTTAAGTAGTTGTAGTTGACTTCTTTTTTTGGCAGGCAGTACTGGTTATTATAATTCTATATAGAAAAGAATTAGGCTACTGCACATACTTATTCTCAAACAAAATATCTGCAAACTTCCTCTCATGTTATTATTAAAATAGAAGTAACTTAAGCCGATACAGTGTCATTAACATAATCTATACAAAATGCCAGAATGTGTCCTAGAATGAACATATAATTATACCAAAATAAATTATATTCTTCTTACCCTTTCCTACTCTTACTAGAACTGCAGTTGAATCTCCATTTCAACAGATTTTACCTTCAAGCTCAACTCAGCCTTCAGGTTCAACACTCTCCCAACTCCCCCATCACAAATACCCACCAGCCCAAGCTTGGATTCTAAAAAGTACCGTTAGGACACTGAAAGGGGGCTAGGGGGTGGGAGGAGTAAGACAGCCTGCGGAACTAATGAAGCCATTCTCACTATAATCGTGGTGTTTCAGGTGGTTGCAGTAAGTTAATGCTTCTTATTTTTGTAGTCATGGACTTGGAGAGTCTGATGAAACTTGATCTTCTCTCCAGGACTGTACATTACCCACAACACACAAATAATTCTTCATATACTTTTAGGGAACTGCAGACTCTCTGAAGCCTACCCAGGGGCGTTCAAGTCCTTTTACTCTACATAAAAACATCTGAAATAAGGTGTAAGAATATTATGTAAATAAATTATTAAATCAAATCTATTTATTTCTCCTGTATGAAATATTTCTATATAAATAACACCAAAAAGAAAGGGGAAAAAACACACACATTTGAGAGTGAAAGGTCAAACAACAATCAAAGGAAAAATTTCCTTCAAGTATTTTTTTTGGGGGGAAAAAAAAGTTCTTGGGGAAAATAACCTGCTTTTTGCTATTGTTTTGTGTGTGTGTGTTTGGATAGTCTCTTTTCCACTGTTCTTTAGTTCAAAGGAGGGAAAGTCTATGAAACACCTAAAAGGGCAACCATTATTTTAATGTTTCCTTGTAAAGATAATTCGTGTAGTCACTGCACAGTCATTGAGTTGCAGTGGAGAGTGCCAGCTGCTCTCACCAATGCAAATACGAGGTACGCTTGAATCTCTAAAGGAAAATGCTGCTGCTAGACATAACATTTTATGTCCACTTGACAGACCAAAGAGCTGTATTTTGGGGGAGGCCTATAGCATATGTACTGTAAAAGTATGTATTTTATTTAAAAATAGTCAAAAGAATGTAAAGTACAGCACAGGGAATACAGTCAATTACACTGTAGTAAGTACGCATGGTGTCAGATGGGTACTAGACTTATGGGGAATCCCCTCATAAGGTATATAAATGTCTGAACACTATGCTGTGCACTGAAATTAATATAGTGTTGTATATAAGCTAAAACAGGAAATTTTTTAAAGTTTTAAAAAATATGTATTTTAATGTTTTGTGATGAGGTGAGTAACTTGCCTCGAGCTATACATATTCCTTCGCTACCTGGTCATGAACGGGTATACACTGGAATTCCTAAATGAACCAAGGCAAATTCATTAGTCTCACTGGAGATGGGCAAACTTAGGAAATGAGCACTAAATGGATCTTTGGCATCTGAATCTCTGATCATTACCAGTTTATTTAATTCAGCTGAGCCAATCACACATTGATTCATCCATTCCATCTAGGTGATGAACTAGAGGCCTCATAGGTCTAAACAATCAGAGCTCTTCTGCCTTTGGGAAATATAGTTGAACAGGCCTAACGACTTCATTTTATCAACATAATGCACCATTTTCCAAGAATGCTTTACTATATTCATCAGTATATAGGAAAGCACAATACTGGCATAAAAATATAACAGGAGTTTCTATCCCTTTCAAGTCTAAGAAGAAGCTTTACGAGTACAGAGTAATGGTGGAACTTCTCTGGGACTACAGGTCTATGACAGACATATAATTGGGAAAGCACAAAGCCTCTGTCCTGGAAGAAAAATCCGCCTGGCTTCACCCAGGACAACCCCTGCTCGGCATTCTTTCTTCCTGTCCGTGCTCACCCTGTCTCATCAACGCTCACACTTCACCTGCTGCTGCCTACATGAACCATATAACATGAAATGCAAATATGTACCTTTCTCCTCGATGCATTTCCAATAGCAATCCATTGCACTTAACAAACTGTCAAACATTTTTTAATAATTAAAAGAGCTAGTAGTTATTTCAAATGTATTCCTTTCCAAGCTTCACGCTATTAAGTGAAAGGAAAGGCCTTTATTAACCACCACACACAAAAAAGGATCAGTGTTTGGTGATTTAAAATAAATGAAAACAAAATAAAGAGATAAAAATCACAACCTCAAAGTTGCAAAACCAAAAATGCTATAGAATGCAGCATAAGTTGGCTTTGAATACACCAAATGAATCAACAATCTATACATAAGATTGTATTTTATCTAGGAGAAGTCAGACAAAATTACTCTAGACTTTAGGATGGGTGGCATTAGGCAGCCTGCAGTGGATTCCCCATCATCCAGTGTTTGATTAGGCCATCATCAAATACTTGCAGTCAATCTTTGTAAACTCCTTTCACTGGCTGCTTATGAGCCCTTTCCAAATAATCTACTTCAGGGTCCAAAATTCTATTGAAAAGAATACCACAGCAAAGCATCAAGATTTTGTCTAAAATTTCAACATTTTATAAAAAAAAAAAAAAAAAAAGCCAGTTTTAAAAGGTGCATCATTTCTTTGCATGGAAGGAATATCCAGTAACGTTCCTTGTTATCTGCTTTTCACCCAGAAAGCAAAAAACGGAAGCAGAAAAACGGAAGCAGAAAGGATCACAAGATTTACCAAGAGAGTCAGTGTTTTCTCTACATTCCTGACCTGTTCTCTCATCCACTCCTACTGCCGTGACAGAGCCCAGAGGCACCCAGCTGTTCTTCAGCTTCCTTCTGCTATATTCCCAGGTGGGCATTTTTGGTTTGTGACCTTGCTTGTTATGAGGCCATGACTGACCACTATACTTCAGCTTGACACCGTTCAGGAAAGGCTGAGTTTGCACTTACACTGAAGTGGGATATGTGATGGGTTCCTGGGTGGGGAATGCAAGTTGGGTGGAAGAGAAAGATGAAGATAAAGACACGCAAATGTGTCTCTGGGGTCATTTCATAGGGTTTCCTGCTGGAAAATGCAGCCAGAAGTTAGGTAAGGATTTTGCTTGAAGTCCCTACAAACACTTCCAGTCAACTGTATGAAACTAATACCAAAAAATCGCAGATTTACCCTCTGTATTTCAAACCACAAAGCAATGAAGGAGGTTTTTTGTTGTTTTTCCTTGAAAACGAAGAATCGCTTTAAGATTCTTCTTTAAAGCACGGATGTAATGTGATGCGTAGAGGTGGGCCTATAGGGTAGGACTGCAACCAAATGAAGGGCAAAAGACACAGAATTATCTTACTCTTGCTCAGTTCCACAGTGAAATTGCTGGTACCAGGCAACAGGAGTTCAGTCAACGACATTTGGACTGGGGAACAACTAAAAATTATTTGCAGGTAATATAAAGGCTATGATGGTGGTTAGGGGCAATGCAAATGACAGCCAATGTAATTTCAAAGATTGACTGTCCCCCAAGAGAGATGCAGGAACTGGAATTGAGTAGTGGGGGGAGAAAGCCAACAGCCCAGAAGCCAACACACCATATTATTTTTTCAAGGATTTACATTCTGAGAAATAAAGTGCATGTCTCTAGTTGTGAGGTGAGTCATATATCAGGTGAACAGGCTCTGAACTCTTATGCAAATCACAGTGCAGCGGTGATTATGGCTTAATTTATGAGTAGGTTGTGTCATGCACAACTTGGGGAAACAATAGGGTGTGCTGTTTTTCAGGGTGTGTATCTCACTGCCACCAAAAACAGCTCATCAAATGAGACTCCCTGAGGCTGACATCTCCTTCGTGTCCCTCAAGGGCAAATATCTCCTGGGTTTCTAGGTGAAGCATGTTCACAAGGAAACCCATGTAACCACAGAACCCTTTGTCCCAAGCTCCTTCCTCCTGAATATCTGAATCTCAGCACATGATGGCTGGCTAGCAGGCATGTCACAGAACTGAGTCATTAAATGGTACAGGCACTCAGTCCACCTCGGGAATTAAACTGCTTACCTTTGAGCAATTTCAATAATTCACATCCTAATTTACACGCAGAGCCGTTTCTTTTCGGGAATTAAAGCACAAGGAACATTATATTAGGGACTCTCTTACTCCCACTCCCACTCCCATATTCCTCTGTGGGCTTCTGGGTACAGGTAACTCTCACCAGCTATTCCAGAGAGAGCGATTCGTAAGGGTAATCAAGGCACAAGCAGCTGGATTTAAATAACGGATTTGGCTGACATGAGTTAGGTTTTTCTTGCTTCCTAATTCAGTTTGACTATGATTAAACCTATTATCAACCTCTATTTCCTAACATACAAGCACAGGTAGGAAGGTGGTTAAGGATTTAAAATTAACCTTAGATTATCTGTACTCTGAAAATCAGTGGTGCATTATTCTTAGTAGCTAAGAAAGGGGAAAAAACCAACAAACTTAGTTTTTAGTGGCACTTCTCGAAGGCATACCTGAAGACTGGCTTATCCTCTATATCCTAAAGTACAGTAAATGTATTTTCACTATTCAGTCTTAAATATCCTAAATACTTCTACCTATGAAATACTTAACTGCTTTTTCTTCCAATTGAGCTTCCTTCTGATTTCTCACTGCAGTCTGACTAGCATCTTCCCAGGGTAGAATTTTAAACTGTAGCTTTGGCTGTTTGAGAGAGATGTGAGCAAAGAAAAAGAGTTGGAAAGCTCTACTGTCTTAAACTCATTGAAAGCACTATACATAGTAAGAGCTATAAAAACACCACCAATAGGACTATAATAATTTCAATAAGCTTTTAATATCCGCATGTGAAGAAAATGTCACGTTGTACTTTTCAAATGTTCCCCAAAATAATTCCTTACCCAACTTAAAGTCACAAATTTTAGGAAAATCATTCCTTGAAATTTAAAACTTTTTACTCCTTCAGATTATAAAGAGTCGTGATTGAGTTCAAAGTAACCACAGTTTAGTCTTGCTTTCAAAATCATTCCTGGAAGGAATCGATCCTCAATTCCAGAGTCCACGAAATGAAGGGGTAAATGAGACGAGAGCTCATTAGACACACCCGGGCAGTTTCAGTGGGCGATGAAACCACCCCTAACACTTACAGCCTTACCTGTGGATAACAAAGCACTGGTGCGTGCGATTTTAGGAGTTCAGAAACGTCTGGTGACTCAAAATCATACGTTCCTACCATTTGCAGAATTATTTAAAATTCTACCAGTGGAAATTTATTCTTTGAGGGAGAACTCAGAATGTATTCTCTGACTGCCCCCCATCCTTCCAGTTAACCTTTTAAAAGGCAAACATCCTTGAGCTAGATAACCACTGAACTAGTTCAGTCCAAGGCAGGGTCAGCAAAGGGGGACAGTGGGTCAAATCCCGCCCACTGATGGTTTTCATGGGTCCATGAGCTAGGAAGGGTTTTTACATATTTATTTGGCTGAAAAAATATCAAAGTAAGAACACTATTTCGTGACGTGAAAATTTCATAAAATTTAAATTTCAGTTTCCATAAATAAAGTTTATTGGCGCACAGCCCGTCCATCTCTTTATACGTGGCCTCGGGCTGCTTTCATTCCATGATGGCAGAGTTGAGTGAGTTGTTGTGAGATAGCACATGGCCTGTAAAACTGAAAATATTTAGACTTTGGCCCCGCACAGGAGGTACGGCGACCCTCTGTTCTCAGGTATTGGTGTCCTGTAAAACCTACACCCCACCTCACAGAGGCCACCCTGCGGCAGACCTGAAAGATTCGGGAAGGAGAAGATAAGGTGAAACACACTGACCAGGGAGAAGAAAAGAGAACAGGGGCCAGAAAAGTTTTATCCAACTTGTAGACTTTGAAACAACATTTACAAGTTGTGTACACATAAATACATACACCCAGAACATAAACATTCCTCAGGCCAGGTAAGTTTCTTCCTTTGGTCATCACTTTTTCTTTCATTCCAGTGTCCGTCCTTCCTTCCTTCCTTCCTTCCTTCCTTCCTTCCTTCCTTCCTTCCCTCCCTCCCTCCCCCCTCCCTCCCACCCTGTCTCCCACTCACTGACTCATTTAATTAATTCGTCCCCTTGGCCCTGCACACACCGGGTCGGAGGCTGGGCACAGTTACTGACAAGGAAGATGCAATCTCTGCCATCACAGAGCTCAGGCTGCAGGGAAGACAGAGGCGGAAACAAGCTCAGCCCGGGCCTGGGTGCGCGGGGCAGAGGCCTACTTCAGCAGGGGGTCAGGTCAAGTTCCCACAAAGAGATGCCATTTGCGCTGCAACAAGACGGTGAAACGAGCCATTAACTGAGAGACCTACAGAAACGCAGGGACAGAGCGCAGCCAGGCACAGCCCCGGGACACAAAAGGGTTTGTCTAAGTCCAGGAACAAAAGGACCGGGACTGCACTGTACTGGCGGCTGTTGGCGAAAACATCCCTTTAAATTACCAGGATCATAAAGAGCAGCATTATTTAGTAAAAGCTGATTTTTTGCCCCAAATTGTACCAGGTGCTCTCACATATGTTCTCATTTAATGCTCACACAAACTCTCAGTAGGTGAACATTATTAATGTTGTTCCTTTAAAGTCTAAGGAACAGACTCAAAGGGATTAAATGTACTGAATCCCACACTTGGCTTAATGTCGGCGCTTAGAGTATAATCCAGGTCCACCTGACTCAAAGGCGTCTCTGCTAACTCTCAAGAACAATTTAAAGGTCACATTTAAATACATATATTTAATAGCTCTGCGAAATGAAGCTAATGGAAAGACCATATGCTAACAGTGCCGTTTTATGAGCAAATAGACAATAAATGCCTTTTTATTACCACCGGGGCTACTTTGTGTGTGTGTGGAGGAGGTGAGGGGATACACTGGGAAACTGTTCTGGAGCCTCTCTCCCAAAATCGCACACGCCAGGACAGCATTCCAGGCTTATTTCTAACAGATGTCAGGTGTCCGCATAGCAAAGCACAATAAAATTTAATGTGCAAATAAAATCCATTATTGGTACACATTTTTATATTTATTTACTCTACAGTAAAAGGGGTTATATTTGTGCCACATGCCTTTCCTAAGGAAGCTGCAGCTCCCCTGCCTTCTGGGTCTGACTTGGGCAGCGGAAGCAGGCGGTCAGCACCCCCAGGGCGCTATCAGGACAAAGGAAAGCGAAGGCCTCAGCTTCACCAGCGGTGCAGCTGCAGGTAAATGGCAGCTCCACTGTGCTGCTCTCCCAGCTCTTTCGGGGCTGGGCTGCAGGAGCTCAGATCCATCATCTGCCTCAGAAATGCAGCCCCCGCCCCCCCCCGCCTGTCTCATTCGTGACAAACTTGTTAGTTCTTTTACAACAGTGAAATGAGAGCTTGGAATTTCAATTACACCAGAATGTGGCGAAGACATGGTCTCTCGTACGTGATATTTTTCTATTTCATTTCATGAGCAAATACAGAAATATTGTTAGCAGACATTAAATGTTATTTATTAGCTTGCTAATAAGCCTCCGCACTTCTAACAGCAAACATTAAACTCCAAACAGATTACATTTAGGGCAGTAAGTGGAATGCAGATGCTCTAGAAAATGAATGCACTTCAGAATCAATCTTTTGAAACCAAAATAATCACTGATTATGATAAAAAGACAAAGATGCAAGAGATGCTTGTTAGCCATTCTTGTAGCTCATTTTAGTTTTATCACTTTTTGCACAATTTAAAATTCATGCAAACATTTTCAGTGTTGCCTTTAATTTTTGCCAGAGTATCCTGAACCTGGTTTAAAACTGAAATTGAAGACGCCCGAGGAGGGCTTTAACAACAACTTTCTTCAGTCTGTTTATTTAAAACATGATGAGTGAGCAGAAAGAAAAGGTGCCGAATGGAAAGAGGAAAATGATCCCTCTCTTTCCTAGAAGTGCTCGAGATTACTGCGTCGCCCCTCATCTTGCCCCAGGAATTAAAATCGTCCTCACATGCCAAGGGCCAAATGTATACATTTATATGACACTGTCCCAGTTGCCACGGGTACGTAAGCTTACAGCCTAGGGCTTTATAAGGAGCTTTAAAGTTATAGAAAGGCAGTGAGGAGTGTCACTAATTTTAAGTCCCTGGTAGTGCCTTATTCAAGGCACTTTCTTAAAATTATTTAGTCTCTTACAGTCTCTTTTTTGAGGAGGTAGAGGGTCAGTGAGTATTTTACCAGACTTAATATGTTGGCTAATGAATCATTCTCGTAGGAAAAAAACAAAAGGAAGAAATTAAAAGAAAGAAAGGCCAGGAACCTAAACAAACAAAGTGTAGAAGTTCAGTTCCCCATAAGCCCGTGAGGCAGTAAGTACACGCAGTTAGTGGTCCGGAAGCCGGGCAGATCCTTATACAAATCCTAGCCGGGCCACTTACTGGAGGTGCCAGCTACAAGCCTTCGTAGATTCTTTATCTGCACAAAGAGAATAACAGTATCTGCCCTACAGAATTGTTGTAAGGAACACACGACCTATACTGAGAAATCTGAGCACAGTGCGTGACACAAAAAATCGGTCATTAGCTATTAGTATCATTCATTAGCAAGTCAGAGGGTGTTTATTTCCTCTCCTTTGACGCACAGACCGTCACCCTTTGGGGCCGATTTAGCGCAATCTTGACAGGAATTAAGAAGTGCTAAGTAAGTATTTGTTAATAGAGAGAAACATAATCTTAGTGAATTTTCAAGACTCCAGCTTGGGGAAATCTTCGGCAGTATTTCTTTATATTCTGGAAAACCAGCCAGAGATGGGGCTGGGTGACAGTCCTGAAGTGAGAACTATAATTTCTTTCAATGATGTTCTACTGATGTTTCAAACCTCAAAGATTTGTCTTATGAGTCAATGGAAACTGTTTCAACCAGAAGTATATTATTGATGAGCACCTGCTTCCGAATTTGTTGCACACTACTGTTTCATTACTTAAAATACTGCTTTTCACAACTGTAAATGTTATCAGGAAATAGAAGACAAAAGGGAGAACCTGGTGTTATGGCCTAAGGTTTGTATGTCCCCAAAATTCACGGGTTGAAATCCTAACCCCTGATGGGATGATATTAAGAGACAGGAACTTTGGGGGTGATTAGGTCATAAGGGTGGAGCCCTCATGAAAGAGACAGAGTGCTCTCTCTGCTCTCTGCCATGTGAGGACAGGGCGAGAGGAGGGCTATCTATGAATCAGGAAAGTGGGCCCTCACCACCTACCAAATCCATCAATGTGAGTACTGAATACAGGCACTGCATCTGCCTTGACCTTGGACTTCTCAGCCTCTAGAACTGTGAGAAGTGCCTAGTTTAAGCTGCCCAGTCGAAGGTATTTTTGTTACAGCAGCCTGAATGAACTAAGACGCGTGGTTATCTGTACAAAGCTGCAGGCCTGTCTGGGAAGGTGGAGTGAGAGCAGGCGGGTCCGCGCTATGGAGAACAGTCTTCACGTAATTTCTCACTCTGCAACGCCACTGAAGCTGCCCAGACATGGCCAAGCTCGCAGACAAGCTCTGCACAGCAAACCACCCTAAGGCGCTGACATCCTTCTCACTTCCCGCAGGTCAACGCAAGCTGCTCTTTATGTCAGCCCCGCCGCTCAGGGGACCCAGAACTCGGACCCTGACAAAGGCACCGAGGGATGTTTTATGGAAGTGCTGCTTTTCATGGAGTCAACTGCAAAGGGCATGGTGTATGGAGATAGATAAAATAATTTCCCACTTTGTGGGAGCAGTTTACAAAAACTGTAACACAAACTTGGTTCATTTCCACTACCAACTTTTTGAAACTTTCTGTCACAGAGTAAAATTTGGGCTTTTGAGCTCAAAGGCTACACTTTGTCTTTGCATTTTTCAGTGTTTCCAAATGGAGTCTATTTTTTTAGAGGTTTTTTAATAAGCTTGACTCAAGGAGACTGCTGACCGCTGAATGCTGAAGACCTGTGTTTCTCTTCCCTCTGGATAAACAGAACTAGCCACGTTTTTATATTTTTTTACCCTCCAAAGAAAATGATCTAGTCAATCAGTTCCAATACATTCAGACACAAGACTAGTTCACTCTCAGGGCTTTCTACTTTCCAGTTTAATTCTGTCATAAATTTAAAATTAAAATTAATTTGCAAATTTCAGGTAAAAGAGGGTGATAAAATTTAATGACCATTAACATTTCAAGTGGAATCTATTTCACTGAGCTTGGTTCCCCGCTCTCCTGAGGCCTCTGGACGTAGTAAACTGAAGTGTGCAGATCTAATTGGTGGAGACCCTGCTTGACCCTGATACAAACTTCTAAAGTTTCATCTCTGTTGAGACCTCACGTGGAATGTGAGTCTTGGGAAGCCTCCTCACTTCTGAGAAAGGAGATTCTAACGAGCCATTAACTCACTTCTCCCTGAAAGTGGCAAAGTGTTGCCAACCCTCCCATCGCCCATTATCACCCATTTTCTTATCGATGTCATTGGTTAGGACAGTTTTTTTATTGGACAAAGAAATAGGTCCATAGTGACTTGCCCGTGCTCCCGGGAATGCAGTTTGGGGAGAGTAAGCAGGTGTGTATTACGTTTTGGTTTCCACAGTTACGTCAGTTCCACTATAACTCCTGGGAATCATCCTGGGGATACTGCTGCCTTTTAGTTTAACAAAGCTTTAAACTGTCAATTTCATATTATCAATTTATTTAAATTAGGGCTTCTGAAAATATACTTTAGTATCTCCCAAGCAAGTCAGAATTTCTGCAGAAACTTAAGGACTGCTTTAACTAATCCTTTAATTCTCCTGGAGACCTGTTGTTAGAGCCCAGCGCCCCCCTTCACCCTCACTCTGCCTTCTCGAGTAACTCAGGGACTCTTAGCTGCCCCGTCCTGGCATTTCTCCCACAACATCTATAATCTCCAAACCACTATGTGGTCTGAAAGGACAGGTTATGGGCATTCCACAGTCAGGCAGATACGACTGACAGCAAAACCACGGAAATTACCCATTTGGCCTGTCACTGGTCCAGTTTATCATATGGTTGGTTACCAGGAGGACCTGCCATCCGCTGGGACTATTGAGATGTTAATGTACTATACTGTCAGCCTCTGCCAGGGCAATTTCTTTGCCCATGTCAGTTTTTCTTCTTTGGTGGTTTTTCTTGCCCAGTTAATCTCCAAAGACACGTCTGCCAACTCTACAGTAGAACGCTTTTCCATATTATAATACCCCTATATTAATATTTATTAGACTTGTTCCAAGAGAACTGAGAAGTTCGAGTTCTATTTTTTCCTTAAAAACACCATGCTGCCATATGCTGGCAACTCCATAAGTAGCTGACGTGAAGTCAGGGCTGAGGAAAAGGTTATCTTCTCCCTCCTGCTCTTCCGAATGTTTCGGCCTAAGCACCATTTAGGTAACAAAAACAAAATGAAACACCTGCCCCTCCACACCCAAAATATTTCCCCAAAATAATGAAATCCTTCTAATGGAAGATTCCAGGCTATTTTAAAAGCTACCTGGGGGAGACATTAAATATAATTATGGGTCGTCTGAAAAACATGTCTATAATGCCATGTGATATCCTTCATGGGGATAGATTCCAGAATGTCTTAGAGAAAGATGTGTTACTTTTTTAAAAACCATAAAACCATTCTTTAATTAAAAAAATAATTTCATTCGTTTCTACTTAAAATTCTAATACTGAAGAAAGTGTCCAGAAATATTTGTAACATTTAGATTATAGATCTTAAAGCTAAAATGTTTCCTTTTTCCTCTTAAAATAAGTGATGTATACTCATATGTAGCCCATATTGACCCAAATCTGAATTTAAAATCATGGTTGCCCATGAAAGAGAGGAGGGTAAAACAGAGGGAGAGGGTGAAAAAAGAGAAAGGCAGGGAAGGAGGGAAGACAGGGCTCCAATAGGGCAGGGAATCAGTATCTACGGAGGCCCTGCCAGGAGCCAAGATGTACACCCTTCTGTCCAAGCTAATCCCCCGCTATGAAGTCAGGATTATTACTGTCACCAGTTTATAGACCTGGATATTGTTTCTAGTGAAGAGGAATATGGGTAAGAAAAATCACATTCATAATAATCTAGTTTTATCTCATTTAAAATGAAATGAAGAGTGAGATGACTGTAGTGTACATGGGAGAAGGGCCATGTGCGTTCTCCAGGTATCTACTGTTTAGTGACTGTCTCAAGTAGCTCTTTAAAGCTTTTCTCCTCTAACCATGATACTCTTTTTGTATGATTTGCATTCCAGGAATCACAAACCAATGCTGAGAAAAGCAATAAATCAATGAGAGGTAGTTTGGTAATTTTAAAATGAAAACAAAAGCAACAGCAGCACCTGCCACTACAGGCCATCACTGGTAAAATGTCAGCCCCTGGATACTTCTCAGCTAAACAGGAAAAACGGATTGCCCTCTTACGTCTCTGTAAAATGCTTCAGCTGATCTCCGGCGGGTTAAAGAAGGGATCTGCTTGTTCAATGTACCTCAAACCCATATGCAAATAGGACACATGCTGCACCACACATTTATAGTCAAAGCCAATACTCTGTTTTTAAGAGCAGCACACACAATGTAACTAAGAGCAAATGAACTTCACACAACACACACAAAATAACCAGAGCCAGACAATGTTAAGCTCCAGTGAAGAATCTGAGGAATTACCAGCTGCATTGTGAAAATCACTGTCAAATACGTTTGACTCCATTGTTTGTGGTTCTCAGAAAACTGAAAACACTCCCCTCCCTGCTGCCCGTCGCCCCCATTTACCTTCTTTCATTCCCCTAACTTCTAGCACTCGCTGCTCGACCCTTTGTTTCCACACCACGTTCAGAGAGGCAGGGAAAAGGGACAGCAGGGCAGAGAGCACGGGGACTGGGGTGCGTGTGTGCCCAGGAACTACAGAATCTGCACGTAGCCCCCGAATTTTTTAAACAAAAACTGAACTCTGGGGCAGAGATGGTTGTTTTCTAATAGGCAGACCTTCGAGAGAAGCAGGAATAGGTGCCATGTAAATAAGGCCTTGGCATGGGGGCATTTATTTGTTTATTAAGTCAACAAAAACTTACAGCGTACCTACTAAGGTGAGGCACTGAGCTCAGCAGTGGATCTTTGCGAAAAGAAAGGCATGCGAGTTGCCTCACAGGAAATCACAATTCATCACCTGGTAAACTTTTATTCTAAAGCCTAGACCCCTTAGCCAAGTGAATTCAGGGATTTAACAAAAATGTATTCAATTGTATTGATTGTTTTCCTATTGAAATATTCTTGGCTAAGCTTCATGGCTCCATGCTCTCCTGAAATTATTTTCTTTCCATCTTAGGCTTCGGGGCAGGACTTTCATCCTTGGCCTGTCCTTTGTGTGTCCGGATCCTGAGGGCCCTGGCTTGCCCTTTCACCTCTTCATTCTGCGTATTTCCCTGGGAGTTCCCCTTGCTCCTATGGCTTTCAGTGTCATCTACATGGTGTGAAAACCAGATCTGATGACACCAAATTCTGCTTGTCCAGTTCAAACTCCTCTGAGCTCACACACGAACCCCATTCTTGACCCTGCCATCTGACATTTCAAGGCACCAAACTCAGACTATCAAAAACTGAATAATCAATTTTCCCTTATCTCGTCGTGTAACAACCACCCATGAACTGCCCAAAAAACCCCTAAAAGTTATTCTTAACTCCTTCCTTTTTACGTCCTAAGAACCAATCTCCAAGTTCCAAAGATTTTTACATCGTAAGATACGACATGGAGCCGCCCCCTCATCTTCATGCTCTCCACCTCTACTCCATCCAGGTAACCCCATTGCCTGCCACATTCTCACAAATACCTGCTCACTTGGTCTTCCCGATTTCAATCTTCCCTGCCCCCAGTGATTTTACAGCCAGTTATATATTAAAGATGCAAATTTGATCATACTGTTCTTATTTCAAACCCTTTTCCGTTCCCCCACATACTAAAGGTAAAATCCTAACTCCTTTAGAAGATCATTTAGACCTCTGTTTACCTCGCAAGTTCCTATCTCACCTCTGCTCTCGGTCACTACTTTCCACCATACAAAACTTCTTTCAGTCCCTTAAATATGACACTGATGTTCTCTTACCCTGGGCCTTCCTGCATCCTTCACATGGCCTAAAACTTTTCTTATCTTCATTCCAAACTTGCCAGTGCTAACTCATGGTTATTTAAATATTGTCCTCCTCTGGGAAGCCTACATGGATTGCCACTCCATCCCAGCTCATCCTTCTCACCTTCGCCCCCTACATTTACACCCAGACTACCATTATCTCCACCAAACAAACACAGATCATCTTGTTATATGCTCCCACGGTGACTTATGCGTTCCCTCTAGTAGCATTTTTCAACATTTTATTATAAACGCCTATTTAAGATTCTTTTTCACTAATCCAGGTGTAAGGGGCAAGAAGCTATCCAGTGTAAGCAGCTTACCTTTGTGTCCTGAGAACCTAGCACAGGGCCTGGCACAGAACTGGTGCTCAATAAAGATTTGTTCAAGGAGCAAGTGGAGCACCTTTTGGTTACAGGAAATTGGAAAGGGTTTAGAGATAAACGCCCACTACCCTTAAGGAGGAAACCATGAAATACAGTAACACTGACTCCTATTTGGATACATGGGGATTTGCAAACACTGTAAACTGGAATCACATATTTAGCTCTCCCTTCTGGGATAATCTAATCCGCACTAAGCACTTCTGGAAGACAGTTTTGTGATTTTATATCTCAGATGAGAAAATAGGCCCAGCAAAGTTAATTGAGTTACTCAAGGTTACCCAGTGAGTCAGAAGCAGACCAGACTTAAAGCTCAAAGTTGTCAACCTCTAGTCCTTAGTGTTATCATTTTTTTTAAAAATTACTTTGTCTTTTTCCCCCCAAATTCTATTGTGTGACTGTAGGACTTCAACCTACATTAATAGTCTTCTCAAATTATCGCCTGTGATACTGACATTTGAACATGGAGACTTGGGACTGAGGCCCCTTTGACAGGTCTCCTCTGGTCTGGGACACGGAAGTCTCTGTGGGGTGTCTGCTCCTGTGCTCTCTGAGTGCCAGCTCCCCTCAGATCTGAATACAGTATTAGTATTAGGCAGCAGTTACCTCTACAAAGTGCCAACACTGAACTTGTCTGCTGCTGGACATCATACTGGATGATAACCTACATTTAAAAATGCCCATAGTTAGTTGGCTGACACATTCTAGTGCAGTCGGTGGACGTTTTGGTAGAAAATCTGCCAGTACTTAATAAATATTTGAGAAGCATCATAGGCTATTAAATTTAACAGGATTACTGGTTCCAATATTCATATTGTGAGAGAAATAAACTCAAAAAGGTTTGTGCTTCCATTTCAAAAGGCCAGATACGTACTATATACTCAACAAATATGTTTATATGTGGTATTCCAGGGCAAAGACGGTGCCTAGCCAAAATGCCTCAAAAAGTCTTTATTACCTCTCCAATATACACATTTAGTGCACACAGAAGCTTTGCTGTTTATAACAACAGCACTGCAGATAATTATTTCTCAGAGGTATGCAGGGCGAGTATGCACTTGAGATTTTTCCCATCCCCAGACTAGATCAACCAGGGCTCTTTCTTTTTATAGCTGAATGTAGCTCAAGATATTAAAGAACTTAATCTGTACAAAATTGTGGCTAACATAAGCCATTTCTGTTAGATACACAGAACTATACTACTCCTGATCATTTTCAGACCAGTTATACAATTTTCTCCAAACAGATTTTGTACCAAATAGAAGAATCCCCAATTATAGAACATTTCCCTTGCTCTTTGGGCTTTGCTTAACCCATCCTTCATTCGCCAGAAGCAAACATCTCTACCCCTACGACACTCAAGCCAGCTCATTACATCACTCTCTAGCCCTGCCTTGCATCTCCAGGCCCAAGAAGAACTTTAAATGTCCAAAGTATTTACTGTTCTTAATCCACAACGTTGACATTAAGTGGACTGGTTCTGTCATATGAATATAACTGATTATGTTTCCCCTAGTAAAGACAGACATTTGAGTTACCCATTTCTAAGCCAGCCCAAAGCAAAAGGAGAACTTTTGTCAGACGCCAAGTTAACATCAATTGCTCATTCCATGGAAATGTCAATTAAAATTCTAGTGCAAACTGTCAAACAGAATTTTCCAATCCAAGCTATGTGTATAAATCCATCGTGAACTGAGAGGCATACGAGGTAAGTCTTAAGGGCCATATATGTGTTCATATTCTTGGTTGGTCATTGCTAGATGACATTCATGGAGTCAGGAAACTTTTGACTTTCACATGAGAATGCAGGTTCCACAAATTCATCCTTATTTATCAACCCTGTGGGGGAAAGGACTTCGCAAAGATGTTCCTTTCATTTCCTAATGCCGCAGTTCCTATTAAGTAGACGGAGGAATCAAGGCTCCGTTTAAGAGCAGCATAGAGGCAGAGTTGGCTTTTTATTTTTGAACTGATTTTGGGGGGGGGGGAGAGAAAGAGAGAGGAAGATCAATGGGTTGCCTCCTGCACGCACCCCAGCTGGGAATCAAACCCGCTACTTTCTGGAATACGGGATGATGCTCCAGCCAACTGAGCCATACTGGCCAGGACCTGAGTTGGTTTCCTGCTTTAGGAGATTGTAAACGCTCTCAAACACTTCTGAAGGAAGCAAATTCCAATGTGGGTTTTAAAGTTCTGCCTTTTGTTTTTTACTCCACAGTGGTCTGAATGGGATAATATTAAAGGCTAACAGAGAAAAAAAAAACCCAACAAAATAAAAACACACAAATGTTTTTATCCCCAGGACAACTGTACTCCTGGAGAATCTACTTTACCTGCAGAGATTCCATTTCTTCATCTTTTCTGTAGGTCTCCTCCAGCAGATCTACAACAAGAAAGTAAAATACCCATCAAACTGCAATGTAAAATTTGGTTGCCTCTTATTATCAAACACAATTCAGTCACTGGCTTGTATAAACTGTTGCCTGGAAACAGAATTTGATGCTTAAATGTGAGAAGCAATGTAAAAGAAATGCCGTCTCATCCCAGAGGATGAGATGTGGCAGAGCTCAGGGCCCTGCCAAACCCAAGCTCACTGAGAAACGCTGGGAGGTCCCACTCTGGTGGAGATACCAGAGCGTGAGACCAACTCGATACAAACCCAAAATCACACCAGGATTTAGAAATCTGGTCCAGTTCATACAACTCAAATTTTAACACAAAATTTTCCTTAAAAAACAAAACATACACTTTTTTTCTTTAGAAAGAAAAATGAGAAACAAACCATTTGCTCTTAAACTTCCAAGCCAGTAAAATTTTATAAGCAAATTAAAATACCGTGGAATAATGGGTTAGTTATTAATGGAAGTAGAATACCACCTTAACCGTACAGTCACATTAATTATCATTTCACACTGAAAGGGTGGGACGCATTGAAGCTGCATCTGACCAAGAGCTTGGCACCATCTCAGAGAAATCAGTGGCTGGAAGGGGGGAGTCACTGAAGAGAGTTCTGTCTGAATGCCTGCGCACAGGCACAGAGTCTCGGTGCCCGGCATTAATTTATGAACCTGCTGTAAAAATATATATGCATATATTTGGCAAGTAGAATGTTCTGCCTGCAGCTATACCACCCTGTGCTGTGATCTTATTAGAACTCACAAACCCAGAGAGGGCTGGGCTGAGTCAGAACTTGGATGAAAACTGGCAATAAACACCTACAGCGGTGCACATTAATATTAGCATTTGCCTTACGCTGTGATTGATAGAACTTACCAAGAGGCTGTGCCGCATAAAAGGAAAATGTAACCTCCAGAAATTCAATATAGATCCCAGGAAGGCAAATGCAAATGTTTTTAGCAAGTGCGATGCTAGATGCAGCAGGAAGCAATAGCACAGTGGGAAGCCAAGTCATGCTGGTATACAGCATAGCTGGGTGGGCAATACACTGAAACTTCAGGAGAGCTGGTAGGTGCTATCATTGACGGCGATGGCCCTTTGAGACTGGAGGTGAGAGAGATATATAGGAGTGGCAAGCAGTCCTCTCAAGACACAATGCACTGGGATGAAGGATGAGGTAGTTTTTGCTTTGTATCCCACAGGGGAGCTGACTTTGGCTCCCAGATCTCTCATAATCAGAGTTACGTCAGTAAGTTAGAGGAGCAGGGAAATGTATTAAGGCGGGTTTCTAAAGGGTTTTTGGTTGGCATGTCAAGTTCTTTAGCTATCTGGTGCAGAAACCAACGTGGGGTGCGGCAGACTGAGTGCCCTCAATCACTCCTCTTCTTCTGTCCTTACTCTTTGCATTGTGACACTGTAGCTACTTCCATCAAGGGGTCACAAGCACGACTTTCCCCATCGGGCATCTAGGCTGCATCCTGACTGATTTGGTGAAGAGCAAAAGCAACTCTGTGCCAATCTGCGTTGAGGGTTCAAGAGGCCTTACACATTTTCACTTTTCCACTTGAAACCCTGTCACTATCATCTGAACAAGCCCAGTCCAGCTTGCTGAGATGACAAGAGACATAGTCCAAGACTCTTCCCACCCCTGAAACTCTGCAGGTTGCTCCCACCAGCAGCCAGCAAGTGCCCAGAAGCTGAGCTGCCCAGCTGAACTGAAGATGACCACAGATGACGCAGGCGGGAGCCCAGTGCCAACTCCAACTCACAGAATTGTGACCTTAAACGGAATTTGGAGATTGTTTGGTGCCTTGTGCCTGCTCATAGATAGCAACCAGCTGCTAACTGAACAACAAGCATTTAGAGTTTATTGGAAAGCTGGAGGAGTAACAGAGACATGGGGAAAAAGGATCCAGACTCCGGGGAGAATAACCATTGGCCTGGGTGGGTAGGCATGCAGGGAGCTGAGCTAACGGGCATTTTATCCTGGGTGCCTCTCATCTTTGTGTCCCTCCCCTCAAAATGAAATTCCATAAGGAGAAGAGCCAGTGAGCCTAGCTTAGCTCTCTTGCCTACTGCTCAGCCGGGGGAAAGCATCAAGTGCTTTCACTGACAACCTCAGCAGGAGGGGATGAAGAACAGAAAGGAGTTTCCAAGTGCAAACTCAGCGTTCTGCTACCAGAAGAAAGCAGGGTGGACAGGCAAAAACAAGATGCCTACTCACTGGTTTCAGTAAACTCTTCCTTCAACACAACTCTCTTCAATGTCTGTGAGATGTAAGATCACTACTCTGCTCCTATGTGATGGAGCCATTGCGTTGCACTACTTACAGATATTAGGGGTTTCTCAAAGCTGGGCCCTGTAATGAACTGCACTGTGTAATGGTACTGGAGTGATGGACAGAGGGGCCCAGCACCCATTAAAGGAAACTGATCTTATTTGTCGTTCAACGTGATAAGGCAAACATCACACGCGTTAGCTAAGACGTACTAGACAGATAACGGATACTGACTCACTTACAGCGCCAAACTCAACCCACACATCTGATAAAATATAGATGGGAGTTCAGTTCACCCTCAGAGCTTCATAGAATAACTGCAATTAAAAAACTACGTTCCCAGTTTTCTCCAAATACATAAAGGTCATGCTGCTCTTCCAACAAAGCTGACACCAATAGCAGTGCTTGATTTTGGATGGCTGACCAATAACAACCTCAAAAGAATCCTTACGGCTGGCATTTAAAATACAGAACCCCCTTCTGCTCACCCCCACCCACCTCCATCCTAGCTTTCACCAAGAGTAGAAGTGGGCATCTGCTTCTGTTTTTTCTCTTTGCCACATCCCTTCCCTGTGAGAACGTCCTGTTCCTGTTCCTCATGTGATTTCTGTGAAAGGTTCAGTCAAGGGCCCAGCTGAGCTCTTCTGCCACAGAAGCAGGTCAGGATCCCGGCTGGCCAGTCAGAGCACCTGACCTCCCGGGGCACATACACTAAGAACGGCAGCAGGACTCCCGTTTCAGGTACTAACCTGGATACTGAGAGAGAATCCCTCCCCTGCAGAAGCTGCAAGCTTTATCAGCCTGTATTTCCTACGATGTAAAAGAAACCAGTACAATAATGAAGCTGGCGAAGAAGTAGCAGAGCCCAGAGACAGAGAGAGCTGGCTGAGGACAAGATCACCCCTGTCTGGAGCACACTTAACTCTTAGACTTTATTTTCTTTTACTTAAATTAGCTTTAGTAGGATTGCTGTCATTTTTAAAAGTCTATGGGGATGCGTATTATTGAAGCTTTTTATCTCTATTCAGAAACTTAGACAACTTAAGGGTAGGCAAGGACTTTCTATTCTACAGTGAAATGTTTCATTCTACAACAAATAGATAAAGACATGAGGCGCAAAGAAGGCAGATGGTTTACCTGAGATACCTAGCTGGTGCTAGAGCCACAGCCAGAGCTTTGCTCCCCTATCTTCCTGCCCTTTCTATCACATCATGCTCTCATTTGTGCCACTCAGTACCTAATTGTACCTCTTCCATACTGTTTTTCTAAAAAATGCACGTTTGTATTCCTCTCGCTTCCTTTAGTTCTCTGATGTCAACAACCGGCTTCAAGGTCTTTATATCCATACCCTCCTTAACTACTATTTCTCTACCTTTTCTACTTAACTTACTTTCCCCAAATTGCCTTCTCTGTCTATATCGCTACTCTGTGCAATTGCTCACTAGAGTTAGGGCACTGTTCAAGCACACGCGTTTGGAATGATGAACAGTTAGTAACCTGTGCAGATGAAATACGGCTACTGGGCATTGCTGGGAAGCGACTGCTCTACTGCAGGCAGACGGAAGATGAGAGAACACAGATGAAACCTCTGGACAACTGAAGTGACATGATGCTTTGACAACCGAGTGTGATCGGTGCCCCTTGCTATAATGAGCAATCTTGTTGTTTGTTGCTGACCGACTTTAGAACAAATGATCAGCATGGAGAAGCTAAAGGGCCGCTCTGCTCCCTCGCTCACCACTGGCATGTCCGTGTTTTGCTTTATTACTCTCTGGTTTGCTGTTCAATACAAATAGCAATTCAACTGCCATGCAGATTGCTCTGGCTAAATGTGCTTCCATCAACGTTAGTTAATGAAAGATTTTTTTTTTGGTGAAATAGGCTGCAGTCCTGTGTATTTTCTTCAAACTGGCTCTAATTCTTTAGAGCTGATGCTCACTATTATATATGGTCTTTAAGAGGTGAGGGGAAATCTCATTTAAAAAAAGGACACCAGCCCTGGCCAGTGTGGCTCAGTAGTTAAGAGAGTTGGCCCGCCCACCAAAGGGTCACAGGTTTGATTCCCTGTGAAGAGCATGTACCTTGTTGTGGGTTCGCTTCAGGCCCCTGCTCAAAGGGGTGTGGGAAGCAATCAGTCGATGTGTCCCTCTCACATCCATATTTCTCTGTTGCTTTCTCACTCTCTCACATCAATGTGTTTCTCTCTCTCTCACTCTCTCCCCCTCTTCCCCTCCCACCCACTCTCTCTGAAAAGCGATGGAAAAAATATCCTCAGGTGAGGAGTAACAACAACAAAAGGACACCACGAATGGGAATTGGAGAATCAATTTGTTTCATTTTTTCCACTTTGCATTTCTCTGGAACATACTCGAGGTAATAGATCATGACCATGTTTTTGGCTAAGAAAGTCTTGCACCGCTTTTCTGCAGTCTTTACAACTGGTGGTCTGGTTGTTCAAAGGAGGCTTGACACTTTTTTAGGTTGATTCTGATTCCTGGTAGCCAAGGAAGCAGGCAGGTTGTTGGTTAGTTTATTTGCTTTTGAAATGAGAAGCATGTCAGGTGTGCAGGAGCAACGTGCTCACCTAGCAATCTGACCCTTCACGGAGAGGCTGGAGATCACGTTTAGAAATTAGTAGGTTTTTTCCCTTTAACCTTTACTATAAAACATCTCCTCCATACTACAAGTCGGCCCATCTGGTAACAGAGAGAAAGTTATAGAAACAGGGCATCAACCACAGCAGCATTCATCACAACAGCACTGGGCAGAGTAGCACTGGCAGCCGAATACAGTGAATTAATGATCACAATTTAGAGAAAAGCACTTAGTTACCTCACTTAATAATTCAGTACTCCTGTTCAGTGTTACTCTGTGTGTCCTGACATTTACCGAAAACAATAGATAATGTAAATCCTCCAAAGAATTCAATACTTGCTAAAAAGTAAATGTGAGCCATCCTTCTGTGGATGGCAGCTGCAGTATAATGAGATTGATTAAATTAACCAGTGCTCCACAACCCTGAGGAGGTCATGAGTGATGGACCCGGCCTCCCACAGCTGTGTACTGGATACTGAGGACGCTGGCTACATGCAGAACACAGTGACAAGTCCCCTTTTTCTTCCTTGGCTCCCCAGTTACTAGAAACATTGACATTTTAGGGACAGAAGGGACTGCTGGGACCAGGGTTTTTTCTTTTTTTAAAAAGAAGTAGAGTTTTGTCTTATGAATAAAATCATGCGCTTTCAAATGCATATTATAAATACACAATTTAGAAAGCTGAGAGGTAGCTGCTTTGGTGGAAGCAAAAGTGGAGGGTGTGGGGCCCTGCCTGATGGACTTCCTTCCTATGCTGGGTAGGCCCTGTGGTGCATGGCGGAGCTACAAGGCAACAAATTATGCTGACTGAAAGCCACTCATCTCATCCAACCTCACATTTTACAGATGAGGACTGAGTTCTGACAGATAAAAGCCACTGTCAATGTCACACGGCTAGTTAAAAGACGTGCATGACCCTGAGCCCAGGGCTTCTGAATTGAACAGGTGCCAGTACTTTTTACAAAATAGTGATCACCCTTCTTTGCCTTCCAAAATTTGTATTTAAATTTTTTAAAATAGGTTTTTATTGATTTCAAAGAGAGGAAGGGAGAGGGAGAGAGGGGTAGAAACAGCAATGATGAGAGAGTAATCGATTGGCTGCCTCCTGCACGCCCCCTACCGGGGATGGAGCCCACAAGCCGGGCATGTGCCCTGACCGGGAATCGAACCATGACCTCCTGGTTCGTGGGTCTAAGCTCAACCACTGAACCACACCAGCTGGGCTGAGGTTTGTATTTAAATGACATAGTATTCCAGCCTCTACCAAAAATGCCTATACACTGCTGCTACCTTCCCAAACCTAAAGGAAACTTTGCTGAAGCACTTGTGTAACATCAACAATATGTGAGAAGTTAATAGTGGCCATAAAGGAATTCCTCAACTTTGGGAGATAACATAAAAAAATGTGGCTCTGACCCTGGCCGGCTGGATCAGTTGGTTGGAACGTCGTCCCATACACCAAAAGGTGGTGGGTTCAATTCCTGGTCAGGACACATACCTAGGCTGAGGGTTCAATCCCCAGTTGGGGCACATACTGGAGGCAACCAACTGATGCTTCTTTCTCACATCAATGTTTCTCTCTCTCTTTCTCTCCATCTCCCTCTAAAATCCATAAACATATCCTCAGGTGAGAACAAAAAAAGAATATGTGGCTTTGATGAAAAGCAAATACCTAGACAGTTGAAAAGGCAGTAAGTTTTTGGCAAGGTGTGTTCAACATACAACATACAGAATTTCTCACAAAATAAAACAACATAGATTTTGTTTAAATGAATGAGTGACAGTTGAACAGTTTCTCATCTTAAAATAACATTTGTCAGTAAATGTTCTTCCTATTCTATTACATTAGTTAAGGTAATTAGGATAAATGAATAACAATATGACTCTACATTAGCCAAAATACCTCAAAAACAATAAAATGTATTGGTTTTAAATTAATACATGTAAAACACTTAAAAAAGCATCTGGTACATAGTAAAAATTATATATGTGGGCTCCTATTATTATTTTTCAAAAATTACCCTTCAGTATGACTTAAAATCAGGAAAATGTTTGAAAAATAAACAGATACATTTTAAAACAAGCAGGAAAGTCCTCAAGTATACTGCTTTTAGACTCCATCTATGATTGGTAGCTACATTTTTAGAACTCTGCCATATCTACTGCCACCCACTGGTACATATCTAGACATACCACAGTGAGTTAAGAGTCTTCCCATCAGGCCTGACCACAGAAAACACACAGGTTCAAATGAAGAACAACATTAAAAAGTATGGCTACCCTCTGTGGTTTGTCTCAGACGCTGAAACAACATGCTGGTCTACAGATGGAGCCCAATGGCCCAATAAATGAGAGGTTTCTAATCCACTGTCTGTCTCTTGGGAATGCGGTAAAATACCCAAGTACAGGTACTTGTATTTTATTTGATGTCAACTCATTTCTGGTAAAACTTTCCATCTTGACAGCTTGAGAGATTTAAAACCTCATCTCCACAAAACTGCTACACAACAGAAAACGACACAATAATCTACCCCATTCCACCGCATCTTTGGCTCTGTCATGGAGAAACACCAAGATATAGAACAAAGGTTCTGACTCCATCAACTATTAAGAGTTTTGTCATTTCTATTAGCAAAACAGTAGAGAAAGTAAGAACAGATTCATTAGGAAACAAGTCACTGTCCTAAGCTGGTTTAAGGGCTGTCCTGGTCAAGGGACTACAAGTGGCCATCAGCAAAATGAACACGTTTATGATCTATCATAAACACCACATAAAGAGTAAGTTTCAAATGCTCAACCCCAGGAATGAACTCATGTTTCTTCCTACATACACTATCTCTAAATTGTGCTCATCTAATAGAAAGTTGTATTTAAGTTCCTTAGGTTGGAAGGCAGTTTATCATGAACTTTGTTTTGGTTCGAGATTCATATGGTACAGTTTTTATGAAATCCAAAATGGATATTGTGAGGGAAAACGTTGTTTACTAAAACTTTAGAAAAGCAATGACAGCTTCCAGTTCTCTACATTCTAATTTAAAAAGGTGTCCTGAAATTCTCACCTGTATTACTACAGTAGCATTCTGCCTGTGTTCCTTCCCTGTCCCCGCCCGTCTCTCTTATCACTCACTCATTCCCCTGCAAGAACTGAGTCTGAATCTAAATTAGATACACACTTGTCATTCTTTGAACTGCTTATAGAATGGGATTCCACCTGTGCTGCCATAAGTGACTGACTGATGACAGCTTCCTGGAGTGTGTATGGTCAATACGCCAGGGATATGCCTGAACTAAGTGGAAAGAAGTTCTTAAGTTCACTTTTTTTTTTTTATAACTATATCTTTATTTATTTCAGACAGAGGAAAGGAGAAGGAGAGAGAGACAGGAACATCAATGATGAGAGAGCCATTGATCAAGCCCACAACCCGGGCATGTGCCCTGACTGGGAATCGAACCCCGATCGCCTGGATCAAGCCCACAACCCAGGCATGTGCCCTGACCGGGAATCGAACCCCGATCGCCGGGATCCTAGGTCGATGCTCAACCGCTGAGCCACACCCAGCCGGGCTAAATTCACTTTTGATGTCCTCCATGGATACAGGGGCAGGAGAGAACAATGAAATGTGTCTAGTACTTCCCATGCTGAGATAGATAAAGTCCAAACGCTTTAGCATGTCATTTATAAAGAATCTGTCTACAGATTTACTTCCGACACCATTCTCTTCCATCATCACTGCAATATCTCCCCACACTATCTGTAACATCTTTCCTGGGCCTCACTAACTAGAAAATATCTAACCATTCTTCAAGTCCTAGCTTAAAACAAATACCCTCTGTTGACTTTCACAAACCATCCCATGCCCAAATACCATTCCCGGAGACGCTGCTTCTGCTTCTGGATTTCCAAAGTACTTTGTAATTTTATTATACTGTTTATTCTATTATAGTTAATTGTTATATATTTGGGTCTGCTATTAGATTCAAACTCTTTGATGCCCTGGCCAATGTGGCGCAGTGGTGAGAGCGTCAGCTGGTGCACCGAAGGGTCTTGAGTTAGATTCTTGGTCAAGGGCATGTACCTGGGTTGCGGGTTCAATCCCCGGTCCTGGTCTGGGTGTGTGAGGGAGGCAACCAGTCGATGTCTCTCTCTCACATGGATGTTTCTCTCTTTCTTTCTCTCCTCCTCCCTCCTCCTTTCTACTTTCTCTAAAAATATCAATGGAAAAAATATCCTCTGATAAGGATTAGCAACAACAACAAAAAAACCTCTTTGAAAAGTACCAATTTCAGGAGCTTTAGCTCAGAATATTGTACATGCTAAAGACACATTTACTGTGAAAATAAATTTTTAAAAGAACAAAAAAAGCTAGATTTCTTACTGATGTTCACATAGTACTTGGAGAAGTGTGGAAAGGAAACATTTACTCCTACTTTGCTCTACTCTGGTGTCTACACTATACCTGGTATCTGGAAAGCTGGAAAGGTCAAGTGCTCACCATCCTAAGCTGATAAGAAACATCTCAGACTTGAAGATAAGAGCATTAGACAATGAACCAGATGATAAAAAATAGGTAGACACTACAAGCATTCCAAAATGATTACTCTGAGTTATAACTACAGTTTATTATACTTCCTCCTACTCTTTCTATATTGTACCATCCTAATCTTCCTGAAACGGCTGGGCTGGGACTCCCATCCCACAAGGAGTTCTCTGGCAAGAGTCCGAACAATCTAGTCAGGTTTGAAAACTGACGATTAGGGCAATAATGGCAAAGCCTATAACACCACAGGCCAACGGTGGTGCTCAAGTCAACGGCCAAGTTTCTGCTACAGCGCATTTACTCAGCACGGTGGAAAAACAAGAATGGGCGTCAGGAGGCCTGGGTCTAGTTCTCCCTCTGCTATTAGTTAGCTAACTAAATTTGTAAGCACCGTCCAGTAATCATCCTTTCACTTATTTGTTTTTAATCTTCACCCAAGGACATGATTTGTTTTGTTTTTTTAATTGACTCTTAGAGTGAGAGGAAGGGAGAGAGAACCATCGATGTGAGAAGCATCAACCGGTTGCCTCCCATTTGTGCCCAGACCAGGGATTGAACCTGCAACCTAAGTATGTACCATGACCAGAAATCCAACCCACAGCCTTCTGATGTACGGACGATGCTCTAATCAACTGAGCCTCCTGGCCAGGGCACTTAATCATTGTTGACCGCAGAGATCCTATCAGCAAAATAACGGGAGTGGAATAGATTATTGTGACGGTCCCTCTAGCGCTGATATTTTAAGTACTGTTCTTTGGAAGGTTGCTTGCTGCATGGTCTCTAAATATTAGTTATAGTGTGTTAGTTGAGTGACTCAATCTGTGCTAGTAATTATTCAGAATTAATATGGATGACAATCATCTCCCCAAAACTTTTTAGAAACCCAAACAAATTCTCACTTAGTTTAAATAATTATTCTTATTGTTAGGACTCTTTATAGATAATAAAGACATGTGAAAAATTCATTCTCATTCACCTCTAATATCTATCTGTGTGGTGTGTTTTTTGCACCCAGGGTAAATGCACTTCAGATAATTATAGATCTTCCCTTTTTGTTCTTCAAATCCTCACAATTACAATAATTTTTCTGTTTCTTCTTATACGGAGTCCTTTTTAAATTCAAATAAACAAATCAACTGTTTCATCTGGATGTAGAAACAGCACAAATGGATTTTCACAAAAGTGGCTTATATAACACAAATATTCTCATTTGTCATATCGGTTTCTTTTCTTGTCAGTTGCAAGGCAAAAAAAAAAAAAAAAAGACCAAGAATGGCCTCAAAAGACAGCTTTCCCCCAACCAGGCATCAGACGGAAAGGGCTGCTCATGACAGGTAAGACTGGGATTCTGGTGGCTTTAGTCTCTTACTATTAATGAGAATTAAAAATGTGTCTCGTTTAAACAGAAGGATTCAAAAATTACCCAATTAACTAGTAATGGAAAACTAAAAGTAAACCACACAGTTTCCGATATAAGATTACAGCACGAAAAGAAACATTTTAATGAGTGTTTTCTTTGGGGTTATGTTCAGATGGCAAATGGTTTTCATGGATAATCTCGCAGGTCATTGCTTCCTTTAATTAGTAACTTTTGCTAAACATAAAAAAAGCCTCAAGTAATTTTTAATAGTGATTACAACTGCCTAGTCCATTAACAAATTGTCATATTAACATCGGCCACATTGCACTGCCTATCTTTAAAGGTTACTCATTTCATTTTCATAGATTTTAATTAACTTTTCCTTTCCCACTAGACTGATCGTTAAACAGCAACAGAGGCCTCTTGCCTTTTTTGTGTCTGGATTTGCAGTTTTGACTGAAAAAGAGGTCCAGAAAATGCAAAAAATGTAGATCCCAAATTAAATGGTGGTGGTGACTTGTAGATATATTATTTTAAAAGGTGGGGGGTCAGTGGGGGGGTCAAAAGGGACACCTGTAATACTTTCAATAATAAAGATAAATTTAAAAAATAAAAAATAAATTAAAAAGCCAGGTTCTGTGAACAACATTGGTACACTGATTGGATCAATTTCATGTTACCACAGCACTTCTGGAGTCTCTTTCAAATTCCTCTTTGCATCAGCAGCTTCTCTTATTGGCATTAGCTGGAAACTATACACAATCGTAACTGACAGGCTGAGGGAGTTTAGGCTTATAAAACAGGGGGAGAAAAGAAGATGCTCCCTGTTTAGATTCCCTAAAGTAGAAAGTGTTATCTTTGTTTGGGACACAGAATGTGCTGTACGCGTAGTCTTGTCCCAAGGCTTAGGCAGGTCTACAAGTTTACAGCGGATCTCCAGGGTTCTATTCTCAAAAAGTGACCTCTCATCCCAGCCCTCTCACACACAGTGGACCCTGCAACCCCGGGGCGCGGGCACCGACGCCCAGTGCAGTCAAAATTCACATGTAACTTTCCATTCCCTAAAAATTTAACTAGTAATAGCTGAATGCTGACCAGAAGCCTTACTGACAACATGAACAGCTGACTAACAAACATATAGCATATATTTTATGTATCATATACTGTATTCTCACAATAAAGTAAGCTAGAGAAAAGAAAATGTTATTAAGAAAATCATAAGAGAAAATACATTTAATTATTGAAAAAAATCCAAGTATGAGTGGACCTGCGAGTTCAAACCTGTGTTGTTCCAGGGCCAACTGTATAAACAAACATGTAGAGAGCAAAAGAGCTGGCTCTTCAACACATGTTATTACATACATATGATCTCGGTTCAGATATCACTTATCAGAGAGGACTTCCCTGATCTTAAAAAATCTAAAACAGTACACGTGCTCCTCTCTGCCATCATTATGCTCCACATTCTTACCCTCTTTGATAGTGATGTATATGTTATATATAAAATAGATACATTTTATTTTATTATTATTATTTTAAAATATATCTTTATTGATTTCAGAGAGAGGAAAGGAGATGGAGAGAGAGACAGAAACATCAATGATGAGAGTGATCGATTGGCTGCAGCCCACAACCCGGGCATGTGCCCTGACTGGGAATCGAACCCCGATCGTCTGGATCCCAGGTCGACGCTCAACCGCTGAGCCACGCCCGGCCAGGCAAAATAGATACATTTTATATAGATATTGATCAATAATATCAAAGACTGTATCTAAAGGCAAACGCAGGCGGCTCATTTTCAAAATAAATACGTATTTTAAAGAAAAGAATATACTAAGCAAATACTGAAGCTGCGTAATACCTGTGGCCAATTACAGGGTGACCAAAACAACAGTCATTAGAGAACAAGGAGGGAAAGGAGGGAGGTGGGAACAAAAGCCAACCCCACAGGGGAGGGGCGTAGGCTGGCCCAGCGGCTCCCCTGTCCCTCTGTAAGTTCTGTCCTGCACGCGCTGGCTCTCTCTGCTCTCATCTGCGGCAGCCCTGCCCCTCGCAGGCTCCGCTCCAGCCCTAAGGCTGCGCTGCTCCTCTGGGAATCTGCCATTAGCCCGCCCCAGGGTGTCTGCCATGCCTGACTCCTCTGCCTGGGACACTCACTCCATTCATTCCTTCACTTCATTTAGGTTTCTGCTCAGATGCCACCATACCAGAAAGAACTACCCAGACCTAAAAAGGTCTAAGGTGGTGGAGGCCTGGGGCCGGGAGTGGGTGCAGGTGGAAGGGGTCAATGGGGAAGAGAGGGGACAGCTGTAATATTTTGAACAATAAAGAAAAATAAAAAATAAAAATAAAGAATAAAAATATCTAAGACAGTACACATTTAATCTCCACCCCTTCAAACTTACCCTGCTTTGATTATTTTCATAGAACTTTCTGACATGTGAAACATTGTCTGCATACTATTTGTTTTACTGTTTATTGTCTTTTCCACTGCACCAGAATGTAAACACCATAAAAATACTGATTTTGTTTGTTCAGGTAGCTCAGTATCTCAGGCACTTAGAGAAGTGCCAAGCACATACATAGCAGGTGCTCAATAAATACTTGCTGAATAAATGAATCTAATTCTAGCCTTCCTACTAATGTAAAATTGAACATTTTACACCATAAATTAAATCTCATTTCACATCTTCATTTTCTCTAACACCAGCCTCGCTTAAAACACTGTAATCGCTTCCCACTGCTTTTTAATATACTCTGTGTTCCCTGTACACGCTGGGCTGTTTAACTTCCAGCCTTATCTTCCATTACCCCTTTCCACACTCTCAGTTCTGGTCCCCTCAACCTCTAAATCCACGCCTATGTCTTCTGTGCCCTGTCTACCCCGTTTGCCCTGGCTAATTCTTACCTGTCCGTCAGGAACCAGCAAAGCTTTCACTTGGGGTTAAACACTTTAATAACGCTCTCACAGTCTCCCCGTGCTTTGCTTTAACACAGCACTTTGACACTATTTTTTAAAAATAACAAATTTTTAGAAATGTATCCTTATTTATCCTCCCCGCCTCCCTCATTACATGAGGGCTGTTTGGAGACCACAAAGGGTCTCTTTGCACTTATTCAACACAGTGCCTGGAACCCAGTAAACATTTAATGAATATTGACTAAAGGACTGACAAACGTATTCTAGTTTCTGAGAGTTGAGAGATTTCTGAACCCGATGGAGAATACTGCAACATAACTATGATACTGCAAGGACTAAGATCATGAAATTCTGCATGAAAGCCTTCATTTTCAATAACTTACATAATCAAATATTTGTTATATGTAATTTCAAATATAAGACTGAGATATTTTAAACTTGGTAAAGCATTTGGATAAGTAAATATTATGTAATTGGGAAGGGCTAGGCATGACTCATTTTTTTTAAAGTAACTTTGGTTAATATTTTAAGATTTGCCTATAAACTGAACCTCCTTGCATGTAACTGACTTTGAACCTTTTAAAACCAAAACATTAAGTCACATATCTTGAACTCTACAGCATAAGTGATATGAATTTAGAGATTGCATTAGGAGAGTCTCCCTCCCGCACACTCCCCTCCCCGACTGGCTGGGTGGGCATCTGGGTGTCCATGCTCCCACATGCAGATGGATTTGCACTTTGCTTCATCAGGTCTCCCTTGGGCCAAAAACACATTTGAGACATAATTATGGGAGCAGCCTGTGGCAGTGGAAAACCAAGTTAACTGAACCACATGGAAATAAAACCCATGTCTTTGGTGTCATTACCAGTAGACTCTAACCAGCAGAGCTAACCTCAATGTCAACAGCAGGCAAAAATAGCACAACAGTCCGTCCTCTGAAGAAATCAGTCCTTCTGGAAAGAATGCAATAAGAAGAAAACACCTGGACTCATATTTTTCTGGGCCAAAAGAGGACACAAGTATTAATTTTTTAAAATTATACATGTAGGTGGGTTAAAAAAAATGTAAAATACGTTTGTTGAAAAAAAATTTACGTGAAAAATAAGCTTAAAGAATCTACACACAAAAAGGAAGAGCACTGAGGAAGGAATAAGTGAAAGTAAAATAAAAACTTTCATTTTTCTCATCCTTAGGTGGCGTAACATTGGTTCAAAGTAATAATAGCAACGATGACTTCAACTGCATATGTCTGTGTACATATCTTGTGTATGTGTGTGTGTGTGTACTTATGCTTATGTGTAAGTGAAGTGAATGACAATGACAATATAAGGGACAAGGGGAGAAAAATTAGGTTATTTTGTTATTATAAGGTACTTGCACTATCTGTGAAGTGGTACGGTGTTATTTAAAAGTGGACCTGTATTAGTCATCATGTATATTACAATCTCTAGGGCAAACACTAACAATAAAATTTATAAAAGGTATAACTGATATTCTAAGAAAGAGAGAAAATAGAATCAGGGTAAAATAATAAATTAGAATCACAAAAGGCAGAAAAAGAGCGAAAAACAAAAGAGGAACAAAGAACAGGAGGAACTAAAAGAAAACAATAACAAAAATGGTAGGTATTCGTCCAACTATATCAACAATCATTTTGAATGTCAATGGTCCAAATGCACATAGTTAACTGATCTTTGACAAAGAAGCAAAGGCAATACAATGAAGCACATAGAGACTTTAACAAATGATGCTGGAACAATTGAACATCCACATGCAAAAAAAAGAATCTAGACAGATATTACACCCTTCACTAAATTTAACTCAAAATGGATCGCTGCCCTGGCCAGTGGGCTCCATGGTTAGAGCATGGGCCTGCACACCAAAGGATAGTGGGTTGGATTCCTGGTCAAGGGCAAGTTCTCTGGTTAACACCCAGAGCCTCTGCAGATCAGGCTCCAGGACAGGGCTTGCCTAATTTCAGCTTTCCTGACCCGCCCCTAACCACACAGAGCCCTGTCCCTCTAGGTGCGCTGCTTCATGAGATCTTGTTCTCACAATGTTCTTTCTTTTCTGAGTGTCTTTCTTTGCCTGAATAACTTCCACCTCACCTTTAAAACTCAGGCACTGTGTCTTCTCCTCTAAGAATTTCCTCACAAATTCCTCATATAACATGACTTTTATTTGTGCTTCTGCAGAAATCTGCTCATGTAATAGGTGTTAATCACTGCTTAAAAATAATAATTCACCGTCTGCTTTCCTACTAGACAATACCACATCTTTTTTTAAAAAAATTTTTGTGCTAAGAAGTATCAGATGTACACAGAAAAGGCTACCAAATGCACAGTTCAATGAATTATCACCAAGCGCACACCTGTGTAACTACTCTCATGAAGATCATACCTTATATGAATGTGCATCCTCAGTAATTTGTCTATAATAAATAGTAACAAATGACATTAGTCAGGTTTGGAGTATATTAATCATTGCCAGAAATCATCCCAGTGCCATGATCCAAAAATGAGATTTTAGATACAAAGATCAATTATCATTTATAACGGGGACACTCTATAGTCACGTAAACTAGGGACAGCAAATAACTGAAACCCAACAATTATGATGTTAAACAACAACCTTGCCAGAAAACCAAAAATATAGAGAGTTTGGCATCAAAACCCAGGGAAAAATCCGGTTCTATCAAATATTGCTTTTGATCTTCTGGGCTAGCCAGTTCCATGGGATAGCCACAGATGATCTCTAACAGTAAAATCCAGAGATGGGCAATTTACCAGCAGCTAAGCAACTTGGCTTCTTAGCACAGAAGACGTCAAGAGGATTGATGAAAAGGGAACAGCTACCCACCTGCCCCGTGGCGAATGGATGTTAGAGACTGCAAGCAAGGTGGCCACGGGAAAGGCTACAGGGACGTGGAGAGCACAACTGTAAGAGTCAATTGCTTAGAAGTGACAGCAGCAGACAGGCCCACTGGGGTACAGAACTGAGAGATGGATTGTCTCAATTTATGTAAGAACAGTCTGCAGTTGGGGAGGCTAAACAGCAGAAGTTTAAATACAGAAAGGCTAGACAAGCAAGAGCGGCAGGGGCTAACCAGTGGGACTAGGTACAGACGTACTTCACTGAGAAAGGCTGAGGCCTCCTGTGGCCTGTTCAGTTTCAATCTTGCTGATGGGAGCAGCATCCCTACTAGACTCAAATATTTAACAAAATTTAAAAATTTGCATTCAATTTCAGTACTACATTTTTACTTCCCTGGTGGTTCATTCAGTAAGAGCTATAATATTAAGCAAAGATGCTTAATAGGAACAGTCACAGTGATAATAGTAGTAGCTGAAGCTTACGAGTGCTCACTGTGCAGTCAGCATGCTAAGTGTCCATGCAGTTTCTCCTTTAATCCTCTCCCTGTTATGCAGAGGCTATTATTGTGCCCATTTTACAGAGGAGGAAACAGGCTGAGGGAGAAACTTACCTTCGTGACTAGGAATTAGCAAAGCTGGGCAGCTAATCCAGGATGGATTTAAAACCTGCACTTTTCTCTGTTATGCTAAATTACCCAAATTCAAATGATTTCTTTCTGTGATATAAGTATTTTAAAAATCAAGTGTTCAGCCCGGCCAGGCATGGCTCAGCAGTTGAGCATCGACCTAGGATCCAGGCGATCGGGGTTCGGTTCCCAGGTTGGGGCACATGCCCGGGTTGCGGGCTAGGCGGCCGATCAGTGACTCTCTCATCACTGATGTTTCTGTCTCTCTCTCCTCCTCCTTTCCTCTCTCTGAAATCAATAAAGATATATTTAAAAAAAAAAAATCAAGTGTTCACACTGCTAGTCATGATGACGGATGCTAATGGGATTCTTAAGAAGCAAATAGCTGGAGGGTCATGTAAGATGTCCAAATTTACTTCAGTTCACCTGACATCAGTTATGAATGTTTCAGATTCACATTGCTGCGCATCACAAAGTACTACATGGAGTCCCACTGAGGAAAAAATGGTTGAATTATGAAGACCTGTCTATAGATTTTAAAACTAAATTATTATGACTACTGATGTTGAGTTAAAATGTCAGAGCTATAAGAACGGTCAGAGATGATGTAGTTTAAAAACAAAAAAGAGAAAACTGAAACCCAAGGAGAATCAATGACATGTGACATATGAATGGCCCCACTGTCTAGTCAGTTACAGAACAAAGACCACAGGCTTCTTAGACCACAGTCCAATGATTCTTTCTATTAATCACAGGGTCCCAGAGGAAATTACTCAGTCCCCTGAACAAAAAACTTCCAGTAGTTGGGCTGGCAATTTGCAAACAATTAACCATATTATAACCACAGAGGAACAAATTTCAAACTAAGTAAGCCAGCTCAGTTACCATATGGAAGACACTTTGGCAGTAAACAGACTTGGGTTAAAATTCAACTCTCTGTTTCACTGGGGCAAAATTCTTAACCTATGTGAGTATTGTCTCTAAACAAAGCATCAAAGGGTGAAGTGATTGGTATAACTATTCAAAGGATGTTGTAAACATTAAGCAGGAAATGGTTGAAAGCACCTAGTATGACACACAAAACATGTTTTTCATTGTGAAGCTGGAATCCTCTCTAAGACCATTCTTCTCTCAAACTTTAGCATCCATAAGAATCACCTGGATGGCTTATTACCCTGATTCCTCAATCCACCCTCTGAGATTCTGACTCAGCAGGTCTGGGAATCTGCATCTCCACCAGTTCGCAGGCAATGCTGATGCTGCTGGTCCAAAGACTGCATAGCACTGCTCTAAGGGCCACATCATTAATGAAAAGGATCCTGAAAATGATCTACCCTGACCCAGGGAGATGACAATAAAGCCTGCCTCTAACTTGGGCTTCTATGCGATGTCCTAGTTTGGAGTAAAGAGGTAAACTGCCTCCATTGTTTATGAGTGCTATGCCTAAGGAATTCACATTTAAAAAGTGGTCCTGACTGGCTGGGAGTGGCTCAGCGATTGAGCATCGACCTAGGATCCAGGAGATCACGGTTCAATCACGGGCAGGGCACATGCCCAGGTTGCGGGCTCTATCCCTAGTCGGGGGCGTGCAGGAGGCAGCTGATCAATGAGGACTCTCTTATCATTGATGTTTCTATCTCTCTCTCACCCTCTCCCTTCCTCTCTTTGAAATCAATAAAAATATATTTAAAAAATAATAATAAATAAAAATTTTAAAAAATAAAAAATAAAAAGTTGTCCTGAGTTAGAAATTCCTCAGAGGAATATGAAAGAAAATTACTCCCTAGGGAAATTTTCACACACCAGATTATGTAAAATTCCCACTTAGATTACTCATAACCAATAATTATGAAACACACAAGTGCATATTTACCATGAGCAAGAGCCTACAAAAATAATAAACGAGAAGATTGGCACCCCTAAAATTTAAGAGAATATTTGAAAGAACCTATAAAATAAGTTTTTGTTTATTTAAAGACACACACACACAGAGGAATAAAAAACAAAACAAAAAAGAATTTCTAGAAATGAAAAATAATAGTCATTGCTAATACAATTTCAATTGATACATTTTAGATTAGACACTGGTGAAGAAAGAACTGGTAAACTAGAAGAGTTGTCTCAAGAAATTACACATAATGCAGCACAGGCAATAAAAGATACTAAATAGTAGTGAAGGTACATTAAGGATAGAATGAGAAATTCCAACATGTGACTGATGGGAGTTGGAGCTGCCTAAAAATAGAATACGGTTAAGAATCTTGTAGAACTAAAGAGAATTAAAGACTGAGAGAGAGAACCAAGCAGAATACATAAATAAATATAAGTCTACACAAAATACATAAAATAATAAAAACTGCAAAACACCATGGGCAAAAGAGATCTTAGAGGGATGAAAAAAATAGGATAGTTTATTTGTGAAGAAATTACACCTGGGCTGACAGGTGGTAACAGCAGCAAAGCAAAGACTGGAAGATAAATATATTTCAAGCGTTGAGAGAACAAAACTGTCAGCCTACAATTCTCCACTCAGGTAAACAAAAATTTAATAATGAAGGCATATAAAAGATATTTCCAAGATAAAGAATTTACCATTCATTGAAAGAACTACTAAATTATACGTTTTCAGTAGGAAGGTAACTGAGCCCAGAAGAAAGGACTGGAATCTTAGGGACAATGATGAGCAATGAAAAGGGTAACTGTGGGTAAATCTAAATAAGCACTGTGATTAACAACTAATCTGAGAAGGTTTAAAAGTAATATAGAACTAAAATTACATAATTCTAACATTGAAAATGAAGTCAGCGAAGAGAGTGAAAGGATTTGTTTTTAAGTTTGAGGCTAGACACACTGAGACACTGTAAACTTTAAGTCAAGTAGACATGTTATAGTTTCAAAGGTGTGTATTAAAATAACAGAAATAGGATAATACTTCCAAACACGTCCGGATGAAAAATGTCAAGAAATTCAAAAAAGCTATGAATACATACATAAATAATAAAGTATAAATATATACATAAGAATAATATATACCAAGTTCAGGATAATGGACACAACTAAAGGCTGAGAGAAAGGAAAAGGGATGTGCTTCAGATCCTAACATCATACGACAAAGTTTTCACACTAACATGGCAAAATGTTACCATCTGCTAAACCTGAGTCCTGGGAACATGAACTTCCATCATTCTGAAATGTGTATACTATGTTTGAAATATTTCACGATGAATTTTTTTTAAGTTAACATGGCAAGGTAGTTAATAGCTACACTGACATAATAAGAAAGACTTACAAAGACACGGACAATGGTAGGGAGAAGGACTGGGGACGGGGAAGGGACGGGGTGGAACGGGTCATTGGGGAGAAAAAGGGGCATCTGTAATATTTTAAACAAAAATAAAATAAAATAATAAAATAAAATAAAATAGTAAAATAAAATAAAACCTTATATGTTCGTGATCAGCATTAAAAAAAAAAAAAAAAAGAAAGACTTAGCTGGAAAACAAGTAACTTACCAATCAATGTATTTATTATCTAAGAGAAGTCAAAGTGGGTTAAACTAATCAGACAGCAGGCCCAATAAAAACCAGGTTAAAAATGTTTAATATATATTGTTTTCTCTTGAATTCCTACCTATTTGGTTTGTCTAAGATTCTTTGATTGTGGAGGAACTTATAATGAAAATTTATATACCAAAAAGTTGAGCACTCATTCTAATGATGGTTGCTTTCATGGTCAGAATGAGTAAGAGATGATGCTGGGTGAGATTTAAAGCAAATTCTACAGATCAAGCAACAATACTGTGAAAGTATTTCAAGGGTGATAGTAATATACTTACCACCTTGAAACACACACAGAAGAAAATCAGAAAGACTAAAAATAGGATGCATTCTAGATTAGTCTTTGAAATCCATCAGTTTCAAATTTCTCAAATGTCAGGCTCCAAATCTACTGTGAGATATATATATATGTATATATACTTTTTTTTAATCGGCTTCAAAGGATCTCTAACAGCAGCATTTTTCACTGATAACTTAATCTCTCTAGTATGCGTACGCGGTTTCTTTTTCCATTCAACGTCATATAAAAATCATGCTTCTTTTTTTAATGACTCATACCTTACAGTAAGTATGCTGTTTATTAATCCCAAACAATTCCTGTCAGTGCTGCGGTGGCACCCCCAGGAGGGTGAGAGGTAAAATTAGACCTTTGGGCTTCCATCTCATACACGGGCAGGTATGCGAGGCCTCGGCCTCACGCCCTCCAGCCACTCGTTTCTTACGAGGCAGCACCGTGCGGGCAGAAGTCAGAGAAATGAAATTGCCTGCCTAGCTTTCCAAATTAAAGCTGACAGGTACAATGGGGCAAAAGAAAAACATGTGCACACAGATGGGGTGATAGACTTTGGGGAGCTCTTTATGGTATTATCTACACAGCTAAAAATAGGTATATGTATTGGAGTGTGTTTGTTTTTGTCTGTTTGTTTTTGCCTTTAGATAAAGATAGCATCTTCAAAATATTCATTTTTCACTGAAAGGGACCACACCCCTCCAAGCTGTCCTATTCCTTGCCAATCTCATTTATTAAGGTTTAAAGTATTGTCTGTTTGTTTCAGGTCTCATCAGCTCTGGTTATAATATAAAATGTTACAACTTACATTTGTATTTTGTATAACAAAAACAAGATATATTTCCATTGTCATGAAGCAGAACAGGAAACTAGAATGCCACATGACTCTTAGCACATAGGAGGCGCTCAATAAACTTGTGGTCAATTCAACGATTAACCACAGCAGAGGTCAACAAACTTTTTCTATAAATGACCAGATAACAAATACTTAAGGTTTGCAGGCCATCTGGTCTCATTTTCAAACCCTCAACTCTGCCATCGTAGTGGGAAAGCATCCTTAATACATAAACAAATGTAGCTATAAACTCTATATTCCAGGAAAACTTTATTTATGGACACTGAAATTTGAATTTTATATCATTTTCAGGTACCATAAAATATTCTTCTTCCTTTGACTATTTTTTTTTTTTTTTACCTTTAAAAATGTAAAAATGACTTTTACTTACAGTCCACACAAAAATGCAGAGAAGCCAGAATTGGCCTATGGGTTTTAGGTTGCCGACCCCTAAAATAAAGTTTAATGATTTTCATGGGCCATCGGATCTTATCTTCAAAATTACATGTAGAATATAAAGAATTAAACTGTCCAGCATAAATGAATAACAACTGAAAGCAAAACACTTAAGCCCATTAATTCATTTAAAGAGTAAACGCAATTACACATGTATTTTTCTTTTTTAGTAGCTTCACAAGAGACCCGTAACTTTGGATTCACGTCCCTGCAGGTAAAAAACAACACTCATTTTGAAACTATAGATACACTGATTTGAGCTGAATTTTGTAACAGTACAAACCAAAGGACATATCTAAGGCAGGAATTCTTAATCTGGGAACTAAACATCTACTCCTAGAATCAATGGCTATCTTCAGGGGTTCCTTAAATTCTTGATTTTTGAAGTTTTAAATATTTGTTCTATGTGCATTTTTCTGTAGAGTTAATAGAAAAACATCCAATTTTCAAGGGGTCAGTGGGTTCAAACACCAGTGACCCAGCAGACTGGAACTGATTACCTAATAGGTCCAATTACTACTATTCCTTTTAATTTTCAGTACCCAAAAGCAATATATTTTTTGAATAAAAGCAAATATCTAAAAACTTGATATTCTAATTAGCATTAAATGAAGTACATTTTTTAAAAAAGCATTTCCTTCTAGAGTGATTTTAATGTATAGTAGTCCCTCTTTTCTGTGAGGGATACGTTCCGAGATCCCGAGTGGATGCCTGAAACCACCGATAGGACTGAACCCTATACATGGTTTTTCCTACACATACATAATTATGACAAAGTTTAATTTACAATCGAGGCACAATAAGAAATTAATAACAATAATGACTAATAATAAAATAGAACAATTATAACATATACTGTAATAAAAGTCACATGAGTGGCTTTGGGGCCCATTATTTAGTAAAATAAGGGTTACTTATTTTGTGACTTTTGTGATATTGCAACAGTGGATCTTATAACCAAGATGGCTAGTAAGTGACTGACAGGCAGGGAGTATATACAGCATGGGTACATTGGACAAAGGGATGATTCAAGTCCCGGGCAGGACTGAGCAGGATGGTATAAGATTTCATCACACTATTCAGAACAGTACAATTTAAAACTTATAAATTGTTACTGCTGGAATTTTCCACTTAATATTTTCAGACCACATTTGACCACGGGTAACTAAAGCGTAGGAAGGGAAACTGCAGATAAGAGGGACTACTGTGTCAGATTAGTTTTCTCATTTACACCAAAATCAAGTGGGCCTGCATTACTCTTAAAAATCACAAAATACTGTACTAAATAGGAACCATGCTTTCTAGGCTGAAAATAACCCATAAAGATACTTCCTAGAACCTATGAATATGTTACTTTACATGGTAAAAAGATTTTATGGACTTTGAGATGAAGATGTTATCTGGATTACCCAGGTGGACATGAAATGTAATCACAATTGTCCCTGTTAAGGAGGCAGCAGGGGGAGATTTGACTACAGGAGAGGAAAGGCAATGAGAAGACGGAAGCAGAGATCAGAATGATGCACTTTGAAGATATGAAGGAACTAAAAGCCAAGGAACAGAGACGACTAGAAGCTGAAAAGCGCAAGGAAATGGATTCTCCCTCAGAGCTTCTGAAAGGGACTAGCCCAGTGGATACCTTAACTTTAACCCAGCAAAACTGATTTTGGATTTCTGATGTCTAGAACTATAAGAGAATAAATTTGCATTGTTTTAAGCTACCAAATTTGTGGTAACTTGTTATAACAGCAATAAGAAACTAATACAGAAACTATTTATTTCTGCTTCTCCAGTAGGTACTAACTGGTCCTGTACCTTTCACTTTAATTCTTATTGACTTTAATTTTTGGCTTCTAAGAAATCAAGATATGGACAATCTGATTTTGCATTTTATGTTTATATGTTTCACAACTAGAGAAATAAACAAACAAAAATAAACAACAGGTAATAAGCGTCTAAATCCAGCCAACTATTCTTTCCCTAAAGCGAGTCCTATAGATGTATTTGCTGAATAACTATCAAGAACTTTCATATGTCTCGATTTTTATACTAAAAATATTCATCTAAAAAGGAAATTTTTAAAAATCAATAAAATGCACCTAAGCCAATAAAATAAAATAAAAAAGGAAATAATTTTAAAAACTATCACAATACCATGAGCCCTGTCTAAGTATCTAGTGGTCTCAAATTCTAGAGTGCAGTCATGAAAAGACAGCAATATCCTCTCTCCAAAGACATCCCATTTTACCTTTTCCCCACCATATATACATGAGTGGGTTTGAGGGACAGGGGGGATGATATGAGTGGTCAAAATAGATGCCCCAAAGTCTATGCATCCAAAATAAAATCATACATTTTAATCACAGGTAAATTCATGAATGAATAATACCTAAATGAATCATTTCTTACAGATAACTGATATAAGTACAATAAATGATATGTTTATTTAGATTATATTTAAGAGAAATATTTAGGAAGTATCTAGTTCAAGAGAAATTTTAGAAAAAGGAGAAAATTAGAGGAATGAAAACACTTAGAAAAATAATTTGAAGTCCATTTCAAAAAAGCTTTAATCAAGTCAACAATAGTGTCTGCTCACTCATGTTTTTGGTGTTGGAGATAATAGAACTAGAGCAATAACTGCACAAGGCAATAAAATGAAAGTCCTATATCAGAGATTGGCTTCTATTTCCCTTAAGAGTTTTTCAAGTAACCTAACACATTTACCTTGCTCAGGCTGTGTGTGTGTTTAAGCCATGTTCAAAATCTCCTCGGCAAAGTGCTATTGAAGGCAGTTTGGCTCTCAGGAGTAAGCAGACTACTGAAAAAGCTTAGATTGCAATGGCAGAAAAATCAGAGAACTTTACACTGTTTTAGATCCATATGGTGGCTTGACAGATCACACTAACCTCCACAGGAAACTTTCCATTTGAATTGTAAGTAGATGATCACGGACATATGCTTCAGGTTTTATTTGGAAACACAGAATAATGCATCTGTTCACCTAAACAGTGAGTGCTCACAATAAAGGTTTCCTCTGCCACACTGGGGAGCACTGTAGATACCTGTTTATCAGTAGCCTCGTGTCTTTTTCAACATAATGTGCATTTTCTTTAGCGTGACTGCATGTCTTTAGACATAGCATCAAGAACCAAATTGGGAAAAGCACTTGGCAGAAATGATTACATACAGTAGAAGCAAAAGAGAAGAGACTGCCTTTCAACATATTTAAACCAATTTCAAAATACTAACTGACACAGCTTCATGTAACAGGGTCCGTGACCAACACAAAATAAGGCTACAATGGAAGCCTATTATTTTTGCCTGTCCAGCATCTATTTTCCTCTTTCCCTAAAGAAAGTGCCCACAATTTGCTCTGGCCACCACCCTTCCCCAAACTCATTCTATGGAGCTCTACTAGGGGTAGCCTCCTGTCTGGCTTTCGCTTTGGACAAGGACTGAAGCCTGCTCAATGAGAGTGCCACACCTGGGAACGGCCTACGAGGAGCAGAGCTGACCAGGTAGATTAAGGTCAAGGAGCATCAGGACTTTTACTGAGGTTCCTGGGAAGAGAGCTTTTGCTTGCTCAGGCTGCAGGATGTGGGCCTGAAGCGGCTGATGCCATACAGCCGCTGCTCAGAGCCTGCATGAGAATGGAGTTAACAGAGAGAGAAACTTTAAATATGAAAGGGCGATAGGTTTAAGATTTTCTTGGATGCCGCAGATGAATTTTCTTTTGCCATAGTTAGATGACACTTGTATTTTTAGTTCGTAAATTAATAAATAACACCCCAGTCACCCACTTTTTTTGCATGAGACAGTTTTTTACCAGGTTTAACGTCACTTCAGCCAAGATTCTTGACTGATACAATTCACTACTTTCTTTCCAAACTACTTTGCCATTTTTAAATTTAACAACAGTAGAAAGAATTGGGCTTTTAATTCTCAATAAAGCCTGAGTTCTAATCCCCATTGTCTAAAGAATCTAATTTCTACCTATAGATTCATTATCACTTCCAGTGAGAATCTGATGAACACTAAGGATTCTTCACCCTAGAAATATACATATTTGCTTTACTTCTATAACACACACACACAAACACACCACACACAGAGAGAGAACATGATATAAAACTGCACTGCCATCTAACTTTGAAAACTATTAAAGTTGTCAATAACAACTTTATAATGTACAGGAATAACATCTAGGATTATGGAAAGAAGCGAATGCCAAATTCAGTACACTTAATACTGAAATTAAAATGGTCTAAAAACTTAGAGGTAGCAGATAAAATTTACAAATTAAAGACTGCAAAGATGCTTATATACTTACTATTAACAATGTTTGTCCACATCTATTCTTCATGTTCAAAAACATTACTACCAACATCAGATTCTCTCAGGTTCAGTGACTGCTAAGATCAATGAGTGAAACTCTGGAAGGCTGCTCTAATTTCAGGTTGTAGCTGATTGACAAAGCCTGGAGCAACTGTATTTCTCTTGTTCCAAAGAAGTACAAAGCACAATGTTCATTTATTCATGCAATTCAATGCAATCACATAAACATTCTCATCAACTCTACTTCATACGCATTCCTACTATGTGCCAGATTGACGTGCCAGATATACCAAAATGCCTAAAACACAGAACCTGTATTCCAGGGAGCTCACCATGTTAAAAAGAATTTGTAAAAATTTCTTTCCACCAGAGAGAATGTAACCTGCGTGAGAACAAGGATTGTTGCCTATTTTGCTTAGTGATATATCCCAAGTGCCTATAACAATCTCACAGTTAGTTATTTTAAAAAAAGGAGGCAAAATTTGAACGAAGGTTTCTCTGACTCCATAGTCCATATTCTTAGCCAGCATGTTATTGACCTCTCCTCAGAGGCGGATATGGCTTCTTCTATAATGTATAGAGTTACACATCTGAAACACAGCAGCATGCACATTACATAATATGAACCCAGAAAAGTCAAAAAAATAACCAGAAAAGATGCTATAATCACTACCATTTAGAAATGTCCTTTATAGTTTTCCACATAGTACATATCTCTAACTAGTATATTGTTTTATTTTCTTGTTTTTAGCATTACATAAATATAATTATACTATATGTGTTCTTTTGTGACTTGCTGTTCTCACTCAACTTTATACTTTTGAGACTACTATGCTGGTGAGTTAATATGTATAATGCATTCATTTTAACTGTTTTTTGAATTCCAATTATACGAATATACTAGTTTTTCTATTCTTCTATGGGTAAGCATGTCAGTGTTTTAGATTTTTTTGCAATTACAAATGGTGAATATTTATGTAGGTAATCTCATGGTTAGGTGCACTGGAGTTTCTCTTGGATGTACACCCAGGGGTGACCCTGCTGAGTCATGTAGCAAGCATACATTCAACTTTATAAAACAACACTGAGTTATTTTCCAATGTTCTTATACCAGTTTATTAAATATGCCCTAAGAATGAATAAAAGTTCCATTGCGCTTGTCCTCACCATGTTATTACGCATTAAAAATTTTCTAAAAATGTTTCCTAATCTAAGCCCCCCCAAAATGGCTTCCTTTATGACTTCCCTCTAGAGGGATGATCTATATTGGCACAAGAGGTCTGCTATGTCAATAGTAATACTTTTCATTGTAAAAGTTTTACTGTCAAGTCTTGTATCAGTATTAAGATACAAGTCTACTCATATTACTCTCCTGCTTTAAGTATAAAAGGTGTCCCAGGAGGGGGCTATTCCGGTCAGGACCTCTTGCTTGGCTCACAAGCTCTCCTGGCTCTGTGACTATCCCCTGCCCGCTTCTCAAGCCTCTTCTGTCACCATTCTTTCTCTCCCTCCCAGAAATGCTAGTGACAGGGTGAACGTCTTCCAATTCCTCCAATGAAACTTCCAAGGCTAACAACCAGTCAAGCCTCTCTGCCTCCTGCCTCCTGATCGCTCACCTAGGAACAGGCAGGACTTGCGGCTCTATGTGCCCACCCCCAGGCCCACTCTAGGTTTTACAAAGTTAAATCAGCTCCACCTCACTCACCCCTGCATCCTCTTTGCCCAGCTCACTGTCTGATTCAAATTAAGTCCTCAATAAATATTTACGTGAATGATTCTATGTTCCTAGTTAAAATAAATCTATTCCTTATGAGAGGCACCCATCCACACTTGGTGTGAAAAAATAATCTGGATCCATAAGTTTGAGTATCAGACCCAAGATGATGGTGAATTTATTAAGGTCAAAGGCTACCTGTGGAGCTCTCTTGGGTCAAAGAGTCTTTCCTGGGTGTGCGTGTTTAGAACAGGAATGCCTGTGCCACATGACTTCTTTAATATTTAAAATATTACTAACTTCCCATGGCTGGAGAGCTGCATATGAAGAGGGCAGGAGATGAAGCTAGAAATGCGAGTCACTAAGGGTCCTGCATGATGCATTGCCGAGCTCAGATTTTGTCCTACAGAAAATGGCAACCACTGCAAAATGTAAGCTTAGGTTAATTATAATTTAGTGTTTCAGACAAACTTCTTAGGACTGTTTATGGAAAAATACAGTTAGAAACAAGGTTCCTTGTTGGAAACTCATGATGCCAGCTTTTACTTCATACTGACTCTATTCTCCAAGTGAGTGAGTCCTTAATTTTTTCCTCTTGGGGACACGTTTTAGACTTTGATGCCACAGGTTCCCGAAAGGCATTTCTGGGTAGGAATTTTTAAAGCAATGAAAATGTTCTCCAAGGGCATTTATGACTACTTTAGAAGATTTGAAAGTGGCATCAGCATCAATACGGAAGTTCCATGGAGACACGAATAGAAAAGAAAAGCAGAGAAGACTTTCTCAGTTGGTGAGTTAGGCTGGGTAGGTGCTTTCTCCAGACTGCAGAGACTAGAAAACAGAATTCGCATGGTTACTCTCCCTTCTCCTGGCCGTCCCTTCTTCCTCACGTCAGGTTCAGAGAAGCCAACCTCATGGTCTTAGTCACCTTTATTTCTCTCCCTCGTCCCTACCTTTCCATCTTCTCCTACAAAGTCACTCACATCTTTTTTTTCCCCATTTCACAGTTTCAACCTTGGTCCACCTCCCAATTCTCGGATTATAACAAAAGCCTTCAGTGTCTTTATCTACATGTTTTCTCTACTCCAGTATACCTCCAGCACAGTCAACATGAAAATCTCCTTCACACAACTTTCATAACGTTTTTCCTCTTAGGTAAGATCACTGGTGAGTGGCTTCCCGCAGCATAGTTTATCAGTCTGCACACACCATTAATGTATGGCTCTGTTCCCAAGCCTCTAGCCTTTTATGTTCATAACTCTGTATTTTCTAAATTGCCTCTTTTCCTAGAAGCTGATTCCCTCTGATCAATTCCTTTTTCGGGCCTGCTCATCCTAGATACCTACAATGCCTACCCCTCAACGGCCTTAAAGAAAATGTTCCTGGCCTTGCTTCAATGTACCTCTGATCACTCACTTAGCCTATCAATGGCAGTTCATTACAATGTTCTCCTTGGAGCCCATACTCAATTACAACAAGACACTTACTAATTGAATTTCCCCTTGATTTAGACCTAGAATAGATATGACACGTTGAATCCAATGCCTAGTACGATATAGGGAGATGTGACATTGTCAAATCTTCTGTGCATCCTCTCCTCACTCCCCAGATTTCAACTAACATCAGAAAAAAAACTAGGCCTTTGCACTGTCACCCACAACACCCAAACATGACTATTATACATATTTTTTAAAGTTGTTAGTCCCTGAGACTAAAATTTAAGTTTGAAAGCAAGAACAGTGCCTGATCATTGTATTCAGGTAATAGAATGCTATACAACACCACTGACTGATATTAGTATTTTCAATAAATTAATCAACCTATCCACTTATTGAGTTCTCATTATGTGGCAGGCATTGTTTTAGGTAATGCAGATTTGTCAGTGAGCAAAGGGACTTAATTCTAGGATCTTCAGAGTAAATAAAAATGCATCTTCATGTTCCTGCTACTTATCACCACTTGTCCTCATTTCCTGAAATATTTGATGGCTGTGACTGGGTCGTTCACCTTTATCGTGTTACACTCTCAGAAAGGGAGCTGTGTGCATGTGTGGTAGTCAGTGACTGCTTGCTAGATGAGTGTATAGAACATCAGAAAATTACTGACTTACCAATACTTAATTCAGAATGCTACCTCCCAGCTGAACAATCATTCCCACCCCCAACATCATGGTTCTCCAAGAACATGGTTCTCCAGGTTTCGTTTTATAGCATAAAGATATAGTCCCTCGCCCAGTTGGCGTGGCTCAGTGGTTGAGTCAGCCCTTGAATCAGGAGGTCAGAGTTTAATTCCCGGTCAGGGTGTATGCCCAGGTTGCAGGCTCGATCCCTACCTACTAAGGGAGTGTGCAGGAGGCAGCTGATCAATGACTTTCTCATCATTGATGTTTTTATCTCTCCCTTCCTCTTTAAGAAACCAATACAACGTATTTTTTTAAAAAAACATATAGTCCCTCCCTTCCTATTTCTCATATGTAGTTGCCAACTAGTGCCAATCCTTACTCCAAAATGTCTCTTCAAGCTTTTTTCCTTCTACTATTGTTACCTCCAGGCATTACACAAACACAACATTATTCTTTCCCAAAAACCTGCTCTTCTTCTAAGTGTTTCCTCTGACAGTGAATAGCACTAGACAGTTTTTTGGTTTTGCATGCCAGAAAAGCACCCCTTATCTCTAATCTCTTGTAAGGTTCCTCTGATTTAAACTCTCTCTCTCTCTCAAATCCAGCTGAATCTCACCACTTCCATTTCCACTACTCCAAGCTAATATTATGTTTTCTTTGGGACTGGAATAGCCTCTTAAGTGGCCTCCCCACTTGAATTTTTGCTCTTCTCCAAATTTAGACAGAATTATCCTTTCAAAACACAATTCTCACCATCCAGTTCCTGCCTGCTTAAAACCCAGCAATGGACTGTCGGTGCTGTTAGAATAAAACTAAGATGCTTAGCATGGTCTATCCTACCTGTGCTAGGCTGGAGTGTCGGTGCTGTTAGAATAAAACTAAGATGCTCAGCATGGTCTATCCTACCTGTGCTAGGCAGAACAGGCAGCCCTCCAAGGATGCCCAGATCCTTATCTGAGGAACCTATGAATATGTTATGCTATGTTGCATGGCAAGGGGGAATTAAGGTCACAGATGCAATTAAGGTTGTTAATCAGCTGACCTTAAAATAAGGAGACTATCCTAGATAACCCGATGAACCCGTCATAATTGGAAAAGTCCTTAAAATAGAAGAGGGAAGCAGAAAAGTGACAGAAGGAAATGTGAGGACAGAAGCCAGGTTGTCAATGTCATATAACATGAGGGGGACTCAATCTTCTCTGGGGGCCATGAGCCAAGTATTGTGGGAAGCATCTAGAAACTGGAAAAGCCTAGAGCCTCCAGAAAGAAATGAAGCCCTGTCAACACCTTGATTTTAGCCCATTTTGGACTTCTGACCTACAGAACTGAAATTTACAGAAATACATTTGTACTGCCTAAGCAACTAAGTTTGTGGTAATTTGGGACAGCATCAGTAGCAAACTAATACGTTACCCAACACTACCCCTCTCCTTTCTCAGAGGTGTCATGCTTCCGCTGCCACAAGCCTGAGAGTATCTGTTACACCTACTTGTGTATCTTTTGATTAACAATACCATGTCCCACCCAGCCGGGCGTGGCTCAGCGGTTGAGCGTCGACCTAGGATCCAGGAGATCGGGGTTCGATTCCCGGTCAGGGAACATGCCCGGGTTGCAGGCTAGGCAGCCAATGAATGACTCTCTCATCATCGATGTTTCTATCTCTGTCTCTTCCTCTCCCTTCCTCTCTCTGAAATCAATAAAGATATATTAAAAAAAAAAAAAAGTTAAAAAAAAAACCAATACCATGTCCCTAACTAGATGGTACTGGAAAAAATGGCACCAAAAGACTTGCTTGATTCAGACTTGCCACAAACCTTCAATTTGTTAAAAAGAAAAAAAGAAAAAGAATACACAGTAGCCTCAGAGCACAGTGCCCTGGAGCACGATAAAACGAGAAGTGCCTATACCCAGAAGAGGGGACAGCGGACAAGCCAGGCCTGCAGACACCAGGAGCTGGAAGAGGCAGGGAGCAAATCCTCCCCAGAGCCCCCTGCACCCCCAAGAGAACGAGGCCCTGTTAACACCTTGATCTGGGCTCAGTAAAACTGATTCTAAATTTCTGACCTCCAAAACTGTGAAAGAATAAATTACTGTTGTTTTAAACCAACGTATTTGTGGTCATTTGTTACACAAGCCACAGGAACTAATAATATGCTCCTCTTTGGATTTCTGATCCTATAGCCTTAGGTCCTAAAATGCCTATCTTCCTTCTCTTCATGTGTCAGTAGATGTTCAGTAAATAAACAATAACAAATAGCCAAATCCTTTAGTTCTTTCAAGGGTTACTTTTCCACAAAGCATTCTCTGAGTATTTCAGGCAGTGTAAATCTCTCCCATCTGTGTATAGAGATAATAAAGTCTATAGAATTTTGCATTCTGGGACTTGTACTCCCACTGGAATATTTTTAAAATTATCCCACAGAAGCAATTCAGTGTTTACTTTCTCCTGGTATCCCTCAGACAGTACACAAAGCCCAATTTATGGGCACAAAGGGCCTGGAATGCCTTCCTCCCAGAAGTCCACAGGGCTCCATTCCTCCCTTCTCTGGAATTTTCTCCATTGTCACCTTAACAGAGAACTTCTCTAACCACCCCTCCCCCATTCTTCTACTTCCTTACCCTACTTTATTCCCTCTACAAGACTTTTCAGACCAACTGATATATTTTTTGTTTATAATGTCTCTTCCCTTTCCACAATGAGACAGTGAGCCCCAAGAGTGTAGGGATAATGACTAGCACATAGTAGGAACTCAATAAATATTCATTAAATGAAAAACTGAATGCAAGAAAATCCCTAATATTCATCATTTTAGTACCTTTAGGAGACTAAGTGGTCTGAACACAGGTGATCTGTAATATTATCTCTGAATTCCACCAAGGCCTGGAATTTCAACTCCAACAGCCCTTTCATTCAGTTCCTTCTAACGTCAGTGACCAATTGCAAAACCATTGAGAGGTTAAAAATATACATAGTCCTTCTTTTCTCTTCTCATTCCATTATGTGGCAGCTCCGAAAGTTGAGGTATAAAGAAAAAATTATGGAAATGTAGTCCCCCCAACTTTCTGATGCATGGCTGGCTGATTATATTCCATGTAAAGGTCCAGCAATGACAAACTGACCATTTTTCAGTGGAGTGAACTGTGCCAGAAAATGGTATTAAACCAAAGAACCAAATATATATGAAAGTTATACCCATTTATCTATTTCACAAATAAGATTTAAACTCATTTTACCTTCAAATAACCAAAATGTTTCTGATTATGAAGTGAACTGTATAAAAATAATTTAAACAATCTTCATCGTGGAAGATATATACAAGATATGGTTCAGAAGCTGAGTTCAGACAAAACAGTTTTATACAAAAGCTAACAAACATATGGGATGTTACCAAAGAGAACTGCTGAAGCAAAAAACACCAATATGTTCCACTGAGAGCAAGAAGGGTATTTACATAAAATTCAAATGAAAAATGAGGGGAAGAACAAAATACAAGTTTAAAAACTGGAATTCTCTCCAGCAATGTGTGCCTGAAATAAACTCATTGTTTTCATTATAACTAAAATACAATAAAGTATTATATGCCCTTCTTAAATATGTTTATTGTTGACATGCTAGATCCCTTATAAAGAAAATCTGTGGACCACCCAAATCTTTATTCTAATACAACTGTCTAAAATTAACACATTACTAGAAATAATATTCTTAGTTTGTACGCCTTAGATCACCATCTTTCAATATTAATTAGTCTTATCTAGTGGGATAAAAAAAGAGTTGTGGAGATTATGCAAACTTCCCCATCCCTTTGAGTAGGATTATAATCTTATGCGGAGCCACAGTTTGTTTTGATGGAGGGTGGTGGCCTCAGACTAAAATAGGTAAGAAGAGCTAACAGTAATTATCACATGCTGTCAGAACCCAAGAACAAAAAAACAAAATTTAACTCGGTCTATCCGACTACAAAAGCAAATAACACATAATGAAATTCTTTCTTATAGAAAGTCACTTTCCATGGACAGAGACCAGTGAAAGCACTTGTTTAATGAAATTTATAGTAACCTCAATAACAAAGCATTGCTTCTAACCACTGTCTTTAGGAATATAGAAACATCTTTGTTATTTTACTTTGGAGGGGTATTTACAATAACAGATTTGTATTCAAATGTGATAGATCTCTCTGTGATTAGTCAGTTCAGCTAGCCAGATCACAGTACAAATAAGTCCAGGTATCATTCAGGTGTGCAGGAGGATGCCCATCTTTCTTTTCTATATTATCAAGTATGTCATTAGTGACAGAAAGGATCAAACCAGAGACTGAAGATACTTTTTTTTTATTCCACCATCACTATTGGTAAAAAACAAATTTCATGACCTACTAGTAAGTGAAGATCACTATACTCACACATGGAGGACTCATATCATTTCTACCATCTCATCTATTAACTCCTCAAGCTACTGAAAAGGGGCTCTCAACCCTTCTTCACACTACTACCAATTCTCTGCCAAAGCTGAGTCTAATAGACATATTAAAGGACTTACCTATTTTGACCCATAAGATGTGCTGGATACTATGGACAAATTTCCTCAGTTTTTTTTTCTATCCCCACCCCGCCCACACACATTCTCTCCTTTTCTTTCTCAGAATCCTCACCTCTCTGCATGCTTCCCAGGTTCTGCTTCTTTTACCACTCTCTCAAGTGTTGACACTCTCCAGGATTCTCCATCTAAAACTCTCCTCTATTCTCACTCTAGACTTGGCTCCTGGATGATTACAAATATGAATGTGGCTTTGACAAGTGCCCGTGTGTAAACAACTCCCAAACTGGAGAGTGCTTTCTGGGTGATCTAACGTGAATGACTGGTAAAAGATCAAAAAAGAATATTTTCTCTCTACTTAACTATTAATCTCAACAATAAATAAAAAATATATTTTTTAAAAAAGCTCTACTGCTATACTATAATGAAAATAGCCATGTCAGAACAACTTAGCAATATAATTCAATTCAATTTAGTACTACATGTGTGGGACAGGGGAAATACAAAGAAATAGGTAGCTAGCCCTACTTTGAATGCTAGCTGCAAACTACTGATGTTCATGTCAACCGAGAGATATCTGAGCAGTAGGTAAACAGGGGCCTGCCAGTTACCAGTTTGCTTGAAAAATGAGAGTCTCTTGGAAAGACCGAACCTAAGAAAAGAGGGGGTCAGCTTTGTCCTGTAATAAAGCTATAGCATTAGTGAAAACGCTAAGTAATTCTTATACAACATGGGATGTGTAACTAGGATTTAGTATTATAAAACTGAGATGAACACCCACGTACATAAATCTTTCATTTATTTATTTTTTTTCCTAAGAGCAATTTCTTAGGAGTAGAATGCTGGGTCAAAAAGTACTTTCATTTATAAGGCCATACACACACACACACAGACATATATATACACACACATATACATATATGTATACAGGGTGGGGCAAAAGTAGGTTTACAGTTGTTCATATGGAAAATAATACAATAATTAATAATACAAGAATAAACTGTTTCAAGTACTCTCAACACACACACACACAGATTGCATTCTAGAAAGACTATATAAAATGTTTAAAAATGCTTACGTCACTACCTCTTGCCAACACTATGTAAAATTAGCTTTAAAAAAAAATCTGCTAAATTTCCCATGCAATTTGCTTCGCTCTTTCTGATATCTTTTCACTCCATTTTGCTGTTTCTTTCTCTCAGCATGTCTTACTTATCCCATTTTCCAACCCCCTTCATTTGAGGGCCTTGCATTCTGTTGAGTACATCAAATAGCCTAAGACTTATTTTCCTCCTTGAACTTGAAGTACATCACTTTCAAAGTTGTGCTTTTCCTCTGAGCCTTCAGGTAATATTTTCTTTCCCTTGAACTATAGTATTTTAAAAATAGACTCTATATTGATTTCTTCTCCTTTACTGATCCTTAAATGAGGCAGTAGCTATCAGGACTCAATCATCTATCCCCCTTTTCAGATCTGCTATTGCAATTTTGCCCACAGGGGACACTTGAAATGTCTGAAGACATTTTTGATGGTTGCAATTGGGGAAAGGAGCTGTGCTACTGGCTTCTAGTGAGTAAAGGTCAGAGATGTGGCTAAATGCACAGCCTACAATGCACAGCACAGCCCCCAAAACAAAGAATATATAGTCCAAAATATCAGTGGTGCCAAGATTGAGAAACCTTGTGTTAAAAGCCCAGCTGATAGTCACTTCTTCGTGTCTAATTCACAGTATGATGTTACAGCCATTCATTAGCATAATGCAGTTCTTCTGAGGTGGATACTGCTCCTCATCCTATTGTTTGGTTCTCAGCCTCTCTAAGCTAGCAGAGCATATGATAAATTATATTTCCCCATTTCACAACTTTCATTTTTACAGGCTAAACTATTGAGAACATAGATCAAAATATGCTTGTTGTCACAACCAGTCCACCAGTCCACCCCTTATGTCCCGATGAAATATTTTCTGGAAGTTTTGCTTCTAAATAGATATAGAAATATGGCTACCTCAAAAATCATCAGCAGTAACTTTTTGGAGTGAGAGTTGACTGGTTTATGGTTGCTACAGAACTTAGGTCTCTGAGTCAGAGAAAAGTGGGGGAACGCCCAAAAGTGTTTTTCTGCCTCTTTTCAGGGAGTTTGTGATTAAGGAAGTAAAGCTGATTCAATTTCCTCAATTCCGATTCACCTTTTATGTTGATGGAGTTTAATTCTAGATGTTGGCCTTAGGTTACACATTACTCTTGGTTCTTAGCATTACTGCTATTTTTGGCCTTGGTGAGCTGCATGATAGACACTTTGATGGGATTTTTGGAAGAGTCTTCAATAGAGGCTACAATACATGATTATGAATCAAAGCCTAATCTATGCTTTTCAGTTATCAACAACAGAGACACTAAAATAAAAGACTATTACTAACCCTTCTTTGCCATTCTTCACTTACTTTATTAAGCTAACTTCTATTTCAACTTCTCCCTAAAAGAGATCACAAGATGGGTATAGAAAAGTAAATGTGTATTAATGAAAATAACCATTAGTAAAGAGAGTCTGTAGAAGAGTATCTACATATTGTAAACTTTTACAAAAGTGAATGACATCGATTTTAAGAGTTCATCTGCTTACTCTTTCAGCCAGCAATATATTAATCATTAGCTTAACTAGAAAACTGTATTAAACACTAATTAATCAAAGGAAAATGGACAGCATATTACTCGTCTCTGGGACCTTAGGGTTTCTGCAAGGAGAAATGTAAGCTCTGATTCAGCTAAGAGAGAACAGTGATAAAGCTGACTGAGTTGGTCACAGTACAGAACAGGTGGCATCACGGGGGTTCCACCAGCACGTAATTTCTATGAGAGCTTCAAAGTGTGTTTGGGTCAAAGGAGCCTCAGCGAATCTAGCGGATGTAAGGACCTGTAAAATACTGACATGAAGCACAAAGAAGAAGGAAAGCTTAACTCTAAGGTTAATATGAGCTTGTGGAAGAAGGGGCCTGGCAAGCAGGTGAGATGCTGCAGTTGTTTCCAGAAAATGTACAGGGTTGGGGAGATGGAAACGGGCTGGATGGGTGAGGAAGGTGGGCTCCAAAGGCAAACATAAATGACCGGGGTTCAGGTTGCACTCCCCAATTTCCTTTCCTCCTCCTCAGCCCCCTCCCCTGCAACTGACAGGTACACAAGGGAGTGGCAGGTGCTACTTCTGAAGCCACCCATCATCTTACTAGTTCCACTTGGTACTAATCTCCCTGGTGGAGGTAAAAAGTGAAAGAAAAAAAGGTTGAAAGAGCATGTTTCTAATTTCTTGCTCAAGACATAGGATGTCATATCTAAAGAGCATAAAAAAGTTAAATAACAAAGCAATGAAACTCAAAAGCAATAAAGATGCTAATGCAGTAGAGATAATGCCAGCCCAGTGAAAAGAATGAAGTGCAGGTGGGTGACAGGAAGGGACGAAGCTGAAGAAGCAGGGCCTGTGTGTCTGCAACGTCAGGAGGGAGGGGGGTTGGGAGCTGAGTGAAGGGATTAAAAAATATATATATTTAAAAACATGGAGATATATATGGACATCTACAAATCATTACAGAGAATATGGGTGATAAGTCATGTGAACATAAGAGTTTAATAGATGGAGATAAATTCATCGTTTTATGTTTCATCAGTAAGGCTCACTTGCTCAACAGGCACTCACTAAGTCTCTTCTCTTGTTTAGGGAAGAAACGGGCTTCACTCTGGAGAAAGTTCTACTTTAGGAAAAGAGGTACCTAACACATAAAATCATGTTAATAGAACATGGTTGATTTTAAAAAGATGCAGATAAATTGCAGTGGGAGTTTAGAGGAAAGACAAAAGACTTGGTAGAGAAATCAGGGAAAGCTTTCCGTAAGAGGCAGCTTATTTTGAAATAAGTCTTATAAAAGGAGTTGGACTCAAAAAGCATGTCTGGCATGCGATAATGGAATGGTATAAACTGTGAGAAACCCAATCCAATGAAGCAATCAGGGACTAGCAATATCTTCAAATACATTTATATACTTATTTGTATATTTCATATATGTGTATTCTTTGATCATAAATATGTATACAAATGTATAAATAAAAATTAGGAAGTGCAGTGAACACCTTTTTCATGAATAAAGGAAAGAGAAATAAATTGATATTTCTGAGGAGGATACTATATCCTGCTTGTTAAACATATAACACGAAAGATGCCTTCTCAAAACTATCCTAAAGCCAGAACACAGAGCAAGATCTAGTAGCGCAGGAAGAACACAAGTATTATTAACACAAGGTCTCACCTTCTCAGCAACTGTCTCACTCATCTCTGCATTTCTTATATACGCCACCCATCCATTTATTCCCTTCCCCCTACCTTGAATCACGCACAGTAAAAATTTAAGTATTTGCTGACAAGTAACTAAAAGAATTAAAACATAAATATGAAAAAAATAATAAATGAATGAAAGTTTCTAAAAAGAGAGCACTTGACATATTGTCTACTAGCTGAACTGGGAGAACAGAGGACATGGTCAGGAAACAGCATGACTTCCAATTTGGCTGGAATACTGGGAGCCTGTAGAAGAACACAATGTTCACCCAGGGGATTGGTGAGAAATTAACATGTGAAAGTTAGGTTGGCTCTGGTTGATGACTTGAATCCAGGCGTCACCACTTGGACTTTGTACATTTACTAATGGGAAGCCACTGAGGATTCTCCAGAAAGGATGTGATCTACAAAAACTGTGAGAAAATTAATGTGGTGATAGGGAATAGGCTGGATTTGGAGAAATCTGGGCTAGTGTGAAGGATTTGAAAAATCACCATGGTGGTTGAAATTCCAAAGTCCCTTGGGAGAAGTAAATGGCAGAGCTTTGGAGATCTCCTCTCATCAGGAAACTTCCAAGAGTAGACAGCACTAGATGTCTCCATTTTCTTAACACCTATTCAACTTTTGTACTTTGGCTTGAAATGGTGTCTTGAATATGAATAATTACCTAATAGCCAAATGCAACGTCCTTTCCTTTTCCTCAATCTTCATCTTTAACTTTCTTGAGGTATTTATATGAGTCTCTCCTTCCTTCTTAAAACACTTTCTTTGGGTTTTGTCACTCTCCTGGTTCAGCCACCTCTCAGATCAATCTTTTCCTGCCTCTTTTGGCTCTTCTTTCTACTTCTCCCCACATCTGCATGTTGGTATTTTTCAAGGTCTTCTTCTTAACTCTTTACTCTTTGTAAGCTTTTTTCCCCCTTTCATCCACTCTGACGTTGTGAACTAAATCTCTATATGCATGATCTAAATCTCCATGGGCTTTAACACACCCACTACAAGCTGCAACTGCTCTTCTCAAATGTGGATTTACCGTTTTAACTTGTGTTCTAATTGTTCTGAGAATATAATCTGTAAGTAAAATCTTTTTTTCCTACATGTCAACACAATTCTCAGTCACAGAGACTAAATAAATGTGCCTTTGCTCTTTCACCCTTTTAAATGAGTTGGCAATTCCTGTTGATTCTTTGTGCACATTCACTCACATCCAATCCCTTAACCAATCTGTATTGTTTCTACCTGTTAAGCCCTTATTGTTCCGTATTTCATATCAGGACCCTGATTGTCAAATACAGGCTAGGGGAAGGGGGGGTATACAAGATTATATTTTGGAATTCAAAAATAAATTATAACTTCCATCTATCTATCTATCTATCTATCATCTATCTATCTATCATCTGTCTATCATCTATCATCTATCAATCTATCTATCTATCTATCTATCTATCTATCTATCTATCTATCTATCTATCATCTATCTATCTATCTATCATCTGTCTTCTTCATATTGCTACCAAAGTGATCTTAATAAATATAAATCAAGTAATGTCATACCTACCCCTTGTACATCCTTCAATTAAAACTTTTAAAATAACGTGCAAAATCCACAGCTAACATGAAAGACTGGCCGTGATGTGGCTACTGTTTCCACTCCTAGACTAGTCGCTCACCACATGCCCTTGCTATAATCACTTGTATCCTTTGTAATTCTCCTATTCTCTCCTTCCCTGTCCCCCTTCTTTGTCTGCCTGGCATCCTCTGAAGGGGCTCCAGGGGTAAATACATAACCCAGGCCTGGCCATTCAGAGAACAACTTCCTCCTGGCCACAGCGATTGGCTTCCAGGAAGACATTGATTAAAGCTGAGATAAGAAGGAATCTCTAGGGGACCTTTGTTACAATATTCAGGAAAGAGGCACCTTACCCCTGGGTTGTTTGGCTGGTAGACAGACAGATGGGGGATGCTGATGGTTATCTTTACCACCACCTGGAAGAAATCTGCCTGAGAAACAGAAGAAAGTGGGAAAGTGACAAAGGCAGATGCCTGACAACAGACCCATGCTGGGCTTTGGGCTACACAAGCCAATGGAAATCCTTCTGTTTAAGACGGTGGAGTCTATCTTCCTTTGGTCAGCTGAAAGTATCCTGTTGTGAGACCTAGTTTAAGGGGTCCCTGCTGCCCTCTGGTTTGTTCTCTTCATCCTTCTGTGTCACACGTTGCTCTTTCTGAGCCCCAACTATCATGCTTCTGGCAGCAGAATTAGATAAACACTGAAGCCTTTCAAAACCTAAGGAGAAATTTTACATCTTTGGCAAAATTCAAAGTTAATTTTCTATAATAAAGCTCTGCACTGAGATTTAATGAGTAAGGGGGGAAAAGGTCAATATAAATGTGAAGAATCCTCAAGTATTTCTTGAAAAATCCAAGTTTAGAAAAGGAAGCTCACTCAGCACAGCAGCTCCCCTGCTTTCATATTCTTCTTCCGATAGCTGAGTTTCAGGTGGCACTTAGTCAACTTCACTGAAAGCGAGGATGGACTATCAGAGCACTGGGTAGAAACAAAGAGCACTGAAGAGATGGAACTCCTTTCCCAAGCTAAGAAGTGCTTACCCTTCTTAATCATGGAATTATTCAGAAAATAAATGTGCCTCTGGGGAATATTATTTAGCTCTATTCTGCCTAAATCTTATGGGAAACCCGTAATAAGTATTTTTAAAACAAAAGTCAAAAGAAAATCCAATCCAAATTTGACTTTTGGTAACTAAGAAAAAGACCAGAATTAACATTTAGAGGAGGTAACTAAATTCCCCTCCTCCGGCCCTCACCTAATATCTAGGTTCCCATTTCTTTTTACTGGCCCTGGGTCCTCCTACGCTCACTCATACAGCTCTTTCCTGTTCTGAGCTATCCTGGCCTAACCTTAATGTGGTATAAACAGAACCGAACCAGGTATATGAATAGAACACCCAGCCAGGTTTGACTAGTTAGAAATCTATCCATTCATTCTCTAAAAATAAATTGAATTTTTTTTATTTTTTATTTTTGGCTTTTAATGGTGGGATCTCATTTTACTCAAAAGGAAAAAAATCAACTTTGGCCTTATATCTGGTGACCATTACATAGAGATTAAGACTCTTTCAGGGAAATGACATAAAGAAGTAGCTACACTTAATGTGTGAAATATACACGTAATTGCCATTAACATTAGAAAGCAAACATATAAAAGCTTTATGGAAGGAAGGGAGGGAAACAGGGAAGTCTGAAACTATTTTTAGTAAGGCAGCCAAGGGTCAGTTTTGAGCAAGAACAAGAAATCTTTTGTAACCAAAAGACTAACAGGTGACACATACTGATGTTAGGCAGGACGATAGAATGTACCTTTAAAAACTCTTTTTGAGGACAAAGACTCTTGAGCAAACCAAGTTTAAGTTGAAAGTCCCATTGAACATTCTGTCTCCTGTTATTGTGCATACTTTCAGTTTTCAAAAGCTATCACCAAAGCCGAGTACTTCAGATTGATAATTTAGATCTTCCAAGAACATAGAGAAAAAATTAAAAGTTAATTGGTTTTTAATTCACCTAGTACAAGTTTAAAAAAGGTAATTTGTCATTTTTGATCTGACATTGCTTATGGGCATGGCAACTATAGAAGAATTATGGCAAGGGATACAGAAAATGATAGGGAGAGGAAATTGGTTTTGAGTCTTCTTAGGCTTTTGTATCGGCACGCTTTTGTTGTTGTTGTTTGCAAGCTTTATTGCCCTATTCATATTTATGCTTGTCAGCAAATTTCCCTTGGCCACATTCAAAAGGCAGCTGTTCATCCGTAGTCCCCAATGAATAACAAATATATCAAAGCCAATTCTTGGCCCAGCGACATGATCTGATTTCTAGAAGAGGTGCCAGCTTCCTCCTTTTAAGAGACTCACATTGTGTCACTTGGATCCAAGCAGCTTACATACTTATTTATTTTTCAATTAACTATTACTGTATTCCAAAGGCAATACTGAAAAAGGATAATCATTGCAGAGATTTGAAGGCTCAAAGCAACTAGTAATGCAATTATTTACACATTTCTATAGATATAGGTTGCCCATAACACCTTGAAATCAGTATGATGCAGATTCTTTCCTAAAAGCTTATATTATGTACAACAGATGTGGTACCCTTGTGAGCAAAAGAGGTAGCATGGTCAAGAATTTAAAACAGGCACAAGCAACTGATAGAACCTGGTTTGTACAGTATATCAAGAGCTATTTCAATAAGGGAACACCATGGGCAAAATCATATTAGCTATAAAGATTCTCTATGACCCAAGATGAGGATTCAGCTCCCAAAGTAATGCTTAAAGTTACATACTGAGACAGCTGACAGAGAGCAGGGAGCAACCAGACTGCACAACAAGACTTTTGTTTCCATGTTAACTGACCCACGTGAACATAAAGTGTAAACATGGCCTGTGAATATTTGAGGAAATGAATTTGGAGACATTTTTAGAAAGACAGTAAACAGAGTATTGCAACAAGTGTTAAAATGATTTCAAAGGACAAAGTTATTGAAAAACTGTTCCCTTCAAGGAAATGGCAGATCTTTTCATTGAAAATAAGCTTTGCTAAGTAAGACAGAAGTCATAAAGTACAAATATGTTGCAGTTTTGTTGGAGAAGACTTTCTAGAGAGAAAAGTGGCAAGATTTGGTAATAATTTTGCCCCATAGCAGGAAAGGATTTAAGAAAACTATACAGATTCCAAAATGCACCTCTCTGCATCAAAATAATTTATCTTAACATGCATTACAATTCATTGTTACCTGCGAAGGGTCAATCTTCTCCTTGGCCCGTACGCTTCCCGAGGGCATGGGGCTGGCCCCCAAGTGCACCCTAAGCGTGTAAATGGGTGAGCATATGCGTGCATGGGTGTGCATGTGGAAATCACAGCGCAGCTGCCACCACTTAGGTCTCTCCTTCATGGAACACGCTTAGTGGAGTCTCCAGTTCCCCAGTTTACCCAGTTGAGAGCTCTACCACTTTAAAATTTTGAAATTATTATACTAAGTGTAGTGAAAAGTACTTGCTGTTCTAAATAGTTATGGCATTACTACTGGAACAATACGGTGATATTTATATTTTCACTAATACAACAGGTCAGGATCCATCTGTTACACTGGAAACTACTGAGTCAGGTATGTATTTCATTAGCAACATTTGCTTTTTACAGGTTCCTGTAGAACTACTCTGAATAATGATGACACCCATTTTCCAACTCAGATGTACAATTATGTGACAAATCAGCAGTACTTATGATTCCTCAATTATTCTGATGGATTCTGACTTCCCAGGTCCCTTATCAGGTGGCATGAGAGGTCTTTCACTGAAGTACAACCTTGAACTTTCCTGGAATCCAGCCCTTTCAACTTCAATGTTCCCAGAGCCAGACAGTGTACACTAAAGATTGAGTTTATCGGAAATCGCAGATTTGAGGCATGTGGCAAATGCTTACAAATGGATGGGGAGGTCTTTTATGCACACTAAAGATACCGTGAATTATCAAGATTATAACATTTTCAATCTCTCAGTAGCTTATTTTCCCATCTTTGCCCATCTACCCTAAATCCCTCAATGATAGAACAGAACCTGGCTTTGAGATACGAAGATTAAATGACAGCGCTTCAAATACTTCATCTACAGTTTTTCTTTGTAAAATCAAGTCTTCAGTTTGTACATATTACCTGAATGAACGTGCCAACTTATCATCTGTTAAACAGTCTTTGCTTATTGTACCATATTAATTGGTTGTGAGATACAAATGCAATAACTGACACCCACATAATAATGGTTAACCTTGAGTGAGTTATGTGCCATTTTCTACATTAGACAGACTTGCCAATTATACAGAATATAAAATTAGTTCTATCAGATCTCTTGACTACAGTGAAAACCTGGAAGAGTCCATCACTGACATAAACTTGGCCCACACTGAATTGAGATATAGATAGACACACACTAAACAGCAGTTGAAAAGCATTCACGGAGCTTCGCCATGTTAAACTGGAGTCCTTCAATACTAACATTGACTGAATTTGTTATTTTAGGTACCATGTTAAATATGGTTAATCTTCACAACAATCTTATGAGGTATACAGTATTATTTTTATCATGATTTATGTATAAAATGAAACTGAGGGTCAGAATGTTATATGACATTCCCAAAAGCCATACTGGAAACAGTAAAGCTGAGCCCGCTTTTTTTTAGCCATTTGGCTATTCTGTGTCCCTAGCACATTCTCCTTAGTCTTGTACCCAAAAACATACAGAGACATTTTATCTAAATTATCCATTCTACCTGGGGGAACAAAAAGTTCTACCCAACATACGTAGCTGAGTTTTTTCTTTGCTTGGGAAAAATAAAATCCATATTCTTATCCACTGTACTTGTGACCCTCTTCAGAAAACATGAGTACCAGGAATCCCATCAATCCCCCCATCCCTCCCCACACTGATAAGAGCAGCCAAGCTTCCTAAGCCACTCGTCTCCCCAGTGGTCTCTGGAATCCCTTTGTATTAGGGTCTTGATTTGAGGGGATTTATTTCTTTGGGCAGCCCATTAGGAAATGTGAGCCCAGGAATGTCTCTTGGATAGTGCCACAGTGTCAAGTGGCACTTGGCTGATAAAATAGACTTGTTGTCATCATTAATCATTTCGTATTTTGCTATGGCTGTCGAATGAGCCTCTCGGACCCTTCTTGTAAAAAAAGAAAAAAATAGCACTGTTGAAAATGGAGCAGAAAAAGAGGAAAGACTGATGCTACTGCTTCGATGGATGAGAGTACGCCTTTTATTTAATACTATGTTTATTACACTTACTAGTTCCATTTCACGACTATGGGAAATGAGTGTCTCCATTATTCAGTTTAAGAACCAAATTAAAAACTGGGCTCAGGTAAAAATGAATTAGTCTGGGGTCAAGCTGATGACAAATTCAGTATCAGGGGTAGAGAAACTGTTTACCAAGTTAAGAATTTTGCATACCACATCTGAGAGAGATGTTATTGATTTGAAATCTGAAGCTATGGAGGGAGAGTCACATATTTAAAACATTTTGATATGAAAATGGCCAGGAATCCCATAAGACACTAAGCAAGGTTCAATGTAGCTTAATTGCTGATTGAAAATTCATTTGCCTGAACTTAGGCTCAGTCACCCACTGAAATCAAAATATGGGGTTAAGAACTAGAACTAGTAGTATTTTTCCCCCCAAAAGTATTAAGTAGAAAGTGCTTCCACATCAGACAAACATTGCAATAGCATCTGTCTTCCCTCTTCTGCTCCATTTTCAACAGTGTTATTGCATTATTTCCATCTGTTTCAAACTGAAGTCTCCTGGTTTGTGGTGCCAATACATGTTATTGGTAGGACCACTCTGAGATCTCAGAGCCACCTTCAGTTACTTCAAATATACAAGAGGTTTGGACAACCAGAGGAAGTAGGAAGTTGGTCTGCCTAAATGTCTAGGGCCGTAAATCTTTTTTTAATTGGAGATATATTTCTGCTTGTGATAGGGGCTAAACTGAAGTCTAACTCATAAGATTAACAACAACAACAAAACAGTGCAAATTGTTTCCCAGGGGAATATTTATATAATTGAAAGACCACACTGTTTGCAAGAACTTCAGATGTGCTTGTTACCTAGATACATATAAATAAACTGTAAATATTGTCCCTTAAAAAGCTACCATGAAGTTAAAATTCTTATCTTTTCGTTACAGAAATTTTTGCCTGGGCAGTTTGACTTCAAATAACTATATGTATTAAGCAATATAAGTACATTTCTCCAGAACGCTTAATGCTTTTTCATTCAAATTTTTCACTAATGTTGCCTCTCAACTCCAATTAACTAGATTTAAAAAATGATCAGCATAACCAACAAAACATGAATTCAAAGTAGTGCTGGGGAGGGTGAATGAAATTGCTTAATGGACTGGAGAACATCAATTGCTTAATTATACAGAATACATTGGGCTGAAACAATATCACTCAGTTTCTATCAAATCTCCCATCAGCAGAAATAGAGGCTTTCTGGCTGCTTAGAAAAAAGCTTTTTCCAGATTTGGTAGAACCACAAGATGTTTAGATATGAGCAATTTGATCTGAGCTGAATGCATAAGAACAGCAGTGACGGCATTTGGAATGACCCCAGTATCAAAGGGTAAATTTCTTGAAACATTCAACAACTAATTAATGAAAAATGAGTACGCACATCATCCGTGGGCACTGAAATATTTAGGGAAGTTAGTCTAAATAGTTGATGCCATGGAAGGTGGCTGATTTGTATGTTTTATAGTGGTAACTCTGATTGTTTCTGTTTACAATAGAAAAAATTAAGCATACTTTCAAACATTACATTTTAAAGTCTAAAATTAATTTTATACCTAAACAATAATATTGCAGTCTATAGAGATGGTTCTTTTACTAACTTTAATTAATGACCTATTATAACTTTAAAAAAATAAACGATCTTTAAAGAATTATTATTCATTCTGACCTTAGTCTTTGCAAGCTCAAGATGGACTATCAAAGTCACTCTCCTCCATGTCTACTCAACAATATAAAGGCATGTGTCCAGCCTTTAATTTGACAGCACACAGTTAAACAGAGGATTTGCAATATGGCAAAGAAAGAAAAATGGGGGGGAAAGTGGTAGCCTATGTAATATAGCCTATTATTTTCCCATATATATAATAATTACATGACAGATGATAGGGTAATATTTTTTTAAACCACTGAGAGAGAAAAATAAAACATTAGACATGTTCCTCTAGCTAATCTCAGATAGGTCTTAGGGACCGCACCGATATGTATGCCACCACTGTCCAACAGAACTTTCTCTGGTGATAGCAATGTTCTAGAACTATAAAAGCCAAGAGCCACCTGTGCCTATTGAGCACTGAAAATTTGGTCAGTACAACTGAAGAGTTGAAAGTTAATTTTATTGAATTTTATATGACCACATGTGCCTAGTTGCTTTTTTATGGAACAGTTCTAGACTTCTCTTTTTACTATTCTTGACAATGACATTCTTGAGTGTCTGAAATACACAGTATGAGAATTCTGTCACTATGTTAGGGTTTGTTGCATAAACAAATAATCCCAACACTGTGAGTGACTAAGGATTACTTTTTTATCATGCACCATGCTATCTTCACATATGCTCCAGGCTGAGGGGCAGCCTCTCTTTAGGACACTAGCAGCCTCATGACAGAAAGGAAGAAAAGAGAAACTGGTGACTGTAATCTGGCTTTTAAAGTTTCTATTTCAAAGTAATTCATGTCCCTTCCACCCAAAATTAGCATGGCGTCTCTTGGTTTCAACAGCATCACATGGTCAACCTGATGTCCATGGGATAGGGCAATGCAATCCTCCTCCAGGGTGCAGTGGGAAATTTTTCCACACTACTGTATTACAATCTAGCACAAGAATAAAAGTTTGATTTTGGTCAGTGAGCTCTATAGGTTGTAGGACATTTTGCTTTACACTGTTCACCAGACAGTCGGGGTTAAAATGTCATAAATCTTATAAACAGCTCTTTCCTAGCCACCTTCCAATAATAATCATAACAACAACAAAAGTCATTAAAAAACCAACCCCAGCAGCAGCAGAAATAAGAGCAGCACTAACACCAGCACTATCTGAGCCCCTCCTCTGTGCCAGGCACTCTGCTGGCATACATGGCTTCACCGAATTCTCCACCAGCTCCAGGAGGTTGATGTCATTTCCCTGAGCCCCCTTAGAAGAGAGAATGCTGAGGCTCAGGCCTGAAGTCAGAGGTCTACGAGGCTGCAGCACTCAATCCATCGTAGGTCAGACAGGACTGACTTCAAATCTCATCCTGGCTCCCCATTGAAGCCCTGGTAGCCCTGTGCCTGGCATCAAGGTTGCTCTTTATTAACTGTAATGTGAGTATTTAGAGGTAGCTCCAGAGCAAAATTTACCTGGTAACCCCTACCCTGCACTCCCCACCCCACGCCCAATATTCTAAACAGTTAAGCAAGAAGAAAACGTGATAGGATATAAGCAATTCCCATCTTCCAAATGACCAGAGTTACTGTCTAAGTGATTGTTGTTTGTTCCCTAATCTCTCCTCAGAGAAAATCAACAGACTCAGGCACCTTATGTTATGTAAAAATAGAAAGGTCCTTATCTTAGAGAAAGGGGAAAGTAGGAGAATTAAATCAGATGGCTGACTGGGAAAGTACACCTTTCCACTCCAGGCCCCAGTCAGGAAGTGACAGTCAGGACGTAAAATAATTTAAAAGGATGAGCTACACCACCACTAGAAACCAGAAAGTAATGCACAGACTAAGTACAAAATAATAAAAAAAATATTGAAACGTGTGAAGTAGATGGAATTGGGGTAATGAAGATGAGAGGAGCAAGTATCGCCTAAAAGAGGAAGAGAAAATCCCCTTGGAGGCTGAGCAATTTTTAGGGCCTCCCACAGCCGAGTAAAGCAACTGCTGACACTCAGACAGGGACAACCGCCAGCGCAATTAAGTTTACAGCTCCACTCAGCTGGTTCAATCAAATTGCCTACAATGAGCAGCAGAGGAGAGTGATATGTGGCCCCGGGATAAACCCCCAAGTAATTCTTTTAAATAAAACAATAGTACAGTACAACAAGGAAGAAGGGCAAGCACAGATTAAACTTTCAAGTTCTGCTGACACTGCTGAAGAAGCAAGAGTACCTGACTCTGGCCTATGGGCCAAGGACAAGGCACAGAGTTCCCCATTGGGACTGGAGTGCTGACACCTGAGTCTGACGTATTTGATTCTGGGGCAGGACAAATAAGGCAGTGATAAGTAATATATAAAAACAAGAAACCAGAAAGCCATTTCCAGGACTCACAATAAGGCAACCATCTCCATGATCATGAAGCCCCAAAGCTTCCAATGATGAGCATCGCTGAAGCTCCATGATCATGAAGCCCCACAGCCTCCAATGATGAGCACTGCTGAAGCTCCATGATCATGAAGTCTCACAGCCCTCCAATGATGAGCATGGCTGAAGCTCCTGATCATGAAGTCTCACAGCCTCCAATGATGAGCACTGCTGAAGCTCCATGATCATGAAGCCTCACAGCCCTCCAATGATGAGCATGGCTGAAGCTCCTGATCATGAAGTCTCACAGCCTCCAATGATGAGCACTGCTGAAGCTCCATGATCATGAAGCCTCACAGCCCTCCAATGATGAGCATGGCTGAAGCTCCTGATCATGAAGTCTCACAGCCTCCAATGATGAGCATGGCTGAAGCTCCATGATCATGAAGCCCCACAGCCTCCAATGATGAGCACGGCTGAAGCTCCATGATCATGAAGCCCCACAGACTCCAATGATGAGCATGGCTGAAGCTCCACGATCATGAAGCCCCACAGCCTCCAATGATGAGCACGGCTGAAGCCACACACCTGTTTTGCTCCAGATCATGAGTCAGGTGGTAGACACGGAGTTCACTTCCCACAGGATAAAGGGTACATGAAGTACTCATTCAAGATACGGATTTGGGCCCAAGATCTTTGTTTGAAGCCAGAATTTTAGGCTACTGCTACAGGCATTAGAAAGGAAGCTGAAGAAAAAAGCTGTCTAATGCTACCTGAGACTATTTTGCCTACTGAAGTCCAAGGACAGACACACATTACAAATGGGGGGGGGGGGACAAAACACAGAGTAAAAGAGGGGCTTAATAACTGGATACAGTTTTAGCCATTATCTTCCCAGGGCAAGAACCCAGAATCAATTATCAGACAGGATATGAAGTAGAGGTAACTAAAAACTGTTAGATAGGGAGTGGGAAATCTAGAGGGAGAAAGTGAGAAAACAAAAGCAATAATCAACCAATCAAAACTCTAAAACATTTGAAAAAAAATTTAATGTTATAAAACTGGCGAACAAAATCAATATTCGGAACACTAATTTCCTTGTGATTAAGTGATTTTATAGAGCACCATGACCAAGACTTTAAAGTAACAACATTTTTTATGTACAAAGAAATGATACTCATCATGATAAAGATGATGATGGCGGTGCTCAGGATGCTGTCACTATTGATAATGATAGTTAACAGTCATTGAAAACTTACTATGTGCTAGACATTGTTCTAAACATGTTATATGAAGTAACTCACATATTCCATGCACAACCTTGAAAACAATCTACATGGTAAATATTTATGTTACCCTGATTCTATGCATGAGTAAACTGAGGCATGGTCAAGTTAAGTAACCTTCCTAAAGGAAAACAGCTGTTATGTGAAGAGCTGGAATCCAAACCCATGCAGTCTGCTTCCACAGCCTATAAATTTAACTATGCCATACTGTCTTTCCAAAGGAAGGATTAAAAAGCATTGGAAATCCTTTTAGAAAGAACAAGAAATTGTGAAACACAGTGAGGCAGAATGCCAAAATTTTCTCTTGAGAATGGAAAAATAATAATAAAATAAACAAGCTGATAAAAAATATTATAAAGGTAAAAAGTATATAAAGAAAAGAATTGGGGAAAAAATTGAGGGTTCCAGTTAGAAATGCAGTTAAGGTTCTTAAACTATCAAGAGAATACTATAACCAAGTTTATGATAATTAATTTTTAAAAAGTATAAAGCCTCAATAAATGCATAATCATTGAAAGAAATAAGTGAGCAACCAAAGTTTTCTTCCCCACTCCCCAAACAAAATACACCAGGTCCAAACAAATATATAGGTACATATAGACAAACATTCAATAGGCAATCCCTAATTTATAGAAATTATTTCAGAGAATAGAAAGAATGAAAACTACTTAACTACAAAAGTAGATAAAGGACATTATAAACCAATTTTACTTATGAATCACAAATAAAGTATTAGCAAATAAATTCAGTAGCAGCATATGAAAAGATAACTTATCAATGCCAGATGGTACAACAATCTAAAACCACCTGTATCACATTAAGAAATTCATAAAATAGATATATATGTATGTTTGTATATACATAATAAATATCAAATATAAAGCAAACTATAGCACATGTGCGTACATAAATATAAAATAAAAAGCAACTAGAGCAAATACCCTCAATGGTGAAATTTTAGAAATAATGGACTTCTCTTAGTCCAAAACAAAAGCATTTATACACCACACTGCACTATATAACTGATCAATGTAATAAGAGAATGGCCTATTGTCAAAGGATAGATAAAAAGAGCAACAAAATAGAACATCTACGAAACAGACTCATTAATGCAAACACTACAAATGAGTAGGGCAAAGATGAGCTATTCAATAAATGGTAACCCATTACATATCGTTTTACTCACAGATGTATATGTAGCAAGAATACTAAACCATGCAAAGGGCTAAGAAATGCCAAAGTCATAAAGGTTACCTCCAGAGAGAGAGAATAAAAGTGGAATTAAGGTGAGATAATAACAGGTTTCTTTGACTTTTGTAAAAAGACTGCTACAGTAATCCATAAAACTCAATTGTTGTTTTTTTAAGACTAATTAAAATGGAAAATTATTTGGCAAATGTTTACTTCCAAACACACATACATAAAATCCAGGAGAAATAAATATAATAATGGGAGAAGCAAAAAATTTCACCTTTTATTAGAAAATACAGAAGATTATAATGACCCCAGAGCAAAATAAATTACAAAAAAAATACTGTTACGTAACTGAAGCCATAGCAAAATTAAAAAACAAGTCATGGAATAACAGAAGACTTATAGTGCATATAACCAAAATAAAATTAAACAAAATATGTGTGTGTGCCTGTGTTCCAATAGTCAACTAAAAAGACGATTTTTAAAAATGGGCAAAGACATGATCAGTTCATTCACAGAGGAGAAAAGAAAAATGGCCAATACACATGAAAATGCTGTTTCACTAGAGATCAGTAAAATGAAAGGTAAGGCAACAATGAGATACCATTGCCCACCCACCCCATCAGACTTCCTGAAAGTAAAATGTTTGCAAATGCCAAGTACTGTATTAAAATGTAAACCAAGAGAGTGATAAAATATATATCAAACAACTTCTCTGCACAGCAATTTGACAAGGAGTTGGATTATCAACAACTTGGCTATGACCCAAGAATTTCAGGGCTAGGAACCTATCTTAAAGCAATTATCTCACACACGCACAGGGAGACATAAGCAAGGATGTTCAGTACAGAAATTGCTTTAAAAGAAAAAATCTGCAAGCAACTTCAGTGTTCATCAACAAACACTGGAAAAATGAGTTATGGTATAATTGCAGTTAAAATGAATAAACTGCATGTATGGCCAACTACGTATGGCCAACAGAGTAAAAATCTTAAATTAGTTTACAGTGTGAAAACTGTCATCTGTATAAAGCTTAAAAACCCACAATCAATAACATATGTACTTTGTGGGTACATTACAGGTAGTAATAAAAGTATATACTATGTTTAGGAGGGACAAACCCCAAATTCAAGATAGTGGTTACCTCTGGTTCTCTTCTCAGAAAGAGTAAAGGCAATAACCAAATTTAATCATATTTGGCGAAAGAGGCATCAGCTGCCTTCTTTAAAAGTAACAGCATGGTAAATCAGTAAAACACACAACTGTTTTTATTTTAAACACCAACAAGTAGAAAGTATTTGTCAAATCTGATTAAGAAAAAAGGAAAGCAGATGAATTTAACAACATTAAAAGACAGGAGACCTAAATATTTGCCTACGTCCCAAGGGCTGTATTGTTTTCCCCAAACTGACAGGATGAAGTCCTAACCCCCAGTCCCTCGAATATGACAGCATGTATTTGGGTAGGGCCCTTAAAGAGGGAATTAAGGTAAAAGGAGGTCCCGAGAGTGGGCCCTTATCCAATAGGACTGTGTTCTTAGAAGAAGAGAACAGGACACAGAGAGGTGAAAGGCTTGCGAGGGCAAACGGAGAACGTGACGTCTGCTCGCCGCAAACAGTCCTCAGAATGTTCCAGGCCTGTCCAACCTTGACCTTGGACTGCTGGACTCCAGAATTACGGTAAAATAAATTTCTGTTGTTTACGCCCCCAGTCCACGGTGCTTTGTTATGGGAGCCCCAGCAAAAGAATACAGATGGGCAAAGGAAGTCCCCTTATTAATTAAGACACGAGTTAGCTCTTCTGTCATTTTGCAACACTCATGAGTCCTAGTATATTCAATCATTTTATTCTGGCAGATTTTTTTTTAATTCTTGAAAGGGCATTTAATTTACTACAAAAGCACTTCAAATTATTTGCAAAATTTATAGTATGTGAGAAAAGTACTAGAAAAACTTTCTCAGAGGTTCAAGTATTATTCATAATTGAAGAAAATACAGAAAGTATGTGTAAGTTTATTTCAAGCCTCTGCTTCCCTGAAGAACTGCAACCCTGGATTGACCAACATCGTTGGTGGGATAACATTTATTGATAATGTAAAGTCTAGTGTTTATTTAGGATTTCTTTTGGGAAGACTGAGATGATCAATTCAATTCAATTATTGATTATCTTCCAACTTTATTATAATACAAATCTAGAAATTAAAGTTTTATTAGCTTCAACACAAAAACATACAAATCCAGAAAAAAAAATGGGCTGCACATTGTACCTTAAATATAATGAAAACAAATTACTACAACAAATTATTATTATCTCTGAGTACCCCAAGCTGCAAACATCTTAAAGGGGGAAAACCCCACATATCTTCAGAATGGCAAACGGCAGTTTAAGGGTAGATAAACATGCATTTTCTAGACATCTCTTCAAAGTCTGTGGGACTGAGAAAATTTTTAAAGGCAAAAACTTGGAAAGAATCAACTAAAAATGAATATAAATCTAATTAATGAGGTCAATGCTATTATATTTATACAAAGTCTCACTCCATCAAATCGGAAATTATATCCTGCTAGGCTGTGCTACAATATTTTTATTATATTTTATTGTGAAAGGCATTCTTTTGTACGGAAAAAAAAATCACCCTGGTGCTGCTCTTAAATAAAGGAATGTAACTGGTCTGCTCTCTCCAAGGTTCTCCCTGCTTTGACTGCTTCCTGGTACTCTGATTTCTACCAATACAAAGTACTTTAAAGTAGACAGAAAATTTGGAAGAACATAGTTACGGCACATAATTATCCATTTTCACTGTGAGGTTAAGGGAAGGGCACAGGACTAAATGCTTCAGTGTGTCTAACCTACAGATGGATAAGAAACTAAAGTCCCAGATAGGCAGTGGTATTAAAACAGATCAATATGTCAAAACCCAAATCCGTCACACTTCATTTATCAGCCACTGGTGCATACACTCACCTTCAACTTTCAGTTCATTTTTATAAAGACCCATCACCATTAAAAAAAACAAAAACCTTAAAATTGTTATTTAAAAATATTTTTATCAATGATAAAAATTCTATGCTTTTTAAATAAATTTGATTCATTGATAGTTATTTTGAGTAGTAAGAGAACTATCACATTCAGTTGCTTTTTACCTTCTTACTTTTAACCTCTACTAAATTAGAGAATCCTTACTTAAACCAGTGGATCATCAAAGAAATGACTCCAAACATTTGGTAGCTCTTTAGAATGTTGGAGATAATCAGATCAAGGACAGACCCAGAAAGGGTGTAGGAGTTTGTCACAGACAACGACTTCCAGCATTTTATTAGATGGTAAGTTACCAAATATAAATATTTCCGCTAGGGAGATAAAAGCAAATACATTTATAAAAGGTAGTCTATTAAATGGATTAAGTCTTTTTGAATGAAAAATAAAGAATGAGAACTACCAGCCACTGACTGCTCTATAGTTAAATGACCTGGGACTGTAGGGAAGGAAGGCACAGCTGGTGTCAGACGATCCTTAACAAATAGCAAGTTCTTGGACAGACTTGGCCATCAGTTAGTTACATATGGCTCATCATTAATGAAAATATCACAAGACAGACTCCTAAGATCAGTTCAGTCATTCTCAAACCTTGTCTCCAGTCAACCAGCACACAACAATCACAGCCTCTACAATGAAAATAAGGCCCATAGATCTTTTCTGTATCTTGTAAATAATTAAAAGATAAAATCTCTTTTCTGTGCCAAGATAAGCTATGGGGAATGGATACAACAAAGCAGGCAACTGACTGATAACAAACCAAAATGAGTTTGGATATGTGAAAAGTTGGAACTGAAATTCACCATTCTCTTTGCAAGCTGGGCAAATTGGATGCTTTACTTTAATGAGCCATGGAGAAGGGCTGATTGATTATAGGGGACATTGCTTTATGGTTTACTGTTTGCAAATCACTGATCTCCTGATTGTATTGTCTATATATGGTAATCTGTTTTCTCCTTGCTTTTGGGGGAAAGAGCAGGGAGGACAGGTTGGGGAGAATTTTACATCTTCGAAATTACCCTCACATATCAAAACTGATAGGCCCTTGAAGTTTTAAAAGCACCTCTCACAATTCCAATTTAGTAAAAGCAAAAACAGAGATTTACACCAAAGAGATGACACATATTAACTGACCTTGAAGCCCAGTGGCCTGCCAATTATAAATTACAGTTTTATAGGCCTATCTTTCTGTCACTATCAATAGGACATATAAGTGATTTACTGGCTGTAAAATAAAAAAGCCTATACAATTTATTACAAATAAAGAAATTCAAACTAGGGAGAAATATTGTTTAAAATAATCTTTACAAGAAGCACAGAATTCTTTTGTTCTCTGATATTAACTTCACATTATCATTAAACAACTTTTGAGATACTTATTAAGCAACAAAAGAAAGTACAATGAAAATGAATAGGAAAGTGTTTTTAAAACAAATAAGATCACAATTACTAATACTGTAGTAATATATTAAGATACTTGTTCAAATTGGTTTCTATAAAAAGGAACTACAAAAATAACAATCAAATAAACAAATCTAACAGTTTTTTCAGGTAAAATATTCAGCTACAAAGTGTAGGTGGGGGTGGGGGTGAGGGTGGGGGAGAGTCATAACAATTTTGAACCAAATTCCAATGTTTTTAACACTTTTTTTGGTCCTCTGTTTTTTATTGCCAATTATAGATATGTATTTGTGCCCATTAAAGGCACACCTGTATAGTTTACTTCCCCATTTCTTCTGAAATTTGACAGTTAAATCAATTGATTAGTTTCATTTCCCAAGAACAGCCCTATGCTTTCTAATTCAAATGTTTATTTTTTAATTGAGAAGTACTATGGCGTCAGGGGAAAATATACTATCACATGAAAACTAAGTAAAATTGAAAGATAATACTTCTCTGAGTAATTATGCCACTAAAGTTTGTGAAATGAAGTAAAAATCATCAGTGGCAATTTAATTCTTGTGTTTACCCTCTCAAAATAATTTGTTTAGAGAGGTTGTGAACTTTTGTCTCTAAGATATTTGGGGTAAAAAAAAAAAGTGATGGTTAGAAATCTTAGAAAAGAGGGGTAAACATTTATGTATACTAAGACCTGTATAATGGCATTGTCATATTCAGAGTATTTTTCTCCCCCCGAAATCTATTTTAGGACCATACTTAACAATAACAGTGAAATTTACAGTTGTAGCAAAAATCAAAAATTACCACTTTATGAGAAGATTTACATAATTATAAGCCATTTTAAAACAACCCCACTGTAGCCCTGGCTGGTGGCTCAGTTGGTTGGAGTGTTGTCCCTTACACCAAAAGGCTGCAGGTTTGATCCCAGGTCAGGGAGCATAAAGGAGGCAATGGGTCTAAGTTTCTCTCTCACATTGATATTTCTCTCTCTCTCTGCCCCTTTCTCTGCCTCTTAAAAAAAATCAATAAAAACATATCCTTGGGTGAGGATTAAAAAACAACAACTCCGCTTTTAAATCATAAAGGAATCTTTTGAGGTATTTATTTGCACAATTAAAGACAGAATATTCATTAAAAGAAAAATATTGTCATTTCTTGCCTCATTCAAACTATCATTTCATTAATGAGCTGATAAGCATTTTTAAAATAAGTGAAAGCAAATGAATATCATATGCAGAAATGTAAACTGCTTAAAACTATAACCCTGGCCTACCTTTGGTTCTCCTCGAGGAGATAGGTATGCCTTTTCTTTCTTACTTACTTTTTTAAGCATCAAACTCTATAAAGGCTTTCATAAACTCCCAGAAGTTCATTAATAAACCCAACAATATGCTATCTTCACAGTAAAAAAAATAAAGGAAGGATTCTGAATCATTGGTCTTTTATAGGAAATAAATAGTTGGCAAACTTTTAAAGTTATTCAGTGGAGAAAATAAATAATTCTATAAATAGGATTATGAAAAAGAAGCCGATTTCCCTTTTTTTCCCCCTCAGAGAAAATAATTTTTTAAATGTTTCTTGAATACTCATTCTTTCTTTTTTCCACTTTGGAAAATGTTCACATTTTTGCTAGAGAAATGATAAGGAGGGGTAAGATTTTAATCAGAAAACCTGGGTTCCAGCGTGAGCTCTGACACATCTGTTGTGTGATCTCTGAATCTAAAAGGATAGAAACCTCTAAATCAAAGGACAACTGAAAACATGACTAAGAAAACACTCTGCTCAAGTGCACAGGAAGCAGTCCACGGATCTAGCCATTACTCCCTACCACTGTCATCCTGCTCCTCACAGACATTTGGAGATCGCATGATTATAAAGACTTCCCACTGCTCCGCAACAAGTGACCCTACAGTACTCAGAGTCTGTGGCATGCCCATGGTTTCCAAAAAATGGACTTGAGGTTCTGAAAATATTAAAAGTCAAACGCAAAACATATTTTAAAATAGACTAAAGAAAATGTCTAAGGGCTTAATTCTCTTTTTATAAGAAAATTTCTTCATTGAGCTCTAGAAAAACTCTATAGTTTTTTGTTTGTTTGTTTTTTAATCTTCACCTGAGGACATGTTTATTGATTTGAGAGAGAGGAAAAGAGAGAGGGAGAGACATCGATGTGATAGAGAAACATCAATTAGTTGCCTTTTGTACTTGCCCCAACCAGGGACCGAACCTGCAACCTCGGTGTTTGCCCCGACCGGAACTGAACCCGTGATGTTTCAGCGAACGGGACCACGCTCCAACCACTGAGCCACACCAGCCAGGGCTCTACAGTTTTAACTGAAGAAAAAAATGTCTCAAATATGTATGTGTGTATATAAGTGCATATACGTATGTAAACCAGTGTATGTGTGAATGAGATAGAATAAAGGGCTATATTTCATACCAACTTGCTTTATTTTATTTCCATAAATACTGCCAATGAGCTACCTCTATTACAGAGAAGACACTGAGCTAAAACAGTCACAACTGGTTTAACCACCAGAGAATTAATTTCACATTCTGCCCTATAAAGTGACCCAATACGCTGCTCCATTCCATGAAATATACAGACACAATTCTCCATTAACCCACTTCCCTTCCAACAGTTCATGTTGTTAGATTTAAATGTACGCTAAATGAGTGACAAACGGGATTCTACTGAATTAGTAACTTCAAGTTATCTCATTATTTCTTCATGTTTGTTGGATCTGCATGTCTTTCTTTTAGTAAATGTTTATTAATGTATTGATTGAGTTGTTGCCTTTTACTTACTGATTTGTAGTTCATTTATTCTTGATATTAACCCTTGGTTAAGTTTTAGAACTAATATCTACATCTTAATCTGTAGTATGTTTCTTTGTCTTCTCTGTTTTATAAATATCTTTTGATAAACAGAAGTATTTAATTTTAAGGTAGTCAAAACTGTCAGTAAGACGTGATGCTTTTTAATTTTTCCCATATGTATTAACCATTTTTCCTTACTACATTTACTAAAATAGTCCTCCATTTCCCCCCAAAATGCCATGTAAACTGTCATACTACAAAGTTTTATATTTCTGTTGCTGGGGTGGCTACTGATTTGTTTAACCCTGAAGCAATACCACACTAGTCTTGATTACTAAAGCTTCACAATAAAGTCTGACATCTATTAGGATAAGACTCCACCCTTGTTTGCTTCAGAAGTTCTCTAGGCTACATTTGTTCATTTACATGCCCCTAAACGTTTTAGAATCAGCTTGTCAAGTTATATTAAAAAGATTTGGGTATTTTTATTAGAATTAGTATCATTAAATCTATGGATTAATTTGGAACAAACTGAACATCTTTATGATAAAAAATTTTCCTATTCAGAAACATGAGATATTTCATCATTTATATATTATTTAAAGTATCTCAATAAAGTTTTATAATGTATGTGTGTACAAATTACACACCTTTTCATAGGTATATTTGAAAGTACATTATCATTGTGTTGTTTTTATAAATGAAATCTTAAAAACTATGTTTTTAATTGCTCACTGCTAGTAGAGAGAAATGTAATTGATTTTACATCCAGATACTTATTTCTTCTATCATTTCTAATAATTTGTCTGTAGATTATTAACCTTTTAATAATCATTACCTACAAATCATGGCAGTTTTATTTCTTTTCCTATCCTTATATCATAAATTTCTTTTTCTTATTTTATTGCATTGGCTAACAACTCACACTAGTATAAGGTTGAATAAAAGTGGTGATAACGAGTATCAATCTTTGTACTTGTGTGGTTTTTTTTAATTATTATGTTCCTATTTCAAATGGTGTCTTTAAGGGAACTGTTGGTAGATATCCTTTAATTTACTAAAAAATTTTTATAATATGAATTTGTGGAGAAATTAATCAAATATTTTTGCCTATGACTACTTATATAACTGTGGCTTTTCTCACTTAATACTAATTTTAATATGGTAAGTGACATTTATAACTTTTCTAATATTAAATTAAATCTTTGCAGTTCTCAAAGACAACTTGACCATTATAAAATATCTTTTTCACACACTATTAAATATTTGCATTTATATTTGTAAGTAAAATGAGTCTAAAATACTCTTTTCTTATACTCCTTTTGTAGCTTTAGTTTCAAAATTATAGTAGCCTCATTTTTGAGGACTTTGGGAGCCAACAGGAAAAGCACCAAGTCTAAAATAAGGCTTTTATATATAAAGTAGTTCTGTCATTAAATTGCCTAAAAAAAAAAAATGTTTACTTCAACATTTCTTCAAACTTGCAGTGTGTGTTCATGAGTGTATATTTCTGTCTGCTTCTTGTATATTGATAATTAGTTCCTTATATATACATGTGTTAGCCTTAAAAAGACCTAGAATGCAATTTTCCCACCCAGGTAGTTTTAGTCCAAAGAAAGTAAATGTAACCAAAAATATGCAAAAAAGAGTAAAAGAAAGCAAGTGTTATTTGGTTTAAGAAAAACTTAAATAGCAATGCAAGAAAGTAGCTGTAGTTTTACAAAAACTAGAATCCTTTGTATATTTAACAAAAAAAAGTATTCTTTCTCAAGTAACAATCTAGAGCTGATGAAATGCATAACTTGTCGAAGTGTGATTGAGCCCAATGAAAAGAAAAAGTGAAAGATTTAAATAGATATCAAAAGAAAAACAGAGCAATATTATTTATCTTATATTAAAATCACAAAACCATTGTAATCGAGTACTAGATTGGCAATAAAACAAACAATTTAGGAGCTTTAGCAAGAAAAATGGATGCTCAAAAACATGTAAGAGACATCTTTCATATGTTTTAGAATTATATAGTGGAGTCCCTAATACAGAAAGCTAGCATGAACTAATCTATATTTTTCAGATTTTCTTGGCTTAAGAAAAGGCTATTTGTCAATCGTTATCCACCCTCTATTTTCAACACGGACAGTTACTCTTTAAGAGATATATATGCTCAAGGGAAAATTACAGAGCAGCTGAAGTCAAGAAGAACGGCCCATCAGTTAAGCACGGATTCCCACAGGTGACCTGAGAGCCCCAATTCAATTAAAATGAAATGGAACAGCATGTATACAGTAGATCCAGACTCTCTATCACTTTTTTTCTTGGGTACAATCATTGGGGATAATCTGTAATCCTGCTGTGAAAGAAAATAAACTCAAATGCTACTTTCACATAAAAGATGATCTATCAAAAATATAAAAAACACTTTTATATTGCTCAATCCAAACTGTTCTAACTCCATTCCTAAATTAAAAAATAAAATAAAAAAGAGGAGTCTATGTATGAGGTTATTAACTAGTTAGAAGCTGAAAAGGTTAAGTGTAAACTCTCCCCAGATATGAGATTCTACTCATGCTTGAAAATAAAACAATTCAGCTCTGGCAGGGTGGCTCAGCTGGTTGGAGCATTGCCCCATAACACCAAAAGGATGCAGGTTTGATTCCCAGTCAGGGCACATACCTATGTTTCCGGTTCAATCCCTGGTTGGGAGACAATGGATCAATGTCTCTCTTTTACATCTGTTTCTCTCTCTCTAAAAATCAGTAAGAATATACCCTTGGGTGAGGATTACAAAATAACAACAATAAAAAACAAAACACAAAAATAAACAATAGACCACCGAATACCTGCTATTACCTGATGATATGTCCTATTTTTTAAAGAACATAAATACATATGTTTTTCCCAGATGACAGATATAAAATATATAGTCTAGCAATTAATACGATTTTTTTATCCCTCTATAAAAAGCCTTAAATCATTTATTTATCTCTTCCCCTCTTTCTGATAGGTACTTTACCTTATTCTGGCTTGACTTTAAAAGACTTAAGTCTCTATCTGATTATGTATGTCTAGTTCTCCCTCAATTCTTTTATAAAATACAGACTTGCCAGTATTTAAATTTAACTACATCATTAAATATTAACCCTCTTCCAAAGTGCAAGCTTCTCTACACTCTGTGCTGGTTAGAACAAGTATTAAATATTATGTTAATTTTACTTAAAAAAAAAAAAAAAGTTTCTAGATCATCAGTAACCCCTTCATGAGGTCTTTATTTTCTTCCAATCCTTAGGCTACTGGCTTCACTTGTCTGGTCTGTAATCCATGCTGACCTTAATTGTCAGCTCTCTGCTATCTGTTCTCACTGTAAAAACAGCCTTGCCAACAAGTATGCATAAACCACTTATTCACTAGCCTATTCTATATCCATGTAATTTTTAACAAGTGAAATCAACATTCTTTACTCTGACTTAAAAAATAGCATTAGCCCTGACTGGTGTGGCTCAGTTGGTTGGAGCACCATCCCCTACACCAAAAGGCTGTGGGGTTTGATTCCCGGTCAGGGCACATACCCAGGTTGCAGGTTCCATCCTTGGTCGGGTGCATACGGGAGGCAACCAACTGATGTTTCTCTCACATTGATGTTTCTCTCTCTGTTGCTCTCTCTCTCTCCAAACATCAATAAGCATGTCCTCAGGTGAGGATAAATAAAAAATAGCATCAGTTTTAGCAAGAAGCTCTTTGCAATAGTTCTCAAACCTGGATAAGGAATGGTTTCCTACTAAACAAGCTTTTATGTTTGTTTCCTATTGTTTCCCAGTAGTTAGATAAGATTAAGGCATCACAGGGGAAGCTCACCAGAGCCTCCCATTCACCTTCCTATTAGATGATGACAGTAAATAGAAGGGTATTAAAATACTGGAGACATTCCCCAAAGGTGGTACAGAAATAACAGAATTACCATTCTGTCTCTATTTTTAGAGGAAAATGAGAGGAGTTCATGTTTGTTTCATAAAATTTTGGTACAACTAAATCAGATAACTTTAGTAAAAGTATTAATTATCTAAAACGTTACTTTTTTATACTTCCACCTATATACTGTTTCATTTTATTTAATTTTTATTTATTGATTTTTTTTTTAGAAAGAGGGAGGGAGGGAGGGAGGGAGGGAGGGAGGGAGGGAGGGAGGGAGGGAGGGAGGGAGGGAGGGGGGAGGGAGGGGGGTAGGGAGGAGCAGTGATGTGTTGTTCCACTTATTTGTGCATTCATTAGCTGATTCTTGTATGTGCCCTGACCAGGGATCGAACCTGCAATCTTGGCTTACCAGGACAATGCCCTAACCAACTAAGCTACCTGGCAGGGCCACCTACACTGTTTCTTACCATCAATTCTGAATTATATCAACTCCCTGAGGGCAGCCAACAGATGGGTACAAGAAAAAAGACCAAGAGTAAAAGATGAAGAAATAATACGGTAGAGTTTTTCTCAGCAAAATAATTATCCCAAAACATCCATCAAGAAACTGTTATGATACTTCACAATACACCAAGCACTTGAGATACAGGGATAGAAAAGAAATGCTTCTTGCCCTCAGACTGCTCAGAATCTAAGCAGGAGGAGATCAAGGTACAATTTGGAAGCATCAATAATATGAAATAAGCAAGCAAATTCAGAGAGACCTTAAGTAGAAGACAGAGCTGGAGTTAAAGAGGGCAAGAAGAGTGACAGGAATTCTTGGTGGCTCAAATTGCTACATTTTTAAGCATTATTTCCAAACTCAGCTATACAGGAGATGCAACTGTACTTAAATAACAAAACTGCTAAGAAATGTGTTAAATATGTTAAACTCTTAGAATACATACATTAAAAAGACATTACACTTTGAGAAGCTTAAACAACACTTGGGTCCTATTGTGAGTTTCGTGTGCGCATACATATATGTACATATACACACATACATATATGTTATGCATAATATAAAAGGCTTATTATGTTAAAAGCCAAGAAAGTTCTTTTATAAAATGGATAATATGTAAAAATATTTTAAAGGGAAGTATTTTTAACTTATGTATCCATGGTTTAAAATTTATACATATAATCATCAAAAGAGTAAAAAAATTATAGGTTAATTTTAGTGATTTCCTAAACTATATCCCTTTTCAAAAACTCATCTAATAAACTGAGGAAAAGAACAAGAAGACAGAGAAAATGTCAAAACAGCAGAGAAGAATCCTGACGCTGACTACCAGCACAACCACCTGCCTCTGCTATTCCTCCATCACTCTAACAGTAGAGTATTAAATAACCCCAGGAAATGTTGTATGTTCAACTAGAACATGTATCACCACCTACAAGTACATGTAGTATTATTTCATTTTGAAACCAAAATTAATACAGAAATTTTATATTAAAATACAGAGACCAATAAATTTAGATACAATTCCTTCTTAAACTCCTGGCCTTCCCAATACATTAAGAATAGCTTTGCCCAGCCGGGCATGGCTCAGCGGTGGAGCATCGACCTATGAAGCAGGAGACCGCAGTTCGATTCCCGGTCAGGGCTCGATCCCCACTGTGGGGCGTGCAGGGGGCGGCCCATCAGTGACTCATCATTCATGTTTCTCTCTCTCCCTCTCTCTGTCTCCCTTACTCTCTCTAAAATCAATAAAGAGATATTAAAAAAAAAAAAAAAAAAAAAAGCGCTTTATTTTTCTTCCCTAAATGGGGCAAAATTTATTTTAAAACTTACAAGCTAACAAAGAAATTAATGAGATATATCAATTTTCTGTTTAGTGAGAATCATCATCCTGCAGGTATCTGGGAAAAGAGAATGTCATGCCTCACATAATCCCAAGTCAGTTAAACCGCAATCTCCTCCCTTCTCCGGGTCACACTCCTGGGGCGGGTAACCATGGGCGAAGGGCAGAGACCCGTGTAGGACACGCTCACCTTACTCAGAGGCTTCAGCAAATAACAGCTGACTGGGGCTGACTGCCTGGCAAGGAGAGAAAAGGAGAGCAAGCTGTTCTCTCAAATAGTCTACACTTTCTTAGGTTTACAAAATTCCAAGTTAAAAAATATTATCCAAAGCAAGGGGGAAAAGTAAATTACTCTCTAAATCTTCATAAACAAAGGCTAATGGACTAACTGCGCACCTCTAGCGTTGGATCAAATGAAATAGCAGTTTTGTGGGTCAAAGCAGCTCAGCCTACATTCCAAGAAGATTAAAAATTAAAATATGATCGTTAAAACCAAATAAGGTTTTTTAATATCTTGCATTTATTGCTAAGATATAATAATTTTAAAATATTCTAAGCCCAGAAGAATTTAATACATTTTTGTAAGTGTTGAATCAAGGTGAGTCATCAAAAATTGTACAGAATCTGACAAGACAAAAGGTAAAGAAAATATGCAATACAAATAAAGTAAGTAGGACATTCTTCATGGAAATATACACGGTGGCTGCAAAAGTCCCCCAAAAGACAAAGTGCTATAACTAATAGCCCACTTGGGTTTTTAGACAAAAGGTAGCAATTAGATTTGGGGACTTGACAGTTTGTCGAAACAGAAATTGTGGCTAGTTCTCAGGGGTGGGCAGGATGTAAGGTCCAGCGAGGTGGAGGATAAGCATGTTATGAAATAGAAAGGACACTGCAATGCCTATGAGGGTTGGTAGAGTGTGCAAAGCAGTAGATGGAGAAACTTGGTTGGGTAAGAAAGGTTGAAAGTGCTGAAGATGGTGGTTCTGAATCATATCCAGGAATCAGCTTTCATCAGGCATTCCTACACTGGCAAATTAAAAAAACACACAGAGAAAAACTCTGCCTAAAAAGTAAAATTAACCTACTAAGTTCAATTATCCATACAAGTGGCCATTGTGATGATGCCTAAGATAGAATGTGGACTCTAAATATTAAAAAGTATAAACAAGCATAATTTACATAAAACTGTCATTAAGATAACAGGTATAGGAGAATGTCCCCATGACTTTCTGATAATGAACTTTGGAAATAGGAAAAATCTCCACAGGTAAAGTTAAAAGCATAAGCACAGAATGTCCTCCTATATATCTCATTAAGTGGTATTAATTATTCTAGGCTATGCTATAGACACAGTAAACAGACTGCGATCTCAGGCAACAACAGATTTTACTCAATAAATATTTAACTTTACCTTTGGGGGACTTAGATTTCTAATTATGAAAAGATAGGGCTGAACTAAATAATCTTTAAGGATCACTCCGGATTTAAAGTGACATTCTTGGATGGACCTCCACAGTCTTCTGCAAACCAGCTCATTCATACCCTGGTTTTCCATGAGATAAGGGAAGTTGGCTCCGTGTGGTGCTATAAAACTAGCCCTGAGCCCTTTCTACAAGGAGGCTCCAGTATTGCTCCAATTAGGGAACATAAGATCCCACTAGTCTAAGTCAGTGCTTCTCATGCTTTCATGTACCCTTGAATTACGTGGAGATCTTGTTAACATGCAGATTCTCATGCAGGAGCTCTAGGATGGGGCATGAGATCCTACATTTCAAACAGGCTCTCAGGTAATGCAAATGCTGCTGGTGGTCCATGGACCATACTCTGAGTAGCAAAGGTATCAGTATCTGGTATCTGGAGGTATCTGGAGGTATCAGTAGCTTTGAAAGAGCAGCAGCAGCCTAAACTAAATTCCTTGACTCTGTAGAGCAAGAGTTCAATGAAATATTCATATTTTAGATGAAATCTAGGGCCTATTTACCAGTTTCAACTTGCTTTCAAGTCCCCTGTAACAAAGGTACAATTTCTTTTCCACTGCTAATATTTCAATTTAGGGCCATAATTTAATGCTGTCAGAAAGAAAACCACATCTACATGTCATTTGTGCAGTAGTTCTCAGAAAAACAAAACAAAACAAAAACACAGGTTTTAACAGCTATGATCTATTTCAGAAGCAAGAGAACTGACTTTGGGGATTTATTCACAAAAATTTGACTTTATCCTATAATGAGACACAAAGTAGTCTTTCAACACTCAAATGAAATCCAATTGTTTCTATGTGAAATTTATTTTTGGTTATTAGAAATAAACTGGTATATTACTTGTCTGGAAAAAAACACAGAATCATCAAATACTTTAAAGGTGCTTTACAAAACAAGATTAGAGGACATACTTCTTTTTAGTAGAGGACATTCAGACCATGATTTACCACTTAAAAATGGTTTTGTCCATAAGATAGGTCACAATGCATACTCAAATTAGTAATTGGGTTGAAATATTGTTTGTATTGTCAAAATAACATACATCTGAAAAACTCAGTAATATATTTTTAAATACAACTGAATAAGAAATCATTTCAATTTACATTAGTAGCTCATGTTGCAAAAGGGACATTTAATTTAAGAATAAGAAGGGATATAGTGAGCACATCCGAGTTTTCTCCACATGTGATTTGGATTCTTCCAGATACATGACTTTAATTCAAGTCACTTTCCCTTATGACAGATTTCTCTTAGTTATTTGCATCACTTCTGCACATTAACTATACCTAAGGATTGTTTGCTGCTTAAACTATTAAGCTGATCGTGTTATTAATAGTTTATGAAAGGGGAGGTAAACAAAGGAAAGGGAGATGTTTCTGAGAGCAAAACTTGAAACAGAAAGAGAACGCTTGTTGCAGGGGTTGCGTTTGTGCCTGTAAGAAAGAGGTGCTGCCCCAGCTGGATGGCTGAGTGGGCTGGAGCATCATCCCATACACCGAGAAGGTTGCAGGTTGGATTCCCCAGCTGGTCAACGTTTCTCTCTCACATCGATGCCTTTCTCTCTCCCTTCCTCTCTCTGTAAAATTAATAAACATATCTTTACAAAAAAGAAAAGAAAGGGGTTGTCTACAGTGGAAAAAAGTGGAATGTAAGACAGAAGAAGCTGAAAGCATAGAAATACATGACCTCATAAAGAGAAGATATGGCTTAAGAAACATTTGGTCAGAAATGTCTTCACTGGTCCAGAGAGAGTTGGAGGAAAGGGCAGGCAATATTTCAGAGAGTAGGTGACACCTAATGTTGAGCTTTGAGAAATAATTAGTTCACTAGCAGTTGAAGATGAAATTTAAAACATAGAAAAGCATTTCCTAAGGGTCAAGTTGTGAAATGGCAGGATGTGTTCAAATAATGTCAAGTAGTTGGCATTGCTAGAGGGCAAAGTGCCTAGGAGAGTAAGAGTATTAAAAGGTCTTCAAATCGTCCATAAAAACAATTTAATGTCCATATAATATACCCCTTGTGCAATAAAATACTATAGAAAGGTTTTAAGCAAGTATAAACATCTTCAGATTTCTTTATGAATCAAACACTCTGGCATTATAGAGAATAGATTGGACAGTGCAAAGATTTAGGGACAGGGAATGTGCTATGCACAGAATATGAAAATTTTGAACCATAGTTCAGTAGTACCTGGAAAAAAAACAAAAAGCAGTGGTGAAGCGGGGAAGGGGTATGGATTTTTCAAGCTATGAAGAAGATAGTGAAAACCACTTTGTGATAGCTTGGTTATTGGGGTAGGAGGGTATTGGGAGAAGACTGGAAAGACCGGGAAGTTTCTAGATTGGCTGAGTGGGTAAAGAGGGAATCAAGGAAGACAAGTAGTACGTGAAAGAACATCATTCCTTAAAATACTCAAGTAACACTCGGGTTAACACTCAGACACAATGCAGCTGAGCTACTTGTATGATATCCAAGCAATCACATTTGAGAGACAGTAAGATACCCAAATCTGAATCCTACGGGAGAGGTTTCAACTAGAGATCATGAGCATTTGGATATTTAAATCATGAGATGGGATTAAATCTCCCAGGGAGCACAGGAGGCATGAACAGATAAGAGGGTCTAGAGTCAATGTTTAGGAAACACCAAAATGTAAGAAATGGATAGAGTGTTGTCAAGAGAGTTCACTGAGATGAGAACAGCCTTCAACGTCAAGTGCTACAGACAGCTGAAGTCAGTTCACTGAAAACTGGCCTTTGGGTTTTACAATTAGGATATCACCACTGATTGCAGTGAGAGTGGTTTCCTAAAAGCGGGATGATGGCAAATCAGGTGTTGGCAGGTTGAAGAAGGCATGGTAGAAGTGAAAAAGCTATGAGCAGAACAGGATGGTTCTCCAAAGGCCTGTGAGTAAGAATGAAATAAAGTTGTACCGAGATGGAGCATATAATTCAGAGACGGCTGTCTGGACAGGACAGACTTGAGCACATTAATGGAGTGACGGTAAGGAAGCATCACAGAGCACGAGTGTGAAGACGGAGGAGAGTGAGGGTAACTGAGATAGGAGATGAGGATTCAGGGCAGAGAGGGGAGGCTGGTTTCAAGTGGAATCTTCTCTGTGGGCTGTGTACATTATCTGCATTAAACAGGACTCCTTGATATCAGCAGTTTCTTTGAATTTAGGTCACATCAAATTACCAAATGCCAGCAACTGAAATTTGAGAAATGAGAAAGTTTTCTAAACATTGAAAGGAAGAAACTCTATAAATCAATGTGACCTTCCAGAGATACAAGGTTTCCATCTCTTATTTAGCTCTACTCTAAAACATATCTTATCGATGAACTAGAAGTATAACGGTTATTTTCCTTACACAATAAAAGGAATTTAGAGGTACTAAGAAGCAGGTAATGGATTTTCTATTTTCATGCCATAATTATATTTCCCAGTCATTCAACTGAAAGTCTTTAAACACACCTTTTAAAATATCTGAGATTAGGGATTTTTAATGAAATACTTTCTAAGTTGCCTATTTTTTCCTCTCTAAATTTAATACTATTAGAATCACATTTGAGAAATCTTATTTAATTTATCTTATTCTTAAAATAAGAAGGCACGGCCACTTTCTGTTTTGCCTGTTCTTGCATTCTGTTTGTAATAACTCCGGCTAACTTGGAAAATGCAAAATAGAAAGTAGGCTAACATTCTAAAATAGAAATGAAGAGGAAGTCACACTGTAACATCTGTTCTACCCACTCACTTCAAAATGTGGCTACGTTAACCAGGTTCTGAATGTGCTTTGTTTTATTTTATTAAATAAGAGTTTACTGAAGATTATAAAAAGATTCACTGAACAAAGGGGTTGTTAAGGCAAAAGCTAAAAATCCAACACACTTCAACATTTTGGGGATAACATTAGGGCATCAAACACGACCAAAGTATTTCACAGGCCTGTGCACTCGCGTTTACCAAAACAAAACAAAACGAAGACCATGATATTTCAGAGACTATAGGTACATGTTACAGTTACAGAGTTTTAAATTGTTTTTCCTTTTGTCTTGCTTAGTATGTAGGCTTTGTCCTAGTCATTCCAAAGTACCTAGCTGACTGAGTGAAGGTTAAAGTTGGTAGCTAAAGGTTTTGTTTTGCATTAGTAACTTGGGACTTTGTGACACAAGGGATTTACCAGGAAATAACAATGTAATATTCGGCTTCTTTCATGCAAAGGAGGACTTATGGGGCCAGATAGCTTGTTAGCCAGAACACCAACTTGAGAGAAAAGACTGTTTGTTTCCCACTTTAGCAAACCAAGGGCCAAGCTGGTCTAGCTGACCCTATTTAATACAAGGGCTACCCAGGCAGGAACAGGGTATGATACACGAGAGAGTCTCCCCTTTGGAGTCTCCAAGGAGGGCAGGAAGAGAGGAAGCCAAACCAGACAGTCTCACATGTGAACAGATTTTCCCTTCTCTGTTCTCTGCCTAGAGAGGAAGAAGCTCATTAGACTAGAAAAAATGAGGGCAGGCAGGGCTCTAGCCTCCGAGTCCTTGTTCAGGACTCTGGGAAATGAGAGCCTCTCGGGCTGCTCCAGGCAGCAGAGCCACATCACCTTGGCAGGAGAGTACTGTCAGGTAGAAGGAGGGCCCAAGGCTGAGCTGCTGGTTGACCTCTGGTTCCTATGGCATCTAAAAGGGAAGCAGAAGCAGCTGAGAGTCTGGCTAGGGCACCTACCTGAAAAGCTGCCATAATGTAGGGAGGCTGCAAAGCAGAAGGTCCTGTGGAATCAAACTGCTTTCAGAGGAGCTGAGGGGAGTGAAGGTGAGGTCAAGCTGGCCAATGCTGCGGGGGACTCTGCCCAAGAGGAAGGCAGCAGGTGACAGGCTCCAGCCATGAAATCAATGCCAGCAGAGAAGCAACAACCACATGGACAAGAACTTCACTCAGCGACAGAGCCAGGGGAGCTGAGCCTTCTGCCGAAGATGCATAAACTCACCTCTCCCGGGATGTCATGGAAGTGATCTAGAGACTAAGCTTTCTTCCCCTAAGACAGACGGAAAGGGACTGTTTTAAATTTTAAACTAGATCTCACATTTAGTTCACTCTTTCCCACTAACTTTCTTTCCTGCTCTACCATCAGTCTTCCCACCTCAGGCATAAAGAATTCGTTGTTTCAGCTATTCAGGCTAAAAAACTCTATCGTCTTTGACTCCTCTCTTTTCTCAAACTCCACTACTACGCTCCCCTTGGCTCACTCTGCACCAGCCGCACTGGCTCCTTTGTGGTTCCGCAAATATGCTGGGCCCAGTGCTGCCACAGGGCCTTTGCACTGGTGCTTCTCTCTGCCTTCAATGCTCTTCTCCCAGATATGCACAAAAACTGTTCTCTTTCATTCCTTGTTCCAATGGTACATTTTTACTGAAAACCTTCTTTAAAATTAAACTTTGCCTTTCCCTGGCATTCCTCAACTCTCTAAGCCTCCTCTTTTGCTTTTTCCGCATAGCAATTATTATCCTCTAAAATACTCTAGAATTCACTTATCTGTTTCTATGGTCCATCTCTTGCCAAAAGAATGTAAGCAACACAGCTGTGGGGATTTTCGTGTATTTTATTCACTGCTGTATCCCCAGTTCCAAGAACAGAAACAGCATTATAGGAGGCTTTCGACAATTATTTGTCGAATGGGTATTTAATCAAAGTGTCAACAGTCAAGAGTAAAACCAGATTAGCTATATGCCCAATTGAGGAAGTCACATTTCCGTGTACATCCATTTGCCCTCGAAATTACAGGGGCTCAAAGACGATTCATTAAATCCTTACAGATGCCCCTCACCGTATTCCAGTCGTCACCCTTGCCCGTTCCCCACTGCAGCCCCTGGGTGAGAGATGCCTAATAAGACTAAAACCAGAACTATGAGCCCTGTTAAAAGAGCAGTTAACATTTATCGAGTGATTCCTAACTACTCTTGCAACTAATTTGTGTGTGTGTGCATGTGCGCGCACATTAATGCAATTACTCTACCAGGTAAACAATATATTAACACCACTTAACTAGGGAGAGAGGGTGAGAAAGTTTCCCAAGGTCACAATATGAGAGAAGGATTCGAACCTGGACAGTGGGCCTTCAGAGCCCATGCTCTCAACAACTGCACCCCACAGCGCCTGCACTTCCATAGGCTGCCTGAATGCCGTGCAGCAACTGCCTACTTATTTTGTGTACCAAGCTATATTAAGAGCTACTTTCGTAAAATCAGCAAAAAAAAATTTCTAAAAGAGGTACAGTAACACAAAGCTAAACACTGACCAAAATATCCATACACAACAGGGTTTTTTAATCATATAAATGCCACCACCTAAAAATGTATGTTCTAAAAAGATTGTCTATTTTACTATTCTTATGGTAACTTGGAGAGAACTGAAGGGAAAGTCCTGAAAATACACAGTGGAAGTTGACAAACTGACAGAGGAAGCAGGAAAAAGAATGGAGATAAAAGGCAGGCAACATCCATCACCAGAGCCTTGGAAAAGTCAGCCTTTGAGGATCCGTCCTTTCCTTGGTAATAGAGACAGTTATAAACAAATAAGGTATAAAGGGATGCTCCCAGTTCTCGAGACAATTACTGTCTCTTTCTCCAAATTAAGTTGTGTACGTTTGTTCTCTGCCATCTACCCTAAAACTTACTCTCTCTACTCTCCCAACCGGTTAACATGCCTCAGCCATTGAAGACTTGCGTAGACTTCTATGTTTGTCAAGGTACATTTAAAAACCTCTTTGCTAAACAGTGTCAGTTTTTAAGAATTTATTCAGGTCCTATTCTAATTTAAGATTTTAATCATTCCAAAGCTAAAATGAAAGAAATCAGAAAAAAAGTGTGTTTACTATTTTAACTAGATTTGATATCTGATTTTAGTAATTTCCAACTTAAACATATTAATGTAATGTATATTTTTTCCAGCTTTTTGAAAGGTGTGAGGTAATTATAGATTCACATGCAGTTGTAAGAAATGACAGTGACGACTCCACCCTTCTCCCAGCTTCCCCTGATGGGACCCTGGGTAAGTGTCTTCAATACATCACCCAGAGAGCTGCCAGACACAACCACAGACTGTATCCAGACGCCATGAGCACTTACCTGCACTCGTGCGCGCGCCGTGTGTGTTTAGTTTCATGCCATCTTATTAACTCATCACATGTGCAGATGCATCGGAATGCCAACAAGGTCCAAACACAGAACAGCTCCTGCATGAGAAGCCCTCATCCACCCTTTTTAGACACAGCTACCACCCTCCCTCCCTATGTGCTTTGAAAATAAAACCAGAGAAACTGTCTGCGCAATAGTGTCTTAGTTTAAATTCAACCCACAAAATGATTACTGATAAAATTTTAAACTACTAGAATTAAGAAACTATTTAGGCTACCAAGACATATGCTCATGTAATGGGGAAAGCACTAAAAATAATTCATTTGTTCCTTACAACACAATTAAATTTAGAATGGCAGTTAATATCTCTGGGAAATAATATCTATAGGTAGCCCTAGATCATTAGAAGATCTTATTAAGATTAAATTGTGATTCAGGCAGCCTGTATTCATTTGGAGAATGAAGAATATCAGAAAATTTCACCTAGACTGATCTGTCTTTTCCTCTCTCAACATTTTCCTCCGTGTCCATCTCCCCTCCCTTGCCTCGCTTTAATCCTTCTTAAACCTTTTTACTATGGGAAATGTCAAACCTATTCAAAAGCAGAAGGACAGGTCATTATAGGGAGCTGACACGCACATTACCAGTTTCAACTTTACCAATACATGACCAATCTTTTTCATATATACCCAAAGCTACTTCTATCACCCCATTCCAATTATTCTGAAGCAAATATCCAACTATATCACGTCATCTGTAAATATTTAGTTAGAGGCTGCTTTGGCTAAAATAAAATGGTTGTTACCTTTTAAACATAACTGCAACACCTATATCACACCTAAAAACTTAATTATTCTTCAATAGCATATCACCAAATGCTATTGTGCAGTCAGTGTTCTTATTTCCACACCTTTTTAAATTATGTTTGTAGGAAGGGATCATGCGATGCAATGTCACGAGTGCACTTACTGATAGGCCTCTTAAATCTCTCTTAATCCACAGATTCTCTCCCCAGCTTTTTAATTCTCCTTGTAATATTTGTTGAAGAAAGCAGACCTTTTGCCCTGTAAAATTTCCCACGGTCTGAATTCTGCTGAGTGAAATGATTCCTAGATATTGACTACGAATTGATAATTAGAGCCTTGGCGGGGTGGCTCAGTTGGTCGGAGCATCGCCTTGTGCACCAAAAGGCTGCAGGTTCAATTCCTAGTCAGGGCACATACCTTGGCATTGGGTCTGATCACTGGTCAGGGCACGTATGGGAGGCAACCAATCAATGTTTCTCACATCGACGTCTCTCTCTCTCTCTCTTCCTCTCTCTAAAAAGTCAATAAAAAAAATATCCTCCAGTGAGGATTAAAAAAGAAAAGAAAGAGGCTATATCTATTCTCATCTACTTTGGAGTTGACTGGATTCATACACATCTCTGCACCACCTACCAAAATAATAGTAATTTTTAAAATGTTGTAAAATATAACAATCGCTGTTATAAAACCTAATGTCTTGTACTTTTCCATGTTATTTTGGAATGTTATAAATACTACAGGAATATTTTTATTTACATACTTTCATTAAGTACTGTACAACTGAATATAAAATAAAGCAAGTCACGTGTCATGTAAAGGTCTCCTAAAAAGATGATTTACATCAACCTGCCCAAATATGGCCCATAACTAGTTGGGAATTTTACAACATGCACATTCCATTGACTTTAATTGGATATATTCTTGAACAGAATAAAAAAATCAAAAGTGATTTAGAATAACCAGAACTGACAATGTACAAACTCCAAGAAAACATTTACACAGGACAATTTTAAGACAATAATCTGATTTTGGAAATAAACCATCTGATATACAAATTGTCCAATAGTTTTCTTTAAAGTGACACAAAAAATGATAGGGTAAAATCATTAACTTTCACACTCTAGAACATTAAAGTAAATCTTGATAATTCACTAAATAAATAAATATTCATCCTCTTGAGAAAACAAAATTGGCAACTAAAAATAAAACAGCTCTTCTGACATACATGGGAAGCTATCTAATTTTGTTTGTTTTTCTGATCTCGAGAAATAGATTTCATTGTTTCTGTAGATTGTGTTAAATGCCAGACTGAGGCAACATAAATCCAAAGAATCCACTTAGGACATTTTCCTGTAACTTCTCTAAATCAGTCCTTTATTACTGGTTCTTCTTTCTAATGAAAAAAAAGAAAGGACACTCCCTTTAAAGTGCCAGATAATGCCCTGACCTATCTGGAAACAATACAAAAGTGTGTGTGTGTTAATACCACACTAATATGATACTTACAAAGCATCAAATAACACATGAAAACAATCAATTTCCCTTCAAACAAACATAAGCAAGAAGCTAGCACAAGAGAAAACATATATCATCTTAATTTCTATCATAAAGACAACCTAATTATAAAAAAAAAAAAAGAGAAAACATATGAAATTGCAGTAGTAATATATTTATTTTCTTCCTAAACTGGAGTAAAAATAATTCCACAGGCCACCGGTATTTACTTATTTAACTACTTGCATTCCAATTCACTTTGGATTACCTTATCCTACTACAAACATAAGTACATAAAATTAGTTTGTTCCTTCTAGTCTAATTCTAATAACTATACACGGCCATCCTAGGGAATTAGTGCATAATAGCATAATTCAATAATCCTCTTTAGAAAGAAACTTTTTAATTTGCAACTTTCTTCAAAAAACTGAACATAAGAGAGTAGAAAAGTTTCACTAGCAATAAGATCTGCCTCCTAGCCTGACCAATGTGGCTCAGTGGTTGAGAGTCGACCTATGAACTAGGAGGTCATAGTTTGATTTCAGTCAGGGCACATGCCCAGGTTTCAGGCTCAATCCCCAGTAGGGGGCATGCAGGAGGCAGCCGATCAATGACTCTCTCTCATCTCCCTTCTAGCTCTCTCTCCCTCTCCCTTCCTCTCTCTGAAAACAATAAAAACATATTAAATATTTTTTTTTAAAAAAAGATCTGCCTCCTACACAATAAGGGATTTGAGACAAAAAATCGCAAGAACTTCTCCAAGCAGGCTCTGGCAATTGGATCAGGGAATTCTGGGGCTTGGGTACCCAGAACATGGTGTAGAAAAGAGAGATACTGTGGCTATGGGGGGTAGCCATGTATCCAGGGCCCTATATGCTCCTCATCCCAGAGAAGGGTACTCAAAAGTATGTGGCCCAAGGCAGGCACTGGGATGTACTCTCAAAAGGTAGCTTAAGATCACAATAATCATCAGGATCCCCATCCTTGTTCAACCAGGACCTTTCTTAAAGTCTGCCAATCAACCTATCTCTATCAGGAACACATCGGTGATCTCGTTAATATTGTGAAATGACAAATAATCAAGTCAGTAGCCAGGGTGCTCTTTCCTGGAGCCTTGAATTCCCCCTTAGATCCAGCTCTGGCTGGACCAGCATTCTACTTCCAAGTGCCATATACCTACAAACTCCGATCTGTTACATAAAAGGGTGAACTAACTCCATCTTTTGCCAGGTAATGTCCTGACCTACCTGGAAAAAATACAAAAGCTGCATTTAATCTTATTATAGGGCAATCAAAATAAACCCAGGCAGGTTACCAAGTTGAACAACAGTGTAGTTCTTTGTTACTACTACTAATAAAATAGCGATCAAGAAAAGCACTTTGAGCATTTAGTATTACAAGTAAAAGCAGTTTTCCCACTGCTGCTAGCATTATCCTATAACCAGGTCAAATGAGTCATCACACACACTCACTAGAAAACATCGGGTAGTTGATATAAAACACTCCTCATAATCTGATATCAAACCACATTTCCAGGTTCATCATATTTCGTTCTTCCTCTCCTGCTTTCCATCTAAGGATAACGTTTTCTCTTCTTGCCCTGCTTTATTTCCTTCTATTTCCGGAACAAGCAGGGCTGTTCAGAATTCCATGACTATGGCGAGGTTGTTTCCTTTGCCTACTTCTCACCTGGAAAACTCCTATTTACTTCAGAGTCCAACTGAAATATTGCTCAGACCCCAGGCCCATGCAGGCAGAGCTGGCGCCTTCATTATGTGTGTATATAGGGTTTATTAATATCTATAACAATATATACAAAGGTACATTGAAGAGAATATCTAGACTGCAGGGCTATAACCTCCTCTATGGGTGATGGTCTTATTAGGGACATGGTCTTTTTATTCTTCAAATCTCCCCAGTTTTGCACATAGTAGGTTTCTTTTTGTATGTATTGAAAGCATGAAATGTTTTTAAATATAGTATCTTCTGTTTACCATTACTTACAAGTATTAAGTAAAAGAGGTTGACAATAATTAGGGTGATTTTGTTCCTAATTTTATGTAGATAGTATTCATCATCCTACAACTGGCCTGTTTGCACAGAGAATATAGTCAGCTGCATGGAAAATCTTGGTTATTAAAACTATGTAAAAGTAAGTGGATCCCAGCCATTCCATGCTGCAGTTTCCTATTTTATTTTTCAGCACCCAGTGTTTATCTCTCCCGCTCTGCTGAGTAGTAAAAAGTTAGAGAATTCAACTCTATGAATATTATTCATGCGCACAGGACCCAATTTTAATATTCTGAAAAATAAAGCTACTTATAAGAATATACTGAATATTGCATTCTTTCTCAAAGTAGCCGAGGCCTGCAAAATATCAAAACGTCGATCTCAGACACCTAGTTGTACAATATACTTCTCCCTAAACAAGCCCATGTTTTCTTTAGGATGTGTGTATACAATTAGAATTTTAAAACTTCCTCTTGAGAGTACTTGGGTTGCACCACCCATTTAAGGAGTAACACACACACACACTCAAAACTATTTCTCTCATCAGGAATATAACACTATCATTCTGAGCTGGGAAAGAGGAGAGAAGTAACAGAAAGGGGACTATTTCTGGAAGGCCATTATCTAAATTAAGGTATGTTTCTGTGCATGTGCATCTGTGTATGCACACATGAGCACATATATATGTGTTTGTCCAACTAAAGGATGGAAGGCATAACTGATACAGCTGGGTTCCTCAATGCTACCATAGAATCCACTAATATCAGCCAAGAACAGACCTAGAAAATTACCCAAGCTCTCTAATATTTTCTCCATGCTGAACAAAGCCAGGACTGCTCCCCGGACCCTTCACACTCTCTACCCACGCCCCACACTTGAGAATAATAAAACCACATTGTATTAGATCAACACTTTTTAATAAATTGAATATTTTAAGAACAATACTGTCTAATCACTCATATCATCTAATCAAAGGTCAGTCGTCCCACCTTAAACCAACTGAAGGCCAATGGCATTTGGAAAAATATATAGATTACATAGGATTATTTTATCTTTAAAAAAGTAATTATAATAACATGTGAAAAATATTCTTACGAGAAGTTATGAAGGCATAAAAATAGTCTTGCCCTGACTGTGCTCACAGAGAGGCTGACTGTCCGCCTCCTGCCACCCTCACTCTGGTCTCTGCTGTCCCTTCAGCTGCGGCTGCTGCTACTCTCTGACCTTAGCTAATGGAATAGGACCAGCTGATTTCCCACTTCCTTCTCATGCCTCACAATCTGCCTGTTTTAGAGGCACTAAAACAAGGTGGTAAAGAATGTGGCCTCTGGAGTTCATGAGCCCTGGGTTCGAATTTCCTAACTGTGTGACTTCGGGAATTCTGCCTCTCCTCTTAGGCTCTGTCTCCTTGTGCGGAGAATGCTACCTTAGAGAGCTTGTCTCATGGGGTCTTTGTAAAGGTGAAAAGTGGTAAGTACTGAAAGTGCTCAGGAAGAGTAAGTAAATAAATAAACGTCACCTATATTTTATCCTCACCTGAAGGTATATTTGTTGATTTTAAAGAGAGGGGAAGGGAGAGGCAGAGAGAGAAGGAAAGGGAAAGAGATTGAGAAACATCAATCGGGGGCCTCCCACAGCTGCCCTGACCAGGAACCAAACCTGCCGCCTTTTGGTGTACTGGGTGACAGCCAACCAACTGAGCCACCCGGCAGGGCAAATATCAACTATTTTTTAAAAAGTCTTCCCACGTGCACTTTATTCTCTGAAAACTGGCCTCAACTATAATTTGAAAAATATATAAAATCCTATCTTCCCACAAATCAGTAAGCCGGTAAGCAAATATTTTTTGAGCTCCTGGTCTTTGTCAAATATTGTTCTACTGGGCAGGGGCAAAGCATATACAATTAACAATAAGAATTTCAAACACTGATCAAAGCAATAAAGAAAACATGAAAATGTGAGAGCAAGTTGGGATTACTGAAGACAGACTCTGTGAAGGTGAAGTCAAGGGCGATGGAAAGAAATCATAGTCTAGGAGAAGAGCATCCCCAAAAAAGAAACAAGGACAATGCAATAATGAGCCTGGCAGACTAGAAATTAGTAAAAAGCAGGAACAAAGCTAAGGGGTGTCTTTATATAATGGCCATTTACTTGCTATATGACCTCAGGCAAATTACTTAACCTCTCCTTACCTGTGTTTCTCCATCTATAAAATGGGGGCAGTTATAGCACCTACTACATAGAGTTGTGGTAAGGATTAAATGAGCAAACATTTTATTAGCACTTAGCGCAGTGCTTGACACAGTAAATTATGAAATGAGTTAACCACTATTTCATTAGCATTAATATTACATATATCATCATCAGTTAAAAAGCTATCACTCTGGCTAGTATGAAAAAAATAACTGCATAAGTGCAAGAGTGGAGACAGGTAAACCAGCTAGCAGGTCATTACAATAATGTCCAGGCAAGAGCTGATTCTGAATCAATATTATAGAATGGAACCAATTCGGAATATAGTTTAAAAGTAGAGCTGATAGGACTGCTTGGTGTATCAATAACATCTTGCCATCCTCAGTCTAAGAGAAAAATAAGTTACTTGAAGCATTTAAATAGAATTTCCATATATAAGCAAATAACTTCTTTAAAAGTTGTTTCCTACTTACAAATGCTTTTGTTACTGAGCAGGAATACCAATCTTGGTATTCTTATCTGATTCCTAACTGACAAGCAGAGAGGGAGACAGATTTTAAAAAGAACAAAATGCCCTTCTGTCATTTGTTAACAGGGAGGTCACTCTTCATTCCCTTTAACCACTGGAAAGGATACTGCCATTCTAGAATGGCATGGTGAGCAAAAGATAGTCACCACTCAACACAAAATGCCAGAATCTTTAAAGGAGCAGTGAGTCTAACTACCATAAATAGATATGAAGGCTATGAAATCCTTAAAAATGTCATATCATACTTCAGTGTCAAACCTCTGCATCTCTCCCACCCAAATCAAAGAAAGATCCTTTGAAGAACTCACATTCTAGAATTGTATTTGGGCTTGAGGCAGGGGTGCTTTACTTCATGCTTATATCTAAGGTAGCAAAGCTACTTGCCTCAAATATAAGGGTGTAGTACTCTTTCAGAATGCCTTACTACCTAACTCAATTATCTCTGTAAGAAGTAAAAAACTGAGAACCCTAAATTATGGAGGAAAATCTAGCATAATGGTGGAACAGTGTCCAAAAACTGATACCCTTTTTGCATTAAAATATTCAGGGCTAATTGTGATTTTAGCACTGGTTTTTATCCTTGCTTTGTTCATTGGCCAAACTTAAATAATTCTCATCTCCTTCAATGAAAAGGAGCGCTATTATGTTCCTGGAAGCATGAGCGGGGTTCCTCAAAGCCTAATTTTAAGGTCTTAATTGGCTGAGGCAATGGGAGACCATACAAAGCCCACTTCACAGAAAAGGGCAAGATTGCCAGGTCACTTGAGAACAGATGAAGAGCTAACTGGAAGCTATTGCTGAAATCTTACAGTGTTCTGGGAAGTTTTACCAAATAGCAATTTACACAGAATGGAACACAATCATCCATCATGACACAGAACCCAGAGGGGTTGAAGTTAGCTTGTAGAAACAGAACAATAAACCAGAAAGTCATCTTCACTTAATAATTGAATTTTATAACAAACCAGGCAAGCTTTATGGAGACTGGACACTGTGATTGGTTCTGTGGTGTATCGTTGATATCAAATATTTCGTTATATGCCCCCACAACCTAAGACCCAGGAACCATATGCTTACAATTCAAGGTTACCACGTACTAACACATTTGTTCATTTAATACTACTGGGCCTGTCATCTACATCTAACTGCAAAGATGAGTTAGTTATTCATCCATCTATCCATTACTCACCCAGCATTTGTTGTATGTTATGCAACAAAAGACACTTAAGATAGTGAATAAAATTATCTTGGCCCTGAAGCAGTTCATTATTTATTTAACTAATAATAATTAATAATTCATCAACATACACACATTATAAGAACATACAATTTGGAATAATTTTAAGTTAATTAATTCCTTTATCATCAACTCGAACCACTGATGACAGGTTCCCAAAACAAACAAAACCAGAGAAAACCATTTTTACTTACGAAATTCAAGACTATATGGAAAAAGAAAAGTTAAAGGTCTGAAATTAATTTATAAAAAACTTTTAAATTACTTTATGTTCAGATTAACAATAAAGACACATAATTAAAAAAAATCAAATGACATTTTACACTTTTGGCATTGATAACAGTGAGGATGTACTAACGATTTCCATATACCATCAGACAGTCCTTTTGAAATTTCAATAAAGATGCTTATAAATTTGTTTTACTTTGCTGTTACAAAGAAATACAATGAGAGTCTCTTAATTGTCTTAGAACAGCACCCTATACAATTAATACTTTTTACTCTAGACTACTTACCCTAGTTGTTTGCCCCTTAGTTCATTCACTCGTTAGTTTATTCAACAACTATTTATTGAGTTCCTACTATATGTTGCTGCAAAGAACGAGAAAAACCAAGGTGCCTGTGGTCATGAAGTTCTACCTCCACCTGCCCTAATTACAAACCAAAGGTGTTTTGTTAATTTGTCTGATTTTACTCTCTCCCAGCCACTGCAGTTCCATTCTTCTGTGCAGGTAAACTCCACCTCACTCTTACTTTCCTAAGACCACTTACTGTAGAAAACTGACCCTTTCTTTATTCAGTGTCTATTCAAGAACACTAGTTCCCTCTTTTTCAAATCGTGTCAAACAGGAATGACTGACAATGGATGAAAATTGCATATATAAGCAAAAAAAGTTCTATAACTCCAAGAATTATAATATGCTAGAATTTCATACAAGAGAAAGTGCACACTGATCAGAGGATACTGTAATTCACTATCAAAATTAAAGTATAGCCTGGCCAGGCGTAGCTCAGCCGTTGAGCATCAGCCTATGATCCAGGAGATTGCTGTTTGATTCCCGGTCAGGGCACATGCCCAGATTGCGGGCTCGATCCCCAGTCGGGGGCGTGCAGGAGGCAGCTGATCAATGACTCTCGTCATTGATGTTTCAACTCTCTCTCTCCTTCTCCCTTCCTCTCTCTGAAATCAATAAAGATATATTCTTTTTTTAAAAAATTAAAGTCTAAGATAAAAAACCCATTTTGCAGAAAATATACAGCACTAAAAAAACTAAAAATCTTAAATAATATTATTCCAATTAATAAACTTACATAATCAGGTACTGGTATTTTTCAGCTACATTTGCAGATCTTTAGAAATTATAAATGAGGCAAGAGAGATCTGAAAAACACTACTGCCCTCCCCCAAGTAAATCTTCCCTAATAAGGACTCTAACCGTTCACTTATTCTGTCCCTTCACCTAGAATAAGAAAAAGGAAGAAGTAGTGTAAGAGAACATACATTAAAATAAATAAGAACCCTGGAAGATCCGTTCTGTGCACAATTAGCACCTCCCCCCTTTTCCTTCCCAATCTCTAAACCCCTCCAAGGTGCTTCCTTCATTCCCTGTAGCTAGAAACCCACAGACAGCGCTCTCCTGTTACCACGACAGCTATGATGTTTCTGATTTAGCCAAAGCAACAGGTGCTAATAACATCTGACTAGTAGGGAAACTTCCCAGTAATCAGAGTCACACAGAAAATGCCTCTTTACGAGTGCTACCATAATCTACAATTCATATTCCCTCAGGGCATTTATAGCATTTGATAGTCATAGAAGGCAAAAAATAAAATAAAGATCCCTTTCAGTGGCTGCCTCTTTGGAGCACCAAACCCACATGAGAAAAGGAAGTCTAGAAGCAACCAGAGCCTCCCCATCAACACTTCCCGTCTGTAAATACACACACAAGGACTTAATCCTTGTTGCAGCTTTCTACGTAAACTTTTCTATGAATCCTTATCTGGATTAGATTTACTAATTATTTTACTAAAAGTAAAAGGATGTCTCTTTCACATATGGAACCCAAAGAAACTAACAGGCAGTCACTGCAGATAAGCTGACGTTCGACTGAGCAACACCAGTACTTTCATCAGCACAAACTGAACTGAAGGAGAGAAAAGTAAACCAGGCACCCGAGTGTGCATCATCCAGCCACAGGTCCCTTTAACGTTTCTACCCAGGCAGTAATAAAAATAGATGGATATTTCAAATAGAGGGTTTTTTAAAAAAGTGAGCACAGTCAATGACTCCATAACAATTTCTTACAAAATGACCTTTGGGGTTGAGATGCTGAAAGGTGAATAAAATACTTGAGAACTAGAAATTTAAAGGAGTGACACATCTCAAGGTACTCTTGGAGGGAAAGTGAACTGAAGAAAGACAGCAAAAAACCCCTGCAGATGAAAAACAAAATGGAGCTATAGAAAAGTAATAGGGTGCTCAGTCACCTGGACATGGTTACGGAGGTGTGGACATCGAAGGACCAACACAATCCCACTGTGAGAGAGTTCAGATTGGCTCACATGGAGACGTGCACCCAAGGCCAAACACTCACGTCTTGTCTAACGTGACCTCACAGCAAGACATGAGGTACATTAGTTTAAGATGAGATAAAGACCAATTTACAGTCAAGTTTGAAAAATCAATCAGTAAAAGAGCTTTTCATAGCGAAGCTCAGGAGGAAGTATGGCTCTCCACCCAAGCTTATTCCAGATGCCAAGGGCAGCTACACAAAGGCAGAGAGCAAATCCTAAAGCAACCCTCCGCCAGAAAGGACATTTTAAGAGTTTGCCCCACAGATTCCATAAGGAAAGGAAACGGGTGCACTTCTACGGGAGCTGTGCAAAAGTGTTAGTATTGCATTCGAACCCAAAAAGCAGATATTCCAAATTCTTATTAACTTATTCTTACTGTATTTACATCAGAGCATCTTTATTCCCTTTTAATAGTTAGTTAATTAGGTTATTTCTCTGCCTGAATAAAGAGCAGGACAAAAAGGTGAGTTAAGTGCATTTAGGTAGAAAATCAGCATAAACAACATGCAGACATCAGAACTGCAGGCAGTGTGAGTGTGTTAGACCAGTCTTGCATTTACTTAGATTTCCAACTGGAATGTAACCACATATGAACTAGCGATATTATCCCTCCTTTAACAGTTAATGTTTCAGAATGACTTTTACATGAAGAACGTTTGCTTGGAAACAAGGTATTTCACTGAAATTGCAATTTGCCTCTCCTCTCCTCCCTGAATGAACACCACTATGATAAACATATTTAAAGAAATACTGTTAGAACTGGTGTGTTTAGGGAGCATCTCTGAAGGCGTATTATACACACAGCAGCCATTTTCTCTCCCCTGTACTGTCTTAGATAGCATTTTAACCTTCCCACAACAAAGGTGTAAATATTAAAGAGAACCTCAGAGGCCTTGCTGATATGGAGGAACGAGACTGTGTTACTGAGATGCATGCGTCTGTGGAGTGATCACATTAAGCAGCCCCAGCCACAAAGTGCCTGGAAACCAAGATCAGTCCCTTATTTAAACAAGTTCACAAGTTCAGCTACAGAAATTAACTTCTATATTTGTTCATAATCACTAGCATTTCACTGCAACTAAATCATACTACAAAGGTGTCTCCACTTCAGAAGATCTTGGAAGAAAGGTCTCCTTCCAACTGCCACAGACATTTCAGTTTCTAGCAACCTCATAGCTTCAAAGTATTCTTCCATCTTAGCTAAATCTTACACCTCCTTCCTCAAAATGAACGTGCTATGTACTACTGGCAGGCTCAGCTGCGGTTCTAGTGGGAGATATGGCTGTGTTAAGGGGGAAAGGAGGAAGAAGCTGTGGGTCATCAATTGGATATTCACCTGTCCTGACCCTAGTGAACTTTGAAAGCTCTGTGAGAGCCGAATTCTCATGACCACAGAAGTGAGTCAGACAGAATAGTTCCTAGAAACAGTTGTCCCATGGGATTGTATGTAGACGGATATGAAAACTAATTGGTTGTCCTAAGGGTCTAACTGGTTGTCCTGGGGTACAGGGAGGATAAGTGGTAATGGAAAAAATAAAACAAAATAAAGAAAAAAAATTAAAATTAACTGATTAATAACATAAGGAGGCGTGGTCTCGGGTGACGGATTAGGAGGTAGATATCACTTTCATGGGGAGGCACACATAAGAAAACCTTTGATCTTTGTTTCCTATTTATGGGAGAATTTGTATATAATATTAAAATTAGCTTCATTACTTGGGCCTGAGTTTGAAGTTCCTGTGAGCTACTCATGAAATTACAGGCTATCACGTACTAAGATAATGTGAAAGAAAATCTTAGAAATATTACAGCTCTCACGAGTAAAGAGTTTATATCTAAACAGCTAAGCTGACCATTTTTTTCTATATAGCATTTCTAGTGGTTCAGTTGTTACAGTAGCCAAAAAGACTGAGATTTTGACAGGGCAATTTTCTTTCTCACACTTTTAACAAAAACTTGATTTCTTTATAACTTCAGGGAATGGATCTCAACAAAATGAGAAGGACAGGTTGTTTCCAATTTGTGAGGTCTACTGAAGTTGATTGAGTGGTATTGGTTCATTCTGATATTCAATATGGTAGCAAGAACACAGCATGACTTTCATGAGTCCTCTCCCATCTGTAATTCACTCTCTAAACTTATGAGAAACAACCTATCCCCACTTGCCTCCCTGACTCAGTTGCCTGACTGTAAAATTGGATGAACACCTCAAGTGGGTGTTTTAAGGATTAAATGAGATATTACACATAAAATTAGCAAGCTCTTGAGAAATGTTAGTTCCTTCATTCTCGTAAGGCCACCTCAATGACAGTGAGGGTGAACAGTTGAGCATATAAGTCTACCATAGCCTGTAGGGGACTGTGGTGAGGAATCTTTTCAAAATGTGACATGATTAAGAAGTGAATTTTAAATACTAGAGTACAAGGGCAATAGTCTCAATAGGAAATAAAGCAAATCTGTAATCTCTCATGGTTGACATGATGATCAACTGTGATGAACGATCAAATGATTCATCTAACCTAGAAAGGGGAACTTGTGTATCAACTGTCTTTCCAAATACGCTTAGGAAGAACTTGAAGGACTATACTCTTGAAAGATATATAGGGGAAGGATTCTCTTATTGCCAAGTATCCTAGTTTCAAAACAAACAGTGAAAACAGCTTAGCTAATAAAGGGCATCATCAGAAAGTTTGCTGAGGTAATTCTGAGTTATGTAATACTTTATATTTGTTCCTATGTCTTGAAGAAGCAGAAAAATACTAATCAATCAATGTTGATGCTTTTTGTTTTCTTTTTTATTGCTAGAGCAAACCTAAATGTCTAGTGTAGATAAGGTAAGGAGATGTGGCTTCTGATGAAGACACAATAATAAATGGGATTAAAGGGGCAGGAGGCTAATTTGTGCTATCCATGTATGTATGTATCTATCCATCCATCCATCCATCCATCCACCCACCACCCACCTGTCCACCTATCTAAACATACAACGAGTATGTTTATTTCTTGTTTAAATATAGAACAAGATGCAATGGAAAAATAATAATCTATAAAACAAGAGATTAAAACAATATAAAAAGATATATATGCAGATACCCAGAGGAAAAGGCAGTAAGTGGCAAATGTCATGTAATTATATCCTAAAGTTTTAGTAGTAATGGAGTGGTAAATGGAACAATTTCGCTAGCAAGGGTGATGATAAGGGTAGTTTTCACAGAAGGAGAGAGGGAAAAAATGGTGAAGTTCCTGGAAAAATTTGAACTTGATTTGTTCAGCAGTGAGAAAACCACTGAAGGTTTCTGAGCTGAGGAGTCATGGGCTCAGCTCATGGCTGTATCTGGCGGAACTAATTAGAACAGCAGTTATGTGTGCACACATATGTGTGCGTTCTCTAATGAAATGCTACTGGATAGAGATCAACTTCAGGGGGTGCTGCAAGTAATTGATTATAAAAAATAAAAAAACAAAGTTTAAGAATGATTTACTTTCTTGTATTAATCTTAGCATATTCAAGGTTATTTCTAAAAGATAACACCTTTACCAAATGCATTATCAAATAGTAGAGAAATGCATAGAGGATAGCTGGGGCACAGGAAATGGTGGGAACTTGGACAACCAACCATAGTGTTCCTGCTTGGAAAAGTCATCTGTCTCAGGGTCTCTGACAGGCTCAGAGTTAAAGATCAGTCAAGTGGAAAGTAGAAACAAGAGGTCAAGAAGATATTCAAATAAGACGCTTCTGCAATCCTTTAAGATATGAAGTAATAAAGAACTAAATTAAACAGAGATAGTCTAACTGGAGAGGGAGGAGTCGATATGCGAGAAGTGACCAAGGAAAACTGTAAAGTCACCATTTGTAGGGGACAAAGGAGTGCAAGAAAGTAAGCTTTCCTTCAAGTCATAGGGTAAGGATAGGTTTTAAGTGCTCTCTTAAGTTATAGATGAATAGGTGAGTGGCAGGAAAGCTAAATCAATCAATCAATAATGTACACACAGAACATAAACAACGCAACACCACATCTAGCCCAAGGTTAGGAAAAATGTCTACAGTTCGCAAGTCCCTTCCTGGACTCTGTCCTACAAATAAATTCTAAGAAAGTATTCTCTGTTCAGCCACCCACCAACTGCGGAAGTGGTACAGAGATTCAAAGAAAGCAAGGAAAACAGAAAAATCAGCTGAAAGGAGTTTCTCGGAACACTACCAAAGGAAAACCCTTGAAAAGTTGAGATCACCATTGTAGAAACCAATCAGGTACATGAGAACCTTTTGAAATGCACAGTATATTTTTCAGAGTCAGTGCCTTGAACAGCACAGCAACTTGATAGCACTGAAAAAAAACCATGGGTCAAAGAAGAAATTCTAAGAGAAATATTTTCCACTTCAAACTAAATAATAATGAAAATACAACTTAGCAAAATTTATGGAATGTACTTAAAGTATTGCTAAAATGAAAATTTATGACTTTAAATGCTCATATTTGGAAATATAGGCATTAAAATAAAGCTTCTAACTTAAGAAGCCAGATAAGGAGCAAATAATACACTAAATAGAAGAAAATAAAAATAAGAGTGGAGAGCAGTAAACTATTAAAAAAAAAGTAAAGAGTAAAAAGTTGTTTCTTTAAAATAGCAATAAAAACTCAGCAAGACTTATAAAGAACAAAAGATAGAAAACAAATGACTATAATCAGGAATATAATAGGAGGCATCAATATAGATCTTACAGAAATAAAAAGGATAAAAAATATATTATAAAAAATTATGCCAATAAATTTGACAACTTAGATGAAATAGACAAATATCATGAAAAGCAAAAATTAATAAAACTGACTCAAGAAGAAACAAAAATTCTGAATAGCCAACTATCTATTAAAGAGTTTGAGTTCAAAATTAAAACCTTCCCCAAATGAAAATTACAGGCACAGAGGATTCACTGATGAATTCTAGCATACATTTAAAAAACTGTAATATAAACTTGACAAAATAACAACAAAAACAAGCTAGAACTTATAAATGGGCTTAAGGTTGCAGAATACAAGGTTAATATACAAAAAAAAAAAATCAGTCGTACTTCTATATACTAAAAAAGAATATGGAAAATTCAAATTTTAAAATGTCATTTAATATAACATTATAAATGAGAAAAAATAGGAATAAATCTTTAAAAGATGTGCAAGATCTTCATTAAAAACTGCAAAACATCCGTGAGAAAAGTTAAAGAAGACCTAAATAAATGGATCAACAGACCATGTTCGTGAATTGAAAGACTCAATATTAAGATGTCCATTCTCCTCAAATTAACCTAAACATTCAACATAATCCTATCAAAACACTAGTAGATCCTTTTTAATAATATGACAAGCTGATTGTAAGATGCATAAAGAAATTCAAATGCTCTATAGATAAAAAGCAAGCAATAAATTTTCATTAAATTCAAAAAGTAGAAATAAAAGCAATTACCTTGAGAGACTACAAACTTGATAGGCATACCTTCTGAAGCTTTTATGAAAAGTTGAGCATTTGAATATAATTATCTAAATGCACAAATATTCGGTTCTTTTGGATTTCTCCCCACTTACAGTTTTATGTATTCTTATTATTATTGATTTCAGAGAGAGGAAGGGAGAGGGAGGGAGAGATAGAAACATCAATGATGAGAGTCATAGATTGGCTGCCTCCTGCACGCCCCCTACTGGGGCTCGAGCCTGCAACCCAGGGCATGTGCCCTGACAGGGAATCAAACCGTGACCTCCAGGTTCAAAGGTCAGTGCTCAAACACTGAGACACACCAGCCGGGCACCGTTTTATGTATTTATAATACACTATGCATTAATCCATATCCAAAGAAAGAAATCATTTACAGGGTGACAACATTAATAATGTTTACTAAAAGAAAAACTGGGTTGCAATCTAGTGCTAATTAGTGAATATTCCTTAACATGCATAGAGAATATATAACATTTAACTATAAGTTTCATAATTAGATACCACTGTACTGCCCTTAAGAAAAATCACAAGGGCATCATGTGCCTTTAAGTACTGGCACATTTTACATCTTTCCATTACACTAGAGCATCAATGCTCAAAGAGTGGTTTGGGGACTGCCCAAGACTCTTAATAATCCCACTAACACATAATTTGCCTATTTTACCCTCAAATTCTCATAAATATAAAGTACCGTTTTCCCAGAGGTTACATGACATATAACAACAGATTAAACGCAGAAGCAAAAATGAGAATCCAGCTGTCTTCTAAGACAGCACTTAAAGAGATTTAAAAAGTACAAAACAATGCCACTTTTCAATATTTTTGTCCTGGAAAAGAATCAAATTCCATTAATTTTTATGTTACATGTAATGGCTTTATAATTATTATCTTAAAGGAATATTTTTAGATTCTATTTTAATTTTTAATATGGTAAGTATTGATAAACATAATGCACAATAAAATGTTTGAGAACTCGAAGAGCTTCTATGAATATAAAGTGGTCCTGATACCAGAAAAATTGAGAATCACTACAGTACAGTAATAAACAGTACACAGAAATACCCTGATTACTAAAATGAAGAAGAAAAAAAAATTATTGTATAAAGGATTACCATATGTCAATGCTTAGTTTTTCTTAGTGGGACCCTATATTAAGTCTCTTTTGGGGCCTTGAATTAATAAAGTTCACTAATAAAAGGCTTAAGGCCAACACAACATGAGATACACTTAGGATCCCCATGTATAACTTCTGTTTTTCTTCTTCCCACCATGATGCATCTCTACTATAACCAAACAGAAAAGTAGTTTTCCAAGTCTCTTGTCTAACTTTTAAAGTTAAGTATTGCCTACATATTAAACACATTAAAGTCTACCCCTGCTCTCCCAAACTCTCCTCCCCTTATTCTGTTGGTTTCACCGCTGTGCCCATAGCCTTCTAGCATATAATTTACCTATCTGTACTTATTTTCTGTCACCCCACTCAATATAAGGTAAACAAGAGTGGGATGTTTTCTGATTTATTCATGAATGTATCCTCAGCACCTGTAACAGTACCTAAGACAAAATAGGAACAAAATAAATATTTGTTGAATGAATTAGTAGATATCTTACTAAAGTAAAATATAAATTTTGGCATTTTACCAGGAAGAACAAACATGTCTTACCAAATTAACACTTTCAAATGGCCAGTAGACACAAGAGCTATGCAGACAGGAGGGATGTGGTAGCTGATGGAAAGACTCTCAGGGCGGAACAGGTTTCCCTTCTGGACCCAGAAATGAAGGAGAGAGAAAGGAAAGCGAAGACTATGGAAATAATCTGAACTAGAGGTAAGAAAGAAGCTTCTTTCCACTCCTAGATTCCAGGAACACAAGCAAAGAAAAATAAGAGTGAGAGCAGCTAACACACCTCTCTTCTCCCGATGTATTTCCTCCAGAAGCTGTTCCTGCCTTTCGATCTGTTCAAAGAGGCCCTGGAGCTCAGATTCCTTGTTCTCAGTCATGTTCCTGAGCTGCTGTCTGCACAGCATCAGCTCGTGCCGCAGGCTTTTCTCCCTGTTTTCTCTCTCTTTCAGTTCCTCGCAGAGCCACTGAAGTTTAGTCTAAAAAATGACATTTATAGCTAATTAAAAAAACAAACAAGATAAAAATCTAGAAAACAGAAGCATTTCAAAACAGTAGGAAAAATAATATCATGATAATATGAACAAATATAGACAACAACGAACAAATATAAGTGAAATAAAAAATACACAATGGTTCATATCAGTTAAAAATTGGTGTGAAATTAAGCCATGATTTTCTTGGATTCTTATAAAAATTTGGTATAACCTATCATCTTTGGATAGGAAGTACTACAGAAAAATTTGGCCTACTAAACTTCTAATAATAACACAATTAGCCCACTAAAAGAAATTTAGTAAAGCATTTAAAAATCAGAACCACCCTGGAATAGAACTAGAGATTTGTTATAAAAGGGGGTTTTACTTCAGAGATTTAAAACAAAAAAAATCTAGTTTTTCTTCCTAAAAGTGCATATCTCCAGACAGCTAATCAGGTAGAGAGATTCTCTATAGGCTTAGGGAGAGAAAGCCCACCTTTCCCCACCTGGAAGAGCTGAGGAAATTTGGTCAAAGCAACTCTCTTTTCCACAGACCAACCTCACCACCTTTAATATTTAATCTGTTCACACCCAGTGACTGAACTACAAATTTAGAAAACAACTTCACATTTCCCTTTTCTCAGTGCTTTCCTACCTCCTTCATCCCAGTCTTTGGCCTGTGTTAAATACCATTGCTAAGAAGTAATAATGGAGAAATAACAAATCTGTTTTGTCATAGCAATAATCCCATTGGTTGTGGTAAGAACAAAACAATACTCCCCCAAAAAAACACCCTCCGGGACAAAGCACTAATCAGGTTATTTATGTGTTATTATGAACTGAATTGTGTCCCCTCAAAATTCACATGTTGAAGCACTAAACCTCCATGTGACAGCATTTGGAGATAGGGCTCTTAGTAAGATAATTAAGGTTAAATGAGGTCATAAGGGTGGGACCCTTAATCCAATAGGGGAAGTCAAAGAAACTTAAGGGCTTATAGCAAGTTTGCACTCCCTCACCTTTCTCTCTGATTTCCAAGCGCCACCCCCAACTTCCCTGAACCGCCCCATCCCACCCCGCCGACACATGCATGAAAAGGTAGCATTCCACAAGCCACCTTCATCTTGGGCTTCTAACTTTTAGAACTGTGAGAAAATAAATGTCTGTTGTTTAAGCCACCAAGCAGTCTGTGGTATTTTGTTATGGCAGCCTGAGCAGACTAATACAATACAACCTCTGGCTTTAGTTTATTTGTATGAAGCTTTTATTCCACTGCCACACAAAATTTAAAAACAGGTTATAGTTAGATGCTTTTTATGAACTGAATATGTATTCAGAAAATATTATTAATCCTACAAAACAAAATACCAAGTTATGGAAATTTAATCAGCCTATAATCAATTATGAGAATCAGTATTTGTTAGAGAAACACCCAGCATCTTCATTAAGTATGTGGAGAAACAGCTTGAAGCACAGTATAGGAATAACTTTAACAATTCCAAATAACAATTAGCTGACAAGGCTATTAATCACAGTGCAAACACCATTCTATTAACCACTCACAAGAGCATTTTACAGATTACATAATAGGCTCATTCATTTAACTACATCAACAAGTATTGTTAAATAAACCAAAACAGAGAAAGAATTTCCCAATAAGGCAGTTTTTACCTTCAAAGCTGACAGCTTGCAATTAGGTGGGAATATTTATAATTATCTAGTAAAACAATCAAAATGGTAGTTTTAATCTATAAGAATATCCTACTGAGATTTCGTGTAATAATATACTAAAATCATAAAGGACTCAAAGCTAAAAGCCAAGGGAAAGAGAAAATTTGAATAAAAATACTATAGTTGATAAAGTTAGCAACATTAGGACCCTTAATTATGGTTGGCTAGCTTCAAAATTCATCCGAGGCAACAGCCTCCATGGCAGCTTCTGTATACCTCTACATCAGCTCTTAAATAAAATATTGAAATTATTTACATAAGTGTCAGCTTTTCTAGGCAAAATATGATCCTCAAGAGAATCATTTCTTGATTCATTTTTATGTCCACAGCATACAGCATAGTACCTAGGACACAGTAGTTTCACAGTAAAATCTGTTAAACTGAATAAAATCTGGTCTCTACATCCCATCAAGATTTATGACAAAAACAAATCCCTAATCCCTGGGAGCCCCTTGCCTGGCATTCCTTAACATCCATCTCAAGCCTCTTCCACCCCACAATGTCTTATTCTTAACATTCACTGGTTATTTTATCCGTGAGCCTGGCCCAACTCTAAGTTGGACTTCGTGTGTATATTATGCCAACAAAGCAAAAGTGACAAAATCCCCACTCAGTCCTCTAGTTCTTTTAGGATTAACACTAACAGAGGAATTCATGTGGTGGATTTACAAAAACAATTACCAAAGGCCCTCAGAGGTCCTTCTAATACCGCAAGATGTCAGCACAGACAAGCTGAATAGCAATTCTACTTTCCATAGTTTTTGTCCTTTGATTTCAGATCTTATCTTCAAAACTTATAGAGCTGTCCCCTCATCGTTCATGGGAATTACAGTATTGTGGCCCATCAATAACCTAAGCCATCTCTCCAGTAAATAGATTCAATTCCTCCTTAGTCAGTTGGTCAGTGTGGGGCTGCTTATCAGAGCCCTTTTACCCGGTAGAGGAACAGTTGTCTCATGCAGTATTAAAACTCGTCTGATCAGAAGTTCAATCCCATTAAATGATAAGGGAAAACTGCTCACTAGCTCCCAAATTAAAGAGCTTTGATTAAGAGTCATCTCTGGCTCTCATAATTTAGCTGAACAACAGCAGTGAAAGCTTTCTGTTCAGAAATGATAAAGATTTCAACTTGAAAGAAAATTCCAAGTACATTGCTCTTGTCAAAACTGTGGAGTTGTGGAAAAGAAAAAAAAAAAGAGAGAGAGAGAGAAATGCTTTATTAATGCACAACAGAAGTTTCTAGTCAAAAAATTCTGGGACAGCAAAGCATATATATTCTAAATTTCCTGTGCAGGTGGCATAATGCAAATTTGCATTTAGTTCTATCAAAAATGGTTAGGAATGCATAGGGTCACTCTTCTTAAAGCAAGACAGAAAATTTTAGACGGTTGGGTAAATTTCTATGTGTAATCATAATACTCTTAGTTTCTTATTAAGAATTATTTTGGCCCGGCCGGGCGTGGCTCAGTGGTTGAGCGTCGACCTAGGATCCAGGCAATCGGGGTTCAATTCCCGGTCGGGGCACATGCCCGGGTTGCGGGCTCGATCAATGACTCTCTCATCATTGATGTTTCTCTCTCTCTCTCTCCCCTTCTCCTTTCCTCTCTCTGAAATCAATAAAGATATATTTTTTTAAAAAAAAGAATTTTTTTGAGGGGGCTTCTCTAATGCATACCTGGCCTTCAAAGGTGAACCTTGTCTTTCCACCACCTCCAGTCTGTACCTTACGCACCCATCTCGGGCATTATCTGTATTTTCTCAAATATTCTCATTTTCTTACCATTGATATACCTATAATTAACCAACTGCAGAGCTTGGGCATATTTTTTGTATGACCAAGTTTAAGTACTGCATTTTTGCAGAAGCCCTCTGACATGTGGGCAGCATCACAGCTTCCCACCCGCCCAGCACAAACATCATAGTTAGTGCTTCCTCCATCTGTGTTCTTCTGTCAATGTTGACATATTTCTACAACTATATAACACGCCTTAAGGAGATTTAAAATTTGTTTACTTCATCATTGCCCCCATTAAATTCCATGGCTTGCCAACACTTATATGCCCAGTGTCTATAAACGAAAAAGTACACAATCAATACATTTTGGCTGCAAGAAGACGTGAGATGGCAATGCACTTGATGGTAAGAACGTTAACTGTGAGTGGACATAGCATGTAACCCATTTTCCCATTCTGGAAAAGGCACACCCTTCTCTGAACACTCGCTTTTCTCATATTTTTAAATAAGGACACTACAAACTCAAAGGTTCCTTCTTGTAATAAAATCCTAACTTGGTCCACAACTGATCAAGTTTACAGTACACTCGGTCTTCTTAGAGAATTTAAATGGGATGGAAGGCTTTGCACATTATTTTAAAGCTGAAAAAACTAGTCTAAAAAGGAATGCAAGTGCTTATGTACTAATACTTGATTAAAGAGATATCTACATCTTACGTGGTCATAATTTTCTATATATTTTAATTTCTATATACCTAAATTTCTATATATCTGAATTTCCAAGTTGATCTATGAAGATAGCTGATAATTATCCAAAGTGTAGAATATTAGCAAATTGCTCAATTTTACTTACATTTGCTTACCTTCCATTAAATTTGAATCATAATGCTAAAAAACCAGGAAGCATGAAAGTTTATCTTCAGAACTTAAAGTCAATCCCTCCAATTTTGTAAATGAGGAAACAAGACACCCGGAGAGGTGAAGGGATTTGCTGAGGCCACACAGAGACTTGGCAGCCTTGGAGCTTACCCTCAGAAACCAACATATAATAAGTATATATGTGTAATGAAAGGCGGTAACAGCTGCCTTGACTTTTGTACCCCTCAGGGACATCGCCCACCCCAAGGAAAAGGCACAAGAATCTGTCTCTCTGACAGTCTGTTTTTAATATTTCAACAGTTTACCTTCCTTTTTTTCTCATCCTATCCCTATACATTTAAGCTAACTTTTTAACGTTAAGCTAAAGGAACATGGAGGATTCCTAAATGCGTTACAACAATATCTTACCCAGCAGCAAAGTACTATAGCTTCTCATGCTCAGTTATGTGACAAAAATATGTGGCTGGCTCAAATAGAACACCTTGAAGCCCATAAATACTATGATAACTTTAGGATTCAAAGATTATTTACCTTGCTTTCTGCTAGCCAGCGATGTGGGTCATAATTAATGTCAGGGCCAGATGAAAAAAACTAAAAAATGAAAAGAGAGAGAGAGACAGAAAATAGTCAATTAGAAGTAGATTTTTCTCTGAAATGAATTTACCTAAATGAACATTTTCACCAGAACATACAAAAGTTTAGTGCCTAAGCTATAGGATTTAGAAAGAAGACAGTTCCTACCAAGTACTCAACCAATTCCAAAGCACCATTTATTTAGCATGTCTACTTATGTAAGCTTACACATGTATATGTAATGTATGTCTTGACAGTAAATGTTTAGCTCAAATACAGAGACGTGTATCAACGCTCAAGTGCCATCGCTGTTAGAATCTCTGGGGGCTGATCCCAAGCGGCCTTGATTAAACCAGTTTACTTCATTTTGGGGCTTCTTTCTTTTCCTCAGTCCTGCTCCACGTAATGCACTGCACAGTGGGCTAGGTGTAATTACACGGAAACTTAATTCTTTGTCTCATTCATCCTTCTTTAATTTTATACTCTGAGGGCCATTTTGTCTCATTAATGGTTGTGTAAAAATGACAGAAACGAATCATACAGTCATTCCTTTATATCGCATGATGGTAACCAAATCCCACAATAAAAGGCTGTCTATGCCAGCTGCCCTGATTTCCTTCACACCCATTCATAAAACCACCGTCATCTGGTTCTGCACTATTACTGATAAACTGTACTAAAGGTTGTCAGTGATTTTACAATTGTAAATAGAAACTTTTTTCTCAATTCCTACTGTTGTTGAACCTGATATTTTTGCAGGACTTCTAGAAATGTTCTCTTAAAACTCTCCTGTCCTTCTGCAGAAGACATCTATTCCTATTCAATTCTTACACACTTCCTGATGTGTGTGCCCATCTCTCCCTTAGGGAATGTCATTAGGAAATTCACTGAGACGTGAAAAATGCGGAATGAGTGCGGCCACATCCACATACAGGAATGTTGTATTCTCATACCCAACCTTTCTCTCATCCACTTTTTCACTACCTGAATCTCATCCAACTCTCATGCCCTCTCTCCCTACCTTTTCAAAGAAATTTTCCCGAATCGCTCTAGTTCATAGCAAACAAAATGTGTCTTGATCCAATGCCTGTCCTCTTTATGCTCTACAAATAAACGAATGCTCAGACCAAGTGTTACGGGAAAAGCTCTTGAATTATCAAAGACTGGTCTGGGAAAATGATGTATCTTTAATTCAGACATTTCCCTAATTGTTTTATAATGGTGGTGGTGATTCATTAAGTGTCTATCCTTAAGTTTTCAAACACTACAAACATTTACTAAGTACAACAATAAATATGGTGGCTGGAAAAAGATAATAGTAAATAGAAATAATACCAATATCTCCAAGGACTTTTCCCAGACTTGTTTGTTACGTATCTGTTACTCAGTTCGTCCCACAGCACAGTCACTCTCTGTATAAAATGGCTGAAAATTTCAGCAGGAATATTTTAAAAAGTCAACAAATGACAGGGAATAATGGGAATTCATCCATTTTAAAAAACACTTTACAAGGACCACCACTCTCCCAGAGCTCTCTGAACTATAAAGCAAAGAATTGATTTTAAGAAAGGCCCAAGGGTGGTTTCTTTGAGGTGGGAACAAATGTTTTATTCTTGGGTGTTTTTTTTTAAGTTTATAGAAGTAAAACAATAGAAGTTATGCACAGAAAGACACCCACAATGAAAAAATATGTACTCCTAAAAAAAACTGAATAAAATTTCCATTCTTCTAAATGTATTTCTACTCATCACTTGGACTGAATTAGTTTCTCTCTAGGGGAAAAAGTGTAAAGACCCATTACTATGATCACCCCATTCCTAGAAGCCTATTAAAAAAATAAGGTGCTTTTCAGAATAGATTTGATGGAAGAATAATTTAAGCAATCTGCTATGTGCACACTATGTTTTAGCCTATAATTACCCATAATGAGGTATATATACCTTATAGCATAATCCAAATGTTTCCATTTTTACATCTCTACTTGATCGAAAACAAGTTGTCCTGACATACATACTTACGTATAGAATAAATATTGCATTAATATGTGATTCTTTTCGATGAAATTAGGATTTCAAGGCCACACATCCTTTAAATATACGTAAACATGAATCGTAAATAAATACAGCAGCATTAGACAGAAAAAATAAATAAACCAGCATTATAACAGACCCTATAACAGGACTAAAAGGGTCAGTTTTTCCCTGTGGCCAGTTACTTCTTATATTTGTCCTCTTAAACTGACACCTGATTGGTTTTAAAATTGTACAGAGAAATACATATTTTAGAAATTCCATGAACTCCACCAAATTCTATCAGTTGAAATATTTTCATTAAGGTCAAAATCCTAAGATACCTTCCACTTCATGAGTAGAACTATAGTTTTATTTTCTTTAAAACACCACTTAAGAAAGAGAAAAGCCCAGGGGGGCATGGCCCAGCAGTTGAGCATCAACCTAGGATCCAGGAGATCGCGGTTCAATTCCCGGTCAGGGCACATGCCTGAGTTGCGGGCTCCATCCCCAGCAGGGGAGCGTGCAGGAGGCAGCCAATCTATGACTGTCTCATCACTGATGTTTCTCTCTCTCCCTCTCCCTTCCTCTCTGAAATCAATAAAGACATGTTTTTTAAAAAGAGAGAAGAAAACAATGGTAAGGAAGAGCAGGAAAACTGGAAAGGAGTGTGAAACGCAGTGGTTACTTTCTGAGGAACAGGATGAATGGCAGAATGAAAAGAAATACCTGAAGCGCATTTTAAAAGCCTTATGCATGATACTATAATTTAAGCACTGTCGCATCATCAAGGGAAACAAACACAGGGGCAAATGAGAGCTGTGTCAGGTTATACCATATCAAAGCAATCCAATGCTCTCTGTCTGTGACACAGCGGTACTAGAACCTAGAGTTAATAGAGGCGATTACCTTCAAGAAAGTAACAACACCCATGATTACTTCTGTTTTTATTTACCATTTCACTAGGACTATAAATTGAGTAGCAATCAATATCTCATTTTAAAGATAGAAAAGCTAAATTAAATATTCTTTGTTTAAATAGGGAAGGCAAATATCACAGTGGTTACTTGATTAGGCTCTAGAGTTAGACTCTCAAGACCTGAAGTCCTAGTTGTAGCATTTAACTAGAGAGATGGTCAGGGGGCAAGTTACTTAACCCCTCCAAGCCTTGCCTTCTCTTGCCAAAAATGGATTTAATCAGAGTACCTATAGGATAGGGTAGTTTTAGGGGTTAAGGGAGAGACTGCATGTACCATACTTACCACAGTACCTGTAATATAACTAGTACTCAATTGATGTTAGCCAGTAATATGCCAACAACAACAAAAATGGCCTATGATTATTCAAAACCCAGGTCTCTTGACTCCAAGGATGTATTTTAGCCGGAGCTGGTGCCTCTCTTGTAAGACATTTTCTTTTACAGAGTGAGACACAGGCAATCCAGTGGAATCCCAGCACGTGTTCCCTCACCCTGACTGTGCAATAGATATAGCACCTCATTCTAAAAATGCAAGATGTTATTTTCTTTCCTAAAATTTTCTGAAATACCATGTAACCATGCATTAAAATCTTACTATAATTATATATTAGGAAACAAAGTGAAAGGTACAATGAGAACTCATAATTACTTTGAATTTCTCCATCGAGTCCCTGGAGAAGGTCTTACAAGCTGTGTCAATTTCCTTCCCTATCATACCAAGAATGGACTCCTGCTCGGTCTCCAGAGAAAGGAGTTGGTCCTTGAGCTGCAGCCTGGCCTCTTCCATTCTCCTTAAGTGCTCCTCTTCATTGCTTATATGTTTCTCCTGCAGCAGGCATGAGAAATAAAACAATTATTAAATGGCAGCAAGAACCACCTGCAATATCTGAACAACCAGCTCAAAGAAGTGTACCAAAGACAGATCTGACTCTGTCAGTCCCTTTACTGAAATAAAACATTCTGCCTACTCACTAACTGAGGTCAAATCATAGAGAATTCAGAAGGAGGGCACTGAGGGAACTGGTGAATGGACACTTGACAAATAAAATTATAGTTGATCTGTAACCAAAAGAAAAAGTTGAAACATATCCTTTACCATTTTAATCATTTAATATCATTAATGGATCAAAGAGTAAAAGCTGATACTACAAACTGACTTTGAGCTTTCAACAATTAGTAAAACACTACAAAATTCAAACTGCCAAATAAGATAGTGTTGGCTTCTTCATTTCAGAAAAAAATAAGTGTTACTACTTTAATGTCATCAAAACATCGTTTTTAAAAAGTCTAAGTTTTCAAATACAGTCATACTGCATAAATGCTTCCAGCCACAAAAATTTGATAAAAGCAAGATGGAGGCTCTTTTCAAGTAAGCAAGTAGTATATTTAACAAAAGGGGATTCTAAGGAACCCTCTAAGAGATTACAAGGACTTGGGGGCCCCCTGTAGGCAAAACAATCTTCAATCATGACTACACAATTTCATTCCTAGAGAAATTCAAGTCGTACTGCATAAGGCTTGGAGGAAAAAAACAGAATCACTAAAATTATAAGCGCAAACAGTGGACCAAAAGTTATGATGGCTGGCTAGTTTCGCCCCTAGGCTTTCCAGAGTTGCCTAATCATCTTTACCTACCCTAGTAAATGCAACACAAGCAGGAAGATTATGTGGTCAACAAACCCAGCTTGAATTTAAAATAACAAAGAGATCTGCTCAATGAAAAATAATCAGAAAAGGTAGAACAGTATTTTAGCAAAATAATCACACATATTTCCTTTAAATACAACTTGCTCTTAAAAACCAATGAAACACCCTCTGTGCAAGAGAAGTCCTTTCACACCTGTCTACTGCCCTCCTTCCACCCTCCTTTCCACTCTCTCATACTTGAACCTCTTGCAGCTTCTCAAATATGCCTACATGCATACTGGTCTCTTCTGACCAATCTGACGTGTTTAACTCAACTTCAAGTTGCACTGTTTCACATGGAGCTGGTAGCCAAGAGACAGCATATATCTTCATGAGTATATCAACCTGGTCTGGACCTCAGCTTTGTAACTTAGGCACTGGGTTTTCTTTTCTTTTTTCTTTTTTTTTTCTTTTTTGTACTATAAGTGGAATCACCTTTTAGCAGTAGAGTAACATTAAGATCACGAGAGACTAATGTACAAACTAGAATGCCACTCAATTAACGACATTAGTTTACGATGAGAACCATAACTGCCATATGGATCAGAATGCTCCTATCAGCATAACTAGTACATTTTCTCCCTGTAGACCAATCTAGATGAGAAGGCAAATTATAATCAGAATGTTGCTTAATGAATGAGAAATCAGAGCAGGGGGTGGCAGCCTGCCGTGTCCACCTGCACATCAGGGACAAGCAAACCATGATAACAAGAGTGCTCCATTCTCCCGGGCAGTGTTTGGATGGAGACTGCCCAAGTACATCTCCCTAATTTTCTGCTTTGTCCACATTCGGGTTCTGACACATTCTCCCTCCTGATTAATATAGCATTTCTTTAGCTGTACAGATATCTTCGCTGAGTCATAACCTCATCTAGGAACCTTTATGAAAAATTAACATCCTGGCTCTTAACAATATTTGATGATTTTTATAGTTTACTTAGTGGAAAGCAACCTTACTGTCCAGTCTCATGGCTACCAGCTCCTTTGAAAGAGGGCAACTACAAATAGTTGTATGGGAGGAGCCACATGCAGACATACCTGCCATCTATACTTTTTAGCCTTCAAAGTTCATCCTCAAGACTCCTTTCTTTCTTAATCGCCCAAGATAGAATATTTCCACAGCTCATTATTTATATTATAGTTTTAAAAAAATGTATCAAGCTGTAATGTAATTGTTTTTGCACCCATCTCCTTCAATAAACTGCTTATTTCAGAAACCCACAAAATATATTTATAATTATCTTTAACTTTGCTACGTAAGTTATTTAAACTTTTTTTTGAAGACTCAAATTCAACACTGTTAAGATCATTTCATCAATTACCATGCAGATCTATATACTCCGAGGTTACACAGGTGTGTGAGGAGGTTTCCTCTACACGTACACAGGCCCCCCCAGACTGCTGCTCTCGCGCTGGGGTGATGTCAGTAAAGAAAATACTCTATCACGGGTTACTGACGTAGTTCGAGGACAACTGCTCATAATCTAAATCCAGGCAATTCACAGTAGTGTTCTACTGGATCTTTCTGTTCTCATTTCCCTCACAGCCATCTTTCTTTTACCAACTATCACTTTTCTGTTATTTGACTCTTGTTAATAAGAAGACAAAACTACTTCTATATTTTTATATTCTTAAAATGTTGATAATGCCAGAAAAAGCTCGATAAATTCAATCTCTTTAGCAAAGACTGAAAATTTCATTATCCAACTCGCTGTCCCATGTGAGACAGTTAGCATGCCATGTCTAATCTCCCTTTGAAGTGAAACTCAGAATGATGAACTCACCTGGACCTTAGAGATCAGCCAGTTCAACCACCTGCTGTTTCAGAAACTTCTTCTTTTACATTTCTGATAGAAGGCGATCCAACCCCTATATGACCAGCTCAAGTTTCAAGGAACAGAACACTTGACAAAACTGTAAAATCTCATTAGTCTAAGTGCTATAGTCAAGAGTTAAAGTAATTAATTGAATCCTCCACCCCTGCTAAATTTTCTAACACTCCAGGTAAAGATCCCTGTTCTTTTATTTAACTAGGTTTCAGATACGGAACCATCCTCTGCATGTGATGCAAGACCCTAAACCCTAAGAGTTAAGTAAGCTTTTCCATTCTGGACTTACGGAATTGCAATTTCATTTATTCACTCACTCAACAAATTTCTATGGCAGACTACCATGGTAAGACATTCTTCTGGGCAAAGGGACAGAATGAATGAGACAGATGAAGCCCCTGCCCTCACAGAGCCAAAAGATATCTCCATTAAATTGGATTTGTTTTATTTGTGGCTTGAGAATATTCATTGGTATACTAATTGTGACACCCAATAAATTAGCTCTTTCTCTCCCAGCTTCATGTTTCAGAAACAGCTCTAGCCATGAAACTGGCTGACATTAACCCAACCATCCTGGCTGACTGGAGGCATATAGATTAACAAGGGCAGATGAGAATATTTAGGTACTATCCTGGCTACTCCCTGGGCTTCCAGTGAATTCAAAGGGAGCAATAATTCTGCAACAAAATCTACCACATTTCTAGAGAACCAGAGGTAAGACAAGGTATTCTGGAGACTGCTTAGAAATGTGGAAGATACAGATAGTCTGACTTCAATGTTTCAGGGTGAATGGACACAGACACCTGGGTCTTGGGGATATAAGGACCTTCTTTGTGGGGATAGACACAGACGCTGACCAAACCGGTTTGTACAATCCAAGAAGAGAGAGATCCTAGACCGAGGCCGAAATTGAATTAGAGAATAAACCGAACACTTAATCTTACAAATGAGAAAACCAAAGTTCAGTCAGACTAAGTAACTTGACTAAATTCAAAGAGCCCACAACCTATAACCTGAGTCCTCTGACTCCCTGGCTAGTAAAATGCTAGAAAGGTATTTTAAAACTGGGGTTTAGAAAGCCAGTGTGAAAAACTCAGAAAAGCTATCAGCAGGTGCAGCGGGAACCAGCGCAGGGCTAAGGCAGGAGGAATAGCGCAGAAATATTTCTGAATGAGCCTCAGCATTAGGGAAAATATGGCATGTCAGCGAACTCAAAATAAGCCACAAGAGGAGGAAAAACCCCGCCTGGCCCGTATGGCTAGTGGATTCACCATCGTCCCAGGCACCAAGAGGGCGCTGTTTTGATACCGATCAGGGCACAGGCCTGGGTTGCGGGCTCAGTGCCCAGCAGGGGGCGTGCAGGAGGCAGCTGATCAGTGTTTCTCTCTCTGTCCCTCTCCATTCCTCTCTAAAAATCAATTTAAAAAAAATATTTTTTTAAAAAAAAAGAGGGAAAAAAACCCAAGCATGCACAGTCTCCTAAACTTTTGGGGGCTATCCGTCTACACGGGAGACCTACCCTATGTACACATAAAACCTGTTCTTGGCAAATTTTAATTAGTAAGTATTCTAATTATGTAAGTATCCTAAGTATACAAGCACATGCAGTTCCACTGTCAAGATGGGAAAGGTTTTATGGGGCCTCCATTTCGGGACAGGAAAGGCTTTTATTATTGACATTTTTTTCTAAAGGAAATAAAAAATTATACTGCTCAGAATCTCATCTCACACGCACACACACACACACACTGCTGACTGGCTTGATCATGAACCTGTAACTCAAAGGATAAGAAATACTCCCCTAATTCTATATTTGTGTTTCAGCTCACTCTTCATTAACTCAGAACATTCACTTTCCCAAAGGCTGTGAAGATTATAAGGAGACATGATCTTAATGGAAACAGAGTAAGTTCAATAAGACTAGAGCATGTCCACAATGTTATCTCTTTCGTAAAAGCTTATGAGATTCTTTCAATGTCTTAAGAGTTCCAGAAAAGCGGCTTTATTCCCACTATGGTTATTACATGAAATGAAAACAATTCTTCACACACCTTAACAGAAACATAAAGCACACTCACCCAACTAAATAAATCATTCATTTACAAAGTTAATGTTTTTCCTGTACAGAAAACTACCTTGAATAACTGAGTGTGGCAATACTGCAGCCCCAAGGCCATCTTTAATAAGAGGTAGAGAGAGATCAAATAATACGGGGCAGGGCAAAAGGAGGTCTGCAGTTGTTCTTATGGAAAAAATGCAATAATTAATAAATAACATAACAATAGACGCTGTGCTTCAAGTACTCACAACTGTAAGCCGACTTTTACCCCACCCTGTATTAGGGGCTGAAATAAAAACCAGCACAGCGTAATCCAGTTATTGGAAGCATGGCTTGCTGAAACTCCAGGCCTGCACACACCACCTAAAAAGTTCTGAGAAAGAGTATCTCTGTAACAGAATATAACTGTGTGCCTAAGCCTTAAATCCAGGACACTAGCATTACAAGGCAAATAATGAAACTATCCTGAACAAAAATTGAATCTGTCTGGAAGCCATTTATCTGGCTCTCTAAAGAAGGGTCACATTACTTATGCCAACAGAGTTGACTCGGCTGTAAGGAAGTAAAGATACAATATGAAACACCAACAAAAGCAGAAACAGCAGCACTACTCAACGAGAAGGATCTGCTATGAGTGTTATAGGAGATTTAAAAAGAGTTTAATCTGGAAAATTACCACACTGCAGTTCAAACTGTCTTGCAAAACAGCCAAAATAAATAAATAACACCTTAAGTGCTGGTCACATTATAACTACTTTTTTCAAACTTATTTCTTAAAATTAGATGATTTTATATGATGATACATTTCTGAAATTGAAAGTACGGCTACCTACTAAACACTTACATTGGTATCAAAAATAAACAAAAAAAACAAAAGTAACAACAATCTAAAATCTACAGTTCTGACCAATCTGAAAAAGTCTCCGTGGATTTGACCGATGCACATCCCTTACCCTCCGTGAACCCAACACTACTCAGGAATCAAGAGGACCAGGAAAGTCATGAGACTGAATTTGTTACAAAAGCCCAATAATACACACCTCCTTTCTCACCCACATGGACGCTATAACAAGATGAATACCTGGGCTCTTAGGGAGGCTGGGCGCCCCTCTGTGCCCGGCTGGCGCTCTATATGAGCTTCTGCTACACCATTTACTACTTACTATGTGTGCCTTTCATATAGGCCCCCTAACCAGACTGAGTTCCTCTAGGTTAAAAATCTTATCCTTCATTTAAACATCTCAGCACCTAGTAGAGTGTCTTACACATAGCAGGCAGTCAATACATTTTCTGGAAAATAGATATTCTTTTATGTTCCTTTCATTCCACAAACATTTTTTGAGTGGATTCTCTATGTGCCAAGCATAATAGATCTCAACTATAAAAAAATTTAAAAACACACACACACACACAAAAAAAAACAATCTCTGAACTCAAATATCTTTCTGCATTTCAGTAAGTTGGTTGTTGCAATAAATCAATTAGCAAACTCATTGAGGGCAATCATCCTTTCAGGAGCAGATTGCTGTGACTGTCAAGGCAGGCGGATGTCACAAAAGTGAGAGTGCTGCCAGGGGTGAGGGGTAATCAGGTGCAGGAGAGATGCTGAGGCTAAAACCAAGCAGACCTGCTGATGAACTGAGTACTGGTCCGGGTGGGAGAGAATGAGGTTGTTCTTTACAGGTATTTAGTGAGCGAAGGACATTGTAAGTACTAAGAGAAGGTTGGTTTCCTAAAATAAAACTGCTACTGCTTTGTGGGTTAGATACACTCTTCGTCTTCTGAAAGCAGATGCTTTGCACTGTTTCCTTCGCAGAAGAACAAGGTTACCATCAATAGAATGTGAAGAGTAGGGCTGAGAGCACGAGTAAAACCGCAGAGCTAACAGACCGTAAAGACAGAGTGAGAACACCGCGTATGACTGTGACGCATGTTAAAGCTTTGATGTGAAAGGCTTTCCAATCTATAACCTACCTGGTATTAGGCAGGCGTAGAAAAGTTACCCATTAGACAGAAACAAAAAGTGGAAATTCAAATTTAAACTTCTAACCCCATTTAAATAAGTTATTTTTGCATCAGGCTTTTTAGTATCATTTTCTAAGAGAATATTGAGCAATACAGAGATCATTGGCAGCACAATCAAAAAGGTGTTAGGATAGGTATTGGATACATTCCTAAAAATTAATATTTAAAGTTGGAAACAAAAATATCTCTAAAGGTTACTTTATGCATTTATTAAGTTTTAGGACCGTTTTATAATTATTACATATTTCTATCAAGTCAAATGCCTGGAAACAGAAATAACATTATTTCAAATCAGCCACATTTGATGCATTTCTATTTCTGAAACAAAATATGGACAAGGAAACAAACAATGAGAGTTTCAAATTATGCATTTGGAACGAACATTGTTTACTTTTCAAAAGAAAAAGGACTGTATCATTCATCTTCAGAGAAAGGTTGATAAGCAGACGCATCTTTAAAAACCTTCAGCATTTCTCCACCCCTCTTTTACCTTAAGCGTGCATTTACTCTTATGAAAGAACATGATGGAAACGTTTAAAAACAAAGCTCCAAATAATGCAACTCATGCAGCTATCAACCAGCCACTTGGTGAGGTAAGGGCTCTCAATCAATGGCAGGCCTCTCAATCAAGTTCAAGCTGGAGACATAAAGACCCAACTTGAAGTTCACTCCTTAAATTCACATAAAATCAACCTCTTTGGTTGTCAGTGGTTGGTAGAGAAGTCATTGCCAAAGGAGCAGAGTCTGAAAATGGCTTTTTCACAACTGTTTCATTTTAGAAAACAGAGACCAAATGTCCTTCTGTACACCTTTACTTCTTGCCCCGCCCGCCACCGCAGCTGCGTGTGTAACCACCCCGGCCCCCGCTCCCCCCACCCCGCAGCCCCTTGACCTTCGCATTCTAAACGTGTTTCTCACTGTAAGCACTCCGACGGTTCAGTCAATTCTCTGTAAAAGTCAAGGACTACTCTGGACTTAATGACTACAAGTGGTTCAATTAAAAATGCTTTGTAAATGACAAACACAAAATTTATAAGTTTACCTTTAATTGGAACATTTTACTATTTTCACTATTGTTTTTTAAGATGACAGAAATCTGACAGGAAATTACTTATAACATCCTAATTAGTGTTTATTTAGAGTATTCAACTTAAATTTCCCTCCTAATTAATCTGTGATAGCTATAACTTTATTCTACTCACACAATTTAAAATATTCAAAGCACCAAAGAAACAGTACAGTCTGTCTAAAAAATGGCCTAAAGTGTAAATATGAAAGTAAATGTTAGAAATCAGCAGCTCATTTGCTTTCTTCTTTCTTTTTCTTACGAAATGAATTTGAAATCAGAATTCTGCCTTCTACTATCAAAGAGTTTTTAGAAAAAGTGTGGAACTGTGATTTTGCAAAGTAGTAAACATATTACAGAATAGACATATGACAATCATATATAGTTTTCCACATCATGAAAAATGGGAGTTCTAAACAGAGGGTCAAATTAGAACTGAAACACAGAATTAAGCAACACTGATTCATTTTTTCCTGTCACAGATATCTTTTATGTGGCAATATCAGGTTTTAATTAGAATTTTCTAACAAAATCATTGATGACTCCTTTTCCATAATTTGTGTCAAGCTAAAAAAAATCAAAGAGTATACGGTAATCTGTTGAATATAATAACCCTAAATTTAAATTCAACATTAAGAGGGCAATGAAAAGACACAAATGTGAGTCATTTTACTGGCAGCAAATAAAGGGCAAAAATAAAAAGAATTTGTGTTCACATCCTGTTTCCACCACAAGCTATGCAATGTCCTGCAAGTTACAATATACTCTCAACCTCAGTCTCCACCTTCTGTAAAAATGGGAATTATAATTACACTTGCAAATAGAGAATTACAATGATCACTTTTCAAAGATCCACATTTTGTACAAGAAAACTATTTCCTAAGTGTTTTTATCCAACATAGCCATAGCCTTAAAATATGATGCTAGGTACCACTTCTCAAATGATTTTAAACAAAGAATTCCATGGGAAGGAACCAAAGTACATTTCTATGAATCCTAATGAATTCAGCACTTAAGTTCTTATGAACTGCTATAGCTTGGATGTCACAATTTATGGTGTTAAGGTATCTCCTAATTGTTTCATGGTAGTTACTGTCATATCCTGAAAGCACTGATAACAGAAAATAAGGTCCTCTAAACAGAATTAAGTATAACTATGGAAAAAAAAGGAAGTATTACATGAGATAGCTAAGCATCACAGATAACCTTCATCATCTATACACTGGTCAGAAATGGTTCTCAATAGACTCTGATACAATGAAAAAAATAAAATTGGTAAACCGGAGTCCTTTTTCCATTTCTACCAACGGACAAGTGGGAGGAAGTTGGGCAAGTCAATTAACTCTTGGGGCCAAAATTAACTCATCTATAAACGAAGATGTTGAGAGTAGGAATTGTTTAAAGTCCTTCTACACTTTAGAAGTACACCAATGACAAATGTTTTGGGAAATAAAACCTTTGTACAACAGTTCAGTGCAACCCCGTAAACTTTGAGACAATGCTTGTTAAAAATAAAAGCTAACAAATAGATTTGGGGAGAGGGTGGACAAAAAACAGAAAGTACTGAATAATCTTTCTACATTGCCATGGCTAGCTGTAACTACAAGGTGTGTGTGCCCACGTAACAGCATCTCCTGTAGCAGAGGAAGTTCTACATGCATATGGTTGTGACTACTGGTGGACTGAAGGAGAAAAGTGAAGTGAGCAGAGCAGATATCCAGCCTCTGGCTTCCTCCAGAGTTGGGTCTCTAGTGACAAGGAGCTTATGCTCATAATTCTGCTTAGAATTAAAACAGTAAAAATACAAATGAGAGTTCCAAATATGGAAAGTACTGACTCACATAGAATAAAAATTACATAAGCCCAGCCAGAGTGGTTCAGTTGGTTGAGTGCTGTCCTTGCACCAAAGGGTTGCCGGTTCGATTCCCAGCCGGGCGCACACCTGGACTGTGGGCTCAGTCCCCAGTCAGGGAGCGTCGGGGGCAACCAGTCGATGCTTCTCTCTCACATGGGTGTCTCTCTCTTCCTCTCCTCTCCTCTCTCCCTCTCTCTAAGCAGGTCTTTGGGTGAGGATTAAAAAAATTACTTGATCTATAACTTTAAAGTAGAAAAAAAAAAAAATAATGTCGTCAACAACAAAAATGCAGCAGCATTTACCAGATAAAATACTGGGGGGCAAATAAACTTGATTTTGAAAAATGTTCAATGACATGTAAATTCAGAGCACACTGCTGTGCACAGGGCATGTTCCCGAGTGGGCTCTGTGTACCTGCGTGTGTAGAAATGAACCTCGAAAAGAATTTCACCAGAGCGTAAATTTTTTAAAAGTTAGGCGGTGATGTTACATGTGAGTTTCTATATCTTCCTAAAAAATATCCTGCATTTTTCACAATGAAATTCTACTGTTTTGTCATTTTTAAGTGTTCCATTTTGAAGACAAAAATCTTCTTAAACCTATAATTTCAGAATTTATACAAATGAACATTCAATAAAATGATATTGTTTCATTAATATTTGAAAATAAATGTGTTATTATGTTTGCATTGGACTTAGGAAAACAATTTCATGTCTATCATTTTCTTTATACCATGTTTCTCATTAATTATAAATATATCTGCCCAAAATGCTGTATATATTTTTCATAAAACATCCATACTTATAAAAAGTAAGGACCAAGAAAATATAGAGTATAAACAGAATACTTTACCGAATAATGTTTTCTTAATTTTAGCACCAGCTTTGTCTAAAATATTATGTAAACATGTTCAAAATTAAATCAATCTTTCAATACTTATATGATAAAATCACTTGGAAAGCTCTAGAAAGATGGCTAGTATCATTAATAAGCTGATACCTGTGTTAATGAAGTTTTTTAATTATATCACATGTGGGTCTGTATAGATAAGACATTTAAAACCTTTACCATGTAAATCTTGATGACTTGCTGAGCAAAAATGATTTCATTATACACTAACTCTTTCAATGATTCACAGATTCCAGTAAAACCAATAAAAATATATTTCTCATATAATAAAGAGCATTATGAGTTTTGAGGTAAATGCCAGAAGAATAAAAAGTTTAATATTAATACGATCCTTTTAGAACAAAAGAAGAAACCAACTATTTTCCTTTAAAATTTTAAGCAAAAGGTATAATAAATTTTAATGATACTATAAATGGGATAAAATTCTATCTGTATCGTTTCACAAGAGCTTTTCCCTGCTAAGAAGCTCATAATAAAGTCTTAACTGCATATGTAAAAAGTCTGTGGGTTGCATAATACTTGTTCCCTTTGTCATGTAAAATTGAAAAATAACATTTGATGCTAAAGCGAAATCAGATGTTGGAAAAAATGGATTTTATTACCACATATCACCACTGAATACATGAGGAAAATATGCTAAAGTTAGTTATTCTGTGCATATATTTGAACAGCATCTTCTACTACTGATTAAGGTTGCTGGTACTAATGCTGCATATGAATTCTGATGCAGTTTTAACACTTCTTAGCTTACCAAATAAAAACACAACAAGAAACAAAGACCTAAACCAAAGTACAGAGTCAAAATAGTAGCAAGATTAAAAAACGGGACGTGTGTGTTAGTGGCATAAGTAGCATCCTGTGTTAGGGATGGGCCTGCAAGACTATGGCTTTGTTAAGTAAACAAGAAAGGCTTCCCTTTGACTACAGAGACGTACCATTACAAATCCCTTCAATCCATAAGGCCTCACTTGTCAAGTACATTGCACTGCTTAAATAGTAATCTTTGGGCTACAAGTCATATGGCCTTTTTTCACTGAAAATGTATTTTTATCTTGTGTTCTTATTTTTATTTCTCAGTCACACACACACGCACACACACACACACACACACAAGGGGTGTGTGTGTGTGTGTGTGTGTGTGTATATCACTGTTGATATATATATACAATGGAGACATATCTCCTTATCTACTTATATACATTTATATGTATGTGTGTATATACACAGAGACCTCTTTATCCACAATTTACTTATAAATTACTTACTGTGTATCTGGCTCTATATCTGATGTCTCAGGTGTAGATAAACAACCAACATTTGGTTCCTGTCTTCAAAAGCAAATGTAAAACTGCCCACTTGCTTGGTTTAACATATGTGGCTTTAGTATCACTTGCTGACAGAACTCTTTTCAGATGATTACCTCCTTTGTAGACCATCTGTCTCAAGTGATTCAACAAGGTCTGACTTACCTTCCAATAAGCATAGTTCTGCAGTAATTCTGACTCCAGTTCTCTGGCTCTTAACACATTATTACCTAACACATTATTAGAGGGACCAAAGGCAGTCAATCAATACTTACTGATTGGCTGATCGCTTGGTTGAGCCATTAATTGGCATATATTTGGAAACAATAACAAAATAATGCAGCTAATAGTTGATAGCTTACTAGATATCAGATACTCTGCCAAGCACTTCATACACATTTTCACCTTTAATTCTATAATAGATATATTATTATTCCTGTTTTATGGGTGGTAAAAGTAAGACGTTAATTTTTAAGCAACTTGCCTACAGCCACACAGCTAGAAAATGATTTACACTCACAATTCTGCCCATAGCCACTATTGCTATACTACCTCTCAAAGAGAAAGGCCCTATCTATAAACGGCTTGACTCAACATTTGATGCCTAGCTAACTATACTAAGTAACGGGTGAACACAAACAGCTAAGTAAATCATAAGTACAAAACAATCATGTATACAAAAAGTAAATATTAAAGGTAAGTAAGCATATAAACTATATATATTTATGTGTGTCTGTGTATCTTTAAGATTATTCAGCATTACAGACTTCAGAGACATCTTTTCTCTATACTCACACCTATCATTGGAACTCAACTATATAGTTTTCACAACTGAAAGGGATTTTGTTTTTAATGATCCCACGCTAAGTGTTCAATCGCACATCTTTATCTTATCTGTATCCTAGCCTCAGCATTCAGCAAAATGCCTGCCACATACTAGATGCTCAATACACAGCAACAGAATACAATCATTAACTCTTGGAACTCTATGGGGAACGTTCCATTTATATGTTATAATGCATATATGCCTGAAACATAACAAACAGAGCCAGTGAAGAAACATTTATTTTAAGCAGAATAAGGTAAACTTTACATTTTCAACATATCAAAATTTTCACCACTATTTCTTAAACGCAAAAAAAAAAAGTAAGTATAAAACTTGTTAATATACCTTCTGGCTAAAATTTTAATTATGAAAAAGTTGGAAAATTTTGCATTATCTCCACAGCAACTACACCCTGGCAACAGATACATTAAGTATGTGTGAACATGAGACATAATCAAAACAAAGCATGACTTAAGTAAATTGCAGTGGTTGTCAAGATTGTAGGCCTAAATTTAGCAACTGAGCTCATTTAATCATAAATCACAAACTAATTGATACTTGATTTTGACAGTTACTAGAAAGCTAATACACATAGCATATGATGAGCAATTAGCTATTATATATTTTATTTGGAGCCTCAGTTTCCTCATAGGTTAGAGGATTGATAAAATCTAAGCCAAAGAGTTGTGAGAATTAAGTACACATATTAAACCAGTTGACATATGGGGGGCGATAAGGGAATATCTGTAATACTTTCAACAATAAAGATAAATTTTTTAAAAAATCAGTTGACATAAATGCCTCACATATAATAGGTCCTCAACAAACTGTAATTCTTTTCTCTGCTACCTTGCCTCTAAACTCCTGCTTTAAGATCCAGAAGAAATTCAAAATCCAATGTATTAGAAGATTACTGGTTGACTGAAAGAATAAAAATCTCAGCATTCTAATAAACTTCTATCATTTTTTTCAGGCACCAGTACAACTTTCTTATGAAAGACTGCAATGCGCATTTATCAATACATAAAATATGTTCTAGAAGAAGTTCAAATAAGTCTTTTAAATTAGAATTCATTCACATTTTTACCTTTTCTTCTAGATGGTCCTTCAAACTCTGATATTTTAGCTTCAGTTTTTGGTTCTCGTTTTCATTCTGGGCTAATTCCTCTGTGAGCCTGTCACACTGCAACCTCAGCTTCTCCAGCTGACAAAGATGGGCTCTCACCATATTCTTATCTTCTAAGCTCTCTGCCTGGGAAAGAGAAGGAGAAAAGAGAAAGTCCACTGGCCACAGCCAAACTGCACACCAAGCAGATTACACATCCCATCAGCAGCTGTCTCCAGGGCCCGTCCCCACACAGGACACGGGCAAGGCCCTTCGCATGCGTCCAGTTACTGCTCAGCACTCCCTGGGCTCTGCTACGGGAGAGGTACTGTGCTGAGTGCTGATAACGACAGGCGAGAACAGAGAAAGAGACGGATGCCACAATCAGTTTCTACAACGATGAATGAGAGGTGCTTAATAAAGGTGTAGGTGGGGTACTGCGACAGCCCAAAGGGCACCAGCTCCACTGGGAGGGGAAGGAGTGATTAGACAAGTGTCCCGAAAGGAAAGTACTGTGAGCTATTACTGACTGACGGGTTTTCTCACTTATAAGAGGAGCTGGACAGCATTAGTATTCAACCTGAACCTCCTGATTTCGGTGAAAGAATTGTGCGCTTTTCGTACAATGTAATTACTGCTACCACTCCTGTGGGGCTAAAATAATCATAAATTGTAGCAGCCAAAAAACTACAAATAACTGAATATGAAAAAGAATTTACCAGTGATTATTTCATTATGAACCCTGTAATAATGTACCTAGTTTTTCATCTTTAATTGAAATATAACCAGAATCAGCTTTTAAAAATTAGGAATAATATATTCCAGGTATGGAACTCAATAATCATGTGCCATGGATGTGAACTTAGAGACTTTAAAATAACAAAGTAACCACTGTATGTCATGCACTTGCTTTAAGACCTTTGGTGTAGTTTTTCCTCATTTCGCCCTCACAGCAACCTGACCAGGACATACTATCAGTGCCTCCTTTTTGGATATTAAAGCACAGAGATGCCAATATCTTGCCCATGGGCAGTAGTGATTAAATGCAGAGCCAGGATTTGAACCCAAGAATTCTCTCCAATATCCATGCTTTCAACTACTCTGCCACACTGCTTTTCAACAGGTACATACACCACAAGGTTTTAAAAACCAGCTGGGCGCAACTTGCAAAGTTAACTGGCCACACCTACCAGTTAATAGCCTGTAAGCAACTACATATAATCTGTTTATATGTTTTAGTGCCTAAAATATATGTTTCTTTTCTTTTTATAAGTTTATTATATGTTTTAATCAGGTATATAGGAACACAATTACTGAAAGCAATTGCCTAAAAGAAAGAAGTTTTGTGAGTTTTATACAAAATCTGTATTTTAATCATCCCACAAATTCACCTAAAACTTGATGCCACTTAGAATTAACAAAGGAATTCATTTTTTATGAAGAATCGTGTATTCATAACCCAAAAATAAACTTACAAAATAAAATCTCTCATCAGAAAAAGGTGGTCAATTATGACTTTAAGTTGCAGTAGAATGCTTTTGCATTTCTTTATGTCTTATCAAAAGTGTCCATATAGCCCCGCCGGCATAGCTCAGCAGTTGAGCATCAACCTATGAACCAGGAGGTAATGGTTCGATTCCTGGCCAGGGCACATGCACAGGTTGAGGGCTCAATCCCCAGTAGGGGGATTGCAAGAGGCAGCCAATCAATGACTCTCTCTCATCACTGATGTTTCCAGCCCTCTCCTCTCCCTTCCTCTCTCCAAAATCATCAAAAACATATTAAAAAAATATTTTTTTAAAGCATCCATATAGAAGGTTCCCCTAAAGCCAGGGTGTGCTAGAGCTGGCTCATAGAGACCCTCAAGAACCAGCTGTGCTCATCTCTTTCCAACTCTGTCCCTCTCCTGTGATGTCTTGTGTGATAACTTGAAATCAGCCAACAGGGGTATTTACACCACTGAACTTGGAAAATGCTACAAATCAGGGTTCCTCCCCACCACCAGAGAGCCTATCTTAAAACATTTACCAGCACACCGATGCCTACATTTGACTAAGAACTAGCTTCTTGTTGTGGTTTTATTATTACATTTACATTTCATTTTATGGTTTGTAAACTGATGTCACATTCACAAAAACCCTGTGATAAAGACATTACTGTTCTCGTTTTATTGATTAAGTGCAAAAAGTTTAAGTATCTTGACCAAGATCATATGGCCAGCAAATGAAAAAAGTAAAGACTTCCAATCCTTGGTCTTTTAATTCCAATAAAGAGCTATACAAAATTATTTTTGTTGAAATCATAATGAATCGATAGCCCAATATCTTTCAAATATTAATAGCAGCTATAGTATTTCATTAAAATATTGTATATTTAATTTTAAAATAAGCATGAGAAGGATAGTTCTAGATGGAGAAAAACTGTAATTTGTGCAGTGGGAAAATATGGATAACATATCAGAACTTATTAGACTCAGGAAAGTAATAAATTAAGGTGAAGCTGAAAGATAACGAAACATAACGTTTATAGAGCTACTGTCCAAAGCACTCTTGTTCATAATTCAGTATACTAAATATTCTGTGATGTCCATTGTTATCAACTCCTTTTAATTAATATAAGTAAGTAAAAAATGTAAGATTATATTAATGAAATAGCATGAGGTGAAGGTTGTTCCTTACGGGTAACTTACTCAGTTTAAAAGCAAAATGCTAGGCTCTCACAATCTCTGGTTCTTCTTTTAAGCTTTTGTGTTCCTTTTGTACCATGTTAAAGAGTAGCTGCAGAACCCCTCCTAAATCTCAGTCTTTCAAATTAAAAAAAAAAAAAAAAATGTCTAACAGTTTCAGGAGACCTACAGAATACTTCTAAATTATATATTCTTTTCATACAGTTAATTCCAAAGCTTATTGTCATCTCACTACATGAACACAGAGTACTTCCTAAAGGAAAGATGAGGAAATCAATTTTCCCACATTACAGGGAGAAATGCAAGCCAGAAAGACCACAGAGCAATTCAGGAACTAATCTTCTGACTTCCAGCTTTTTAAATATTCGACCCAACATCAACTGAATATCTTCAGTATGTCTCAAACATTGTTAGACACTGTAAGGAGACACAAAAATGGCTAAGACACACTCCCTGCCCCTCTGGAGACTTATGAACACACAGCAAACCATAATATGAGGCAGCCTAAATATGCTTGCTATTCTAAAAGGACCAACAAAGGGCTATGGAAACACAGAGGATCGGGAGATTCATCCCAACTTCAGTGAAAGAAAATTAACTGGCCCTTGAGGAATCCCTTGACGCAGCATTGGGGGAAAGGACAATCCTGGAAAGAACCATTTCTCAAGCCATAACCTACCAAATCACTACATACTTGTCCTCAAGCAAAAACCCCGCCTTCCTTGAGATTCACACTATTTCTCATCAACTCTCCTTTTCTTGCTCTTAACAGCTGACTGACCAGTCATCCTTTTTGGCATGTGATTAATGCCTTCACAATAGCATCATAAATACCCAAATATCTATCCAACAAACTAACATCAAAGTTATCTGACATGTTGTATTCCAACCACCTTCACTGACATTCCACAACAGCAACCAATTAATTGCATTATCACACCTTGGCAATGAGCTCTGAAAATCTACTCTAACATAAGAATTCCTGACCAGGTTAAGCAAGGGATGGTGGTAGATTCTTAACCCGCCACTCTCATTGCTTTGCCCACCATACTTCTTCAGTGTTAGCCACATGGGCACATTAAACTCTCCCTGCTGGCCTCAGGCAGCTTCTCCCAGCCTTCACAGCAGTTTAGGTCTTCACCACTCACAAATTACTCACTGCCCTGCTGCTCTGCTCTGCTTCAGGGGAGGAAAGCAACTGGTCAAGATTCACATCAATAACCCCAGGCTCTCTCTTGGCTTCCTCAGGCTTACTGGTTTCTTTCAAAACCTTCATAGGAACATATACCCTGCCTCCTGTTGAATGTATCTACTCTGTTTCTGATCCAACCTCCTCTTGTATCTTCATGGACCTCCTCTGCCAACCTCTGACAAACAGAATGAGCACTCTTTCAGTTCTTCTTTCAGCCTGTCTGCCACACTTGACACTCTTGACTACACGCTTCTTAAAATGTCCCGCCTGGTTTCCAAGACACCATTCTCTTCCGGTTCTCTTCCTGCCTCACACGGTCCTGCACTTTTATCCGCCGAGCCTCTTCCTCACTGCTTCCCTTAAACCTGATGCCCAGGGTCTGCACCCTCCTCTTTCTCCCTGCTTGACCTTATTCAAGTCCCGTGATTTCAACGGCCACCAGTGGGTTACTGGCTGCAAATATTTAACTTGAATTTCAACTTCCTCCTCAACATCTGACCCATTATGCACTAAACTGTTCTACCTGGACTTTTATGGTTAGGCTTAAGTTTCCTTCATCCTAACTCAACATACCAAACAACTGGATTTGGCATTTCTCTCCAAATCTGCTGTTATGTCCATACTATCTATCATGACAAACAGCCTTGTTATCCAAGCCTATACCTAGTCATCCTTAATAAACTTTTTCCAGTACAGCAGTGTAGTTAAGAAAAAGGCACTTGACTACCTGGGTTCAGATCCAGACTCAAGTACTTTCCAGCTGTAAGACCTTAGACAAGTTACTTACTCATGTCTCAATTTACTCAACAGAGATAAAATAATATCATGTAAGCTGCAGGGATAATGTTAGCATTAAATGATTAACACATGTAAAGTTCTTACAGTAACGACTGTGACAAACTAAGAGCTAAAAATTGTCTTCTACTATTACGATTGTCACAGCCAATCAACCAACATAGAATCCATCCTGTGTTTCTTTAGGGTCAGCGCTTCTTCATATCGGATTCTACTTTCGGTCATGTCCTCATCTACTCTGAAGGACCATTATGCCATATTTAACCAACACTAACATACTTTTTAACATTTTACCACTTCTGACTTGGGATGTTGTCTTACAGTTAATAGCATGTCATGTTTTCAGAGGCAGTATATATTTTTTTAGTAGCATCTTACAACTAATGGTATTTTTGGCTCAATGAAATATAGTAAAGGCCTCTTACCTGTTCTCCCAGACTCCATTTCACTCTGCCCACCCCAGTGCATGGCCCCAAGTCCACTACTGCCAGTAGGCTATATAGGACTGGGGAAGAATTCACAAAATAACAGAAAGCGTTCCACAAGTAACTGTGTCAGTATCATTTCATCTTTCATCATAAGCATTTTTATGGTTGTTGCATTTCAAGGAATTTGGAAAAAAATTATAATTAACTTTTTGAAGGTTTATCCATTTATTCACTTATTCAAGATATTAACAATGTTCCAGGAACTCTTCTAGGTACTTGGGATATAGCTGTAAACTAAACAGACTTGAATCCCAGTCCTCATGGAGGGCTCATTCTAATAAAGATTGATTAAAAAATAAATAATATGGAGTCTGTATGATGGTAAGCACCATGGAGGGGGAAAATGAAGCAGAGAGAAGGGGTAGATTTATCATACCCCTGACAATCATGTTATGAAACTATTCCCCTGCATGGTGATAATGCTAATACCATTAGACTTGGAAACATTTCCCCAAATGCAAGATCTCAACTATGCATTTACCCAGGCAACTTGGATTTGGAAAAGAAAGGGTAAATCTCAAAAACATTGGGTTTACACAGCCCATAAGCTGATCCACTTTAGTTACCAAACTAATAAGGGCTGTGGTTATAGCTTCTATGGCCTTGATAAGTCTTTGCCTTTTATATTTTAGGAGGTCATAAATGTTGAATGAGGGCACATTTCAGGCCCACAACTTACTGCCACCTCTGCCTCTCCTGAACTCCCAAAATAGCTAACAGTTCTTTTTAAAAGGCTTCAGTGCTCTGAAATAGGGGCTCCCAGGTGGCTGCTATAACTCATTTCAACCTGGCCGAACAGGCATGAATAAGCCTCTTTACTGTGAGTTTTAGCCTCCCTGCAGTGCTTGGGAATACAGGATGATCTCTAAAAGTTTACGCTGTATTAACTTCATGAGCCACCAGAAGAATTCCTTCAGTATCATCAGGATAATTCAGCGCAGGTACCTTCAGTGTCCTAATATGATTCTCGGCTTCAATCTTTTCTTTCTTGAAGTGCTTCATCAGCTCCTGGATATTTTGTTCGTGTTTGGTTTTCACACTCTGCAGTGATGATGTGAGATCTTCCAGCTCCCTCTGGTGAACATCTCGTTCTAGTTTTAACTGTGTAATGACTGTAGCTGTTTCTTCATCTCTAGAGTCCGCCTGTGTCTTGAGGTCAGAAAAGTTCTTAAGCGCCTCCTTCCTGGCTCTCTGTTCCTCGGCCAATTTATTAGCTAGATCTGCCCGGATGGCACTCAAGTTCTTGATGGCCTCTTGCATCTCCAGGAGTTGAGCTTTGTCCCTGGCCTGGCTCTTCTTCAGCTCTGTAATTTCTTCCTCTAGGCGAGCTTTCTCAACTTTCAGCTGGCTTTGAAACTTACTCTGCTTTTGCAGTTCAGTTTCTAGTCTATGGATGGTGTCCAGGGAATCCTTGACTTCTAGCTCGAGGTCAGCTTGATGCGCCCTAACATCACTTAGTTTCTGCTCCTTACAGTGAAGCTGCTCCTCCTGAAGGGCACGCTTGGTGACAACATCGTTCAGCTCCTTTCCAAGATTCTCTACTTGTTGTAATGCTGCGCCCAGCTGGCTTTTCAATTCACCCTTTTCTTTTAGGATCTATCAGGTTACAAATAAAAAAAAAATTTTAAATTATTACAAAATTTACCATAGACACTGCCAGAAAACAAAATAAAATTTCATCTACAAAGAGAAAAAAAAAAGTCTTTGAATATTTTTGATTTTTTAAGGAACAATATTTTTAGCCTAGAAAAGGAAACATACAATTACCCTGAAGTAGCACCACACTGGAATAGGTTTCAGATTGTCATCACCAAAACGCATCAATCCTTGATCACACAAAATTATTTAAATCTAAAATAAAACTGATCAAAAGAATGGGGAAAGAAAAAGACTCCTATTATAATTTGCCAGAGGTTGAAATAACATGTACAGTTTACTGAAAATAACAATGTTTTGCATTTCCATGCCATGTTTTTAAAAAGGAGAAACCTCAAAACAGGTATGGAAGATAATACAAGGAAGCACAGAGACACAATCTAAGGAAGGTGATGGTATACTCAGCCAGTATTAATAAAATAATGTCAGCAGTGACAAGAAACAAAACAGTATGTAACTGGAAGTCTTGAAGCTCCATAAAAGTAGAAATGAGATGAATTTAAGATTAGGAGAGGTGGGAAGGGACTCAAGGGAAAAGTCAAGGGACCAGACAGCCATTACCATCTGCCAGGCTCTTCAGGGGGTTAGGGTTTACAAGTGAGGGACAGAGACCAAGAACTAACCCCCTAATACTCACCAGTCATCAATGCAAATGAAAAAGCCAGCAGCTAAGGAAGCAGAAATGCCACAAACACCCCCCAACACCGGCACCAGGTACAATCTCTTACCTGCTTACGGGTGCCCACCAGGGCTTAAACCAAGAAAAAAGTTAAGATTCTCATTTCGAATTTGAAATATGAGTTAAAAATGAAAATACTATTACTGGAAAGGGGACCTGGCCCTGAGTGGGCCAGCCTCGGGCCCACTGGTAGTGTGTGAGTTCTTGATCTTGTGCAGAAAAAATTTCACAGCGCGAGTCCAGGTGAATTTTAGAGGACATTTATTAAAGCTGGGGACAGTGAAACAAGGAAGGGCCTCGGATAACAGGAGAGGGACTAGGTGGAATGAGCCTAGGCTGGGCTGCTCTGGCTTGCTCGGAAGTCAGAGGAAAGGGGTCCTTGGGTACCAGTTCAGGGGGTTTGCCCTGGACTAACTGCTGCTGCCCCTTGCTGCCCTGGTTGCAAGCCTCTGTGGGGTTTCTTAAGTTTAGGGGATGCAAGCCTGTGGGGAAAGAGGAGGGAGATGCGGAGGGGAAAGGCGAGGATGTGCTCAGGGGAGGGAGAGCAATAGCAAGGACCTTAGTTTTGAGGGGTTTTAAAGGCTGGGCATTTAGGGGAGGTCTTAGGCGAGGACCTCAATAGAACATTCATCAGTTTTACACTTATGTGCCAAGTGAAATTCATTCCCTTAACTTCATCTGTCCTTGGGTGTGGCTGGCAAATGGCACTAATTAGACTTCCGCTATCTGTCTCCTGAGTAGGGTGATTTAAGCTATTTACCTGGAGAAATGTCCTTGGTTTAGGGAAGATAGGATTTACTCGATGGCTGCCAACTGCTTGGCATCTGGATTTACTGGATGGCTGTGAACTGCTGTTTAACTACTTGTCTCGGTTTCCCTACCCACTTGCCAAGGAATTTTCCCGGCTTCTTACTCTCCTGCCTCAATACTTGCAGGGCATTTCCACACTTCACATTTAACCCAACAGTATGAAACAGTTCATGATAAAATGTAACGAGTCAATCGCTCAAAAAAAAAGTTTCCTCAAATCCCTCTCAGTTCAAACAGGGAGAAACAGCAGGAAGCTGACACTAGAAACAATGAAAGGAGGTGGGTGGGTGATCACGCAGCTGTGCTCTGAACAGAAAGAACTGAATTTGCTTCTCAGTCCAGTAATAAGCAGTTCTACGGCCTTAAGGAAATTATTTATCTTTATAAAGATAACAGTAGTTATATAATAGGGCTGTGAAGACTACTGGGAAAGGAGAAACAAAAAGTGGGGGTGGGATTTAAGTTTAAGGAGAAACCAGGATTTCAGAGAGATATAAATGCAAGAGTGTGATCAAAACTGTGAAGAGAGGGGATAACTGATAAATCAGTGTCCCAGGATTGCAAAGAATGGAACACAGATAAATGATTTCACTTTGGAAAGATTGTAAGGCAGGAAAAATGGCTAGAAATACAGATAAGCCTAAGGGTAGAAGTATTATTTTTCTATTGCAGTGTAAAAAATTCCAACAAATTTAGTGGCAGAAAACAATATCCATTTATTACCTCACTGTTTCCATAGGTCAGAATTCCAGGCAAGGTATTCTGCTGGGAATCTCCTGAGGCTAAAATCAGGGTGTCAGCTGACCTAGCCCCTATCTGGAGGCTTTGGGGAAGAATCCACTTCCCAGTTCATTTGTGTTGTTGGCAAATTTTAGTTCTGTGAACTTGAGTCCCTGTTGCCTTCCTAGCTTTGGGCCAAGGGTTGTTCTGACCTCTAAAGGACACCTGCACTCCTTGGCTCATGGTCTCTTCTGTCTCTGACGCCAGCAACACCACAATAAATCTTTCTCATAGTTTTGCATCCTTCTAACTTCCCCTTCTCCCAACAGATAGAAAATTGTATCTGCTTTTAATGGCTCCTGTGATTAGATTAGGCCCATCCAGATAATCTCCTTATCTCAAGGCCAACTGTGCCATCTAACATAACATAATCATGGGAGTGATATGTCACAGGTTCCAGGAATTAGAGTGAGACATATTTGGGAGGTCACCATACTTACCACCCTAGAGAAGACAAGAACTGTTAGAATCAAGTCTTTTTTTTTTTTTTTTAATTAAAGTCTAAAGTTTTATTTTCTGTTTGGTTTTTTTTTAAAATACAGTTTCTATTGATTTCAGAGGGAGGAAGGGAGAGGGAGAGAGATAGAAACATCAATGATGAGAAAGGGTCATTGATCGGCTGCCTCCTGCACACCCCCTGCTGGGGATAGAGCCCGAAACCCAGGCATGTGCCCTGACTGGGAATCAAAACATGATCTCCTGGATCATAGGTTGATGCTCAACCACTGAGCCACATTGGTCAGGCTAGAATTAAGTCTTGGCTGCAAGGATACTAATGCCCAGCAGAGAAAACGGGGAGAAGGCTTAAAAATAGTGATTAATTTTTAGAACAAGTAACATAGCTCCCTGGCCATGAGTTAAGAGACTTCCATGCAACCCTGAAGGTAAAAACCATATTTTCAAGATGATGCTCAAACGGGTTAAATGTCTCTGACTTAAAATACTATCATGTCTTCCTAAAGTTGGTTTAAACAGCAAGGACATTTATTTTTCCCACATAGCAGGAAAATCAGAACTTGGGTGGCTCAGGAAGAGTCCTTCAGAGTGCAGGCTCTGCTACTCTACAGTTCTGCAATTCTGTAGGTTTTACCCACTCACATCACATCAACTCATGACAAAGGCGACAGTCACAGACTATGTTGGTCAAGTTTGGAATGTCTTTGGCAACATAGATACTAAAAACTTAGTAAGTTCTGTCCATTTGTTTTTGGTGAATTACTTGCCTAGTAGCCACAACCCAAGATTTTGTCTAGACATTGTCTCTGAGTCTGAAAATGTCAGTATCTTAACCACTACCTCAATATCCTAGACACTCCCAGGAGCCCTCAGTGGAACAGCCTTTATCTTGAGGGAACTCAAAACAAAGAACTTGGGGCTCCTTTGTGTGGCCAGGAATGCTTAAGTAGAAGTACTTGAAAAGGGCCTGAGATCTCTGTCTTGTTTTTTTTACCTCCCTCTCTTGCTTGGACTGACTTCAGCATGGGTAGATACTTTGACTTTTCCAACCCTAAAAGACTCCAAATTATCATACTAAGAAAATTCGGATTACACATTACAGATTTTCAGTTTCCCCACACCAAAAACTCTTCTTGCTCTCTGCTTTTAGACAGACTGGCTTCAACCCATACTTGTCTTTCTCTTACAGGACCTTTCTGAAGGCTGCAATAAGTACATAACACACTCTAATATCCTAAAGTTTTCCTACTGGGCACTTTGCATACTCTGAGGAGCAGCATCAATGCCACATGGTATGCTTTCTGATGGTTTAACCGACTACTTCCCATAGCACAGTAAGGTTTGCCAACTTTCCCTTTAGAAAATGTATGATCCTCCCTGTTGCCACCCCACTTCTCCACTTAGCCAATCTTATATTTAGGTTCTTTTACTAATAGCTCCTTACTCCTAGAATTGATGTTTCACATCAGCTACTGAGAATAAGAGAAAACTACAATCCAAGCTGGCTTAAATCAGCAGGTAATTTACTATCACCCCAGGCAGGGCTGCTGCGGACACAGTATGTCAAGCTCCAGGTCCACCTCTCTGCATTTCTCCCAGCGATACCCCCTCTGTATGAGGCTTCATTCTCAGGACTATAGCAAGGCAGCTTCGTCCATTCCAGGCATCCCAGCCAAAACCAACAATATCCAGAGAAGGAAAAAAGCTCTCTTCTCGTACATCTTTTTGAGGAGAAAATGTTTACCGGAAGCTCCCCAACAGACTTCACAGCTCCTTCTTTATTGATCAGAACAGGGTTGTGTGCCTCGTAACTGGTCCACATTAATTTTTAAATGGAATGAAATGGAATGGATTGGAGGTGGGGGGTAACCAAACCACTACAGAAGCCACCTTTCATTTCTAAGTTTTGCTGGTATACTACTACTCAGGTGCAGGAATGGAAAAAGTGGACAGCTGGGCTGATTATAGACTGAAGGCCAGTATAATGTGTGAGGTGCAAGAAGAAACCGCGGATGCCAGCGAGCACGTCATCAGCAGTGTGACAGGAAAACGTGATTGCGGGAGATGGCTGACCAGCCAGAGGAATGTGGGAAGATGGAAATCAGATGGCAATGGTTCAAAAGAAAAGGGATATAAAGGAAGCGTGTAAGATCAGAGACTGAAGTTTTGGAACTAAAGACTGAACATACAGAAATTACAAATGACAGTCAATTTTAGCACAGAACTTAGCTGCTGAGTGGGTTGAAGGTAAAACAGGAAATTAGTGAAGTATGAAGATACAGAATTCAATGCGTTGCTGACTTGAACTTTGAGGTCACCAAAGATAATGGCAAAAATTACACATAATGAAACAGGCTGAGGGAAAGCCAGGTGTGAATATCAAGGCAAAATGTGGAGACAGATGGAAACAGGAACAGCCGTCAGGGAGAGAGGGGAGAGAGTGTTCTAACCAAGCAGACCCAGCTTCTAGGGAAGAACAGCTCTCAGGAAAGACTATGAAAGGGTTGAAAACGGCTGGGTGAAGCCAGACGAATGATACTGCCTAAAACCACGGCAGACATAGGAGTAGCAACCACCTCCCCAACGGCCTGACAACGAAGTATACACAGGGTTTTCGGAATTCGCTGAAAGGCAGACAAGGAGGTTAGAAAATAGTAAGTCATTTCTTGGCATCTGAGGGACCATGCAAACAGATTGCTAAATTATACTAATATAGGATGGGGCAAAAGTAGGCTTACTGTTGTGAGCACTCGAAACACAGAGTTTGTTCTTGTACTATTTATTAATTATTGTATTATCTTCCATATACACAACTGTAAGGCTACTTTTGCCCTACCCTGTACATCAGCGATCGAGCCTTTCTGCCAGTTCAGAAAAAACGCACACACACCCTGATGGGCATTCCCATTATCCATGTCAAAAAGAAATATGCATTTGGAAACATTCAGAAAAGCATACACTATGAGTAGAATCCATTGTTTACCCTTCAAAGCATATATAAAAGCAATGACTTCAAATAGTACTCTAAAAGAAAAACAAAGTTTCTTCCTTATTTTTGGCTGAGTAATATCCCATTGTTTATGTTGTATACCTGAATCTAATCTAATATTTTTTGTCCGCTATAATTTTAAAATAAATTATTAAAAAATTAAAACTTATGAGTAGATTATTTGTATCTATAGAATTTTAGGTCTTCCAATATGCACTCAACTACATATCCTTAAAGAACATCATGATTCCCTGATGTATACATCATGACACTGTCTTTTAAGGAAACAGTATAATCTGATTTCTGGGGGAAGGGGTTCTGCAATGATATGCTATTTGTTTGATATTCCAGATCCTTCAGTAATTAAGTAGCTTTTTAATATGATATATATCTGGTAATCTACCAAGATTCCAAAAATGTAAACAGCAAAAAAGTAAATAAATCAGAGCAATTTGTAAAAAAGTAAAAACCTTTAGCCTTCTAATGTATTTTTTTAATAACAGTTTTTTTTTTTTTAATCCTCACCAGAGGATATGTTTAGAGAGAGAAGAAGGGAGAAAGAGAGAGTGAAGCATCTATTGGCTGCCTCTTGTACACGCCCCAACTGGGATCCAATCCGAAAGGTTGTGGGAATCAAACCCTAACCTTCTGGTGTACAGGATGATGCTCCAACCAACTGAGCCACGTGGCCAGGGCCCCTGTAATGTATTTTTAACTGGAAAATCTTAAAGCAGAAAATAAGTTATTCTGGAAAAAGACAGATGGAAGTATGCACAGAACTATTTTTAAAATGCAAAGATAATGTCTTTTGACCATATAAAATGGCTCAACAATGCTACTTATTAAACAATTATTTTTTTCTTTAAACCATACTGTGTCTTACTTGTCAACCAGTATCATTTTTATTTTAATATATACTTCCAAATATACCCTGGAGGCACTTTTTGAAAATAATTAGTCCTAAAAACCAAAAAAGAGTAGGCTGTATTACTAATGCCTTACAGTGGCTTTGGGATTTTACTAAGAATCAAATACTCATTAGAGGTATTATTCAGTGAGATGTAAAAAACAACACTTTTTCCCCAAATTATTTACAATGTATTTCCACATGGCAGATTTCCTGGACTCTTGCATTTGCAGTGAAATACCTGTTACCCTTTCTTCCCTGATTAACCATTGCTCTAACTGCAACGCGCTGCATTAATTTTAAGGCTTTTAAAGTGGAAATTACAATGCCTGCTGTGATAATTGTGATACTATCCTAACTATGGCAATCACTTTAAAACTACTTCTTTGCTTATCATTAGCAATGCTAAGTGATAAAAATAATTATATCAGGAGTATTCTGGGAAATGATTGTTTAATAATTTTTAATATTCTGAAAAGCTCAATCTAGAAAACTCTCAGCACCGTGGATTCGGATACCGTCTGACAGCATGGACACTTCTAAATTTCCTCTAATTAAGTAAAATCCCCAGATGGCTCTCAATCAATCAGTCCCCCTAACCACTCTTCTCCCTAGCAACCTCCCTTATAGGCAGGCTCACTGAACCAGTTGCCAGACCCAGCTAACAACAGAATAATCAAGGTTGAGCAATTTCCTGGGATCAAATCAATTCAGATTCAAGTCTGAAGGCTTTAGAGCTGCTTTACTTCTGGAGAAACTCACACATAAAAGGTAAAGCATCTACTCCGTGACAGCTCATATCAAATAAGGACCTGTCACTCTTATGGGCTAACAATTGATTTTATAAATGTAACTGCCCTATATTTTTTCTTTTGAAAGTCAACTTATCGAAATGACTATTCTTCTGGAATGTTCAGAGTTCTTGACAAGTGACAAATAGCAAAGCAGAAATGATAAACCAAGACTAAACACAAATAAAAATCAATCATGACTTTCCTGCTTATTATCTTATAAACATCTGGGTTTAATTCAACCCAAAGATATAGTGGAGAATCAACACAGGAGCATAAAATCCATTTAAAGTAACTGATTATACAAGAGAAAAGATGATGTGAAATGCATACATAGATCGGTGAAATGCTTTTTGTTGCTATCAAAAGGGCACAAAAGCAGAGTCTTAAAGAGGCTTGTGATCTGATAATACTGTTCATTCCGGGTCAATGTTATTCATTTAACTAAACCCATTATAGTGGGTGCCAGAAAATGGTCCCATTAGTAACTACTGCATTTTTAAATGCTTCTTTCTAACAAATACTTAAGTTGAAATATATCAATAAATGAGATTCTAAAATGCATGCCTTGGGTGAAAAGTCACATAATTGTTAAGAAAGATTTCATGATTTTCTTACACATGACTACAACAGAATAATTTCAATTTAAGGAACTAAAAACTAAACTGGGGCAGGGGGTAGATCTATTTTAAGGGACAACTCTGAAAAGTCATGGAATGAAAAAGGCTTTAAAAAGGTTTATAAAAAACAACACTAAATCACTCTTTACTTTGAAAGAGTCAAAACATAGACACTCTTCTATCAAGGACGTCTAGCTTATATGCACAGCACGGCACACAAGTGTTTGCTCATAGGACAGATGAATGCATGGCTGGTCACAGCAAAAATCATTCCTGAGCAATCTGGCTTTTATACCTGATTATTCTTGTCTGTCAGTTGATCCAGAGTTTCAGATTGTTTCTCCAATGCTCGCTCTAACTTCTTATGCTTGAGCTTCCACTGCCTAATGGACTCCTGAGCCTTCAGTTTCAGCTCCTCTCTCCTCTTCTCTGCCTCCTGTCTCAGGGCCTCTGACTGCTGCAACTCCAGGAGGTACTGCTCGGCCTGCTTGGTTGCATCCTCAGCGTGGTGCGTGAGCTCAGAGATCTGGAGGTCAGTTTGCTTACGTTTGGCATCACATGTCTCAAAGTGAGTCTGGATCTCCTTCAGTTGATCCAACATCTGTAGCTGCTGCTTTTCCTTCTTGTCCAATTCCTGTGTTAAATTCTAGGAATAAAGCAGGTGAAACATTCAGAACCTATTCTTGTCAAAAATGGATGCATAATACATCAAACAAGAGTCTCTAATGTCACTGAAATGGGAATCATCTGTATTAAATTTCACTAGCAATCAATCTAGAAAATATGAGCCCTTTTCTGTGTATTTTATAATCTCATTATCCGGAAGTAATTTTTATAAAAATATTTTTTCAGAATACTTCATTATCCAGAAAGGAAAATATGTATTTTCCAAGTGACCATCAATAAAACAGATAGAAAGCCTTGTTGATGAGAACAACAATGTGAATTATTTAATAAGACTTAGCATTTTGTCCAAATAAATATCAGTGTTTTAAAATGTGTCAGATTGTCATAGCAATCATGCAATATTTCACTTCCTAAAATTTTGTTAAAATAAAAATTTGTAACAAAAAAATGAGCACTGACAACAGAAACACCAGTATAAATAATACTATATTTCAAAGTCCACTTAAAAAGCTCTCAATAAAGGGTTTTCCAGCTAAATCAATATAATGTTATAAGTTGATGATTTTTCCTCAAGCTTACATGAATCAGGACAGATTTTTAAATAAACTGAAATTTATTTGAAATACTTATCTAATCCAGAAAATAACTCAAACTCTTAAAATCTAGCTTTCCTAATGCAGAGTTGGTCGATAATACATTTGGAAATTGCACTAAATCATCATGGTTCATATATATTTTTAATTTGAGTGGAACGGGTGAAGATATACTTTTTTTAAATTGATTTGAGAGAGAGGTGGGGGGTAGACAGAAACATCCATCGGTTGCCTCCCACATGCACCCTGACCAAGGGCAACCTGGGTATGTGCCCTGACCAACTGAGCCATACAGATCTACTTTTAACTTCAAAAATGAGAGGACACTGCTTTTATATAACATTTTATACAAATAAAATAATATTATAATCATTAACATTAAGCCACTATTGTAAAGCTTTGGAAGGGAGTGACGAATTCAGAAATAAGGGCTTATACTGGGGCCCAAAAGCTACCCTTCCTGCACCTTAGTTTCCAAAAACCTGGGGTGACAAAGTTAACATGAAAAGGTCATGTGTCCAAATAGTATTTGGTTTGGGAGGCTAAGATGATGCTTCAAGCTGAACAAACAATAAATATCATCTACACTGTACTAAGGCACCTACTAATGGAGACTGGAAGCATGTACCAACTCCCTCGGGCTCTAACAGCAGATTGTTCAGTTCCAGATCCCATTATTCCTGAACTATGGCTTAAATAGTTAAATACAATTTCTCTCTTGATTAATGTTATGATTTGACATTATGGCAAAAATACAAAAATAATGCCTCGAAAACAAGCTTCATTTTCTTAGTAACAGGTCTGCATTTGCTCAGTGTGCTAAATTCAACGCAGCCTGGAGAGATGAGTCAGTAACTCCTTTATCCATGCAAACACAACAATAAATTGAGAACTGTGCACTTATTTATGTGGAAAATTCTAACATGAGATCAGAAAACCCTCGTGATGATGGTTTACCCTTTTACCCTTATTTAAAAGTTTTACCACTATGTTATAAATCAACCTTATTAACAAGCAGTAACCAAGAGAAGTATCCATTTTTTTTCCCAACAAACCCTTGGAGAGTGGTTATATTTCCTCTCTGTTGGGCATGTAGTTTACAGAAAGGTTAATAAGACCTGGCTTCAACACCAAAGAAGCTGATAACCTAAATGGGGAGGTATTCACACTAACAGCTAAATTACAACATGGACAGTGCTAGGTGCTGAAGTGTGATGACAGTTACCTGAAAGGATCTATATTCTACAGCGTGGCTGGGGAGGATTTCTCTTATGAGGTGACGTATGAGCTGAGATTTAAATGAAAAGGAACTAATAATAATAATAAAATTACGACTACTACTGAAGTCTACTGGGTACTTGAGTTGTGCAAGGAGTTTTGTAAATGCTTTATAATAATTATCTCATTCAATCCCACCACAAAACTGAAGGAAGGCAGGATAGCATGAACAAGAGCCCCGAGTGGCCCATCGGCGGCTGCGCATGAAGCCGGAGGTGAAGAGGGCTACGGACACTGGAAAGCAAGGTCAGGAGTCAGGAGGGGCTGCTGAAACCCAGCGCCGGCTGTCAGAGGTTTTTCAGCACGGGAATAACATGACCAGATCCGTGCTTGAGAAAGAATAATCACCAAAGGACGTTATGCTAACACTCGGATATTAAAATATTATGGCAACATTAAAAATAATTGAAAATCATCCTTTTAAAGCAGGAATGGACTTTAGAACCAATTCTTCTCTTATCTGAATTCAATTTCAGCAATCAAATTCAATGAAACTGGCTTATAACAGATAAGAACCAACTGCAGCATTTAAGAGACTAGAAAAGAAAAGAAAAAATCCTCGTCAGTCTTTCTGAAGAAAATACAGGAATGTTTCCATTCAGTCCAATAAACATTTACTGCACTGAGCCACCTCCAAGCTGCTGAGACCCGAAGGTGAGCAAGACTGACGGTTCTGCATTCTCCTGCTCCAGAGAACCATACGGCCCGCTTACGGAGACGGGCACGTAACAGTTATTTTTAATAACGTGAGACATATGAGCAATTCTTTCTTCTCTATCTCAAATTTTGCCTCTCTTCCCAATGTATACAGACTAATCTATACTTACATTTCTTTCGTCAGTGTTTTTATCTGATTTTATAATGTTTTCTAAGAATGATTCTTTGTCCAAAAAAAAAGAGCCCAGAGCTAACACCATTAGGTCATGGCTAAGGGAAAAAGAATTCAATAGTTTCTACTGAAAGTGAGAGAGAGAGAGAGAGAGAGAGAGAGAGAGAGAGAGAGAGAGAGAGAGAGAGAGAGAGAAAGGGAGAGGAGGGACAGCGAAGAGAGACACAACAGAGATAAAAAATGAACACCCATGCCAGCCAATCCCAGGACTCACACAACAATCCACACCACCCGACGCAGGTGCGGCTAGCGCCCGCCCTCTGATGCCCTTTAATGCCTTCTTTCTTGATTAAAGTGCCCCTAACATTGGTGTTGGGAGGAAAAGGGGGTTGAGAATGGGGAAGACAGAAAAAATTAACAAGAAAATCTCTTGTTAATAGACAAGACACCTCTCCCAAACATTCATAAAGTCTTTGGTAAAAATTCAAAATAACCTGATTCTGCAATGTTTGAAAAAAATAATCCAAAATTAGGGCAAAGCCAAATGGAAAAACAATCATTTGTGGAGCCTCTATTTACTAACGAAAAATTGGTGAAAAGTCACTTGTTCAATTTTCCCAAGTAGTTTAATAATATCTAAGAAAGCCCCCGCTTCTAAATTCTAAGGAAAAAAATATGAACTTTCAATTTCTATTTTAATGTTTTAATAGCTAACCTTCATTTTTAGATACATTGAATGTAATGATACAATAGATGTAAAGACACACACATACATACATTTTTTTAGTATACTAGAGTAAACGTGCACTGTAAAATTACGTGGGTGATTGTATTATACTCATTTTACTGAAAATAAAGAATTTCAAAGTGAAATTCTCCTTGGTTGGAAACCAATTTCAAGTGAAAACTCCTTGGTTGGAAACATAATTCTTAATTACAATATTTCTCATATAAAAACATACAAACCACAACAGAATGATCTGGTTTACCATACAGTTTCTAGAAACACAGTACAGTGAAAAGCAGCAACTGTCTGAATGTACCAAAATGATACACAGATAAAAATGATGCTCAAAGCATAGGCATATAAAACTGGGTTCTTTACAAGAACAAAAACAGTGATATAAACAACAAAAGTTAATAAATAGCAAACAAGCCTCAAGTAGAACACCATTTGAAATAGAATTAAATTAATCATCCTTAATACTCATTCTGTGAACCAAGATTAGACCAATTCTAGCCTAAAATATGAGTTCCTTAAAACAGGGACAAGATAACAATACTGACTGAATAGGAACATTATATCCAAAATGAGATGCAAATATCCCAGTGAGGAAGATGACGGACTCTTGTACAGGACAAAACATTAACATTTTGTTTATATTATTTGTATTTATTGAAATTAAACTTTTTCATCATGTTGGAGCATTTTAGTTCCCATGTGGCCAATTAATTGCATTTATAGATTATTTAGTTTTAACTAAACTATAATGGGCAGAAAACTTTTTTTAAAAAATCCCAGCAAAAAGAACTACGAAATGAATATAATGTTACTAATGGATGGACATGTATTTATAAATGTGATAACAGGATTAGCATGAATTCAACCAGCATTCATTGAGTGTCAACTACAGACACAGGCCAGGTTCAAGGGCTATGAAAAATACAAGGCAAGGTCGTTTCTCAACTGAAAGGAAACTTGATTACTGGCACTGCTGTGTGTGACCCAGGACATGACCCAATAGCCATCAGCCGGTCCCTACCCCCACCTCCTTCTAATATGCTCTCCTATGTCTTGGAGGCTGCAGAACCAAATGCTCAGCACTCCCTTGAGCTGGGTTTTGAGGCCAAATTAGACTCAGGGTAGAGAGATTTAGCATGTGGAAGTGAGGCTGGGACCATATACTTGCTAACTGAGCCTTTTGCTGCTGGCCAGCGAGGTCAAAGGAGATACAATTTATTTTGTCCTGGAGTGAATCTCCCCCTTTGTGCTATCCTTTCTTGGAAGCCTAGGCAGGCTTAGCTCTGCCAATAATATAAACAACTATTGCATGAAATACCTAGAACAGTCCTATTTCACACACTAAAAGCTAAACATAAAGTTTTGCTTTTACTGAGTAAACAAAAGAACTAACAGATTTAATACAATTTCACCTGAAATTCTCAGGTTCTTAATTAAGCCATGCCCCACTCACTCTACTGGGAAATGAGCCTGGTACAGTCTTGAATGTTTTGATGAACTCATTCATTTAGGTGTTTTATGAACTGATACTGAGAGGGTAACTAATCAGTTTCCCACAGTCAAGAGAACTATGGCAGGTCTCTTTGAACAAAAGAACTCAAATCAATCGAAGCGTGGTAGTCCCAAAATACTCTGACCTGTAGCTGAACTAGGCCACCATTCATTGAGCTCATTCTATTTAAAACTTTTTTTAAAGTCACTATTGGTTAAATGTAGAATATATGCTAAAAATCTGTGAGTCAATTCTTTTTTAACGCATGCAAAACACATATTAATAATCTTTAAAAACTGATTCAAACCCTTAATAAGTTAGGAATCAGTCACATAAAACACTGCAGTAACCACATCGCAAATATTCTTCCTTTAAAAATATAGCCTTCTGTCCTTTCGATCATACCAATTTTGACTACATATACTATAATCACTTGTTTGCCAAATGTGAAGATACACAAAGAATATTAATTTCAAATAACAGGTTCTCAGTCTTCCTCGGTGATTAAAAATAATTATTTCTCCACAAATCCTATGAGAACATATCTGCTTCATACAACTACAGTTTCCTTGTACTTTTTAATGAAACATAATATTAAGCTTAAGCAAAGTACAGAAAATAATGTTCAATTAATTAGATCCATTCATCTCTTTGTGAAGAAATGAAATATTAACTTCTGTTTCATTAGCCATAATGTTCACTATCAGAAACATTCTAAATACACTTTTCTTCAGAGAGTTTAACTTAAAACACAAGGGGGCATGTAATTAACATCTAGGCCCCAGCAACACACTAGGGAAACTGTGACCCTGGCACACATATCCCAAAGTACATTTTTGTTTTCTTAATTTTTCTCACACTCTATTAGACTGTTAATCTTAATTCTGCAACTCCAATGTTTAACTAAAGTAGGCACTTTAAGAGGAGAAAATTTGAATATAAATAGGGCAAAACTGCTCTACTTTAAGCAAACTGGTATTTGGGACTGCTTTTCATAGAGGTGGAACATCTTGCAGTTATACATTTGCTATGAAATGCGATAGGCCAAAGCAGGTATCAGTGAAAGATATATGCCTGTGTCTTACCAATTTTGATGTGGTAGTTGACAGGACTAAGATAAATTATGTGGTTCAACTAAAGAATATTATTTTATTTCTAATTACATGACATAGAGTGAGGACAAGAGGCTAAATATCACATATCATGGCTTTATATCATTATAGAACAGCAATTTTCAACCTTTTTCATCTCATGGCACACATAAACTAATTACTAAAGTTTTGTGACACACAAAAAATATATTTTTGGCCGATCTGACCAAGAAAAAAGTAGGTATAATTTTGCTTCATTCACACCAGACAGCTATTGTTGTGTCAGCTGTTGTCATTTTTTTTTTTTGGCAATCAAGGGAAAAGGGGTCAGTGCCCCTGACTAGAGTCAGATATCACATGTTTAAAAATTCTTGGGGCACACCAGTGTGCCTGCCATGGCACACCAGTTGAAAACGGCTGTTATAGAACATCAGTTTATTTGAAACAGATCAGATACATTATCTTAGATAGAATAATCTTGGAAGAAATCAATTTTTCTACTTTAGACAGGAGGAGAAAAGTGAAACTAAAGAAGGCTAAATGAGATAAAAGAGCCCTATTTTTTAAAAGTAAGGATTGTTTCAAACAAAAATAACCATCCCTTAAAACACAACCTCACACCTATTGGATGGCTACTATTAAAATACCAAAAAAGTGTGCAATATACTACAACACAGATGAACCTGAAAGACATTAGGCTAAATGAAATAAGCCAATCACAAAAGATAAATACTGTACGACTGCACTTATCTGAGATAGTTAGAGCAGTCAAAGTCATAAAGACCCAAAGTAGAGTGGTGGCTGGCAGGGGATGAGGGAGGAAAATGGGGAGTTATTGCTTAGTCGGTACAGAGTTTCAGTGGGGATGAGTGGTGGGGATGGCTGTACAACACTGTGGGTGTATTTAACACCACTGAACTATGCACTTAAAAATGGTTACGATGGTGAATTTCATGTTATGTGTATTTTACCACAATAAAATAAAAAAAGAATAATCCAGTTTTGGACTCCAGTAGCTATACAAAAAGGATAGCTTTGAGGGATGTTTCTTTAATCAGTCACTCAGTAAAGCCTAAGAACACCAACCCCCACAACACAGCTATGCCATATTCAGACAAAATAAAATCATGTGCTCTCTATACTAATGAGAATTCAAGACATGGCTCCGACCCAATTTCACACCATCCAATCACATTGCCATTGTCGAGTTCTACATTATGTTAAAATTAAAATTAAGCCCGGCTGGGCATCAATCAATGGTTGAGCATCCAACCTATGATCCAGGAGATCCCAGTTTGATTCCGACTCAGGGCACATGCCCAGGTTGTAGGCTCGATCCATAGTGGGAGGGGTGCAGGAGGCAGCCGATCAATGACCCTTTCTCATCACTGATGTTTCTGTCTCTCCCTCTCCCTCTCCTTTCCTCTCTCTGAAATCAATAAAGATATATTTAAAGTAATTAATTTAATTTAATTAAGTAAAATTTACAATTAAAATGAAAAAGTCAGTCACACTGATGTCATTTCAAGTGTTCAACAGATACAGATGGCTAACTTATATTGGACAACAGTGATGTAAAACATCATCATTGCTGAAAGTGCTACTAGACAATGCTAATCTGGAGCAACCACTAATTAATATCAACATATTGACTTGATTTCTTTATAATTTTTCTTCTCCTTTGTATCTACACATAGAGCTCCTTCTTGTTCCTAATGTTGATTATGTATATTTTCTTTTTTTAATTTAAAAGTAAATTGCATAAATTTTACTTGAGTACAAAAAAACCCTTTTTGTTCTCAATAAAAATAAATACTTAGGACCATATGGTTTTTAGGAGCAATTTAACTAAATATGATTCATTGGTTACTTTGTTTTTTTCTTTTGTTCTTTCAAATAAATATATCTTTATTGAGTTCAGAGAGAGGAAGGGAGAGGGGGAGAGAGAGATAGAAAAGCCAATGATAATAAAGTCATCACTGATTGGCAGCCTTCTGCATGTCCCCGACTGGGGACCAAGCCCACAGCCCAGGCATGTGCCCTGACCGAGAATACAACCGCAATCTCCTGGATTCTAGGTGAACATTCAATCACGGAGCCACGCCCAGCTGGACGGTTACTTTAGTTTAGCTTTCAAGGAAGGTCTGATAAAGTTCATTTTATTTTGATTTTTGGTTTTAATTGTTGTCTCAGCTGAAATACATACCTTACTTTTTAATAATTTATCTGTAGAGAATGTTGGATTTTTTAAAAAATATCAATTAAAAATAAAGACAGCATTATTAATTCCTTTCCAAACTGATTCCTTCCTTTTTCCTTTCATTATTTCCTGGACTAGGACCCAATACATTGTTGAACAGAAGAAAAGCGCTTATTTCATTTACAATCAATATTTCGCTATTAAGTATAATGTTTGTCACAGGTTTTTAGTAGATATTCTTCAGTATCAGGAATTTTCCCTCCCTTCCTTTTTACTGCTTCCCTATTTGTTGGATGTTGAATTTTCATAATGTTTATATCTATTGAGATAATAATACGATTTTTCTCTTACACTAATTATTTTACAAGCGTTAAACCAACCAGGCACTAATATATGAATAATATATAAAGCTGATGCCAGTCCTTTGTTAGAAATATGTATTGAGCCCGGCCGGGCGTGGCTCAGCGGTTGAGCGTCGACCTAGGATCCAGGCGATCAGGGTTCGATTCCCGGTCAGGGCACATGCCCAGGTTGCGGGCTCAATCCCCAATGACTCTCTCATCATTGGTGTTTCTATCTCTCTCTCCCTCTGCTGCCCTCTCTCTGAAATCAATAAAGATATATAAAAAAAAGAAAAAAGAAACATGCATTGAATATTTTCTCCCAGTGTGGCTGATTTTTTTTTTTCTTCCTAATGATGCCAAGTGTAAAGCACAAATTTCTAACTTTGTTAAAGTCCAATTTACAATTTTTTTTGGTTTATGATTCATTCATGATTTTGGTGTCCTGTTGAAAAATCTTTGTTTATCCAATATTATAAAAATTTTCTCTTATGTTTTTTAGAAGTAATATTTTAAATTGTTTCAGTTTTTTACCCAATATTAGTTATATAGTCATTACTCTTCTTTTAGTGGTTACCCCAGAGATTACTACTTGAAACATTGATTTATTAACATATAAAATAGATTAGTAAAATAATAACTTCCTTCATCTTAGAACCAAGGACTTTAAAAACACTTTGACTCAATATACAACCTCCCAAATTAAGTAATATTCATGGAATTTTAATTTTATAAATAATTTAAATAAGACATTTATACTGTGTTAGTCAATATTTATTTAGACTTTTCCCAAATTTTACCCTACATATTGGCCTTCATTCCTTCTTGATCTTTGTTCTATATTTCTTCCAAAAAAAATTACCTTTAGCTTTTTCCTTAGTTGCTGTTCTGTTGAAACTGAATTCATCAGTTTTTGTTGTATAGCAATATCTTTACTTCACCTTCCCTTTTTACTGGGTATGGATCTAGATTGGCAATTATTTCCTTTTAGCACTTTGAAGATACCTTTCTTTTCAGGTTTCTATTTTGATCTTTTAAGGTAAAGTGTCTTCTTTCCCTTCTAGCTGCATTTGAGGTTTTTATCTTTCTCTTAGGTTTTACTAATTTCACTGTGGCATGTCTAGTTGTGATTTTCATTGCATTTGTCCTGCTTAGGACAAAGTCCTCAGAACTTCTTAATTATGTGAATTGATGCCTGTTCTCTTCAAATATTGCTTCTGCTCCATTCTCTCTTCAGCTTTTAGGACTCCAATTACATACATGTTAGAACTTCAGACCTTTTTACTATGTCCCATATAGTTCTTACAAACTTCTCTGTACAACAAGCCCTCAAATACCATCATTTTTTTCAACATGTTTTGTTATAATATTGATGAGATGCTATGGGAACTTAACTCCTATTTATATCAATTAGCCTATGGTAAAACTGATTTCATTACATGTTGTTTCACTTAAAGTCACAAAACCTACCGACAACATTAAGTGAAGTGAGGTCTTTCTGTACTTTCCATCTTTTTGTCTTTCTGTGATTCAGAGTAGATATTTTCTTCTAACCAGTACACTATTTCTTCGCCAGAGCAAGACTTCCAGAATGGCAGTATAAGGAGTTCAAAAGATCCTATTTCTAGCAAAACAACCATTTAACTGGTAAAAATTATTTAAATAATAAAAATCATGTAATGCATCTGGAAATTGTCCTAAAGGCACAGAACAAATGGAGAAACAATTATTTAAGAAAATCTATTAAATCTTGGGAAGAATGAGAGTCCTTGGCATCTGAGCTACAACCTGTTCCCATATCCCCCTCCCCAGAGCAGTGTGACTGAAACCACTCCAGGCTGGTATATAGCCAAGGAGACAGGGCTTACTCTGTCCAGCTCCCAGTCTAAGGCTACAGATTCACTGTAGAGGAGCAGAGCCCCAGATCACTGTTGCATAAGTTCTGTTCCAAGCAAGCACAGCCAAAGGACTGAGGTTCCCTTCCTCTAACCAGCCCCACTTGTAGGGCAAAAGGCACAGATTGCCCTGCCCCAGTTCACTCATACAGTGAAGGTTCCATAAGAAAAAAGGCAAGCTGAGCAGGTCAGAGACTACCATCCGCACCCAGCACCACATCTGAAGAGCCGCAGTGTCTCCAGAGGGAAGCAGGCTACTGTCCCTGAACTCAGCTGCAGTGCAGTGATGCAGAGGCTCTGCTGAGGAAGAGAGGTAGTCATACAAACTGAGAAGAGCTCAACAGCTATGCCTAAAGGGACTGACTGTCTTTGTAACAGAGGATGAAGAAATTCATGCCTAAGGCTGATATCAAAAACAATGGAGATTTTGGGGTTGAACAGTTAAGAGGCTGGTAATTTCCACAGTACTAGTAGCAACAAGTGAAATGACAGATCAACTATAATTTTAATAGAGAAAATCCAGGAAAGAGACAGCTAAGAAGAGCCCTTTTAGGATCAGAGAACACAGTCCAAAACTGGTAATACCCTACTCCAGAAAAGAAACCCAAGTTTAATTGAATCAGACTGCAGAGCAATTTATACCCCCAGGGCATTGTCAAAAATAAAAAAGAGCAATAAGCAAGCAATTAGCAGAGAGGCTAAAAACTAGATGAGAAATCAACAGACTCAGACTAGCCAGAGGCTTAATTGGGAGATCAGTAAACCAGACAGTCAAAGAGAATCCAGCTAATACCACAATGGTCCCTCGTGGCCATGGAGACTGTGCACACACCCAAGGCTGCTCCCTCCGAGGGGTGACTGCAAACTGCAGGAGAAAACAGGTTTTCACTGAGCTACTCTAGGCAATTCACCGAACTAATAAAAAAGCAAACAGGCCCCAGAAAATGGGGAGTGAATCAGTATCCAGACTTAATACACTACATTGCGTTAGCACGAAAATCTCTTCTCCACTAGGTTTGACAATTTTAGCCTGTCTATAAAGTTGTGCTGCCAATATTTGTTTTCTTTATAATTTAATCTGCTTAAAATCTGATGAAAATTACTTAATACCTCATTTTACAACATGCACCTGGATAAGGAAAAGATTATTAAGAAAAAAATAAGTACAATAGGAAATTGCAGACAGGGCAATTAAAATCAGTAAGGCCAGAGGTCTTTTAGAAGGGCTTAAAACAGTATTGAAGGGGGCACTACTGCATAGTAAAGTGGCCAGCTTTATATAAGAAATGCAAGAATCAGAAGATTTAACCTAAAAACATGGTAAAAGGAACTTTCCTTCAGTTCTGCTATACTAATCATCAAAAAAACCCACAGAAAGTTATTATCGATTACCATTTCTGTTTTCCACTCCCCTTTCTCCTTTTAAAAGTAAATTCTGGCATTAAGTCCCAAGCTTATGCTAATGAATAATCATGTCAGTTGTCACTCAATTATCACTTTCGACAATTAATCTAAATTATGTACAGCACCTTGTCTTTTTTTCTTTCTCTGAAGTTCTTCATTGAATTTAAAAGTCAAATTTTTTTTCCAAGAAGAATAAATTGATGGAAGATGGAGGCTGAGATTAAATCAGGGGGAATCATTGATCAAGGATGCTTGAAATTCTTATGAATACAAATAGCCTATCAAGGTTAATGAGGTTCAACTCAAGTTTAGAAGAAAAAAAAAATGCACTTAGTATTTTCTATGCACATACATATTTAAAATCTTAGGTACAATTTGAAAGGTAAATTATGCAAACACAAATGTAGTTTCATTTGGGTATTTTACCAGGCATTTTCACTGTTTTTCCCCTAGTGTAAAATAACTACTTAAAATATATATTCTGGATCAACAAAAACTAATGCAATTAGTGAGAAAGAGCAAAGGTCCCCTTGAATACTGACAACTCTTCAAGAAATTCATGTCCTTTTAAGGAATGACTGGTAACAATGTTAGCTTTAAAATATAATGTAAAAATGTTCTACAGTACTTTATTTCAGTCAACAATCATTAATTCAGTGCCTAATATGGATAAGACACTGAAGGGGGACACAAAGGGATACAGAGGTAAGATCTGGTTCTTAACCCACACTCACCTATGATCTGAAAAGAGATATGTCTTTAATTCGTAAGTGGCTCCCAGAACGCCACAAATTTGAATTGTAATATCAATCATACTGGTAAATGCCCAAAGCAAAATCTGTGCACAGCAACATATCAAAAGAAAATGTAAACAGAAGACTGAGCATCAGAGTGAAAAGCAGGGAAGGCTGTAAGAAAGACCAAAAGAAAAAGTCGGTTCACCACGTTCCAGAAATGAAGAGAGTCTGGAGAAGTAAATAGGATTTCCACTTACAGGAACTCTTGTTGAAGAAAGATGGAGGGTGGAGAAGCCTTACCATAATCATGAACAAACAGTCCTTTAGACATCATTATTCTCTGATTCTGTGTTTATCAAGCAATTTTCTTGGTTTCTAATTCAGCTTTCCAAAACCTAGGAATATAAAACTGGAAGACTGATGCTTTGCATAGGAGAATAGAGTTTAAATGTCAGTATAGGTGTCCCACAGGTATATAGATGAACTGGCACTCATATACTGCTCTCGCAAGTTTAACTGTTAATACAAACCAGACTCCCAGGTCACACTAATTCTAGGACACAGAAAACTCAAGTTTCCAGGTGTGAGGACAAGACCTTAATACATGATGTCTTCACTAAGGTAAGAACATTAGAGTTGACTCTGTCTTGACAGGGCAGTCTTCTTCTGCAGCCCCCTTTCTCCTTTATTTCAACCCATTTTGAAATCTTAAAGAAATATACCCAGGTTACTTTAAGACAGTGTGAGAAAGGCCCCATAAGAACACTAGTAATGTGGGCAAAAGGATGGTTCAGAAGGAAGGATTAGGACTTGAAAGTGATATAATCCAGGAAGGCTTCAGAAAGAATAAGTTTAGGACTTGCACAAAAAAAGGACACTATAGAAACTGAACAACTTGAACAAAGAAAAACAGATGGGATTAGGAAAGATTAAAGGGAAAAAAAAATGAGTTGACCAGACTGTATATGAGGTTCTGTAGGAGAGGTGTTAGAAAGTCTAGTTAAGGAGAAAGACAATCATCAAACAAACTGTAAGAAATGTGACTATAGCCTGGTCGGCTTGGCTCAGTGGTTGAGCATTGACCTAGGATCCAGGAGATCTTGGTTGGATTCCTGATCAGGGCACATGCTCTGGAGCCAGGCTTGATCCCCAGCAGGGGGTGTGCAGGAGGCAGCAGATCAATGACTTTCTCTCATCATTGATGTTTCTCTCCCTCTCCCTTCCTCTCTCTGAAATCAATAAAGATATATATTAAAAAAAAGAAAGAAAAGAAAGAAAGAAAGAAAGAAAGAAAGAAAGAAAGAAAGAAAGAAAGAAAGAAAGAAAGAAAGAAAGAAATGTGACTATATAAATGTTCTTGGGCCTGACCAATAATCTCATTTTGCACATCTTATTTATATTTGGTCTCTACAAAACAACTAAAGAAGATTAATTTCCATTTTTTAAAGCAACACCCCATATGACCTAAAACTTCCTAAAAATAAAGCAGAGGCTAAATGTTTTTCAATTAAATGGCAATAAAATTCCCAACTGTTGGAGGTTAAATTGAGTGATCCATGATTTATATCTCTCACAAAATCTACACTAGATTTCACTTTGATAAAAATACTCACTGGGCCTCCACAAGGTACGAAATAGAAACAAGCCATAATCACAAGTGTCACTAAATCCAAAATAACTAATGTACATTTAATTAATTATTTTATTTTTGAAAATAAGAAAACCAGAAAAAAATAAAACTGGTTAATGGTAATTTCTTCTGGGATGAATGATGTCTTTCTGTGACTACCTTTTTCAATGGCAACTGGGAAAAAACTCTTTCATCATCCAAAAGGAATTTGAATTACACTTGAGACAAAGTCAAAGAATTTTCTGCATCAGTTTTAGAATGTCACCTGCATAGGGTCAAAGAAATCTGCTGGGCTTTTGTTCACTATGTCACCAGCACCTAGAAAAGTGCCTAGCACATAATAGGCAGTCATTAAGCATTTGATTTGTAAGTAATGTCCAACCTCTCTCTCCAATTGGCTTTCACATTCAAAGATCTCTTTTCAATTTATTCCACAAGTGGTAAATAAAAAAAATAAAAAAACAATGAAAAGAAGGAGGGAGGGAGGGAGGGAGGGAGGGAGGGAGGGAGGGAGGGAGGGAGGGAGGGAGGGAGGGAGGAGGACAGACCAACAGGTGGTTATCAAAAGCTTAGCAAAGGGATTTTTCTACCTTTGATATTTATTTCCATCATTTTTTTTAAAAAAATTTTAATTTTGGCAAAATCATATTTTATCACCTTTGTCAGCAGGATCAAAGGCTAAAATGATATCCATGAAGCAAACTTTAAAAGCCCTACAATTACAACTGCTCTGAGAATATTTCTGATAAGTAATTATTAAACATGTAGAGGGCTTTGTAAAGAGCATGTCAATATTCCATGATCTTTACAAGCTGAATCTTGAACCAAATCTCAAATACATTTTCTATTGACGCACTGAGAAGATGAAAGAGAAAGTCAGACTAGAGTCACATTAAATATTTCCTTTGGATGATATAAAGTTAGATACTTTTAACACCAATTTTCTAACTTTTATGATAATTTAGGAACTTCTTCAAATGTGGCAACTTATTACAAGGAAAACAGCTTCACTAATAAAAACACACAGAAGAGGAACGATGCATATCTATCTCCAAGTGTGTCATCCATGCTTTATCTAATTTGCATAATGATAACTGAAATTAAGCCATTTCTTTTTTATGAAGTTCTTTCCTTTGATTTTAATATTTTCTGATAACTACCCCATCTGTGCTAGAAAAAAGGTGAGCAGGAAATGGTAGCTGCCCAGTTACACTGCATCCATGGTTACGTTACTCATAGTTACTACACACACTAAGTTAACACAGGCATCACAGTTCTACCTCATGCAGAACAGCTCGAGATTTGAAAACCTGTACGGTTCCAAAGAAGAAATGTCAGCAATACCTTTCACTGCACCTTCAGCCAGTTTCACCCCCCAAATAAATGATAATTCACTGTTCCCTCAGAGAAGAATGGTCCCTTCCGATTGTAGGAAGGGCTCGACTGTTATTAGGACAAAAGTATTTTCAAGTTTAATAGTTTCCTGGCTTTGAGGTCTGAATGAAAGAGAAATGAATCCACAGAAATTCCTATATATAATCAGTCATCTACATAACTTTACATTATCTATACCCAAACTAGAGTTCATAAAATATATCTTCATATTAAAATTTCATTAAGCAATTCTATGAAATAAAACTAAAGTCCTTTGCCCGGTCGGTGTGGCTCAGTGGTTGAGCATCAACCTAGGATCCAGGAGATCGAGGTTCGATTCCTGATCAGGACACAAGCCCGGGCTGCAGGCTCAATCCCCAGTCGGGGGTGTGCAGGAGGCAGCTGGTCATTGACTCTCTCATCATTGATGTTTCTCTCTCTCTCTCCCTCTCCCTTCCCACCTCTGAAATCAATAATGATATATTATGAAACAAACAAACAAAAAACTAAATTCCTTTGAATATGGCTTAAAACTAGCAGAGTCACCTCCACTTGTGCTGCCAAGCGTGCTTTCTCCCTGTCTTTCCGCTCCACGCACCGCTTTGCTTCCTCTAGCTCGGAGGCCATGGCACTGAAGTTCAGCTGCACTCTCAAGTTTGACATCTGCTTCTCCAGGTCGTCTTTCTCCCGCTCAACGCCTTTAAAGAGAAAATGCAAAGCTTGATGGCTGTTCTTTATTCACAGAAGAATGTCTTTTCAGATGGTACAAAGCCTTGATGTTTTAATATTCCAGCTAACACAATCCACTTATTAACACTGTCACTCAACAGACTTCAGAATTTCCCAGTCTATTGTTTCAAATCTCCTTCAGTTTTCTACAATATTAATCCAATTTGATACTAAAACTTAAAATGGTATCTGATTTCTAGTACAATTTACTGCAGGAAAATCCTGCACATTTTTTTCCTTTTAACTTTCCTTACATCCCCTCATTACCTTCAAAGTCTAACAAGAATTCTGAAAAGAATTTTCAACTAAGCTACCCCCAAGTGAAGTTACTGAAGTTCACACAACAAAATGCTTCTCTTGCAACATAAGCACATGATTTAACGACAGTTAAATCTCTGGCTGTGCGTGACCACTAACTTACTAATTCTGGAGACTACTACCTGAAATTATGTCGCTGAACAATAAAATTGACTTAGTATTTAACTCAACATGAGATACTTGGTCTATGATGTACGGCACACTTTAATACCATCTTCCTCAGAGATAAATGACACAAAAACCCTTTCTCAATGAGCTTGCACTCCAAGAATAGAAACAAGACATAAATAAAGTACTTCCTTGAATCTAAGATGTCAAAAATTGGAACATATAAATTTAAACTTACTGTTTTTCCAGTAGTTTCCTTTCCAGAAAAGGAAAAACTGAAAGAAACACTACCAAATCAAATTTATAGATCATTTATAAGACACACTCCAATTTTGGAAATATCGAAGTGTTTCAAATAGAAATACCAAAGTGCTTAAAATATCACATGTACCTTGGATAGAAGGTACATAGGCATTTTAATAGCTTGATAAGAACACCGACAAATACTAAATAGATATTCCTGTAGAGCATAATGCTTAATATGCAGAAATAGTCCAAAGAATAGAGTGATTAACTCTACCTTGGTGAGAAACTGAGGTAGGAAGAATTGGGAACTAAGTTAGATTTAAAGAATCGATACAAAATTCCACTACACAGAGGAGATGCAGTTGGGGTGATATTTCAGGGAAAGGAAACAGCATAAAGCACTGAGATACAAAATTAGATTTAATATTCAGGTAACTGCACACATAGTAGTTTTATATAGCTGACACATATGAGGGAGGGAAAAGGGGAGTCAGCAAGGAGTTTATGCATTGCTAGAGAGCTCAGAAATAATGCTCTAGACCAGGAATTGGCAAACATTTTCTGTAAAGGGTCAGATAGTAAATATTTGCCATAGACCTCTGTCATAATTACTCAACTCTGCCATTGTATTGCAAAAGTAACCTATACAGTGCATAAATGATTGGGAGTAGCTGTGTTCCAATAAAGTTTATTTACAAAAGTCTGGATTTGGCCCATGAGCTGTACTTGGCCTACCCCTGCTAGGTCTACAACCTAAAATTATTCATATTTGTTTAAGTGTAAATGTATTTATTCATTTTATAAATATATGCATTCATTCATTTTATAAATGTCTAATCTTAATATATATGTATATGTGTGTGCACATAACATATATATCTCCACAATATATAGAGATATATTTCATAATATATATAACATTCATATATATATAACATTCGTATGAATATATATTATATAAAATATGGAAATAATACATATGAATGCATATCTAAATATATATACATATATGTATATGTTATGAAGTGTATATATATATTTGGTGTGGAGACATATAATATTTTGCTATGTTTCATAATATATACATATAAAATATCAGCATGGCTATATACATATAATACATAGATATATACATATACCTACATATATAATGAAGCATTAACAAAATTAAAATACTTAAAACATAAGGTATAAAATATAAATAATGTCGCAAACACTCTCCTCCCACATCCAGAGGATTTTCTCACACATTCAATTTTGAAACACTTGCTACAAACAGTAATGGGTTAGTCAAGGATAGTAGTTAAAAACTCAAGTTTGGGGGAGAAAAAGATTTAGGTCTGCTACTTCCTACAAATGTGATCTTAGACAAGGTACTCAACCTCTTTGTTCTTCAGTCTTTTTTAAAAAAAATGATTAAAACAGAAACAAAAATAGTACTTTTCTCAGAGAGTAGTTGTAAGAACTAAAGGAGACAATGTAAAATGAGCAGCATAATGCCTTATATGTAGTTAGAACTCAATAAATTATAGTGAGAGGTTTTAATCAAGAGGGTAAATTGAATGGTTTGTGTCTTAGACTGGTCCCTGTGGTAGCAGTATAGAAGATAGACTACAGAGGAACTAGAAGAAGACAAGAAGGTAATTTAGATGACATGAAGCATGCCTACACTGGGGTAGTGGGAATAAAAAAGAGGGTAGGGAAAATTCAAGAGATATCAAGATCTATAAATAGACGAGGTATCAGGATGAATTAGATGGAGCGGAGAAGAAATAATTTTGAATTTTCTTTGTATTTTAGGCTTGGATATCTGGATAAAGGATGATGACATCAATTGATATAGGAAATAAAACAGGTTTCGAGGAAAGAATGAATTCAGATTTAAATCTGTTGACTGAGCAACTGTGGAACAGCATAGAGAGATGTCCAATGAGCAACTCCAACTGGAGGGCTGAAGGGTAGGACAGCGAGTGGAGCTAGATTTAGGGATCATCTATAGGCGACAGTAAAGCATAAGATTAAGTAACAACCCCTACAGAGAAGTAGTAAGAAAAGCTATAAATGGAGTTCTACACAACACCAGCATTTAAAGGACAAACTGAAGAAAGGAGTGGGAAGGAACGGAAGGAAGGGAAACCAAGACAGAGGGCGCAGGAAGGAGGAGCTCTGCAGGCAGCGGGAGGCCCGAACAGGAAGGCGACTAAACGGGTGGGTGAGAGGGAACGGCAGGCGCCTTTCCGCTGGCTGCCGAGGACCCTGTGAGTAAGCGGAGTCCACTTCGGAAGAAGGCAGGAAATCACTGTGGACTGGGTGGGTGGAGGACAACCAGCAGCCAGAGTGCGACACTGAGCGTCACTTCTTACATACAATTTTTAAAAATAATAACACAAGTGTTTTATAAAGATGAAAACTCTAGAAATGTTAAAAGAAGGCGAAGAAGTCCATTATCATATTAACACATTGTTTGCGGGTAGTTTTTATCGCTCGCTCTACTACCAGTCAACGTAAAACGTATAAATACGTTTCCCGCATACAATGTTTAATAAAAGAACTTTTCAATTCTTTTAAACCTCGTAAATAGTTCAGAAAAATGAGATTCTTCTAGTTTTCAAAGGCACCAAAAATAACTAGATTTTATGAGGAAGCAAAACCTATAACAAATGTACCACAGAGTCTTTTTCCAAACAAAATGAGAGTTCCTATGTGCATCATTATGAAAATTTGGTGAATAATCTCATACCTTAGGATTTTACTTTTAAAAATAAATTTTAATATATTTGGCATTTTATATATTTTTAAAATTTATATAATTTAAACATTTAAATTACAACATCACATGAAACTTAAGTGAACTTAATGGCATGAAAATATATTAAGATAGCCCTGGCCCATGTGGCTCAGATGGTTGGAGTGTCATCCCATACACAGAAAGGTTGCAGGTTCCTTTCCCAGTCAGGGCACATACCCAGGTTGCAGGTTCAGTCCCTGGTTGGGGCCCATACAGGAGGCAACCTTTCGATGTTTCTCTCTCACATCACTGCTTCTCCCTCTCTCTCCCATCCTCCTTCTCTAACATCAACAAAAACATATCTTCAGGTAAGGATTAAAAAAAGAAAATGTATTAAGATAGGTATGTTACAATTTGCTATCCAGCGAAGACATTCTGGCAATGTGTAAATTCTAACTCAGGCAACATACTGAGTTATGTGTGGGAAACATGGGAAAATATTTACCTTCCCTGACTTTAATGTACTACAAATGCTTACAAAAATTTATCCAGTAAATTAGGCATTGGAGTAGGAAGCCTCATTATTAATGTAACTTATAAGCTGAACAATAAGGACTAGAGTATTAGAAATCATTATAAAATCTCAATATCACTATTTCTGTTAACCTGAAAGTAAAAAACATAGAGGTATTTTAAACTTAAGTATAAGAACAAGTACACACTCACACACACACACACATTTAGGCACAGAAATAGGAAGCTGGAAAAATTCCACTACTGGCTTTGCTGGCTCTTTCTAAGAGAAAGCTCCATGACATAAACAGGTCTGACAACTGAAATGTGTTTAAAAATCAAACACAGAAGACACTGAAATTGGATACTAAATACAGCCGACCAGGTAGCTCAATTGGTTAAGGCGTCATCCCAATAAGCCAAGGTTGTGGGTTTGATTCCAGTCAGGACACATAAAAGAACCAATGAATGCATAAATAAGTGGAACAAGTCAATGTTTCTCTTTTTCAAATCAATTAAAAATAATAATAAAAAGAAATAGATAAGATGACAAAAGCACAATGTAAGAAATGCAATTCTGAAAATGGGAAGTATTTAAGAAAGATTTTTAAAAAACCTACATTCACAAATCAAAATTATACCTCTCCTAAACCTCCAGTCATCTCCTTGTTCATCCTGATGGTTTGCCTGTGGCTTGGAAATCTGAGATACTTGATGTTGTAAACCCTTTCGATCGCCCTCTGCTTTCATAAGTTGTGCACGGAGTTCTTCTACCTGAATACATACAGTCAAAATTAAACTTACATAAGTTTTAAAAGTAAAGAAAAAAGTAACTGAACTCACAAATTATTACAAATTATTTTCCTAGGGGAAAAATGTACTTCTACTGGGCTACTGCAAGCACAAGTTGAAGCCAAGTTACTCTCCTTGTCATGCCAAACACAGTGGAACAGTCAGTCTCCTGCTCGTTTCTTTATCCCTCCCATTCCCTCCACAAAGAATGAATGTCTTTTCCCCTCTTCTGTGTCTACTTGGCAAAAATTTGACCGCATTAAAAAAAATCCTTTATTTGGACCTTACTACTATTAACCCAAACTACCTCCAATTAAGTACGAGATGTTCTCATATTTTTCACTTAGTTCTTTCATGTAAACATGGTCTACTGATTGGTAAGCTGAAGAAAAATGATCATGAGTTAGCATATTTTGATATCAAAATACTGCTTCAAATAAATAAGCAATAAACACTATTGAATAAACTATAAACTCCTTGAGGTCAAGGACTATTCTATTCATCTCTGTATTTCTAGGGACTAGCAAATTGCCTACCACATACCAGGTATGTCCCCAATGGGCATTAAACAAGTAGGCAGTGGCAAAAAAACTCAGGTGAAGTCACAATAACTGCATAGCAGCCAAACACAGAAACCTCTTACTTCAAAAGGTGACATTGTAAAGTACAAGTCAGAGTTCCAAAAAAATCAGAGTGGAATTAAATACAAATATAAACTTCCAAAAAAGAAAGTCTGAACTCTGCCAACATTAATTCCAGTGGACCACTGGCTGCAGAACAAAGCCAAGGAACATTTTTAAAGGTTTTGTAAAACAGGTGCGACGGGGTATTTTCAGCACTAATTGTCAAAATGTAATACTCCTTCTAAACATCTATATGATTTCTGACATCTTTGCCTACCTAGCATATTATGTAATGAGTTATGCAACCCACATCTCAAAACAGAGGAAGGTACGATTGCATTTTATATTAAATACAGGCAGAAAGGCAGTTAGTTGGAAAACCATAAGCCCCTATCCAACGTATGTAAGATGGCTATTTCAAGTTATCGAATTTTAAACACCAGAAGCACCAAACTCCCACTATGGTCTAATGGGCTGCAAAATGTTATGCTTTAAAAGTAAGCCTTTGGTTTGGTTAAAAAGGGGCAGGTAGCATCTTGAAAATGTGAATACAAGGCAATAATGCATTCAAAGTAACCTGAAAGTGCAAAAGTCTGTTTTATGCATTTTGCTTCCTCCTTCACCCTCCAATGCCTCCTTGAGGAAAATTAAGCCCCTGGGAAAATTTTATCTTCCACATCCAGTCTCACTTTTACACTGGTTATGCTAAGAGAGGGAAGTCCTAAGCTGGAGCAGCCATCAGCATCCACACTGTCACAGTGGAAACCTGGGCTGGTGTTTTTACTAGCTTTCTCTGAATCTTCCTGAAAGGATTTCATCTTTTACTTATGGATGCTGATACACATTCCTTGGGAAAAAATTATTCTAGACCTAGGTTTTTCCTTTCAAAAGACAGTTAATAGAGAAGGAGACTCAACCCTGATTTAATTTAAAAGCAGCTTATCATAGCTTGCATAGACTTACCTGATGCAAAAGTGTTTCTCGGCTGCCCTCCGACTGATTCAATAACCTTCGAGATAGCTCCAATTCCTGTTCAAGCTAGAGTTTCAACAAAGGATAGAGAAATATCCAATGGGACACAAGTTCACTAAATTATATGGGCACAGCTTAAGAGGAGAAAATTGGAAAAGTTTTCAGAAGATAATGTGGAAGGATAAATATCTTGCTATAAACACATTAATGCTTCCATTAAGATAATGTTAACTGCATAACAAAAAGTGACCCACGGGCTCGATCCCCAGTCAGGGGCGTGTGGGAGGCGGCCGATCAATGACTCTGGTCATTGATGTTTCTGTCTCTCTCCCTCTCCCTTCCTCTCTGAAATCAATAAAAATATTCAAAAAAAAAAAAAAAGTGACGCAGACCAGACTTCAAGAGGGCTGGGTTCTAGTCACTTCCATCTCAGCTATGGCCTCCTTAGACCTCCTTTCTGTTATCTCTAAAATAAGTTTTTTATATTAAACAACCTCTGAGATTCCTTCCAGTTCTAAACCATTTTAATCCAAATTCTAGAGCAATTCTGTCTTTAAATTAGTACACGTAGTATCATATGAACTGAACTAGAATAAAAACTTCAGAAACCCAATGACTCAAAATATATTTCATCCAACTGATGATTTTATATATTCTTATATCCCTAATATTGCTAACATCCATAATATTCCTAAAATTTTTAAATACTTAGGTTCAGCCCTGACCAGGTGGATCAGTTGGTTGGACTGTCATCCCATACACCAAAAGGATGCGTGTTTGATTCCCAGTCAGAGCACACACCTGGGTTGCGGGTTTGGTCCCCAGCAGGAGCACATACGGGAGGCAATGCATTGACGATTCTCTCTCACATCAATGTTTCTCTCTCTCTCCCCTCTCTCTAAACCAATAAAAAACATACCCTTGGGTAAGGATTAAAATAACAAAATAAGTAGTAATAAAATATCGAAGTTCAGAATAAGACATTTAAAGTTTCCTGAATAATACAGCTATTAGATAACTAACTGTGAAAAATGTGCCCGTTGGGTGACTGAACACCCTGCAAAGAGTAAACATGCTGAGATTACTCCGAGTAGAGAAAACACCAGGATGCGAAGGGAGCAGAGCATGCCGCCACCAAACACACTTTTCTGGCACAAGGATTATTCTGAGCTGATGGCGGTCAAGACCCAGCAGACTCAGAAAGTTTTTACCTTCCCCTTAACTGGGTAAAAGAACTTAGAAAGGGGGTCTGTACCAGAAAGAAAGCTTTTTATTACCACAGATAACTTTCTGAAAAACTGAAGTGTACAGCAGGGGAAACATTTGTTCTTCTACCATCTATATCAGTCCTTCACCAATTGCACGTGTGGTGGGTGTTGCTACCAGGAGTAGCAGGAGGGAGCACTGTGGTCACAAACAGGTCTGACCTTGACCATGGGGCAGGAACATGAATCAACCTGAGATTAAACTGTATAGAACTACACACACACACACACACACACACACACACACGAGTGAGTGCACATAAAGCTGCATAAACTGTGAATTGAACAAATGGCAATTTCCTGACTTGAATACTGAATGACAATTGTGCAGAATTTTACCAATGAGGGAAACTGAGGGAAAGGTACATGTGACCTATCTGTAGATTTTGTTTTGCAACACCCTATGAATCTATTTCAGTCCAGTTATGTAAATTATTTTTAAATTATACATGTGGCTCATAAAATAAATGTCATATTTTTTAGAAAGTAAAGTATATGTGAAATTATAGAATCTACACAAAATATTTTCTGACCTGTTTTCTTGTTTCTATGGAGACATAAAGAAGGAAAGAATCACACTTCAGCTAAAATGGTTTCAAAATCTACCAAGGCCCATTTCTCATGATCCCTGGGTAATATCAACTGTCTTAATTCCCAAAAGGCAAACCTGACAACCTGACATACCGTGTTTACAGTGAAGAAAGCATGGACGCATCATTTAACTTGACATTGGTCCGCAAAATAAAATAATGGAGGTAACTTTAGATATAAAAAGCAATAATGAAGAAAAGAACATTACATTAGAGGCAAATTTTCACTTTATCATTCATTACTTTGTGCTCATCCTTAAATCTATCCATTTGCAAACTGAAAAGAGTCTGTGGCCTCTGAATTCCTTGCTAATTCTAACATGCCAGGCTCCACAGGGTCACAGACATGAATGTATGTCAAAAGTCCTTAGTGTTAATGAGAACAGAGGATTTTTTCCTCTAGGCTGCTAACTGTGACTAACTCCTGTCATGAAAACGAATATCTAGAAAACGCCCAGCTTTTAAACAGGTCTTTCCTAACCCTGCAGCAAAGGCCAGCTCTTTAAGTGTTCCCCAGATGATAGGTAGCAAACAACCTGTCCATGTTTCTAAGAGCAAGAAGCAAAGAGGCAGAGCCTTCAAGCCAAGTGACGCCACATCAATCCATAAAGCCTTCACTGAGCTCTAACAAATGATCTCAAGGCACTCAACAAACATCACCGGTCCCAAACAACACTGCTCTTTCAAAGATAACTTTCAAAATCTTACTTGGCTCTTCTCAGTTTCAGTTTGTCTTAGCTTGTTTTTCATTACTCCCTCGTCATCTGCTTTAGCTTCTTGTTTCTTCAATGCCTAGAATGAAAGAGATGGGAAAATACGTCAGAAGTCCTGCACATGTTTCTAAGAGCAAGTACCAAAATACATCCAGCATTGAAAGACACTACTAGGACCTAACCAAGAAAAGGCTGAGGAACATGAATATGAGTTGTACAAAGTATTTGAAGGGACTACAACCTGCTCATTCACTGAAGTCCTAACATTTCAGATGGAATCAAACATAAGCAACTTTGATCTTCCTAATCAATTTCCACTTAGTTTCACTCTTTTCCCATCTTTGGGTATTTTGTTACACAATTAGAAAGTATGGGCAGCTAACAGTTTTCTTAGAAACAAGCAAAGCTTACTGCCTGTTGAAATGATGGTACTTAAAAGTTATATTATCTGCTCAACTATTTAGATATAATACTAAAAACTAGCTCATTAGTTTTCCAAATTCTGAAAAAAATCTCATCAAAGTAGAAACATGCTTGTTGCATCATTATTACATATATGACATTTTATCACAACATGTAACTGGCTTTTCAAACCATACTTCACACAGAGGGAGGGAAAAGCATTCTTTTCTACATTTTTCTCTCATTAATAAAATGGAAAAAAACTTTAAAAAATACAAATTTCAAAAGTCAACCACAAAAGTGTTTGTTTGGGTTTGTTTCTATGCTAAACTTAAGGAAAAATTTATATTTGGAACAATCTTTCATGACATCTAAAAGGCATTCCATTTGTTCAAAAAAATGTTTTGACAATCTTAGCATTTAGACTTAGAAGGTGTATGTGTAGAGGCCATCCAAACTGAGAAAAGCCAAATTGTCAGAGTCTTTTCCAACAGGATCTATGGTGCTCAATAGAAAGCGATTTTTAAAAGAACACCAGGACATGTTAAATACTGCTTAGATGTAAGTATAATCAATCATATTCAAGTTCATTTACTTACATATCCAACAAATAACTTCTATGTGCATTTATAAAATGCCAGGCACCATGCTAGGTGTTACTAATATACATGTATATAAAATAACCATGGCCCCCCATCCATGAGATTACAGCTCCCTCTGCCATGGCTCCTACTCCCACTAATAAAAAGCAACTGAGGAAAGAGACATAACCAGAATAAAAAATAATTTTGGTTTGGTATAGTAATAAAAAAACACTTTTAGAGTGCTTACCAGGCGTTCTGCTTCTTACATATATTCAAAAAATACATTACATATGTTGAATACAACATTTAATCTTTATGATAATTCGATGCATTACTAAGCCCATTTTATTAAGGGGGAAGTTGGGGTACAAGTAGTAGAATAACTTGCCCATTCTAACTAGGTCATTCACCTAGTTACTGACAGAGATAGGACATAGACTCAGGCTATCTGCCCCTCCATGTGGAAATAATAATGTCAACCTTACAGGGTGGATATGAAGACTAAATAATTTGAAACTTATAAAGCATTGAAAGGTACAATAAAAGACAACTATAACAATTACTGAATTGTTAACATTAATAAAGTATTACAATCATAATACTTTCAGGTCGTTATCAGGTGATTCTGATGTTTGCTTTTGTTCTTTATTGCTGGGTAAAATTTGTAATAATATTTAATTCTATATGCATAATCTATTCATAATCTATTTGACTTGTTGGAAAATTCTCCAGTGAGAAAATTTTTCCATTTTACTAACTGGAATTAATCCATTTCTGTCCCTTTCTTATGATTTCCCAAACTCACATTTTTAAAATCCTATAACACTTTACATTAAAAAAAAAACAAGGACGTGCCCGGCCAGGCGTGGCTCAGCGGTTGAGCAACAACCTAGGATCCAGGAGATCACGGTTTGATTCCAGGTCAGGGCACAGGCCCGGGTTGCGGGCTTGGTCTCCAGTCAGGGGCGTGCAGGAGGCAGCTGATCAATGACTCTCATCATTGATGTTTCTTTCTCTCTCTCTCTCTCTCTCTCCTCCCCTTCCTCTCTCTAAAATCAATAAAGATATTTTTTTTTTAAAAAAACAAACAAGAAAATTACATTAACATTTCCCAAGTGTTCACTGACTTTATTTTGATTAAATGCATTAAGAATATGTTTAACTCACATTTATATGCTTAATTTTACTTACTTAGATAGACATTCAAGAGAATCTTGTTTATCCAGAGGCTTACATTTCCAAAGAGTAATACAAAATATGGTGTAAGCTTCAGATGGCCAGAAACCTCAGCTGTCATGATCATATTTTACTTCTAACACAGTTCTTGGCACATTTTAGGTGGCAAACATATGTTATTGAATAAATATGCCTTTATAATCTCTGAATAAAAACTTCACTTTGCAGTTGGCCAATGCTGTTCATCACATACATGTAAGTTTTCCAGAATTCTCCCACCTTTCTTAATCGCCATATTTTCTCAAGCACCAAGTTGTCTTTTTTTCTGGGGAAATAATTATCATGGTGGAGTGATACTGGAAAATAAATATTTATTTTGGGGTTTAAGTCAAAGAGTTAACCTTTTGCTGTTTTCACAAGTCATCATTTTAGTCTTTTCTTTAGAAATCTCACAAATGGGTTTAATTTTTTTTATTAATGAAATAATTTAGGTTTACAAAACAGTTGTAAAAATAGCTCAAAGTTACCATATACCCTTCACCTAGTGTTCCCTAAAATTAACATCTTACTATGACATGGTATGTTTATCAAAACTAAGACATTAACATTGTTACAAAACCATTAAGCTACAGCCTTTATTCAACTATCAAATGTTCTTTTTTTGTGCCAAAATTCAATTCAAGGTACTATGGAGCAGCTTCCGAATGGTGAAAGTTTCTCTCAGTCTTTCATTGTTTTTATGACCTCAACAGTTTTGAAGAGATACTCCAGGTAACTTCAGGTCAGGTATTTTATAGAATGTCCCTCAGTTTGGGTTTGTCTGATGTCTTCTCATGATTAGACAGGGCTCATAAATTTGAAAGGGGTACAGGGGATACAACAGGGCTAAGTGCCCTTCTCATTGCATCACATTGCAGGGTGCACAGTATCACCAGGACTCAGGAACGGGGATGTTAACATTGAGCGCTCAATTAAGGTAAGGTGGTGTCTGCCAAATTTCCTTACCATAAAGTTAGTATTCTTTCCTTCCCATACGCTATGTGTTAAAAAGAGTCACTAAGCCCAGCCCATACTCAAAGAAAAAAAATTAAGCTCCACCTCCCAGAGGGAGATTTTCAAAGAATGTGTGGAAATATGTTAAAATCACTAAAGTAACTAACAAATATTTTACTAGATTATTTCGAGGCTATGCAAGTATCATTAAAGTTTCACCCACCAATTTTAGCTCAAAGCCAGACCAACTATAACACTATTAGTTCTTTTTGGCCTACAAAATTTTCCCCCATCAAACCTTAGAGTCTAATGTAACCCAGATTCCTAGTAAGTTAGCTCCACGCCAGTGCTCACCAGTAAGCAGAATGCTGAACCTCTTTGTATTCACCCCAAGATGACCTGCTCACACTAAAAGCACTGAGTGATCTAGAATTTACATAAGACTCCTTAGGTGTACTCACACTCATCAAAGCTTCATCAAACACTGGTATTCTCTAAATTCTCCTGGGCAACTCCACCAACCAGGAATTACCCTTCTTCCCTGGTCCCTACATCCTGCCCAGCCTCATTAGTTATTTTTTTGCAGCTTCTGGACCTTCCCCACATGCTTCTGAATCTCCCTGTCCAAGTTATGCAGAACAATTTGCCTCTATTCCAGTTCTCAATTTTGAATCCTATACTCAAAACCATGCCCAACACTCCCACTTGCCCCACCCTGTAAAGAAAGGATCTGGCAGTTACCAGGATCCATTCCCCTTAAAGGGTAATATGGGAAATAATTACTCCCATTCTCACACCAACAGATATTTAATCTTCATTTCCTAAAATTAATATAAATGTTAATAATTTTACTTGATGTTAAAGGAATAAAAATCAATAAGCTGAACTTTAATTAATCGAATTGTGTTTTTTTCTATTTCCAGTCCATGAAACTATACCCTATAAAAACAAAATTCTTCTGGAAGTCGACTGGCTGCTTTTTAAAAAATCCAAATTTCCATATATGACCTTGTTGAATAAGAGAACCTCTAATTCTCTTGGATACCTAGGAATTTGCAATAAAATTTCCTTTTCTCCTCACTTTCCATCCTCAACACCTGACCAGCTAACACTTTTCCAAAATAATATATTTTTCTATTGTAGCTCTACTTGGTGCCTAAAATATTGTTTAGTACTCTTTTATTTCTCCTTTTACTCTAAGGATATGGATGCAAGTCCTAGAAAATTCAGTCAATGAGAACTTAAATTCTATTGTTTTCAGCAAAGGAGCAAAAGTGAGGTATTAAGGATCAGCCTGAAGCGAATTACTGCATTTCCAAGATATCATCTAGAAATGCCATTAAGCTTGAACGTTATTTCTGCTGCTTCTACACCATGAGTGAGTAAACAAGCAAACACACAAGCAATATTCTAGCCCAGGATACTGGCCCTGCTTTCTACATTATCTAGTTTAAAATGAAAGACGAAAGAGAATCTAACTCTTAAGACCTGGTAAATGTATATTAATGGACTTTACAGTTCTGCAAACCCAGACAATACTCAACGAGAAACATTTTTAAAACTAACTGAATCGAAATTAGAAGCCATTTCTTTAAACCTTAATAATAAACTAACTCATTTGCCACCTTTTTAAAATGTATAAGCCTGCAATGGATTTCTTTTCTATTTGACTTAGATCAAGCAGCTTAGAATTATATTAAAACTGACCCAGTAAAAGCAGTTATAAAAAGAGAAAAAAAATCACATGCCAATGAATTTCTATTACCGTTATTTTGCCCTTTAAAGCTTGTGTGTGTGTGTGTGTGTGTGTGTTTCATAAAAGCAGTTTAGCTATAAAGCTATAGTGCACACTGCTCTAGGATTCAGACTGTCTTTTACATGTTTAAGATCACAGCAACAACACTTGAGCCTTAATAGAGGGTCCCTGGGGCACATTTAAATCTTTAATAACAACAGTTTTTCTTCTTTTTCTTAAGTGTGCCTATTTCCATTAAAAAGACTAACACTGAGTATTATCCTACTGTAGTTCTTTAGAGGTACATGATTCTGAATTCTCAGTTAATTTTTTTTTTATTTAAAAAAATGCAACCTTTCCTCCTAGAGAGGGGGGGGGAAGAGAAAAGGGAAATGTTTGTAGATGTCTCATCTGACCATAAAACTCCCACAACTTTGACAATACCCATGTTTATCAAGAGACTCTAAAAATAAAACATGCAAAAATGTAGAACAAACAGGGAATTAAAGGTCCTTTGTCTATTTTAAATGGACCAGCAAGCCTGGGTAAGAATGATGGAGTTGGAATGAAATAAAGGTCACATCTTAACTCCCACACGGGCCACTGAAATTATGAAAAGAAAAAAAAAATGAACATACGCTCCCCTGTCTCATCCCAATCACTCAGCATGCTACAGCTGCTGCCTTTGGTCACAAGGGTAAGAGCATGTAGATGATTCACTGGTAAACCAACAAGGTTACAGACAAACAAGTCTGTGCTCATATCCAACAAAAGGCCAGTAACATTATACTAAAAGGTATAAACTTTCAAGTCAGATTTTTTCTCCAGTAATAAAAAAAAAAAAATGAAGAAACCATGTCACTGATAATTAGAAAAATAGTTACTCTTACTATATACACTTTTAAAGGCCTTTGGGGAGAGCAGTTTTAGGTTCCCAGCAAAACTAAGAGGCAGGTACAGAGTCCCCATATACACCCCAGCCTCATACACGCACAGCCTCCCCCATTAGCAATATCCTCCTTTGGATATTGATGTACAACATAGTACATTTGTTACACATGATGAACCTACACTGACGCATCATCATCACCCAAAGTCCATAGTTCACATTAGGGTTCACTCTTGGTGTCGCACATTCTATGGGTTTGGGTAAGTATGTAATAGCCTATATCCATCATTATAGTATCATACTATAATGTGTCTTCACTGCCCTAGAAATCCTCTGTGCTCCACCTATTCATTCCTCGCCTCCCTACCCCATCTCCTGGTAAACTGATCTTTTTACTGACTCCACAGTTTGTATTTTCCAGAATGTCGTATAGTCAAAATCATGCGATATGTTGTCCTTTCAGATTATCTTTTTTTACTCAGTAATATGCCTTTAAAGTTCCTCTATGTCTTCTTATGGCTTCATTGCTCATTTGACTATATTTTTAAAACTAAATTCTTCATGTAGGTACAAAATAAAAGTCAGCAAAAATAAAATTTTAAGCATCAAAATATAATATTTTGACCCAAATCAGACCCCATGAGCTATAAAGGGAAGATACTAGTTGTTAGTATTTATGTATATTAAACATTTTAAATATCCTTAAAGATATTTGTTATATTTTAAATCAAGATAAAATATTAATTACTTAGTATGTATAAAACCTTAAAATGAGAACCTTATTTAATTGGAATTTTTTTAAAAGATGGAAATCTGGTGTCTATTTCCAAAATTCTCTTTTGGAAACCTAAATCACAGCTCTAAATCCATCAAATATCAATAGAATATTTTGAAAAGGAATATATATACATAATACAGCAGGATTTTATTGCCCATAACCTGTACTGCTCATTTAAATTAACATCGATTTTATTTCTGTCAAGTTCTAAATTTCTAAATTTTGTTTTTTCCTAAAGCATGTTAGAAATTCCTCCTGCATGAGAACTAGCTAAAGTCATGGAAAATTTTAGCCTTTAAGTTCATCCAGTTGGGGATTATCTGTGCCAATGAAAACCAAAACAACAAAAAAACGTTTCTTTTCAAGGCAGAAAACAATGCATTCATATTCTAAATCCCTTATCCAATATCTAATTCAAAAATAGCTAGATGGATTTTACTTAAATTGTTCAAAGAAATTTATTTTTCAGCCATAACCAAGGAACAAAAACTTCATACCAACATTTACAATTTTAAAAACACAAAACAAAAAACTTTAATAAATGAAAGTAGAATTGCATGATAGAGGTCCGAAGAGGATCCAATAGTGATCATCACTATTATGACACCATACAGATTTTCAGGATATCAAAGTAAGGGAGAAATTCTAAAAACTTGCTGCCCGTTGCACTATGTGTATTTTCCAGTTGGAAGTGGTAAGCGCAGTGAGTTCAGTCACAAGATCCAACCATTTTCAAAGGCTAGAGTAGTTATCCAGTATCATGTACTTAATAAGTTATCAAGCATCTTGTAGTTAACTAAGATTTATCAGTCGTTAAGGACATTGGTATTATTTTTTATGATAATTGTAATCCTTAATAATGTTCTTTAAAGATATCTGAGGTTTTTGAAACATAAAACTCAAAAGCTTCTCTTTGAGAATGGCCTACATGTCCTTTTTTTTTTCAGTCTTCATATGTATGATAAGGTGTTTATTATTTCAGGAATCCAAAGAGCTTTTATAGGAATTGTTATGGTAGTGGACACGTGGGCACTCATTACTGACCTATTTTCCCCAATGAAGGCTAAGCAAATTTATTGGTTTCACTGTATCTATATTTATGGAGGCTGACTGGTTAAGGCACCCTGTGCCAATAAAGCCAACCAAGGTCATGGGTTCAATCACCATAAGAGCCAATTCCCTTTGCTCTGTTCCCATGGTCACAGTCTTTACCCTAAAACCTTAGCCAAAGGCTACATGGAAGATTAACTAGGCCAGAGGCTATGGGTGAATCAGCAAAACCCACTACCATGACTATAAAAATAGCTCAAAAGCAAAACCCCTACTGAATAGTGTCAGGAATTCATTCTTCAAATGTTATTAAATTTGCTAATCTGCGAAACAAAACCTTAATTACTGCCTATAAAGTTGGTATGCTAAAAAGACATCCAATTCTTTGACTTGTTTAATTCAAAAGCAACAATGGTAATGAGTATTATTCCCTAAAATGCCATTGCTTTTACTGGAAAGGATTTTATTTTTATGCAATCTTTGACTTAATAAAAATCTTGCAAGTAAAGTTAAATGTGAGCCCAACAAGAGCACTTTCCAGGATTTCCTTCAAAATCAAAAGGCAAATGCTCTTGTGGAGGGTCTGTTTTTATCTGAGTAGTTTCCTCTCAAAAAAGAGACTCACAGTTTTATTAGAAATCCCAGAGCAAAATGATACTTCATTTGACTTTCTAAACACAAGACCACTGGGTTAGAATTGTTGACAAACAGAACATGATAGATAATTATGGAAACTGAATTTAGAATTTCTCAAGTTTTATACGTATTTGAGCAGAATGCCCCATAGATATACAACATCTTTCATTGTTCAGAGTTAGAGGATGTTATTTTATGCCTTTGGATTTGGGTGTTGTTGTGTTTTTTACTGTTTTCTAATCAAAATACAACAGTGCCAAGTCAATGAATAAGTCTATCTGTAGCAGAGTGGTCTTTGTTTGCACAATATTACTATGCACTCAGTAGCTGCCCAATAAATATTAATTGATAATGACGGAAAAGGGCTTTATAAACAGATGGTGTAGGATAAATTCACTGAAAATGTAGACGGAAACATTCCACTCTTTAAGAAAAGCATAAAGTAGAAACTAAACAAGTTCTGCACTCAGAAACTCTCCGCCTATTGCCAGGCAGCTGTTCAGTCAACAAGAACACAGACACTTTCCATCATCATCATAGCATTAACAACATTAAATGTTTATTTGCATATGGTGCCGCACAAGGGGACTAACACAGATTTATGCTAGCCTTGTTAGTTATAATTTACAATGACAATATTGGCAAGAACAAGTAAGTACGCACAGTAAAATAAATGTGATTAAACAATACTTTGAGATCTAGTCATAAGGTACGTACATAAAAGATATGTCAGATTTAAATGCAACTCACAGGAGCAATAAGAGTATTTGTAAAGTAAACCTCAACAATTTTCAAACAGAATTTGATGTGCTTTACAAGAACACCTATACATATGCTTAAGAATAAGTGAAATAGCCCGGCCGGGCGTGGCTCAGTGGTTAAGCATCGACCTAGGATCCAGGAGATCAGGGTTCGATTCTCAGTCAGGGCACATGCCAGGGTTGTGGGCTGCAGCCGATCAATGACTCTCTCATCACTGATGTTTCTATCTCTCTCTCTCCCTCTCCCTTCCTCTCTCTGAAATCAATAAAGATATATTTAAAAAAAAGAATAAGTGAAATAAAAGAGTCACAGGTCCTAATAGAGAGGCCTCTTCAGCAGCCTAAAGAGCAAACCACCAGAACAAAATGGTGTGGTGTGGGGGCAAAAAAATTGTACAAGGACTAACTTCAATGAGACTAGGAAAGAGGAAGCTACAAGACAAAGGACTAACCCAGGAAAACATCTTGAAAGACACACAATATTCAAAAACATTGAGTAATAATAAAATATAAGTTAGTATATATAAGAGAATTTTGGAGAAAGATAGTTGAAATGGGGAGGTGAAAGGGGAATAGAAAGTATATTGCGAGCATTTAATAATTAATGGCCTTAGGTAAAGTTTTCTTTAAATAAAGTCAAAAGCCTGAGGAGACATGACATAAGTGCTAATTATTTATAAATGAGGTTATAAGGTTTCAGGACAACTTACATCTACACATCATCTCATAAAACTGTACCCTTCAAAGGAATCCAAAGGCCTTAACTTGAGAGCTAACGGTTTACATGTTATTTCTTCTACCACGTAGAATACATGTATAAACTTTCAACTTAGTTCTATTAATATGAAATAGTAGGATCCTGAAATATATTATCAATATGGAATATTCTTTAATCCAGCCAGCTATTATTCTCAATGTTTCTCAATAAAAGAAAGATACTGTGTCTATGATATCCATGAACCCTACAGGGAGTTTGCTCTGTGAATGGAAATTCAAGTATTGAGTGAGTACAAGGTTAAAACAGACAAAATCCAAAATCTCTTCTGCCCTGGCCAGTTTGGCTCCGTAGTTAGAGCATTGGCCCGGTCGGACTGAAGGGTCCCAGGTTCAATACTGGCCAAGGGCACGTACCTGGGTTGCAGGCTCGATCCCCCATCCTGGTCAGGGCTTATGCAGGAGGCAACCAATCACTGTGTCTCTCTCACATCATGTCGATGTTTCTCTCTCTTTCTCTCCCTTCCACTCTCTCTGAAAAGAAATGGAAAAAATATCCTAGTGTGAGGATTTAAAAAAAAAAAATAGAAGGTCTCTTCCAAATTCTCTACCATAAGAAGTTTGGCGAAAAAATTATTTTCCACATAAAAAATATTACAAGTGTTTTAGTGTCACCTGAAATGATCAATGCCTAATAAAATAGACTATGAGTTAAATACAGGGGGAGGGGCAGGCACAGGAGGCAAGAAGGGAAATCAAGATGACAACTAAAGAAGAAAACGGAAGAACATGGTGAGTCAGTGAACTACACATTTCAAGCTGTGCCCAATAGTGCTCAACCGGCTTGAAAGACAAAGCCCATGGTAGCCAATCATTCTTTTCCATCTATTTCCTTTCCATTGGCATGCTGACATTAATGGTTCTTTCATAACCTTAGAGAACACAGTGTTTATTTTACCCTTGCAAAAATAAAATAACTTATCCACAGGTAACAGACATAAAAAAGAGAAGGAAATAATTAGTATGATATAAAATGATAAGACAAAGAGCAGTGCTGTGAATTAAAAGCATTGTGAGTCAGAATTTACATAAGCATTTCAGCCACAGACTGATAGAGTGCTTCTCATCATGTAGCAATAAGCAATGGGGTAGAAAATCTCATTCATAAAAGAATTGCCTAAAATGATTTAAAAACCTAAAGTCTCAGCAAAAATGCCACCCCTTCCACCCAAGTTTTCCCAAAGGACCAAAAACGGGTAACTCTCTCCCCCTGGGGCTACTCTAGACCTATGCAAAGCTGAAATAACATCCTTACTGAATTACAGTGAATGTTAACATTTCTATTTCCTCAACTCAACTGGGAGCCTCTAAAGGACAAGACAGCATTTTAAGTATCTTTAAACTCCTAGTCCCCAACACAGTACCTGGCACACAGCAGGCACATGAGAACTGGCTGAATGGTATTTTACTACACATAGTGCTGACTATAGTACGCAACACATTCATTCCTTCAAGAAACACTCACTGCGACCTTATGCCAGGCCGACCACTGCTCTAGGTGCTGGAGACACAGCAATGAACACAACAGGCTGAGTGCCTGCCTTCATAAAGCCCACACCCGGGAGACAGACGGATGACAGGCAATGAAAAGCATTATACAGCGAAGCTACAGCAGTGGAGGGGGCTCAGGCATGCAGAAGGGGTACTTTATCTCGGGGAGCTGTCAAGGCCTGTCTGAAGTAGAGCTCTGAATGACATGAGGGCATAAGCAATGCAACTGTTTTCAGAATTGAAAATCCCGGGCTCTGGAAATGGAACACGCAAATGTCCAGAAGCAGGAGGCTGCCTGACATGTCCAGGAAAAAGCAAGAAGGCCATGCAGTTGGCCTAGAGTGGGCAAGAGGGAGAAAGACAGAAAATCTGGGTGATGGTGCCTGTAGGAACCAGATCGAAGGGGTCTTGTAGGATGAGGACTTTAGATTTCATTCTGAATGTGATGATTTTTTTTAATTTTTAAGGGTTTTGAAGAAAGATGTAGCATTATCTGATTCTGTGGGGAAAAGTCTGTAGGGAGGTAGGAATGGAAGCAAGGAGGCTAATGTACTAGCCCAGACAGGAGACGATAGTGGCAAGATGATAAAGGAGAGCAGTCCTGGTAGAGGGGAAGAATAGCTACCAATTTACAAAGTATTTTAAAAACAGAGCTGACAGAATTTAATGATGGACTCGATGTGAAATATGGGAGAAATGGAGAAGGCAAGGACATAAAAGAAACATAAATCTTCAAAACAAAATTAAAGTTATTTTATCAAGATGAGTATCCATCTTTTTAAGAAGAAATAAATCGTACAAGCTACTTGTTAGGGTGAAACACACACACACAGAGCTTCAGCACCTGTACAAGTTCACAGGTGAGAAGGGGAAAGAACAGGAAATGGAGCCCCAGAGACCCAAGTCTGCCCAGGCTTTGTGGCTCTGAATCATGGCATCACTCTAGCTTATTCCCACCCAAGACTGATACTGGCCAGCAATGCTTCAGGATCTCAAGCTCAGATAATAAACAGGATACTATGTAACTTTTTCTCACTGCCCTATAAGGCCCATTAAATAACTACATAATAAAGCTGCAGCTGTAACTTGACCATAATATCGAAAAAGATGTTAGGAAAACCTAGGTTTCCCATGCCTTGAGAAATAATTAAAGCCAAACAGTATTTAAATTTTTTAAAAAAAGGATCCAGTGTACAGACTAGAAATGAAAATTAACTAGAAATGCAATGAGTCATAGCAGAACTTTTATATTAAGTAAAGAAAAACAAACAAACAAAATTAGCCGAAGGAAGAACACAGCACAGTAGGAACATCAGTAGGAAACAATCATAAGTGGGGTGGGTGGACAACAGGGTACAAAGACAGTTCAAGAAAAAGGAAATAAGGAGAAAAGTTTGTATGTATATATGATACAAGTTTAGAGGAATTATCTCCGGGACACTTCTGTATAGCTTAGAAATATAAAATGTGGGAAAGGACATGGAACAGGATTCCAGTGAAATAAACTCTCATATCACATTACAGATGCTAATTATTTTATTATACTGTATGTAAAAAGATTCTTCCATGGGGGCGGGGGGAGGCGGAGAGGGAGGAAGGAACTGTAACCCTGAATAGAAAGCATGAAAGAAACTCTAACAACAAGGCATAGAAATGACAGTTTTACTGTTAAATATAACAGATGTCTTAATATGTAATAAGTGTGTCATAATTTATTTTTTAATAGTGGAGAGGAACACTGTTTCAAACTTAAAATTTCAAATAGCTATAATTAAATAATTAGATTTTTTTCACTTGCAGTGTTTGTGCCAAGTACACTTTCAGGAAGCCCTAAGAGTTGAGGTATATGTATTATAAAGAATCATTTTTCAACCAAGTTTAGCAACTTGAATAAAACATCCCTGCTGGGTCACAACCGATGGTTCAATACTGACGACTAGTGGTTGAAAACCTGTAGTAATTCCCTATTAAGTAGCCTAAGATTTTTATTATCTGAATTTGAAACAGGTAACGGAAATTCTGTAAAAAACTAAGTTAAAAGACTTCTCTTCCCTTGCCAACATTCTGAAAATTACAGTAGAAAAAAATTGTATCTGCAGTCTTTTAAAGAGTCTTTTCTGTCCATTATTTGCAGTGTCCCCAAACCAACGTCAATCAGCATTTGCTGTTGAGCCATAAGAAGTAAAATTCCATGAAGAGTCAATTTATTCACATATGCGTGGCTGAATTACCATTCTTTCCAAAGTCCGTAATTAATATTTCAATGAGTCATACTTTTAGAATTCATGTGTCTGGGCTGTTCTGTTCTAATTTTTTTTCCTAACTTTGTCTAAAGACACTAATATATAAGAAATCTAGCTTTCTTAAATTTTTGATATAAGTTGAAAAACAATAACCTACTATGTCAAAATGTTCCTTTTATAAAGTTGAAATATTTAAAATTAAATTGTGATTGTCTGACTTCTTGAAGAATGTGGGATTTTGGATAATTTCTAAGAAGTTAAAATTAGTTACAGTCAATTTCTCCTCTGCATGAATAAGATCAGAATAGAGCAAAATAATACAATAATGTGTACAAACCTTTGAGAGAAAAACATTTTTTTAACCAAAAATGTTATATGCAGCTAAATGGTCATCGACACGTGAAGGAGCACCCATTCCTGAACAGTTGCTCGCAGAATGTTGCTGTATGGTAAACAACGCACGACACGCCCCAGGAACAGGCGCGGTGGACAAAGTTCCTGCCAGCCGAGCTCACTCTCCAGCGGGGAAGACGCACAGCGACGTAAGTGAACAAACAAGCCCCAGTTATAGACGGCGCTGAGTGCTGTGGAAAAGCTAATACGGTACAGAGAGAGCAGAGGGGCAGAAAGGGGCCACTGCAGCAAAGGGGGGCAAGGAAGTTGTCTCTGAAGAGGTGGCAACTCAGACTGAAGGATGAGAACCGAAAAGTTATGCTGTGATCAGAAGAAAAATTTCCCAGGAAGACACTGAGAGAAATCACTGAGGCTAGAGCACAGAATTCTTAGTATAATCTGTAGTTAAATATGTAATGTTTACATTTTAGAATAGCCATCTAAAGAATGGAAATATAATCTACAACTTCAAGGCCAGCAATAAGAATAAAAGTAAATATACAACACATTTCAATACAATATTAAGACAGAGAGGGTAGGGAAAAAAACAAATTAAAAGAGATCTTCAAAAATAAAATGATAAAAATATTTCCAAATGTATCAATAATCATAATAAGTGTAAACTCACTAACCCAGACACTAAAAGACAATTCATCAAGTGAGATTTTTTTTAAGTCCAACTATAAGATGTTTATAGGAAACACACAAAATTAAAACTACAGAAGGATTAAAAAACAGAGGGAAAATCATATGCCATGAAAATAGCAATTCAAAGAATGCTAATATCCAGATAAACACTAGTTAATAATTTAAAAACTAATGGACAAAGAAGTAATTATATCCATGAAACCACAATCAAAAGATAGATACAGCAAAACTGACAAAAATCACTGGGATAAACTGACAATCCTTACCATGATGGGAGGCTTAGACCGACGTATTCAGTAAGAGTACAGAGGAACGAACAAAGTTTACAAAGGTGAGAGCTAAACTCACATGCTTGTGCTATGTAGGTGTATCGGGCATACATAAAACTTTGTAGCCAAAACCAGAAAATATATTTAATTTTTTTTACTTGGTGAATACTTACAAAAAAATTGATGATGAGACTAGGTCAAAATGGAAGTTTCAACAAATTTCAAAGGGATTAAATTTAAAATAAATAATGAAGTTTAAAATAAGTAAATACACATAATTGAAAATTCCAAAAGGAATCCATAAGTTTTAAGTTATAGAGAAAATCGTGAGAAATCGTAAACATTTAGATATAAACTAACATAAAAGAACAGCACATGAAACATATAGTAATTTGGTGATAAATTTGTAGTATTAAGTTGAAGAAACAGAAAAATCAGTGCTCCAACTTGTAAGTCTAAAAAATAAAAGCAATCCTAAAAATTAAAAAAATAATAAAGTTAAGAGCAGAAGTTGATGAAGAAATAAACAAAGATAGTCAAAACAAAAACTAATAAAATAATCATACGTTTAGCAAGACAAATAAAAAAGGGGAAAATTATAACTAAATAATACTCAAGGAAAAGACTGAAAAATGATAAAGCAGGTCTATCACTGCTTCTTTAAATTCATTTTAAAACACAGACAAAATAGTTAATAGAATCACAAATAATTGTCAATCTAGATTAAAAAATAAAAAGGCTATATAACCAAAAAAGATTGAAGAAACTGAAAATTTCAACCACCAAAAAGATAACAGGTACAAATGATTTTATGTGTGAGTTTTAACAAACATTCATGTAATAGACAATCCCTCTCTTAAAAAGTGCCAGAGAACAAAAAAGAAGGAAACTACCTAATTGACTTTATGAGATTAATGTTACTTTGCTTACAAAAGCAGAAAGAACAACTGATCTCAATCATAAACATGAATATAAAAATCCTGACAAAAACACTGGCAAATTAATTCAAAAACGTATAAAAAAACACATCTAACTAAAGTTCTCAGGAATGCAAGGAGAGCTCAGCATCTATTGATAGCGTCAACCACATTTAAATATCGAAAGACAGCTTTAAGAATATTTGATACATTTCATAACCCATTCATAATTTAAAACACACACAAACACATTAAAAAAAAAAAAAATCTCTCTTGGCAACCAAGAAATAGAAGGCAATGTTGTTAATCTGATTTTTTTAAAAATAACACTTAAAACCAGGAGAAATACCACACAACAGAGTTAACACTTTCAAAGCATCCCTATAAATACAGAAATGACAAGGATTCATGTCATCTTTTTTTTTATTCAACATTGCACTTGAGTTTCTAGCCAGTGCAATAAAACAACAAAAAGAATTATAAAGGGACTAAGTTTCCTTTGATTTCAAATTATATGATTATCTATACAGTAGATATGTCAGTAAAGCTACTAACAAATTATAAGAATAAAATCATTAAACCAAATTGTTGTATACAAGAGCCATATATAAAACCAGTTACACTCCTATTACACTACAAATAATGAGAGATGCAATAAAAGAAAATATCCCATTTACAAAACAAAGAAAAACCATAAGGTACCTAAGAATAAGTCCAGAAAAAGAAGTATAAGACCTTAATATGGACAGTTATAAAACATTATTGAAAAACATGTTCTCTTCAAATTAATCTATATTTAGTACAATTACAACCAAAATGCCAGCAGGATTTTTCATGAAACATGACAGGAGATTTTCATTATCATTTATCAGAATGTAATAAAAGCTGTAATAATTGAGACAAAATGATAACAGTTCAGAAATAGACAAACACATCAATGCAATGCATACAGAACCCAGGCAGAACTCACAGTGGCATTTGAATCAGAGGAAAAAGAACAAATTATTCAAAAATGAAAACAACAAAAAACAAAAACATGATGCTGAGGTAACTGAATTGTCATATAAAAACCAACGATTCCTTTCTACTACCATTAAAAAAATTAAATTCCTGGGGGATCTGAACAGATAACCAGGTGATCTGTATAGGCACAAAGGAAAACTGCGACAAACATGGGAAAAGATGCTCAAATTCACCAAAAGAGAAATGCAAATGAACATTAAAAATGAGTTAACACTTTATACCTATCATCCCAGCAAAAATAAAAAGAATTATAATGATTACTACTGGTAGAAATGTGAGGGAAAGGGCCATTCTCAACTATTTTGCCAACAGAAATGTGATGAGCTAGAACCTTTTGGAAAAGTAACCTGGTAACCTCTATTATAATAAAGGATCCATCCATGATAATAAATGAATAAGAACCATTATCAGCCAGTTGAAGAAATTTCCAGAAAGTACAGGTCAGAGAAAAAAGCAAGATGCATATATATATATATGTTATGTGATCCTATTTTATTAAAATAAAAGCATACCAAAAAAACAACAACCCTGTATGTCCTGGCCAGGTAGCTCAGTTGGTTAGAGGATAGTCCTGATATACCAAGGTTTCGGGTTCAATTGCCAATGGTCAGGGCACATACAATAATCAACCAATGAATATATAAATAAGTGGAACAAATTGATGTTTCTTTTTCTTTCTCTCTCTCTATCCCTCCCTCTCTCTTTCTCTCCCTCTCTCCCTTTCTCTCTCCCTCTCTCTAAAAAACAAACAAAAAAACACCCCTATGTATGCAAAGGTGTATACAGTTTCTATATATGTCTGTCCAAGATAATTAGAAGCACAATTAAAAATAGAAATGAGTATATCCCAGGCTATTTACACTGTTTTATTTTTTAGGGAGTAGGGGAAAGGTTTAATGATGAGAGAACACAGGAAAAGAGATGGGGGAAAATGAGCCAAGTAAATAATAAAGCTACATTAAAAAAGAAAATGTTTGTATGATCATTTGTTATATGATCACATGTAGTTCCGCATTTATTTAATTAAATGTGAATACTTTTTATAATAAATATTTAATAAAAATATTAGGAGTATGGGAAATAAAACTAAACATTGGGTCAAAACAAAGTATTAATATGGTTACTACTTAATGCATTAAGCAAATGACTCACTTAATTTGCACTTAATAAACGCTAAAAATGCAAAATGCTAGAAATGCAAAATACTCAAAACTAGCACAATTAAAAGAGACAACATGTCAAGAAATGGTAATTAACAGTAATAATCTAGGACAAAAAAAAACTTCATATAATTATCACTTTCTAGAAACTGGACAGTCAGGAGGAAAAAAGCCATCTTTGCAAAAGGAGGAGAGAGAAAAATAGTCAATGGGATTAGGGTTTATTAAAAGAATAAAAGGTGTAGCTCAAAATAAGGCCCAGACTTATCCTACACACACAGCTTCACTCATGAAGAATAAACACTAGAGCAGTTTTCAAATGTTCCCATGCAGCACACATTTTCCTTCAGAGCAGTATCTGTGTGGCTGTCCCACTGTGATACTCGGTGCCTTCACCGCCTTGGTAGTCAGGACCCTGTGTGTGTCACCCTGCCTGTGTTCCTCTCTGCCCACTACACACCTGATCACGGGGACTAGCAAAGAGTTGAATTCTAGAGCTCATATCCCAAGGAGTGGGAAAATAATGAGCATTGCTGTGCTTTCCACAGAACTCTTTTTTTGTTAATCCTCCCCCAAGGATATTTTCTCCAATGATTTTTAGAGAGAGTGGAAGGGAGGGAAGGGGGGAGGGAGAGAGAAACATCGAGGTCTTCGGTTGCCTCCCGCAGACCAGACCGGCTGGGGATCTTGCAACCCAGGTAAGTGCCCGTGACCGGGAGTCAAACCCTAGATCCCTTGGTCTGAGGGCTGACACTCTAACCACTGAGTCAAGCAGGCCAGGACAGAACTTCTATTTATTTTTAAACTTGCATTTTCTTGTAAATGCCATCTGTCTTTTCTCAAAGCCCAAGGAGGCTATTGGGATGGTCAATGGGAGGGTAATTTAATGGGCATTTATATAAAAGATATCTAATCAATCAATGGGGTAAGGGAGGCTTGTGCCATTAAAAAAATAAGTGAAAATGTGGGAGATAACTACCAAAAAGAGGGCACTGACTATGGGACCAAGAAGAGGGTAAAGGGAATGGCCAAGCAAAAGTTCCAGTTCAGCCCTGGAAAGGTGAGCACAACATCTGTGTCTCCAAATCAAGTAGGGTAATCACCAAAGGAAGTGCAGGAGAAGGGGCTGATGCGGCCACCTCAGAACATTGGTCTTACTAGGTTCCCCTCTGATTTGACACAGAAATCTCAAGGGCGATGCTAATGCCATTAAGAGGGCATTAGGAGAACACTCTGGCATCCTTGGAAACTTCTCCCTTAATGAGTCCAAACTAAATACATTAATAATAGTACCCAAGGCTTTTCTTACATGAAGTGTTCATTTTACTCAGTGTCTCTGGAGCCACAGTTACATTTCGGGGAAGGAATGAATAGCTACTCCTTTATTACGTTTTTCATAATTATCACAGTTGCCAAAAGATGAAGAAAAATACTAAAAAAAGCCAATATTAATTAACTTTTCTGCAAATGGCATTATTTTATTGATGAAGCTCACATAATCTGATTTTCCAGGTTGAGAAACCACTGAGCTGAGCTCCCACCCTGCACTTAATTCCTCACTTTAATCTTCACCGTCCTCTACTAAGACCCCATGCCTCATTGACTTTTCCATGAAGCACCTTTAACCTTTAAGGCACTTCAATCACCCTAGGTCATATGCAATATTCCTGATGGGGGTGGATGAGGGAACTAGCATTTTAACATGCTCTGAAATGCTCTGAAAAGCATATACAAACACACACCCAGCATTTACCTCCTGCTTTTCATTTTAAGTAATTCAACTGAAGATGAAGGAATAACATTCAATTTATAAGAAACAGCTAGTAAAAACCAAGTCAGAAATTTCCAAAATGCCACAGTCAAGAGTTAGAAATTTTATCTAGGATTTTATGTAAAGTTTGAACCTGTAAAAAAGTTTTGACTTGAGATTACAGTCAAAATACTTCTTCCGTGACCCTAGCACCCACCACTCCTCCCCACTCCACTAAACTTAACTAAATCGAGGGTACCTTACTATTAAGCATCTGATCAACAGGACTCTGCTACTATGATAAATCTACCTAATGTTAAACAGACACTGTAGTGTTTGCACAATGGCTCCACAAGGAAAGGCTGATGGCGGTTACGAGCTTAAGGATACTTGAATCTGATCAGTAAAAGTTCGGAGTATTAAAACCACCACTCAGAACTGAAAGATACATGAAAAGGACACTATTGCAAAACTAATACAAAACATTCCTCCCTCTAAAGAGACCTCTGTTGAGATACCAAAACAACGCTGTTTAACCTGCCATCCCTGAGGTCTGAAGGGCAGTGAAGATCCTCAGGTATGAAAACCTGACGTGCATGTGACAGCAGCAGCAATAAGCAGCAGAGGCTCAGACAGGGAAGCAGCCTCCAGAGGACGCACAGCCCTCTGGCTTAGACCAACAGGAGAAAAGAAACGAAAAACAGAGGAGTCAACAATTCCTGAAAAACTCTAAACAAGAAAAGGAGAGTGGCTTTCCCTCAACTGATTTCCAATGATTAATAAATACTGCTTTTAATTAAATGGGAACAGATAAAGCTCAGAGGACCTAAGGACCTCACTAGGTCACTAAAAAGAAGGAGGTTTTTAGCCCAAGCCACAGATTGCCTCCTGTAATACGACATTACGCCTAGAAATCTCTGATATATACAATTCTTAATCAATGCCTTAATCTCTTAACAACTTTTAAATGTCATAATTTTCACTAACATTGAATTATACATGTTAGGGAAGTAGAATGGCTAACAATGCAGGTTCAGTTTCTCTCCATAGCCAGAAACAAAATATACCAATTACTTTTATCAAACAGTGTATTTCCACAAGTATTTTTTAATATCGAAAAGAAAGCAAAGTGTTTCCTCTCCTTAAACATGACCTTTCCAGAAGAGTCTAAGCCACTTAACCTGGCATAGGAAATGCATCAACCTGAATTAATCCTTCCCAGTTTCCTCTGCACTATTTAATCCAAAAACACCTTTTAAAAGCATATAGGTCACCGCTTACATTAAAGTGACAAAATATGAAATTAAACATTTCTTATCAATAGTGATCCTCTATTGTATTGTCAGAGGTGGAATTCCAAATCACAGCTCAAGCTTTTAGTCAAACTGACAATTACAATGCAAATATTCAGGCTCTGGTTTCTCAAAGGGGGTGGGAAGCAATCTTCCTCTCCCTCTCTCTTTGTAATTTTGTGCATTCTGCAAAGAGAGAAGAAAATAAGTACGGAAAATTCCTCTAATTTTCTCTTGCAAAAAAGAACAATTGTCTCTTCAGTACTATTCTTATGCTCACCAGATGCAATTTGCTTTGAGAACAAATGTATAAAAATCAAGGTTTTAAAAAAAGGCTACCTACATGCTGTATCTAATTATTCAACAAAGTATCATTTTCAAAGTAACTACCAACTAACAAGGGTATGCCTCCTTTTGTGAAATGAAGGAATATGGAATTTTAGAAAACAAAAGCAGCTTTTCCTATCAACTTGCATTATAATTTCAGGGTTGCAATTTTTGTTCCTAATTTTCAATTGGCTGTGTATTTACTTAAATTTTTTTAAATCTGTCAATTAATAAGGGTTAATGATCTCCAAGCACACATGAGTGGATTTGTAGAATGTCACTTTTGGAGAAAACTGTTTGGTAAAAGAAAAAAATTCCTTTTGTTTTTAATCCTTTTGTTTTCTTGTTGTTTCTAATTTTATACCTTATGTACAGATCTAAGAAACATTTTAAGGGAATTTTAACAAATTTATCTTCTATAATAATAATAAAACATAACCAATACAATGAGAATTCACAAATCTATACCAATAAAAATGAATGAACAGATGAAGAAAAAGGCAAAACCCTTCCTTACAGTAGGATTTCAACTAATAAATTTGGACAAAATGATGGAATTTTTTAAAAATCGCCATTTAGCATCACTTATAGTAATAAGCGTTTCACACTAGAATCAACAATAGATGCTAAAATTCATGGGTATGATAAGAAATAGGTTATTTTCAAGTCTCAAAGCATCTCACCATAAAACTAATAATTAAAAACATATAACAGCAACTTTATGGTGAAAAAACTTGGCAGGCAACACCTTAACCAAAGGTTGTTTTCATCAGTAACGAGACAAATTGACACTACACACCTCCTGACATGATATCTGGGGAGGCCTCAATACCAATACTCTGGGTTTCCTGCCAAAAGTCCATAACTTGAATCTAGTTGTGAGAAAACATCAACAAATCCAAAATGAAAGACATTCTACAAAATAACTGGCTAGTACTCTACAAAGCTGTTAAGGTATGAATGACAAAGAAAGACTGAAAAACTGTTCCAGATTAAAGGAGACTAAAGAGACACGACAGCCAAATGCTATATGTGACCCTGAACTGTATCCTGGTCCAGAAAAGAACATTAGTGGCACAATTTGAATAAAAAGCTATAGGCTAAATCATAGTATTGCTCCAATGTTAATTTCCTGTGATTAAGGAAGAGATCACACACACCATATTATTCAGGTGTAAATATATTGACATAATGTGCACAACTAACACACACACAAAGTGTGTGTGTGTGTGTGTATGTGTGTAGGCTTTGTGGGCCATGCAGTCTCTTCCATAACTACTCTTCTCAGTCGCTGCATCACAAAAGCACCCCCAAACAAATTGGGAATGAATGGGAATGGCTGTGTTCCAATAAAATTTTATTTACAAAAATGGGCAATGGGCCAGATTCAGTCCATTTGGCCATCGTTCGCTGACCCCTGTCATGTCAAGGAAAATTAATCAGAGGAATTATACTTTCAGTTAACATTTTTTGAGCTCATGCCAGACACTATGTTAAGTGCTTTGCTGGCATTAACTCATTTATCTTCGCACCAATCTGACTAGGTTAAAACTATGATTATTTCCACTTTCCGCAGAGGAAATGGGTCAGGGGAGTTAAGGAACTAGTCCATGGTCACACAGCCAGCAAGCAGCAGACTCTGGGTTTGACGCAGGGAGGGTTGACTTCACCCACTAAACCACAACCAATCTGCTATACTTCTCATGTGGACTGAATTACACTGTCACTTGCAACAACTAAGGAACTAGAACCATTTTAACCACAGCTAAACAGGTATCCAAGCTCAAGATGAACATTCTGGAAGGCGTTTGTCACAAACCTCTTGTAGCTGCATAGAAATAAGTCCCAGTTGGTCCTGGCGTCTTTCCACCAGCTCTCTTTCTGTGCGCATCTCCTTTTCTATTTCCTGAAGCCGCCGCTCCACCCGATCTGAAACCTTAACACAACAAACAGAAGAAGTGACATTACAGAGCTGTTAGGCAAACAAAAAAAAATTTTAAAGGCTAAATTGAAGAGATATTTTATACCTGAAACATTACTACCTAAAGCATTTAAGACTGGCTTGTTTGTAGAGACCCTTTTCATGGCACAATTAAAAAACTGATCACACACACAAAAAAATGAATAAAAGTTATAAAAGAAAACAATCATTAGTCTCCAAATGATCCAAACCTGGATCCCAATAAAGGACTTACAATTTTCAAAGTATAAAATATTAATTGGATAGATCAGAGTTAAAAGTTATAAACTAGAAAAGAGTGCCCTCTGGTGAAACAGACGGAAAACAGCATGCTTGCAAAGCCACTGCATTTATTACTCTGATGATACACTGTTCCATCTATTAGTTCTTTATCATTTTAATATCTATAAGCATGACCTGCCTAGGAAGGTTTTGATGTTTATGTGCAGTAAATAATTGAAAGGGCTTTTTATTAGCTTGTCAATCTTGTCTACTGTGATCTGCTAAAAATAAACCAGCTGAAAAGATCAAAAACTAAAGTCAAACTGAAAAATACTTAATTGGGACTCTCTAAAATAAACATGAAAGAATTTTTCTCTCTGATGCAAGATTTTCCTTGCTAAAAGTTTGGAAAATTCAAAAACACTTTATGCATTCTCATCACATAGTCCCCTAAATAAAATTTACACTATTTGGTGATATGTATATTTGGTGCGGGTGAATGGAACATATTTGCTTTCCTTTAAGAGAAGCAATAAATACAGCCCTGTTGTAAGAAATCTTTTGCCACCAACTCTATGCAGCCAAGAAAGGTCCTGGTGACCAGGGATCTTACTCGATGATGACAATGCTCCAAACTGAATGATGGTGATGGTTTCACTACTTAGTACATCTGCTAAAAATCGTTGAACCGTACACTTAAAGCAAGCTGTTTTTTAAAAAACATATTGGTAAACATAAGCTTAAATACTCTCAAAAAAATCAGCAGTTACTATTTACTTAGACTGATAAGTCTGGTGTTTCCACATCTAGTGCGTAGAAACAGGATATTTACTAAAATAGTCACAGTTCTTCACTAAAAAAATCAAAATACCCCTCAGCATCAAGCTTCTCATTTATCCTAAAAATCAGCCCTAATATCCCAACAAACAATTTACTACTGCATCAGAAATAAATGCAGTGCCTACTATAAGAGAAAAAATATTGAATAAATACTAAACAGCAAAAGTTGTTAATTCATTCAATTGTTACAAAATAGAAACAACTTTATTGTTAACTATAAACATAAAAAGTAATTAACAGCAACACACCAAAAAATAAATAATTCAGAACAACTTCAAAATCATTAGCATGGCTACTACCAAAAAAATAAAAGTGGGGGGAAAAAAGTGGAGAAAGTAGAACTCATGCACAGCACCATTGGTGGGAATGTAAAATGGTACAGCCGCAATGGAAAACAGTGTAGTGGTTCCTTAAAAATTAAAAATAGAATTACCTTATGGTCCACCAATTCCGTATCTAGGTATATGCCCAAAAGAACTGAAAGCAGATATTTGCACCCCCATCCTCATAGCAGCATTATTCGTAATAGCCAAAGGATGGAGGCAACCCAAGTGCCACTGACAGGTAAGTACAAAACCAAATGTGCCTCCCACATACAGTGGAATAGGGCTGGGCTTTAGGAGGGAGAGGGTTCTTACACATGCTGCAACGTGGAGGGACCTGAAGTCATTATGCTAAGTAGCGGGGCGCCAAGAGTAGTCACATACATAGACAGAGGCAAAGCAGAACGCGGCTGGCAGAGGCAGCATGGCTAGGAAGGTTCTGATGCTTTGAATGGGGACTTGTTGCTTAACGGGTATCGTTTCGATTTTGCAAGATGAAAAGAGTTCTGGATTTGGTCATACAACAGTGTGAATGTACTTGAACTGAACACTTAAAAATGGCTAAGACGGTAAATTTTATGTTATATATATTTACCACAATTAAAAATAAACAATACAGAATTATAAAAAGAAATAAAAATACCATCCACCAAGAGGAAAACATTGTTAGGTATCTTGTAGTATACTTCCAGAATTTTTTCCATGCATATGTGCATGACTAGTCAAACACATATCCACTTCATTTCTTTTTTTGAACAAAAGTTGGGTATTTCACATAGTGTTGTATAAATTTTTTTCTGTTACATATCATGGACAACTTTCCATGACAACAAATAATCTACATACTCATTCTTAGCAAATGCATAGTTTTCCATAATTGATTAAAATAATTCCCTACTGATAATGGGATAACATTTATTTTTACTAGTACATGTAACAAACATTCCTAAATAAGATTATTTTTGTAAACTAAAGATACAATCTTTAAGTGAAATTGTTGAATCAAAAGACATGAATCTCTGATGAAGTTATTAATTCAGGATCACGCAACTAATTAGTGAGAAAAATAAGCCCAGCACTGCTCCCCATTTCCAGCAGTACCTTGTAACCCCCAGGTCCATTTTCACTCATTCACCCAGTAAGCATACACAAGCACTAATTCATTCCAGTTATTATGCCAGGTAGAGGTTCAGGATATAGCAATACACAAACTGTATCCACAGACCCTGCCCTCTAATAGCTTGCTACCTATTGAGGGCTGACATTGAGTAAGTAGGTAGGATTTCTCTAATTAAATTCAATGAGTTGGATGACTTGTATATTTCAGGAAAGAAGATCATGCTTATTAGCATCCTATCAAAATTAAACCAGTTCAAATAACCAAATACTGAAATCAAAATCTAAAATTACTTAGACATGATCTACTTCACTACCATTACCAGGACATGTGATGATTTGGAGTCACTGTATTTGATGATTGTCTCCCAGTTTTGAAATGATGTTTGTGTTAGGCAGTCTCTGACAAGGTTTCAATGGTCCCTGCTTCTTGGTACTCATGCACTTGTGTAACCCCCTCCTCTTGAGTGTGGAGTGGCCCTAGTGACTTCCTTCTAATAAACAGGATACAGAACAAGCGATGAGATGTCACTTCCATAATTAGGTTACAAAAATTGTGCTTCCATCTTACTAACATGTTCTCTCTTGCTGGCCCTCTCTCCTACCTTCTTGCTGGCTCGCTCTAATGAAACAAGCTGCCACATTGTGAGATGCTCTATGGAAAGGCCATGTGTCAAGGAAACAAAAGAGCCCTCTGACCAACAGGTCATGACAAACTGATACCTCAGTACAATAATCTACAAGGAACTAAATGAGCTAGGAAGTAAAGCCACTGGAGGAAAGATGTGAGATGACTGTAGCCTGTGAGAGACCCAGAGCCACAGGAGCCAGCTAAGCCAGGCCTGGACCCCTAACCTACAGAAACTGTCAGTCAATAAATGGTTTAAGTCAGTGAAATTAAATTTAGTACTCAGATATCAAAAAGTCCAAAGTCTCTATATTTAGGTATAAAAATACTACAATAAGAATAAAAATTAGAATAGCTTTTAAAGCTAGCCGTTAAGGAATGGAGGTGAAACAAAAGCAAAGGCCTTCTATTTATGGGGTTGTACACTGACTTTCAATATGTTGATTCCTCAGATCTTTCACAGCATATGCTGTTGTAAAATACATTTCAATAAATATTTGTTGTGCATCCTGCTTTTGCAATCTATACAGTAACTGTGTTGTTCTAAATCCAGGGTTGAGAATTCTTACTTCAATTCATGACCAACTCATCCAGAAACAGCTGGATCCATGGTCACATTTTTAATTAAAATAGTGACACTTCTATAGAAAACTACAATAAAATGGACCTTTTCCTCTATGAATAATCAAACTTTAATATGCACTCATATCAGACCAAACTGGGTAAATTCTAGACAACGGATGTCCTCTGTGGTATAAGGTTCATGCAATATTAATTGTTTATTACCACAGCTAAGTGTTAACAGAAAATATTTTCCATAACATCATGCTATAAGTAATAACTATTCTCTTCCAACGGGCAGCTTGAAAAACAAACAAAAATCTATGATTCACAAAGGATTAACAAATCAGATCTTGGCAGGTATGATAGAAACCAGTACCTTTTGCCTCTCAAAGAAAAATGTGTTCTATAAACTTTCAAGATATATTTTAGTTACTGAGAAAACACACGATAAACAACTGCAGCCTCAGAATAATGCACAATAAATGAGATTAACAGCGTTTACCAACAGAAAATGAAATTGGTGGGAGATAGGGGCAGTCGTTCATTTTTCTTTGTATATTTGTACAATATTTAAAAGTTTTCCACCATGAACATGCATCATTTTGGAAATTTTATTCTCAACTTAAATCTGGAGGGGGAAACAGCTGCAGCTCTGAGAAGTTTAACGCTCAAATAACAAAACCACATCTTTTCTGACAGTCTGCGATCATGAATTCACAAATACAACACAATATGTCAAATAGTTATAAAATGTAAATGCTGACTTCAGTTGGAATAAGTGACTCACAAAATCTATATTAAGCCTTGTACAAACTGGAAGTAAACATCATGTGGCCTTCAGAAGACCTTCTGAAATTCAACAATATCACTTTTAAGTTTTTGCCTCAGACAAGTGTTTCTTAATCAGGTCGACACACGCACCCACATGAGGTCTGAGAAGCCCTTTACACAGCTAAGAACAATCCTACTTGAAAGCACATTTACAGAAAGCACCAAATGAGCTGTAACATCACAACTTGATGTGAGGAACTGGCGATGAGCAATTCAATCGAGTGCACAGTTAGGTGTGTTTAATTTTCCAGGTTTAGACAAACTAGAAGAATGTGTCCTGATGAGCTAAGCACACTGGGCAGCTGATACAAACTAGCACAGTGTATACACCAATTACACCTAGTGAGGTGTGACATCCAGGTGTGCAATCATAGCTTTATCTGATGTGGAGTAATTCCAATCAACGGTAATGATGATATGAAAGGATTCAGGCTTTCTTTAAATTAAGCTAGTTATTAACTTTTGGCTCAGTAGTTACACTTTAGACCCACATCAACACTCTATAGTATGTAGACAGTACTTTTTAGCTTTATTTGCTATCTGAAAGAAAAAAAATGAAATCACTGTTCATTATGGGTTCTCTTTAACATGGTTAAAGATGAAGCTTAACAAATGTAACGTGCACAATGCAATGAGTATTTTCAAAAAACTCAAACCACTCCAAATATCTAACAATGTCAAAAACAGGACAGTTCAACTGGATATACCCATGGCTTCTCAGGTCTACAAGGATCTCAGCAGAGCACTGAGGATATTCAAGTCTGGATCAAAGTCCTAGTTACAAGCATGCTCACAGGTTGTATACCTACATAGCAAGTAAAAGGAGCATCATACAACAGCTGAAAAACTCTAAAATCTTACGCATTAGAAATAGCAAACCTAGTAATTAAATCTGATATAAACAAAAAGATTGAAGGAGTTTCATTTCCAAAAAGGACAGGCTAAATAATCCAGACCAACCCTTCCAATGAAAATAACTAAAAAACCAGAAATAATATTTTAAATAAAAGTCTGGAAAACTAAAATGACATAAAGACATATAAGACCAAATGCAGAAGAAACTCATAGAGGTCAGTCCATATTTTCAGGCTACTTTCTCCCTGAAATATCAGCCCATTTCAGAAAAGGCAGCTGAGACACTGAGAAGCTGAATAGTGTTTAACAGATATGTGGGGGGAAAATGAAGTTAAGAGCCTTTCCAAGGAAGGAGGTACCTGGTTAAACCCCCTACCAATCCCCTAGCCTTCGGGTTGGAATCTGAAGGACGATACACTAACAGTAAGGGTGGACCAGAAACGGTTAAAACCTGGCACTGAAGTTTCATATTGAAATATCTCAACAAACAATAAGGTGATCCATGACTGCTATGGCCCCTAGTCTATAACACAAAGCAAATATGTCCTCTCATACATAATAATTATCTAAGCAACTTTTCTTTGCAGAGAATGAAATATATTTTCTGTCATCAACAGAAGGTCCCATTAAGAGACTTTTAAAAATGAGAAGAAACAGTTGTAGAATGGGAGACAATATTTGCAATACATATAACTGACAAAGTGATCATACACAAGATATATAAAGACCTCCCACAAATCAATAACAAAAAGACAAGCAACTAAATAAAAGAGTGGGCAAAAAAGCAAACTGCAGTTTCAAAAACGAAAATAGCCAGTAGCGAACAAACACATAAAAAAAGGTGCTCATCAGCATTAGTAATCATGAAAATGCAAATTAAAACCACGATGAGATACCATAAACACCCAACATAAATAATGGCTATTACCGAAAGACTCAATAGTATCAGTGTTGGAAAGGATGAGGGGCAACACGAATTCTCACACTGACAATAAGAGTATAAATTAGTGCCGCCACTTTGAAAACCTACTTTTCAGGACCTACTGAATTGGAAGGCACCTAGCAATTGCACTGAATGTACCTACAGAAATGCAAGCGCAAGTGCACTTAAATAATAAAATCAGTCACCACAGCATTACTCATAACAGCCCAAAATTTGAAATAATTCAAATATCCATCATGAAATGTTACAATATATTACAGTATATTCATACAATGGAATACTAAAGAGCAATAAAAATGAACTAACTGCAAGTACATGACACAACACCCAGAAATATCGCAATCATAATGTCTAGCAAAAGAAGTCAGACACAAAAACATGTCCTGAATGATTGCATTTATATAAAGTCCAAAACAGGCAGAATTAATCTACAGGGTGAAAGTCAAAAAAACAGTCATCTTTAAAAAAGAAAGAGTTAGTGATTGGGAGGGCAAACAAGGAGGCTCCTGTGTGCTGGTGATGTCCTAGTTCTAGATCCGGTAGCAGTCACATGGGCACGTTCACCTTGCAATAATTAATCGAGTGCATTATACCCCCAAATTTTAAAAATTATAAAGAAGAACAAAGACAGAAAGCTTCAGCAGCTTTCGCTGTCAAGTGGCAGGCTCTGGTCTAGAGAAGAGCCAGAAGGCCAGTTAGTACGGTATGGAGGGCCTTAGAGCTACATTCTTGAAAGTGCACATTCGGCTCCTGTGGAGAAAGGGTGTACAGCAGAGACTGGCATAAATTTCTTTCTGTGTGAACAACTGCAAAGAAGACAGGCAGCAATCTGTTCATCTCAAAAAATACCTTTTTGAAGTAGATATTGTAAATATTTTAGACAGCTACAGTGTAAATTAAAGGTGCCCTTGGTATGCCTGGGAAAATCTAGGACTTTATGTAAGAAAATAAGTATCCCATGTCCTGATCACACATTAGATGCCACACCACCATGCACAACCCGAGTTTGAGATAATAAAACTCGAGAATCAGGGGTATTTTCAATCAGTACTACCCAAGACAAAACAGACAGCAAGGTCTCTAGCAACTATGTACAGACTTACGTGAGATAACCTGAAATACTTAATAGGAGTGCTACAGAACCACTACCAAAAATTCTGTGTTTCTCAAATATCATTTATATCATTTAACAAAAGCTATAGAAGCATAACTGACTCAATACAATTTAAAATACTCATAATAAAACTCTAACAATTAAAACAAATGATAATTATATCTCTAATATACTACTGCTGTAAATACTCCAAACTTAAATACTTAAAATTCACGAACATTTTATAAGAGCTGTAAAACATATTATTAGACAAAACGACATATACCATCCAAAAAGTTAAAATTTACTAAACTTCATTGCCAGTATAGAGTCCAGCCACCCTCTATACCACAGGTGGGGAAACTTTTTTCTGCCAAGGGCCATTTGGATATTTATAACATTCGCAGGCCATACAAAATTATCAACTTAAAAATTGGCTATGAAAAAAGCTCCTAGATACACTGAATTTTGAGTCCTGCCTATGGTTGCCTTGGCCGGGCCAGACCAAATGATTTCCGGCACCAGGCATCCCTGCCCCTGCTCTGTACCATCTACACAAGAAATAAAACTTTTTATAAACAAACAGTCCTCACCACTTCGTGTTTTTGGGTTTCGCCAAGTTTTTCAGTCAATCTTTCCAAAACCCTTCTTGTTTCAGCATCCGACCTAGGCAACAAAGAAAAATATTTTAAGTTGGCTACTTGAGAAAATATATACCATTAATAAAAATTACAACATAATAATGTTATTACATGATATTCTACCACAGTGGCTTTCAAATGTTAGCAAACATATAAAACACCTGAAGGGCTTGTGAAAAACACAAAGTGTTGAACCCAACCCCCAAAATTTCTGAATCAGTACCCCTGGGATGGGGCCCAAGTAGCTGCATTTCTACAAATTCCTAGGTGATGTTGACGCTGCTGGTCTGGGGATTACACTTTGAGAGCCACTGCTATACCAGACCATTACCTTCAATAAATAGGCTGCAACATCTTCCATTTTAAATTACGAAGGAAGAGAGGAAAAGAGGGAGAACAAAACTCAGTCTCATATCCTTTCTAGCAATTCATAATCAAATTACATCAAACTGGGTCCTCACTAACTTATCTCCCATTACCTTTTCCCATCAAATCAGTAATGTACAGGATCAATAATAAAATAGTACAGAAAGACTTACAAAGAAAAGCAAGGCCTTCCTCTCTCACACCTCCTCGCCTCTAGCCCACGCCCCACCGGCAACCATGTTCCACCACTTCCATTCTTAATTCTTTGCTGGCTACTTCCATCATTTTCAATTCAACATTTTAGATTGGCTCCGTTTTGAAACCTTTAGCTCACTCACACTCCTCTCCAATTTTGGATGAATGTATTGCTATTTTCAGTTCTTTATTAGTTATCTGTGTGACTTGCATAGTATACTTATACCTCTCATCAAAATTCCATCATACAGAATCGATGCTTTTTGGTTACCTTCTGTCATGCTTACATTTTAGTCACCTTCTTACTTGGATCATTCATTTTCTTGTGCTTTGTTTTTTTGCAAGTTTCTCACCTTCTGGCCTTCTATGGGCTTTATCACATTATTGATATTTCTCTCCCACATGTTACTGAATCATTTATTAGAATCAACTCCATTCAACTCCATTACTCTCAGGGACACGTCCTTCCTGCTCTAATTCAGAGATAATGGTTCCTAAGCCAGCTATGTGGCTCTCATTCTGGGGATTATTTTCACTGAATTTCTGAGTTAGTTTTACTACTGTATTTTTTATAACCTGTATCTTCCTCTTTCTTGGTAGCATCTATTTTACTTATATATTCTTGCGTAATTTCCTTAGAAAGAAGTTACCTTAAAAGGTAAATTTTCTAAGTCTTTATATCTCTGAAAATGTCCTTACTTGTACCTCTTTTTTAGCTTTTGTGGTCCCGTGTGCTCCTGGATTTCCCACTTCTCACTAGCTGATGCTTCTGGGTCCAGTTCCTCTTTGTACATAGCTTCTGAGTATTACAGTGTCTTAGCATTCCACCCTGTCTTCGATGCTCTCACTATCGTTTCCCTCTAAATATCCTCCATTTCCACAGTTCCAAATGCCACTTCTACATACTGACCACTCTTAATATCTCTAAAAGAGACTTCTCCTTTGAGCTCCAAAGTAAATACCTAGCTGAGTATTTTACATTTCTATTTGATGTCTCACAGACATCTTAAACCTAACATATCCAAGGTCAAACCCTAATTCCTACACCCCCACCTACTTCCACCAGTCTTCCATATTTCAGAAGTGGAATTACCATCTACCCAGTTACTCAAGTCAGAAATCTGGGAGTCATCTTGGGCTTATTCTCCCTTATCCCCTCCATGTCCAGCACACTGCTAAATCCTACCTCTTCAATATGCAAAAAAGTACCTTGAAACACACTCCTGTCCAGCTGCCCCTTGCCATAGTCTGATCAAGCCATGACCATGCGTCATCTATTAATGCAAAAACCTTCTAACTCGCCCTCCTCGAATCAATTCTACATATGGCATCCAAGTTAGGTGAATTATGGATGAAACTTTATTTAATCCTTTCTAAAAGCTTGCTTTCCAGTGTACTTTTTACAATAAAAGAAAAAATTTTTAAATTAATAATTGAATGAGCATATCAACCTTTCTAAATCAGACAGAAAAATAAACCTAGCAACTTACTACCCAAGATAGTTTTATAAACATTAATTAAAAATTTGTGGTAAAAATAAAGCAGAACTGGATCCTAAAGTCTTCCTCATCCACAAAGTTAAGCCACCAAGTTTCAGAAGAAATATGACTCCTGTTTTGGGTTAAATAAAGTTTCTCTTCCTCACACATACCTCCAGGTCACACAAACTATTACTAAATGGTACCAGCCCATGGACCAGTAGATTTCCAGTCCACCACTGCACATCCAAATGTTCATTTAAACTAACCAAATAAGTCATCCCTGCAACCTCCCCTGCATCTTCTTACAGGACAACTACTTCTAAACTCACATGCCAGGGCTTAACTTATACCCCTCCTTCGAGTGGGTAAAAGCTCCATCATAGAGCCACTCCAGGAACATACTCTATTAGAATGTTGGTGCCGTTCTGTTGACTTTATCAACTTGTCAAAAAAAAAATCTAAGTATTAAATTAACTAACCCTTATCAGTTTAAAAGATTAATGATATAGCTCAATAATATAGCTCAAAATTCAGTAATTTAAATGCCTCATTCCTATCAGCTAAATATGAAAATGACCTTGAACCACAGTGGGCCTTACTGCCTGGATTTGAATTCTGACTCCATCACATCCCCATCTGATCTCCAGCAAACTGAGTTATCCCACCTCTGTGCCCATTTCCACATCCAAAAAATGGAGGAAATAATGACTACCTCATTAGGATTTTGCAAGAATGAAACCTAAAGCTACCTGGCATGATATATATGTTCAATAATGTTAACTAGTAGTATTAGTAATAATAGTATTAGTGAGGTCTTTAATTATTACTAAACTTCCTGCTTTCTTCATATAAAAGCAGGTAAGTTATACAAAATATAGTTGATATTCATAGATTTAACAGTTATAGTTTTGACTCTTTTTGCTATAGCAACACCAAATTGGTGTGTGAAATGATTTCATTAGCTGGAGTGGGAGTTAGCAAGGGAACTTGGTAAACAAATTTTAATTCAGCTCTGCTGTTCCCTAATCATTGCTGCACAGATTGTGACCCTTGAGAAGGGATACAAAATCTTTGTTTCTTGTAAAAACTTGGCCTCCAAATGAAAGCCAGCTGTCACAGCTGATGAGGAAAATGAAGAGACAATGAAGAAATTTTAAATAAAGTAACACTTCTTGGGGACTACCAAAAACTGACAAAACTGCACAGACTGGGCAGATATAAACCACTGGCTTTTGAAGATTTCAACTGAAAGCTGAAATATCAGATACTACAATGGGCCACATTCATCAATCAACAAATTCCACATTATGCTTTTTATTTTATAGCTCCATTGTTAGTCAGGTGGTCTCTGTGTCTGTCTGTCTGTCTCCATCTCTCTCTCCTCAACGTATTTGTAAATCTACCTCTTTGCTAACATTCTACAATGTATGTCTCTGCAGTGTCAGCATTCCATTGTAATAAGTTAAAATGTTTTGAAAAATATGAAATTAACTTCTCTAACATTGAGTCATCATGATACATTCTAAATTCAAAGGTCTTGAATGTCTTACTATAAAAACGCAGCATAGCTTTTTAAATTCATGTGAACATGTCAATTATAGACCCTACTTTCTTCTTCTAATAACTTGTGCCTCCAGTGAAAACCATACTCTGCTTTTACCTGCTTCTCCTGGCCAGCTCCCGGTTGAAATCATCTCCAAGGCGAACTTGCTCACTGCTGAGGTCTCGGAGGGACTGATGAAAAGCATGTAGCTAGAAAAGGCAAAACATAGTTATCCACTTAGGATTCTGCTGAATTCTTCCATGAAAATTCACTGAGGGTAAGAATAAGAATTTGTTCTTTATAATAAGGCCAAAATTTTATAATGTTATTAAAAATGAGAAAAAAATTAATATCTACTCTGAAAGAAATAAAATATTATTTCCAAACAAAAGCAATTTTTAAAAAGTAATATTTAATATTAACCATCACATCTCTATAGTACAATAATTCCACTCCTTATAGATAGCCTAGAAAAGGGGTCAGCAAACTGGTACAACAGCAAATATTTCAGGTTTTCGAGTTATCTGGTCTCTGACAGTCATTCAACTCTTCTATCATAGCACCAAAGTAGCCATAAACAAATGAACATGACTGTGTTACAACAGAGCCTTATTCAAGTAGACCACCCCCTGCAGCCTGCCAACCCAGACTGCAGAGAAACTCTCCCCACGTGTACCAAGAACCACGTACAAGAATGTTTGGAGCAGCCTGTTCATAATAAGAACACTGAAAACAAACAAGAAATCCATTAAAAATAGAATGGAAATAAATAAATTGTAATATATTGCTCCAGTTGTGCATCCTATAGCAGTAAAAGTGAAATGATCAAACCTACCTACACATTAGTAAGACTGAATGTCAAAAACATAACATTAAATGGAAAAATCAAGTTATAAAAGGTCTACAGTATTATTCCATTTATAGTTTAAAAGCAAGCAATCCTAAACATGATTTAAGTAGTAAAAATGATTTTTTTTAAATAAAAAGCAAGATGATTAACATAAACATCAAGACAAGCGATAACACTTGGGGAAAGAAGGAATATAAGAGGCTTTGAGAGTATAATAATGATCTATTTCTTGGCCTGGGTGGTGGTTACATGGATTTTCATTCATATTGTCGTACTTTTAATTGTAAATATTTATATATGTATGCATATGCTATAATTTATAATAAAAAATTTTAAGCTATACAGACTTGCAGAAACAACAAATTGATTTGTTTCAACAAATGTACATTGAGCAACTAATCAGTGCCAACAATTGTGCTGGGAAACAAGTAGCTAACAATTCAACATGGGAGACAGATAAGTAAACAAAACCACAAATGTCTCACCGGGGCATTAAGGAGTACACAGTCACGTGGAGCTAGAGGGGATCTTTAAAAAATGGACTTAAAATGAGGAAGAACAATTAAAGAGAAAGGAGTGGAGGTGATACAGTGGATGAACAACAGACCACTCACTTAAGTGTCATCATCGTAATTTTCCCATTTTGCAAACCAGAATCCTAGGACTCACCTTTGACAGCCCCATTTCACTCATTCCCACCCTCCTCAAATGGTCATCTGATCTTCAAGACCTTGCATTTTTTTCCACCAAATAGCTTTTAAGTCTATCCCCTTCTTTCCAACTCCATTTCTCCTAATCCAAGTGGCCATTATCTCACACCCGGAATACAGCAATCTTTTCCTAATTTTCAATACTAGAGCCAGAGTGATCTTTTCACAATAGTTCTCACCCCCTTACAAGGCAGTGCTCCATATTTCTTTAGCCCCATGGCCTTCTTTAATTTACGCATACATGCTACCCTCCTTCCTGCCAAGGTATTTGTTCTACCTTGAATGACTCTTAGGGAACCTTTGGATCTCAGCTCAGCAGCCATGCGTTCTTGGAGAAGCCTTCCCTGACTGGGGCAGGTCCCTCTCCTATATATTCCCATAGCCTTGTGCTTCTTTCTGTTAGAGCATGCATCTCTGCACATAATTATGGATGCATTTATGCACTTATTTGACTAATATCTAGCTCCCACTCTAGATTATAAGTTTCACGAAAGGCAAGGATTTTGTTCATCACTGTTTCCAAGCACAAGCACTTTCCCAGGACAGAGGAACTAAACAAATGGAATGAAAGGGTAAGTGAGTAATGTTAGGATCTTGTTCTCTGCTCCAGGTTTAATCCTATCATTCATGCTAGCAAGTTATAACTACCAAAAAAATAACACAGTCAAGGAAAAGTTTCTACAAGGTGTCTTGCAATGCACTCGGTCCTGTTACCTCTTGATCTACGCTGCAACAAGCGAGAGCTGCAGACGAGTATCCTAACAAACTCGGAACCCTCAGTCCTCAAGCTACCAAAACAAAGATGTCGAAGCCCCAGCCCTTATCCAATTAATTTAGCTGACCAAGGCAACAACATCTGTTCAGCTCTTGAGGGAAACTCTAAAGAAGCAGAAAAAGAAGTATGTCCATAGAACTAAAACTTCTGAAATCTTTAGTGAATACATAGAAAAATATGGAATTTCTTGCTTAATAGAAAGAAATTCAACAATCAGAAAGACACTAATGGGAAAATCAATAGGTTAACCACACAAGGACTAACTTAGCAAAACAGAAAGTGGCTGACTTGGCAAGGCTTACGGAAGAGTGAGCCGCCGGAACAAGGAAACAAAACATGTCCAAATAAACTCACTTAAATCATTCTACAAAATACTATCCTTGATAACAAAATTCAAAATAAATATATGATGATAATTAGTACGTTGAAAATAAAATAGTTTACTTGGTTTTTAACAACTTAGTACAAAGTTACTGACGATGAAACTCTTGGTTAAAATACAGCCATAAAATTCAAGTGTCAGTCATTTATACAGGAATGTAAGGCATACAGGGTACAGAATGGCACCAAGTACCTGGCCCACGTCATCGGTCTCCTGAACAAATCGAATGCCAGCTCTGGATCTAACTCGTTTACTACCCTGTTGATCCCCATAGTCCTTGAGAGGCGAGGTAGGTGGAAAACGGTGGCTTTCTTTACAAATGAAAGAAAAGGGAGAGGGTAAAACACCGCATGAGAGGAAACAACCTGAAGTTCTGCTCAGTAAATACACAGCAGATGTGAGTATACACGTGTGCCCTCAGCCTGGACTATTTCCCACATACGTTACTGTGGCCATAAAATTCCACAACATTGGCACTACTCTTGCTCTTAAAGCTGATAAAATGAATAGAAATAAGATGGAAATAAAACACATCAAAAATTCTAATTTGCTGTACTTTTCACAGAAGCAATACATTCTCTCTCACATAAAAATAACTGCTAAATAAAAATAACTTTCATGACTCCTAAAATAATACTAATATAACAGAAGTTTTCAAATAATAAATTAATCTAAAATATCAATGGCATTTAAAAATCAATACAAACTAACTCTATAAAGAAGAGTAGCTGATTTGCTCAACTTGTAATCTTTATTATCATGATCAATAGCAATGTTAACAATGCGAGCTACTCAAGCTCGCTCTATCTAAATCACCTCTCCTCACTGCAGACTCTTCTATTCTTTTCTATTCTAAAGTCTTTTTTATTCAAACATAAACCTCAGTGCTGTAGGAAAGTACAAGATTAATTACAGGCAAACTACGTGTTTTCACTTTTAATCTAACCATTGAATTCTAGCTGCACACCAAGGATGAAGTTCACCTGTTCTTAAGTGTCATAGGATATTTCACTCATAATCAGATTTTTTTTAAACTACGAAACTAGTACTCCTAATCCAGAAACTATATCACACAGTAAACCCTATTTTTGTGTTTATTTTGCTTGATGGCAGATGCTTAAATTCAAGTTTTGTCAGGTAAAGCTCTGTGTGGTCTATAGAGTCCAAGAACAACAAAGTAACACACTCGTAAGAACAGAGAACTGTTAAATATATTTTTAAATATTCACTATGAAATCCTTGACTGCATCTTTAACACCTTATTTGTATGATTTTATCTATGGACTGTAATTATCCAAAGATTAAATAGATTCACTATGCACTTCGGGACTATTTTTAAAACAAAAAAGGGTTTTCAGAACATCTGTAGCATTTACCTGTCACAGTGCCACCATCAAGGTCACTTGCACTCAGACTTGTAACAGAAATACTTCTCCCTCCTGAGTGTCTCAATAAACGTTGACTCCGCAGTTGGCCTATTGATTGTTCCAAGCTTTCTTTTAACTAAATTAAAGAATATAATGAAGGGAGATTTATTCTCTTTCAACAACTTCCAAATACAAATAGACTAGACATTTTAAAAGCTCTTTTTAAAATATCTGGGTTCCCAAAGAGAATTTATATCAGAGAAAATTCTTAACTCAGTTATGTTAGAAAATATAAAAACAGTAAACATAAATATTTTAAGAAGCAATTTTAACATCTGGTTTTAAACAGCATCTGTCACTACCTATTCCATCTTTTTATTACCAGAATGTAAAAGTGACGTCTACTATCTAAGGGTTTACAAAACCAGATTGCAATGTCTAATTGACGTCCCACCATGCTTAGAAACATAACAAAGCCCACACACCTGAAAAGAGAGAAAGCCGTCCTCCTCCCTTCCTTCAGAAACCCCAGATCTGTAACAAACAGGAAACTCAACAGCTGTCCCAGTGACACTGCTCTTGAAACAACGTGTACTGCCCAACTTCATACCAGACCATCTTTCACTCATCCAGAGTCTCAAACCCCAGGAAACTGCATGCTCTGATGTTGGATTGTTAGTACATACTAAAGATTACAGTTGTCCAAATGCTCCCCTCAGATTATTAGGGAGTCAACCAGCAGGAGAGAAAAGAAGAGATCTTTTGAGACCTAAAGAGCTACATTAAATAAAAACACGCTAAGTGCTAAGGTATTACCCACACTTGTACACAGCTATATACTTACAGAGAGGATTAAACTAAAACCCCAGGGAACAAAATACAGGAGGAATAACAGATGTTGGAAATTAATCATTTCAGAAATCAGATAAAGAGTTAGTCAAACTATTTGGCAACTTCATTTTATAAAGGTATATCATAAGCCACTAAACAGATGAACACGCTGATAAAGAACAAAAAATGAAATGTGAAAAGTAAGTAGCGTAAAGATATTTTTTATAAATATCATGGCAAAAACAGGTCCTCCACCTAAAATACAAACTAAAAATGCAACAGAATTAAAATCTACACTTAAAGTAGCAATAACACAACAGACGCTGCACAAAATCACAATGTATGAAACCAATCTGATCACTCCTAAAATACAAAAACAGAGAAACAAAGAGATGAGGTATAAAATAATGCAAGTTTTGTGAAACGTTCTAGGATTATAACTCCTAACTAGGTGCAAAAGCAAACCACACTTGAAATTAAATGAAAATGAAACACTAATCAAGCTCAATTTAATATGAATTTAGTGTGCTATTTCGCTGAAACTAAATCGATGTTCCACACAAGACTATGGTACTGATTCCAAAGTGCAGATTCTTGGAGGCTAGCCTGACAGCATCACCAAGGACCAAGGGATGACTCCATTCTTCCCTTTCCCACATCTGAAACACTGTAAACCAGCTTCACAGAACATGCAATGAGATATTTTCACAACTTAACATAAATGCATCACTTACATATTAGATCTGTTCTTTCACCTCTGCTCATTTGACATGAGACTAAAACAGCTGAAGCATTACTACTATGTACCAGTACGAGTACAAATAAAACACAGGGACTGAAACTGAATGGCAGTACTTGTTTATAAGATAGTTATCCAAATTGCTAAGACAGGCTTTTAAACTTAGAAGTCAAGTTGAGTAGGCTCCCTCTATCCAAAGATGAAATAATTTGCACATCAATAAAAATATTAACTACAATGGGTTAAAACACTTCAAATATGCACAACCTTGTGAGTTAATAATCCTCAAAGAGAAAAAAGTCATTGGTTATCACTAGAAAATGCTAGGAAACCAACTCAATTTTAGAAAGTAGTAAATAAATGAATTTTTATAAACTGTATAAGCTTTCAGGTTAATATTAAAATAAAAATACCAAATTTTAAAATTCTCATAGGAGATCTCTGAAAGCCCTGTGCTGTCTCTATTTGAAAAAGTCTTATTAGAGACAAAATATAAGTCAAGCTCAATGAATTTTTTCTTAAATTTATAACTCCAAAAGACAGACTACCTTGCTAACCAAATCTGTAAAAGGAGCTCAGCCACGCAGCAATGGGTACTTCAAATAAGAGACATGATCAGTGAAAGCATATGCTGCTTTCCCTGCTCCTGGCCACATCTTTCACACTGAATCAGAGAATAACTTCCACACATTTTATTTTGAGGATAAAATAGAACAAGGTAGGTAAAATAATTAGAACAATGCCTAGTGAAGATTAGAATATTCAGGAAAATGGTAGTTTTTATTGTTATGAATACAGAGAATGAATATAAGAGCAAAAAAATAAATGGAATAAAGAAATGAGATGTTCTAATTTGGAGAAGCTCTTGAGAAAAGTTTGTCATCCCCTAAAAATGACTTCACTGAATTCCTTGGCTGCTCATATAAAGACTCTTGATCGGAGGCCGTGTCAACACTCCCACAACCAGCTATTTCTTCTGTAACCCCACACATCACTCCTCCATAATGTGATTCAAATTTCACTTCCAGCACTACCATTCTCATTTCCTCACTGCACTTCCATCTTTGCGAGCCAATTCCTTTTTTTCACTTTTTATTTCTGTAATGCAGCATGCGGAATCATCACTGGGACAAGGAGGTATCACAACTATCCATGTTCACCGTCTGTGACCAACCAGCAACAGACTTCAAAAGCAGCGATCTGTGATTCACAGAGTAATGCGTGGACGCAAGAGCTAGCAGCGAAGTTAGTGCTTCACGTAGTTACTCACAGTCACTTACTGTGCTAACTGAAACTTGAATTGTATTGTTTGGAGACTGGTGCTGACTGACCATATGGGGGAATGAACGTCATGCACACTGGAGGCAGGCCACAGGACTGCTGTGCTTACTTTAGAGTCCTCAAAGTGCTGCCCCGTGCATTCACAAGAGGTTTTACAGCCACACTCAGTGGAAGGGGATGCTAACTCCACCCCGCCTGAGATCAGAACTCCATTTTTTGTTTGTTTAAGTAAAAACCATAATACCAAATTTCATAAACTGCAAGTTTCTTGACCACTCCCTGGAAAGCAAGGTTTCCAAGCAGTAGTAAACAGCTAGGAAACTAGGCACTAGCTCCACGGTGTCAGGAATGCTAAAGAAATAAATCATTCAATAAAATTTGGCTTCAATAAGACAAGATGAAAAATGGCAAAAAAACAAAACAAAAAAACCATGCATAAACTTCCTTGGTCAATATATAACATAAGCAACTATTTCATTAATAACCAGTGTATCTCACAAATTCACAATCTCAACAAAACTAATCCCATCCTTGACTAAGCTCATTGTGAGAGGAAGAAAAAAAATTACACTAAAAAAACCACCAAGAAATTCTTAAAAGATATCTACCAATATTCCACAAAGAGACAATGATAGAAATAGTGACTATGTACGCATAAATACAGTAGCTACCACATATTCATCAAATAATTAGCTTCCTTACAAATGAAAACCATAACTTAAAAATATATATATACACACAAAAACTCAGCAACAACCTTGGGAAAATTCTAAATGGTACAATTTAAAGTAGTCTTAAATTTTGGAAACCATTTAAAGATCCCATTTAGTTTCTTCAAATACTTTCCTACTCCAAATTGTCCCCGGTTTTTTAAAATCCCCTAGCACATATTTTACAGAAATGCATGCACATTTGGACATGATTAGATAACTGTACTTAGCTGCACAGTTGTGCAGAAATTGGGAACATCTAAATATTTTGTCTAGTCATTTGGTCTTGTTTCACCTGACACTAAAGAGTCAGTATTTAGCAAACATTCACAATGTATACATCACTGGAAACCATGGAGACAGTTTTGTAAGTTTAGATATATCTATATGTTGACCAAAAAAATCCCAAGTACTTCGATTTATAAATGTTAAGGATCAGCTTGGCAAAATCCATGGCAAGGAGGCAGAAAAGAAGTCACTTTAAATATTCTGTAGGGGATAATACTGTCTGTCATCCACAGGTGCTTTGATTGTTAAGTGCCTTAGGCTCGGCTTCCCTTCACTGCCTGCTTCTCTACAGAATGCCAAGGCCGACCTAACAGGGACTGCAAGACAGATTGGCTGTAGAGCTAATTTATCAGCTCTATTTTGGCTCCTTACGATCTATTTATTTTCTACTATAAAACAAAAAGGGAGAGGAAGAGGAGGGGGGAGGAGGGGGAGGAGCTTTATAAAATTAAACAAGAGTGCAAATTTATGGTATGCACACTTTTCTGGTCCCACCATCTGTTACTAAAATGTATTTTTTTAAATGGTTGCTACTATTTTTATTTACCAAAAAGTCATTAGCTCTGGCCTAACCTCTTCATATGCTGATTTATGGCAACATAGGCCCATAATAATATTCCTGAAATTTGAAAGTTCCCTTTCAAATAGTATCATTTTTATTTATATCACTATTTTATTTTTAAATGAAAACCCAAATATTCAAAGCCATGTGTCACATTCTAACCACAATTTTAAAATAATTTTTAAAATATTTCCACATAATATTTTGAATGTGAATAAATGAGCAGTCGTGGGAAATGGAAGGCACTCTTAATAGTACGTTAGTGTATTTTGGGTGGGCGAATCATTTACTCATGAGGAAAAAGCAATACTGCGTATGCTATCTAATTTAGCATATACTTTTATATCAGAATAATCAGATACACATATCACTGTGAATGGTGCAACAGATTATGTTGTTTATAGTCACAGTGATACCCTCAAGAAACTGAAGTTAAACCCAGTGAATTCAAGGAAAGAAAAGCAACATGTACTGAATGCCTATAACATTCCAAGTACAGTATTAACAGAGCAAATGCTGAAGGTAGAGGAATTATTGGATGGGTTGAAGAAATAGTAAGAACATAATTGTTTAACAAGTATCTGAAACAGTGTGACCACTTCAATAAATGTTATAAGGAGGGTTATATGATTACGCCCATTTTTCAGATGATGAAACTCAAGTTCAGAAAGATTTAGGAGCTTACCCAAAGCAACGGAATGGTTTCTAGCAGAAAAATCAGGACTCAACTTGAAGTCTGATTCCAAAATCTGCATTTTTCCACTAGAACCAAAGCAAAATTCTGTAAAAATTATTCTCCTGTCCAGGAGTTTCATGAGAGACTTGGTAATAAAATTTTAAACACAGAACTCTAAGAACCTAACTCCTAAGATCTGAAAAGAAGCCAGCAGAATTTAATTGTGATTACAAATTCTTACTCTTAGACTCTTACTACTTTAAAGTTATTAAAAGACTATGACCAGTTCTCACCTTCAAGACAATTAGTAAAACTCAGCCAGAGAGAAAGGGGCAGATACCTTCAGCTTTGAGATATTACAGGTGGCTTGTGCCTGGCTCTAAATCATTAACATTATCCTTCTGGGGTGTCACTAAGTATGTTAGACAACTGAAACCCACTGAATAGAAGAAAAACCTGGAGTTTATTATTCAACATTTAAATTCTTCCAAAGTTCATGTGCCAGATGGTAACATCCTATTACTCCCAAAGGGAAATTTTAAACAGAGCATTTAATTAGGAGAAAAATTACCTATTAATGGAAGCCTCTAAGGCCTAATTTGATATTACTATATTTTAACCAATCTTTACCTTAAAAATGAATAAATCAGCTAATTTGAATCAAGGGAACTGTATTTTGCTTTTATACCCAATATTAACTACTTTAGCCTCATCAGCTGCAGTCCACATTTCCACTGCAGAAGGCATTAACTTTTTATGTTGAATATTCTTTCTTGAGGGCATTCCATTTTTATAGCATTAACTCAAAAACAGACCCTGTTGTCTCATGAATAGGAACACAGAGTTCTAGAAATATTCTAAACACTAAGTTAATAAACTGCACTATTTAACACTGGAGTATAATATGTTCCAAATGTTCAAAACAAGCTTTCAAATAAAACCTTCCCCACAGGTCCTCTTTGGCCCAAATGTTCTTAGACCTCCCAAGAAATTTACAAAATGAGAAATAATGACACTTCCTTAAGGTTATGAGATTCAAGGAGCCCAAAGACCCTAAGTCATACTATCCAACTAAATATGGCTCATTGGCTGGCAGGCTCTAAGAAAGGCAAGTGGAGAATCAATGGGTGTTCCTTAGGAAGAAGGGGAAACGGATGCTGGAGAAGGCAAGCTGCAGAACCCGCCACACTGCCCAAGCGGCAGCCAAAGCTGCCAACCCTGACAATTGTCAATGACAATCCTAGCTCAGCACCAGATTTCTTCCCAATTCTGTTTCTGTATTTGTTCCATCTAACTCTAATTCCTGATATAGTATCAGCTATAATACCAATGACTTGTGTGACAATGGGCTTCTGTTTTTCAATCAGTTAAGACAATCTCCAAAATCTAGTTTATTAATGTAAATTATATAACCCTTCAAACTTTGAATGAAAAGTCCCAATTTTCAGAAATATAGATTCACATCACAAAAATGTGAGCAACCGTGAGGTAAATGAGGTAAATGAATTACGACGCTGGATTTTAGGATAACACCTTATCGTTGGCTCTGTCCCTGACTAACTGGGAGCCTGTGGACCATTCTGTGCCTCAGTTTTTTGTCTTGTAAATGAGGATTATAATAGTATCTACCTAATAGCATTGTCGAGAGAATTAAATGAGTTGATATTAAAAAAGCACCTGGGATATACTAAGCATATGGGGAAATTCCCAGAGAGACTGTGAAAAGGCAGGTGTTGCTTCTCCACAAAATACCACAGGACCCCCTGCTGATCCTCTCACACAGCTCAACTCCTCACAGAGAGGGCTTCAGATATCATCAGCAAAGAATTAAATTTAGGGTTGGAGGTTATAGAGATTCAAGGGAACAATAATGAAATTATATACATTGCAAGGAAAAGTAGTCAAAAGGGTGACCCAGCATGACTATTGACCCTTAGGCCTTATAAAACCAACAGCAATGATTCTCATAGTTCTCTTGTTGGGGGAGATCTCAGGAGGAAAACACTGTACCGATTATTTATATTCCCCCTCACCAACTGGCAAATTATGTTCACAAAATTAAACCCCAATAAAATAAATATTTAAATGCATATATAAAACATACATTTCCTGAGGTTTAGCAATAGAATCATTTATAAAATCTGTTAATAATAAAAGTTCTTGTCTTCCCTAGAGCAAAAGAGTTGATCTCATTTTCTAGGAAATCTCTTATATTTTAAATAAAAAATGCTAATTTCAATGAGGCAAAAGCTATTTAGCAGAGAGAAAAGTTTTAACAGTTGAACACTGGTTAAAATGGATTAAGCTGTTACAGGATTTTTTTTAAAAATAGCAGGTTTCACAGTAAGAGGACTTGTATAAAATGAAGCATAGTCTCAAAAATAAAAAACATCAATCTCCAGGGTTCCTCCCTAAATAGCACACACACTGATTTAAAGAAAATAAAAAATGGGTAATACTACCATGTACTTAAAGGACATCAAGAATATAAATAGAAAGCCTGGCGGTGTGGCTTAGTGGTTGAGTGTCGCTCCATGAGCCAGAAAGTCACATCAAGGCTCGATTCCTGGTCAGGGCACATGCCCAGGTTTTGGGCTCAGTCCCCAGTAGGGGGCGTGCAGGAGGTAGTGGATCAATGACTCTCTCTCATCAATGACGTTTCTATCTCTCCTTCTTCCTTTCTCTGGAATCAATAAAATCTTTTTTTTAAAAAAGAATATAAGTAGAAAGATTCATACAAACCACATATCCTTGGCACATTAAATATACTCATTTTCAGGTATAATATACTCCATCGTAGTAAATATTTTAATGCTAAGAAAGCAATTTTCATTCAGGAGCCCACCAGAAGCACTTGATGAGAGAAAGGCTCTTGCTGAGTTGCACATCTCCCCACAGATGGCAGGCGCTGCCCCAGGGAACTTACGGGGCGGGATGATCACTGCTCTACCAAGTGAGTATGACGCAAGGCAGTGAGTGATACTATTCTTCCGGTGTGCTGGTGGGGAAAATCACTGACAGTCAACTGTTTTAACAGGACAAGAATTTCAGGAAATTAAGGAGGAGACTCTAGACCAGACTAAGGAAGTCTGAAGCCAAAGAAAGAAACAGTGGCTCTCTTGTGTCTTATTTTTTATACAAGTGGCTTTGCATCCTATGTACTCACAGCTCATATGGAAATGAAGTACCTGTTGAATGCATTTACTTTGCATATACAAAAGCACTCTGAGAGTTCAGCATTACTCAACTCCAGGCCTACCACAAAGGCTTACTGCCATAGTAGAACACAGTTTGTGTTTTAAACGCTTATCTGCACAGAATTTTCTCTAATACATAATTTCATTTCCCAATTGCAAATTCAAAGAAAATTTGCTACCGTAAGCAAGTATCTAATATTCAACATGACAAAGTAGGATGTTCTCTGCTATTAGCTAGTGTTTTTAACTTTTCACTAATAAATTAAAAGGGAAAGTATTCATCCCATTATTAATAAGGTAGTTTAATCTACAGCATTTCATGAGCTATCCAAATATACAAAACCTATAGCTCCATCTATCAAATACATCATAAATCATAAAAATATTTTAGCTGCAAACAAGTCCAAGTTTCTTTTCTAAATGAAAGTAGTAGAAAACCTTATGAAGAAGCTACGTTTCCCTGTGTACAAGCAAATAATGATAACTGCACTTCTGTTTTGTATAAAGAAAACCACAATCGTCAATTATAACTTGGAAGTTCTGTGACAATTCAGTATAGCAGAGATATATATAAATCATTATAGTACAAATATAATACTAGTCTTATTAAAACATACACTCATAATTAGAAACATGAAGGAATAAATTTAACTGGGTTTCCAAGAGTTTGCAGACGAATTAACAAATTTCTAAGGAAGGAAATAATAGAAATTAAATTAATAAAATATTAATAAACAATACTCCTTTTATCCCAGAATTCTTGAGTATGCTTCCTTCTTACATCCCCATGTGAAGTAAGTACAAATTGGCACATCCATGAGAGGGCAATTTTGAAATATCTAGCAAACTGTAAGTGTACATATCCTTTAACCCAGCAACTCTGCTCTCAGGAATCACACATGATTATAGGAAAACATGTGGACCACAACGGTCATTGGTGCATTATTTACAACACTACCAAAAAAAAAATACACACACACACACACACACACACACACACACTGTATACACCCATACTACAGAGTATTATGTAACTGTTCAAAAGAATGAGGTATGCATCATATGGAAAATAATACAAACATATATATTACTAAATGAAAAAAGCTGCATAACATTACATATATTTCCAGTTTATAAAGCAATCACATGTATGCTTATACATGCATAGAAAATGTTTGGGAAGATATACAATAAACTATCAAAACTGTTACCTCTTTGGAATAGGATTTAGAAGGGCTATGAGATAGGAGATTTAGTATTTATTTAAACAATGAGCATGTATTATTTTAAAATAAACCTCCCTTAAAATTCTTAACTCCCCATGAGAGTTATCTGTAGCCCAAATTTAGTAAGTCTCAGTGTAATTCATGTCCTGAATTCTTCCCTCTCTGACTTAACACCTTCAAATTCTATGGAATCTAATCGATATAAGCTAGTTGGCAATCCATCTGATGAGCTAACTGAAATTTAAACTACACAACAGTGAAGCAGTCTAAAAGTTAAAGCTGTTCACAGTGATCACCTCCTTTAGATCACATCCCTGATCCTCAGTTCTGCATTTCCAAAAAGGTAAGAGAAAATACAAACATGCAAACATTCTTACGTGTTCTATAGCACCTGCCTGTCCATTACTATAGTCTCGATACTGTCCAAGCAAATGGTCTACTTGTCGCAGGTTCCGACTGGTGTCCTTGAGAAAGAAAACGGAGTTTATTAATTGTTCCAAACAACATTTTCCCAATCAGTCTTAGTAGTATGTCAAACAGCTAAGTCAACCATTTGTAAAGGTACAATTTGTATCAGAGTTAAGTCAGATATCGATATACTTCATAAATATCAAATAAATCTTAACTGAGAAACTAAAATCCATCTGCAATTTACTTGTGTGAAATCTGAGGCACATAATTTAAATCCTTACCCAAGGTACCATAAGTCGGCAACAAAACCATAAGCTGAAAAAATGCTCATTATCAATTTGTGCACCTCAACTAATTCACACCCTCTTCATGAAAAGAATGCTAAAAGAACTAATCTAGTAGGTTGTCTACAAGAGAAGCAAGCCATTGGGATTGGGATCCATGTTATTTCAATTATTACTTTACCTCAGAACTTAATTAGGAGGGGAAAAAAAGTATCCTTTAACCTTTAGCTATAAACAAAAAATTTAGTGCCAATCATAACAAAAATGGTTTCTACCTAAATATGCTAGGTTTCACCTGAGAGATTAATGGAGGTATTAATCTCTGTGCTAACCCTCCCCCTACCTCTTTTCCCAAGCCCATTTTATGAAAGGATAGAAACCACCCCAACTCACACTTCCAAACAGTTAAGGTTAGCCTGTAAATCAACACTGCATCTCACTATTATTCATCCATGAATCTACCAAGCCACAATATGACCAAATTCTCTGAAAGCACATGTTCACAAGAAGCTAAATAATGGTAATCCCTAATGGTTTCACTCCTAATATATATATATTGAGACATATAGATTGGTTGCGCCCCACATGCACCCCAATCAGGGCCGGGGAGCGAAGCCGCAACCCAGGTATGTGCCCTTGACTGGGAATCAAACCTGAGACCCTTTGGTGTGCTGGCTGATGCTCTAACTGCTGAGCCACACTGGCTAGGGCTACATTATCTGATTTGGAAATACTACCTCATCCCAGAACACTTTCCACACCTAGCATATATTTCAAATATCCTTCCTGACTATGGTAGGCAGAATACTGGCCCCCAAAGATGTTCAAGCCCTAATCCCCGGAACCTTACATGGCAATGGGATTGTGCAGATGTGATTAAGGACCTGGAGATGAGGGATTATCCCAGATTACTGGGTGCACTCAATGTAATTACAATGGTCCTTAAAAGTGGAAGAGGGAAGCAAAGGAGGTAGTCAGTGACATGGTATGAGAAGGATTCAACCACCCCTGCTAGCTGTGGAGGTGCAGGGACCCACCAGACAGGAAATGTGGGCAGCCTCTAGAGACTGGAAAAAGGCAAGGGTTCAGATATTTCCCTAGGGCCTCCAGAAAGGAGTGCAGCCCTACCAACACCCTAATTTTTGCCCAATGAGACTAGTGTCAGATTCTGACCTGCAGAGCTGTAAGAAAATGAGTTCCTGTTAAGACATTAGTTTTGTGGTAATTTGTTATGGTAGCAAAAAGCTAATACACTGACCAAAACTATTACTCAGCTTGAAGTATTTAAAATAGATTTAATGCAACCATTGTTAAACTAACCTGTAAAGTACTTGTTATAGTGTTGACCTTCTCGGTGACATCTACTGTAGGACGATTGTGAATATCCCTGTGTATTGACCTCGCAGCCCATCGACTCAATCGGTCTCGAGAGCGGAAGTGGTCTGAATCGCTGGAGGATTCTGCCATTGATGTACAGGAATCCTTAAAAATAAATCCAGGTCATGGTCAAGCAAATGGTCAAGGGCATGGGAATATAGATTAATTTAACTATTCACTTTTTGATCTTTTGAAGTTTATTACATTAGTCCTTTGGCTTATCATAATATCAACACACAGTCTGAAAATGTAAGTCACTTCCCCATGTAATTCTCCCTCCTTTAAAAGAGCAGTTCTTAAATATTACTTTATTCATGTTTATAACTCCAAGTAAGAAAAATCTCATGGTTTTGCACAATGTTCCTAAATTTTTTTCTTTTGAATATATCTTTATTGATTTCAGAGAGAGGAAGGGAGAGGGAGAGAGATAGAAACATCAATGATGAGAGAGTCATTGATCGGCTGCCTCCTGCACGCCCCCTACTGGGGACTGAGCCAACGACCCGGGCATGTCCCTGACCGGGAATCAAATCTCAATCTCCTAGATCCTAGGTCCATGCTCAACCACTGGGCTACGCCCAGCTGGCAATGTTCCTAAATTTTAAAAGCACTTTCACATACGGCACTTCACTTAATACTACTAGCAGGTAAGTAGGACAGATAGATTGGTATCTTTGCAATAAAATAAAATAAAAACCCAGATTCTCTAGGGCCTGTAGGTCTCACTATTAGTCTGATGTCCATCCTACTGAGCTATAAGAACAGATGTATCTTTAAACAAAAATGCAATGTACACAGAATGCACACAGAGTGACCTAAAATAAGAGAATCCTAGTATACAGGGAATACTCTCATGCACTAAATTTACAATATAGTAGAATTAAGCAAATGCTATAACAAAGGTACAAATCCTATAACAACAAATATGAGGGAAGATGGCATCATCTCCATCAAAATAGAAAAGCAAACATCCTGAGTATAATTTCATCAGTGAATAATTCTCTAAATATGTTTTTTCCCATCCTTACCTCAATTTTCTATTTAATGCAAAAGAAAATCAGCCCAGCCGGGCATGGCTCAGCGGTTGAGCATCGACCTAGGATCCAGGCGATCGGGGTTCAATTCCCGGTCAGGGCACATGCCCGGGTTGCGGGCTCGATCAATGACTCTCTCATCATTGATGTTTCTATCTCTCTCTCTCCCTGTCCTTTCCTCTCTCTGAAATCAATAAAGATATATTTAAAAAAAAAAAAAGAAAGAAAATCAGTTCATGCAAGACAATCTCAAAAGTTTCAGAAAACCTTTAATAGAGGTTGAAGAAACAAAATTTATTTGGGACAAAGAATATCAGAGAAAACTCAATTATCAAAATTGAAAGTTTATTGAGTATTCTAATAATTCTATTTTCTGCTAATGGAGGGTTAACGTAACTTTTCACATTAATTGTTATACTCTTCCTAAAAGCTATATGGCCATTTTTTTCTGGCTTATTAAGTCCAGTGTGATGAAACCTTTACTTAATGATCTAGAATATTCTGGACTTTTTGATCTTTATTCTGAATGCATCTGGGAAGTATGTGACCATACATCTAAAGAGAAGATAAAGGGGGTTTGCTAAGTGTGTATAGATCCTAGAGCATTAAATGAAAGCAGTCAAAATTTTATTTTTATTATTTTGTTTTAATTTATCTTTATTGTTTAAAGTATTACAAACGTCCCCTTTTTTCCAGTGATCCCCTCCCCCCTGCACCCTCCCAGGCCTTCACCACACCACTGTCTGTGTCCATGGGTTATGCACATATGCATATAAGTTCTTAGGTTAATCTCTCCCCTCTCCCACCCACTCCTGCCTTCCCTCTGAGAAAGCAGTCATGTTTTTAAAATACTAGATAAAATAAAACTAAATATACAAGCAAAGAACCTTTCTGTGAGTTTAGGTTTTTCCAAGTGAAAGAGTCTGACCTTGAAGCATCAGAAAAAGAATCAGTGGAAGGTCCAACCTCTTCATACCAGCTGAGACAGGGCTAGAGGACAACACCCTGTCAGGCTCATCCTCTCCTCTGCCCAAGACTTTCAACTCCCTACCACACCTGTCTTCTCTGGTTCTTGCCTCACTTCTACCTACAAGTACAAAGGTATAGTGCCCATGATGTGGCTCCCTCCCACATCAAGAAACACCAGCAAACAATTTGATTTCAACTTGACTACAAATAATTACAACTAATAATTTTATGGTTTTTAATGGTTTAGAGAAATGTTTAAAATAAAATAGTAGAGACAGATATAAGAAGCATGTATGCATCTACCACCTATAATAAATATTATTTTTCTTTTTCCTATTTCTATTATTCTTATTCTATTACCATTTATTTCTATTATTTTGAGAACATATTCTTAATATTATTTTTATTATTCCCCATTCTGACATGAGTGCTTCTAATATTTTCAATAAAATATTCAGAATACTATAAATGAAGTCTTAGTACCTTCCTACCCTACCCTTCACCCAATGCTATTCCTGCCCCACCTCCCCAGAGATAATATTAACATGATTTTGCAAATAGCTCTCCATGTTTGCATACTTCTACCATAAGTATATGTACTGCACAGTCTTTCTCTTTTTTTAATTTATTTATTGATTTTAGAGAGAGGAAGGGGGCAGGGAGAGAGAAAGAAACATCAATTTGTTGTTCTACTTATCTATGCATTCATTGGTTGATTCTTGTATGTGCCCTGACCAAACCTGAAACCTTGGTATATCAGGACAATGCTCTAACCAACTGCGCTACCCAGCCAGGAATGACACAGTCTTTCTTAATGGAACAAATGTTACAATCGATTAATAAATAGTAACAAGTAGAGATATGGGTTATTTTAAAATAGAGATATGCTTATTTTAAAACAGAAAATCTTAGCAGCATTAAATAAAGAACATTAAATTATGTCTGTCACATAATGCCAAAAAAAAGACCTATCACACCAACTAAAGATTACATAATTTTAATAAAATAGAATCACACTTTCCAGCACGAATTTCACTAATATACACATAGTCTCCAGCTATTAATTTCAATTACTTTGAGCAATAAGAGATGTTCTAACTCCTGCATCTGATGGAACACTTGTAGAAACATCAAGATTTAAGGTGAGATGTAGATAAGAATTTTGTATGACTGTTTTTTAATAGCATATGAAACATTAGCAACCATCTAAGGATTTTACTTTATTTTATTTATTTATTTATTTTTACACATAAGGATTTTAATTACAGAAGTGTAAAAAATGTTGAACTAAGGGAAATTAAAGAATCTGATTATAATACAAAATAGAAATTAGATTTTTATTGTTGATAAAAATTTAGCACTTCCTTCGACTATTCCTGACAATTCCAAAGGTCAAACATGACTCTCGCAGCTGGCTGAAAGAATGCCTAACCTTCCGTGTCGCAGTGCAGAAGACAGCTATGGCAGCAGAGGTCCAGCCTTACCAAAAGATGCCAGTCCATCATCAGCCAGCACTGCCACTGTGCAGACACAGAGTGGAAGGAGGGAGAAGGAGACGAATGAGAAAGAAGTGACCACTGGAGATGTCAAGAGGTTCCATACAGTAAAATGTAGGGAGGGCAATGACAATTGTTCCTGAGAGCCCCTTAATATAACTGACTAAAGAAAAGCAAAGAGCAGTAAATGCCAATTATACACCTTGTTCAACATTAAGAATGTATCATACTACAAGTAAAAATTTGTAAAAAAAGTACTGTATATCCTAATATCAGTGGCATTAATGAAATTGACCAGGCCTCTGAAAATCTCCCTAAAGAAATTGTACCCATAGTAGTACATTCACTCCAAGTTGATAAAAGCTTACTGAGAATGGTCACATAGAAAACAAATATGCATGGCCATTGAAAAAAACATTCTTCCTAATAACCTAAGAAATATAAATTAAATAATAAGGTACTTTTCTACCCTCTTAAGTTGTTTTCCTTTCAATAATAATCTTTATGGTTAGCCAAGCTGTAGGGGAAAGAGCATTCGTATGTTGTCCTAATGGGAATGTACAAGTTGATATAACTTGTCTGAATGTGAGCAAGCCATATATACCAAGATCAATTTGTACCTTTGACCAAGTAATTACACTTCCAAATCTTTTACCTAATAAAATCATGCACTGGAACATTCATGTACTGGAATAGTACACAGACATTAAACACCGTTTCTGAAGACATTTAACAGCAATGTAAGGGATAAAAGTATGAATCCCAACTTTTTAGTAAGCATTATATGTTGTCTGTATGTGACTATAAATTACCAGTATACAAATGAGAGGAGCAGGAAATGGCAACGATAAAACAGGGAAGAAAATATACCCAAAGTATACTTACCATCCATAGTTTACAGCAAATTTCTATTTTTTTAAACATTCCTATCTCTCCTAAAATTTCTACAATGAATGTATTATCAGAAAGAAAAACTTAATGTATACTTAAAAGAAAAACAAATATAAAAATGACCTTTAGGGATAATAGATTAATAAAAGGCTTACCACCTGGAAAATGTGTTTAAATAAAAGTTATACATGAGAACTCGCTTCTCTTGGTAGCTGTTTCCTTTTCCTCCCTGACAACTTCTTGACTATACTTCCTAGTCTCCAGACATTTGCTTAAGGAGAGTCATGCCACTAGTTCTCACCAACTGATGAGCTGAAGAAAGGGGATCACAATGCCAATCTCTGTTTCATAATGAAGAGTATTAACTGGACAAAGGAATCATTTATCATGAGTTTATGAGCTAAAAGAACATATTTTTAAATTATGTATAATTCTCACTTTGCAATTTTGCCAAAGGACAGGAGTTACTAGATTCAAAAACAGACTCTCAAAGAAACATTCTTTTTTTAAAAAAATATGTGTTTTTATTGATTTTTTTAGGGGGGGAGAGGGAGAGAGAAACATCAATGAGAGAGAAACATTGATCAGTTGCCTCCTGCACACCCCCTACTGGGGATCCAGCCCACAGCCCGGGCAGGTGCTCTGGCCGGAACAGAACCCACCCCTTTCAGTGTATGGATGATGCTCAACCAACTGAGCCACACTGGCCACGGTTCCAGCAACATTCTTAACACTGGAATGAACTTAAAAGTTGAAGGACTGTGTGAAATATATTAATGTGTACTGACATAACTTATGCAATCAAATTCTGCTTTGGAAAACAAATTAAAAATGGTTCGTGAATGATATTAACCATAATTACAATTTGAAGCCCAAAGAAGAATTAACTGGTAGGAAAACATCTATGTATACTCAAGGAAAATCTTCATCATTATTTTTAAAGATTTAAAAGGAAAACGTTCAGTTGGATTAGAAATCCAATCTCATTATCATGAGAAGTTTCAGCATGACATTTGTTAGAGAGAAAAAAGAGTTGCTAAATTTGAAGAATGACTGAAGAACTCTTAAGGAACAATTTTAAAGAGCTGAATTACCTAAATTCTGGTTAAAGGCGAGAAAGGCATTTCCTTCTGGGGAAAAAGCAGAAAATATTCTCTTACTACCACCTACTGGTACAACAAAACCTCTCATTTATGAGAAAGCAGTAACGTTGATGCTGTCTGCTTTTCAGATGCTGAACCTTCTCCAAGACTACAGACCACAGGTGACCTTCGGTGAAAGTCACCAGAGTCTTAGAGGAAGCTCTGGGTCTGAAAACAGACAGTACATTTCTTAAAATAGTTTATTTAGCTGTTTCCAATACATCAGTATTTAAAGGCGTAAGTATTGTTGCTTCTGCTTTAATGAACCTTATAAAGAAGACATACCACCACCAGAGCGAGTAATGAACCCTCAATTCGCTCCCACTGAGGATCCATCCATCAAAAACAAACGCCCATACGCAAACCTAAACACTGTGACCAGAAGGAGGAAAACTGCACTTGGCTCTGTAGTAAGAGGACTGGCGGTGAGTCTCTACAAACTCAAGTCCACCTCTTTGTTATCTGACCTAAAAAGCCATCAGATTGTCTTCATTATAATGATGCACATTTGTATGTATGAGAGCTGTAATTTATTGATTCTCAAGTCTCTTTTCCTCAGAGCAAGTTTAAAACAATTAGGATTTGCAAGCTGTTCCATAAAAGATAAGCACCCAGCACCAGGGGTGACATTTCACAAAACCTGACACGTGCATGTTAAGTAGGTGATTGCTTCTGCAGCCTCCGAGTGTCCCAGCCGTCCCCGTCCAAGGCAACCGTCCTCAAAGAACACGTTCAAGGTAATGATGTTGATATTTAAGGGGGTCGCAGGAGGTGGGGAGTGTGCTTTAAGCTTAATCATTATCCAAGTTCAAATTTTAGGAGGCATTTCTCGCTGCTTCAACAGCTGTGGGGCTTGAGAGCTCTGCCTCATGCTTCGAGAGAAAGGTTATCACGGACACTTTTCAGTTGGCCTCACTTCTTGATATCAATGCTCCTCTGTAACTTAATCTCCTCAAGCCCTCTTGCTAAATTCATATAAGATCAAAATCAACAGCCAATTCTCTGTTAAGTCAGTAGATAATGTAAGACACAGGAAACAGAATCAAACAGAAACGTAAGACCAGGCTGGGTGGCTGAGATGGTTGGAGCATTGTCCCGTGCAGGTTACGGGTTCAATTCCCAGTCAGGGCACATACCTAGGTTGAGGGTTTGATCCCTGGTGGGGCACATGTGGGAGGCAACTGATTGCTGTTTCTCTTTCTCCCTTCCTCTCTCGCTAAAATCAATAAAAAACATATCCTCAGATGAGGATTTAAAAAAGAGAGTGAGAAACAAATTCGTACATTCATCACTTAATGAATTACACCTACATTAGAAATGAAAGCTGAAAGTAAGTGATAGTCCTTGCCGGGAGAGAGAGAGCTGTAAAAGAGCTGTCTACAGGGAGCTAAGTAATACAACAAAATGCCAGGGGAGTGGGGTCTGGATCCTTCCATTCATCTGGAAGGATGAGCAGAAGTTTGACAGCTGGATAAGACAAGGATCCAGGATCCAGTTAAAAACCCTCTGTCTCAGGAGAACCTGAGAAGGTACAAACAAGCAGAGCGCCGGCATCCTTCCACCAAGGGATGGGTTTAAAACGGCCACCAGTACCGCTAAATGTTCTCCGGGGCAGGGGGTAAAACCATCCCAGTTTAAGACTTCTAGTATACACTAGAGTTGATTTTTTTTATTGTGTTGCACTTATTCCTATTGCTGTCATCCATTTCCTCTTTCCCTCTCCCCCACAACCTCATACACACACACCCCTTGATCGCATGGGCGAAGCGATCCCGTGGGCGAAGCCAGTCAGTCTCAGCCCCCAGCTGCATTTTGCTCCTCTTGCTCCAGCTCCTCAAAGTACAAGAGCAGAGTGACATGAGCCACTACCCACCATGCAGGGAGCAGGAGCATTTCTGGAGAAGGCCGTGTGGTATACAAAATGACTGTTTATTCAGACATGGAGAAAAACTTAGCTGCTGCTCAGATAATTATATATGTGCCACTTGTTAAAGATCAGTGCAGTTTTAAAAGAAAGTTACTTAATAACCCCCTCCTTGTCTCACAAGCAGAATGACAGAGATATTTTAGACTCATGCACCCACACACATTTCTAAAATAAATGAGGCCGTTTACAAAATTAAATAAAAAGTAAAAAAAAAAAGTAAAGATTAAAAGCAACAAATAAAGACTCAAGAATATAAAAGAAAACTTACAGAGAAATGGATGCTAAGAAACCCAAGATAGATTTATTATTTGTAGTTATGCCCTGGAATTGCACTCTTGCACTTGCTGACAGATTAAAAACTAAATATATAATACAACATTCCTAAAATAGTAGACAAGAATGAAGTCATCTGGGTGTACAGACAACCTCTACTGACTGTCCAAACTGCCCTAGGTTGGACAAGAGATCAGCCTGGACAAAGAGGGAGGTAGAATCCCCGTTTCTGACGTCATTTTGTTTAAACCAGAGGATGAAAGCTGGAGGACTGACTATAGACCAAATCCAGTCAACTAACATGTATTTGAAAATAACCCTCACTGTTATTTTAAAACATTAATTTGAAAACAAATAAATTTCACATAAAATTCTAATTTGCAGCTTCTTTTGAGAAACCCAAGGATCTGGCAACGCTGGGGATGAATTTTCCCCATGGCAACCTGGACGTAAACAATGGCTGCCAGAGGGTCCTGGCATGCACCTTCCTGGCAGTCCAAATCCCCACCCACCTGCTTCACCAAGTGTGTTACCTGACTGGCCCCACTTACTAGTTGAGTTCGTAACCCTATTTTGGATAAAGAACCAAGATAAAGGAAGTTTACCTTTTTAAAGGAAGCGTTCCCTGTTAAAAATGAGCAATTTGATTGGGAAGAATGAATCAAGGTTAAATGCTTGTGAGATAATGTTTTCCTCTACAGACCACAAGGGAAACTGGGAGATATAGCTTTGATATTCGCCCTGCCTACAGACTCCACAACCAGAACAAGATACTACTACAAACAAAAGGGCTTGATTTTAATCCAACTATTCAGAACGTTTTCCCACTATTGTGCATCAGAAACGAAATTCGGAACAAAAGTGTAGTACCTTGTATGATCTGGCTCCAATTCTTCACCTCTCCCTATACGCACTAGCTGAGTTTCCTGCCCAGACCCCTTCCTTTGGGTCCAGCTATGTGACCTGCTTTGGCCAATAGGAGTGTAGCTAACATGGCACAAGCAGAGTCTTGAAAAGGGACTACACACTGGAACATGCTTCCCTGCACCTCTCCCATCACGAAGAGAGCATGCCCAGGCTATCCTGTCAGAAGGGGCGTGATACACAGTTGCACCAGAGGCTTCTGGCTTACATCGGCAGAGGAGGTGACCAGCCAGCTGAACCCAGATAAATGAGTGAGTCTAGTCATAGCAAGCAGATAGTTTAGCTGACCCACTGTACAAACAAAACACATTTATTGTTGTATGCCTTGTACGTTTTATTTGTTATGCAGCAAAAGCTAAGTGGTATATGTATACTATGAACCCTGAGAAAGAAGATACCTACTAAGAAGGGCTCCTGGTGGCTAACTATTGCCACCTACTTAAACTCCACTCATCTTTCCAGGCACAGCTCAAATAATACAGTCTCAGAGAAGCCTTCCATCTCCAGCCAGACTTGATCTTTCCTTCCTTTGCATTTGTATCGCTCTATAATTACAGCAAGACACTTATTAAACATCTTCATGAAATAGGATTATTTGTGCCACAGAATTTTTTTTAAATGTTTTAATTCTCAGCCAATGATATGTTTTATTGATCTGAGAGTGAGAAACAAGAGGGGTAGAAAGAGAAACATTGATGTGAGAGAGAAACATCGATCAGTTGCCTCCTGCACGAGCCCAGACCAGGGAGGGAACCCGAAACCTAGGTATGTGCCCTGATCAGGAACAGAACCTACAACCTTTCGGGTATAGGAGACGATGCTCTGACCAACAGAGCCACCCGGCCAGGGCTGCCTCAGAATACATCATGCTCATCTTGCCATCAAACCGACGCTGGATTCACCACCTGGAGCATCCTTTCCACTCCTTTCTCCTGGCTAACTTCTACTTTCCTTCCATCTCAGCTCAAAGGAAATTTCCCTTCCTTCACTGCTCCCACCTTCACTCTAGGCCAAGTATCCACAGGAGATACCAACTCACCACAGCCCAGAGATTGCTAACTGGCTATTTACTTGTCTGTCTCCCCACTAGATTGGAAATTTTACCAGAGACTCCATTTATTTTATCCATGGTTGTATTTCAACACCTGGCATAGTACCAGGCATGTAGCTAAAATATTTTTTAAGGAATTTACAATTAAATTTTCTTATTATCCTATCTGATTAATCCAGAAACTAATTTCAAAGTACAGGACTTTTTAATTAGAAAGTACTAATTAAATAATTGTTGGGTAAAAGGATTCTTGTGGGAAATGGTCTAGATTAATTATCTTCCATCTTCAAACAATATGGATTAAACTGCAAAACAGTAGAAATATGAACACCTCATAATATGTCTTTTATAGAGAAAACAAGGATAAACATTTCAAATCCATTTGAATAAATGTGTTAAAACAACGGAATCAAACCTAGAAGGCTTGTTTAAACTATTGCAAATCATTTTAATTCATTATTGTGATCTGCAGCTACCTGCATTCCTCAACTATTATTCATCTGTGTTATAAAGTGCTACACTCCAAATTACCTAGGTTCTTTATTGTCTGGGTCCACTCTCAGTACTCTTTCAATGTACCAACTGCTGCTCATAAGCAAACTTATTTTTGCCAATTTAAAGCCTTCACTCTCTCACCATCAGCTTTTTCCTTCTTTCTACAATCTATAAAACTGCTTATCTCACCTAGAGGGTATTATGCTAAGAGAAATAAGTCAGTCAGAGGAAGACAAATACCACATGATTTCACTTACATGTGGAATCTAAAGAACAATATAAACAAGCAAACAAAACAGAAACAGACTCATAGACACAGAGAACAGACTAATGGTTGCCAGATGGAGGTGGGGAGGTGGGGGACTGGCTGAAAAAGGTGAAGGGGCTGAGAATTACAGATTGGTAGTTACAAAACAGTCATGGGGATGTAAAGTACAGCTTAGGAAATATAGTCAATGATACTATAATAACTACGTATGGTGACGGGTACTGGAAATATCAGGGGAAATACTCTGTAAAGTATATGATTGTCTAGCCACTAGGCTGTACACCTGAAACTCATACAAAGTAATACTGAATGTAAACTGTACTTAAAAATAAAAATAAAAATTGTTTAATTGTGTATCTCTTCTTCCTTTAAAATAATCATCATAGCTCACTTCTTCCACAATGTCTCTCTTCCTTCAGAAAAGCCTAGTTCAGGCTTAGCTTTAATTCACTTATCCATTCATCCATGACCTCATTCATTCCTGAACACTCATTCATTCGTGAGCACCTGCTTCATGGCAAACCCTGTGCACATTGTAGATTCTAAATGTTCATCAGTTAAATGGATTCATGTAACCACAAATATTCCCATCTCCCAAACACCCCAAGCACCAGCATTGTACTGATTAATGTTAAGGGTTATATGAATTTCAAGGAGGAGTGAATATCTGATAGGGGCCTGGTAAGCCTCTTAGGATCATTCATAATAATTGATAAAAAGATACTAGAAACAAGATTAGGAAAAAAAAAAAAGACAAACTCAGAAAAATATTTGCATTATATTGAAACTAAAGAATTCATCATCTCTCTAAAAAAATTTTTAAAATAACAGTCCAGTAGTAAAAAATGCAAAGGATATATAAACAGGCACTTCACAGAATACAAATGGCCCTAACAAATATATTAAGTACTTTACTTTCCTAATTAAAGAATTGCAAATTAAAATAATAATATGATAATGTGATATTCTTGTTTATCTGTTTTATCTGTTATGAAAAAAAGAAAGCTCTCACCTCCAGGGTCGACAAGGGCATACCTTGCTGTAAGAATATTAACTAAAATAGATAGCTTCTGGGAACAATCTGGTAAGACAAGTAAAACAAAAGTAATATGCATATGTTTTGACTCAGTCTACTTTCTATGGACACGGTGGGGCAAAAGTAGGTTTAGAGTTGTTCGTATAGAAAATAATACAATAATTAATAAATAATATTACAGGGGAGATTAAAGATACCAGCAGACTGAGTGGAAATTACACTGACACTCTCCTGGGATCAAACTGGAATTACAACTATAATATAGAAAAAACCATCCTGAATAATCAACTGCAACTGAAGATGAGCTAGAGAGCACCCTCATAACAAAGAAGGAAAAATGGAGACCGCATAGAGTCTGGTAGGAAGTGCAGAGGTGCAAGAGGGCTGGCTGGGCTCCCACAGGCAGCAGCTGAAGGTCCGGAGGGACATCTCAGCTGTGGAGGGTTCCCACTGAGAACTCTGGGGCCTAAACCCCAGGCTGGGCTTCCCAGCCAAGAGCAGCAGAACTGACAAAGGTGCCCACATAACACCTGGCTGTGAAAAGCAGCAGGGTTTCTGCCTGCCAGGGAGAGATGGCTGGAAATGCAGGCACCCTCTTAAATAGCCAATGCACAAAGTTTCATAGGCAGCCACTCCCCTTGGGCTCCAGCAGAGGGAGAGAAGAGTGGACTAGAGCTGTGTGAGGAGAATCTAGGGTTGTGGCTCTGGAGACAGAGCTCAGAAGGCACCCCTCTGGATTCCTGTGCTGAGTTATTCCCCCATACTGCAGAGGACATCTTTCATAGGAAGACATTTACCTTCCAAGCAGCTTTTGTCTGACTGGGAAGCAACTGCCCTACCCAGCTGGAAAACCTCTCACCCTACCCTGTGGAGTTTCTATAGCTTGAGGCTCATTAAGAGAATCAGATTAATCAGCCTGCAGGAAGAGGCAGACCTCAGAATGCTTTGAGTCTTTGCCTGATCTGCTTCTGGGCCCAGGCTTTGGAAAAGCAGACTTTGGTGTGCATCTTGGTTCTGTCAAAACGCACCCAACCCCAACAGAGGGGACGTCAAGCCATGAGTTGTTGATAGCTCCAAACAGGGTACTCAAGGTCAGCCACAAACAGCATCTGACACTGGCCTGCACCAGAGACCTTCCGAAAAGACTGAGAGTCCTAGCAGGCCTACCTAAAACATAGAAACAAACCCAAATAGGCAGCCAAAATGGGAAGACCAAAAAAACAAGCCCCAAATGAAAGAACAAGAGAAGTCTCCAGAAAAAGAGCTAAATGAAATGGAGATAAGAAATCTATTAGATATAGAGTTCAGAATGCTGATTATAAGGATGCTCAACAGCATGAAAAAAACATATGGAATCTATAAAGAATGACTACTCAGAAATGAAGAATGACAGAGCAGAAATAAAGAACACACTGAAGGAATAAACAACAGATCAGAGGAAGCCAAGGATCAGATCAGTGATTTAGAAGACAGGGTAGAAAAAAATCACTCAATCAGAGATCCAAAAAGAAAAAACAATTAAAAAACAGGAGTAAAGTTTAAGGGAGCTGTGGCACAACATGAAATGTAACAATATTCACATCATAGGAATGCCAGAAGAGGCTGAAAGTAAACAAGGGTTAGAGAACCTGTTTGAAGAAATAATGGCAGAAAATTTCCCTAACCTGGTCAAGGAAAAAGTCACACAAGTTCAGGAGGCACAGAGAGTTCCAACCAAGAAGAATCCAAAGAGGCCCATGCCCAGACACATCATAATCAAAATGCCAAAAATTCAAGACAAAGAGAGAATATTAAAGGAAGCTAGAGAAAATCAACCTGTTACCTACAAAGGAGCTCCCATAAGGTTGTTGGCTGACTTCTCACCAGAAACTCTACAGGCCAGAAGGGAATGGCATTCAAGGCAATGCAAAACAAGGATCTGAAATCAAGACTACTCTATCCAGCAAGGCTATCATTCAAAATAGATGGTGAAATAAAGAGCTTTCCAGATTGAAAAGGGCTAAAGGAGTTTATCAACACCAAACCAGCACTGCAGGAAATGTTAGAGACTCCTATAAAAACAAGAAGAGAGAGACGCCTAGGCATAAAGAATTACAATGGTGCCTGGCCAGGCGTGGCTCAGTGGTTGAGCACAGACCTAGGATCTAGGATAACACGGTTCGATTCCCAGGCAGGGAATATGCCCAGGTTGCGGGCTCTATCCCCACTCGGGATCAGTCAGAAGGCAGCCAATCAATGACGACTCTCTCATCATTGATGTTTCTATCTCCCTCTCTCCCTCTCCCTTCCTCTCTCTGAAATCAATAAAGATATATTTAAAAAAAAAAAAAAGAATTTAAATGGCAATAAATAAGGACCTATCAATAATAACCTTAAGGACTTTAAGGGAGAAATCAACAGCAATGCAGTCATAGTCATGGACTTTAACACCTCACTGACGTCACTGGATAGATCTTACAGGAAAAAAGTCAACACAGAAACAGTTACTCTATTGGCACCCTAGATCAGATGGATTTAACTGATATTTACAGAACATTTCACACCAAAGCTGCAGAATATACATTCCTCTCAAGTGCACATGGGTCATACTCAAAGACAGACCACATGTTAGAACACAAAATCAGTCTCTACAAGTTCAAGATTGCTGGGACAGAGCAAAAGTAGTCCTAAAAGGAAAGTTCATAGCACTACAGCACCTCAAAAAGCAAGAAAAATTTTTAGTAAACTATCTAACCCTACAATTTAAAGAATTAGAAAGCTCCCCTGTAAAGCCGTCTGGACCAGGGCTTTTGTTTGCTGGGAGTTTTTTTTATTATTGCTTTGATTTCATTAGTTGTTACTGACCTATTCTAGTTTTCTGATTTTTCCTGATTCAGTTTTATATGATCTCAGTCATATGTGGAATCTAATAAACAAAATAGACTGAGGAACAAAATAGATACAGAGACATAGAACCACGGAACAGACTGACGAATCTCAGTGGGAAGGCGGGGGTGGGGGAGTGGTTGAGATTAATCTTATATGCATATATGCATAACCCATGGACACAGACAACAGTGTGGTGAAGGTCTGGGTTGGGGACCGATGCAGGTTGGAGGAGGTCAATGGGGGGAAAAAGGGGAGACATCTGTAATACTTTCAACAATAAAGATAAATTTAAAAAATAAATAAATAATACAAGAATAAACTGTGTTTTATGTACTCACAACTGTAACTATACTTTTGCACCACCCTATATATTATCCTAGGCAAACAAAAGGAGATGTATGCATAAGATATATGTACACATCTCACGTGTATATGTATGTATAGAGTTTTATTACAGAATTACAACAGTAAAAAAAAATAGGAACTACAAATCTACTGATAAGGTTTACATTAAATATAGTCATTTGGGATATTATGTAGCATTAAAAGAGACACTGTAGAATTTTAGGTGCTGACATGTAATACTACATTATTACAAGAAACAAAAACATACTATAGAATAATATGAATATATTGAACACTTCATATTAGAACCAACCATTGAATCTACTCTAGATTATTTTTATATTATTCCCAAATGTGTCAAGATTGAGTTGAGAATTTGTTGTTATATGATCCTATCAGGCTCCTCCAGCTCTAAAATTCTTTAATTCTAAGAACTCTGTACAGCATAGATTTTGGACAGTGTTATTATAAGGCCCAAATAGGTCTACCCTATATGTTTAAGTGTTCTCTATCAAAATGCAACATGAAAATGTTCAAAAATGCCCAGAATTTTAAATCTGCATTGCAAAATTTGTTTTTAATACTACATCCTTGATCATCAATGACAATTCATGTTGAATATGTTCATTTCACAGAAATCACAAATTATAACACATTTCTTACCTCAATAATAATGTAAGAACCATTATATCTTGAAAAAACTAAGAAAGATAATAGAACCCTTTGAACGTTTAAAGAGATAAATAACAGTAAACTTTGCTTATATGGAACTCTTAATCTAAAAATGCTGTCAATCAAATCCCAATAGAAGGCAATCACAGACAGCAACAGAGTCTCTTTGCATTGGGCAGGACTGAGATTTGTAGTGAGAACACCTAGGGATGAAAAACATTCTTTGGGCTCCAGAATCCTAAACAAATCACATAAGCTATCTGAGCTTCAACTGCCTCATTTGTATAATGAATAGCATAATAAAAATATATTTATATTTATATACATATATATATATAAAACACTAAAAAGTTCCTATTACTGTGCCTGGGAAAAAATATGTTCTCAAATACTTGTCTAATAGAAACAGTTGCATCACTGTTGCTTTTGTTAAGGTACCTAGTTTGTTCCCCTTAATTTTTATAACATTCCATGTGTAACCATTCTATTTAATTTTTACACTACATGTTAGAAAGGGGGTTCTTGCCCTCAAAAACCTGTGTGTTGACATATTCCTTTCCACTATAAATATGCAAAAATTTGTTATCTCAGAAACACAGGGAGAAAGCATACTTACAAAGCACTCCCCCAAATCTCCGTGTTGCTCTCCACTGAGCTCAGTGCTCCTCTTAGGCACATATGTCTGCCTCCTATCATTTCTTCATGAGGTTCAGGGCAAAAGGCCTAGGCAAGCAGATGATCTTTGGTTGCCCCTACACTTTTCCCAAACCACCTACAGATAAATGAAACAAGGGGTAAAACACACCTACAGCCTTAAATTTTTTAAATAATAAAAGATGAAAATAAACTCATCCTCACTGTGTACAGTTTATGGCATATCAGAAAACAGAGAAAAACTGCTCCTTGGATCATGCAAAAGCCCCTGAAGTCAAAGGGATTCTTCATATCTCAGCACCCAAGCAGCATTCTCCTCCCTGGTTACTTCCACCCATGCTTGGTAATCCCCTGGGCTGGCCAGATCACGCAACTGCAGCCCACATCTAGCTGGAAGTACTCTCTCTCAGCACGTCCATCAGTGTAAACTAAGTCGAGTAATGATTTTAACATGTTACTTCTGGATTTAATGACCCAATTGAACTTCTAAGCCAGTTAATGAACTATATGCTAGTACACCTAAAGGAAATACTTTATAAGCTGCTCAGTTCTTCCCACATTTAGTATTGCAATTGAGTGAATAAAAGCAAAAAGTGTTTGGTTGTAAGAAAGACTGAGGACAGAAATATTTTCAATTCTTTGTGGCTGCTTTTAAAGCAGTCTGTAGGAATCCACAGAAAGTTATCCAGAGAACTGGTAGTTGTCCACATATAAAGATCTGGGACTTACGTATATAAACCACTTCAAGAAAAAGTGTTCTGGAAAAGTTAATCAACATAAACGTGGAGCCCAGCCAGTGTGGCTCAGTGGCTGAGCATCCACCCAGGAACCAGGAGGTCACCGGTTTGATTCCTGGTCAGGGCACATGCCGGGGTTTCGGACTCGATCCTCAGCAGGGGGCATGCAGGAGGCAGCCGATCAATAATTCTCTCTCATCACTAATGTTTCTCTCTCTCTCCCTCTCCCTTCCTTTCTCTGAAATCAATAAAGACATTTTAAAAATAAAATAAAAATTTTTTAAAAATAAAAAATTTAAAAATAAAAAAAAAACTGTGGAGAGTTCAGAGTGACACAGGCCCTGCAACGGCAGCGAGGACACGCTGGGAGCACACAGGTTTTACGCTCACTTCACTCTTCTAACAAGACAGTAACTTTCACCCCCTGAGTTGAGTCGCCAACACCCCCCAGTTTCTCTGCGTCGATAGGAAGCTGCCTACGTTTTAATCTTGACTCTATACTGCACAACAGGGTGGTCGTGAGCCATATGCGGCTACCAAGCTCTTGAAATCTGGCCAGTCCAAATTCACATGTGCGGTAAATGTAAAATACAAGATATTGAAGACTTAGAACCATTTAAAAAAAAAAAAAAACACAACAAAAACAAACAAACAAAAAAAACCTTTAAGGCTGTAAAACGCCTCAATAAGTTTCCATATGGATGTCGAAATTAAAACGTTTTGGATCTATCGTGCTAAATAAGTTATTAAAATTAATTTCCCCAGTTTCTTTTTACTGGTCTAATGTGGGTACTAGAAAATTTAAACCTGGGTGTGTGGCTCACATGACACTTCTATTCGTCAGCGCTGTTCTGCACAATTAATAAAAACAAGTAAATAACGAGCCCTGAGCACGCCGAGGCGCCAGCCCCGCGCTGGGTACTCGGCTCAGTACTTGGAACAAAGTTGCGACGCGGTCCCGCGAGAAGCCGCGGAAGTGACTGCGCCGTCGGGCTGCGGCTGGAAATGCAGCGCCGGGAGTCCCCACGAAAGAGCCCAGCCGGGCGGCTGCTCACGTCGGGGCACCTCCCAGGCTGGCACAGGGCAGGCTGGTACAGAGCTGCCCGGGGAGCAAGCTCCTGAGACTGGGGAACAGGCACAAACGGCAAGTCGCAGCCCGGGCCGGCCAGGAGCGCCCGCAGGCGGCCGGCCGCCCTGACAGCCCAGGCGTCCCGGCCGCTCGCCGGGGGCGCCGAGCCTCCAGTTCCCGGGGCGCCTGGCGAGGACCGGATCCCGCGCCGACGGAGGGGGTACGTGGGGCCGGGCACGCCGTCCCTCCCCACCCGGCACACGCTCTCCCACGCCGCGGCCCCACCCCACCCTACCGCGCGGCCACTGTCCCCTCCCCTGGGACGAGGAGAAGTGGGACTTAAAACGCCTACAAGACAGGGAAGTGGTCAAGAAAGGGCCAGGGGCGGTTGGGGGCAAGTACCTGAGACAGAGGAGAGCCCCAGGCCCTTAATGCCGGATCATCACCGAGGCCCCACCCGGCTCCCACGGCCACCTGCGACCGAGAAGGTGCAACTGCCCCGACGCTGCGGCGCAACCGACTGTGCTCTGCCCAGACTCGCAGCTATGGCAACTTGAACTAGCCGCCGAGCCGCGGTGAGCATACAGGACCCCACCGGGGCCGCTTGGCCCTCTGGGAGTTGTAGTCCGTGTCCTCCTCTAAGCAAAGAGTTACTAAGGGACGCGGCCCTAAGAGAAACTGCAAATCCCAGGATGCCATACGACTGTCTTTGGGTGACTTTCCCGGAAGAAGCGGCATTCGTTGGCACCTGAGGCCCTAGGACGCGCCCTCTTGCCTTGTTCTTTTTTTTTTTTTTAAAGGGCCAGAAGCTTATGTACAAGACAAACATCAGACAGTAAATTAGAGAGCTGCCTTGGCCCAGACTGTAATTTAATCAGAAAACTCTAAAATATTATTTTACTTAAAAAAAAAGAAAAGGAGTTGCAGTACTAACATAGACTATCTTTCTGTTATTCCTTAGGGAACAGGCAGGTGTAGTTTCCCGCAGTGAAATGTAAAAGTCCCCTTAATACCGAAGCCCAGTGTCTTCTGGTTCGCAGATTCTTAGAACTGGAAGGGAACACAGAAGACCCTCTAGTCGGGTCTTTCAGGCCTGGAAAAAAGGGTGTGTCTCGGCTGAGATCTCCCGGCTCATCAGTGACAAACCAGAAGCAGAATCTGAGGAGGTCACTTCACAGCTGCTGCCGGGGGGGGGGGGGGGGGGCATCTCCTCCCTTATTTGGGGACGGGACAGAGACGAGGTCGGTGTCAGTCACGAAAAGGTAATTTTAAAAACCTTACATTAGACTCTCCGCCTTTCAAACAGGACCTAACCTTTTAAAATTCCCTTCATATCTGCCCCTTTCTCCCTCCCCCTCCCTCCCGCTCACACACGCACGTGAATAATGATGATCTATTATAATTTGATATAGTAGAAGCATTCAGATATTTCCTCTGGCCGGCCAGCGCTGTGAGGTGGGTGCTATTTTATAAGCAGTTTGAACATAATTATTCTGAGGGCCTCCCTGTGCCCGTGCCCGCCGTCGGCCGCTGACCCGCGGCGGGGTCAAGGTCACGCTCCTGACACGAGGCCCGCAGCTGGGTCAAGGTCACGCTCCTGACACGAGGCCCGCAGCTGGGTCAAGGTCACGCTCCTGACACGAGGCCCGCAGCTGGGTCAAGGTCACGCTCCTGACACGAGGCCCGCAGCTGGGTCAAGGTCACGCTCCTGACACGAGGTCCGCAGCTGGGTCAAGGTCACGCTCCTGACACGAGGTCCGCAGCTGGGCCAAGGTCACGCTGGTCCTGACACCAGGTCCACTGACAGGAGCAGCCGCTGGCTGCCCCGCGCGTGCGGAAGCATTAGAGCAACGTCATTTATTTGTTAGCATTTTAATTTCTCGAAACAGCTGTTCTCATTCATTTAAGTCAGCCAACGGACGCTGAGTGTGTCTAGGGCCCAGGCGCTGCCTTAGACACTGGAAATGCAGCAGAAACGCGGAGACAAGCAACATAGTTTCAGCCCGCGCCTTGCTCAGTGTCAAGAAAACCTGAAGAAGAGCAGTGCCCAAGAGGAACGGGGATTCTGGCTGGGAATGTGATGAGAAACAGAGAGGAGGGTCCCCGAGTGGGGAGATGGGGGGTCTGGGGGGGGTGGGAGGGGTGCAGGCCTGAAGGTGCTGGAGGAAAGCCCATGTGGGCAGAATGCTCAGCCTCGACTCAAGCACCTAGGAGTCATCGCCTGGACCTAGCTGCCCTCCTGTTGGCACGAAGGGGGCAGCCTGTGTTTCGCCTGGCGATCGTCCAGCAGAGTAATAACCAGGTGTGCCATTCGGCATTGCTCGGTTCCATCCAGACACCACAGGTGGTCAAGCCTCCCTGAAGAATCACCGGACAGCTGGAAGTGATAAGAAGGACAGCAGAGCATCCACGTGGGACATAGCAGGCAGGGCTACAGAGAAACCGCCAACATCCTGATGGGAACTGCTCAAAGTGCTCTCTGAACCAAGGCAGTGGTGAAAGCCACTCTGTTTACACCAGCGCAAAACGATCATAAATGCCTGCTAAGTCTTCCTGCACCCACTCTTCCAGCTAACTGCAAAATCTATGAGAGGCCAAATAAAAGACAAGATGTTGCAAAGATGGAATTGCCCGCTATTCAAGGAATCATCGTCGGCGACTCACTGTGTGCCAGGGATCCCTTAATATTCTTCCAGCCACATACGTACTAATTATAGGTATTTGGGACTGTCAAGAGCATCCCAGATGTAAGGCACAGCAGTTTGTTTAGGTCAAAATGAACAGCTAGAAATACACAAATCCAAAGCCATAAAATATTTTTACTGTAGCTAAGTCACATAGCCTATGCTCCACTTAAATAGGTATACCGCTGGAAAAATAATAATAATAAAATACAAAGGAATTCACTGCTAAACGGTGCTTTCTGATATCTGAACCGTGCTAATGATACTTCTACCAGAAGAAAAATGTAATATTCGTAGCCATTCTCATTCATCTGCTATATTTAAAAGCATTTTTTGTGTTTAATGGATCTGAGTGTGAACACTTTTCTCTTTATTTAAACTGATTGATCTCATCTCATGCATTTATTTGCCCCACTTTCAAAGTTATGGCTAAGGAAAGAAAATTGCCTTATTGATCACCATAGCCATTTGTTAAGCAGGTTATGAGAACACGGTTATCCTGAAGACTTGTTCCACTTCCCTGAACTGAAACTGGCTGGCATAGAAGATTTTACCTACATTATGGTCGCTACTAAGCCAATTTCATGCTGTCTGAATCTTGATTAAAATGTTACAGATTTTGGCTTACCACTTATGTTCCCAGCAAAGATGGAGTCACATAGAAACAGAGAGCAGACTTTCTTCCCACCGGAATTTTTTTTAAAAGAAAAAAAAACAGACAAAATATATGAAGCAATGCTTTTCAAGACAATAGACATCAGATAAAGGACAGCGATTCCCTCAGAGACAGGAAACGAACGAGGTACGCCTATGATTTGCACAACTTCCTGCCGTGAGAGAATTTCCAGGCCTTGGCTCAAGGAGAAGGGACCCAGGCAGAGCTCCGTGGATGCTTTGAATTGAGAAGACAGGGATGAGAGTTTGGGAAGATCAGTGTAGCTGGACAAAATAATAGAGAAAAGAGAGCTCCAGACAGAGAAGACTCTGAAGAACTATAGAGGGTCTCCTTGGAGCGTTTGGCAAAGTATGTGTAGAAACTGAGGCTGGAGAAAGGAGCATCTAACGAGACGGGAGGGGAGCGTGCCTGTCACTCACACAGGACCAGGAATAATGATTATTTCCCCCAGCCAGACTGAAGCACTTCATAATTCACGGAGTGTTGTGGAGAGTGCTCAGATGAGTCCTGCCTCAGGAGTGCGGAATAATTAGTCCTAGATTAAATGCTGCTCTCGTCCCACCTCACAGGCCTTGAAAGCAAGATCCAACAATATCAAACTGTTCCCAAGTCATTTAACCACATCTGATAACAAGTCTCAAGAATATTTCTATGAAAACAAATAACCCAGTACCAAAAGAGGTGAAATGTACAGTGTCTGCAGTCCAAATAAAGATTATCAGGCATGCAAAGAAGAAAAATGCAGCTCATTTTAAGGAAAAAAAAATCAACCAATTGAAACTTACCCAGAACTGATAAAGATGTTAGAATTATCAAACAAGGACATTGTTAGAGGTTGAATTGTGTCTCCTTTCAAAAAGATATCTTGAAGTTTTAATACTTGGTACTTGTGAATGTGACCTTATTTGGAAACACCAGAAAGGATAACTAAGTGAAAAATACGAGTCTTTTTTTATGATTTATATTTCTTTAGATAACAATGTATCACAGAGTTTGTAATTTATATTTGGATAAAATATATAGCAATAGAAGCATAAAGGCGAGGAAAAATGGAGGTAATACTATGGTAGTGTTCTTAAACTATACATAAAGTAGTGTAATATCAACTGAAAATAGACTCTGACAACTTAAATATGTAAACTATAAACCCTGAAACAACCACTATAATAACCAAAGGTTTATAGCTAAGAGTCCACAAAAAAGATAAAATGGAATCATAAAAATTCCTGAGTTAACCCAACGTTTAAATAACAGAAAAAAGGCATCAAAAAAATAGGTGGGACAAATAGAAAGCTAATAGCTCCAACCACCTGAGCAGTACTGGCCAGGGCTATTTCTTTTTTTATTGCAGAATAGTATTGCACTGTATGGATGTATCACTTTGTTTACCCATCGCCTAGTCAAGGAACACTTGGGTTGTTTCCAGTTTGGGGTAAATACAAGTAAAGCCACTAAACACATTGAAATACACATATTTTAAGCATACAGTTCAATGAATTTTGAGAAGAAGTATGCATTCCCTTATCTGCAGTCTAATTAAGACATCGAGCATTCCCATAACCCCAGTGAGCTTTCTCTGCTTCCTAATCAGTCTCCCCTAAACATTATTCTGATTTCCATCACGATAGTGTCCCTCTACTGCCCCAGAAAGTCATATAAATGGAATCACACAGCATGTGAAGAAATTGATGTCCTTTTTACCCCAAGAAGAATTAGTAAGCAATTGAAAGTTCTTAAGAAGGAAATTGGGCCCTGCCCGGTTGGCCCAGTGGTTAGACGGTCGGCTGCCAACCCAACGGTCCAAGTTCGAATCAGGCCAAGGGGGGGCGCTTGCTGGAGGCGACCCATCGATGTGAGGTGCTTCTCCCTCCGCCCCCCATCCAGTCTCTCAGAAAAGCAATGGATTAAACATCTCCTCGGGTTAGGATTAAAAGAAAGAAGGATATGGGCACCATCTGATTTATATTTTATTTATTTATTTTTTATAGTTTTTAAATGTTTTTTGGCCTCTGTGTGAAGAATGGTGAATAGGTGAGTTACCGCTTAAGAATTCTTTTTCTTCCCATCTTTTGTGGGGAAAGGGGAGCTCTATGGCTCAATAAAACTCCCGGGCATGCAGAATTTGCCCGCAGGCTTCAAACCCGCGTCGCCCTGCGGGTAGAGGTGCCCCAGGCGCGCTGCCCCTGCCGTGCCCCGTCGTCCCAGCAGGTGGCGGCAGAGCCCCGCCGTGCGCCCCGCCGCCCGCCGCGACGGGAGCCCCGCGCCGCCAGGCGGCTCCGCGCCCCGATTTCTGCGCACAGTGGTCCGGGTTCGCGCTGAAGTTGGGGAGCAGTGAGGACCCGCCAGGGGTGTTGCGCCCCGTCTTTGGCCCCACCTCAGGCTGGCATCCGCAGAGGCGCCTTAGGCCAGAAGGAGCTTGACCCCCGTCTGCCCGGGACGGTTCATTCCGCGGGCACTTTCTCTGGATACAGAGTGCGGGGGGTGGGGGGGTGCTGGCAGGCAGCGCTTTTAGGGGGCTACCACCGGGAAAGGGGGCCCACTGAGTTTCGAGACAAGGAAAGGAGGGGGCTTGTAAACCAGGCTTGGGAGAGAGCTAAGGGCGGAAGGCGCGGGTTGGTTGGAAAGCAGGGCGGGGACGGCCGGGACGGGTGTTAATCGTCAGGGAACAGACGGAGCGGGCTGCGGGGCTCGGGCTGGGAAAGTAAAGCCGACCGGCTTGTTTGCGCGCAGTTGCCCAGGGAAACGGAACACTCGAGAGCCTCTTCTCTCCTCTCCAGCCTCCCCTGTGGTGCTGAAGTCACAGCCCCGAGGAGTCCTCTTTCCGCCACCCCCTCGCTCCTCCAGCCCCGGGAGCGCGGCGCGCAGACGGCGGGGGATGAGCCGGTAGCGGGGTGAGGAAATGGCCCTGGGCCCGCGCAGGGCGAGGCCCGTGCCCCTGCTGCAGCTGGCGCTGCTGCTCGGCCTGCCCGGGAGCCCGGGGGGCAGAGGGTGTCTCTCTCCGCCCTGCCAGTGCCACCAGGAGGACGACTTCAGAGTCACCTGCAAGGACATCCACCGCATCCCCAGCCTACCGCCGGGCACGCAGACCCTGTGAGTACCTGGGAGGCCAGAGGGCGGGCCCGGGGGCGCAGGGAGCTGGCAAGGTGCACAACCGGAGCTGGAGAGTGGACATGTGTGCGTGTGTGTGTGCGTGTGCGTGTGTGCGCGTGTGTGCGCGCGTGTATGCGTGTGTGTGCGCGTGTGTGCGCGTGTGTGTGCGCGTGTGTGCGCGCGTGTATGCGTGTGTGTGCGTGCGTGTGCACGCGCAATGAATAATTGGGATTGCTGACCCCATGGTCATTAATAACGCAGGACAAGGTAACAGAACTTCGGTACAATATGAAAGTGAGCGCGGTTCTTTCTGAAAAGCTGTTCTGCATTTTCCCCACTCCTTGCCCAGGCTGCATCTCAGTTTACCTCCGAGATGGATAAGACCCCTAGCAACTCAAGAAGTGACTCTTTGATCTTATGCTGGGCAATAAAAAATTGCAAAAATGTATTTCTCCTTTTAGTCTTTCTAGATGGGAAATTATCTTAGCTTGGTCTGCAGATTCACCAAATAGTTGACAAAAATTTAATCAGGGGCTCTATAGTTTCCACAGAGGTAGGTGTGTAGGAAGTGTCTGAGTTACTTTCTCAAACGTCAGCTGCCCACTGACATAGTGGATCCAGACACTTCCTTTGAGACAGGCATGGTAGAGGGATAAAGAGGTGACATTTCATAAGTGGCATTTTATCTGCATATTAAATGTTACCAAAAATTGTCAGATGGTTACTAGCCTTATGGGGGTGATCGCTTCATAAGTTATATAAATGTCTAATCACGATGCTGTCCACCTGAAAATAACATAGTATTGTATGTCAACTGTAACTGGAAAAAAATAAAGTGTTTTAAAAAGTTACCAAATTAGAAAAAAAAATGTTAAATACGTTTTATGTATGTTTGTTCTTTAACAGACATTTCAATCAATGACCATTGAAAAGATAACTGCAGGCAAAAGCCAGGGGGGGAAAGAGTGGTTAAAAAGAGAACACAAAGGAAACATGGTAAAACAACCTGGGCTGGCTAAACCCAGTGCAGGTGAGAAAGTGCAGGTTATTAACGTAGGTCGGTGAAAGCAATGGTGAAGTTGTACTTCAGGATTCTCTCAAGAACCAGCTCGTAGGGACATCACACAGTGATGAACGTTTGCTGGGTGGTGAGTGTTCCGGGGCAGGCATGTTTCTGTGCCCTGGACACCTCAGTTCCTTATCTCCGCCTGGTTAATTAGTGCAGTAACCTCCAAATGCTGCATCATTCTCCACGCTCCCAACACGGAATAAAACGAGTCCGTTACTCTTGATTCAACCCCTGCATTGACTCTCCATGGCCTCCGGGGTGAAGCTCTTTTGTACAACCTACGAGATCCTTGAAGACCTAGTCCAGCCTTTCTCTCGAGCCTGTGGCTCCTAATCTCTCTGCCTTCACTCCTGCTGATCAGGCCCTCAGAGCTCTTTGCCCTCACCTGTCTTTGCCTTCCCTCCCACACGCCATCCCTCCTGCTTAAAGCAACTATTGCCCTGTCTTCATCTGGCTAACGCCTACTTCAGCATCCAGACTAGGGAGGGGTCAGTTCTTTCCAGAAGCCTCTCTTGACCCAGGACCCCTAGACTGGGTGAGCCCCCTCCCCCAACATTCTCTGCAGAGCCCCTATCCTAGCCCTTACCGTGGCGTGCTTTTCTGTAACTTATTCTTTTGCACACCTACCCAAGGAGGGCACGAGCTCTGCGAACACAGAAACCCTGTCATTCAACCCTGGAACTACTTTGTTGTCCAAAAAATAAAAAGCGTAAGTGAATGAACATAAAAATATGCTAATCTCCTTATGCATGTGGGAATCAAGAAGGCCAGAGATGTCACTTCTTCAGAGTCCTCTTTAAAGGTGGCAGAATTTCAGGTCACTGAAGAGAAATGAGGCTCTGACCGTGGGAGGGACATTGGATTCCTCCTGTTATTTCCACCAAATGATGAAGAGAAAGGGTAACATCAAAGAGCAATGGAGCAGGAGGCAGGAAACTTGCAGGCTTTTCCGCCCCCTCTCACTAACTGTGAAATTAGGTGAGATAATTGATTTAGGAGGACCCAAGCTTCCTTCTGGGTAGAACAGAGGGTTTAGGTAGGTGCTTTCTGATGTCTGTGATGCTAGAGGGAATCCACTGAGTCACAAAGGCTAAGACCCGGAGAAAGACAGGAGCAAGGAGAATCTGACCTTGAAAACAATGGGGGAGGGGGCTATTCTGAAGAATAAAATTATTCTGAGATAGGGAAGAGATTTAAAAGTACGGGTTGAATGGAATGCTAACTTAAACAATGAGCACAACCACCTGCAACAGTAGCAAAGTGATTTTTCAGAACTTTGGCAGGCAGTAGAACTCTTTTGTTAAAGGAAACTGAGATAAGTCAAATATATAAAGCTATACTGTTACACTGTGCCTGTTACTGCTCTCAGCCCTTTACATAAACTCAACCCATTGAACCCTCACAAGACCCAAATGAGTAGATGGTTTTATTATTCTCATCTGATAAAGGAGAAAACTGAGGAATAACAAAAATGATGCAATTTGCTCAGTGTCTCACAATTTGTAAGCGGTGGTGCCAGGTCTGAGGTTCCAGGGGGCTGCACCCTCACAGCACTGCTCTCCCGTGACGGTGGGCCTCACCCTGGGCGCTTCCCCCCAGGGTTGTCACGGGGGTTAGAGAAAGAAGGTTGAAAACGAGTTATGTTCAGTAATTCACAAATGACTTCAGGGGCTGTTGGCCCAAGAAACATGCAGGAACTCGGGGAATAGGAGGTCAGGGGAAAAGCAAAGAAGGGGAGAAGGGAGAGAGAGAGGAGGGGAGGGAAGGAGGCAAAGAAACGGGATGTCTGTGTTAGAGACGGCAGTCCCTGCCGGAACGAATCAGGTCTCGGTCATTAAAAACCTGTTCTGGGCGGGAACTGCTTTTCTGAATCTAGGTGCTGTGTAACCACTGCCTAGCCGACTGGCAAGTGGTGCTGAGGCTGAGGGCAGTTTTTCCTAAGCCTTGTGCTCGGCCCATGTATTATGGTCCTGAAGGTAAACAGATCGCCTCTCTCGGCACCACCTGGACACCGGCCACATGGCCGGGGGCGGGGGCTGTGCTGTTTATGGCTCTCACTGACACGGAGGCTCTGAATCATCTTCTCGACTCCCCCCTTCCGACGGGCATGAAGCACTCATTGTAACAGTGGTTCTGACTAGGTGGTCGGTGAGGGGTGGTGTCCCTACCCCGCCGCCCTAGGCCCGTGGAGTATTCTACAGTCTTCGATATACAGAAAATTAAAAAAAAAAAAATCTCTCCTTTAATTGATATTTACTGATTTAAGGGAAATTAAATGAAGCATACAGAATAAAATTTAACCCTTTGCGGTCATATTAAATTTGGACGTGGGTGTCGTACTGGTCGGAATTAAGAGCTTTCAGAGAAATTATGAACTGATACATGAGTGAATAGAGTTAAGATTCGTACGGTTCCTTGCTGTGGTGGCTGAGAGCAGACATACGACAGGAACGGTAAAAAAGCTGTGGTGGCTGAGAGTAGACAAACGACTGCAAAGGGTTAAATCTGAGTATGTCATTATAATCCTAACACCTCAAAACCAAGGATAGCAAGACTGGCCCAGCCCTCTCATTCAGAGTGTTGCCATTGCTGCCTGTAAGCAGGACTGGACCTTCCCTTCTCTGAGTGGAAAGGTGGATGGGGCTTGACAGCCACTCCGGGTTTGTGTGGATTCCTCCTCAAAGTGCTGGGTTATGGTGCCTGCCCTTTCGACCTACGTGCTTTCAGTTTCACGATGGCGACGATCTATAATTGCCACCTCCCTGCCCCCCTCCAACCCCCTGCTGCCTGGGGTCTGGGCTTCCGTGGAGCAGGGTTTGTTCATCACACGCCTGTGCGACTCAGAAACGTTTCTGACGGAGGCGCTGCGGCTGTTGTTTTGGGGCTCTGGTTTTTACTTCAGTTTTTAGTCATTTGCATTCTGCATCCCTGGCTCTAACTGATGGACCGTCCCAGTGTTTTCTAAGATAAAAACAGTCACTCGCCATCATCAGGACTTTTGCCCTGTTCCACCTGTGCTGTTATTTGCTCAGTATCTTCAAGCCGACTCACTTCTTTTACTGAAATTTATTTAGAAAGTAATATGACGATAAATGGAAAATTAGCGTGACTTGCTATAAATAGGAGGTAACCAGAAAACTAAATACAATGAAAACACAAATGTGGTTCAATTCTAGCTCGAGATTATTAAGGGGAGAATGCTCTGAGTAACAAGTGTTCAGGAAACGTTGAAGAGATACCAGCCCAACACCGTGTCCCTGGTGGTATCAGAAGGACTGAAAGGCAATGGGGAAAAGGGACTCACTTTCTCACTGTGGGATTCAATGTATTTAATGCCATCGTGGGCTTGCCGCCTAGAATGGTCTTGTATATCTCCAAGTCATACCTGTTCCACATTTCCCAATCGCTTTAGTCACAAGCAGTGGTCATAACCTGGGTAACATTTGGTTTTCAACTCAAGAGAAGCCCTCTGCCTTAGCACCTTCATGGTGCCCAAACACTTTGTGTCTGATAAAGGCGGTTTCACTTCACGCTTCCAGGCTCCATGGTTTCTGCTTTATTCTCTATGTGTGTGTGGGGGGGGGGGGGGGAGAGAGAGAGAATTCAAGTTTTTCATAAGTAACAGAAAACCCACTTTGTCTAGCTTAAGAAGGAAAGAAATATTTTCAAAGAATAACATGTAATTTACAGAATCATTGCAGAACCTGGCATTGAATATAAGCCAGGGCCCAGGGCAGGCAGGAAGTTGGCGCCACAGCCAACCATCTGGTTGGAACAGCTCCATGGACAACACCTCAGCCACAGCCACGGCCACTGGACCTCTGTGGCACTGGGGTCCCAGTTCCGTAGCTGCTGAACAGTCTATGTGCTGCCACCAACACTTTCTCAGCTATCCCTGCCTCTCTGAGCCACTAGCCAAAGGGTAATATCCTACAGGAGAGCGCAATTGTCTGGCATGTCACCTGCTGTGTCCTAGCTACTGGGGGGAGAGAGAGGGAGGAGGTCCCCCTGTCCCACATTTGGTGTCTGCAGCGGGAGATGCAGAACTGGGCCCTTCTTACGTTCCACACAGTGGGGAATTTCCCCAAAGAGGGGCCCTATGCCCTCAACATTGCTTATCACTTTCTTCACTCTGCAGATGTTCATTAAGCACTGGCTATATGCCGGACACGGTGCTAAGCTCTGGATTTGGTGAGGACACCAACATTGTCCCTGTCCTCAGGGATCTTACAGTCTAGCATGGAGGCTGGATATGAATCACATAATCAGGCCAACATAATTATAATGGTGTAAGTGTGCCGAGCGCGTCCCTGGTGGTGATGGGGGCGGGGGGACTGACTTAAACTGGGGCTCAGGGAAGGCTTGAGCCACATCCCGAACCAGTGGGAGTTGGGCATAAGGAGCTTCATGGGGTGGGGGGCGTGGGGAAGTGGCGCTCAGGAGATGGAACTGCGCTTTGAAGGGCTTTGAAGAATTCCAGCCTGAACAGCGAAGGGGTCTGATTCACTCACTTGAGACGGAGATATTGATGGGCAACGAAGTTTGTTACTGCCTTCCTAACACACTGCAGGTCAAGGGCAGTTCTGATGTCCATGGGGGCAGCTCTTGTGCCCAACGAGACTAACTGGGGTTAACCTCTTTTAACACATACGACGGCAGGCACTGGAGGGGGCCATGAGGAAAGGGGCAATAGGAGGCAGCCTGTGTGTCCCTAAGAGCCCAGCGCCACCAGCCAGGCCCGCCCTGCAGAGGCCATGCCCATTCAGTCCTGCACTCAGACCCCTGGGTCCAGAACGTCCAGTTACGTCACCTGTGCGAACAGGCCCTGGCTATCCTGGAGTCGACTGTCCTGCATCAGCTCTGATAAAGCAGTGCACACAGCAACACTCAGAATACTTAAAACGTATTGTGCAAGGAGCGAATTTTATCTGGCTTTACCAACCCGTTGAAAGAGGTTTCTGCACACACACCCCCACACACACACCCCCGGGAATCTAGGATGAAGTGAAATTTTGAATACAAATACCTCAGGGCACTGCTGAGGGGATCTATAACCTTCCTCAGAGTTTCAGAGGTGTCTTTGACCCCCACAAAAAGTCAAGAAATTGTGTTTTGAAATAATTTGGCTTTTTTGTTTGATAAGTGTATATTTGGTATTAATTAACTAAACACAATCTTTTTATTTTATTACAAAGAATGCTAAAATATATTTTAAAAATAAATAAAAATGTCCTGACCTTCAAATGTGATATTTTTTTCTCTGGAACATATTATTGCTTCATTATGCTTCATACTTAGCCTTTGAATAGGCTCTTTACTCAGAAATTCACTCATGTATTGGAAAGTAGTTCAAAAACAGGTTTTACAAGTGTCTGATGCCTCGTATCTGACATTAAATCCTTTATACTGACCCTGTTTCCATTTTCACGATGGTTGGGTGGGATGTTCAATTACTATGTTGCTAATTCATTACTGCAATTAAAACATAATTGAAGGAAATGTTAAGTATGGGCAAAATGGTCCTATTTGTTCAAGCTACAAATTGGATTTTTAAAGGGTTCGGCCTAGATATCAGACTCTACTTGCTTGACTTCTGCTGGATCCTTAAGAACATTCAGGGTGTTCCAAAAATTTTCAAAACCAATTTTTTTCTTCTTAAAATGACAGAGCAGGCATTTGTGATTTTTAAATTATATTATAAATGCTGTCCTCTTACATGTAGTGACATGTAAATATGTCTTGGATTTTCCTGCTCCAGCTCTATTTAAAATATTTTACCATCGGGATATTCCCTGAAACTTGAATATTTCATCATCTTAACTAGGCTTTCCACACCCCTTGCACCTGGAAAGAGCTCCCCATGCCCCAGTTTTTCTTTGAAAAACACAATCTCTGTATTTACATGATACACGAAGCCTCTGGCTTACATCCTGTAGGCATTAGCTTAATTTTACCCACACCCGAGTGTTATACCAATCACTCAACTCCAGAGAGGGGTTGAAACAGTCTCTTCTTACTTCCAGCTACTGTCACTCCCTGTTTTGTTATTTCAGTCTTTTGTGAACTGGAACTGAGAAGGCAAACTTTGGGGAAAGGATCTGTACGTGACAATGAACAGGACCTAAAAGCAGGGCGTCAATGAGGGGCTCTCCTGTGACAGTGTTCAGTGGGCCTTGTGACTGTTCTGTGACCTTCTCAACCCCCTTCTCAGTTATTTCTGGGTACACGGCCATGGTCCAAAGATCTGAGATGACCAGAAATCTTACCTCTAGGTAGGTGGCATTTTGTCGTAGTTTTTCATCCCACCATTCTTCTTTCTTTTTTACAATAAATATTTATTGATCACCTATATATGCAGGTACTATTCTAGGCATTGGAAATATATGATACATGACCTCATTGATCCTACATTCTAGCAGGGGGAAATAGCCAAAAATAAAAGCAGCCCTGGCTGGTGTAGCTCAGTGGTAGAGCATCATCAGCCTGCGCACCAAAGGGCCATGGCTTGGATTCCCAGTCAAGGACATGCACCCGGGTGGCAGGCCGATCCCAGGCCCTGGTCAGGGCGAGTATGGGAGGCAACCAACAGAAGTCTCTCTCACATCGATGTTTCTCTCTCTCTCTCTCCTCTCTCTCTCCCCCTCCCTTCCACCATCTCTAAAAATCAATGGAGAAATTACCCTCAGGCAAGGATTAACAACAAACAAACAAAACAGAGTAAAATACATAGAACGTCAGATGGTGATAATAATGAGAAAAACTAAGGAAGGGAGAGGAAGAAGGAATTCTGGAAGTTGTATTTTAAATGGTCAGAGAAGGCCTCACTAAGAAGGTGACATTTGAATATCAATCTTGGGAGAGAAAATTCTGAATAAATGCAAAGACACTGAAGTAGGAGTGCATGGGAGGAACATTCATAGTACGTTTAAGAAGTAACAAGGAGAGCCTGGCCGGTGTGGCTCAGTTGGTTGGGTGTCATCCCGTGTGCCAAAAGGTTCCTGGTTTGATTCCCGTCAGGGCACATGCCAGGCTTGCAGGCTCGATCCCCAGGAGGGGGCGTGCAGGAGGCAGCCAATCGATGTTTCAATCTCACATCGATGTTTCTCTCTCTCCCGCTCCCTTCCTTTGTCTCTAAAAATCAATAAAAATATTATTCTTTTTTATTTTTTTTTTTCTTAAAGTAGTAACAAGGAGAGAAATGTAGCTGAAGCAGAGAGGGTTGTGGGAAATGAGATCAGAGAAGTTACAGGACAGATCATGTTGTACTTTGTAGATCATTATAAGGCATTAAATATGTACACATTCTAAATGAGATAAGAAGCTATTAAGGATTTTGAGATACCCCCCCCCCAAAAAAATTGCATGAACTGATTTACACGGGATCATCCTGGTGACCGTGTGTGTTAACCGGGTAAGAGATGCCGATGGCTTGGACCTGCATAATAGCAGGGAATGGTGAGAAATGATTGAATCCTGGATTTATGTTGAAGGCAGAGCCAACAGGATTTCCTAACAGATTGTGTGGAGTGAGAGTCAACAGTGTCTTAGTCCGGATTCTCCAGAAAGCAGAGCTTGTGTGAGAATTCTTGTGGTGTGTGATTCCTGGGAACAGGAGGGCGGGATGGGGAATGAAGCTGGCAGGGAGGGAGGGTTTGCTGCTGCTAGAAGCAAGTGGTTGCTGATCCCATGGGACCCCTATGCATTCTCATGTTATGCATAGCAGGACCCTCGCTAGAGGAGAGAGGGAAGGGGAATTACACCATCAGCTTTTATTCCCCCAGGGTCAGGGCGCTAATTGCACCAACCTCCCACGTTTCCTGTGTATGGATGATGAAAGAACTCCCAGGTAGAAACAGAAAAGCTCCAGAGTGGAAGGAGAGACCCTGAACAGACTCACCAGTAACTCCCCCTCCCTGGTCCCATTCCCCTGGCAACCACTAATCTGTTCCTGTCTATGGATTTACCTATTCTGGGCACTTTATATAAATGGGATCACAGGGCATGTGAGCTTTGTGCCCAGCTTCTTTGACTTAGCACAGTGTTTTCATGCGTCATCCACATCGTAGGGATGGAAAGAGCTTGGGCAGTCAGGCAAGTGGCCCAAAGGGAAGACAGGTCAACGGGCCAAGCTTTAGGTTCATTCCTAACACGCTGGTGTAAGAGCAGCCCCACCCGGGTCTGAAAGCCTTACACCTTAGATCTAATCATCTGAACACCAAGAATGTCCATGCATATTCTGAGGCTTAGAGCCATGAAATTACTCTCCCATGTCAACGGTTTTAAGAGCCCACGGCCTGTGAAGAAGAGTGTTTCTAGCCAGCTGGCTGGGGAACGCTGTGCTCCTATCCCTTCTGGATCCCAAGGCAATCTCGGTCAACACTTCTAGAAAGCGGAGACTTGTGCAAAGGGCTTGTCTCTGTTATAGGAAAGCTGCGGAACTCAAACAATATCCTATTTGTAGTGGTGTTTCTTATAACAATATTGGCTTCTATATCTTATTTCTCCATTAAAAAATTTAACCAACATGCCGATAAGGAAAATTTGCTAAGAGTTTTTTAAAAGGGTTAAATGAGATGCCCGGCCTGCGTGGCTCAGTGGTTGAGCATTGACCAAGGATCCAGGAGATCGCAGTTCGATTCCCGGTCAGGGCACATGCCCGGGTTGCGGGCTCGATCCCCAGCAGGAGGCAGCCGATCAATGACTCTCTCATCATGATGTTTCTCACTCTCTCTCTCTCCCTCTCCTTTCCTCTCTCTGAAATCAATAAAGATATATTTTTTAAAAAGCTTACATGGAAGAAGTAGATTATTCTTCCCCTATGTTTACTGTAGCTTACTACTCAGCCATTCTTTCCAACCCACTCACGACTTGGGCTTTGAGGCAGATGTGTGGTTAAATTCGAGCTCCACACCAGCGTGCTGTGTGGGAGACTATACGCTCAGCTCCCAGGATGAACAGACTAGTGAGATCTGCTAGTGGGATCATGTGAGGTAATATGTGAGACACCCGGTATGAGCCAGAAGAAAGGCTTGATCCCAGGTGGCCTATCATCACTAACGCAGGAGCTGCTGTGAGCCCTGTGAGATCGGCCTGCTTTAACCCTCAGCGTGGGCGCTGCGTCTGTTTGGACAGGGCGAGCCTCCAGCCAGCGACCATTCGGCAGCTGTTAGGCTTGGGGCTCTGCAGCCTTCCTAAGAAGAGCCAACACTTGTCTATTATGCAAAAGGGACATTTGAAAGATTTACATGACTTCCTATCATCTTCCAGAGACACTCGTCCCTGGGGAGTCACTGTTTGTAGGGTAAAGTGGCCAAAATTCTGACTGCGGCATCTCTGTCCCAACAGGGCCCACAAATCTGTAAGAAGGATTTATCTGTTCAGTGTCAGACTTTGGCTGAAAAGCCCGTTAGTGTTTCCAAACTCTCCAGATGCCCCTATTTAATGCTTGGCTGGCCTTCTTAGGTAGCATAACCGAGTTGCCCTTTCACAACCACCCTCGACCCCCGGGATCTAACACAACAAATCCAGAAGCTCCAAAATGTGCGCTATGAAGCATGAAAGGATCTGTTAGGTTCTGTCGGATTCAGTTCTGTGCGACAATAGACGTTCTAACGTGCTTAGGAATTTCCTTAACTCATAAGAAACTTGGCACTTCACAGAGAGTGTGTCTCTCATGACCAAGAAAAGTAGGGTGACCTGGGGGCACTGTGCTTTCTTTTTATAGTGTACCCAGCATCTTCATTTTCAATAGCAGCAGAGTAGGGTGGGGGAGTGTCTTGGATAACGCCATGTGAGCTAAAAGCCGTGGTGAGGAGAAGCGGGTGGAGGTTCCCACACAGTAAGGAAATGCTGTGTGACCACACGAAAGGACTATTTATATCGTGAGAGTGGCCGATAGCAGTGGAGAGCCGAAGTCAGGAGCCTTCAGCAAGTCATGAGCGTCTTGGCAAGGCACTTCGTCTTTCTGTGTCTCATCTTCTGTACCTGTTCAGTGAAAACCATAGGATGGCTCTGCCCTACTTCCAAAAACGACCGGGAAGACCAGGGAAGTAATTGTTCAAGTGTACAAGGCGGTCTTCATTATTCAGGGACACGCTTTCTCATTCAGCAGAGTAAGAGTAGGGGGGTATGCTTTTATCAAATATTTTGGGGAACAGAGATTTATAATATAGGGATTTTGAGGGAATTAGACTCTAAAAAACAAAAAACAAAAAAAAGAAAAAAAGAAAAAAACCTAAATTCTTAAACACATCTGGGGATGGGGAGAGGTGGAGGAGGGTATCGGGGGTGTAAATTATAATAGAAGGAGACTTGGCGTGGGGTGGGAACATACACTACAGATGATGTATTGTGGACTTGTGCACCTGAAACCGGTGTCACTCAACAAATTAAATAAAATGGGGTCGGGGGGAAGCATCTACACCCATCCTTTGCCCCTCTGAGTTCCTCCTGCATCCATGCTCTCTGGTCTCCCAACCTTGACTTTCTCCCTCTCTTTCCTTCTTTCCCAGATCCTTTCCAGTGTTATCTAAACATACTCAAGTCTCTTTCTGCTAAAAAAAACAAACAAAAAAAACCTCCTGCCATAGTTCTCACACCTTAGTCCATCTTCCCTACCTGTTTCCTTCCTTCACATAAACATTCTCAAGTTGCTCTCTGGATGTGCTTACTTCCCACTCATTCTTTTTTCCCCCCACATTGAAAATATGTGAGTTTTATCGTATGTAGGTTATATCTCATAAAAACAAACATCATCTAATATCCCACTCACCCTCTAGCTTAGTGCAATCTGGCTCCTTACCCCCATTATTCAATTGAAGCTCTTGCCAAAGTCACTAATGACTTTGGACAAAATCCAGTGGAAATTTTTAGATCTTTTCCTAGATTGAACCTTTGGTAGACTGTGTCAGTGATGACCACTTCCCTCTGTCTCCTCCACATCACACTCTGTGATTGCCGGGTGCCTCAAACCGGGTCCCTGGTCAGCACAGGAGGTAGGGCTGCTGTTGCACAGCGAGGGCAGATACTGAGACACTGAGCCGGTTAGGCGCTCTCCTCCACAACCGCTGCGGCCCAGCCCTTGCTCTGGGTAGATCTACTTCTCCATACACATTTGGAGAATAGGTCATCCAGATTTCAGTGGGTCTATCTTCCTGAGGGGAAGTTTAGAAGAGAGGTCAGGGGGATGGACTCCAGCCCCTGTTGCTGCACTTGGTCTCAGGACCACAATTAGTACCTATCACCTCTGTCCGATGCCCAGTCTAAATTCCCCTCATACTCAGTTTTCACCACTGCTGGCCTTGATGACTTATCCGGTATGACCCAAGATCTCGTTCCTGAGGGCTCTAAGCCTGTGGTAACCATACTCTTCTCAGGCCAGAGTTGCTGGACTTTTAGTCCTAACTGAGCAAGTACTATGACATGGCCAAGTGGACTCCTGAATTCCACACATATTCCTCCTCACCATCATTGTATAATGACTGGCCTACCTCTTCTTACTGATCGGGATCAGTTACTCCTGTCGGGTATTCCTATCCTTATGTCCCTGGACATAAGGAGTCCAAAACATCCAGGTAACAGTCATAGTTTGTAGTTCCCTGCAGAGCCTAGAACTGTAGGGAGGGGAAGCACAAAATCCCTCACTGGGTCTTTGGCTATTAAGGCAACTGGGGCCACTCTTGCTTCTACCCCTTGGTTCTCAGACCCATATATTCGTCCTAACAGGACACAACATCCAAATAGTTTGCGATTCACTGTGTAACCTACATGATGGTACCCTATCATGGCAGAAGTATTGTCTATAAGTTGGCACTCCAGTTGTGCCTTTGGCAGGCTGTTTTATTGCTCTGGATTGTGTGGTACTTGATATGACTAGTGGATCCCATGACCACCTCCCTATCTCCTTCTCTGTGAAGTAAATCTCATGGTCAGATGCTATGTTATATGAGATTATAAGCCTAGATCAGACACTTTGAAATCTCCCAGACATTGGTGCTGGCTGAGGCTCTAGAGGCAGGAAAGGTAGGCCGTTGCCAAGAATAAGTGTCTAACTACTATGACAATAAACCACTGGCCCTTCCTGGAAGAAAGGGCTTGAAGTGGTCATCTTGCCACCACCAAGTGGCCGCATGGTCCCCTCAAGTAACAGTGTTACATTGATCTCTCTTGCAAGCTGGTTGGACTTTCAATGGTGGTAGCAGCCAGATCAGCCTTAATAAGTGGGGGTCCATGCTATTGACATGTAATGTTCGCTCTGTTAATGTGCCAGTCATGCTAATTCTGGGGTGGCCAGTGACAGAGTAGCTACTGTCAATTGATCAAGTCATTTTGTCTTGGCTATTCGATGCTGCTTCTATGGTGGCTACTTTCTGGTGGTCATTAATATATGATCCAAAGATCTTCGCACTTCATACCCACTCTCACCTATTCATCCACATGCATCTAGCTCAGACATTTTTCTCTGCAAAATTCGTCTTTCTCTTCCCAGACCCCTGACCTTCTGGGCAATCCATTTGCTTACAATTCCCACAGATATTCTTATCTCAGGCTACTTTTCCATGAAATCCCCTGATTGTAAAGATTTTTCCTTGCTGCTGTCTTTCAAGGCCAGTTCCACATGCAGCTGATGTCTGTTTTAGGTGGACATACTGAACCAACATCTACATACCAAACTAAATGATCCTTTAACCAAGTTACGGCTTTTTCTTTTCCTTAGACTGCTCATAGGGGATGCCTCACACAGCCATAGGTGTGAGCCAAGGAAGGAATGGTGCTGCGGTCTTGGTGACTTAGGCTTCTGTGTTACCTGCTCATACAGTTTACTCACGCTTGGTAATCCTGCCTGGTTTGATCTGTATGTACCACTTCCCATCTGATTAATTGCTGCTGAGTCTGCTTGGTCTTATGACTTAGTCAATCCTACAGATCCAAGCTGATGACGGGCAGTTTAGGAAGCACGGTTACTTGGTTTCCATGGTCAAATGTTTAGTCTCATTTGACCCAGTAGCATACCAAGAACTGTTTTTCTGCACTGCAAGTGGTGTGGCCTTGCTCCAGAACTCCATGGGACTGCATTATGATTCTCCTGTGAGGGCTTACCTTAAACTCCACATCACGCTACCTCTTTTCCACTATGGACACCTCCAACACAACAGGGTCTACCAGATCATATGGCCCAAGTGCTTGTTCCACAATCTGGTGTGCAGACTCCTGCTCAGTTCCTACTCTAAGCTGGTAGGCTTCTATGTCAGTGGATACAGGGGCAGAGCAATCCTTGTACAGTTGTCCATGGAATGAATAAACCACAGTTTGTCTGTCCATTCTCCTACTGAGGGATAAATGAAAGCATAACTCTTAACTATAAGTCCTGAGTTTGGTCTCCAACTTTTTCTGGTTTTCCCTTGGACTAGATTAGGGCCTTTACAGATAGTTTTGAATTGTCTGTTCACTGCTCTCCACGTTACATTGTCTGTCTCTAGTAGCTTTAATACAACTTAACCAAAGCCAGCTAATTCCTTGGATGCTCTGCTTTCTTTCACTTCCCTCACTCCCACCCCAACTCAACTCGGACGCATGTACTTTCTTGAGCATGAATCACTGCACAAGCCAGGGCCATTCCCTCTGCAGGCCATTTTTCGAAGCCATCACTGGGAGGAGTGTTAGGAATTAGGCTGCCTTCTTGTGCAGGGCCTGTTTCCCAGGCACGACCCAGTATGGGATCCTCATTACCAGCTGACAGAAAGTGGTTCATGTTACCTCCTGCTTTCTCAGACCTCTTTGGTACCAACTGTATCGGTTCAGTTATTCTGGGACAAATGCTGAGACAGAGTTGGTAATGCTTGTGTTTTTTGGGGGGGTAACATCTGTGAGAGATAAAGGGAGAGGAAGCAGGATTTGGTAGGGACAGCCTCATACTCTATTGTACATCTGACCGTCTTAGCCGACCCAGTGGGGAGCTCTTAGCGAAGACTGCCTGTGAGAGGGGCCCCACATTGGGCATAACAGCCAGGCTCTAGTGCCCCTACCATGCCCAGCCATTGGCCATGGGCTTACCAGGAAGGTCAGGACCTTGGTTCAAACATGTGACAGATCCCAAATATGCTACTGATGGATGCTGGCAGCAAATGTCCCGTTGTCAGCTAAACAGAAAGCTGTTTCTTAGAGGGAGACCAGAGTGGCACATCTCCAGGGCTGCCACACACTTTTTTTTTTTTTTTCCATCTTTTCAGTTTGCACTTCCTTGACTTGTTCTTTACAAGCTTCTTTTCCTCTACTAATACTTGCTTGATGTTGTTTCTTAGGTTTTCTTCATGTCACACTTCACCAGCGACCTTGTCTACTCCCATTCACACATCAAACGAGATTCTCATGAATTTCTCTTCCAGATCTTTAGGCTAGGTCTCTTCTGAGCACTAGGCCTGTATCATCCAACTGCCAAATTAGATATCCTACTGACTCCTAACATTTAGCATTTCACTATCTGCGTAGCCAAAACTCTTTCTGCATACTCATCTCGGTGACTAGATCCCCATTTACCCAGATCCTCAAAACAGACAGCATAGAGTTATCCTTGGAAGGCTTCTCTCCCATTCTTAATATCAAATCCATAGTCACTACCAGTCTAAGAATGCCTTCAATCTCTCTCCTTTGCACTCTTATTATTCCCATCCAAGTTCACAGCACCACTGCTTCCCACCTGAGCCACTATAAATGGAGATTCTTCTGTCCTTATTAAGCACAGAAGTCAGAGAGACAAGTATAAAGTGTACTGTGGACGGGGTCTCAGTTCCCTGTTTCACACAGGTCATTGGCTGCCGTTGCTCTCAGGAGAGCCTCGCTGTACTGGATTCCTTAACAGAGCAATGCTGCCTTGGCAGTGGCTTTAGCTTCTCTTCTAGGCTTTTGGCACCTGACGTTGGAGACTGAGTTTGACTCACCTTGGCTTCCCTTATAAACCCTAACCCAGCACCTTGCACATAACAGGGCCATCCAATCATCTGGGACTGAAATGAGCCTTCAGCGTGCTGCCCAGCACATATTTTTAACCAGTTGCCATCTCCTCCTGGGCTCCCTGGAACACGCAGTTTGAGGCAGAGGTTACTTGCTAATGTGAGTGAGGAACAAGGGCAGTAAGGCAGAGGGGGCCTCTGCTTCCTTCCCGACGAGCAGTGAGAAACCCAGCAGGCGTGTGGCAAGTGCACCCGCAGAGCCCCACAGGCGTCTGCGGACAGGCTCAGCGGGAGCCACCTGCTAGGGTGCACAGGAAGGAGCTCACCGGGCCCTCCCGCCTCATTTCTCAGGGACCGCAGTCACTCCCCGCACTCCTTTGTGTCCTCCGACACACCCCCCCAATGGCTCCCTGAGAAGCTCGCCCCCAGGCCCTACATGGGGAGGCTTCTCCTTTGAGTCCAGAGTGAACTCGGACGCCTGTGAGTTGTGGGCAGCAAACTCGCCCTGGGCCTCAGCCTGTTGGGACTGTCACTGTGCCGGGTTTTGAAACATACTGATGCTAGAAACACAGCACAGGTGGTGGTTTTCTTTACGAGGGAGGCCCAAAACAGGAATAATTGTTAAATGCTTCATACAAGAAAATGGTGACAGTCATGAATAAGAAGATGAAACACAGATTGAACAAGTCCTGATTTTTCCCTCTCTCTCAGTCAAGAACAATTTGCACACCCATACATGGCTTTTTAAAAAGCTGTATTTTCTCATCTGATGTTATGATTCACAATTAAAAGACCTATAAACCCTTCTTCCCATTAAGTTACTCGCTATGGTACAAGAGTCCATCTTTTAACCTGTCACTCTTTCTCCCCATAAGTAACTCCTACAAAGTTGCTCACCAGTGCACATGACAAAAAATGCTGGAGTTGGGGGAAGAATTCTTTTTTCAAACAAGTGGTTTTACCTACTTACAAAAGAGACTTGAGAACTTGGACCTGCCTCAAGAGCCTCTGAATGTTTTTGTTCAGCAGAAATTCCAGCCCAGATGTTCAATAACCCAGGTTTGTTTTCAAAGAGGAAATAAAGAAACAAATTTTGTAAAGACAGGCCGGGATTTGAAAGCAATTGATGATGACAGGTCCAAGGATTCTGCTTCATTTTGTTATTAACCCTACCACTCATTCCAGATTTTAGTGTCAGGGAGTGGAGAAGGGGAAGTAAAAAAAATCTGGGGTCCTAGCCAGCTGGGCTCAGTGGTTAGAGCATCGGACCAAGGACTGAAGGGTGCCGGGTTCGATTCCGGCCAAGGGCACATACATACCTCAGTTGCAGGTTCAATCCCTGCTCTGGTTGGGGTGTGTGCAGGAGGCAACCGATAGACCTGCCTCTCTCACACCGATGTTTCTCTCTCTCTCCCTTCTAACTCTCTCTGAAAAGCCATGGAAAAAATATCCTTGGGTAAGGATTTTTAAAAAACTTTTTTTTAAAGTCTGGGAATTAAAGATAAAATTCAACATCAAGGGGACATTTTGAAGTTGTGTTCAGAGTAGAGGAAGAATAATTGAAGGATCAGCCAACTGCTAGGGGACACTGTGAAGTTCCCAGATGACAACAGGTGACAAATAGAAGCCTAAAGAAGGTCTATTCATAGACTTCAAATTTTGAAAGAAGTATTGCAGCCCAAGATCAGCTGACATAGTGGAGGAGAAGCTGCTTTATATCAGTTCACACCAACAAGCCCATAGGGTGCTGGAGCGATCCACTCATAAATCTCAGAAGTCACTATGTAGAATTCCTGGGGAATCTTGGAAAGTAAACGTGGGGCCAAAAAGGGACTTATTTGCTGGGCCATTTAACTGCTCTGAACCTCTGATTCTTCTGTAAATTGAGGATTATCCATCAGAATTGTTTTGAGAATTAAATAAGATATGCACACTAATCATAAATTCCAAATCAATATAAAAATGTTAGCAATTACTTAAATCTTTTTCTTCTTTTCACGTTCATTGCCCTTTACCCCTGTTACGGACTTTAACATGTTGCGTGATGGGAAAGTTTAAGCCCAGTTTCCTGACTAGAATGTGAAGTACTCGAGAACAAAGGCTATGACATTCTTTCATACCACACAGACCCCACAACCCCAAACACTGGCAAGCACTTAATGGGTGCTTAATAAATACTTGTTGAATGAGGCAGGATTAAAAAATAATCTCAGAAGACTGTGCTATAAATAAAAATGTGTGGGATATTTAATTTAGATAAATGTAAACCCTACATTTAGTTCTAAATAATAAATTGCACAATTACAGTGGTAACTGTGAAAGTAAATTGGTAAAGTCCTAGCCCAGAGTTCATGGTAAAAACCTCTGGGAGCTGTAACTCACTATCAAAAGAGCCAAGAAACATGCAAAATTTCTAAAAAACGTTAATTTTATTCATAGTAGATGGTATCAAATCAAGAGAAATGATTGTCTCACACATTCGGCGCAACTTGAATCACATTTTAAAAGGGAATTGACTAACTAGAGTAAATCCACATGCTATCCAAGAAGTAAACAGTACCCCATGATACAGTGAAAAGAGCTGAAATAGCCCAAGTAGGGCTCTGAGGAAGAAAAAAAAAAAAGATGAGCTTGAGCTGTTATCAGATATTCAGACTATATCCAGAGTTGCCCCTGGAGGTGAAACTTAGACCAATAAGGCTGCACTTCCAAATTCTCTTGTCACATGTCAGACGTAGATTCAGTATAGAAAGGAATGCTCTAAAGATTACAGCTGTTCAACAATGGAATGGACTCTTCTGGAAGGTGGAGAGACTGTCATGGGAGGCATTTGGGCGCAGGCTAAATGCCTGTGGCTTACACATTTCTTGTGGTCCCATCTGTGCCCACCAGGGCACTGAGCTCACAACTCATATTCCTTACATATTTTTCACAGAGCGAGGCCAAGGGAAATAATCATATTTAACTACGACTATATGCCTGCTGTGCCCAGTAGAGTTTGGAATGGGCCAGTCTTTCAGAGAAGTGATCTTCAATTTAATTTATTGTGTATGCCTATCAGTAAAGTTTTTTGCACATATATTCCTAATATACACATTTATTTATAAATTCAATACTAGACTAATGTGCTCGTTACCACATCTTTTACATGTTTGTAAAACACACATGAAGGTGAAAGGTGGGAGATAAAGAAATGTTAATGTGTTTCCTTTCTGTACCCAAGGATCATTATGAGTGCTTAAGAAATACTTGCTGAACCAGGCAAGATTAAGGAGCTTAACCTACTTCCATCTCCTGATATTTCAGACCCTTCCTGGTCTGAATTACCTACATATCAATCTTAATTTTTTCTATTTCCCTTTTCCCATGTAGATAAAACTAGTTAGGATTTTCTTTTTTTAAGAAGACAAAGATTAAATGATTTTTTGGAATTTCTGTATATGTTCTTAGTAAGCCTTTTATTTAAAATATTCTTAAGTCAGTTTCCTGTTGATCCTGTATAATTTTGATCCAACTTTTCTATCTTGTGTCTCAAAAACAGGTGTATTCCCTTATAAATACAATAAATTTTACAGAATTGCAGCTGCACGGTGTTCTGTTGAGAAACTGAAATGAATGCATCAGCAGGAACTGAACCAATCATTCTTACTCCCTTCTGTCAAGCTTTCAGTTAAATCCCTGTGTCCCAACATAAACCCAGCTGCCTCGTTTGACTATTTAAGATGCTTTTTGCTTCCCCAATATCTTCTCCATTCCCTGGGAGATTTAAACTATTTTTAAATGAATTATTATGCAATGCAATGCCATACATGACCATAAGTCTTCTTTATTCTTGGAAACTTTCTTCTAAGACCTAGGAAGTGACTACGGTCTGTTCATTGCAGAATTTTCTGAGTCACATTGCTCTGTCGTAGTCAACTTTCAGCCAACCAGCAGAGGAAGCACCAAGAGACAGCAGATTTCATCCCGGAGGTTTACTTCCAGTTGCCTAAGGGGCCAGAAAACGCCCACCATTCAGATTTGGACCTCAGCAGGGGGAAAGTGTTGTCCTGGTCCTTGGGGAAACCTGGGCTTTAAGCAATGGCACCACTGAAAATCCAATCTCTGGCCTAAGTTTCTTGGGATTCTTACAGCAGTAAAGGAGGGAAGTCTCTTTTTGTACTGGTTTCTCCTTGGGCCTCCAGTGGCTCCTGTTTTCTCAAATCCTAAAGAAGTAGACCCTGTGGGCTGAGGTGGATGGGGCAGGTGGGATGGAGAGAAAAAGAAAAAACTTCCTTCTCGTGCAGCTTCCACTCACTAAATCTGTTCTTCCAAAGCATGCAAATACAAGACTTCACACTGGTTTACCGAGTCTCTGCTCTGCTCTGCTCTCTGGGTTCCCTGAAACCAAATCCATAAGCTGCTAAATCTCAGTTTCTTCAACTATAAAGAAAACATTATTATTATTTAAATTATTCTGCTACCACCAGTATCATCCAATTAGTAACTACTATTTTCTGTACTTAATCTTATTTAAACCGCATGTCGGCCCCATGAGGGGGGTTTTATTGTTCCCATTTTAAAGATGAGGAAACTGAGGTTTAGCGAGGTTTAGGCAAAGTTGTGGCTAGAAAGGAGCGGTGCTGGGACTCTCGGACTCCAAAGCCCCATTTTCTTCATCGGCATTTGGAGGTATTAATGTTCTTAGAGTAATACAGCCTCGAGGTTATAGTATACCTTACAAAGTACTTAAACATTTATTTCTCAGAATAATTCCATAAAATGAACAGGACACATATTGACATCTGCCCCTGCCCATCTCGCTTTACCTCTTTAGCCCCCATTTTAAAAATGTTTAAAGAAAACTAAAGCTCAAAAAATGCAAAGGATTTTTGTGAGGTTACATAGATAACAAATGGAGTTGGAATTACACAGGCTTTAGTCCTGTGATTGCTACACCACACTGCTCTGTCTCCTACAGGTAAGACCCAGCATTGCCTCTAACTAGCACTTCACCCTAAAGCGGCCGTTTAAACCCTGCAGTTTTTGTAGATGCCAAGTAGATGGGAATAGCAACAGTAGCAATAATACCTACGTCAACTGCCTCACAGTATTATTACAAAGATCAAATGAAATATTATATGTAGGTGTTTATGGAGTAAGTAGACAATATACAAACTAAGATAATTTTATTATTAGGACTATCCTGGGGTAGAAACCAGATGGCCTCGCTTCTCGTAAAACTGCAGGGCAGGGCAGGTGAGAGTTTAACACCGCCCGTCGCCCCAGTTCCCCGTTCCCCGGCCACAGGCTCTCCTGCAGCCTTTGCGCGCCTCTCAGAAAGAAATGCTGCCCGCGAAGGCGGTCAGAGGTATCCAAGAGGCAGGAACCTTCCACATTTACTTACATTTTACGATGAGGCTGCTTGTCTCGACTGCCCCATGAGTATACCTCTTGGGGGGCCACCCACAGCTCCTTCTCCCCTGTGTGGGACTGGAAGCAGCATTGCTGTGCTTTAGAGGGAAACCTGGAAAGCCAGGTGGTTGTCGTTATAACACTATGAGCCGTCTCGGTGCCACTGATATCGCTGACAACAAAGGTGAACAAAGTCATTTAAAAGGGAAAATCAGAATCTTTGCACTAGTCCAGGACATGGGACAAGAATGTGCTGCTTTTTATATGCAATTTATGAAACAAAAAGCACACTGTTTCTATTCTTCTAAGAAACCCCGTGTGTGTGCTGATGTGGAAGGTATAAAGAGCATTGAGGGAGCAGGTCATCGTTTCCTTGCTAGATTTATTCTTTCAATTCGCTATTTTTTAGTGCTAGCACTAAGCTAGCTAATGGAAATGGAGTGCTGAACAGGATAAGCTGTCCATACTCTCACGGAATTGCATTCCAGACGGACGGCCAACATTGATCAAAAAATTACACGTGTGGTGGGTTTATAAGGAAGACGAGTAGACTTCCATCATGACTTCAATTCTGAGCACACTGCAGTGTCCTGATGTTATTACTTATAAAGGGCAAGCAGAGGCTACTGCCACAGATTAGAGAACTCCAAATGATCTCCAACAATGAAAACTTCAATTTCTTAAATAAGAATTATTCTAAAAAGAAACTAATCTTGGCTCTCAGTCTCTCTAAAGCCAAAATAAGGGCAATGAGATGTATAAAACATTATCTTGACCTCACTGACCACTAGACAGCGCAAGAAACAGCACATGCAATATGGTAGAAGGAAGAATCAAAGAACGTGTTTTATAAGGATAATGAATTCTGCTGACTTTTCCCCTTCTGGGCTGCAATAATTTCGGCCTCTTTTGTAATCATACCCTGTTGGAAAGCCACATGGCTTGGACGGATTTTTGCCTACTACAGATTTTGGTTTCCAAAAGTACATCTCCATGACTAAGGAAATGGGCAGTCCCAGGTTGGCTGGCTCCATCAAGAACGCTTAAAACTTGATTGCGCAATTGTAGGACCAACTGGGGACTTAGCATCACTTGCATTTTCTCATTGGCATCCAATTTTGAGGCTATCATATTGCTTGGGAAAGAAAGAGGGAGCAGTTATTATGATTTTCACGAACCTGTAGAGTTTTAGTATTGGAAGAGGGACTTACAGACCATGTATTTTAACTTTCCACCCAATGACCTGTACTTCATTCATGATATTCATCTTTTGGATACATATGGTAAAGGAACTTACTATCTCATTTTGAAGAATTCTGTTAACCTTTCCCACATTGGAGAAAATCTCCCCCCATTGGTCTTAGATGTGTCCACCTGGACCCCATAGACCGAATCAGGAAGAATGCCACTTCTGTTTAATGACTTTCCTCCTTCCCAGGATAATAAGTCTTTTCTAAGCTAAACATTCTAGTGTTTTCCTCCATTACATACACAAAATGATCCTCTGAACTGTTATCATTGTGGTTTGGGGAAATCAAGGAGACGGGAGAGAAACAGAATGTCCGTGTCTCTTATTGAACATGTGTGCTTTTCTCTCAGTTTTGTCACATCAGCAGGTTAATCAGCATACCACCTGGGCCCCCGTTCACACCGAGAGTCAAGCTGCGCACAGCTACTTTAATTGTAAAGATAAAAGCACAATGTCTCCATGAATATTGCCAGATGGGGTGGCTTGCCAACTCATTCTCTTTGGTTCTACAAAATGCCCCCCAAAATAATACTGACTCTAAAATTAAGCTCTGGGTTTGAAGATCTGCCATGCTATTCACTTATAAGAATATATAATTTTTTGATTTCTATTATGCTACTAATTTTAGTAAGTTTGGCAAAGGTTTCAAAAACAGGCAGTCCCCAACTTGCAGGGTTATGTTCCAGAAGTCTGTTGTTTGGAACGTATTTTACACACATATTAAACTTTCTGGCAAGCCTACCAAAGACTTTTTAACCCCTAAGATGCCTGGCATCTAGTACCATCCCAAAAGTCAGCTGCAAACCAGAATTCAGCCTCACGTTTTGGTTTAGCATGTACCCGAAGCACCACCAGAAATATTCTAGCATCCAACACTACGTTAACAATGTTTTTCTAGATGAATACATCCAAGCGACTACTGAGAACCTGAGGAATATTTTCATGCTTCCCCTCTCCCACCAGCTGAGTGAAGGACCCCCTGCCCAGTCAAGTGAACTCAGAAACCTGGGCCTCCTTGTGGCTTGAGCCTGGCGGTGGTTGGGAAGGTGAGATGTAGCAACAGCTGCTACAGACCTTCTCGGGGAAAGCATACTGCTCAGCTGCTCTTCTCAGCCTTCACTGGGCCTTCTCAGACTCCCACTCTTTTCTTCCATGTCAGCCTGATTCGTAGACTCTTCATTTATGTTCATTCTCAATCTCTCCCCCGCCCCCCCCCCAGGGGTCACAATAAAGTCCTTCAGTTTTGCTTCACTTGTCCCTTTTGCAAGGAGAATATTAACAGGTATACATGATTGCAGACACACTGGGGTGTTTTTTTCTGATGAACACATTCACACAGGATTCATTAGATAAGAGCCACAGTGAGGAACATTGTGGCTCCAAAGATAAACATAACAGGCCCTGTCTTCTAGGAGTTTTCGAGCCAATGAACTCGTATAGCCGCTCTGCGTTGTCTGTTACGAGTCAAGGGCTTCCCACCGGCTTCCTGGGAGAGGAAGTGACGGGCCTGGGCCTCACGGCCGCGGAGCCTGTGCTCCATCATCCAGAGCTCGTTCTTCACACTGGACCACACATATGCCCCAAGGGGCAGCATTTACTCCACCCTTTTAGAGTCTGAGAAAACATCGCTTGGTGGGCTGGCATCGTCTATATTTACTTGGCTTCATTTGGGATAGAGTATAATCCTAGTTCTTGATGAAAGGATTTTCTTGCATTAACCTTATGGGTCATGATATTTGTGTGGTTATTTCCACTCCTAGAGTGATTTGTGGAGGGGGGAATGTGTACTAATCTTGTACGTTTTTAATCCTTGCCCGAGGATATGTTTTTATTGATTTTTAGAAAGAGAGGGAAAGGGGGGGAAAGAGAGAGAGGTGAGAGGCATGGATTGGCTGCCTCACAGATGCACCCTGACTGGGAATCGAACCCGTACCCTTTTGGTGTACAGGACAATGCTCCATCCAACTGAGCCACTGGCCAGGGTATATACTTTAATTCAGGATTGAAATGAATATACCAATAAGAGATGGGCTGATACAATTCATCTTAATTGGAGAAATGCAATAAACAAACATTTCTGAGCTATCTAGCTGGTTCAATTATTTTAGTCCAAAAGCCGGCAGGAGATCTGTTCTGTATCAAGGCTCCTCCGCAGTGAGATGGAGCTGTTTTCATTTGCTTACAGCCTAGAAGAGGAGTGAAAGCAATGTCAGGGTGGTCCTCCTCAGAGCCCTAGAGGGTCTGCCTTTATGGAAGTGTTTGTGTCCCCAGGGGGAAGCCAGATGGCCTGAGCCTAGGGGTCAGGCGAGAGAGAGTGGTTGGATATTAGCAGCCAATCCCTGACTTAAGAGGTCTCCTGGCTGGGCCACATGATGACCAATAATAAATACCTTTCTGTTGGGTGTTAGAGTCTGGAATGGGGCAGGGCTAGTTTGTATCTAGGGGATTTAAAGGACAATAAATGAGATTATGTATATGAAAAGCCAGCCAAAGTGCCTGTTAAAAAGAGCCTTCAGTAGACGCCTTCCCCACTTCCTCCTCCTCTTGATCTCACCCTTCGCCCCTCTCTGGCCTTGTCACTGCAAGCCCCTAAAGGTTTCTTTGAACAATGACACTACACAGTTAATGCCACTAGACTCTTTCACACGCTCTAATTGCCACAGTTTCACTGGAAGGGAGCAGAATTGGCAATCACACTGAGGCCAATGGATTTGATTGTAGAACTCCCACACCAAGTAGGAGGCACAAAATGACTTGGAGACCTGGTCATAGTTCCTGCTGCTATTAGTCACGGTGTGATAGTGGAACACAGTCTCAAAAAGTTATTTCCTAAAAGCTTTCCAGAGAGCTGGTTCTTCACAGAGAGAGGATTGGCCAACTGTGATGACCGGGAGAAACTAGAGTATCAGGGAGAACAGAATTTAAGCCTTAAGTTTCATTTTGTTTTGGATCAGATGTTCCTTAAAAGTAAACCTTCACCTGATCCTAATTTTCATTTCAGTTCCTTAGACCGGTGATTTGAGTGTTGGGGATAGAGTTCTTAGAGTCTGTTTATGTGGTATAATTACAGAAATGGTCTGGTTCTGCGTATTAGGATCATAATCGATGTTTTGATATGAACTTGAAACCTCTCTAAGTCACATGTTATTTTTTGAAGCATAGAAATTGGACCTCGCAAACAACCTAAATCCCTCTGTTTAAAAAACTTTCAATAGCATTGAGTTTTCTTGCCATAAAGTTCTGCACTGCATCTAGGAAGCTTCATTAAAGAGTAGCTCTGGGAGACTCTGATCCCGGAGCCTGGCTCATGTCTTGTGTGGGGTGGTCCCTACTCTAAGGTCTCAGAGATGGAATCTCCTTTCTCTGAGATTCACCTGTATAAATTTAATTTTAAAAATTAATTTTAGCCCTGGCTGGTGTGGCTCAGGTGGTTGAGCATTGTCCCATGCACTGAGAGGTTGCAGGTTCGATTCCCGGTCAGGGCACATGCCTGGGTTGCAGGCTCGATCCCCACTGGAGGGTGTGCTGGAGGCAGCTGATCAGTGGTTCTCTCTCATGGATGTTTCTCTCTCTCCCTTGCCCTTCCCCTCTCTCTCTTCAAAATCAATAAAAGCATATTTTTAAAAATAAATAAATATTAATTTTAAAAAGTAGCTCTGAAAACCTGAGGCTGGCAAAGAAGTTGAATAGTTAAAGGCGCGCATGATGGAGAATTCTGCTTTGTGGTAAAGGGGAACAAGAGAAAGGGAATAAGTATTGTCAATTTAAATTTTTATATTAAATTTCTAGCACATAGTTTTCAAGACTCCAAAAATTTCAGTTTCTTATCCAAACACAGTTACAGGGTTAGGCGTGTGTTAGAAATCCAACACATGAAAGTCACCTCCGTAAATTTTAATTGCACAAAAGATGGGAACAGCAGGGGGATACGGAAATAAACAAAACACAGGCCTTGAGAGTCACTGGAAAACTGAGGGCACGTGGGGTCACAGAGGTAAGCGAACAAGGGAACTGCGTTTGGGCAATGCCTCGCTTTCACCCACATTATAAGTTTCAGCTACATGGGCAATAGTGGAGCTTCTAAACATGTGTGAGTAACCCCTGAGTGAGTTTATGTAATGAGCAGAGAAATCAAGAATTGACACTGCTTTACCATGCTGATCATGATGTTTATCAACCCAACATCCTTGATCTCAGAGTGATGCTCAGAAATGTTAAGAAACATATCCCAAGGTCACAGCCTGTAAGTTAGAAGGCTGTCAGGAAGCCCAGTTTCCTTGATTCCTAACCTGCAGCTCTTTGTCTATACTAGTTGTTCTCAAACATGAACATGCTTCAGAATCACCTAAAGGGCTTGTTTAGATACACATTGGACCCCCAGCCCCAGATAAGGGCCCAAGAATTTGCATTTCTTTCAAGTTCCCAGGTATTGCTGATGCTTCTGGTCCAGGCATCACACCTTGAGAATGACAGGTCTATACAAAACCTACTACTTTTAATGTTTCTTCAGTAATAAATATGGGATACAGTTAATTGCCAGTGCACATTGATAACTTACTACATGCATGATTCCTTATTATTTAGCATAGTGACGTCAACTACAACACCATGGATTCAAGCAATCAAATTAGGACTCCTTTGGGTGCATTTTCAGAAACTTATTGCAAAAAAGATAAAGATGGGAGTTAAAGATATCATAGGCCTACCTGGAGATCACAAGGCCAAACCAGATTTCTATATCAGATAAATGCAGGTGATTGTACCTTACCAGGCACTGTTCTAGGCATCTTATGTATGTTAATCCTCATGAGACAAGTAGGAAGCGAGTAACTTGCCCAAGGTCACACAACTAATATGTGGCAAAGCCGGACTGCAAGATCAGGCAGTCTGGCTCCAAAAGCCAGTATCTAATTTACACACTGTAGTCTAACCACAGTACTGCAGGAGTACCCGTGGTATACAAGTCTACCCTTGGCACATATCCTGGCGTAATGTCAGAAGACCCAGAGCTTACTGGGAGCTGCTGGTATACAGAGCTAATGAGTGAGAAAGAATTATCCTAGTAACATCCACAGCTTCTCCACTGCCAGTAATTCTACAAACAGCCATCATAACCAAACAAGTTTTCAGAATAACAAGGGCTGAGAAAGACCCTGGAAGCTGGAGCGTGAATCCATTCACTCAAAGAGCAAGACCAGGAGGGCAGGAAATGGCCGCGGCTCAGAGTTTGGGTAGTTTGGTTGCAGCCCACAGAAAGCAATTTGAATGCCTTAAGAAAAAACATATTAAAAGACTACAGGCTACTCGTGCCATTTAATTAATAATTGCGTCTAGAATGTGCCTCTTTGCCGATGAGTCTCTGATCGACCTTCGGGCCCAGTTTACCTGCCTCCCCAGCTATAAAATCTGCTGTCGGCATAACTAACCTTTACCGCACCAGAGAGCTCATCCCGTCAGCTTACGAGTTAGTTGTTCCACCTGCTTCTGCATGCCTTCCTTACGAAGACAAGAGCAAAAAGATCCTGTGGTTTTTTGCATCTTTGTTTTCCTCAAATGACACCAGGGAAAGGGAGAGGGGAAAGGAATAGGGAACGGAGAAGAAAGGGCAGGAAGGGAGGGAAGGAGGAGAGAAAAAATGAACGAAATCGTGTTCTCCTGCCTCGAAGGAAATTACATGAGAGATCAAGTAGCCTGGGTTTTAGATAATCCAAACCCCCAGGCTCCTGGCCATTCACCCTCTAGTCCGTCAGCCCTCGGTTGTCAGGTTATTTACTCTCGGATTGAAAGCATGACGGCAGAGCTTGTGAGACTTTTTGATGAAACTGAGTCATGACACTAACCATTGAACTAAAGAGAGGAGCACAGGTCCACGGGACAACCACAGGCGTAGCTGCCAGCGGGGAGCTGTGAGGGTGGCCCCGAGAACCGAGGGCCTGTACAGCTGCAAACACTGGGTATTCGAGGAAATAACATCTGATATTTATTCTGCCAGGCATCCTAGCTCGGGTGCATTACCCGTGGATGTTGAAGCGAAGGTGAAATCTAATTAAAGCGAAGCTGCTGCAGGTAGAGGCTGAGGCCGAGGGAGAGGAAAGGACGTGGGCAGGGCAGAGGAAGAGGGAGGCCTAGGCGATAATGTCCCTCAAGGTTACGGCTCAGAGTGATACATGATTTGGGATATTTTCTGTACAGGTTTTGTTTGTTTATGTCAGTTTTTAATAAACATAAATGTAGGCCAAAAAAAAAAAAGCCCACCTCCAAAAACACTGTTGAATGACATTAATAGCTCTACCACTCTGGGGAGAAATATGTAATTTTAAAATTTTTTAAATCAATTTTTTAAGTTTACTATGTGTTTTGTAGCTTACTGAAACCACTAAGCACAGTTTTAAGTATGTGAAATATACAATCAGACTCATGATAAAGAAGGCATTTTCTAGATCATAGCATCAGCGAATGTATGGCTGTACTTTCAATGCTGATCTTTTATTCTGTTCTAAGCTAACAACCTCACTTCTCAAAAACTGATGCTATTCAGTAGCTGGTACATTGTGTTCATTCCTCTGAAAGTGGGCTTTAAAATTGCAGTAATTAGCTCTGCCCGGCTCGCTGGTATCTGCAGGGACTGAGGCTTGCTGTGTTCCCAGATGGCTGAGCATGAGGACAAGGCCACCAACTATACACCCTGGAAGAGCCCCAGAAGCACAGCCACAGCAAGAGCACCTGGCTGATCCTGCACCACAAGGTGTACAATTTGACCAGATTTTTTAGATGAGCATACTGGTGGGGAAGATGTCCTAAGGGAACAAGCTGGAGGTGATGCTACTGAAAACTTTGAGGGTGCTGGGCACTCTACGGGTGCTAGAGAACTTTCCAAAACATGTATCACTAGGTAGCTCCATCGAGACAACAGATCAAAGATAACCAAGCCCTCAGGAACTCTTATTACTAGTGTGGATTCTTTTTATTTTTTAATCCTCACCTGAGGATATTTTTTCCATTGCTTTTCAGAGAGAGTGGAAGGGAGGGAGAGAGAGGGCAGGAGAGAGGAACATCCATGTGAGAGAGACACACCGATTGGTTCCTCCTGCATGCGCCCCAACCAGGGCCAGGGATTGAGCCTGCAACCAAAGTATGTGCCCTTGGCCAGAATGAACCCGGGCCCTTTGGTCTGCCTGCTGATGCTCTAACCACTGAGCAAATCCTGCTAGAGCACCAGTGTTGATTCTAATTCCAGCTGGTGGACCAATTCAGTGATCCCAGCCGTCTCAGCACTGGTTGTAGCCCTGATGTATCACCTCTACACAGTGGAAGACTAAATGCATCCTCAGAAGCCAATGAAAGAAAAGACTCCTTTGTATCAGGGAGAAAGAAGCCAAAGTTATCTGCTTTGACTGACAGACACCTTCACCTGAAAAGTAATTTTAATACACTTCTTCCCCTTTCCTCCTATGTTAGAAACAAGACAAACCCAAAAGAACCATTCTGTTCTCTCTACTCTTGAACTTTTACAGTGTGCCTTGTTATTCATTGACTTTATTTTGTTGTTCCATGACTATATAATTTATTTATTGTAGGCAAGATTTCTTGAAAATACATATCTGGCTTTTCAAATATAAAATAATTGTAATTACTAGTATCGGTGTGATGGTTAACTTTATGTGTCAACTTGACTGGTCCATGGAAGGCCCCAATATTTGGTCAAACATTATTCTAGGTATGTCCATGAGAGTGTTTTAGCATGAAATTAACATTTGAGTAAAGCAGATTGCCCTCTCTAATGTGATGGGCCTTGCTCAATCAGTTGAAGGCCTAAATAGAGCTAAAAGGCTGACCCTCTTCCAAGTAAGAGGAAACAACTGCTACCTGACTGATTGAACTGAGATACTGGTCTTGTCCTGTCTTTGGACTTGAACTGAAACATCAGCTTTTCTTGGGTCTTGAGATAGCCTACTTTTGGACTGGAATTTGTAGCATTGCCTTTCCTGGTTCTCAGGCCTTCGGACTCAGACTGTAACTACCATCAGCTCTCCTGAGTCTCCAGCTTGCCAAATGCAGATCTTGATATTTCTCAGCCTGTGCAATCACATGAGCCAATTCCTTATTCTAAATCTTTCTATGTACACACAAACACATCCTGTTGGTTCTGTTTCTCTGGAGAACTCTGACTAATACAATGCGTAAATCAGTAGAAATATGTACTTGTGTTTTTAATTGTAAGAAGAGGTAGAAAGTTAGGTTTGGACAAGTTCGAACTTGTTTTTCACTAATCAATCCCTAATATTGATTTTTTTACTTAATACTTATATATCTTTCAGATAAAATAAAATATAATGAAAAAGACATCAGAGCCCTCTAGGCTCAACTTCCCTCACTTTAAAAGTGAAAAGATGTAATGTGTAGTTTCAGGAGAGTAAAGATATCTAGAGCTTATATGGCTCTCTGGAAGCCAACCAAAATCAACAAGGAAAATTAGCAACAAATCAAATGGAGCAAAAAAATATTCAAAAATATGTCAAAAAACTCATGAAATAAAAGAAGGCTTGAATCTATAGAATCAAAGGATACACAATATTCCAGCAGGCATCAATATTCAGTAATACCCATGTACAACCTAGAAAGGGGGGACATAAAGATCTCATCTTAAAAGCAAAAGAATGAAGGTAGCCTCAAACTTTTCCCATTCAGTGCTAGGAAGAATAAAATCATGTCTGAAAAGTTATCAGGGAAATAAAGTGTGACCCCCAAGTCTTATACCCAGATACATTAGGCACCTTTACTAATTGCTCATATACTCAATAACTTTTTCAAATATGCAAGAACTTAGAGAAATACAGATTATGTAAGTTTGAAAAAAATAATTAGCAAACATAAGTCAACCAAGATATAAATGTATTACCTATAATAAAAGGACCAGCTGTGAGCATTGAGTCTTTTATATGTAGAACTAAGGTTAAAATAACTTGGGAGAATTATAGTTATAGAACAGAATACAAATGTAATAAATTATTACTCTCTAGAGATGATGTAACTAACAAAAATCAGCATCTAGAGGGAAAAGAGGATGGGAGATAGTGCAAGGATACTGATTTCCTCATTTTCAAAGTTTATCATTTAAGGCTGATCTAAGATCAAGTACATAACTAAACAAAATAAATATAGCAGAAAAGAAAAGCAAGGAGGTGAAGGAAACAAAGTATTCCAAACATACAATCATTCAGAGTGGGGAATTACTAGACACTGCTTAAAGAAAAAGAGAACTTACTATATTATATAAAGTTATATTTTAGAATTGACAAGAAAATGACTAGAAGATCTAAAATTGGACCATAAAACTTCCATTTTATGGAAAAGAAATATGCACACATGCAAAATGAACCCAAGAAATCACAGATCGATGGTAAAATATTAAAAACAAATTGTGAAGGACTTCTGCTTCCAGGAATATTTTAAAAATACTTAAAACATGCACATAACATAAACCACTCCTGCTGAGAAAAATTAACAAAGCAGGATAATTTTTTTTTAATCTTGTAGCCACCAAGATAGTAAAGAATTACGAAACAAAGAGGGGAAAAGGAACCCAGAGAGGTGAATCCTAGGAGTGGCTGATGATTCTAGAAGAAATAGTTAAGGGAGAATTTGAGCAGAGGTTTTGGCAGCCCCATAGGGCTAGATGGTTAAAAATAAATAAGTAAATATAAAATCTAGCAAGAAATCCAAGTTCTGTTAAGGAGTGATCTCTGGTAAATTCCCACACATCGAGATGGGATCCCAAAGGGCTCCACCTAAGAGTAAGGAGTAACTGGCAAAAACTTGAGGCTGAAGCACAATTTCAAATCATGCCAGTCCCTATAATTGGATTAAAGTGATCTAAAATTGCTGGGGCCCCTAACTGCCTACCAAAGGCAAATGTAAATTCTCCCTGGAGGAAGATAATTCTAGGCCTCAAATTATTTTAACATTTTTTTCATATACAATGTTCTGCACACAATAAAAAATAACCTGACAAATGAGAAAAGAAGATGTGGTAAAAAAAAAAAATCAAGAGAAATAACAGCAATAGAAATGGATATACAGGAGATTCAGATAACAAATTATCAGATGACAACTTTAAAACGTTTAATAGAGAAGATTTTTTAAAAACCCAAAGTGAATTATTTGAAAAGACTAATAAAATTGGTAAGCCCCTAATGGGGCTCATCAAGAAAAAAGAACCAGAAATGAAAAGGGATATATCACTACAGAGCCTATAGATATTCTTTAAATTATCATAACATCATTTAGTAATATTATTAACAACTTTATGTTCCTAAATTTGAAAATTTAGATAAAATGGACAAGTTTCTAGGAAAAAAATACAACTTACTAAAACTGACATAAAAGGAAATAGAACATCTGAATCATCCGATAAACTTACAGGGATGAAAAACCATAACAAAGGCACATTGTGATTTCCCCAGAGTACTCCATTCACTTTTTCTACATAAAACTTTATTTTCATATTTTTGAAAAGGAATTTCTTTACTTGGCTATTGGGATGTTTTGGGAATTAAAAAATATATCAGTACCTATTTCTCTTCATCTTATTTTACTCAATGTTATCAAACTCTTGTGTGATTTACTTTTGAGTATGATATGTGCTAGCTCCTCAATTACATTTTAAACCCTAGGAGGGCAGACCATGGGGCATAGAAGGAAGAAAGAGAGGAAGGAGGGAGGCGTGGAAAAAGGAGGGAGACAGAGAACTGCTGTGAGTCGGATTTTTACATTCTCTGCAGTCTGTTGATAGCCTCTGCCATAGATAGACTAGTCATAGCTAGTCATGGACAGTACTACATATAAAATGTATTCAGAGAAGCAATATGACAAAAAATGGTTAAGGTTTGAGTGTGTGTGTGTGTGTGTGTGTATGTGCGTGCTTGTCTTAGGGTCCTTGAGCAAGATCCTTGGACAAATTACTTAATCTCTCTAATTTTCAGTTTCCTAATGGATAAGAAAAGATCACTGTGATACACCTCACATATCAGTGTAAAGGTTAAATGGGAAAATACATGGAACAGTATTAGTGTAGGGCCTAGGACACAGAAGAATTCCATAAACAGCAGTGACCATTTATGATTATGATGGAGAGAAAATAAAATATATATAACTCAATTTTAGTTTTTAATATGTGTTGATGAAGAAAACCCCAACTCAATCAAAGTCTCTTTATGCTCACTTTATTCAAATAAAAATTTTCTGTACTAAGTAGTAGAGATAGGTATGGCCAGGCTGGGAAACTGTTCAAGTTGGGCTACCTGGCAGCCTAGAGTTGAGCAAAACATTTGACATTTTTCCTGAGGAAAGAAAGTGAAATAATAACTTGGTTTCTCTTTAAAAAATATACCATCTGTGCCAGTTGTCTGTTCTGTAGTTTGTTGAGACTGTCCAACATTGTCTGGAATTTCCCAAGCTTCGGGACTATAAAAATAATTCACCAGACTGCCTCCAAATAATTTTATATTGTGTAATTACTTAATGCTGCACTTTGGACTACAGCGTGGATGGATGTTCTGGGAATCACGTTGGGTTTAGTGAGCCTCCTGCATAAAGCCTGTTTTGTCACAAAAAGTATCCCCTTGATGTTTAAGGAATGGTGTTGATAGGTTCCAGACACAGTACCTACAATTACTGGAACACATTTATCGAGGCAGAGAGGGCGGTTGGAAATGGCTGATACAAACTCTGAACAAACAAGGTCATTGACATTTCAGTGTGAGCCCTCAAGAGCCCTTGAGGGGGGGAAAAATTACTTTCACAGGGAACTTTCAGTGAGTTGCCTGCTCTCAGATGTCTACAAAGAATAGACCGAGTTCTTTTTTTTTCTTGTCTGACCACAGAAAACTAATCCTTCACTTAATATCCAGAAAAAAATATCGTATTGCTTTTGGTAAAGTTCTTTTTTTCATCTCAAGGATAGAGCTCCGGATGGTCACATCAAAATACATTTTCTTTAAACATCTGAAATTTTAATTCTGAATTTTATTGAAAGTAAATTCTACTTTAATTATGAGATGGAATGAAATATTTTGCTACTGATCCTTTTTTGGATAAATTAAGATATATAAAAGCACAATTTAAAATCATACTGGAAGATAAGTGGTAATGCAGTCATTTTTCCCAATGATTTTTCATTTTGGGAAACCAGGTTTTCCGTATCCAACACCATGGCTCACAAAAGGGCGTTACTGAAAAGTGCTCTTCCCTGTTCCGAGTGGAGCTGAGTGCGGCCTCCCAGCTGCTGATGCACGTGGCTTTCCCACCCACTTAGATTATTTCATTCAAAATGGAAGACCATGTGACTACGTTTTTATTGTGTGTGTTTTTTAACTGAGAGGATTGTGGGGAGGAAACGTGTACGTGGCTTTATCGTCTGTTTTGTTTTAATCAAGAGGCTTGGAAATAGAAAATGATTTCGGTAGACAATACGCAAGGAACAAATGGACCTTTGTGGTCGTGGCATTCTTCCTTGGTGACACGGGAGGTTTTTCAGGGCACACACCGCATTCTGCTGCCCTTTTCCTATAAAATTATAGCGCCATGAGACGTGAGGCCTGCCAGGGAAAGCTGAAGTGTCCTGGGAACCAGGAAGCTCTGACTTATTGGCATTTTGAGTAAAACACAGAGGAAAGCTCTGCCCCCCTTCCAGGGTCTGAGCACCCAGGTAGCTCTGGGTCTCACAGGCCCGTCCACACTCACTCGTGCAGCTGGGGACAGGGGAGACGGAAAGCTGACCTGTCCGTGACATACACAGCATTGCGCGTCCCTCCACCCTGCCACTCTGCTCTTGGCGTCAAATCACCACCTCGTTTGTGTCCCTACCGTCCAACAAAGGAACTCACAGGAAGCAAAGTGGGTGCGGCCTCTGACTGAGTATATTCCTTAACATTTCGATGAATATGTTTATCAAAAGAACCTGTTTTTAGTTGAATAATAATTGGAGTCATGGTAACAATAGCAAATGTGCTGTTCGGGAAAAACATTAAGCTTCGACTTGGAGGAATAAATATATTTTAAGGGCAATTCTTTCTCCATTGCTCCTTATTGCTTAATTGCATTCCAGATACAGTAATAATACTAATAACGGCTGTCCCGAAGGTTGGAGTGACAAGGAAACGGTAAGTCATTTCATGGGGGCCCTTGAAATGCAGATAACATTAAACAAATGAGCCGGATGCAAAAATCACAAAATATTCTCAGCCTGATTGCCAAGGGACCAAAAACTGTGACACACGATGGGAAGTTTGGTCTTTCTGGACCACACGAGCAGAGGAGGTCAACCAGGGTCCCAGCTCAGTGACCTCCAGTCACGCTCAGCCCCTCACGCGCAGGGCTGGGGTGGGAAACAGGCAGCACTGATGCCAGCCCTCGCCCAAGCACACAGTGTGGCCTCCATTCCAGAAGCCCTGTAAGAAACAGGACGTGGGAATGTTGCTCGGATTTACATGTCGATAACATTTCAGTGAAATGAGCCGACGATCGCGCAAGGTTACCGGGAAGAATTTAATTGCACAGACTGCTCTGGCTGGAACAGAGGAGCGTCTGCTCCCTTTCCCTGCAGTCACCAGGTTCCCCTCCCCCACAGCTGCTGCAGGAACAAAAACCACGGGACTTAAAACTGGGCCCTATTCTGCAAAACTTTCGAGCCAATCAGTGGCGTTTCACAGGTATTTCTACTTCTGCATCATGTCTTCCAAAGGATGATGTTTAAGAAATATGAATCTTGCCCCGGCAAGGCTCAAAGGCAACAGTTGACTCTAAGTCATATTCTCACTGATCATTCTTAGTTAAATAAGTCATAGAAAAAAAATTAATTAAATCGCATCATCAGCTTAAATATTTATTCTCTATTCTCCCTTATAATTTTCATATCCCAACGCCAACTTATTTAACTATTAAATGCACGTACTCCACTTAGGATAAGAAACGTTAGCTGTAAACTGTTTTTTCCTGATGAGTTATATGTGATGCCTTAGTTAGTAATAGTGTTACTATTTTTTTTTTTTACTGTTGACACTGATACAGATGTCCCCCATTTTCCCCACCTTTGCCCACTTCCACCCAGTCCCCTCCCACTCCCTCTGGCCTTCCCCACACCATTGTCTGTGCCCATGGGCCATGCATATGTTCTTTGGCTAATCTCTTCACCTTATTCCACCCAGTCCCCCCTACCTCCCTCCTCTCTGGCAGCTGTCAGTCTATTCCATGAATCCATCCTTCTGGTTCTATATTGTTCATCAGTTGACTTTGTTCATCAGATATAAATGAGATCATACGGCATTTGTCTTTCTGTGCCTGGCTTATTTCGCTTAGCATAATATTCTCCAGGTCCTTCCGTACTGTCCCAAAGGGTAAGAGATCCTTCTTTTTTACAGCTGCGTAGTATTCATGGTGTAAATGCCCCACAGCTTTTTCATCTGCTCTCCTACTGATGGGCATTTGGGCTGCTTCCAGATCTTGGCTATTGTAAATAATACTGCTATGATCATAGAAAGGGAAGGGGTGGGAAAATGTGATGGGACTAAGGGAAGTACACTAGGGGAAACTTAGCAAGGCCTGTTAGTTCAAAGTCAAAAGGTGTGAACACTTGAATTAAGTAAAATGTTGGTCATCTAGTTATCTAAGGTGACAATAATATTTTAAAGGCAAATATAGGAGTTACATGGCTGTGAACAGAACCCTTTTGATATTAAGATTAGGTTTTCTCTAACTAAAAGATCTGATAAAGACAACAGAAAGCACAGGAAGTTATTTTGATAAAGCACAGAATCCTAAGTGAATTACTTGAAAGGTAACTGGCCACCTGCACACCCCAGCAGGTAACAATCCAAGCCAAGCTCTCAGGGCACAAAATGAAACAAACATGAAAGCAATAGCTGCCCCTGGGATGGAAAGGATCCAAACCAGTGGGCACTCAAACTAATTTCACAAGGGTCACAATCCAAACAACTAATTCTTGTAAATGTTTTTTTCCTGCTAAACTGAACTTGGAAAGGAATGGGCAAAGAGAAATGTTTACCTTCTTCTCTCGACTAAGCACTAAGACAGAGATTCACAAAACTAGGATGATTAGAGCTCTTACCTTGCACCGGCTTTTTGTCAGGAGACCCAGACTTCAGCTGCAGTCTCCAAGGAGAGTGGAGTATCCCAGCCTTCAGCGTCCCGTCCTCGCCACCAGAAACTGTAGGGGAGGAAAATACATATATATTTCCCTCCTACCCTTGTTTACTAGCTGGAGCTTCATAACAAAAGATAGACTGACAATAGAAAAGCGTATAACTTCATTTCGTATAAGTTTTATGTGACATAGAAGCCTTCGTAGGAAAATGAAGAGCTGAATAAGTGGTTAAACCTGAGAGTTTTTGTGCTAGTTTAATGAAAAGTGGGACATCATGGGAAAATATGATAAGACAAAGGGGTATGAGCTAAGGGTAGGAAGCTGGTGGAAACCTAGCAAGGCTTCTTCATTCAAATTCCTCTAGCGTCTTCAGACATGAGGATGCTCCATTTCTCTGGGTATAGGGAAGACGCCTCTTACATGAGGGTTTTATGACTTGCTCCAGGGCAGGGGGGTCAGAGGGTCCTTTCTGCACCGGCCATTTCTCAAATCCTCCCTGCTTAAAATAGTCAATATGCCCAGGTGCCATATGTGGGGAAAGTGTGTCCTGACCCCATCAACTACAACTAACTCAGTAGTAGGAGAAAGATCTTCTTTCTAACTTAACGTGTGTATGTGTTTATATGTGTGGAAGAGAAATTCAAGAAACACGTATTATATATTTCAGGAATTCATACATTGGGAAAGGAAATAAATAGTATTTTATATAACCCAAAGTCTATTAAATTGCACTTAGATGCTATTTCTGTTCCAAGTCAAACATCTTAGAAACCATTACTCTAATTTTATTTTAAATTAAATGTTATTTAGTTTTGAACATAGAATAAACCCATACATTTTCGGCCAAGGTAAGCTGTAAATTAGGTCCACATTACCTACAAGCACTGTGTGCAATCTTACAATGAGCATGCCCTGAGATCCATGCCCTAGGACATGCTCTTTATAGACTCTCTCTGAGCTTAAGAAACTCAATCCCTTTGGGTGATACCCAACAGGTGTTTAGCTTATCCTTTGTTTTCCTTTGTCATGGCCCAATTTTTCTTAGAGATTTTAGTACAACAACTTGTTATTCTCATATTTTTGTAACTTCATAATCTTGGGTCTGGACCAACAGGCTTTTAATCAATCCAATTAAGGGAATGTAAGCGTGAGACCTCTGAGGAAGGGGAGGTAATTTGCAGGACCTGCACTTCTGAAATCATATTAAGGCAACATTGGGCTTCGTGCTGAAACACCAAGGTTTGCAAAGGGCTGACAGCCTCCACTTTTGTCATTCACATCACTCCCTGCCCTCCAAGTTAATAGGTCCTTTTATTTATTTATTTATTTTTATTTAAGTATAGTTGATATACAACATTATATTGGTTATAATAATTTCAGGCGTACAATAAAGTGATTCAACAGTTTTATACCTTACATTGTGATCACCCCACTAATTCTAGTAATCATCTGTCACCGTGCAAACTTATCGCAATATTATTGGCTATATTATTGAATAGGTCCTTTTATTAACTAATTTGGGCCTGCTGAGGCTTTGATTTGGTAAGTTACAGATATAATTCTTAATAAGCAGATATGATATACCAAGTAAAGGAACGGCTGTAAGTAGGCCTTTAGTAATGCGGTGGCAAGGTGTCGGGGAGGGGAAGTCTTCTATTGTCCTGTGTTTAGGTCTTAGTCATTTAGCGAGCCTGTGCCTCTAAACTGTGAGCTTCACAAGTGTTTCTCGGTTCCTTCCCCTCCCCTCTGTAGGACGGGATGGCTACACTGGGCTGGAGTTGGGTGTTTCCCTTCCCCAGGTCAGCTAGGCTTGGGTTAACTAGTTTCCCCTGAGGGCCGGCCTTGCTAAGTAAGAACAGAGTGATCTGTGTATTTCCAAATGCTTCCTTTTCCCCTCTCTTTGCCAGAAGCACAAGGGGGATTTTTCTCTGATATTTACTCTTAGAACCTGGTCAAGATAATAGAGGGAAATCTCACAAAATTGTGGAGGTCCCTCTGTGACTGGGTCCCACTGGAGTTTTCAACTCTCAGAATCGGCCTCCAGCAATTCGTAAATCACATTTCAGGTTTTCCTACCCTGGAAACTCAGGGTTTCACTCATGAGTCTCTGCTCTGAGGAGCCGGACTCCCTGCATCTGGCTCTCTCCCCAGCCATGGGGTCAGCAGTTTGCCTAATGTCTTCCCACTCTTATGGGTACAAGAAGAATTGTTGATTTTTCAGTCTGATCAGCTTTTTATGTATTGTTAGGATGGAGGGATGACTTCCAGGGTCCTGACCGGAAGAACTGGAAGCTGGAAGTTCTAAATACAGGGGTGGGCAAAAGTAGGTTTATAGTTGTGAGTACGCAAAACACAAGCGTTTATTTTGGTATTATTATCTATTAGTTATTGTATTATTTTCCATACATATATTCCCTGTATATTTCAATCACTGCAAAAATTAGTAGTTCTAAGAATGCACAGATCATGGAAACAGACTGCTGAGAAATAACCTTGCAGCCTGGACAGGAAAATACATAATTTCCATCTAAGTCTTCAAATATGGTAATAAATGGACAATGCGCGATTGCCAACATTTAAGTGGCAAAACAGCCCCATGGAGAAGATGGTAGGTGTGATGGGCTGTTCCCTTTTTGCAATATGACTTAGACGGTAGGTGCACCTTTTCCCATAAGGACTCTATCCAAGCAATTGCTATAGCAAAGAAAGGAAGCAAAAGTGAGCTCCTAGGTGGAGAGACACACTGGAATGCATGAAGGTGTCTCACTATCTATAAGGAAAACAGTCTCAGACTTCTGAAAAGTATCCAAAAAAGCAAAGCGGAAAAAAAGCCACAGCCTTTAAGTTTCCAATGCAACAAAGATGTCACCGTCCTAAGGAGAACTAGCTCTTGTCAGTCATCTGTTTCCAACCTGCAGCAGGTAGATGATTTAATAAGGTAGAAACAGTTGAAGAGACCAGGGCTCAGGCAAAATTTTTTAATCTTTAAGATATATCAAATACTTTTTTAAATCCCCACCTGAGGGTATGTTTTTTTATTGATTTTAGATAGAAGGGAGAGAGAGAGTGTGAGGAACATCGATGTGAGAGAGAAACATAGAAACATTGTTTGCTTGCCTCTCATATGCGCCACCACCAGGGATCAAACCCCCACCCTAGGTATGTGCCCTGACCGGGAATCGAACCCTCAACCTTTTGATGACACTCCAGTTCAACTGAACCACCCAGCCAGGGCTCAAATGCTTTTAATTCCTCTTAATATTCTGGTGGCATTCCAAGACATTTTCACTGACAAGTGCATGGTAGGCGTTCTGTAGTCCCAGTAAACTTATGAATGTACTGTGTTGCCCTTTCGCTAACAGACGGAATATCATGTTAGACATGGCACACCAGTTCACTGCTAATTCAAAGGCAAAGTTTGAAGATTTATTTTCTGCATTCGAATCTCACTCTTAATTCCTTTTTGTTGGAGAAAAAAAGTATGTTTGTTTTTTCATTGAGTATTATTTCTGTGGATTATGTATGATGAAATATATATTGTTAAGGAATATCATGCTGCTAGTAATGTGTTCTGTAAAATTAAGGTGAATTATTAGAAAATTCCAGTGGTTAAAACTCTAATCCTGTAATTTATTTTTATAGGAAGTTTATAGAGACTCATCTGAAAACCATTCCCAGTCATGCCTTTTCAAATCTGCCCAATATTTCCAGGATGTAAGTTTACAATTGTGACATATTATTTTTTAAATGTGTTCTGTCCAGAAAAATGATCTACATATGCAATGTGTATGAGAATTTTATATACAAAATGCTTATTTGGTTTTGCTACATCTCCATTCCCTAATTCCTAAATGATTTTCTTAAGCTAAAATAAATTTAGCCTGGTCGGTGTGGCTCAGCGGTTGAGCACTGACCTATGATCCAGGCGATCTTGGTTCAAGTCCCAGTCAGGGCACGTGCTCAGGATGTGGGCTTAATACCCAGTAGAGGGCGTGCAGGAGGCAGCCGATCAATGACTTTCTCATCATTGATGTTTCTATCTCTCTCTCCCACTCCCTTCCTCTCTCTGAAGTCAATAAAGAAATATTTAAAAAAAAAAAAAAAGAAAATAAATTTAAATTCATTTGGTCTTGAAATTTTAATAATTCTTGACATATTTTAATATGTATCTTGGGATGTGGCAAAATCTTAGCTGGGAATCTCACCCATAAACAGATTTCTCTCTCCATCTATAATTGATCTATCCTAATTACTGAATTTTTTTAAAATTTATCTTTATTGTTGAAAGTATTACAGATGTCCCCTTTTCCCCCCCATTCATCCCCTCCATCCTGTATCCACCTCACCCCCAGGCCTTCCTCATATCAATGTCTGTGTCCATGGGTTATGCTTATAAACATATAAGTTCTTTGATCAATCTCCCCCCACCCACTCCCCCCTCCCTGCCTTCCCTCTGAGATCCCTCAGTCTGTTCCTTGCTTCTGTGTCTCTGAATCTGTTTTGTTCATTAGATTCCATATATGAGTGAGATTATGTGATACTTGTCTTTTTCTGCCTGGCTTATTTCGCTTAGCATAATATTCTCCAGTTCCCTCCATGCTGTCCCAAAGGATAAAAGATGTTCTTTTTTACAGCTGCATAGTATTCCATGGTGTGAATGTCCCACAGCTTTTTTATCCACTCATCTACTGATGGGCACTTGTGCTGTTTCCAGATCTTAGCTATTGTAAATGTTCTAATTACTAAATCTTGAATCATTTTTTACCACTAGTACAAATGCTTACATATTTGTAGCCAATGATTTCAGATTTCACTATTACCTAATGCAACTAATTTCTAAATATCTCTAGCCCTGAACTGTCCTTAACAGTTCAGGCCTGCATTACAAGCTCCTTCAAATATCATCACCTTATATGATCTGGGAAACCCCTGACAAAAATGTTATATCAAAACAGTGTGTCTGGAGTCCGTGACCCTACTAACTTTTTACTTTGTCTCATATTTTTGTGTTCTTCAGCTACTTATCAATAGATACAACTCTGCAGCGGCTGGAATCACATGCCTTCTACAATCTGAGTAAAATGACGCACATGTAAGTACAATGAACAATGTAGCGTAGACCCGAGCCACCGCCACCCTTGACTGCTAATTTGGGGGTTCCAGATGGCAATGACAGTCCAACTATGGCTGACGGGGAGGTCCTTAGATTACATGGCCATGTAGAAGGGCCCACTGAGCCTAGCCTTCTAGCAATCCCCAAGCATAGAACCCTCCAGAATAACCCAGCTGAATACAATCAGTGATCACCATGGACCCCGCATGGAGCAGAAGAATCACAGGGGTTAGCACTGCCTGCAATCTTAATCCACAAAGTTGAGCTATAATACAATGGTTGTTATTTTAGCCACATTGTTTGGGGTAGTTTTATAGCCAGGAGAGGTGACAATTATATATCCATTAACAATGTGTAAAAGACATTGAGGACTGGCAAGAGAAAACTGCAAGACCGGCAGGTTTCTTTGTCACTTATTAGGGTCCTAGGTGGATACAAATCAGTTCTCCTGGGTTTTAAACTTCAGCTGGGATACTGTTTGGACCCAAAAGTATACATCAGATAAAGATTTATTCCTGTAAAATGAAACACTTCACTTCCATCTTCTATTTCATTTCCTCTATAAAGAAACCAATAACACATAGGGGGTTGCTGTTGTGGCTCCTAATAGCTACCAATTACTGAACATCTTTTATGGGCAAGCACTCTGCTGAAAGTGCTTCACCGGTACCATCCCACTTAAACTCACTGAGCCTCAGTTTCCCCCATGTAAAATGAAGATGGTAACACAGGGCTGGCAGAGCTCTTGCCCAAGTTTACTCAGCCAAGAGATTACAGTCAGAATTTGAAACCAAGAGTGTCTGCCTCCAAAACCAATGCAAAACCATAATACCTATGTATCTTCTGGGCAGTTTGAAAAATCACCTTAATAAAGTTCCATTTCCAGTGGAAAATCTGCTGGTAAACTTACATTTTCCTCAATCTGCCTCAAAAATCTGAACATTTACAAACGATTTGAATTAACATCTATTACTTTTAATTCCCCAATAAATTAGAAGATGCATCGAAATCATGAATATCACCTTTGTGGTTACAGATTACTCTCCCCCAGTTACATAATGAAATGTTAGTGGTAAAATACCTCATTGATTATCAAAGTGGAATAACCAAGATTCCTTTCATTGAAAAGCCTTGATAATGTGGGAGATAACGTACTCTGTGAATTTATAGGCTGTTACTGAAACATGAGTGCGAGTTTAAAAATCAGGACTTTAGAAGCTAAGGATCTAGCATATTCCAAGAACTCTGTCAAATGTTATACTTTTTGACCCAGTAATTTCAAGTCTATAAATTTTCCCTAATAATAAACAGAGTGAGAAAAGTTTACATGAAAAGCCATTTGTCTCAGAGTTAATTTATAATAACAAAAAATTGGAAACTACTCAAATGCTTAGCAGGAGAATAGTTTAATACGAAACACTGAGCAGCCATTAGAAATCTGTCGTCATAGACTATTTGGTCCCAGAGGAAATGCTTTTGACATAATGCTATTTAAAATATATATACTTAGGAAAAAACACCTGATTTTCTTTGAATCATGGAATGATGGCTGATTTCACATTTTTTTATTTGAATGTGTTTAAAAGTTTTTACAGTGTATATGCATTGTCTTTATAGTCTGTTGAAAGAAACTTTTTTAAAAAATTAAAATTTCCTTCAATATGCATTAATCTTGAGGTTGACACTTGATGTTAAAATACATGGGTGATTTATTGTGTAATAAAAGCCTATCATGAAATGACACTTTAAAATTAATTTACCTAATTCTAGTCCCAGTTTTCATCTTGGTGCTGTCCAGCATTTAAAGTATTTAAAGTAACACAGTGATGGCTTGGCCGATATATACACATCTTTTTAAAGCCATCAAATGAGGAGTGTCTACTTCCCTATATCTCCCGAGCACTCGGTAAAGTTGCACACAATAGATGTCCAACAATTATTCATTTGATGTTAGTGGCTCTCCCCGCTCTGCTCCCAGAGCGAGCAGACCTAGTAAAAGTCAGAGTGGCCTGCCTCCCCTTTGTAACCATTGGCACTTACAAAGCAGACTAGGAAAAAATTGAAAACCAAAATAAAGTAAGAGCTAAAAAGAAACTGGGGACCGGCTGAGAGCTGGGTTGTTGGCTAACGGTCTCCTTCGGTTTCTTGTTTTAAATGCCGCCTGGCCCACTGCTGCATTTGTATTTCTTTAAAGTGCAGCTGTGCCGACGGGGGCGGCCTGTCTTCCCTGCAGACACGGGATCCCAGCCCGGTCTCCCTGCCCTGAGCAAGCCTGAAGCCTGTGGCCGCCCCTGGCCCCCCTGCCGCCCGCTGCAGGGTTGCCCCAATTCCTCTCCCGGCCCGGCGGCTCTCCTCTCCCGGCCCGGGGTGTCTAGGGGGTCGGCAACTCTCTCCGCCCGAGCACTGCAGTCAAACGCCCTGATCAGATGCTGTTGGGTTACAGTGGGAAGGGGCCGCAGGACAGTGGGAGGAAACGGGTGGTTGGAAAGTTCCTTCATTAGAAGGGTTTTAAGGCTCCATCTCCCCTCTTTTGCCCCCGTCCCCCCAGCCTGAGAACTCCCTCCTCTCACCGCGCTGGTTTCCCGTGTTCTTTGGGTTTGGGCTGGGCTGCTGTGTCCTCCACAGCGCCAGTTGTCTTGAAGAAGCCAGTTTCTCTGCTCTGGGCTCTTGTTGAGACTTAAATGTCTCTCAGAAAAAGAAAACAACAAACGGAATCCAGGCATATGGCCAAGTGAGCCCAACGTGTGCGAAATTATTAACCTGCGGGTTTGTGAAAACACCGCACAGGCCATCAAAGTCACGCTTTTTATCTAAATGTCCATTTTATTTGAAATCTAATGAAGGGAAATTCAGCAACGATGAATATTTAAATTTCTTCTTAGTTCTGGTGGGTGGTTTCTTTTAGACATTACTTTTTTTTTTTTTTTTAAGCTGAACTTGGAGTTAGAAGTCCTAGACCAAGGCCCGGGGTTGCCTCTGTTTAACGGGAGACCAGGCACCCACCTCTCTAAACGTGTCTCCACTGTTATTGCCTCCTTTACTCTTCCAAGGCTGGGCTTTTCTAATCAATGAGCTTCGAGACCCTCAAATATCCCCTTGACGCAGCCGAATCGCCCCCCTCCATAGAAGAGCACACTGAAGATGGGAGCGGACGGCCTGGCCCCGCGTGTTTAAAAGCAATCTTGATGCAGACTATCTATTGCTTTGCTTTGTTGTTGTTTTTAACTTGAGGATTTTTGCGTACCTTTTATTACATTTGTTTCTTCTTCTGAACAAGGTAAAATAAAACGTGAAAAATCACACACTCCTAGTCTCCAAACCTACCTACCAGAGGTGACCACTATTTTAAGAATCGATGCTTATTGTATTGGTTTGGGTAGGCTCATAACTATAAGAAACAGGCAAATGTAAAAACATGGGGCAGCCCCAGGGTAACTGAAGTTTGTTTCTTGCTCGTGGGACAGTACTGGTGGAATGAGAAGGTGGGCGGGGCAGCCACCCAGGGATCCCGACGCCCATCCAGAGGCCCCTCCACCGTCAGCGTCTGTTCACACCTGCTGCGGAGGACACCTCCACTCCCGCCCGCTGTGGCCCGGTTACACGAGGCTGTCCTTCCCTCGGTGACCCCGGCTTCCTGGCAGCACAGCTGCCCTCCTGGGCACGTGGGCCACAGTTGCTTAACTCAGGATCGTGTGGTTCCAATTCAGCCTCCCAGGCATGCTTGGAACCCATCAGACGTGGACCCCTCTCCCACCCTCGCCCGTGACCAGGGGTCCCGTGGTTCCCTGCTCCTCCTTGCTTGCTTTCTTGGAAGCGGTTACACCAGCTGCATCCACTCCTGACACTGTCTCCATTCAGCTAAACTAGACAGTCCACCCCCCCCTTCCTTGCTTCAGAAGAGATTTTATTATAGGTTTAACGTACAAGGTGTCCATTTGATACACTTACATATAACACCTCCATCCTGTCACATAATTACCATTGCTTTTTTCTGAGAAAATTTAACATCTCTCTTAGCAACTTCCAAGCGCATGATACAGGATCATTAGCTGTAGTCACCACGCTGTACATTAGAGGCCTAGAATTTGTTAACCTTGTAACTGGAAGTTTGTTCCCTTCGATCAATATCTCCCCACCCCCCACCCCAGCCTCTTGTAAGCACCACTCTGCTCTCTATTTCTCTGAGTTCAGCTTTTTTAGATCCACATACAAGTGATATCATACAGAGTTTATCTTTCTCTCAGCATAGATTTTTTTTTAAGTCACTTGTGAGCAAGTGTTGAGCTGATTTGCCTTCTTACCTCAGAGAGCGGCTTCCTCGCCCTGGTGCTGTCCTGTGGTCTCTCTTGTTCCTTTCCTTGAACTCACGTTTCCCCGCAGAAACCACCTTCTCTGGCGTGTCCCCCTCCTCTCCCACCTCTTTCTCCGCTCACGGCAGCCGTGTCCGCTGCAGCCTCGTGTCATCAGCCGTAACCCCGGCAGAGCCTTGCCTGCCCCGCTCGTTACGGGGACGCTGACTCAGGTGGCTGCCGCTCCTGTCACTGTGACATTCCCCTGGGTCACTCGCTCAAGTCTGCTGAATCATTGATGGGGCTTTCAAGAGGTTCCCATAATGAACCATAAAGTTATTTGCCCGGGGTAAAGTTACGGTAATGAAGACAATGGGCCCATAAATTTATATTAATATAGACAGTAAACCGAGGCAGGGGAAGGGGTAGATGGCTTCTGTTCTCAGAGTTAATTCCATTCTCTCTTCAGCTTCATACTCAAGATCCTTAGTCAAATTCCAAACCCAGTGTTTTGTTCTTTACATTTTGTACAAACATTGCGGCACCTCCAACCCGAGGTCTTGGTGTCTGCTCTGGCTTTCATTCTACGTAAGAAAATAACAATAATAAAATGACTGTTTACAGAGCCCTCAGTGCGTGCCAGGCCACACGGGGATGAACCTCGCAGACATTAAGCTAAAGGAAAGAAGCCGGGCATAGAAGGCCACATATCTGTGACTCTGCTGATATGAAATGGCCAGAGACAGCAACTGTGTAGAGCTAGAAAGCAGATCCGTGGATCCCAGGCCCGGCAGAGGGGGTGGGAGTTAACTGCAAGCGGGCTCCTCCACGCTCTTCACGCGAGCACGGGGAGCGAGCAGTCTCCATACGCTGACCACATTTAAGCCCGCCGGCGAGAGCCTGTTTGCAGCAACCGCTGACTGCCTTTTGATTAGCACGCATAGCAACCCGACCTCGCACGGTACAGGCCCCCGCGACCCCCGCCACACGTGCCCAAGAGCCTTAAGCGACGGCCACAGGAAAACAAGCCCAGGGGCACTGTGGAGACGCGACATCCCCTCCCCCGAAACGGCCGTTGGCAGAGAGCTCGCTGCCCTCTTTCCTTGCTGCCCAGCCGCTCCGCTCGCCTCCCTCCGGGCCGGACGCCTGCTCCTGCTGGTGAACAGCACTGCCCTCTGCAACCCCTGAAGGGCTTTTCCTCCTGTTCACACCCACGGGCAGTTAAGAGAAAGGTTGCCCATAAATCCGAATGGGCGGAACTAAGCGGCGTGAGGGGGTTGAGCCCCGATTGTGTCCCTTCATTGAGGAGCCAGGAGCCCTTTGCTGGGACTGAGCCCCGGCAGGGACCGTCCGGGGGTGCCCTTCAATGTGTATTCTTCTGATGTTAAACCTGATTTATGTGGTTCTACCTTCGATAAGAACAGAAACGGGCGCGTTACGGCGAATGTGCTCCTTGTCGTTTTTATAGAGAGATTCGGAATACCAGGAGCTTGACCTACATCGACCCCGGAGCCCTGCGGGAGCTGCCTCTGCTGAAGTTCCTGTACGTATCCACCCCACTCCCACCCCATGTTTAATTTTTTCTATAGAATTATAATGTTATTGTCCACAGGACTCTCCCTAGGGTGATGTGGGCCTGGGCCATTTGAGTGGTGTCGGTCCCGGGGCAAATCGTATCCTGTGACGTATTCCCCACCCGTTCCCATCAGCAAGGCGTCAGGGGAAATGACCCACATTTAGGAAAACCTTTCACAGGTCAGCACGTACGCTGGGGCCAGAGACCTGCCCCAAGAGACATGACGGAGAAAGTGCCATCAGTTTTATATATAGTCCTTCAGTGGAGTATAACCGAAGGGAAAAACCTCTGAGAGCCCACTGGCCAATTTTATTAGAAAATGGGCATCGAAACAATAGTCAAGTGGCTGCTACACAGCAAAAATTAAAAAGCCATAAAGGGTAAATCCAGTCTCTCGGAGGTCGAGGGGACAAAAATGGAAGGGACAGCACTCACTGTTTAGCTTTGGTGGCACCTCCGTCATGTCCCTGTGAGAGCAGGAGCCCCGTTTTGGCTGCGGAGCACAGAGTAGGTGCTCAACAACAACGCGTTCCCCGGGCGTGTGTGTGGCCTCAGGTCCTCCAGGCTCCCGCTGGGGGAACCCCCCTCATTTTCCCTCTTCCCTGCTCACAGGCACTGGAAAAAATAATTATGAGAAAAAAGTAAAAATCAACCTTAACCCCAATGCCCATCCCCCCCAAAACAATCACTATTAACATAGCTCGTGTCCACCTAGGGGCTTTAAATAAAAGCATCTAGCCATACATATTTGACGAGTGTAGTCTTTAAGGATAGACGTCGTCCAGGTAAAGAAGGGGTTGAGCTAGAAGGGAAATACAGTGGGTGGGAAGGCATGGGGAAGACACAGAGGTGTGGGGCCACAGGGCCTACGGGGGGAACTCAGAACAGCTCAGCACTGACGAGGCGGGAGCGGGAGATGCTGGGAGAATAGCAAAGGGTATTGATGGGTTATGTGGCTGAGGGGCGTCTGAGGAGCGACAGAAACGTATGGGACGAGGCAGTCACTCCTGTAGGGACTTGGTGTTTCCATCAATCAATCACCTTTGATAGGATGACCCCTGCTATGTGCGAGGCTCTGTGGGGCACACAGAGGATGGGAAACGTTGCCCTGGCCTTCAAGGAGCTTACAGTCCAGCTGGGGAAGATACTGTATGTGAAACTGAGAAGTTCCCCCCGCCCAGGAAAATAATGGCAAGCGGGAAATGAGAGGTGCATACGTTATTTGGGGGTACAGGTAATTAGAGGAGACATCAAAAAGGAGATGGGCTTGTCTAGGGTTCTGAAGAATAAAGCGGCCCTGACCCAAGTCCCGGATCTGGCACTTCGGCACTTTCCTGTGTGTCCCCCGCTCGAACCCTGGGCCCTTTCCCCCTGCTCTTCCACACGAGCTGCTATCGCAGTTGGACCGCTTGTTTGCTGTTCCTCAGATAGGCCTCGTGGAATCTCACGTCTCTCCTCGGCCACCGCAATGCCCCATCTGCTCTCCCTGAGACCCCGGGCTCCTGCCTCCTCTTCAAACCCTGCGTCTTCCCCTCTCGGGGGAGTCGGGTCAGAACGCTCCTTAGAAGGCACCGCAGTGGGAGCGGAGTTTCTCCGCTGGAAGACTTTCCTTGAAGCTTCACCGTAGGGTCTAGGCCTCGCCCCGTCTGTTTCCACTCCCTGCATCCTCGTAGCTGCGACAGATGTGAAATCCGGGAGGCATCCAGAGCCTGCGCGTTTTTGTATCCGTGCTGTTCATGCACATCTTTTCATTTTGACGCTTGGCCCTGATGACACAAACTTCGGAAAGTGCGGACGTCTCCGACTGCTGGATGCAGTTCCTCCCTTGGCTGGATGCAGTTGTTAGATGGCCCTGTGGCCACGGTACTCCCCGCGGCGGCCCTGGGAAACCGTTCTTGGCAGGATAATGAACGCAATGTCGTGTAGGGTTTGACAGAGGCTCGGCTTGGGTATTATATCATCTTCCTGCGCCATCCTCACCTTACTGCATTGCCCCAGAGACGCACGGGCACATCCACAATGTCCTCCAATTAAAACAAGGCGATCAGCCCAGCCGGCGCGGCTCAGCGCTTGAGCGTCGGCCTGGGATCCAGGAGATCGGGGTTCGAGTCCCGGTCGGGGCACATGCCCGGGCTGCGGGCTGCAGCCGATCAATGACTCTCATCATTGATGTTTCTCTCTCTCTCTCCCTTCCTCTCCCTGAAATCAATAAAGATATTTTTTTAAATTTTTTTTTAAAAAATAAATAAAACAAGGAAATCACGCTCACACACAAAGAGAAACCTGAATTCCCTTTCCTAAGAATCTTACTTGGTTCAAACAATCCCCGGATTTTTCTAAAAAGAGCACGTTCTGGCGCTGGCGGACTGGATGGGACTCTTGCCCCTTGAGGGAACATCGCCTCGCCCAAGGATCAGAACTTGCCCGCGGCCGCTCAGGTGTTTAGTGGAGGAGCCGGACTTGGCTCCAGTCTGACCTCAGAACCCAGGCTTTCAGCTATTACTTTATTCGGCTTCCTACATGTTCATTTTCTTAGCTAATTTCTGTTTTTTTTCTTCCTTTTCATTACTTTAGTGGCATTTTCAACACTGGGCTTAAAATATTCCCTGACCTGACCACAGTGTACTCCACTGATGTGTTCTTCATACTGTAAGTAAGCGCGGGCGATGCTGGGCACGAGGCCTTTGTCACTGGCGAGGGGTCGAGACAGCCACTGGTGTTGCTCGAGGCCAAGGAGAGCAGTTGTTTCGAGAAGGAAGCAGCGACCAGCTGTGGCAAATGCACTGAAGAGGGGTGGGAAGGATTGAGGAGGGCCACTGCTCTCAGGGAGGTGGGGCATGTGATCCTCACAAGGGTGGAGCAGTCTGCTTAGCGTGGGCTAGAGGGAGAATCAGAGAGACTGGTCATAGCAAACTCCTTGGGGAGGTTTTACTGTTAAAAGGGAGCAGAAACCGTCGCAGTAGTTGGTGGGTATTGGGTCGGGAGAAAAGGTTTGTCGTGGTTCTTTTTAATGGAGAAATTATGGCATGTTTGCTGATAGGAAATGGAAGAAAACTTTGATGATGATGATGACACTTTATATTTCACCTAGTGTTTAAATACTTCTTACACACTTTCCAGTACATCCAGGCTTTTCCCCTTACCTGCCTCGTTAAGTCATAAAAGGAAGTTACAGTTTTTCCGTTCTACAAATGAGGAAACTGAGGAACAGAAACCCGAAGTGATTTTGTCTGAGCGGAGTCCCCAGGAGCAGCCACTAATGGTGCTCAAAGTACTGCCTGTGACTCCTGCTCGGCCACATGCTCTTGACCAAAACCTGCAACACGCTCGAGCGTCTTAGCTAGTTGTACAGGAGTGATAGGGCGGGAGCGTGCAGAGAGTTACAGGTTAGTCTGCACTACAGAGGGAGCAAAATGTGGAGCGACGGGATCCAGGCTGTCGGAATTTTGCTAGAAAAAAACGACCATGCTTCCTCGCCACGGAAGAGCTCAGTTCAAAATCCAGGCCGCCACTAGGTTGGCACAGACACGCTTTCCGGGGCAGCAGCCTGGCAGCGTATTCCGAGTGAAGAACACGTTAGTAATATTCATGAAATGAACTCCATTGATCCCATTCCACTGACTCTTTTTAGACGTCCCATATACTTAGAAAACTCTAGTTGCTGTGGGCAAAGCACCTGTCACAGCTTCTCATGAAGCCTCTGAGACGCACCAGCTCCCCATGCAGAGAAGGAGCACCCCAGGGCCTCAGCCAAACCCAAAGCTCCCTCACTGACTGTACCTGTGGGGCTCTGAGTGCATGTCTGTCTGTCTGTCTAGGATAGCTCTCGTCATCTCACTCCACCTCTGAGCCACCAGCCGCTCAGTCAATGAAACTTAAAAGAAATAAGAGTAAGCTAAATTGTGTCTGGTTGTTTATTTAACTGCAGATGCGCAGCAAGAGCCTAACTCCAAAAAATAAAAAGAAAAGCATTGTTTTCACCAAGTGTTTTTGTCCCTCTCTTGCAGGGAAATTACAGACAACCCCTACATGACTTCCATCCCTGCCAATGCTTTCCAGGGACTGTGCAATGAAACCTTGACACTGTGAGTATCGTGATGACTTTTCCGTTCTACAAATGCCAACAACTGAATTTTGATATGAAAGTCATCATAGTTTCACAGCCCCTCTAAGAACCACACTACCTTATAGTAAGTGCTCTATGGTCTACCAAGGGCTTCACATAATTAAATAAAGAGTATTGCCTATGGTATGGTACTCTATAGGAGACAAAAAGGTCTAGGTAACAAGACATCAGTATTCCCTTGTAGAAGTAGCCCGCACACTTTAACTGTAAAGGGCCACTTAGGTTTTGGAGTCCACCTGGCCTTAGTGGCAACTGCTAAATGCTGCCATTTTAGCCATGCACAATATATAAACTGTATAAACACAGCCATGCACAATATATAAACTAGTGAGCATGGCTATGTTCTAATAAAGTTTTACTTAAAGAACAGGCAGTGGGCCAGGTTTGGCCTGAAGACCTTATAATATTCTGTATTCTGGTATCTTCGAATGTATAATTCTCACATCTTCATAAACTCTAGTTCACACAAAATATTAACCATCAGTGCTTTCTCAGCCTCTATGCCCAGTGTCCCTGTGCGCGGCCGTCTTCACTTAGGACACCTTAGTAGCTGGAATTAAACTCCTTGTGTAATTATTTAAAACAAGCAAAGATTATTCTTAGTTATACGCGTAGGATCAATCCAAGTTTTCAGGGTACTCATTTAACGGTCGTCTCATAAGTGTTTCTCGCTGTGTTAAACATGTAACTATTTCATCGTCCCAGCAGCCTTGTGATTGGTACTTTTACAGATAAGGAAAGTAGGGATAATAGAGGTTGAGAAACTCTCAGGGTCACCTACTGTGAAGTCAGAGCCAGATGTAATTCCCAATCTGGAGTCTCTTTTTCTGCTTCCTAATGTGTTCCCAGAGTGTACAGGTGACGGACCACGATAGTGTCCCAGACCCCCCCAGTCGCCACGAGCTGTGCCTCACTGTGGTCATGGCTGCCTTCTCTTACCTCAAGCCAGTATCCCCAGTCACCCCCAAGCATCCCATTGTGGACCAGAGTCCCCACGGCTGGGGCGCCTTCAGCACAAAAGGTGTGGGTTTGGTGAATGGGAAGAATTGCTTTTGAGGTCAGGGCTCCTGATTCCTGACAGCTCTGCAGCAACATGGCTCCGGCAAGTCACCTCCCTGTTGCAGTAATTTAACTAGGAAATAGAAGTGATAACACTTCAGCCCAGCCTCTGGAATCATTGTACAAATTAACTGGTTTAAAAAACATAGCAATAAATTAAAACATTAAAATTTCCACAAAAGGGCATGGCCTATCTACTTTCTTGAATTTGTCTTTAGATTTCAATTTAGTTCAGCCACAACAATTAAGCACTTAATCTATGATAAGCTCTGAGAATAAAAATATAGATAAAATATAAAGGTGAAATAGCATTTTAAACAGAAAAATACAAAGCCTGTGCATTCAGATGAATGATGCCTTTAAAAGGGTTGATCTTAAGAAACTGCAGTGGTTCTTCCATTATTGACATTGGGTTAACTATTAACTGAAACCCCTGTTTTTTTTAATATATATGGAACATTTTTTTAAAGTCATTAACGATGGCAAATCTTTGTTCCTCAAAGCTTCTGAGAAATAGCGTCAAGTTATCAGAAGCTAAGTCTAGAGAATGGGAACTCGAACTGAGAAATAGTATTCTACGTCCCAAATGAGATATACTCTAAAGTCCCCTTGTGGGCTCAGATATGACACCTGAGAACCTTCACGCACATTTCTGACACTGAAGTATTGAAGCCCAACCTCGGAAAAGGGCCAGCACCACCTCTAATGGGTCACTAATTTCTCCTCTCTGTTGATTGCAGGAAACTGTACAACAATGGCTTTACTTCAGTCCAAAGACATGCTTTCAATGGGACAAAGCTGGATGCTGTGTAAGTCCAGGGTAGCCATGGAAACCACTATCTTCCCCCACACTCCCCCCCCCCGCCCCCGGCACTCGAGCCTCAAGACGCAACCAGAAGTTTCAGAGAACAGTCGCATTGAGCACCGGGGCCATTAGTCAGTGAGGACCTGACTACCCATGCAGCGAGGCACCAACTCGGCGAGCTCCCAAATAAGGTCCTTCAACCTTGATGAAAAGGTTGGCAAACAGTTGTTACATTCAAAGAACTGGGGCTGAAGTTGGGCCACGTATGCTGACCATTCTGCTTCAAAACATCTCATGCCTGCTTGTAATTGGCTTCAGTCATGTCTAGAGAGCTCCACAAAGACTTCGAGAGATTTCCAGAGTGATCTTCTATAATTAGGGGACTGTTGGGTTAAGTGGATCTCAGTGTAACTCTGGCGGCCTATTATTTTATGGCTTTGGCCAGAAAATCAGCTGCAGAATATGAAAGGCATTTAGAGACATTTTCTATAAGAAAGAGAAAAACTATTAAGGAAATAATAATTTCTGTCCCATATTCTCTTTTTCTGTGGCAAGAGAAGAGATGCAGTGGGAGGGAGTGTTCCCAAACTGTTGTTCCTTAAACTTTCTTTCCACGGTAAATTGATGAGTGTTGCTTTTAAAAAGCTATTCATGACCAGGCTGGCTGGGTGGCTCAGTTGGTTGGAGCATCATCCTAAAGACCAAAAATTTATGGGTTCAATTCCTGGTCAGGGCACATACCTAGGTTTCAGGTTCGATTCCCGGTCCAGGTGAGTATGGGGGACAATCAATAAGTGTTTCTCTCTCTCTCCTCCCCACCTTTCCTCTCTCTAAGAAATCAATAAACATGTCCTTGAGTGAGGAGTAAAAATAAATAATTAAATAGTAAAAAATGAAAAGCCATCCATGTCCTTACAAAGTTAAAGTACCCAGATGGACTACCCTGGTCATTTAATAGAGCGAACTGAATGGCTCGTATTCAAGAGGGGGGCACTGCATGCAGAATTCCCCAGGGAGCTCTTGGTACCAGGAACATTTCTCTGGTCTTATGGGGTAATGCTACTCAAGAAGATTCTTTTCATAGCCACCTTGCTGTGAGGCGGGTACATTTAACAAGGTTTATTCTAGAGGCGGCCTGTGTCGAATCTAAGAGCTCATAAGAGTTTCGGATCGCCTGGTGGTCTTCTGAAACTGAACCTATGAAGAGATTATGTAGGGAGGCTCAACATTCCCACCAGCTTTCTCCTCAGACCATCTCACGGACTCTGTGAGAGGCCTGGCTGATGGCAGAGAGTCATTCTGTTGGAGACGATGGATTTTAATTCATGGGTTCCCTGAATTACAGTCTGTTCTAGTCATTGTAACCAACCCTTGAAACACAGGATGGAAATCAGTGCACCATTTCCACCATACTTTCCTGGCATTTTCATGTAAAGTATTAAAGTTATTTGGAGGAGTTTAATCAATGTGGGAAATATTTCTTATTAAAAAAATTCATGTATTTCTTGATTTCTAAAGGTCTAGATGAAAGACTAGCAAACTTGTTGTGGAGAGGGCCAGAGAGCAAATATTTCAGGCTTTCTGAGCCATAGGACCTCAGCTGCAGCATCACCTCTGCCACTGTAGTGTGAAAGCAGCCACAAACAACACATCAAACTGCTTGTGGCTGTGTTCCTGCAAGACTTTATGTACGGAAACAGCCAGCCAGCAGAATTTCACTGGATGGGCGTAGTTTGTGAACCTCTGGTCTAGGTAATGGTGTTCAGGGAGAATGGCCACTGTGTGATGAAATACGTAGTCTATTTCTCCCAATTCCCGGTAAAGGTTAATGGGCAAGCATGGGATAAAGATAAGAAGTATCTGGATAAAAATACTTGGGGGTTTGAAAGTTCAGATCCAATCATAATAGAAAACAAAGATGTTTTTCTTCCAATCACTGTTTTGAATCCAAACTTGAAACTATACTCCTGTTATAAAACAATGTTCCATCGTGTCATTGTTCTACCCTAACTTTCTGATTCCTGGTTGACAGAAACTTATTTTTTTCTTTGCTTTAAGCACGTCAGTGAAAGATATCATGTAAACCCAAGGTAAAATCAAGATGGTCATGACAAGGAGGCCTGGGATTAGAGGCAGATGGGGCTTGACCTGAAGATGGAGGAAACAGAGGTCAAGTTTCCATAGTAGTAATCAAGTAGTATCCACTTTGTCATTTTAACACAGGACTGATGCCTCTGGTCTCAATGCTAATTGTGATCTTAAACTAATATAAACACATCAGTATCCCATAATTATCCTGACAGTGTTTAAAGATCTCACCTAGCACGTTAGCAATTTGTCAGATTCTCCAAAAATGTGTTCAAATATCTTTAGGTTCAAATATCTTTTACACAATATGTCACCCAAAAGAACAACTATTCCCCATCTTCCACCTCATGCCAATTTACAGAAATTAGCAGATTTGGCCTCGCTGAGACCCATTTTTGTTAGTATAACTGAAGAACATGCTTGCAGCCAAGTTGGACAAGTTCCACATTGAGAGCAAGCACTGGTTCCTCACCAGCACTTGGGTAATTAGTTAAAAGTTCATGAAAATTATGGCAAATGAGTAAGGGCACATGGTCCTATGATTTCACGTGGAACCGAAATCACAGGACTGTCATCACTCAGTGCAAAATTAATAAAAACACAAGCATCCCTTGTTCCACAGAAGTTGAATTGCTCTCAGTCGCAAGTTAAAGTCACACATTCATCCTTTGGAACCTCTTTTCCACCCTCCCTTGCCACACAATCTGGTGTGGGAATGTATTGCTTATCTCAAAATGTCAAATTCTCTGCATTGTATTTTCTGTTGTCAAACTGTACTAACTAGCTACTATCTGACAGTAACCATCTGGAGGGGCGAAAATACCATTTTGATGCGCAATGTACCAAATCATTATGAAGAGGGAAGTCAACGCAATTTATGTGCTAATTCGTATCAATTATTAGCTAATTAGAAGCAAAACGCTGCAGCTTGGAGCACTGGGAAAAAGATGACCATGACCATAGAGGAGGTTATAGGATTAAGCAGGCCATTATTTTTCATTAAGTCTTTTAGCAGCTTGTGGGATATGCTCCAAAGCTGGCTTTCTCTGTGACCCTTGTGCATTTTCTCACCTGTGACTGTTTACAGACAAGTATCCTGATTTCTGCTACCAAAGGATTCCCCTAGAGCAATGAGGGCTGGGCAGGGGTTCCCTTTAATTTTCACTATAGCAGGGAGCCACCGTTCCCCACAGAAGTGTTCCCAGGAGGCTCTCACAGCATAAACAGGTGCCAGCCAAAGTGTCCCTGAAAGGGATTAAGGAGACACAGGCTGAAATTCCACCTTGGAGCCAAAATGTATCCCAAAACTCCCCAGAGAGCAAAGCTCAGCAGCAACCGCAACTTTTCTTGCCACAGTGTCATACCCCTCTCTCTGACATAGGTCACTTCCCCATCGGAGCCGTAACACAGAGGGTGCCTCTAGCTAGGAATTACCCGGCCACTGACCTTCTTTATGCATCCAGCATGTTTCCAGTGAATGGCTGCTATGTCCCAAGAGTGAGTCCAAGGGGGAAGGATGTGAGCCATAATATTGTATCCGCAGTACTGAGTTCTTCAGTTGGATATCTTTCCCCAATTATTCCTGACCATCGCCACTTTCCCGATCACAGTGTTCTTCCTTAACTGTGAGCTACACGGCATCTAAATCAGGGCAGAGTTTCTTAACAATCCCCACCCTGAAAAATCTGACAAACCTTTTTTGGAAGAACTTCACTTCTTCCAAGGAATTCCCGAAGAAGCTTACATCTCCCAGAGAATGAAAAGGCATAGAGAACACATGTGGCAGTGTCTGTCTTGTTTATAAGGGAGATTCTAGTTATTTTCTCCCAAGACCTTCCCGGTTTTTGTGTGCAGAAATCCTAAATTTCAGAAAGTCTTTCCTTTCAACTCTGACTCCAAGACTTTTCTACTCTCTTTTAAGTTCATTTATGTTCATCTCAGAAGAGTGTTGAAAAATCACACACATCCTTAGAAATAGTCACTATCTGGGGTAGTTGCCCATATAACCTACCAAGATTTGTGAGTGCCTTGCCCTAGCTGGTTGACAGAATGTGGATTCCAGGGAATCAGGGAAAGTCATAGTCAAGGAATCAGTTTAACTAGACTGACATTCCCAGGAAACACGTGGTAAATGGGGCCCATGGAAGCACTTCCTTCCCGCTATTAAAGCTTCTGTGGATGTTCCCCCATCTCACCCCCTTAGATTCAGATGGAAGGTATATCAGCAATCGGAACCCAAGGTTCAAAGCTAAATAAGGCAGCCCTCCACACTGATGGCTTCATTTCTAAGCACCTAGTTATTCCTAAGAGGCAATGTGCCTAAACAACGGTGTTGGTGTGAGAGAACGCGGCCTCCCCCAGGACTCAGTTCATGTCCGTTCACCGGGCTGCGCCCTCCCTCCATTCCCTCTCTCCCTCCTGGACTCTGGCTGCCTTTCCCGGGCTTCTGCAGCATTTCCGCCAAACTGCAACACTTATCAACCAGCCTCCTCCTTGGGGGCGTATTGAATGTCAGACGAAAACACTGCAGAATTGGACCAGCAATTATTTAGCTCTGCAGTCATTTCTAATGATAAGAGCAAGCCGGTGTTTGCTCATGGCCTTGGAGATGATGAAGAGGAACTTGAATGTCATTGCTTGATTTTCAGCAGCCTGGGAACAGAATGTGATCTGTAAGCTGCATGGTCCAAAGAACACAAAAGGAGACACAAGCCAGCCTGGCACTTATGCTGAGCTTAGCTGGCTGTTTACGAAATCATGCTGTTCAAGATCTCCTCTCGGGTTGTCTTCTCCAAGGTGGCTCTTTGCCGGCTCTAACTCACCGAGCAGGGGAACTCTGCGGACACAGCAAGCTGAAGGGTCAAACAATGACCGGACGGAGCCTGTGATGGAGAGCCTTAGGCGACGGCCAGTCACCCAAAGGCACATGTCAGCGGCTACAGCGTCTTAGTTGGGCCCGGTACATGTATTAGAATAACTGACCCCTCCATTTCAGACTTAGCAATGCCCTAGAAGTTTGGTGTCCAGCCACTGGCTGAAGAGGCCATGTCTGAGCCATCCCCCTGTGGCCTTGGTAAACCAGCTGCCCCGCTTGGCCATCAAGAAAGTCAGTTGGCCACCATACCGCACACTGAGTCTTCCAATCCTTCATGTCCCACAATTTTTCCCTTAAAGCGGTCGTATGTGTCACACTAGGAGTTCAGCAGCACCCACCTCACTATTTTGGAGGACAGTTGCATTGACTTTTTTTTATTCACTCATTTACACATCCATTCAACAAACAGTTATGGAGACATTGAACTGGGCGCCCATGACACAGCAATAAATAGGGTAACTTCTACTCTGGTTGGGGAGACCGATGCCGGACAAATAAGGAGTGCGAAGAGAAAAACTGGTGGTAGCCACCTTAGATGAGGGAGCTTACAACCCCAATTTGAGAAGAAATGGGAAGGATCAGGAAATCTACACCAATGTATGAGACCTCGCTGTCCTTGGGTGAATCCTTCACCCTGCCCAGGAGAGGGACACCGCGCCGGGGGTTGGTGAAGCTCTCCTTTCTCCAGCTGCTCTCGCGAAGGCGCACCCCTGGCCCTGAGGCTGCCATCTCTTATTCCAAGTGAGTTCCAGCCCCTGCAGAAGACTGGCGCTGCTGGGCCAGGAGAGGCTGCGGGCGGGAACCACAGGGACACGCGGCTCCTGCCTTTGCCCCCTGAGCAGCATCCGAAGCCGCCTCCCCTCGGGTCACCCTTGGTGCATGGGTCACCCTCCCTCTCCTCAACCCCGACCCAGAGAGAGAGGACAGCCAGTTAGCCAGGCTTCTCCACGAGGGCTCTGGAAAAGGAATCCTTCTGGCCAAAAGTCCTCATAGCACGCTGTTGTTATTAACCACCGTCCCTGAGAATGTTCCATCATGGACAGCCAGCGCCCTATGCAGAATGATGGGAGCACCGTCCGGTCCGCACCCAAGCAGACCTCCTGCGGGGCTGCGCTACCTTCATTTGGCATCAACAGGGGGCGCTCGCTAGCTCTTCCATGGCCTAGGCTATGGGGTGAGTTATTCTAAATAAATTTAGGTCACTTATGACAAGGACGCACATGTGCTTTGTTTCTTTTTAGACAGTTCTGTTCTCTAAAAAAACTAGGGGGGAAGCCAGTTTTAAAATCCTTGGAGGCTTTTCTCCATTTGGAGATAACTTTCTGTTTCAGCCTCACTTTGTGACTTAAGTTGCTTCAGAAATATTTTACCCTGTACCCTGGATTGTGTGGCTCAGTTGGCTGGGCATCATGCCATGCACCAAGAGGCTACTGGTTCGATTCCTGGTCAGGGCTCATGCCCGGGTTGCAGGCTCGGCTCAATCCCAGGTGGGGGGCATGCAGGAGGCAGCCAGCCTTTCAATGTTTCTCTCTCTCAACCTCTCCTTTCCTCTCTCTCTAAAAATCTATTTTTAAAAATTTGTTAAATATATATATTTTTTAACCCTCAAATGACCAATGTGTTTTCAAAATGAAAAAATCAATGTGCTCATCAAACCCTTTCAACAATAGATATATTCTGTAAACTTTACATAATTAAAATAGAATTAAAGAAAAGACAGGTTATACCCAATTAAATTTGAATTTCAGATAAATAAATAACTTTTAATATGACTACTTCAAAAATTGCATGGGGGATGCTTATACTAAGAAAATACTCATTATCTGGGCTGTATTTTTATTTGCTAAGCCTGGCAACCCTGCCCCAAAGAAAAGATCTGAATCCCTGACAGTCCCACCTCACCACCTTCACTCCGTTCCTGACTGAAGCCCAGTCTTCAAAAGTAAATGGGAATACTGATCAATGTTGAGAAGAAAATTTAAATCACTTGGTATTGAAAAGGGTGGAAAAATACAGTTGCCACTGGCCAGGTACATAGGGAATTAGGCAACTTGTGTGAAATCTAGACATGCAAATTAGACAACCACCATGCTCATTTTCAAAGACTTCTACCTTGCACAATTGAAACCTAGAATGTTTGAGTGCTTAAGCCATAGAAGGTAAATCTTAAATTTCCAGAATCTTAAAATAGCTACGGGGGACCACGCTCACATTTTATTTTCGTATTTCTACTCATTTGCTTAACCTTACCTAATCCATTTTCTCTCTTTCCCTGCAGTTACCTGAACAAGAACAAATACCTGACAGTTATTGACAAAGACGCGTTTGGAGGAGCACACAGTGGGCCAACCTTGCTGTGAGTGAGACGAACAAAAGAATATGTCGGTCTAATTTTTCTTTTCTTTCTCTGGAAGGGAGGTGGGTGTTAGGAGGAGCAGCTGATGCTCATGGGTAGGGCACGTGGTTGGCTTGGAAAAAGCCTCCTGCTAGTGCTTTTCTGCCCAGCTGCAGAGGCTGCTGGTTGGAAGCAAGTCCTGGTTCTTTGAGGCTCAGAAGGCCCCACCCCACGGGGCCATCCCGGTGCCTCACCAGGCAGCCAGCTTGGTGTGGACCCGCATGGAGGCCCTCTCAAGGGAAAGACAGGCACTTCGGAACAGTTGCTATTTGCAGAATTCTGAGACGTGAGGTCTGCACGTAGGTGGAAGGCACTCTAGTCTGCGCAGAAAGCGTATGTGAACGGTGCCTGGCGCAAAGGAGGAAGATAGTTGTATTCCTGTCTGGAAGAACTTATCGCTGGGGAAGATGGGATGTGGCCATTTTTAAAAACAGCATGGAAAGAAGTGCCCATGTGTGCATTTCCCCTGATGTACACCTCCCGGTGCAGTCGGGGATCAGGGCCTGTCGATCCCACCTCCCTCCAGCCTCTCCTTTGGTTTGGCCTTGGCTTAGAATCTCATCGCTGAGCATCTAGTCAAGTCCTTGCCAACACGGAACACAGCACCCTGGAGAAGCCTGAGCCAATCCGGTAGCGGCAAAAGGAAATAGTAGAGGCTCTAGGTATATTTGTGTTTTTAAAAATAAGAATAAATTAAGTTTCACTGATATTTTATGCACAGATGGCAGCTATCCCTCAAGTGTCAGGGAAGGAATGGATGCATCCCCAGGGAACGGTGGATGATTCAGTCTCAAGGACTTACTCTCACTCTCACTTTTAACGAATCTACTTCACTTTTAGGACAAATTGACCCACTTACTTGGGTTTATGGCCATATTCTCTCAATACATAGGATCCATGTAAGAGGGCAGAGCGACCCTGAAACTCTACTGAATCACATGGAGACTCGTTGTAAATTCATGGCAAATACTTAAAAAGTATTTTGCATTCTTCTTTCTCCAAAAAGGCAGATGAAAGAAATGTATGTTGACCTTTTCTGAGATTTTTTTTAACCTGAAAGATATATATTTTTAATCCTCACCTGAGCATATGTTTTTATTGATTTTTAGAGAGAGAGGAAGGGGGAGAGAGAGAGGGCACAGACTAGGTATGTGCCCTGGTCGGGGTGCGTGCGGGAGGCAACCCATCAATGTTTCTCACACTGATGTTTCTCTCCCCCTTCCTCTTTAAAATTAATAAACATATCCTCGGGTGAGGGTAAAAAAATAAAAATAAAAAAATAGGTCCATGCATAATTTTAATAAAAATTAAAATCAAATTTAAAAGGAAAGCCACAAGCATAGGAAGAGAGGACAATGGAGAGGCCGGTAGGAGGAAGGCAGGAAGTGACGGAAGACGAGCCCAGGCCCGTTCTGCAAATTCCAAGCAGTTTCCTTAAAATGCATTTGTTAACTAATTAGGCACCGAAGTAACATCACTTTAATTCTTGTCTTGAACTCTTGTCAGAATCTGTGTTACTTTATTTCCTACATACCTCCTCATAACTAGATCCTAAGATCCTAGAGGAAATGGACTATGTCATATGCTTTTTGTGATTCCCCCCCTTCAAAACAGAAGAAAGCAAATGCACAATAGATATTTAATAAGTTGTAACCGAATATCAAACAGCCACGATCAGGTTGTGACTTGACGTAAAAGCCAAACTTGGAAAAGCTTAAACTTCATCTAGAAAGAGAATTGAGTGGCATATGTATTTCTGCCTCCTAAAGGTATTTATGAAAAAATACAGTCATCTCTAATGGTTGGCAAAAAGAAACTTGCCCTCTTAGTTTACCACCTTCAGTCAACATTATTTCTCAGAAAAAGATATAATTTTAAATGGGCATCACATCTAAAGTAAGATTTATTCTCCAATGTTTGCTATTTTTTTAAAAAAGCCTTCTTAATTTTGTTTAATAACATTTTTACTTACTGATTTTTAATCAAGATGTGCAATCTCACTTTCTATTTTTATACTTTCTATTTTTTCTTGTCTTCTTTTCTTTTAATCTTATTTTGAAAGAGAAGCTCTTGGTGTTTATAATCCCAAAGAAGAGAGCACCCTGAAATGCAATGCCTTCCATAAAAACCAGGGCTCTCTAAGGTCTAAATTATGTAACCCACACTAATAAGTATGAACTTACTGTTAAAAATGACTTTATGATGACAGTCCCCCTTACTATTATAAGTATCTCCTAAGGAGGAGAAATTTCTGATAATATCCTTGAGTTTACATTACATGTATCAATAAAAATAAACTTCAAAATGAACTTGTGTTCTTTGAGCTGATGAATGGAATCATTTGAAAATCTAAGGGTCATGGCACTGCCACCTTGGTTTACAGAAAAAATAAGCCTTTTAGGTTTTTCTTTCTCACTCTTAATGATCATCACAGGATCATACAGTTAGTTAGATGACTGAAAAATTGTGGCTGGGTTCTTTTGGGCATTCCAACGTGCACAGGTGTGTTAAACACATGATTTCCTCGGTTGCTCATTTTTTATTGAAGTATAATCTATATACAATAGCATGCGCAGTTTTCAAGCGTACAGTTTGGTGAGTTTTAACAAAACTATGTTACTCTACCTCAATCAAGGCTTAGGAAACTTTTTTCACCCAGAAAGTTCCCTCGTGCCCCACTGTTCCATAGACACCTACACATATTATTTTTCTAGTGTGAAAACCTAAGAGTAAAATTGTCAGGTCGCAGGATAAATGTGTGTTTAACTTTATTGGAAATACTGCCAAACTTTTCCAGAATGGCTGTCCCATCATCTGTTCACGCCAGTGAGGTATGTGAGTGGCTGGCTGGCCGACCCATTGCATTGTCCGTCTTTTGTGATTCTAGTCATTTAATGGGTATGAAGTGGTATCTCATTTTTGAGTGGTTTCACTTTGTGTTTCCCTGATTATTAATGACAGTGAGCATCTTTTCCTGTACGTATTAGCCATTTGTATATTTTCTTTTGTCAAGTGTCTGTTCAACTATTTTACCCATTTTTAAAGTTGGGTTGTTTGTCTTTTTATTATTGAGTTGTGATCCTGGGTAAAGTTTCTGGCCTAAATAAAATCAGTTTTCGTCCTAACTACCAGCTCTCCCCATCCCCTCCCCCTTCCCCTTTCTAAGAAGAAATGGCTAATCTGCAACAAACTTGTGCAAGGTGTTCATTTACTCACTTATTCTACAGGCATTCTACTGAGCACCTACTGAACACCAGGAAAGTTAGAAGGATACCACACAACCTCAGTCAAATTCAGGAGAAATGTGAATAACTAATTGCACTACACGTTTAATGTACAAAGAGCCATCAGAGATATTAGAGAATGAAGATACCATTTCTGGTTAGGAGAACTGGCAAAGGCCTCATTTAAGGAGGTGATATTTGAGATGGTCTTTAGGTGAGGGGTAGAGTATCAACAGAGAGAGAGTTAAGAGAGAAAGAACAAAAGGTAAATCTAAGGCAAACATGGGATATGTTCAAAGAACCACAAAAAAGAGATAGAAAGAGAGAGAGAGAGGGGGAGAGAGAGAGAGAGGGAACAAAACAAAACGAAAAAGCCTGGAATTTCCAAAACAGTCACAGGGATGTAAAGTACAGCGTAGGGAATACAGTAAATGATATTGTAATAACTATGTATGGTGCCAGTTGGGCACTATATATATCAGGGGAATCACTTCATAAGTTATAGTAATGTCTAACCACTGTGCTGTACACCTGAAACTAATATTATATTGAATGTCAACTATAATTGGAAAAAATAAAAAGGAAAACATAATTTGGGCCAAAGGATATAGTCTAAAAGTGTGTTGTGTTGAAATCATATTTTGAGGAATATGACCTGACTCAGCAGGGGGCTGAGCCATTGAAGGGTTACCATGGAAATATTGGTAATGGTTGCAAAACCCGTTACAGTGCGTGGCTCTCTTCACCTCACCGCCATGCCTTCTTCCCTTCGCCTCTGCCGGCGCTCATCCCTGACTCTGTCAGTTCTGGATACCTCTGTCCCAGCACCGCTCCAGGACTGCTCGTCTGTACCTCCCGGCTAACTGGCAGGCACTGGACCTCCCTCAGGCAGAGGGAACTCAAGCCTGAAGACCTAATACCTGGAGTTCCCTGTCGTCCTTTCTGTGCTTGCTGAGCGAAGCCTTCGGAGCAGCTGTCTTGGAGAGGAAGGGAACCTCCTAGGGATGGAAACCAGAGGAGGTCTCTCTGCCATGCTGCTCTGCTCATGGACTGTGAAATGAATCGCAAAGATAAACAGACTTTTGCAGTTCCCCTTTGGGCACCAAGCCAGACTCATGCCAAGGGGCCAAGTTGCCGAGGAAGCAACCAAAGCAGGTTGTCATCCTGAGTCATGTCTTCAGAGGCACAGCAAAGGAGAGGGCCTACAACCATTTCGTGGAGTCTTGGAGAGCTTCGGGGGCATCAAAGAAGAATTTGCATAGAAAGAACAATCACCTTTCCAGCATTGTGTGCATGCTGGCTTCTTGCTGGGAACAAGAAGATGGTCACTCTAGCCCTAGGAAACTTCAGACCAGAGAAGTTTTGTCAACAGCTGAAGATAATTGATCAGTAATATCATTTACTACCATAGCCGATGTGAGAAAAATGATTAATACTGTTAATGATAAGGTTGCTTTTTATAACTATAGAGAAATTTGCTGAGCATTTCCCAATGAGGGGGCTGGCTCTTGATGGGAGAGAGTTATTGCAAATATCAAAGTGATACAAACCTTTATGATTCTTCAACTGACTCAAAGTGCAATTAGTATCATCCTCAAAAGTTTTTTTACTTTCAAAAACAGAAGTTCTCCAGAGCACTGGTCTTCTTTTTATCTGTATCTCCATTCATTTCCTTGGTGATCTCATCCAGACATATGACTGCATAGTGCCCATGCTACCCAAGTAGAAATCTCCAATCCAGATGCCGGTCCCAAATTCCAGATTTATAACACACTGCCCACCTGACACGGCCATCTGAGCATCTAATGGGCTTCTTACACTTGATCAGTCCGAAACCAAATCCAAGTCATTACTTCTAAACCTGCCTTGCCTGCAGCCTTCCCCCCTCAGGAAATGGAAACTCCATCCTTTTAGTTGTAGATAAGAAATCATGGGGTCATTCTTGACTTCTCTCTTTCTCTTCTACCCTATATCCAAGCCATCAGAAAATCCCATTGGCTCTATATTTTAAAGATGTACAAACTCCAACCATTCTCAGCATCCCACTGCCACCACTCTTGTCCAGGGCGCCATCCTCTCTATTGTTGGTATTCTTGTTTCCACTCTTTGCTCTATTTGCTTTACTTCCAACCCAATAGCCAGATTGATCCTTTTAAAATTAGTCAGTTTATACTGTTCCTCTGAAGGCTTATGATCTCACTCTGGTGAAAAGACAAAGTACTTTCGATGACCTACAAGGCGCATGTGGTACGGCCCCCCATTACCTCTCTGACTTCTCCCACTTTTCCTAACCCCCACCCCCTACCACTGTCTCAGCTCCAGCCACCCTGGCCTCCTTGCATGCTCACACATACCAAGGGACACTCTCACCTCAGGGCCTTTGCACTGGCTGGTGTCTCTGCTCACAGTGCTCTTCCCCAGATATCAGCATGGCTCTCTCTCGCCTCCTTCAGAACTTTGCTCAACTATCTCCTCAGCAAGGCCTTCCCTGACAGCCTCCCTCATCTCTAATTGTGCCCACACTTCTGGGCTCTCCCTTTCTTCATCTCTCTAATTCTTTTCCCCATGGTACTAATACCCATCATCTAACATACTGCAAGTTTGACTTTTTTTTTAATTCTCTCTCCCCCCTAGAACGTACACATGAGAAGAACAGGAATTTCTGCATGTGTAGTTTACTGCTGTAGCCCTAGTATCTACAATTGTACCTAAGATATAGGAAGCAATGAATACTCATTGAATAAATGCATATTGTGTTACTTAAATTCTTTTAAGCAAATAATTAGATAAGCTCACTGTCTTGAACTTACAGCTTTTACGTCCTTAAGCTATTTTTAATTTAGTATTAATACATTAATTAAACTGCCTTATAAGCAGGAAATTAATCTTCTTTCTGCTCTTAGATGCACTTTATCTACCAGTTTACAGATGTGGCTACACATTTATAATGGATCTGCTTCTACACAATAACTTTTAGAAACCCCCCATTCATTACAAGCAAGCAGAAAAGGCACTTGCATTGCTGCTGAAACATGGGCAAGCCAATCAGTGCTTATTTCATTTGCAATACAATTCATCAAAGGTTAATCTTAAATAATAATCACAAAATATCTCACAAAACATGGAAATTGTTCCAGTGTTTGGGGATGCTTCTGAGGAGCGATTTGTTCTTCCTGTGACATCAAATATCATTTGGCTCTTTTTTATTTCCTAGCATCATAAAATTGGGTGATATTCTTGCCTTGTATGTAACCCGATAGGACTAACTGTCTCCAAATTCAGGGCCCTTTGTTTCATCAGACACTTAACTTGGGACGATTCCCATGACCTAGACAATTAGACTTCAAACTGTCTGCCCAGCTCAGCTCAGCTGTGTTCTGTTTTGTGAGTAAATACTTGCTAGAGACAGATTCTCATGAAGCTTCATGCCCATCACTTAATGAACTCTGTGGAAAGTGCCAGTCAGTAAGAGAGAGGGAGGCCCTGCAGCTCGTAGGTTTCCATCCACTTGGCTACATTCACGAATTCAAGATCCCTTCACTGCTGATAGCTACTCTCCAGAGTCTTTTCATTCTGAAAACAAAATGTAACTACATTTTGAAGATGTTATTTTATAAAAGAACATTTTGAGAAATTCTGGATTCAAGGTGGTCAAAAAATTTAGATGAATGAAGAAAGAGAACTGCTTCAAATAACTTAAAATGATCCCTGCCCTGTCCAATTTTAGGATTTCTCCAGACTGGGGCTCTTCTTCCATCAATTCCAGAGTTGGGAGACTGTGTAGCATGGCTCAGTTCTCAGCAAGTATTTGTTCTAAGCTCTTGCACAGTTTTGTGTGCTTAATGAAGTAGTGATTAAAAGTTAAAGATGATGACATATAGTCTGGGGCCTGTTTCCTGGAGCAGCTCCCTATTGCCAGAGAAAGAGAAAACTGCCTGGATCCTTTCAGGGTTAATTTATTCAAAAAGAAAATAATAGAAAAATTTTGAACATGCAAAAGTCTTGTGAAGAAATTGAGGGAAAACCACAGGAAGTGCAGAGGAAGACCGCCCTTCAGAAGAAGGTGGGATCCGGGAAGCAGAGGAAGCCTTAGGGGGGCTGACTCGGCCTGCCCAGGGATTAAAGAGGCCTCTCCCGCTAGGCTCTTGGGCCCTGGGGAGATGCTAGGAGGAGTCAATGAGCTGGAAAGGCCTAGGGGAGAAACGAGAAGAGTAGGGAACAAGTCTGTGATGACATTCACGCAGCCCTCCTTACTTGTCCCATGTGCTTTAGGTCTTGAGTTCTCGTGTGTGTGTGTCAGAGAGAGAGAGAGGGAGAGAGGGAGAGAGGGAGTAAAATCTGGCCCCTGCTAACTTTCTGTTAGCATTTTCTGATGTAGCTTTGAATTTTGTTTTAGGTAGAGTCCTTGTTACCAGCATCTTACTGGATTTTGTATTTTGACCCATTTTCCAGATCTGTTTTTCAATTGGGAAGTTTCACGCAAATGCATAAAAATATGTTCATTCTATATTGGAAAGTAAAACATAACAAATTATAAAGCAGCACATTTAGTAAGAGCTCACATATGTGGGATGAAAATCCCAAACTGTGTGTGTGTGTGTGTGTGTGTGTGTGTGTGTGTGTGTGTGTACACATGTGTATACACATACACATGTATATGTACATACATCAAAAATTTAACTGTGCTTATTTCTGTGTAGTGTGAGTTTTCTTTTTGCTTATATATATTTTTAATGAACATGTGTCACATACAGAATTAAAAATAAATTTTAATAAGTGAGAGAATCAAATAATTTGCAACCAGCTTATAAGGGAAATGGAGGCACCTAAACTCTTGATGAAATAACTATTAAAATATAAACCTCAAATCACTTCTGGATCTCCTAGCCAGAAGAATGGAACTGGCAATTATTACAGAAAAAAAAGTTTAAAATGATACGTTAAACATAAGCTTTTATTTCCTCTGCCTCCTGAAATCTCCCTAAAAAGAGAGAAAAGGAATTTTTAATCTACATAAATTCACAAAGACCAAGAGGACAGGCGAGGGCCCATTGATAACGTGGAGAGCTACAGAATTCTCGGGGGGGAAGGCAGAGGACAGGAAGGTGACACTTAGAGCACCCGTGAGAGCAGTCAGAGGCAGCCGCCTGCCCTGCAGAGCCTGAGGGGTGCGGGGTTTAGAGGTGATGGGTGTCGCGTGTGGCAAGGGTTAGACGTGGGGCTAAAAAGAAGGATTTGTTGAGGGTCTATAGCTGGAAATGTTAACCCTGTACCCCATTCATACAAAATGCCAGCAGCCAAGTACATCCCCTCTGGGCTGAGATTTGAGGTCTCTCTTCTGAAGAAGTTGAAAAATGCTAAAATGAAAAAGACCTCCACGTTGGCCTTTTAGGTCCAGCAGCACAACGGCCAGCTCCTCACGCAACTGTCCTAAAGCCAAGTCTGCCGGTGGACAAGCTCCCAGCTGGCTTTCCAGTGCCTCGCTGGTAAGCGTGAATGTGCCACCGAGGATCAGTAGCCAGTGATTGCTTCTAATGAAAGACTGAAACCAAGATAAACAAGTGTGGGGGGAAGAGGGGTACTCTTCCAAGGAGCTTGAATTTCATTCTGTAGACATTTGAGGAACCTTGGGTTTCAAACTGGGGAACAATAGGATGAGATCCAAGTTTTAGAAAGAACATTTCGTTCTAAGTCGGAAAGTGGGATCAGTAGACTTTCTGGGAGACCAGTCAGGAAGTTTTTGGAAAACTCAGATGAAATGCAAGTCAGACCTAAACTAAGGTGGTAGTAATGAGAACCGTGAGACTGTAGGCATATAAACAGTTGAGCTGACATCTGATCAGGGGATTTAGCCCAATTGCATTTTACTGTAAATATTTATGGCAAGGGCAAGAGAGAACCCATGAGGATACAAGCCCTGGAAGAGGGTGGACAGAATTTAGGAAATAAATAGCAGTAGGCTTGGAGGCAAGAGCCAACCCACTGGGCTATTTTGAGTGGGAGGCCACGCTACATCCATTGGGAAGCATACGGGAGCTCCTAGCTTCCTTTCTGATAATCCAGACTCTCTGATTAAAACTACAGATCTCTGCAAAGGAGGCTAAATCCAAAAAAAAAGAGGGAAAAGCAATTGTTCCCTTTACTTGACTCAGTCAGTGCCTGAGTGGCAGAAGCAGAGCAGCACCTCAGGGGCACTTCCCCAGCAGCAGGCCTAATGGTTACTTAGAGCTACGTCAAGTGGCTCGTGCCAGTGGGAGGAAGACGGCTCCAGAGAGATTCCAACTGGCCTGTAAGTGGCCTTAAGCCCCTAAGATGAGGTTGGAGAGAAAGGTAAGGGCCATATCTATGGGCACCGTAGGAAGAGTAGATGTTACTCACGGTACATCAGGAAGTCACTGCCAGGCTTTGAGCAGGAGCGTGACCTTTCTCACCTGATGTGTTAAGCCTGTTCTGGCTGCTGTGTGGAGAACGGACTGGAAGAGATTAAGGGTGGACCAGAAAGCTATTGCAGCAAAAGGTGATGTTAGCTTGAGCTGGAGATCTTACATTAGAGATGCAAATAGATGGATTCAAGAGCCTTTTGGAGTTCAAATCCACAGGTCTTTTGCCAGATTAAGTGGGGAAGGAGCGGGATTAGGTGGGGTGAGGAGATTGAAAGTTTGAGATGGGCCTGGTAAGTTGGAGATGCCTCTGAGGCATCTAGGTGGAGATGTCAAACAAGCAGCTGGATATACAAGTCAAGATCTTGGCTACGGCTATATTTCCTGGGTCCCTCTGCTTCTCTCTTGAGCTCAACAAACTCCAAATTGAGGCAGTGAGGGAATTGCATTCACTGAACACTACTATATGCCAAGGACCCAGTATGCGACAGATGTTTCTGTCTAAGGCTTATACATATTTTCCATCACCTCCTTTTTCCATGCCTGCCCAGGCACTCTCACTGGGACCCAACTAGAGGCCACCTGGGATACACTCATTGCAGATTCTCAGACAGACCATAGAATTCCAGATTCCAGAATGAGTCCCTGGAGGGTTGCTGTGTCTGGATCTGTGTTCAGACTCCAGAGACCTGAAGACAAGAGGTAGAGAAAAGCTTCTAGGACACAGAACCTAAGGACTCTAAACCCAAATGACAGCTATGGCTCTGCCCTTGGACACAACATGCCTTGTTTCTTTGTCTTAACTCTAGTATCCACCTGTTTCATAAAAATGCTGATAACTCAGATGAGATTCTGAATTATCCACGGAGCACTGTAAATAATGCTGATTCCTGGGCCCCGCCATCAGAGACTATCATTCAGTTGCAGGTGATCCTGACAGTGGTCCAGGGTGGAGGCTGAACTGGACACACTGATTTGTAGAGTGGTGAGTTACCAGGTTTCACCGAATATCTGCCTCAAGGAGAGCCCCACCATGTAGATCACTATGGCAGTTTTAAAATCAGTCATCAGATTCTTTGACACTCCTCCCATTGAGAGATGGGTCCTGTGTCCCGTGCCCTTGAATCTACCAGTTCTCTTGAAACGCACTTTCCAGATGCTCCCTCTCAGAACCTGGCTGCCATGACGTGAGAAACCCAAGCCACATGGAGAAGCCATATTCTCAGCCCCAGCTGAGCTCAGCTTTGAATCATCCCAGTGCTGGCACCAGACATGCAGGTGAAGGAGCCTGCAGATAACCCAGCCCCCAGCAATGGAGTCGCCCCAGCCTTCAAGCCTTCCCAGCTGAACCCCAGACACCACAGAGCAGAGACAAGTATATCTCTCCATGCCCTGCTCAAATCCCTGACCCTCAAAAACTACCCTTAGAATACAAGGATTGTTGCTTGATGCCACTGAGTTTTGGGATGTTTTGTCACACGAAAACTGGAATGGTTATGAAAATGTTTTCTCAAAAAATATCTATTGCCCTAGCCAGTTTGGCTCAGTGGTTAGAGCATCAGCCCGTGAACTGAAAGGTTCTGGGTTTGATTCCAGCCAAGGGCATGTACCTCGGTTGCAGGCTTGATCCCTGGCCCCAGTCGGGGCAGGTGCAGGAGGCAACTAATTAATCGATGTGTCTCTCTCACATCAGTGTCTCTCTTTCTCTCCGCCCCCCTCCTTCTACTCTCTCTGAAAAGCAATTGAAAAAATATCCTCAGGTGAGGATTAAAAAGAAAAATAAAGAAGGAAATATCTAGTAATACAGAGAACAGACTGACAGTTGTCAGAGGGGAGGGGGGTTCGGGGGCTGAGTGAAAAAGGAAGGGATTAAGGAGTACAAATTGGTAGTTGCGGAACAGTCACAGAGACGTAGGTTACAGCCTGGGGAATACAGTCAACAGCATCGTGATGACTGTGGGGGGGCCCGTGGGTGCTTGAAACATCCGGGGGACCACTCTGTACACCACTCTGCTGTACATCTGCAACTAACACAGAATGACAGTGAATGTAAACTGTAATTGAAACATACAAAATTAAATTAAATTTTAAAAAATCTAATAAAATACAAACACATTACTTGGAAGGGTAAACTCTTTCAAATGGATACACACAGTCAGAGCATCCAACACGGACATAACACACTAGCTGCTTCCAGAAACGGGAGCCAGAATGATGGATGGCCACACCTCGAAGGGGGCTTGACCAAAGGAGCGCGGCACGCCCCAAAAGGAGCGGTGAGGCAGGGCAGCGAAGTCAGCTTCATCTTCGTCCCGGTTGTGAAAGGCCCCTCAGCTCTCTCGCTAACGGCAAAGTTGGTTGTTTACGCTAGTTTTTTCCCCAATGTACTTGCTTAATGTTAAAAATCACCTGGGAATCAGACAGTAACAAGCACCAAGGGCAATTCTTACCATCAAGCAAGTTTGGGAAATACTGATTATAGAATTTTTAAATTAAATGCAAAACAAAACAGCGAGAGTGGAGGCCTTCTCTGAGAACCACCGCTCTGGGGTGAGAATGGGGTGAATACATGAGCTTCGTGTTTATAAAAACTGAGCAGTAAGTTCTTGCAGCCTTGAACCCTGAGAATGTAAGGCCCGGTGCAGTCCAATTGCAATGGTATGGAGGAAGAGGTGGTACATATTGGAATTCACTCACTAATCAGACACTACAATTATATTAAATAGTTTTAAGTGGAATTGTAAAAAATGATAAAATAGCCTTGGCCGGGTGGCTCAGCTGGTTGGAGCATCATGCTGTGCGCCAAAAGGTCCGATCCCTGGTCGGGGCGTGCGCGGGAGGTAACCGATCGATGCTTCCCTCTCACATTGCTGTTTCTCTCCCTCTCTCTCTCTCTCTCTTCCTCTCTCTCTAAAATCAATAAACATATCCTCAAGTGAGGGTAAAATACGTAAAAATATAAAGAATAGTTAGCAAATATTTTAATTGGCAAAATATAATATTAAGTTAAATATTCATGGTCTCATTTCAAGCTATTATTCAATGCAATTAAAAACGATGGAGCAAGACGTGTAAGCTGGACCCTCTGGGACTGAGGAAAGGACTAGAAATGTCACACAAGACGCCACACGTTAAGTATACTCTAGTAACTAACACTGATGTCCACACTGTCCCCAGTCTCAGCACCTTCGCCATTTCTTTCAGAGAGACTTGGATCTCATTTCAGATTATTCACTTAAATACTAAAGTTTTCTCCCCAGGAATACATTTACAGCCTTCTCAAGAAACCACGGGCAAGCTGCTCTGAGTCATGAATTCAGCATGGAATTGGCATGACTATCAACTTCTGCATCTTTTGGAAATTTTCGCAATACTGGTGTTGATCCATATCACTGAGCAATTTATTAACCCAAACTCTAATCCCCACAGAGACTGAGAGCACTTTTGGCCCCATTGAGCATGTTCAAGCATATTTCTCCTGCCTCTTGAGACCCGTTAGTAATGACAAGTATAGTTTTCCAGAGTAGAACTGATGTCTGTCTCTGATTCCAAGAGTGTGTATGCATTACAATGGATAAAATAAAATGCCTGCTAAACAGTTACTTGTATTGATGGATACTGGAGTTCCAAGCAATAGAAACGGGAGTCCCTTGTAACCTATCATTTAGAGCCTAATATCCTTTCTTAGACCAGTGGCTGTAGATAAAGGACTCAGAGTGCATATTCTATAGCAGAAAGGAGCCTGTGATCTCTCCGTTAATCTCAGGCCTGTTTGACTTTCTGGCCAAGAGCAAGAGGCTCTGGCTGCTCACCACAGCTCTCTGTATTACTCTGTTCTCTCCCCGCAGGGATGTCTCTTATACCAGTGTCACTACCCTGCCATCCAAAGGCCTGGAGCACCTCAGGGAATTGATAGCAAGAAACACATGGACTCTAAAGAAACTTCCAATTTCCTTGAGTTTCCTCCACCTCACACGGGCCGACCTTTCTTATCCAAGCCACTGCTGTGCTTTTAAGAATCAGAAGAAAATCAGAGGGTAAGTGGCAGGTGTCTGGAATAAGAGACAAAAGACCTTGGAAAAAGTTGAATAATTTCTGGGTTTGGGGAAGAAGCTTTGTGGTTTGAAAACCATGTGGAAAGAATTGGAAAATCCATGGGACACAAGGACAGCAGACTCAACATAGTTGCAGATGAGACACAAGGCCAAGGTCAATGGATCATAGCCGGGGAGGGGAGGAGACTAGGAGAAGACATAGGAGAGACAGGAATGACCAGGTCATGTAGGATCTTGCAGAATCATGTAGATCATAGTAAGTATTCTGCATATTTTGCTACCTGCCATGGGGACCATCCGTGGGTTTTCAGCAAGCAGCGTCCTGTTTCTGTTGTCTTGCAGAATCCTTGAGTCTTTGATGTGTAACGAGAGCAGCATTCGGAGCCTGCGCCAGAGAAGATCTGTGAATGCTTTGAATGGTCCCTTCTACCAGGAATATGAAGAGGATCCGGGTGACCACAGCACCGGGTACAAGGAAAATTCCAAGGGCCCGGACACCCACTCTCATTATTACGTCTTCTTTGAAGAACAGGAAGATGAGATCATTGGGTTTGGCCAGAAGCTCAAAAACCCACAGGAAGAGACCCTCCAGGCCTTTGATAACCATTATGACTACACGGTGTGTGGGGGCAATGAGGACATGGTGTGCACCCCCAAGTCAGATGAGTTCAACCCCTGTGAAGACATAATGGGCTACAAGTTCCTGAGGGTGGTGGTGTGGTTTGTGAGCCTGCTGGCCCTCTTGGGCAATGTCTTCGTCCTGGCCATCCTCCTCACCAGCCACTACAAGCTGACCGTCCCGCGCTTTCTCATGTGCAACCTGGCCTTCGCGGACTTCTGCATGGGCATGTACCTACTGCTCATTGCCTCCGTGGACCTCTACACCCATTCGGAGTACTACAACCACGCCATCGACTGGCAGACGGGCCCCGGGTGCAACACGGCTGGATTCTTCACGGTCTTCGCGAGCGAGCTGTCGGTGTACACGCTGACGGTGATCACCCTGGAGCGCTGGTATGCCATCACCTTCGCCATGCGCCTGGACCGGAAAATCCGCCTCAGGCACGCGTGCGCCGTCATGGCCGGGGGCTGGCTCTGCTGCTTCCTGCTCGCCCTGCTCCCCTTGGTGGGCATAAGCAGCTATGCCAAGGTCAGCATCTGCCTGCCCATGGACACCGACACCCCTCTTGCCCTGGCCTATATAATCCTCGTCTTGCTGCTCAACATAGTCGCCTTCATCATCGTCTGCTTCTGTTACGTGAAGATCTACATCACAGTCCGAAACCCCCAGTACAACCCAGGGGACAAAGACACCAAAATTGCCAAGAGGATGGCTGTGCTGATCTTCACTGACTTCATGTGCATGGCCCCCATCTCGTTTTATGCTCTGTCAGCTCTTATGAACAAGCCTCTTATCACTGTTACCAACTCCAAAATCTTGCTGGTTCTCTTCTATCCACTTAACTCCTGCGCCAATCCATTTCTCTATGCCATTTTCACCAAGACCTTCCAGCGGGACGTATTTATCCTGCTCAGCAAGTTTGGCATCTGTAAGCGCCAGGCTCAGGCGTACAGGGGCCAGAGGGTTTCTCCAAAGAACAGGACTGATATTCAGGTCCAAAAGGTCACCCCAGACACAAGGCCAAATCTCCCCAACATACAGGAAGACTATGAACTGCTTGAAAACTCCCATCTAACCCCAAATAAGCAGAGCCACATCTCAAAAGAGTATAAGCAAACGATTTTGTAAGCTGGCCCTACACTACTCACAGTGGGAGGGCGACTTATAAAAGGCTGGTTTCTTGAACATGCATTTCAACCCCTTGACACACAAGCCAGCTTACCTAACTCTTGTGCAGGAGACATTTCATGGGGCAAGAGTTCATCTCCCGAGAGGAACTAGCGTTAAACTAATCATCAGCCCCACCTCCCAAGAAGGAAGAGAGCCTACCAGCATGTCTGAACCCCCAGTGACATCAAAGTCATCTATACTTTCTGGAAGGCTTACTTGATGCTAAGTGCAGAGATGACATTGTGTAAGATGCTCCACAAACATCAGCTCCACAACACTGAGCTTCTCACTTTTACATAGCATTTCATACTGAAGGTTCAGCAAATGGCAAATGGGAAAGGATTAACTTGGTTAGAGGTCACAAAATAAAATCAGCCACATGTTGGCTCAGTCCAACTTCATGTTTCCTGATATAACCAAAGAGAGTTTGAGTTCCTTGAAAGTGAGAAGTCACACAGAACATCACAGAAGGAATGGTTATTGGGAGACATGAAGGAGGGGGAAGGCTTAGCTTTGAGTTGTTTTTTTCAGACTCTGAAACTATTAGTCATCTCTTCACAAGGACCTACCTGATGTGACCCAACTGTTATGTGTTGCCCAGAAAAACTGGCAGGGTTTCAGCTTATGTAGCCAAGCAAATTAAGAATTGCGCATCTTGGCTACTCTCATAGCCTAAAAGACGTGAACTCAAGAAATATTTCTAAGTAGCAACAAGTGGGAATTATGAGCAGAGCACACTAAATCACCCATTGCTTAATAAAGCAGGCTGGATACCAGGTAGCTGTTGAACCTTGGGCAAATCCCTGGGCCTCAGAAGTCTGTAGAAATTAAGGAGCTTGATGGCTTTGTCCAGTTTGAAAACTCTATGTACATCTTTTTCCCTTAAAACATATGTTTCTATGACAAAGAGAAAGGCAAGTATTAGAAGACGATTCTGTTTCTACTATCTTGTTGGGCTGCCATCTTTTCTCTTTGGAGCCTAGACATATGACCCAGAAAATGTTTTGTTTCATTTTTGTTTGTGATATCTATACCAAAAATTCTATTGAGTGACCATACTGGGCTGGATCTGAATTGTTCATCTAATTACTAGACCTACACAGCTATAATTATCAGGCCAAGAACAGATTGGCCTTCGTATAATAGAATAAAAGAGAGTTTTGCAAATTTTGGTTATTTAGAGTTACTGTTTCACTGTAGAGATTCACTTGAAAACATTTAACTTGTCTTCAGAGATTGGTTTCTTTACTTAGCTGTTTCCAACCCACGATACAATACTAAAGCTATCAAGAGAGGTTTCTTCTCTCAGAAACTACCAGCTCTCTCCCAACCTTGTTGATCACTGGACATAAAATTCTATTCCCCAACAGTGTTCCCTTACTTAATGTAGTCAGGATCTTCATCTAGAGGTGTACTCTCCAAGTTATCTGTCAACACAGCCCCTTCATTTCTTCCCAAGCAGAGATGGCATTTGGTTCTCCGTGCTCATGAACCACCCATGAATTAAAACCACACCATGAGTTAAAAGCTTTTGTTGTTTTAAGTCTGTGGAGTACCATCAGTGGGCCCAGTGGACCCCCAGAGGTGATCCTCTGATTCACCTGGAATCTCTCCAGAGCCATACCCATTTCTGATCACTCCTGAGACTTGGATATTTTAATAGAAATATTACACACACATAAAATCATGACTTACCAGTTCACTTGTAACTAGTGAAATTAGACAAATGTGTTTTTTGGCAAATGGTTTCTCACCTGTGACATTTTGAAATATTATATCCTGATAAACCATATGTTTTATCTTGAGTAGTTGAAATAATGCTTTGATAACAGTCCTAGAAAAGTAACTTCAACAGAATTGTTATTAAAATTTGCGTTCACAACATGAAATAAATTTTCTTCGTAGGAGATGACTGTGTTGGGTCCTAGAGTATTGATTTTCATAATTTGTGAGCTTCTTTCAGGGTCACCTTTTTATGTGTTAAAACTAAAAACAGGAGGCCCTGGCCAGGTGGCTCAGTTGGTTGGTGTGTCATCCCATACACCAAAAGGGTTGGGGGTTTGATTCCTGGTCAGGGCACATACTTAGGTTGCAGGTTTGATTCCCAGTCTGGGCACGTAGAAGAGGCAACCGATTGATGATTCTCTCTCACATCGATGTTTCTCTCTCCCTACCCTTTCCTCTCTCTAAAAATCAATAAAAACATATTCTCAGGTGAGGATTAAAAAACAAACTAAAACCAGGAAGAAGACATTTACTAATAAATCCATATTAATAAATCAATTATTGACTATCAATAACTTCAGTATAACATTGTATTCTCATTATAAATGGTCTTTATACGAAAGCTTATACTGAATTATGATGCATTGACAGGCAGTGATGGCTAAAGGAAAAATAGGATTAGTATCAACACTAGGAATATAAATAGCACCCTAATAAAGATAATAAATCTATAAGACCTAGTCAGAGTTTACTTTATCTCATTGCTTTCAACTATCTGAAAATAGACCCAAATTAGTGAGGACAAAGGACCTGTCATAACAGATGTCACAAAATCCATGTCCAAAAGTATATATGTTGCTCAAAAGAATGTCTTCTCAAAACACTCTCAAACTTTATTGACTCTTGCTTTATGGATAATCTACTACATATTAGAAGCAGCCAGTCAGAAGGAGAGAATGTATCACAGGGAGTGCCATGAGAGTGGCAATGGGCAAAAGATGAAAACCGTAATCATGAGAATTCCCAACAATAGCAGTCTGAGAACAAATACTCTTAACTGCTTGAAGTCTTTGGGGGAAAATAATGTATTGTAACACAGAAGAGTGATTCTTATTTGTTCTGAATACCTAAAGGTGGGTTGGGGAACCTTTTTTCTACCAAGGGCCATTTGGATATTTATAACATCATTCAAGGGCCATACAAAATTATCAACTTAAAAATTAGCTATGGAAAAAGCTCCTAGATTTATTGAATTTTGAGTACTGCCTGCGGTTGCCTTGGCAGGGCTCCTAGATGTAATGATTTCATGGGCCATATATGGCCCGTGGGCTGGACGTTCCCACCCCTGACCTAAAAGGATAAGAAAATCTTGTTGGCAGCAATGTATTCTGTTTTAAAAGATATAAAAGTTCCATCTCAAAGTGGTGGACTTAGTCCCGGCATCTACCAACCTTCCTCTTTCAAATTGCACTGAAATGACAGTGAAGAAGTATAAGATGGGATCGAGTCAAAACCACACTGTGAACAGGAGGGACGGCACCAACGACAGACCAAAGTCTCTGATGGCTTCTGAGAGGTGGAAAGTCTATGGTGCTGAGTTGATGGATAACTTAGGGGGGAGAAGGCTGCGCCCGAGAACACAGGCATAAAGCAAGGCTACGGCGACGGAGCGATCCGCTCCTCCCAGCAGTTTCCCAGGGAGACCCCACAGGACTGAGGGGCTAGTGAGGGTCATTCATTGTAAGTCTTTCTCACTTGACCCCACCCCCTCTCACTCCACTGAGTTAGAACAACAGGCACACCTCAGAGTTGGCCCCAGGCGGAAATCAACAAAGTGATCTTTAAAAAACTGTGACTGGTCGGTGTAGAGAGAGCTAAGTTCCTATCTGGGGCAGAGGGCAAAGGGCAGGAAACCCAGTCCAGTTCCCATTTCCTGCTTTCACGTCATAAAATGAAGCCTGGACATTGGCACAGAGGCGTCATCACTGCCCCATCAGGGAACGGTGTGTTGGGGAAGAAAATATGTAACATGTTACTGCTCACACTAACCATTCTCATTCTTTATTCAAAAATATAAATGAACCGAAAGACCTACCAGACATTTGAGGAAAATAAACTGCATGTCAAAAGCACACAAAATAAGACCAAACTGAACAACAGAACATTTTCCCAGAAACAAAACAAAACAGAACAGATAGTTCAGAAACGGAATATTTTTAAAATTCTAATTAGTAACATCAGAGAAACTTGAGAAAATACTGGCCCCAAACAATAGCAAGCTACTATTTTCTAAAAAGAAGTAATAAAAAATGAAATGGAGTTTTGGCAAATTTAAAATTGAATTGCCAAAGCAAGAGCTTTAATAGAAGGACTGATAATTAAAGTAGAAGAAATTGCTTAGAATGCTGAACAACTAAACAAAGATGTGAAATATGGGACAAAAGTTGGAAGATATAGTGGATTATTCTCAAATCCCATCATCTATCCAATAGTTCTAGAGAAAATGTAGAAAACACAATAATCAGGAAAACAGAAGAAAAAAAAACTTGAGTTGACAAAGATTGGTAGTGTCTCCTTCATGCAAAGGGGATAAATGAAAAAGACTCACTTGTAAAACAACTCTTACAAAATATCAGAATCCACAAAGTAAAGGGAAATCTAAAATGCTTGAGAGAGTAGCAAAAGAGAAAGAATACTCAGGTATCAGAAAGGATTAACAATCTGACTGATTTTTAATTTTGTGTTAACAACATTGTGTACTAGAAGATAATGGAGCACATTTTCAATGCCTTGGGGGAAAAATACTTTAAATCCAGGATCCTATACCCAGCCAAATTATCACCCAAATACATACAAGGGTGAAATAATGACATGTTTATATAAGTATGTAAGTACTTAGGAAGCTTACTTATGTCAGACAAACTATTCAAAACTTGGAAATAAGCAAAAAGGTAACCAGGTGTTTTGTGGGTTTGTTGTTTTTGGTGCAGTGCTGGACTTGACTTCTTATCTCTGAGGTATTTTATAGCTCTATAAGGACAGAGGTTATCTGACAGAGATTCAAATGACTTCTGTGTGGTTTAGGGCCCTATCAGATATTAACTAGTTTGTATTTAACCCAGCAGTCTAATCCTAACACTTGTAAAATGCTTAAGTGTTTTTCAGACCAATTTTGCTGCTTTCATCATTAAATTATAATTTGAATAAAATATTTGATGTGTTTATTTTAAACTTACATGAGAGTCATTTTTTTAAAAGTTAGCAATATGCACCTTTCTTAAAAAATTTCTTGAAATTGTACTTCAGGTATAATTTAATTTCCTTTTCAATGGATCCTAACACACTATTAGTTTTATAGTTAATAATATTTGTATGCCATAATACTGTAAATACTGTTGGTCTTTCATTTTTAAATCAAATTATATGACTAATACTTATCATGAAGTAATATCATAAACCCTGATGAGTCAAAGTAATGGTATTGCTCATAAAAGCCAGGAGAGAGGGGGAAGCAGAGAGATGCAGAGCATGGTAAAGGGGCGAATTTCCTATCTCACACAGTGGGGAGGGAAGGGAAGCTGCCGCAGTTAACAGACTAAGAAATGGAAGTTTTTTTCTAAGGTTACAAAGCCTACCAGTTGAAAAAGTTAAAATTAATACTGGCCCCCAAAAATGTGAAAGCTGGGAGCTAGGAGGTAATGTTAAGCCAAAGAATTTCCTATCCTTAAAAGATACATTGTCTAAATACCTATAATTCAAAAAACAGGTGCATAAGTGTATAACAGTGTAAAAACCATCAGAAAAACTAAAATCAGAAAATGGCTAAAAATGGTTTTCTCTGGAGATTGGAACTGGGGATTGAGGTGTTATGGACTGAATTGTGTCCCCCTCAAATTCACATGTTGAAGCCCTAATCTCTAATGTGACTCTATTTGGAGAGAGGACCTCTATGGAGGTAATTAGGTTAAATGAGGTTCTAAGAGTGGGGCTCTAATGCCACATGACTAATGTCCTTATAAGAAGAAGAGACACCGGAGACTCTCTCTCCATACATGGCCAGACAGAGAAAAGGTCATGTGAGGACACAGCAAGAAGGACACGTCAGCCAGCCGGGAAGAGTGCCCTCACCAGAACCGAATCTGCCAGCACCTCAGTGTTGGACTTCCAGCCTCCAGAAACGTGAGAGAATCAGTTTCTGTTGTTTAAACCACCCAGTCGGAAGTATTATGCTATGGCAACCCAAGCAGACCAACATAGACGGAAACTTTTCCAAAGGTACTCCTCTGTACTGCTGATTTTTTTTATCATGCATATACTTCTTGAGGACATTGGAATGGAAATTATTATAATAATATTAGGCTTTAAGATAATTAGCAATAAAAAATGTGGCATTTAAAAAAGGGGGAAGAATGGGTAATTTTACCAGATTGTTGACTTTTATGCCTTTAGAGTGATAAGAGGGGGAGGCAGATGTCACATTGAAGGCGACTTAAACAATAATGTAGCCATTATGAAACTTAGATCCTTAGAGTGTAATAAATCTAAGCCAGTGAGTTTTAAAGTTCTTACTGTGTAGCAACACATCTGGTAAGCTAAGCACAAAGAAAGTAAAACCCCTTTATAATTTATTCTATTGTACAGCCTAATCATATTAAATCAGAATTTTTGTATCCTATATATACATTGCTCTAAGTTGCATAGGGAAAATTAAGCAACTAACTGTTAGCCTGTCATACAAATTTAGTAGGTAAAAAGTAAAGCTTTGAACAAAGAAGGGAAACTAAGATTGTATAAACAAATTCAATTCCATCACCCATTTAATATAATTTGGGGAATTTGGGCATTTGGGAATATTCTGTTTCATTTATTGAAGTATTTTAGATGGAGAGATATTAGGAAGGTGATGGGCAATTGCTATTTGATGGCATACAATAAAAAGTTTAACTGTGTTTCAGTCCTGTGTCTCCCAGTTAAACCACAACATGATTCTTTACAGCTCATTTTGGGGAAATTGCAGTCACAACACACTATAAAAATAGCCCATCATATGGAAACCATGTAATGATGTATTAGTAACTCACCACAATGGGATTTAAACAAAGAGTTCTAATCATTAAGAAATTTACAGTCAAAAACAGGATTATAGATCTGCTCATTAGATGGGAAGTATTTTGACAAAAGCCTATTTATAAGGTATTCCTGTGACTCCATTTTCTTTCATCGTAGCCATTATAATTTAAAAACTAATCCCAAAGGGAGCTGCAAAAAAGGCCAAAAGAGCCTCAATTTTCTAGGGACTTTTCAAGTTTCTCAGCAAGGGCCATATTAAATAGATGAGGTAAAAGTTTGAGAAAAATAAGACTACCATAGTGTCATCCCTGTCCTATTAAAAAAAAAAAAAAAAAAGGCATTAAATTTTATTGCATTCCACCTAAGTTCCCCAGACAGTATGCGGAAAAAGCTTCTGGAGTGACAGGGGACAAATTTAGATAATGTCAAACTGGATATTGGCAAGTGATTTGTGGATCTGTGGGAATACGGGACCCCTAGGATTTGTTGTTAGTAACAAAGAGAACCATTTTTCTATTCGCTCTCAGATATTTCTCTGATTTCTCAAACTGTTCCTTAAGCACTCTGACAGAAGAACTAGGGGAAGTAGTAATAGCTTCAGCAAATGTTGGAGAAATGAGATACCCTGACCATCTGATGCCACCGTCCAGATGAAAGAGGAGATGCCTGACATCACGCCTGTTTTCCCCATCTGTAGGCCAGCGTGGAGAGGGGAAAAGTGAGCACCACCTCTGGCACCCGTAGGTCTTCCCAGGCATCCAAGTTGCTACTAGATTTTAATTAATTATGCAGCTGAGCCACTAGAGGGAGCACTACCTGAAGGACGTTGGAGTCTTTCCTTCTGCTTCTTTGACCGTTTGACCACCCAGCCTATATGGCACCTGTGAGTTGCCTCCAAACCCTGCAGCCACACTCTGTCTACCATCCGGATGGCCCTCAACCTACACCAACCCTTCCATCCCACCCTAGTCCCAGTACCCTCTCTCTAACCATTCATGCTATTCTATCCCTCTCTGAATCCTAAACATGACATGTCTATGCCCCCACCCTCATGCCACCATTAATAAAGGGAAGGAGGTCAGTGGTGGTGATGCTGCATCTCGGATATATTCAGAACCTTTTCAAGAATCCTCTTCTTAGACTGGGAATGGAGACAGTGAGAAGGGCAGAGTATAGCAGCAGGAATGGTTGAATAGCTCAGGAGTAGAGCTGGTAATTATATATGATGAGAAAGAGAAGCAAGACTAGCAGAGTGTCATCCCTGTCCTTTAAAAAAAAAAAAAGCAAATCCCAGACTTAAATTTCATTGCATCCCACCTAAGTTCCCCAGACAGTATGTGGAAAAGGCTTCTGCAGTGACAGCGGACAAATTTAGATAATGTCAACTGGATATTGGCAAGTGATTTTTGGATCCGTGTCCCAGTTCTTATCATGTGTCCCAGAGAGCTGCAAAGGAAATGCAGGGGCTAGTAACTTCGTACTTATATGGCTGCCTCTTAGAGCAATTAGTATTGGCCACCATACCCAGGGAAAGATTCTTTAACTTTTACTATGTTAATAACAACCACGACAAAATCAATGTTTGGAGGAAATGTCCAGGAGCACCTAACCCACCTACTTGCTTTAAGGTGTGTTGTTGTTGTTTCAATCCTCTCCTGAGGATATGCTTATTGATTTTTAGAGAGAAGGAGGGAGGGAGAGAGAGAAACATCAATCCATTGCCTCTCAGACACACCCCAGCTGGGGACCGAGGATCCGCAACCTAGGTATGTTCCCTGATTGGAAACGGAACCCGCGACCTTTTGGTATAAAGACAAAGCTCCAACCCAGCTGAGCCCCACTGGCCAGAACTAAGGCTTTATTGAATGAACCCTCTCAAACATGCCCAAGGCAACCCTCAGCTTTGTCTTGTACAAAGTACGCTTATGCACTAAGAGACGTCCTGATTTAGATGATAACTGATTGAAAGACAAAGCTCAATTTATTCATTTATTCAAAGACTGAGTTTAGGGAGATACCAACAGGCTGGAATATCACATTTTGAATGTTGGTCTTAATTCCACAGAGACGTTTGAAACTTCTTTTTTTCTAATCCTCGCCTGAGGATACTTTTTCCGTTGCTTTTTCAGAGAGAGTGGAAGGGGGTGGGGACATCGATGTGAGAGAGACACATAGATCGGTAGCCACACACACTCGCCCCAACCGGGCCAAGCCTGCAACCGAGGTACGTGTCCTTGGCCAGAATTCAACCCAGGACCCTTCAGTCCAAGGGCTGACACTCTAACCACTGAGCCAGACCGGGGCTGGAAACTTCTCTTGAAAAATCTCAGCTAGAACCTGATACCTGTTCCTATGACTTTGGCTTTCCAATTACAAAGCCCTCTGAGAGCTGGCAACTAAGTGCTCATGGGAACTAGGACATGGGCAGCCACTGATTTGTTTCCCAGCACTGCTCCCTCTGGCTGTGCTTGCTCGGAGTTGGTGAAGAAGGGAGGGGAGGGCAGAGGGGAGAAACTGGTATTGGCCTCGACATAGAGAAGTACTGTTCCAGGAAACAACTATCACAACTTTGTGAGATTACTGGTAAGTACGGTTAGTGATGATAGGTCTATGGTCAGTGAAATATTATAAAATGCTTCTATTATAGGAAAATTTAATAAAGAGGAAAACTGGGCATCAGCTCAGCTTCCTTTTTAAAAGAAATTATTTCTTTATTTGTTTATTTATTTATTATTTATTTTAAAGAGAGAGGAAAGGGGGAGAGAGAAACATCGACCTGCTGCTCCACCCATCTACGCACCCATTGGTCGACTCATATATGTGCCCTGACCAGGGATCAAACCAGCAACCCTGGCACGTCCTGGCGATGCCCCAACCAACTAAGCTACCCCTGCCGGGGCGTCAGCTCAGCTTTTTAGAAAGAATTGGGTCATACAATCTATCACAAAAGAAAAAGTTCTTCTAAATTCTAATGTGGCAAATGAAACTGTCAATTAAGCATCAAAAAGTTTTATAGGTAGTTATTCTAACTAAATTAGAGTATTTTTTGTTATCTGTATATTGTAAACCTTGTATAATTATAGACAAGGATGCCAATTTTCTAGTAAATGGAGTATAGATTTTCCTCTTTAAGTTATTATAAAATAATAAAGTTACCATACTTTGGCTTCTCCTTCTCTACTGGTACCCTGATCAGCACAGAAACATGACATTGTTTTTCCTGTGTTAAAAAAAAACAAATCTCGCCTGGCTGGGCATCACTCAGTGGTTGAGCATCAACCTAGGATCCAGGAGACTGTGGTTCGATTCCTGGTCAGGGTACATACCCGGGTTGCGGGCTTGATCCCCAGTCGGGAGCATGCAGGAGGCAGCCGATCAGTGACTCTCTCATCACTGATGTCTCTCTCTCTCTCTCTCTCTCTCTCTCCCTTTCCCTTCCTCTCTCTGAAATCAATAAAGATATATTTTTAAAAAAAAACAAAAACCAAATCTCCTCTGGACTCCACTTCTTCCCCATCATTTCTTTGGTTCCTTTGTCACAAAACTAGAAAAAAAAGAGTTGCCTTTACTCACTGCTGCAAATTGCCTCCCTCCCGTCCTCTGTTAAATCCGCTCTAGCTAGGTTTTCCACCCCACAGCTCCATGGAGACCGATCTCATTAAGGTCACCCGTGAGTCCATGTTGCTAAACCCAATGGCCACCTTTCTGTCATCTCGCCTGACCTCTCGGCTGCACTTCATCCCTGTTCACCGCCTCCTCAGTCACGCTCTGTCTTCCCTTTGCTCCCAGGGACACCCCGCAGTCGCTCAGTGACCGCTGCCTCTCAGTGGCCTTGCTGCTTGCTCGCTTGTCTCAACCTCGGAACGCCGTGACGCCCTGGGGTTTAGTCCTTGGTTCTTCAGTCTTTTCGTCCACACTTGTTCCCTAGGTGATCTCATGCAGGCTTTGAATACTATCTCTGTCAGGTTTCCCAAAAGCGTATCCCCAGACCAGACCTTTCTCCAAACTCCAAATCTGTCGACCCATCTGCCTCCTCACCATCTCCACTTTGATGTCTCAAAGTCAGCATGTCCAAAACTAAGCTCTTGGCCCTCAACCCCAAAGCCCACCTCACCACCAGCCTTCTCCATCTCGGGTGATGGCAATACGTACTTCAAAGTGCTCTGATCACAGTTGTGGGGTCTTCCCTGATTCTTCTCTTGCTCTCACAACCCCCCCTACAAATCAAGTCTTTTTGGCTTAACCTTCAAATTATATTCAGAAAATGGCCGCTTCTTAGACCATTCCTGCTATCATCTTGGTCTGGATTACCACCATCTCTCCTCCCTGGATTACTAAATGGTCTGCACTGTTCTTCTCTTGTCTCTGACAGTCTATTTAGGGGGTTGGCAAACTACTGCCCTCTGGCCAAATTGAGCCCACTGTCAGGTTTTGTACTTCCTAAGAGCTAAATTATTAAAGAAATCAAAAGAAGAAGAGCATTTTAAGGCACATGTAAACTGTATAAAATTCAGGTGTTGATGTCCATAAAGTTTTAATGGAACACAGCCACACTCATTCATTTACATATTGTCTGTGGCTACTTTTGTGCTACAACAGCAGAGCTAAATCACTGTGAGATAAAATGCACAGCCCGTGGAACCTGAAATATTTAGTCTCCAGCCCTTTACAGAACAGTGTGTCATCCTCTGGTGTATTCTCAACAGATCAACTAGAGTGGTCCTTTTAAAACTTAAGTCAGATCAGGTCATTTCTCTGTACACATCTCTTACGTGGCTCCCCGGTCCTCTCAGAGCAAAAGCCAAAGTGCTCACAGTAGCCAACAGGGCCGATTGCTTACTGTTTTCATTTCCTATAACTCTCCTCCTTGCTGACTTTGTTCCAGCTGCTCTGCCTTCCTGCTGTCCCCCGATCACACCGACAGACTCCCTAACCAGACCCTGGGCATTGGCTCATCACTGTCTGGACTGCTTTTCCCCCATATAGCTCTACAGATAGATCCCTCACCTTTATCAAGCCTTTGCCCAAGTGGCATCTTTTTAGTGAGTCCTGTGTTGACCACCCTACTTAAAATTCTAACTTGTTTCATGTTGTAATGGTGATCCCCTGTATCCTGCTCTATTTTTCTTTTTTCTATTGCAGTTATCACCTGTAAACACACTATGTAATTTACTATTTATCACGTTGTAATAAACATAATAGAACACAAGCTCCACAAGGACAGATATCCCAAGAGTCAAGAACAATTCCTGGCACATTGTAGATGCTCAATAAATATTTGTTGGATTTGAATTGCATTTCCGATATATTACATGATGCTGAGCCCCAAATATAACAGCATATCTGGTATAGCTTAACTATTTGGCAATTATCTGCTTTATAATATAGCATCCTCTGCAGTTAAAAATTAAAAATGGCCTTATATACATTCTTTTTAAAAATATGTATTTCTATTGTTTTCAGAGAGAGGAAGGGAGAGGGAGAGAGACAGAAACATCAATGATGAGAGAGAGTCATTGATCGGCTGCCTCCTGCACACCCCCTACTGGGGATCAAGCCCGCAACAGGGGCATGTGCCCTGACTGGAAATTGAATCTTGACCTCCTGGATCATAGGTCAATGCTAAACTGCCAAGCCATGCCCGCCAGGCCTTATATACATTCTTAATAACCATGAGAAAAGTTTCTACAACACACCCTCTCTCTGCAAAAAGTCCATTTATTGAGGCATCAGCCTTACAGTAAGGACGCACTTGTGGTTACAAATCACTGAGATTCAGGCTAAACTCCCCTTTTAAAAACCGAGCAAACTGCCCATCCACAGCCAATAAGAAGCATTTGAGTGGAATTATTTTTGGCTCAACTCATACAATTATTGAGTACTTACTACATGCAAGATATGTAAGTCAGAGATTTTTTTTTAAACTACACCCCAGTCTTTAAAACACTTAATATCTAGAGAGGAAGACAGATGTGTTCACAGCAGTATAAAAATTACAGAGAATTTCTGGGTGTTAGCAGAGAACGGTGCTGCCCAAAAGACAAATAATGCAAGTCACTATATCACTGTAAATTTCCTAGTAGCCACGTTAGAGGAAGGTGGACAGAGCACACTGTATTTGACCCAACATACACAAAATACAATCATTTTGACATGTAATCAATGTAGAAATTATTGAGATGTTTTATGTGCTTTTTGCTAATCACTAACTCTTCAAAAGTCAGTGTGTACTCGTGGCACTTTGCAATTTAGAAACTAAATTTTCTTCAGAAAAACTTGATCAATATTTGAAGTTCATGCCCAGCCGGGCGTGGCTCAGCGGTTGAGCGTTGACCTAGGATCCAGGCGATCGGGGTTCAATTCCCGGTCAGGGCACATGCCCGGGTTGCGGGCTCGATCAATGACTCTCTCATCATTGATGTTTCCATATCTCTCTCTGCTTCTCCCTTCCTCTATCAATAAAGATGTATTTAAATATATATATATATTTGAAGTTCATGAAACATACAGCTGGAAAAAAATACATTTGCATACCCAAGCTGTTCTAAATGGACTTAAAGGTTTTCGCATAACCAACTGAGTATTGGTTTTTTAACTTGAAATTCAGTTAATTAAAATGTAAAATTTTGGTTTTGAGTCGCACTGGCCACATTTCAAGTGTGCAAGTCGCATGCGGCTCCTGCTCCCACAGTGGACAGCGCAGGTTTGCGGCGGGATTGTCCACTTCCCCTGCAAAGGGCCAGAGAGTACATATTTTAGGCCTTGCTAGACATACGTACCCCCGGCCTAGAGGATTCTGCTTGGGGGACAGAGAAGTCTGTAAGAAGGTCACCTTTAAGCTGGGACTGAAAGAAGGACTACGTAGGATTTCCAACATAAAAATACAGGAGCGTGGTGAGAAGGACACTCCAGACTGAGGCCTAAGCGTAAGCAGCGTCACAGAAGTGTGAGCTACTGTTAAGAAAAGGAGCCCGCCTTCCCTACACGCAGCATCAGAGGGCTGGAGGAGGGGAGGAGGGTGCTAGGTATGCTCCCCCAGGAGTCGCCAATCTTTGCTACCCTGTGGAGGTGACAACCATGGACTGCGTCACCCACGCTCTGTTGCCCTCTGGATTCCAGTTGATCTGGCAACGGGGCCCCTAGCTTGAGATCAGAGAGCAGGAGGAGAGACAGTTGGGGCGCTCATCCCCAGGTTCCTTTGGCCTCTTGGCTATTCTGGTAGTTACAGCTCCTGTATGGGATGACTCTCTTCTTTGGCCCCAAGTTCTCTCCAGAGCCTGGTATCACCCATACTTTCCCTGCCCATTCAGCCCCAGGGGTGGTAATCACTTTACTGTGGCTAACTCCTGGGCGCTTCCCTCAGCCTTACCCATCGCTCTGTAAATAGTCCGTTTATTAAGTTCTTGGTTAATCTCTCTGAGTGGGCCATCTATTTCATGCCAGCATCTTCACTGACCCAGGCAGACTAAAGCCAGATCATGGAGGGTCTTGTGTGTCAGACTGCAGAGGGTGACCTCTGTTCAGTAGACAGTGGAGAACATCAGGGATCTTGACTGAGAGCTGTCTGGGTTGTGCACTGTACGTGGAAGCCCTTCCCCTTAAGAAAGGGGGATAGGATTAAGGAGGCTACAAGAAGGAGGTTGGCCTGGGAGGTATTTCAAGAAGAGAGTGAACGTGATGATGTCGTCGATAGCCCAGGTGATCACAGGTGCACGCCGAGAACACCAGGAAGTTTTAAACAGAGACTGTCGCGGCTACTTAACTCTGAGCTGAACCGTTCATGTCCACTGCGACGTCTCGAGTTCATCCTCTGCAGCAACCTGCGCCCCTTTCACAGCAGCACGCCTGGCTCAGAGACCAGCTGTAGCCCACGGTCCCCACTTCGTCATCTTCTGATACTAGTCTGTGGTGGTTCTGGGAACCAGATAACCAAGTATAAGAACAACTAGACATTTCCTTCAAGTTGTCAAATCCAGGTCCTCTGACAAGTGACACCTTACGGCAGGGCTCCGCAAACTTGTTCACACCACGGCACGCTGAGAATATAATTGCATCGCATGCACACTAGGTAATGGGTGAGGCTGCTCTCAGCCAGGGGTGACCAACACAGAGGCTCTGGTGGCCCCAGACCTTGGCCAGCTTCCCTAAGGGTTAAGTGGTTCAACACTGAGGCACACTTGCAACACACTTGAGACATGGTAGGTGTGCGGTTCTGCCTTAGAGCTAGAGCACCAGCTCCATCTGAGCAAGAGTCTCTTCCTCTCGGGGGCTCTCATGAGCTATCATCAGCCTCATGCAGGGCCTGGTCCTCTAGCACTGATCTAATTCACGTGTGACTCCTCCCTTGGTCCTCTGAAGCACAGCCAGGGCCACAGCTAGCCCGCAGTGGACACTTATACAAATCAGAAAACAGTGCCCTTGCTCTGGATGGACACTGCCCAGCACCAGAATGTGATAGCAGCCAGCCAAGATCAGGAATATTTAAAGAAGGTTTTATGAAAAACTCGTGGGATGGCCCTGGCCAGGTAGCTCAGTTGGTTAGAGCATCGTCCCAATAAGCCAAGGCTGAGGGTTTGATTCTTACAAGAATCACCCAATGAGTTTATAAATAAGTGGAAAAATAAATCGATGTTTCTCTCTCACTCTCTCTCTCTAAAAATCAATAAATAAAATTTTTTAAAAAAAACTTATGGGACTATAGATATAAAGATTTGACGGCACTCAATAATTGGCCTTACAAAGCACTGCTTACTCATGTTTAACTCAACTTGGGCCCCACAAGAGGGCTGCCTCCTTACTTTGCTGGGGACATTTCTAGCTCTCCTGCCAGTCACTCGGTACTTGTGTCCCTTTTAGCTAGGAAATTGACTGTCTGGTCCTATTGACTGGCTATTCCGTAGGTAGCATGACCTTCTATGAAAGCCACACTTGCTTATAAAATATTGTACAAGATAGAGCTTTAGGCTCTATCTTGATGATCCCCAAGTTCTCAGGGAAACTGGGCCAGTTATATGATCTTTCCTGAAGCTTCTACTCCTATTTCTGAATCTGGGCCACCCAATAGCTAGGCTAATCCCATTAATCCAACCATGTAATCCACCAACCATACTGCACATCAACTACCTTATCAAAATCAATCCCTTGCCTTCCAAGGTTGGCAATAGAGGAGACCAGGAGAGAAAGAATAGAAGCTGATGCTTTAAAGTTCAGGTACTCTCTTGCGGAAGGTCTCGCTCCTTGGCCAACTTGAATTTAGGCTTGATTTCACCAAGGAACTGACAGAGAATTTTAGCTTTTACTTTGTATAAAGTAAGCATAAGAGGGTCTCCCCCATGAGTCAAATACTCGTGCTTTCACTCTGGGACCAAAGGGCCCCTGGACTAGTCACGTGACGTATTTGTGTTGATCCAAGTTCCCACATGTGTCCTACGGTCACCGCAGTTGCTGGACAGAGGGGCTCTTCAATAGTAGCCCCAAATGGATCTGGCAGGCTCAGGCTTGGAGTGAAAACAAGGAAAGGGACGAGCTTTTTTCCAAATGTGGGGAAGGTTAACATGACCGAAAACCAAAGCTCCTCTGTTCCTTGCCAGATACAAATGACCTTTTTGTGAGGAATAAAAGAGAACCTTAATGAAACATGCCTGCGTCACTATACTCAGCCAGTCTGTCAATCAGGTCAGCGCATGACGTCAGGAACTTGCCAAATTGAAGGGTCATTGTCAACCAGCGGAACAAAAAGAGGGGGAGGAGGGAGAAAATGCAGTAGTTTTGAGCTGAGACATGAGGCACAGGCTCTGACCTAGAGCTGCCTGAAAATGTTTTTCCCCTTTCCTCTTGTCAGAGAATCGGGGCCTCTCAGGGCGCTCACAGGTGACTGGTGGGTGTCAGACACCAGACTCTCACCAGGACAGCACTCTCTCCCGCTGAAGCACAATGAAGGCACCTCTCCTCAGCTGTCCCCAAGTGGGACTGACAGGTGTCCTGTGCCCCTCACCCTTAGATGTCATTCTCACAACCAGCGTATTATGATCATGACTAATGGCTCTGCTGCTGGTTCACAGGCCAGGGAAACAAAACCATGGCCGAACAAGGTGTGGGCCCGAAATTCAGTTCTGTTCTTTACCTTCGGAAGCCCAACTTGTTGACATCTGAAACTCATTAAGGTGCTTCTTAAAGGGCCATCAGTTTTTCCTATTTCCTAGCCCACCCCCAGCACAGCAGAAGCTGTGACCTCAGTCTCTATAGGATCACATTCCTGAAAGCGGCTCCCGCGCGCATCAATGTCTTCATGGCGGCCGCAGTATAAATACTCGCCCATCCCGCTGTAGGAACTAGGCCGCCTCCTCCTGCGATCTCCCTCGAAGAACCAAACGAAACGACTGCACTTCACAATTCACACTGTTTCACAGTTTTATATTTAAGCACAAATAAAAATTCCCAGTGGTCATATTGAAGGACCTAATTAAATAACTAAATTCTGTTTCCTTCCTTACCATGGTTGTGCTCCAGCTGCTTAAACACAGAAATATATAGTGTGTCCCCCCAAAATTGACAGCTCAATTTTGAAAATGAAATGTATTTTAATAAACACTGCCTTTATAACTATTCAAAGTGTGTGTATACATTTTGGGGGGACACCCTATATACTGCCACAGAGTTGGATGCATGAGCTGAGCCCTAAATGAATGTGAATGATTCTGAACCCATGGGAATGTACTACTGAAACAAACAAGTATGGCTATGACCGAGTGTTAGGGTCCAACTGTATAACTGAGAGGTGTCCAGATTAACTTCCATACTGAATGCAATGTTTATATAAAAATATGTATGCTTTTGTTATTGTGGTAAAAACACACAATATAACATTTACCATCGTAACCATTTTTAAGCATACAGTTCAGTAGTCTCATCTACATATATTCACGATGTTGTGCAGCTAAGCTCCAGAACTTTTTAATCGTGCAAAAATGAAACTCTCTACCAATTAAACAATAACTCCCCGAGGGGGAAACAAGCTGGCGGCGTAGGTAACAGCTGCACCCGCCGCCTCCCGCAACCACATCAAACTCACAGCTAAAATACAGAACCACCACCACTCAGAGCCTCCAGAAATTCGGCTGAACAGAAGCCCCACAACCAGGGGACTGAAGCAGCACCGAGAGGGTAGGAGGGGCGGAAACGCGGGTGGATCGGGGCTGGATCCCGGAGACGCAGCCTCGGGCCCACACCTGGTGCCGCCAGGTAAACCCAGGAGGGATTCTCGGCGGCGGGGGTTTCCCCAAGGAGTGAGGGGTCCCAGCCCCACAGCAGGCGCCCAACCCAGGGCTCCAGGGCCGGGGAGAGACGTCCCCACACCTTCGGGCTGTGAAACCAGCGGGGACTGTCCCTGAGGGTCGCGGAGGCCGCGGGAGCCCCAGCAGCTCCTCTAAAGGGCCCGGCACGGACTCACTCGGACGCTCCCTCTGAGCCCAGCGCCGGGAGCAGCCGGAAAGGACCCGGGACACTCGGGGGGGAACTAACCTGCCTGAGATCCGGGCGAGAGGCGGAGGGCGGCTTCCTCCCAGGCAGAAGGGCTGGCAGAGGCCATGACTCCTGTGGCAAGTCCTCCCCGCACACGGCCGGCAGGCAGGCGCCATGTTTGAATCGCCAGCACCTGACTCACCTTCGGCCCCGCCCCGTGATTCCCGGAGGCCCCGCCCCTCCCCACCTGCCGCTCATCCAGGCCATTTCCAGGGGCTTTTCTGTGCAAGGGGCCTCTCGAGCCTCATGCTTAGGACTTTCCTAAAATCTCTCAAACAAGCAGCAGCAGGCCCCATAGGGCTTGATAAGCGGCCCCAGGCCTGGCACTAGAGGCAGCTGCACTGGCTCACAGCTTGGCCTCTCCTGGGCACCTCCAAGCCCAGCACAAGGAGCAGCCAACTACAGTTTGGTGTGTAGCTCATGCTGGGTGGCCCTGGACAAGGCACTGGCACAGGCTGACTTTGAACCTCCCGGGAGGCCCCAGAGACAGTGCACCTGGTGGGCAGACTCGACCACGCTGGATTATAGCCCTACCACATCCACGAGTGACACTCAAGGGGCCCACTTGGTGAACACCAAAGCTCCACTGAAGCAAATCCTGCTCCATAGGGGTGTCTCCAGCACAGCAGCTCTCTGGCTGTAGTTGCAGCTGGTCCTCACAGCCGATTGGTTTGGGGTTCAATTCCTCCCAGTGATTCTAACAGTAACCAAGGCTCAACTACAACAGGACAGTGCACACAGCCCACACAGGGGAGCACCGAGAAGGCCCAGCTCAGGTGACTGGGGAGGCTGAGCCACTGGACCCTACAGGACACCTGCTACACAAAGCCACTCTACAAATTCCAGGAGGCATAGCAGCTCTACCTAATACATAGAAACAAACACCTGAAAGCAGCCAAAATGGGGAGGCAAAGAAACTTGTCACAAAGGAAAGAACAGAAGAAATCTCTAGAAGAGGAATTAAATGAAATAGATCCAAGCAAACTAACAGATACAGAGTTCAGAAGTTTGGTTATAAGGATGCTCAACCATGTTATTATGAAAACAACTGAGAACATCGATGACATAATAAAGTACCAATTTGAAATGAAGGCTACACAAACTGAAATGAAGAATAAATTACAGGGAATCAACAGTAGAGTAGAGGATGCTGAGAATCAAATCAGCAATTTGGAACATGAGGAAACAAAAAACACCCAACCAGAAGAGCAGAAAGAAAGAAAAAATCCAGAAATATGAAGAGAGCATAAGGAGCCTCTGGGACAACTTCAAGCAGCCCATCATTCATATTATTGGTGTGCCAGAAGGGGAAGAAACAGACCAAGAAATTGAAAACCTATTTGAAAAAATAATTACAGGAAACTTCCCCTACCTGGGGAAAGAAATCAACTTACAAGTCCAGGAAGCACAGAGGGTCCCAAACAAGAGGAACCCAAAGAGGCCCACAGCAGGACACATCATAATTAAAATGCCAAAGGTTAAAGACAAAGAGAGAATCTTAAAAGCAGCAAGAGAAAAGCAATTAGTTACCTACAAGGGAGCACCCATACGACTGTCAGCTGATTTCCCCACAGAAACCTTGCAGGCCAGAAGGGAGTGGCAAGATATATTCAAAATGATGAAACACATAGGACTACAACCAAGATTGTTCTACCCAGCAAAGCTATCATTTAGAACTGAAGGTCAGATAACGAGCTTCACAGATAAGAAAAAGCTAAAGGAGTTCATCACCACCAAAACAGCACTGCAGGAAAAGCTGAAAGGTCTTTAAGAAGAAGCTAATGAACAAAAGAATCTGATGAACTAAATAGATCCAGAGACACTGACACATGCAATAGACGATCATATTTTAGTGGGAAGATGGAAGGTGGAAAGAGATTAACCAAAGAAGTTATATGCATATATGCATAACTCATGGACACAGTTAATAACAGGATGAAGGCCTGGGGAGGGGGTGGGAGTGAGGTGGAGGGGGTCAATTGGGAGGAAAAAACAGGACACCTGTAATACTTTCAACAATAAAGATAAATTTAAAAAAAAAACAAAAAACAGAAAACCCAATAACTCCCATTTCCCCCTCCCCCAGCCTCTGGCAACCACCACTCTACTTTCTGTTTCTAAGAATCAGATACCTCCTATCAGTGGAATCATGCAGCCTTTGTATTTTTGTGATTGTCTTATTTCACTTATGTGAAATGTAGAAAATGTACAAATATTTTTTAATAAGATATGTAATATGAGTGAAGCTACCAAATATTATTAAAACTGAACACTAATCGTGGTATTGAGGCCAATTAGGACTTACACCAAATGATACTTCTTGTAAGAAGTGTTTTATCATTGACATTCTTTAGGATTTCCTGGTCCATGGTAAAAATAAAAACACACTGAATTTCATCAGCTTTATTATGGTGTTTAAATGCTCTGCCAACGGTTCTCCCCTTCCTGCCTGCTCTCTAGACTGCGCCTTGGGCATGTCTCTGCTGCAAAATATACCAAGGAGGGCCGCGTGCAACAGCTCCACCTGGAGACAGGGGCTATTGTGCCCAGGTACTTAAACTGAAAAACAAAAGTGGGGCCCTCCAATGATCCCAGGCTGTCAGCCTCTGGGTTTCTACTTTCCTGTTGCACCCGATGAGACTCTGAAAAGCCAGGGCCACTCTGATTGCATTAGGGAGCCCTCTTAGGAATAAACTTCCAGAAGAGAAGTGGTGTGAGCTGAGGGTAGACAACCCTCCCTTAGGCAAACAAATATAGATTTTTTTTCTGAAAATACTCTTTTCCTTCAACTCATTTAACTTCACACTATTTGTGGAAGGAAAAGCCATAACTGACCACTTTGCTGATCCCCAAGTCAGCATAGAACCACTGTCCAGAGCGACCTCACCATCGTGAATCCGGCGGTGTATTTATTTATATCCCTGTCTTTGCTGAGTGTCCTTTTAGAGTGGTAAATAGAGGCAGTGAAGAGTCAGGAGTGTTCCCAGAATGCCTCCTCTGAGCGGAAGCAGGAGGCCAGGCTGCTGCAGGGACCACGGCCCCTGGCAACAGGTCTAAGGTGGAACCACTCGCTCCTGCAGTCTGAGGGGATGGGACACCTACCTCATCCTCACTACAGTCCGCATTCTACCAACCGGCCCAAGCTGCACTATTGCTTCGCTCTATGATCTTAGGTAAAGTACTTGACCTCCATAAAGCTCAGTCGACCATCTGTAAAATGCAGATAAAAATAAACACTCTCAAGGCTGTTGTGAGAATTAGAAGATCAGGCAAAGCATTTGGCACTCAAGAAACACTCACTCCTAGTCTCTTTCCCTTCAACCAAACCTGTATGTCCAGACTTTTTCTTTCTGCCCCACTAAGAGCTGTGTCTATAAAATCTGCCAGACACCTTCTCCTTCCGTCTTAAATGACTTCCTTATTTGAGAACAAGAACTCCCCACACAAGATCTTTTTTTTTAAAATATGTTTTTTATTGATTTCAGAGAGAGGAAGGGAGAGGGAGAGAGAGAAACATTAATGAAGATAGAGAAAGAAACATGGATCAGCCGCCTCCTGCACGCCCAGTAGGGGTACTGGCAATCGAACCATGGCCTCCCGGTTCATAGGTTGAGGCTCAGCCACTGAGCCACACTGGCCAGACCAAGGTCTCTTGATTGTAGGGAGCAGAATTCTATGGGGAGGCTCCAGAATATACGGAACATGTCAAAAAGAGGGTCTGAAGAGCGTGAAAATAACTTCGGTATGCATCACACACACAGTCCTTACAATACACAACATGTAAATTAAGTGCCACCTCAGGATAGGGCACAGGGTCCAGATACATGTTTATACCAAAAAAAAAAGAGAAGTTTTGGAGTTGAGGGGCCCAACGCAGGCTGACTGGTGCTAGACAGGCTTGGGGAGATATCGATAGACTGTGAAACCACCATGCTCCTTCAGCTCCTACAGATGGGCCTCCAGTGGCCTCACGCAGGGAGGCCCCAGCTTGGCCAACAGAAAGCAGCTATGCTAGGGATGAGGCACCTTACTTGACTCTGCCAACTCTCCCAACTCTCGGTCACGCTACCAAGGTTGGATTTTGGGTCTAACTCTCATGGTACTCATAGTAGGTACTCAATTTATGAATGCCACTATAAATAAAGAACTAAAATGTAACTGAACCTCTTATACTTAAGGATAATTAGTCATCCAAGCACAAATGTAACTGATGCTGATAAACAATAATATTAATAATAATAACGTAAATGCACTGCTGTTTTGTGTATCTAGTGAAGACTACAGGATATTGAATGCCTAATAAAAAGAAGGGGTCGATATGAAGGTTGAAGACACTTGCAAGGAAAAGAAGGTGATTTTTAAGACATGCCTTATTGTTTCCACAGTTTTGCTGAATCAAACCTTGTTTACAGTGGCTTACCAACAGATAAATGTGGAAGTATTTGAATACTGTGTAGATGTGCAACTGAGCATGAACTCTGCTGTTGAGCCACGCAACAGACTGATTTGCATGATTAATAAAGATTTTCATCTTTATTGCTCAATGCCCAAAGTGGCTTATTATCAGATGAACTGAGCTGTACTATCAGGATTCTTGTTGCAAACAACAAAAACAGACTCTGGTTAATGTCAGCAGAAATCGAATTGATTGAAAGGGTAGAATAGTCTGCCAATGAATGGGAAGCCTAGAAAACCAGGCTCAGGCAGGGATCAAGCAAGGAAAGGAAAGCAAAACCACAGCCCTGTCCCAGCAAAAGGCTGCAACTATTACCCTGACCCAGAGAGTCGGTCACATCACTAGACCTCATCGTGCGTGCGTGTGTGTGTATGACCTCTTATATTGCAACCTCATTTCATTTCCTCAAACTCAAAGTCCTCTGATTTGAAAACTTACTACAAAGCTATAGTAATTAAAACAGTGTGATACTGGAATAAAGACAAACTACAGAACTATGGAACAGAGAGCCCAGAAATAAACCCTCACATATATGGCCAAATTATTTTTGACAGGGGTCACAAGACTATTCAATGGGGAAAGGACAGTCTTTTCAACAAATAGTGCAAAGAAAACTTGACCTCAACATTCAAAAGAATGAAATCATACCCTTACCTAATTCCATATTCAAAAGTTAACTCAAAATGAATCAAATATCTAAATGTTAATACCTAAAACTATGAAACTCTTAGCAGATAACACAGGGCAAAGCTTTACAACATTAAATTTGACAATGATTTCTTGGATATGACACCAAGGACACAGGCAACAAAAGAAAAAATAGACAAAATGGACTTCATAAAAATTTTTAAAATTTATGCATCAAAAGGCAAATATCAACAGAACAAAAAGGCAACTGACAAAATGGGAGAAAATATTTGTAAACCATGTATCTGGTAAGGGATTAATGTCCAGAATATATAGACAACTAAAGCTCAACAACAAAGAACAACCTGACTCAGACATGGGCAAAGGGCTTCAATCGACATTTCTCTAAAGAAGATACACAGATAGCCAATAAGCACATAAAAAGGTGTTCAACATCACTAATCATTAGGGACATGCATATCAAAACTACAATGAGATATCACTTTACACCCATTAGGATGATTACTATTTTTAAAAATCTAGAAAATAACAAGTGTTGGCAAGGTTGTGTAGAAATTGGAACCTTTTGTACTGTCAGTAGGAATGTAAAATGGTACAGCCGCTGTGGAAAACAGCATGGCAGTTCCTCAAAAAATTAAACATACAATTATCATATGATGCAGCAATTATACTTCTGGGCATATACCCAAAATAATTGGAAGCAGGGTCCCAAAAAGCAGCATTACTCACAGTAGCTGAAACATGGAAGCAACCCACTGAGTATCCATCAATGGATAAATGGATAAGCAAACTGTGGTGTATACATCCAATGGAATATTATTCAGCCTTTAAAATGAAGGAAATTCTGACACAGGCTACAACATGGATGAACCGGAGGATATCATGCTAAGTGAAATAAACCAGTCACAAGAGGACAATATTGCATGACTCTACTTAGTCAAAATCATAGAGACAGAAAATAGAATGCTGACAGGGGCTGGGTGAAAGAAGAAATTGGAAGTTATTGTTTAATAGGTATAAAGTTTCAGTTTTACAGGATGAAAAGAGTTCTGAAGATGGATGGTGGTGAGGGTAGCACATTATGAATATATTTAATACCATAAACTCTATACTTAAGAATGGTTAAGATGGTAACTTTTATGTTTGTCTATTTTACCTTGAAAAAGATTTTGCCCCCCGTTTCTGATCCAGCTGAGGGAGCCTGTCCCACTGCCCCACGGTTTCTCTCTTCATATGAAAAGTGAAGTTTAACAGAGCAGCTCTGTCAGACTGGTGGATGCCAGTCTGGTTTGGGGTTGACCTACACCAGGTACTAGTGAAAATAAAAAGAAGTTGTCAATGTATTGACAGTAAAACCAGCAAAACTTGCTGGCTGGGTGTGGTAAAAATGAGGGAAAAGAAGGGAATCAGGGATAACTCCTGGATTTTGTTTTGAGCACCTGGTAGACAGTGAAGAATCTTACTAGGACTGGGGAAGACTATGGAAGAAACAGGTTTAGATAACATTAAGCTTCAAATCCCAGTGACTCAAACAGTAGTCACGGATACATAAGGTTTGGAAATGGGGAAGGAAGAATAGGAATGAATTCCAATTCTGTCACATCATGTTTGGGAAAGTAGGGTATTCCAGAAGCGCTCGAAGGTAACTAGTATCATTTCAACTCAGCAACCTTCAGAAAGGTGAAGCTTGAAGAAAAAGGCTCAGAACGTTCTTGATTCAAGAACACAAAACTCATTTCCAATGTGAAGACCACAACTACAGTTAAGCTTCTAGAATTGTCTGTTTCTATTGACAAACTCAGTGATCTCTAGAATTGCTAGTACTGAGTCCTCCGATCCTTCATTTGAATCTGCAGACACTTCATCACAGGCCATGAACCCGTTTCTATTAAGATAGGAAAAAGTAAACTCACATACGTAACCTGGCAAACGTAAGATCTTTCCTGTGACCATTATTTCGTCCTAAAATGCATTTATTGAGCAGTTACCATGTACCAAGGATTTGCTAAATGCAACCTATGTATTACCTCAGGTTTGGTAACATGCCCAAACTCACACTGCCATTAATCCAATCGTCACTGGGATTAGAACTCAGACAATCCAACCTAACTGCTGTTTTTTCACTTATTTTATTCTCACCCGAGTTTATGTTTGATTTCAGAGAGAGGAGGAGAGACAAGAGAGAAACACTGATGTAAGAGAGCAACATCGACTGGTTGCCTCCCATACGCACCCTGACTGGCGATGGAACCCGCCACCTAGGGATGTGCCCTGGCCAGCAGTCGAACCTGCGGCCTTTTGGTGTACGGATGACGCTCCAATCGAGCCCCCGGCCAGGGCCTGCTTTTGAAAGGCAGCCACTGTCTTACTCGTCTCGGGGTATCCAGTGGTACTGATCACAACGCCTGGCCCCGGGAGAGCGCCAGAGCAAGCTGAGTGACCGAGTCAGTATGTACTTTGTGCTCAATTTCCTATTTAGCTAAGAAACACTGTGCTTCAAAACAGAAACTGAGGTGTGCGACTACTCATACCTGCCCCTTCCTCCTTGGCTGGGGAGGGGGTTGGCACAAAGGCCATTAGCCTCCAGAAATAGGGCTGCCAACAGTCACCAGGAGAGGGACTCGGGTCTGAGCGAGGTAACCACAGCTTCAGTGCCTTTAAGTAACAATACGGATTTCAGTATCTTTGTTTTTCTCCATAAATAAACTAGGCAGAACCCACTGATATTTGGGAAAATCGTGTAATTATTAAAATGTCCTAGTTCTACTAGTCTTAGCTTTGGGACAATTCAACCTATTTTAGACAAAATGCCGGAAATGTTTACTGCAGGGAGAAGAGCTGCGAGCCGCCCGGCTTCAAGGCCCTCTCCTGTCCTGCTGCGGCCGAGCTGCTCTCCCGGCCCAACTCCCCTCCCAGGCTGCTTGCTTGCTTGCTTGTGACCAAATCTCTCACTGCCTCCTCTTAATCAGACCATGTTCTCTTTTGTTATTTTTGACCACTTAAATTTTTTTTTTCGGTTCCACGAGTCATTTTAAATTATGCAAATAGAATTAAGTGCTTAAGCATAGCGAAAACCATTCTAAGAGCTTCTCATGTACCTCACTTAATCCTCAAAACCATATACATTACTGACAGAAAAACTAAGGCCAAAAAGGTTAAGATCTTCAACGTAGGAGCCTGTATTAAACTGCAAAATTACAAGATTTTCTGGCAATAAAATATCTTTATTATGATTGTTTTAATGGTTAAAATTTGCATGTTTCCTAGATATAGTAGTCTGTAACAGGATAAAAAATTACAAAAAGACAAGCTTCTTAATGTTTCACTTGAATTAACTATAAAATTAAAATGCCTGCTAATTATTTAATACCATCAAATATAACACAAAATATATTCAATATGTAATATAGAGCTCAGAAATCTGATTCTATTATGCAATTATTTACAAACTGAACTAAGAGTAAAAAACTTAGCTAAACAGTGAAATTAAAAAACAAGTATGCTCTCAAATAATTTTATCCTAAGTAATCTATTTTCGGAGTAGAAATACTCATTTAATACAGTATGTTAATTACATCAAAGTTACACTTTGTTGGTGTGAATTTAGCCCAATTTAAATTCCTGTGTGCCTGGGAAGTATAACTATTCTTTGTTTAAATGATTAAGAATTTGTAACAAAGTTTAATAATTCAGACTGATACCTCACCCTACTTAAATTTAAAGGTATAGAATATGATACCTTTTTTTTGATAAATGGAACTTATTCTCATTAACAATGTAAAGCACTTTCCTTTCTAAACTGTATAATTTTATTCAGTTATCTATATAACAATATTATACACTAGTAAGCAAAGCAAGCAACATTACTTTTTTAAATAACATCTTTAATTAAAGTTTTTGCAAAGGTAAAATATTAAACTTAAAATAGGTCTTAGTACATCAAAATACTAAGTTCTCTAATTGTATTCCAAGATGGTCTTTAAAACATAATATCCCATATATCACAGAAGAGCAACCTTGATCTGCAATTGTACAGATGAATTATACAAACATAATAAATATATTTACGCCCTTACACATAACAGTATGTACAACAGCAGTTGACAATAGTAGCTCAGAACAGCAAAAAGGATTAGTCCCTCCCCCAAATTGTAGCCCTGACGCATACTGGACCGATTTAAGGAACCTCGACAGAAACAGTTACTAACTAACTAGTAACTTACTAATAGTTAGTAGTTACTAACTCAATGAGTTCTTCCCTTAAAAGAGAAGGGAAAGTTTCTCTTGTTCCTCAAAATAAACAAACATATTAAGTTTGGTGTGTTCTTTCTTAAACTATAAAAAATGACAAAAGATAGACTAAGGCAGGCTTAAAGGGGGAATATAAACTTCAGAATAATTTCCATAGCATAATAGATTAAAATGCAAAACTATTCAACATAAACTCATGAGGAACTATATATAGCAACTATTTTTTAACCAATGAATTCAAAATCTGAAATAGCTGACTCAGACAGGTGGAAGACAGACAAATGAAATAAAATGAAAATGTACAAAGATGGATCAATAAAATATTACATTGCACAAAATCTCAAAAAAGTTCAAGATGAAATAATCTGAAAAAAATAGCAATTTTCTAAGTGGAAGAAAATGTTAAGTTATAAAGAAAACTCCCAAGAGGAAATTATGTCTGTTTTCCTGTACAAGGCATATTTACCTTTGAAAAGAATGGTGGCATTATTGCTATAAGATAATCAAAAATTAGTCTTAGAGGAGACAACCCTTTTCATTCCTCCATAAAAAGCAGAAAAAAGTAAGAAAACCAAATCCTTGATTTTCACTATAGCAAAAGAAAACCTTTATACAAAAGCTATTATATTTTTATGTTCTTGATGTGTAAAACCAGTCTATTAGAATATGCTCTTCAAAAAACACATTTTAATTACTATACACTCCCCTCAAATCCTGATGTATTCCTAGAAGGACAACATCAAGGTAGCTTTGATTTTAAGAGAGGCAACAATATAAATGTGATGTTAAGATGGCATTTAATTAACAGAAAGAAATGTGAACATTAAAAAAAATATAAAAGCCCAATATAAAGATCCCCCTCATATAACAGACATTTTACTCTAGAAACTAATTGCACATTAAAGAGTTGTTTTAGCCAAATGTGGCTCTCCACAGAAATTAAACGTGCTCTCAGGCATTCATGTGGTCTGATTATCCCACTGACCACCAAAAAAAAAAAAAGAGTACATATAGTGAGAGGCACACATTTCCACACTTTATCAATTAATTTTGTGAAAATTTTCCTTTGCACTGTTGATTAAAGTCAATCTTTTCTTTAAATAAAAGGTGCCATCACCATCTGTGCAAATCTAAACAATTCCTCTTCTGAAACCTTTACCTGTTTTCATAAAACCAAGTCTGAACTATTTCCCCTCTTTGAATAAACATTTTCATTTTAAAATTCTGAAGTGGGAATCCTTGCCTTTTCAAAGGAATGACATTTTTATAGAACTTAATGAAATGATTTGTTAAATACAATGTTAAAAGCATGATTAAGAATTCAAGTACAATAAAAGATAAGAAAGTGGCATTCTTATAGTAAGCCACCATAATAAAACTAAAACATGCTATTCGATTAAAAAGGAACACAATGCAGTAATATATAAGAGCACAATTTGGTATGCAGTGTTGTTTGGACTGGCTTTCAGAATTTTCACAGGTAAATGAAAAGCATTTGCCAAGTACGCCATAATTAATATGCAATACACAGGTGCAAATACAAATAGGTATTAACCCTAGTGAATCACTCTGAAAGCAGTGGTTTCTTTCATGTTTGAAAATAACGTTATAAAAACAGGCCAGAATACAATTCTACTATGAATGCAAATGTTTGTCTACATAGAGGGCCCCAAACATGAGCTAAATATCCTTTAATAATACAAGGTTCAGTAGCGTAAGAACTACTAGACAGTCAAAAGGTTGAATCAACACTGCAGCACTGCTAAACTTCCATAGGTAGTTCAGGTCATCGACTCTTCACTGGGTAAATACCAACCTACCATCAACGATACTGAAGCACAACTGAACAAAAGGACTTCTGTGACTCACTCTCTCCCTTCTCTTCTCCCAGTCTCAATCAAAAACAGAAAAACCTGTGTGTGCTTGAGAGTAGTGGGGTAAACAAATAAATCTCCCCTCCAAAAAACTAAATTAACATAGTAAAAATAAAAACCGTATTACCAGTTATGGCATCTAATAAAATCTAACTACTAGCATGCTAGAAACCACCATTTATACCAATGTTCAGAACATAAGTTAAAGGGACCAAGTTGGTACATGGGGTGGCAAGTAGGCAGAAAAAAATTAGCCTTTTTGAGAATTTTAAAGATTTGTGTTAAAAAAAGAAAAAATATATAATAAGCTCACAGTTTTTCTTTGCAATGTACTTTAAAGTGTTTCTATGTTACTTCTGGAAACACAAAGGCAAATAAGACAAAAATGGAAGACTTTTAAAAAAATCATTATACAAAAGTAACTTAAACACATGTGAATTCTGTCAAGATAAACCATGAAAAGAATTAGCTGTAAGAACCAAGGTGAAGATCAGTGTTCCTACAGCTCTCCCGGGCAACTAGCGCACACTGAACACAGCACTGCCATGTTGTATTTTAGAGCCCCTTATAGAATACAGAGCTATGCATTCTTAATATACATATTAAGTTTCTATTATTTTTAATATAAGTCAAATTTATATGCTTTTTTCCCCGATGTGCAAACTAAAGCCCATGTTTAATATTATCAATGGCCGAGAAGGGCCACCAAATGAAAGAGGTAAATATGTACTTAGTGGCCCACCCCCCTCTATCCCCAAAATTGCCCTTCAAATTACAAAGTTGCATTTTAAAAAATTTGTTCAATTAAAATAATAGTTTTATAATTCTTTACTAGTAAACACAAGAAACTTGTATAATTACTAAATCGTTTAATAAAAATCCAGGTCCTCATCACCTGTGCAACGCTTCAATGAACAGAATGTTATATGAACGTGTGTTTGGCTTAAAGACTAAACACGTATATAAGCATACACTTCAGCCCAACAGGAAAAAAATCTGTATCCATTCATGTGTATATAATTTCAGCTTAATGGTACCTTTGTGAAATAAAACCGTATTTCTAAGGAGCCACTTTAGGGTTTCTTTTAAGGTGTGGGGCTAAAAGAAACAATTACAACTTTTCTGCAAGGAAACTGAAGTTGTCATTTGAATTCTGCTTAGATAAGACCCTAGTTTAATGAGTACGAAAACCTAATTAAAATAAGTATCAATTCCTGGGTCAAATTCTGTCTCCAAACTGTGGTCACTGATTACTCCCTTTAACTTTTAAATAGATGTTTCATAAAGCAGGGAAGGAAGAGGTATATATTACTGAGGGGAACAGCAAGTAAAAACATTTAAGACCTATTATGAGAGTTCTAATTGTTTCCTTACACAAGTGAATTAAAATTCAACACCATAATTCTTGCCCTTTTGTAAAAAGCTCACACGCAATTTTTACCAAATATAACCACATACAGTAAGGAGTTTCATTTCAATCTATGAAAAGGGAAGTTCCTTCAGTTCATTCTAACCAGTATTTTCTGATTGAACCCAAGTTGGAGGAAGGAATATAGACAAAGCTTTACATGCTAATTACCAGTGGCAGGTACCTGTATTTAAAATTGACAATTAGGGTTTTCCTACACAAAATGCCAACCACCCTTTCCCCCAACAACCCCAGGTGCTACAGTTCCATGGCTTGCCAGTTAGAAGTAGTGTCTATGTTGTCAAGATCTCTTTGTTCCAGTAGCTTTGCTTCTACTGCGCTTTTTCTGACATGCAGAAGTTAAGTTTTGGTTGGATTATGTCCCAAGTTTCAAACTGTCCACTTTAATTTTTTTTTTAAGTTTCTTTCATTTTATTTATAAAAGAAATGAACCAACTCTTCACCATTCTGCATCTCCAATGGCTTTGGAAAATATATAATCTCTTCCATTAAGATTCATAATGCCATCCTTGAGATGAAATTTCCATTTGTTTTTACTTCTGTGTATCTAAGTAAACAAATAAAAAAGAATGTAAGAGATACAATAAAAGAGGAAACAAACACAAAAAAACCCCACTCATACACCAAAAATACCTGTCTTGTACATTACTGCATTTGCAAACTTGTTTCTTTTAATTGATATGTAATTGACATGTGACATTCTATTAGTTTCAAACATAATGATTCATTATTTTTATATATGGAGAAATAATCACCACAGTAAGTCTAGTTAACATTCATCACCAGTTACAACTTTTTTTTCTTTTGATGAGAACTTTCAAGATTTACTCTCCTAGCAACTTTCAAATATACATCACAGTATTATTAACTACAGTCACCATGCTGTACATTATGATCCCTTGACTTATTTACTTTATAACTGGAGCTTTGCACCTTCTGACCACCTTCGCCCATTTCACCCCTCCCTTCTGGCAATCACCATTCTGTCCTCTGTAGCTATGCGTTGTTTGTTTCAGATTCTGCATATAAATGAGACCCTATGGTATTTGTCTTTCTCTGACTTACTTCAGTTAGCATGATGCCCTCCAGGTCCATTCATGTCACAAATGGCAAGATTTCATTCTCTTTTTCTGGCTGACTGTTATTCCATTTTATGCATCACCATTACATATATATATCACTATTTCTTTATTCATTCCTCCATCGATGGACACTTACGTTGTTTCCATATCTTGCATATTGCAATGAACATGAGGGTTATACATATTTTCCAGTTAGTGTTTTTGTTTCCTTTGAATAAATACCCAGAAGTGGAACAGTGGAACTACATGATAGTTCTATTTTAAATTTTTTGAGGAACATACATACTGTTTACCATAGTGGCTGTACCAATTTACATTCCCATCAACAGTGCACAAGGGTTCTCTTTTCTCCACATCCTTGCCAAAACTTGTTACTTCTTGCGGGGTTTTTGTGTTGGTTTTTGAAAATAGGATTTATTGATTTCAGAGAGAGAAAGGGAGAGGGGGAGAAAGAAACATCAATGATGAGTCGTCCCGGATCAGATGCCTCCTGCACACCCCAACTAGGGACAGAGTCCACAACCAGGGCATGTGTCCTGACCAGGAACCGAACCACCATCTCCTGGATCCTACACGTTGATGCTCAACCTCTGAGCCGTGTCTGTTGGGCTTTTTTTTTTATACATATGTAACAGCCATTCCAACAGGTAATATTAATGAGGTAATAGCTCACTGTGGTTTTGGTTTGTATTTCCCTGGTGATTAGTCATATCAGCATCTTTTCAGGTATGGATTGGCCATTTGCATTTCTTCTTTGGAAAACTATCTATTTAGATCTTCTGCCCATTTTTAAACCAGACTGTATTTTTCCTATTGAGTTGTATGAGCTCTTTATATATTTTGGATACCAAACTCCTTATCAGATATGTGATTTGCAAATACTTCCTCCCATTCAGTAGGCTGCCTTTTCACTTCGTTGATAGTTTCCTTTGCTGTGAAGAAGCTTTTTAGCTTGATGTAGTCCAACTTTCTTAGTTTTGTTTTTGGTATCAAAAATCCAGACCGATGTTAAAGAGCTTACCACCTAGGCAGTTTCAGATCTTTTTTTTTTTTTTAAATATAGATTGATTTCAAAGAGAGGAAGGGAGAGGGAGAGAGACAGAAACACCAATGATGAGAGAGTCATTGATAGGCTGCCTCCTGCACGCCCCCGAATGGGGATCAAGCCCACAACCCGGGCATGTGCCCTGACGGGGCACCGAACTGCGATCTCCTGGATCCTAGGTCCATGCTCAACCACTGAGCCACGCCGGGCTCGGCGGCAGTTTCAGGTCTTAACAGCCAAGTCTTTCATTCATTTTTTGAATTGATTTTTGTGTACGGTGTGACAGTGGTCGAGTTTTCCCAATACCATTTATTGAAGAGATGGTCCTTCACCCATTTTGTATTCTTGGCTATTTTGTCCTAACACATATGCATGGGTTTATTTCTGGGCTCTCTTTTCTGTTCCATTTATCTATGTGTCTGTTTTTATGCAAATACCATATTGTTTTGATTACTATAGCTGTGTAATATAGTTTGACAGGGAGTATGGTGACTGAACTTATGTTGTTCTTTCTCAAGATTGCTTTGGCTGAAGGGTCTTTTGTGGTTCATACAAACTTTAGGTTTCTTTGTTCTATAGCTGTGAAAACTGTCATTGGAATTTGGGTGGGGACTATACTGAATCTGTAGACTGGTAGTATAGACATTTTAACACTTAATTCTTCTAATCCATGAGCACAAAATATCTTTCCATTTTTTTGTGTCTTCTTCAATTTCTTTCATCATGTCTTTATAGTTTTTGGTGTACAGGTCTTTCACCTCTTTGGTTAAATTTATTCCTGGGTATTTTATTCTTTCTGATGCAATTGTAAGTGGGATTGTTTTTCTTAATTCCTCTTTATGACAGTTCATTATTAATGTATAGAAATGCAACAGATTCTTGCATTTTGATTTTGTATCCTGAAACTTTACTGAGTTTAATAGTTCCAAGTTTTTTGGTGGGGTCTTCAGGATTTTCTATATATATCATGTCATCTGCAATAGTGACAGTTTTACTTCTTCCTTTCAAATTTAAATTTCATTTCTTTTTCTTGCCTAACTGCTCTGGCTAGGGCTTCCAATAGTATGTTAAATAAAAGTGGTGAAAGCAGGTATTCTTGTCTTGTTCCTGATCTTACCAGAAAAGCTTTCAGCTTTTCACCAATGAGTATGATATAAGTGGGGTATATATGTCCGTTATTAAGTTGAGGTTATGTTCCCTCTATACCCACTTCATTGAGAGTTTTTATCATAAATGGACACTGAATTTTGTCAAATGCTTTTTCTGCCTCTGTTGAGTTTATATGACTTTTCTCCTTCATTTTGTTAGCGTGTTGTATTACATTTATTTACTTGAGGATGTTGAACCATCCTTGTATCCCTGGAGTAAATCCCACTTGGTCGTGGCATGTGATCCTTTTGTATTATTGAATTCAGTCTGCCAACATTTTGTTAAGGATCTGTGATCACCAGGGACGTTGGCATGTACTTTTCCTTTCCTGTGGTGTCCTTGTCTGGTTTTGGTAAAATGAGTTTTGAAGTATTCCCTTTTATTTTTTGGAAGACTTTGAGAAAAACTGGTATTAATTCCTTTTTGGATGCTTGGTAGAATTCACCAGTGAAGCTGTCTAATACTGGACTTTTGCTTGTTGGGAAGTTTCTAATTACTGATTCAATCTCCTTAAGGAGATCAATCTGTTCAGATTTTCTATTTCTTCATGATTCAGTTTCGAAAGGTTATATATTTCTAGGAATTTAATCTATTTCTTCTAGGTTGCCTAATATATCAGCATTTAATGGTTCAAAGTAGTCTCTTATGATCCTTTGTATTTCTGTGGTATGAGTTGTAACATTTCATTTCTGATTTTGAGTCCTCTCATTTCTTGGTGAGTCCAGCTAAAGGTTAATCAATGTTTTCTTTTTAAAGAACCAGCTCTTAGTTTTACTGGTTTTTTCTATTGTCTTTTAATTTACAGTTCATTTACTTCCACTCTGATCTTTATTATTTCCTTCCTTCTAATTTGGGGCTTTGTTTGTTCCTTTTCTAATTCCTGGAGATGTAAAGTTAGGTTGTGTTTGAGATCTTTCTTTTTCTTAAAGAATAGCTTATTGATTTTGAGAGAGAGAGGAAGGAACAGAGAAACATTGATGTGAGAGCACAACATTGATCAGCCGCCTCCTGCATGCCCCCCGCCATGGATCAAGTCTGCAATCCGGGCATGTGCCCCAACCAGGACTCGAACCAGCAACCTTTCAATGCACAGGATGACGCCCAGTCAACTGAGCCACACCAACCAGGGCAAGATGTTTCTTATTTCTTAATGTAGGCACTTATCTTTATGAACTTCTCTCTTAGAACTGCTCTTGCTGCATCCATACATTTTAGCATGCTATACTACAATTTTCATTTGTCTCAAGGTATATATTTTAATTTCTCATTAGACTTCTTCATTGACCCATTGGGTTGTCCAGTAGCATGTTGTTTAATCTACAAATACTTGTGAATTTTCCAGTTTTCTTCTTGTAGCCAATTTCTAGCTTCATGCCATTGTGGTCAGACAAATTGGTTTTTAAATAAAGTTTAATTTAAACAAAACAAACAAACCATTGATTCACTAGATGGATTTTTAAAAAAATAAATCATAATTAGTATTTCTTACAGCTCTTAGTACTTTTCATTAAAGCAGTTAATGATATTTCTCTGCAAAACCTGTTTGCAAAAACAGGTTTGCATATACATGTGTCCTTTTTTCACAGGAAATTTTATACTGGCAAACATTTAAACAGGAATAACCCTTCTTCTCCCTGGTACTTCTAGATCATACTTTTGCCTTTGCTCTAATAACTCCTTTTATATCTATACCACTTACTTAACCTTAGGGTTTTCTTCATTCCTCTTATCTACTGACCACCAGAACACTGTCTTTTCTCGATACTAGTATCATGTTTACAACCATTCTTTTCCTTTTCCTCACATGTAGTAACAACTTCCACATTGCTGACCCTTCTAATACTATAACCTTGTGGTATTAATATTCATACTAATATTAGTATATTTAAAAGATTTTTTTATTGACTTTTAGAGAGAGAAGGGGGAAAGAAAGAAACCAACGTGAGAGCTAAACATTGATTGGCTGCCTCCTGCACACCCCCTACTGGGCATCAAGCCTTTAACCAGAGCATGTTCCCTAAACTAGGACTCGAACTAGCAACCTTTCAGGGCATGGGACGACGCCCAACCAACTGAGCCATACCAACCAGGGCTAATATTAGTAGTTTGAACCTCTATTTACATTATCTCTAATTCTACTTTAGTTGCCTTGAGGACACTTGGCAACTGTTTTCTCCCAGGCCACCAATAATCTTCTAGTTACCACATCAATAGCCTCCTGACATCTGATTTATCACAATAACCTTCTGAATTCCATGCCTTTATTCTCCTCTTCCTTCTAATCATCTTATTAACATTGCCGCCGGAAGCACAATTCTAACCAATCACCTCTACTTAACTATTTCTATTTCTAACTGACCTGACAATAACTCACCTTTCCAAGCTTATTTCTACCTCCACATTACTCAAAGACTTTATTTCAATCAAAGAAATAATCATCCCTTGTTCCTACTTTTACAAATTCAATTCTTATTTCAAGTTCCACCTCAAAACACTATCCTCCACAAAGCTTTCCCTAATCTCATCAGCTAAAAGTACTCCTTTCCTGCTGATTAATTACCAATGGCCCTCTCAAAGACATTTCTAGTATTATTTCTAAAGTATATGCAAGCATGGGCTGCTTTCTTCTACGAAAATAAAACTTGTTATAGTTTCATTTTCTCAAGACTTAAACACATAGCAGCATTTATCAAATACATTTGAAAGAATGCTAATAATCTAGTCGCTCACAGAAGATTTCAAAAACTATGTACAGCCCAGCCAGGGTGGCTCAGCAGTTGAATGTCAATCTATGATCCAAAAGATTGAGGTTTGATTTCCGGTCAGGGCACATGCCTGGGTTGCAGGCTCGATTCCCAACGGGGGATGTGCAGGAGGCAGCTGATCAATGACTCTCTCATCACTGATGTTTCCATCTCTCTCTCCCTTCCTCTCTTTGGGGAAAAAAAAAACTATGTACATCTACAGTTAAGCCAAACAGAGAAGGACAGAGTTCAAATTGGGCCAGGCCCTGGGCACTCCCATCTTTGCCATCATTTATAGTTTTTAGTTATTTGTAACGCCATGGATTTGGGGGGAAAAGGAATTGTAAAACTTAAATCAACTAAAATGACCTTTTTTCCCTCTCCTGCCAAGTCCCACTCATTATTCAATGTTCAGTTCAAGCTCCACATCCTCCTCAAAGGACCCATGGTTCTCCCTCCTCTCTAACCTAAAGGGGCCGCAAATCAAGTAGTTCAGAATTTCATTTTCAAAAGAGGAAATTACAGCCTGCAGAAGTTATAGGACTTGACTACATTGCTATTAAGTGACAAAGACGATTCTCGAGTCCAGGTCCAGTATACTTTCTACTCAATCAGGCTGTTTCATGTAATAATGCAGAAATGCTCATGATGTATAGATATTTTCTGAGGTCCCATTCCTAAAATTCCAGTCCAACCTCCCAGTGCAAACATCCTCCATGGCATATTCTTGGGAAACTGTTTTCAGTGTCTGCATAAATTAATTAAAAGTGAGGGACAGCCCAGCCGGGCGTGGCTCAGCGGTTGAGGGTCGACCTAGGATCCAGGCGATTGGGGTTGGATTCCCGGTCAGGGCACATGCCAGGGTTGCGGGCTCGATCAATGACTCTCTCATCATTGATGTTTCTGTCTCTCTCTCCCCCTCTCCTTTCCTCTCTCTGAAATCAATAAAGATGATATTAAAAAAAAAAAAATTAAAAAAAATAAAATAAAAAATAAAAGTGAGGGACAAAGAATTACAAATTATGTTATTCCTTTTTGAGATGGATCTTTTATAAGTCTTCATAATTTACCCCTTACTGAAATTTGCTTCCTCCAAATGTCTACTTATTAATCTTAGCTCTGCCTTTTGGGACTTAAAATAAAAAAAAATCAAAGAACTCTTCATATATTTGAAAAGCACTCTCATGCTCTTCCTCTAGATCACTGACTTAAACTATGTACACATTTAGCATTTATTCAATTTTTCTTACCTATTAAAAACAGAACACAAAAAAGTTAAAACAGTAGTCAGGGCAGAGAGTCTTGCATTAATTGGCCTTCTAGCTCTGGTCTAAATACACTATGTAGATATTTAACTTAACATCTTAAGATGAATCATCTGAACGTCTAACAGACATTCCAAACTTAACATGTCCAAAACTGATCACTCTTGTTTCCTAAACCTTCTCCATCTGCAGACTTTCCCATCTTAGTAGATGGCATTCCCATTCTTCTTTCTGGTTACTCATCTAAAAATCTTGGGAGTCATTCTTATTTCCTCTTTTTCTTTTCTATCACACATCTAAAAAGAGTCAGGAGCCCTACCCGGTTTTGCTCAGTGGTTAGAGCGTCAGCCCAGGTTCAATTCTGGCCAAGGGCACGTACCTCAGTTGCAAGCTCAGTCAGAGTATGTGGGGAGGCAATCAATCAATATGTCTCTCTCACACTGATGTTTCTCCCCTACCCCCCCAAAAAGCAATGGAAAAAATATCCTTGAGTGAGGATTTAAAAAAAAGTCAGGAATTACTGTTAAGTCTTCCTTCAAAACATATCCAAGATCCAACTGCTTTTCACCTCTTCCAATACCATCACCCTAGCCTGAGTCAGCACTCTCTCTCACTTGGATCACTACAATACCCTTCTATTAGTCTCCTTGTTTCAACCACTGCTTCCTCCACACACTCTGATCTCAACAAAGAAGGAAAAGTAACGCTTTTAAAATTAAAGCGTGATATCACATTTATCTCTCTGAAACCTTCCAATAGTTTCCCAATCCAGACAAAATAAGAGCCCCTGTCTTCACAAAGTCTCACACCCTCTGCCCTCACTTACCTCTGGCTTAATCTACTACTATGCTATACCCCTCCCACCCCCCCACACCCCCCAAGTCCAGCCACAGTGGCCTTCCTGCAGATCCTCACACACAACAGGCAGGCTCTGCCACCAGATGGTGACAGGGCTAACCCTCTTTAAGTCTGTTTAAATGTCATCTTCTCAAAAGATCTAACGTGACTACCCTATTTAAAACTGTAACCTGTCCCCTTTCTCTTTATTTTTCCATACCAATTATCAGCTTCTAACATGCCATATTAATTCATTTATTTATGTTTTAGCATCTGTCTCCCTTGACTACAGTGAGCTTCCCAACAGCAGGGATGGTTTTTTGTTCACTAGGTATCTCAAGCTCCTAGAACAGTGCCCAGGACATTAGAGACATTCAATAATTATTTGTTGTATGAAACTATTGTTTGAAAGGACCTCTGCCTCCTCTTTTCTTTGGCACACTGTAGAGAAAGTATTAACTATCCTAAAAATAGGTATACAAATTTATTTCCAGCATGAACCGAGTGGATGCAACCTGAAAGATAATGACATTATATAAACAAGAAAATGGTAAGGAGCCAGGAAAAAGGAATTCCACAAATAAGTAAAACAATTGATTGCCTTCTGCTGTGAGACAACTTGCAAAAGGCAAATGTAGAAACATTTCATGGATCAAATTATAGTCTATACACTAAAAATGAAGTCCTATTGGGTAATAAATGGTATTTTTATTTGAATAAAATCACAAAATACAACTTGAAAAACAATTATTGGCCCTAAGCCCTTCATGAAGGAATGTCCTGAATGCAGAAGGGCCTCTTAAATTTCCTAATGACAAACATATTAAGTAAAGTTACCTATAAATAAGGTGGAAGCCTCGACACCTAATACCATCAGTACTCATCTACCAATACTTAAGGGAGAACTCCGCTTCATTATTGGGTTGGCTAGGACTCTGATTTGATTAGCAACACAAACTTCATTATCCTTTCTATGATTGCTTCCAATACTGGCTCACTATTGAAATTCTGAAGTTTAAGCTTCAAAAATAAACTCCTAAATTTCAAGCTGGCTCAAAACATATCCAACCCCATTTTAATAAGTCATAGAACACCACCATTCCTTATTGTTGACTAAAATAAAAATTAAAAACATTAAAAATAAAGCCCCCAAACCCCAATCTCCAGAACTCATTTAATTCTAAAAATTAGATCTCTGCAAACTTTAAAGTTGTTTATCATTCAGCACACTATTTAAAACTATTTTCAATTTCTTAGTTTGGAACATTAAAATAATGTCCTTGGGAGCAAACCAAACCAATTTTAACATTTAAAATATTATGTGTACAATTTGCAACAAAGGAGATTACAACCATTCTCTTATAATATGACAATACTCGGAAGCATATTCTTCAGTCAGGTAAGGTAAAGGTCTTCTCTTGCCCAATAAATCTGACATCTTGTTACCATGAAATTGTATTCTGGATAATTTGGTTGCAAGAAGTTCCCTTGAGACTTCCTGACAATAAAAGTTTATTAGTATCTCCTGTATTAACCTAAATACTTTTCTCCTATACATGAATGTAATAAGAAATTACATTTACTGTATTACTGTAATGTGACTGGTACAAGGTATTAAGATGACTCATTCAAAAGTGACAGTCTACAAGAGTGAATGTTCTCATAACTCTGAATGAGTGACCTCATGGACCTTATTCTATAATTTCACTAGTATATAAGTGGCTTCACTTTTTCTTTAGAAAATGACAAGACCCATTGTCTTGACATTTTCCCTATAGATCTGTTTGCAATAAGCATGATAATTGATAACATTCACTCCTATAAAAGCAACACAAACTTAAGATTTTTATCATTTATGAAGAAAATTCATGCAGGGCACAAACTTTGTATGATCATGACTACTGCTCCAGAGCCTGGCAACTTCAGATACTTAATAAATATTCATTTACTAAATGAGTAGTGCTTGCAAATAAAACCCAACTATTTCTGTTAGAGAATCCAGTATTTGGTAAAGACCTCTGCTTAAATTAAATTATAAGTGCAATATAATTTGTAGACTTATAAATTTAATTATAGTCAGAAAAAAAATTTATTCTAAATTAAATGTTTCAATAAATAACAAATATCTCAACAATAATGCCAATAACTATAACAAAAATACTTGGAAAGTAGCACTTTTTTTAAGAATTAAGAAAACAAGTCAAGAGCCAATTCTCATAGAACTTAGTTTAAAAATCCCTTAATATCAAAATACAGCAAAGCTAGTAATTTTTAAAATAATTTTCAGTAAAAATGTGTCTGTTTGTTAGTTATCAGTCTAATTACCTTAGTTCTCTTCTTAGTAATAAAAGTTGCAGAGATTCAATTAAAGCCTTTCAGTTTTGAGGTAACTGAGGCTAAAGAAAAGGTAGGGATTATCTCACTGAGTTATTACTGATGTTAGAGGACAACTCAAAAGTAGTTCTGTTTACTTTGTTAACAAGTTAGGACTTAACTCTCCTCATGACTTCATCATAACTTATTTTTAAAATGTAAAGATACACAAATTAATTTCTCATTCTATTAAAATAATCTACTAAACTGTAACGATGTTTTCATTCACACTGTTTATACTGAATATAAAAGACATCAATCAGCTGCCCAAATATTTGAACAAGGCAAAAAGGATGGTTTAGGGAAGAAATTACAACAGAAAAGATGTCGGAAATGTGATGATAAAACCTTACCTTATCATATTGGCATACAACAACATTTTCTGTATCAAAGAGTTCCTGTCCTTCCTCATCACTCACATCATCTTCACTATTGAGGGGCTCCTACAAATAGAAAGGGAGAGTTTATTTCTTTCATACTTCATGCATTATTGGAAAAGGGCAGTTGGCATTTTACTGGAAAGTTGAAGACGTGCACGCCTTAGGACCTAGCAATTCAGTGTTTAGATATAACACCTAGATAAACCCTTGCGTATGTGCCCCCAGATGACACACACTAGAATATTTTATAACTGTAATAGTAAACAGGTAGACACAACCCTAATGCCATCACATCAGAAAAATAAATAGATTATGGTACATTCAACAATGAAAATAATTACAGGTATATGAACCTCAGGGGAAAAACCCAAAAACTTCCTGACTAATAATCCTTCTTCCATTTATAAGTATGCAAAACTAAACAATATGCTCTTCAGGAATATAAATGCATATGGTAAAATGTAAGGGAAGTTAATGATAAACGCACGGTTCATGGGCATGGTTATTACTCTGATGACAAAAGGAAGAGGACTGGGGAGAGGGGACTTTAAGTAATGGGATTTTTTTAACTGGATGTGGACACTGGGTGTTTATATTTTAAAATATTTTTAACTCATTTGTATCTATTCAATATTTAATAAAAATAGTATTTTAAAAAATATATTACTTAGTTTAGAACTTTGTACTGAGATAAGCAAGAAGATTACATCTGAGGCTGAAAAAGGCAATTAACAATTAAAATTGTGGTAAGACAAATATCTTGAACACAAGTAAATAAGCTGGAACACTGAGGAAAACAAAGATTTATATGCTTCTAATGTATAACTAAAGACAAATAAGAGCCCTAGCTGTTTTTGCTCAGTGGTTAGAGCGTGTTGGCCCTCGAACTGAAGGGCCCCGGGTTCAATTGTGGCCAAGGGCACATACGTCGGTTGCAGGCTCGATCCCTGGCCCTGGTTGGGGCGCGTGCAAGAGACAACCAATCATGTGCCTCCCCCACCCTCCACTCTCAGAAAAGCAATGGAAAAAATACCCTCAGGTGAGGATTAAAAAAAAAAAAGATAAAGAAGAAAGAATGTTCAACTGAGGACAGACACTAAGAGTAGATTAGGTTATCAATGGAAATGGTATGGCATATGGACCAAAAGGAGATTCTGAAAAATATCTGTCACATTTAGCTTTTTTCTCAAGTTTCCTCTCTTCCCAAATGTTGCTGCCCCTTTAATTACTGAAGCAAAAGGTTAACCACATCTATCTGTTCTACCAATGTCTTATGTTTAAGCCTAATCATGACTTCATAAGCCAAAGAATTAGAATTACTTGCACTGTCTCCACCATCTTTATAAATACAACTTAATTTGGTATATACATTCATTTTTATTAACAGCTTTATGCACAATATTTTATGAAAATAAATGCAACCAGAACAATCGAATAACCTTATTAAGTTAGAACAATCTAACTCTATATTTAAAATCCTACATTGTATGGCACCCTGACAGCCTCTGAAAAAATAGGATATAATTCAAGTTTGGCACCAAGTAAAGAAAGAAATGACTAAGTAGCTTCTCATTTCAAGTCTTTTACTAGAAACTTACCTCTTCTACCTGCCCGTCTTCAGCTCCATCTTTCTCTTTGTCTTCCTCCTCATCATCATCATAGTCTTCTTCTTCTTCTTCATCTTCTTCAGATGATGTATCCCCAGTTCCATCAACTTGTAACACCAACGGAGCCTGCTGCTGAGTAGGCTGGGCCTGTGGTTGCTGTTGGCCAGTTGCAGTTATCTGTGCTTGTGCTGGTGTAGGTGCCGCCACTGTTGTAGGTATAACTTGAGTCTTATTTCCTGTAAATAAGATTTGCTGAGGCTGGATAATGACACCTGTCTGTGGTGAAATCCCTCCAGGAAGAGGAGCTAGTACCTAAGGAAAAGAAAGCCAAACATTAGGAGCTAGCTAAAAGGATCAAGGAGTTGTTTCATTACTTGATAACACAAAAGTAGTCCCAAATGCTGAAGAAACACCAAAAATGGCCATATCCCATACACAGTTAAAACTAGAAAGCACAAAGAAATGTTTTAACTAGTGTACTGATCCACTAAATTTCCATTTTACGATTCAAATTTCTATGAAAAGAAGATTTTTCTGAAGATAACTGCTTCACTTGTTAAGCACTTGCTATGAATATGCCAGATTCCAGGCCAAAAGTTACACAAGTTAATATTTATTTTCTTGGTGAATGGAGAGGTTTAGTAACTTTCTAAGCTTATAGTCACCAAAAGACAAAATGTGAACCTAGGCTTTCTACTTCTGCTCTTATTATGATGCTACACTGCCTCTCTATGAAGAACCCTGCATGAAAATCTGAACTTCTGAGTACTTATAACTATAGTTAATAAATAAAAAGCAGCCAAGCCAGTGTGTCTCAGTGGTTGAGCATCGACCCCATGCACCAAGAGGTCACCGGGCCTGATTCCAGGTCAGAACACATGCCCAGGTTGCAGGCTCGATCCCCAGTAGGGGGCATGCAGGAGGCAGCTGATCGATGTTGATGTTTCTCTCTCTCCCTCTCCCTTCCTCTCTGAATTTAATAAAAACATATTTTAAAAAAAATAAAATAAAAAGCAGGTAACTCCTAGTGATAAATAAAAAAGCACTGAATGGCAACTACTTGCTATTAGGTTCAAAGAATGCAAAAGTAATGAGATAGTATTTCCCTTAAGAAATGTACAGATTAGTGGTGCAATAGACAAAAAATAACTAAAAAAGATAGAAGACATAACAGAAGTATGATACGGTGTTATGAGAACACCAGACAGGTTACTAAATTCAGCTTGGGGATCAAGGCATGGTCGGAGAAGCCTTCTTACTAGGTAATTTCTGAGTGTCCATTTGTGCTTTGGGAGATTAGCCAGGCTTGTCTGTTTGGTTTGTTTGGTGGGGATAGAGGGCATTGCTAGAAGGCCAAAGGCAGCATTCTAAATAAAACAACAACATCAAGTGAAACCCAAAAGGAACAGCAGGACAAAATTTGGAAAGCTGTAAATAGGCTGGATTAATGCTCCTCCTCTGATCTTACTGCTATCATTGTACTATTATGTTGATATTGTCTGTTTATTGTCTGTCTCTATTTTCAAAGTACCTAAATTCCTCAAGAAAATAACAACTTCTCTTTCATCTTTGTCCTCACAGTAATAACAGCAAACAAGTAGGTGATTTGTTAACTAATCTAAGCAGCAGCTGAAGCAGATAATAACTGGAAGTATGGCAAAAAATAAACCTGAAGACATCAAAAAAACAAGAGCCCCAAGAAATCTAATGAACCATGCTGAGGAGTGGACTTTTTCTAACAGGCAATGTTATTAAAAGATTCTCAGATTTTTTTAGAACAATGACTATAAATATAAAGTGGCATAGTCAGGTTAAGAGGACACAAAATTGGAAGCAGAGAAATTAAGAGGATATACAGTATTTTAAGTGAGAAATTATAAGAGCCTGAACTAAGAAAATAACAAGAGTCTGAGAAAATTAGTTTTAAGCATATTAAGGAACTGTAAATATGTTAAAATTGCAGTCTGAAAAGAAGGAAGTATAAAGAATTGGTAAAACTTCATGGTACTTTGGATATTGGAGGTAAGGGAAAGAGAGGATTCCACACACTTCCTTCCAGAAAATACCTAAGTATCATGAAACTAGACTCATGCCTGTCTTGTTCACCCCTAACTCTTCAGTCCCGTGCAGAAATCCTCCTATACAGCCACACAGTAAAGGCTGGTTGAATGAATGCTGAGTAACGAGCTTAGGGGCTGGACGGAGAGGGGTGAGTAGGGATTAACATCAATTTAGTCTTAAACACACCAAACATAAATTAAGCTGTGAGCTAGACAAGAATTTAGAATAACAAGGTGTATAGTACTCAAGAAGAATCTAACAATTTGTGTAAATAAAGCCATAAAAAAGGGAAGAAAACCACCCAGGGAATTCATACAGAAGAAGGAAAAAGAGTCCCACACTGATGACAACTTCAAACTCTTTTACCTGCTGAATAACAGGAGCCTGTACTCCACCAGGCTGCATCTGTGGTATCACCTGTTGCTGCAGAACCACGGACTGCTGAGGCTGAAAGATGTACTGAGCACCGTTGGCTGCTCTGACCACTTGAAGAAGCTGGCCTAAAGCAAAAAGTATATATTCCAAGTTACCATCTCAAATGAATGAATTCATAGTGAATGTCTAACCACCAAAGGCCCTAGAAATGGTCAAGTCAAAAGTCTAACAGTTTTAAGGGCTGTCATCTATACAGAGTAAACTGCAATCCTTAACTACTCTTGACTTCCATCCGTGTTCAAATACACTGCCTAAAATGTTTTATTTTCCTTATTTATCATTCTTACAAAGCTGTCTTACAACAAAGTTTTAACAACAGATTATGGGAGTTGATTAAAAGCTTACATTGTCTTTGCTAACATGTTAAGAATCATGAGAGAGCAATACGTCAGATCATACATTTCAGGGGCTGTTCATTTTTAAAGCTTTAAAAAAATAAAAGTATAATAATTGATTAATATTTTTAATCAAAGTACCATAGTACTTAGCGTCCAAATTTTTTAAAACAATAAAGGTTTGCTGAACCAATTATCACTGACACATAACATTAATTGTATGACCGGCTTATACATATAGAACTGTGTCGCGCTTATATGTTGTTTTAAACAACCCAGAATCTTGAATTAATTAAAAAGTGAACAATTATATTTTATTAAAATATGTACCAAGGTAAGCCCCTAGTTTGTTCTTCACAAATTTAGAAATTAGCAAAACAATGAGAAATTATATAATTAAAATTACAGAGAAAATACTTAAAATCCATGTAAATTTATCAAACATTAAAATGCCAAAATCCCAGTAAATTGTGTCAGTCTATACAGAGATACGATGTAAAACAGTACACAATAAACTTAATCTTAAGATACTATGAGGATTGTTGTTTGATATCACAAACTAGTTCTAATGACTCAAGTTTAACTTATTTGGCAGGTTAAATGTTTTTATCAAAAAATTAAGTATAGAAGCATTTCTAAACAATTATACTTCATTCAATAATAGAATTCTCATTCATAGATCAAAAGCTCAAGTGCAATTCTCATCTCTACTGAGTCCTCAGCAATAATTACAATTTATGTGCTATAGATAGCCCTCGAATAATCTTATTTTAATAACCTAAGCCAAATGGTAAAAGAAATATAAAGATTTTCTGTCTTCCAATGAAGACAAAACAAAGGCTAGATGGTACAATTTTCTTAGTTAGACATATACGATGGTTCCATTTTTTCTAATTACCTGAATTTGTTAATATCTGTTGAACAGGAGTCACACCTGCAGGGAGTGCCAAGGTAGCAGCTGTAGCAGCAGCACTCTGAAAAAACAAAGGGGGAAAAAATCAAAACCACCTATATGCATAACAGGACCTCAGTTTACATCTCGTGTATTTTAACAGTATTTAAAATTTATCATTTAGTATTTATTAAAATGAAAAGTTCTAACAGTAAAACTAAATCCCATTTTATAAAATGGTACAATAAAGACAACCTAACCTAAATGCCCTACCTAATTATTTCAAGCAATTAAGTAAAATATAATGGTTTGTTTTTCCCCCAAGAATGTGCTCTAAAAAAATCTCATCCACACTAATAATGCCGTACAATATATGAAATATCCATTCCATTATTTCCTTTCCTACTGATTCCTTACCCCCAAAACCTTATTGCAATTTAACATACTTGAGGCAAAATTGTAAATATCTTTATTTTAGAAATTTTAATATTTTTAACTTGTACTAGAATCAACAGGTCTGTATAGAAAACCTTGTCAGAAGACTGCACTTTTGAGTATAGCTGGTAATTCTAAGATGCCATAAGGTGACAACGCCGGCATTGTATCTAGGTAAAACAAACTAATAGTTTTTATTCATATTAAAATACCTTACAATCTTAAAAAACTCACAAACCTTTTAACTTATACATTTTAAAACAGAGTTAGTATCTGACATTTAAGTTACAAAAATATACATGGGCCCTGTCCGGGTGGCTCAGTTGGTTTGGAGCGTTGTCCTATACACCAAAAGACTGCAGGTTCAATTCTTGGCCAGGGCTATACCTAGATTGCAGGTTCAGTCCCCAATTGGGGCACGTGTGCGAGGCAACCAATCAATGTTTCTCTCTCACATTGATGTTTCTCTCTTTCTCTCTCCGTCTTTCTCTCTTTAAAAAAAAAAAATCCATAAAAACATATACTCTGAGTTTCCAGGATAAATCCTTGATTTACTTGCTCCTGGAGACGTCTTCCCTTCCTTCAAAAGAATCACACCACAGTCTTACTGTTTTTTAATTCTATGCTCAAAGCATTTCTATGTATCTCACTATATACATAGGTAGTTTTCCCCTCCTCCCTCAATCTTTTTTAAGGTATCAAGCCTTCATATAACTCAATCTAATCTATACATTTTTCAGGAACACTTCTATTTGAATAAGCTTCAAGAAATAAACAGAACTGTGCTTAGGAGATGCTAACACGGAAGTCAACAAAATTTGGAAAATTACACTCAAATAGGTTAATGATACAACTACTATCTAGTCTAGGCTCTAGGTATAGTTTTCCAAGAAAATATGCTTGTTGTTGCCACTTGACAGGCCTAGGTAATTTTGACATCTTTTTTTTTAAATATATCTTTATTGATTTCAGAGAGAGGAAAGGAGAGGGAAAGAGAGAGACAGAAACATCAATGATGAGAGAGTCATTGATTGGCTGCCTCCTGCACGCCCCCGACTGGGGATCGAGCCCGCAACCTGGGCATGTGCCTTGACCAGGAATAGAACCCCAATCACCTGGATCCTAGGATCCTGGAACCTCAACCGCTGAGCCACGCCCGGCTGGGCAATTTTGACATCTTAAGCCTGAAATTCCCACTGGTTCCCCAGAATCCAGCAATAGCCCTCCAGGCTCTGTTTATGAAATACAGGACACCCAATTTCAAATAAATCTGGCCTGTAAAGGCAAACAAAAGGTAATCTACATTTCAGGAGCTTAACCACTTATTGAGAAATATTACTTAGAAATATTAATTTCCTATAATTAATATTTTATAAGGATAATATATCTCCCTTTATGGGCAAATTGACATAGTGGTTTCTATATAGGACATGACAGAATCACCATCTGCACACACCTCTGCACATTCAAGTTGCTACTAATAAGTATCTGCTGAGTGAGGTACCATACAGATACTATCTTTTATCGATGTCTGCCAAAAATTTCTTCTTGCATTTTATGAAATAGCCCTACTATAATTAATGCATTAGAGTAATCATTTCATTAAGAAACTTACAAAACTGATTTGATATAAAGTACTATTTTCTAGTTCCTTGAAATAGGCCTCTACCTAATATCACTATCCTATATAATTATAAAATTACATGATTTTTATTTATGTTCATTTTCAAAGCATACAGAGCTATTAAAAAATCAAAACTGTTTTAATGGATATCTCTAAATCAGAAATAATTATATAAAAACACAAAAACTTTTATTTGTAAACAGCTTATACTGATGTTTCAGAACATGTGAAATACATGGAGCAAACTATGAAAACATCAAGTAAAATGTGGAAATACACATGAATACTAATACATTTTACTGATTGAAGTTTCTGACCTCTGATCTGTTAAATAAATATGCTCTTTAGAATCAAGGAGATGTAACAAATAAGTAAGAGATAGGCTACTGACTTTGCCTAGGTCTCTCTAAACACATTCTCTCCCACAACACTTAAAATTCTTCAAAACTGGATGGGCCTATACTATACTACAAGTGATTTTACCAAACTTGTTTTAAAATGACACAAGTTATTCTCTAGGAAACAGTCCCAACAGTACCAACTGCAATATGAATCCTACAGTGAGACATTTATTTTTAAGAGTGAAGGTTAAAAAGGAATGAGGAGCCTTAGATTCGAAATAAAAATTTTTGAATATTAAAACTTCTTGTGAGAAACACTAGGCATGGGTATTTGTGATTTTCATACAAAAGAACTGATTCCAGCAACTTGAACTGAAAACACAAATAGAGATCCCTGATTTTTTTGAGAATTTTAAAATTTCAATTTCTACTTCCATGTAAAATTTGCACTTCTGCCCAACTATTAATTTGTAAGGCTGGTATACATAAAGAAGTCATTTGTCTAGTAGGTGAGCCCTGCTTCTTGTCTGGCTATAAATCATGAATGAGTTCTGAGATTCACTGCTCATCACTCACCAAATATAAGTGATTTTTTTAAATATTGCTTTTTTTCTTTAAAAAACAAACTGTACCTGAAAAAAACCCTCATTGCTGGCACTAGGTTAAGAGATCTTTTTAAAAATAATGATTCTTACCTTTAAATAAAAGATTTGGCTGAAATGAAGAATAAAATGTCAGAGCTGATATACCACTAACAGTCTATAAATTTAAAATAGAACAAAGAAAAGCTATTTATGAGAAAGTGCTAGAACAAATATTATATACACTAAGTAAAATTTGAAGACTTGACTATCTTTGAAGTTCAGTGGATATCCCTTAGAAATATCTAAAGTCTAATGTATAATAAATACAACTGGTTAAAATGCGTTTTAAATATATTTTTATTTATCTCAGGTAGAGAGGAAGGGAGAGGAAGAGAGAGATAGAAACATCAATGATTAGGGAGTCACTGATCAGCTGCCTCCTGCACACCCCCTGCTGGGGATCGAGCCCACAATCCAGGCATGTGCCTTGACTGGGAATTGAACCTCGATCTCCTGGATCATAGGTCAATGCTCAACTGCTGAGCCGTGCCGGCTGGGCTAAAATGCATTTTAAAGTAGCAATTTATGTATTTTAATAAAACTTATTAGGCTATGCTATCATTAAATCTTGGCAAATTTTTTTAAGTGTTTGATCTTAAAAACAGTTAAACTGAAGTACTTGCACATTTTTTCAAAGTTGTTAATCCTTAGCATTCCTGACCTCTTGCAATTAATAGATCTTTTGCAAATGAACTATGCTTGGCAAAATATGTTTGGTAGGTCCCCTAAACCTCTTTTCCAAAAATAGCAGGGACTGAAATAGCTTCCACAAAGTGTCATTCTTTTTGGTATTTTCAACAGAAAATTGCATGATTTTTATGAACCTCAATGTCTTAGTATCAAGCTAAACTTTAGATTTGCTTCTAAATCCAACATTTAGGAAATCAAATAAAACAGTCATTTTGCTTAAGCCCTGAATAAACTTTGCTAATACACAATCTACCTAGCTATAATCACAATTTCAGTTAGAATAAATTTAGCCAAACACAGTGCTATGTTCTGAATCTTACCATGTTTGATGCATTCATATGCTGTATCAGCTTAGAATCAGGAACAATAACTTGGGGTGCTGCAGCTATTAAAAACAGAAGCACACATGCAAACAAGGAACCATGAGGCCAATTCATGATCGTAAAAATGCCAGACAAGGCTGAAAACTTTTTTCATGCTTGCCACATTTTCTTCATTCAATTATACTCAACCATCTGATCTTAGAATGTTATAAATTTCTATGGTGAAAAACAGCTATGAAAATACACACCTTCTACTGGGAAACATCAATTAAAAAAAAGATTTGAGTAACTATACCTAAGGACTCAAGGAAACCTGGGAACAAGAAGCAGTGAGATAGATACCTATTACCTAAACATTATATACATTTCTGTGCATTCTTAAACTGGAAATTGTCTTGCTAACTTAACATTAATAATTTTATTGACATAATATTACTGTTGGCGTGAGTTATTAACCCATTAAAAGTGAGCTCAAAAAGTTAAAACTAGGTGTGTTTTTTAAATCTACACAGCCCTTTTCTCTCAATTTGACAGTGGCCAGACTCTTGCTTCCATCAACTTCTGAAAAATACAAATCAAAAATAATGGCAACATTACTTAAATGTAAAAGGAATTAAGTGTTTGATTCCGCAAATTTCAGAGAATAAACAGATAATCCCATTATCCTAATATTCTCTGAGTGAAGAAAATCAAATTTTAATTTATGATGACCTAAAATCCTAGTGCCAGGCCTGAAGGCAATAGGAGGAACAGTCATCAAAACAGATTAAAAGGATAACATTATTTGATGCAAGGTATAAAATAAAAACAAATATTAGAAGCCTTATTTGATATAAACAACAAAATAACCAAAATAGACATTTCTACTGTGCATCACCAGCTATATACTCTCAAATGAGGCAAATAGGTAACTAAACAGTTACCCTTAAAATAATCTTTTCATCTACCTTCATTGCCCTCTCCAATAAGATTTACAAAACTCGAATGCCCAGGAAGTTCTGTAACTGAATACAGTAGTCCGCCCGTATTTGCAGGGAGATACGATCTGGTAACCGAGAGGGCTACTACATATACAGATATACGACATGGATCACTGGATTAGGAATGATTCATGTCCAGACAGGCTGAAGCAGGACAGCTCGAGATTTCGTCATGCTTCTCAGATCGGCACACAATTTAAGACTTGTGAGCTATTTACTTCTGGAATTTTCCATTTAATATTTTCAAACCACAGCTGACCAGAGGTAACTGAAACTGTGAAAAGCAGCACTGCTTATAACGGAGGACTACTCTAGGTGTTTTGTCATGACATAAATACTTACTATATGTAACGAATCAAACTTCTTAGCCTTTTCAGGGCCCAGATATTCCTCAGCTTTGAAATGTTGTAGGAGCTACTTCATAAAGCCTTTGTAAGGCTTCAATGAAACAAAACCTATAAAACGACTTGCCGAGTACAAAGCAGTATGGACAGTCTTTAAATACTTGTAATACAAATACAAGTAATGTAAATTAAGATGTGTTATATATCCACTCTTCACTTAAAAGAAATCTAATTCAATTTAGACTTACATAAATTACTAGGGAACTGCAATTTCAGATTGCCAAAGAATAGTTACAAAAATCCTCCAATGTTTAAGATATATTCATAAAGACTAAACTCAAATATGTCTTTGAAGGAACAAATCAATGTCATAAAGAAAGCAGACAGTGATTTTACTATATAAAACAATGAAACACTTACTAAATAAATCTTTATAGATCTGACTTATTTTAGGAAATCCACCATTATGTAGCCTTTTCAAAAGAAAGTATCAATACACTTATCTGAATATGTTAGGCTGTCAACTAGTGACTTACTTATTTATCATTACTATACAAACAGGATCCACATTTTATACAAATTTGTATGTTAATACAAACACATATACCCACCTTAACCAATAGAAAAAAGAAACCCAGAGTATTTCTCTTCTTTGAAAATGACAAATTTCATTTTGAAGTTGTAAGAAAACATATCCAGCCTCACCTTGCTGAGACGCAGGAATAAGGACCTGCTGAGTCTGCGCTTGCTGAGGTACCGTAGGCTGCGGTTGAGCTTGCTGGTGGTGGTGGTGATGGTGATGCTGCTGCTGCTGGGTTTGATGCTGCTGCTGAACTTGCAATAAAAGCTGCTGCTCTTCTGAATGAAATCCATCTACTGCCCTAGACTGCATTAGTTTATTCTCCCATAGCTAAGACAAAGAACATTAAAGATTTCTAAGTGAAAGTCAGGGAAGATAACTCCAGACATATGGACATAACATGATTTGTTTATTTATTAGTTTGTTTATAAAATCATTCCATCTTCAAAACTGATATAACCACAACAAGCAACCAATCTCTAATTCTTACCCAAGTGTATGCAATAATAAAAACTAATTTTCTAAGTATCTAACTTCATTTTTGCTACGTTAGAGTACTAAAGAATTTTTTGTTTCATTTTGTATCTTCAATAAACTTTTACAGTAATTCCTTAGTTATTTACTATAGGCAGATTTTCATATAAGCAAATTTTTAGTAATCAAAGAAAACCCTTTTTTATACAAAATCTATTATTAACTATTTTTATGGAAATCTTTCCTTAATACAATGTTTTCTAACTTTTAAATAACATACAAAACATATACACATCCTCTCTTGATCTGATCAATGAGAAACATTACAGAGGCAATCCTCAAATTAGAAAAGCCCAAGTTTCCATCTGTCCAATCCTACATAAGGGAAAAAAACCCAAAAATGCCTAATGCTTTTAGAGGTATTCTCAACCCTCCACACTTCAACTTCCCTCCCCCTTCCATTATGACAAGGACTGACAATCCTTTTCTGCTTAGCCACTTCTGTTTTTCTCATTGCACCCTAAGAGAATTTCTGTGACAAGGGGGAAAAATCAGAAGTGGGCAAAAGGAAGAAGGAGAAGAAAATATTTACAACTATTTCAACCTTCTCCCTAACACGTTCCTTCTCCACCAATGGGTGTTCAATCTAGGGCCTTAACCCTTATAAGAAATTGCCAAAGAAAGCCACAAACTAGCCCTGGCCAGGTAGCTCAGTTGGTCAGAGCACTGTACCAATATCCCAAGGTTGTGGGTTCAATCTCTGGTCAGGACACATATAAGAATTGACTAATGAATGCATAAATAAGTGGAACAACAAATCAATGTTTCTCTCTCTCAAATCAATAAATAAAAAAAGTCACAAACTGTTCCTTAAACATAAATAAAACTTAATTCATTTCTGTACACAAGGATCTATATATACTTTGTTTTCTCCCCCAGAATCTAATCTTGAGATTTACCTAAATCACCTGAGGCTTCTCTCAGGCCCTTCAAAAAGCTCCCTTTGCCATACTTACGGGGATTTTTATAATCTCTTGACACCTCCACCTGGTTCTAGATTTGTATCTACCTGCTACTAACAATTCCAGTATATCTCTAATGACTTAATAAAAAAGTAAACTAAAGGTCAATTTCCCAGAGCAACCATTCCCCTAGCAGGTTCAGTATTTAGCGTTGCCTGAAGACTAAATACATGAGAGGATAACACTATCTCATGAGTTGTTGTGAGGCCTAAATAAGATACCTATGTAAAACATTTATCACAGTCTAGCATAAAGTCAGTGATTAATAAATGTTAATTATTATAATTACAGTTATGGTAATATTATAGCATTACACCAGAAGTCGGGAACCCAGTTAGTTCTGGTTTGGCCACTAATTGGCTTTGTGGACAAATAATTGATCTTTCTTGGGCATTTTCCTCATCAAAAAGAGAACAAGTTGACTTAGATTATACTTCTAAACTCATTTCCAGCTAATAAATCTAAGTCTCTGCAAATCCCAGACTAAAAACAGCAAGGGTTGTTCCTAGGGTTATAAAGGACTACTTTTTGAGAGCCCATGTTGTGCCTGGTTCATCTCTGTAAAGCACACAGTACCAAACAGGCACTTAATGAGTTCCATAAAACCTAGCTTTTGTCCCACTGGTGTAGCTCAGTTGGTTCAATGTCGTCCTATGCACGGAAATGTTGCCAGTTTGATTCCTAGTCAAGGCACATGCCTCAATTGCAGGTTCAATCCCTGGTCGGGGCACATACAGAAGGCAACCGATCAATGTTTCTCTCTTACACATCGATGTTTGTTTTCCTCCCCCCCGCCCCCACTCCCCAAGCATGTCAAGTGAGGATTAAAAAAAAACAACCCAAAAACAAAAAACCTGGCCTCTTGTGAGCCAAAAATTAAGGTGAAAAAAATGTACTAATTGCTTTAAGAAACATTTTCTAAATTTAATGCTCAATTTTATCACCTCCAATTGGTCTACCACTGCAATATGACCCATCTCATGAAGCATCCATGGTAACGGCAAATTCTAAATGAATTACATATTATGTACTGCTAAGTGCTGGATACCACCACTCACCTGACCTTCCAAGTCAAAGACCAATGAGTCAGAATCCACCCCAAATCCCCATGATTACTGTCAATTTCTCTTCCGAAGCACTGTTCCACTCTACCCCTGTAATTATGGCCCTGGTTCAAGTCCTTTCCTCCCGTGGCACTACTGCAAAGTAATGACTGAGCTCACTGAGCGCCCCACATCAAGTAACACATTCTAAAAGTTATTATTGAGTATGTCCCATATGCTAGACACTGTTAGTGGCATTGAGAACAGAGTATGAACAAGTCTAACAAAAATCCTTGTTCTCGTGGAAATCTGTCCTTCCAATCAATCTTCTACAAATCAGTGACCCTCAAATGCAATCCTGGGGCCAACAGCATCAGCATCACCTAAGAACTTGTTAGACATGCTAATTCTCAGGTATCACAGAGACCTACTGAATCAGCAACTCTAGGGGTGGAGTCAGTAATCTCTTTTAATAACCAGTCCAGGTTATTCTGATGCAAGCTAAAGTGAGAATCGCTGCTTTAAAATCTAAACCAATGCTTTCCAAACTGCAGATTACAACCCTTTAATGGATTATTAAAAGCGAATTTGGATTTTTTTTGCAAATGCAATCAAATAAAAATATCAGACTGTACGCTTATCAAGTCAGACTCTCTGGAACAGTAGTCCAAAAATCTGCCTATTAACTAGCACCCCAGATAATCCTTCTCGCTCTAAAGACCAAGCTTCACATGGTATATATCACCTGTCCAACAGCTACTATAACTTGCACTCTAATTCCTAATGGTGGCAAACTACTAGCAGTTCCCTGAATACAGCATACGTATCTCCTGTCTAAACCTTGGAAAACTACTCCTTATGATAGGCAGTCTTTCCTCATCATTCACAAAACAATGCAAATGTCAAAGCTACATAGTCTCAAAGAAATCTCTCACTGCCTCTATACCTTAGAGATATCTAATTTTTAAAAATACTGTTATACTTTTCAAGTTCTGGGCTGAGTAGCTCAGTTGGTTAGAGTGTTATCCCAATACTCCAAGGTTTCGGGTTTGATCCCCGGTCAGGGCACATACAACAATCAACCAATGAATGCATAAATAAGTGAAACAACAAATCAATGTTTCTCTCTCTCTAAAATCAATTTACAAAAAACTTCAAAAATAAAAATATTGTTATACTTTTCACACAAACTCTACCATCTCTATTAAAGAACTCCTTCAAGGCAGAGACTATGTCTTATTCAGGAGCAAAGAAAACGACCAAGAATTTACCAGACATTTAATATTAATTCAAAGTAGATAAAAGAAAATAAACTAATGTTTTCTAGAATAGTGTTTCTCTGTAAGATTCTACTGGCATTTGGGGCAGAACAATTCTTTATTGTACAGGGTGCTATCGCTGGGAAGTGTACAGAAAATGCAACATTCCTGGCTCTAACCTACTAAATGTCAAAGGTGTCCACTAGTCATTACGACAAGCAAACATGACCCCACCCACTTTCAACTGCTTTAAGGGGAGCTAACGGAAAGGGGTGTTGGAGCAGTCCATTGAGAATCGATATTTACTAAGTACCAAATACTGTTCTAAATAATGTACAAAATACAAAAGTAGCACCATACAAATATTTAGCATTAAGCTTGTATTATCAAATAATGTAAAGTTCAAATTAGTTGAATGTTCAATTTCATTTTTTACATCATTTTATCAAAATATTCTATTCTTTAAATATTAGCTATTTAAAATAACAATGTAATACTATTTGGGTAATAGTAATCATATTAAAACTACTGAAGACCACCAAGAATACGGAATTGTTATTTTGCTTAGAAAATAGGAAAAACCCCTTTTCCTCCTCATTTTTATAGTATTCCTTTCCCCAACACAGTAGCTATTGTTTTGGGCAGCCCTACTTCAGCAACTTTGTCAGTTCTCTGAAATTAGACATGGAGAAAATTCATTTTCCTTTACCCAAATGATTCAGATGTGCATCTGTATACCATAGTAACTAGACTAATACTAAAGTCTTACTTTGTAAATACTTTTACATACAGACTCATTTTTCAAAAAAAATCCTGTTAGATTATATTTTTACAGAAAAAAAGAACCTAAGGAACATGAAGTTATGTAACTTATCCAACATCGCCAATAGCACGCAAAACTGGAACACAATCCAGGCAGTCTGACTCCAGTGATGGCAGTCAGGGCTAGACCCTGAGAGTGAAGAAGGAAGGTCCTTTAAATTTCATATCCTGTGCATCTCACCTGTCTCACCCTAATCTGAACTTGGGTCCAAGTCTCTGATCTCTAAATTGTACTGCTGCTATCAGAACAGGTCTAGTCACAACTCCGGCACCTTCCTTTTTACTAATAAGTAATATGTATGTCATCTGGTGATAAAAGGCCCAAGTTCAAGTCTCTATCACTTGCTAAATGACCTTATCAAAACATATTCCCTCTGAGTCTATTTTCTGACCTATTAAAATGTGATTAGATCTACTGCTTCCTGGCAGTATGCTGGGCTAGAAATTCTGAAGGATTCTCCTAATTTCACAAAACATCTAGCTCCTGGATAAAATATAAGAGAACTGCATTTCTTGGCTCCGTAGAAATGACGTCTGGGAACAGAGCTTTCTACAAAGGCAAATGAAGTGAAATAACAGATTATTCAACCTATGGTCCAAGTATTTATATATAACTAGAGTATATTTAGAATAGTAGTTCTCAATCACGGGTGGTTTTGACTCTCAGGAATATTGGGAAATGCCTGGAGACATTTCTGGTTTTCAGAACTGAGGGATGCTACTGGCATCTAGTGGGCAGAAGCCAGTTACGCTGCTAACGTCCTCCAATGAATAGGACAGCCCTCTCCAAAATAAAGAATTAACAGGTCCAAAATGTCAGCAGTGCTACGGTTTAGAAACCTGATCTAGAGGCAGATAAACTGAGTTTCAGACTTGTCTCCAAACTGAGGAAGGTCTTCTCACTTTGTTTTACTGAGAAGAAAGGCTATGTTTTATACCTCCCATAGCGCTTGCTGTTTGGATATGGGTAGGTCTGACAGTCTAGAAATCAGGATGATTTTATCATTCACTTTAAAGAGGATTTCTAGACTATCATTCTCACCTATAGTCACTCACCAATCTAAAACATAATTTACATTCAAAGATAGATTTACTGAAAATGAAGACTATGTTTTATGTCTTTTCTATCTCCCATAGTTCACACACTAAAGTAGGCTCATAGTGTTTCAAGAGATAACCTCAAGAACGAGGTTGAACTTTTTAATCACTTCTCTTCTTGCATTATCTAGATAAAATTCAAATTACATGCACTCTCACTACTCATTAATTCATAATACAATTCACCACTGAACCCTTATGAAACCATATGGAAGTTTTTGATGAGAGTTTGGTGAAATGGCCAAAAAGGAGGAAGGGGATGTGGCTAACGACAAAGTCCTTTATAAACCATAAAATATGAAATTAATGTTAGTTTTATTAGCAAGAATGTCTAAACTTGCAGGGTCCAGTAGAGTAGCCACTAACCACACATGGCAATTTAAACTGAAATCAATTATAATTAAATAAAAATTAATTTCTGTTCCACTAACCACATTTCAAGTACTTAAACAGCCACATGTGGCTAATGGCTACCGTAATGGAGAGCACAGATATAGAACATTTCCACCACCACAGTAAGTTCTATTAGAGAGTGCTGGCTGTCAAAATGTTAAAACTAGGACACATTCTGAAAATTCTAATGAGATCCTGAAGAAATCAGTGCAGAGAATTAAAATAACTCATTTTAAACTAACAGGTTTATTTAATCCACTTACAACCCAGAATAGAAAAAACTATGCCCCATTTAAAATTTAAAAAAACAACAAAAACATTAAACTACTTTGTTCAGTTAGGTTCTAGAGTCACATATGTTATTAACCAGTTAAATCAAATGTTTACTGAATGCCAATCACATGCCAGGCATTATGTTAGAAGCTGGGGATTCAGAGTTGAGTAAGTCACAATTTGTGCTATTAGTAACCATTAAACAAAAAAATCAGTGCATAACCTATAAAACATATATAAATATATTTAAATATTCTATACTGTATATTATACATATGTGAGTGTATATATATGTGTGTGTGTATGTACGTATATGTGTACATACACATATATTTAAAAAGGCAAATGTAGTAAAAATGCAGGGGGAGCTATTTGGTCTCAAAGACAGCTCATTCTCTTTGGAGTGAATGCCTTGATTCCACTGGGACCAGTAGGAAAAATCAATTCTCCAGACTGTGAAAAGCAAGAGTAATTAACAAACAATCTGGATTGACCACTAGTTTTACCTGAGATAAATTAAAGTCTTTGGTATTGATTTTCTACACCTAAAAGTGTCATACCTTCTACATAAGGTCACAGAAGAAGGACAACTGAAAAAATTATAAGAGTGGAACATAAACTGTAAAATATTCACTCCTGTAACACAAAGGAATCAAATTAAGCTTATTCTCTTCTTACTCATTTCCCTGAGATACCTCATGCTGTCTGAGCAGTTTACACTGCTCTTCTTCCAACTCACGCCTCAAAGCTGGCATTCCTTCACTTGTATTTTTAGATCTCTACTCTTCAGCTTTAGTAACCATTATATTTCTCTCAAGATAAGTATCTCTATAAATTTGTTAAAATGTTCACAGAGACACCTTTGTAATTTGATCATCAGTTTTATTCTTTCGGTCAAGCATGTGCTGGAAGTATTTTTCTGGTCTTAAGTTTCTACCATTTCTATAGCTGAACTAGTTGTTATTTTGATTTATTGCACACTTTCTTTCCCACCTAGAGCATGCTATTCCCTCACAGACTATCTAATCTCTCCATCTCCTTAATCAAAGTGTGAATGCCTACTGTGCAGAACACAAGAATGAATTTTTCACGGTCCTGTGGACGCAAAAGAAACCACCCTAGTATATAAAAACGCTGTTTCTCTTGATTCCCTTCACCCATTTTGCACCCTCCACTCTGGGTATTTCTTTTTTTTTAACTGAATTTAGTGGGGTGACATTGGTTAATAAAATGGCTTCAGGTATACAATTCTGTAACACATCATCCGTACATTGTATAATACTCTATTGCATATTTCAAAGTTGCTAAGAGTAAATCTTTCAAGTCCTTCATTACCACAGAAGAAAAAAATTTTGTAACTATGTGTGGTGACAAATTTCTATTTTTGTGGTGATGATTTCACAACAGCATACAAGTATCAAATTACTATGTTGTACACCTGAAACTAATACAATGTTGTATGTCAATTAGTCAATTATACCTCAGTAAAAAGTAATAAAGAAAAAAAAATTAATTAATAAAAAGAAGATAAATATATGCTCATTTCACTTAAACCTGCATATTTTTCCTTCCTCACAGGGGCAGATTCTTATTGAAAACTCTACAGAAGTTGCCAGAATAAATTGCCTAAACACCCTAAGATATATTTCATTACCATAATAAAGGTGAGATTTACTTTTAAGTTTCTAAATTACAGCCTCCACATTTCCATTGAATGGATAAATTAGACCACAACAAATGTTCCTTAGCATTCATTAACTGTGATTAACTTATTTGAACATAGCTCTAAATGAGCTCAGTGCCCAGTTTCTAAGCCAGAGTTTTAAAATGTTTTGGTCTCAGGATCCTATATCACTTTCAAAAATTACTGAGGACCTCAAAGAACTTTCATGAAATTATAACTAAGGTTTTTTAAAAAATGTTTACTAGCCCCAGCCTGGTGGCTCTGTTGGTTGGAGCAGGCTTCAGGTTCGATCCCCGGTCAGGGCATGTACGGGAGAAAACCAATCGGTATCTGTCTGTCTGTCTCTCTCTCTAAAAATCAGTAAGTATATCCTCGGATAAGGATTTAAAAAAATTGTTTTAAATGTTTATTAATTCATTTAAAAATAATGTAACCATTACATGTTAACATAAATAACATATTTTTAATGAAAATAACTGTATGTGACATATAAAATTTAGTGAGAAATGGCTTAAAGAAAAATAGCTGGAGTCCTATATCTGCTTCTGTATTCACTTGTCTTCCCACAGCTAAGAAACAGGGAAAGGAAAAAGTATTTTAAGTGATGGTTTCTTAAAAGTTAGCTGCATTGTAAAATCTGTAGCCATATACCAATGAACCTGACATACTCTTTGATTAAAATCCATTAATTTATCTTTCACTCTGAACCAATTCTGCAACATCATGCACTGGTCCTTTGGAAACATGAGTTCAATGAATTGTGCAGATATTCCAAATGTTAACACATTTCATTATAGAATATCAAATACTTGCCATTTCTTAATATCAACACTGATCTCATCTTGACCTTAAGTAAACACCTTTTTAATATTCAACGCACCAAATAAGGAACTTTTGCATAAGGAACATGCATAAGTAACTTTTGCTCCATATGAAATAGTTATCTCAAGGAAAAGCACATGTGCATTTGAGTTGAGAGCTGAACTAAGCATTTTTCATGGAACACAACTTTTAACGAAAATGTGACAAACTATGATTATTTGGACTTGGGCATTTGGTCAACCTCATGGACCCCTGAAAGAGTCTGTGGGAAAACCCAAGGAGTCCACGGACCATACTTTGAGAATCACTGTCCTAAGCAATAAGGCAAAGATATTACACAATTTCACGAGTCATTACACTACCCAAAAAATACAAATGCTAAATTAAAATATCTAAATATTTCTGCTTAAATCCAATGAAAGACAGAAAACCAACAACCAAAGTAAAATATATGATAAACCTCACATCTGACCAATATTATAAAGAATCAAACTCAAGAACATGAAATTCTTTTTTAAGCACTTACTCAGTCTCCACAATATAAACATGTTTTGGAATACAGTACATTATAAAACCATAAAAAAAGAAAACTTTTAGATATGTCAAGTAATTAGACCATAAATATAGGTTATTAACAACAGCTAATGCTATTGCCAGGCACTGTGCTAAGCTTTATACGATTATTACATTTACTCCTCAAAACAAAACTGTATGATAAGTACTACTAATTCCCACCTCACATATAAGGAACTGAAATAGAAATAGTTTGCCTAAGGTAAGAAGAAGAATGATGGTAGAGTTGGGATTTAAAACCAGCACCCTTCACTTAACTATACTCCTGCAACAAAGTCAAATGTGCACCCTATGGAGAAATTATGGATTAGTCTCTGGCTAAAGAAAGTATTTTTTTTAAAAGGGGAAGAGTACAAACTCACAGTTTTTAGTTCCATCAGAACTTGTTCATCGACTCCATCATCCAAAAAGATGTCTCTCACATCATTAATAACATCTTCAATCACAGATCTGTATAATTTAGGCTTTAAAAAAAAAAAAAAAAAAAAAACTGTTGGAAAAGATCATTTTTCACATATTAAAATGTATAACACATTTTCGAAAATTCAATGTAACACAGTAGTACTTTTTCCAACTATCTACAACTTATTTTAGAAGATACAACTTTAAAGATATGGCAGTCCTAGAAAACGTCATTTGCCTTAAACTAGATTATTTGGTGAATGCATATTTTCATAAAAGTTTTAAGACTATTTAATACAATTCATATACAGAAAAGGTCCTTACACATACCAGGTCATACAATTTCCAGTTATAATTTTCTATGTTGTAGTCAAAACACCTAATGTGATCCAATGCTTTATGGGTTGCTATATCTAGTTCCTAATATTTTACTTCGTGTGACCCCTATTATATCTCATAACCTTGTCACTAAGTCTTAGGCTTTAGAGAACCTTTTATGTACTAGAGTCATTTGCCTGGATATAATCTGAACCCAATGACTATTTAAATTTTAAAATCACCCAACTTCTGTTTTTGTTGCTCAGTCTGTACTTTTAAGGTTATCTGATTAAACTGTTCATATACCCATAATAATAGGCCTCAGAATCCCAGAGGAACAAGGCACATTGATCTCTTTCCCAAAATTTCTCTCATTCTACTACTGCGCAGTTGATGCTATGGAAGAGAATCATGAATAATCTTCAGGCTTAGTTTTTAAATTATTACTATTACTATTATTGGTATTTCTTGGGGGTGGAGGGAGAAGCTGGCTTCTGGAAGGTTGCCAGAAGGCCAGCATGAGAATACTGTGAAACACTTTCAAAAGTACAATATACAGTAGCCCCCCTTATTCACAGGGATGTGGTCCCAGACCCTCAAGGAATGACTAAGCACATAGGCGATACTTACTCCTATATACACTACGTTTTCTCCTATACATACATGCCTGATAAACTTCTAGTTTATAAATTAGGCACACTAAGAGATTAACAATAATAAAACAATTACAACAATATACTGTAATAAAACTTATGTGATGTGGCCTCTCTCCCTTAAACTTAATTTTTGAAAAATTTCCCAAAAATTCCACACAAATTTGATGCCTTTTCCATCTTCAATAAGCAGTTATCACGCACTATGGCCATAACTTTTGTAGTTTGAGGTACAACAGCAAAACCAGCATGGATTTCTTTTTTCTTCCCCACATTTCAGGGACAGAAGATTCATTCTTATTGAAGATCTCCAGCATACAGGTGTTTTTTTTCTTTTCTTTCTCATTAAGAACTTTCCCTTTTTCATTTAAAGGAAGCACTTGCAGATTCTCTTTGGCGTGTCCAGATTGCCAGCAGCACTACTCTTTTGCTTTGGGGCTGCTATTTAGTAAAATGAGTATTACTTGAACATAAGCACTGTGATACTGGGATAGTCAATAACGGAAGAGTAGCATAGACGACATGGATACTGGGCAAAAGGATGATTCATGTCTCCGGCAGTGCAGGGTTGGGGGAAGATTTCAAACTTATGAATTATTTCTGGAATTTTCTATTTAATATTTTCGAACCACAACTGACCACTAGTAACTGAAACTGCTGATGGGGGAGGGGAGCTGGACAGAGGAACTACTATATTTTTTTAAAAACCAAAAGTTGGACAACAGAACAATTTGCTTATATCCTAATTTTTACATGTTAGACAAAAGGAAGTCTGCATGTCAGTGATAAAACTTGAGTTGCCTCAATATAAATCCTATCCACTATCACACAAAGTTAAGGATAACAGCCCTTTGTTAATGCTTTGTCATTATTAGTGTTCTGTATCTTGCTTAAGGTAAAAGTTACTGGCTACCAATAAAACCAATGGTTTGCTCTCATAAACAAACCTGAAACAGAAATAAATGTTTCATTAGCATCACTATGAGCAACACCCTTATCACAGGGGAATCCTCTAATAATAATATGTGCCCCTGCCTAGCAAAAATACAAATAATGAGTTCCCCCATACAACTTACCTCAACCATTAGGAATTACTTGTTCCTTTATATTACAACAAGAAAAACAATTCATTTATCTGGGTTCTCGCCTTTAATGTTCCACCACAAACTTGCTTTTCTATTTTGCCAAATCTGCCTCTGTGAACTTTAACTTATTCATGTATAAACTGTGCATCTCTACAGTGCCTCATTTTAACATTCTGATTCTATATACAAGGAAGAGTACACCTATGAGTAGCACCTTACCCATAGTGATTTAACTACTAAATTACAAAAATTCATTTATAAAGTACTTACTCAAAAGGTTACCCACTAGTGGTTATCCTCAACTTGACCACTTAATGGATTCAAGAACACTATAGTTGAAGAGGAATGTGTATTCTTCATGAAGCATATGCATAAAGAATAATTCAGCAGAATTGTTCCCAAGCTGAAAAGCTCTCACACTATGTTTTTTAAAGTATGAGAGTTTGTAGGCACTATTTGAAATAAGTAATTTCCAAATTATTTAAAATGCTAAACTTTACTTGAGCCAAAGTTTCTACCTTTTATGAAAAACAAAGTAATTTAGGATGTTTGTCCTGGTTTCAATGCACAGATATTCCAAGCACAAAGGGCCATAGTGCTTTTATCTAATGATTAATTAGAAGGTTCCTTTCCAAAGTGTTAGCCCCCTGGTGCAATATTAGAAAATAAATTGGACTAACTTCTATATTGCATATCATATTAATTTCCAATGCAATAAAAATACCACCTACTTAGAATTTTAATTTTTTTAAATCCAGTTTGCACCAAGCCACCTCCCATTCATCACTCACAATTTCCGTATACATAAATGTATTGTGGACGTAAGATCCTACGTTGAAGCATTAGGCAGTTAATCCATTTCTCTGAAAAGCCATTTTTCTGTAATTGATATTACAGAAAAGCATAATGAAATACTAGGAGTTACATTTCTAACATATTCCCTGAATACTCAATGAACAAAATACTACAAAGTCCGGTCCTCCGCACTAACAGTTAACGTAGAAGGCAGTTTTTAAAATTCCCGACAATAAGGCACCTATCTTCTCATGCAAACACCATTAGACATCTGAGCTAAAAGTCTCCTTAAAAAAAATAAAAATAAAACATAAAGGGGCAGCAATTTTATTTTCTCCTAACAAGGGCGGCAAATCCCAGCCGCAGCATCAGAACAAAAACTTGGAGCAGCGCGAGCGGCCCGGGCGGGGTGCGAGGTCCCGGCGCGGGGAAAGGGTCGGGACGCGGCGAGCTCCGCACGCCCGCCGCTCGCCGGGAGCACGCACCTCCCAGCCCCGCTCGCAGCCGCTCTCACTATTTAAAGCCGGATCTGGTGTTTAAATGGAGAGGCGGTGACGTAGGCCTGAAAAGCACCTTCCCATCCTGGCAGAGTCTATATTAGAGAGCGGCAATGGCTCTATATAAACAGGGCAGCCAAAGGGAGGAGGACCACAAGGCGCGGGGACGGAAAGGCAGGGGAAGCGCCGCGGCCATGATGGATCGACCCGAGTCGCCAACGGTACGGAGTCGGGCGGCCGCGGCGTTCGGGACCGGGCGAGAGCGTGTTTGATTGTCACAAGAAAATTAAGAGTGGGGTGGACTAGTGATCGCACTGCGGTGGTGACTGAAAAGGTCATTTATGTGACTGCTTTTTGCAAACCTACGTGATCGCAAGTAACCAAAAAGGGACAAACGGGGAGAAGGAGGCAAATTTCAAGACGAAAGCGGGGGCACTTGGACCGCTGCAGGCTTTTTTTTGTTTGCTTTGGTGCTTTTGCTAGTCGGAGATACCGTGGGGGCTCTGCTTCCCCTTCGCCATTTTACCGATTCGGAAGGAACCGAGATAAGTGCTTTTCAACCTTCGTCCTCTTTTTTTTTTTTTTTTTTTAAAACATAAAATGGCCCCAGTGAAGGCTCCCTAAGCACGATCGCCAGAAACACCCAAAGGAACCCCCAAAGTAGCCATGAGCCTTCCACCGCGCTAAAGTGGACCGCGGTGGTCTCGGGAACTCGCCCAATTCCCCAGGCGCCGTTTTGGCGCTGGGGCTGCTCGCGGGGCCCTTCTCGAGCCGCGCGGCCGGGCCGACTTCGGGGGGAAGCGGCGGCTCCCGCCCGCCCTCCCTCCCGGCGCCGGGGCCGGGGCCGCGCGTCCGCCCCTGCCCAACGGCCTCCGCGGCCCGGACCGCCCCGCGGCGGCCCCCGGTCCCGCGGGCGGGCGCCCCCCGCCTCCCGCCAGCCCTCGGCGCCCCCCCGCGCCCGCCGCCCGGCCCGCTGCGCCCGAGGCGGGAGGCGGGAAGCGGCGGCGGCCGCGCGGGCAGCCGGGGAGAGCCGAGGCCGGCAGTCGCCACCGTCCCCACCCCCGCCCGGTCCGGCCGTTGCTGCCGCCGGATCGAAGCCCCCGCCGGCCACCGAACCACGTCCTTACCACGGTGTTTGTATTTGCCGAGTTCGCCATTTCCACACACAACACAAACAAGAGGGGGGCAACCCCGAGGAAACAAGATCAAAACAAAATAAAAATTAAAAAAAAAAAAAACACAAAAAACAAAACACCGGAGGGTGACCCAAGCAAGCCACCGCAAGATTGGGGGGAAAAATTTTAAAACAAAACCGGATCCTCAAAGAGTAGAAGGGAGCGGTGAGAGGAGGAGGAGGAGGGGGGCAGTCCTCCCGGAGCTAAAATCCTCGGGAATCGCCCTTTAAAAAAAAAAAAAAAAAGCCAAGACCCTTAGGGGGTCCGGGGGGCGTTGCCCGCTCCCCACCCCGCGCCCAGGAGGGAAACCACCGCCGGTCGCCGCTCCCCACACCGCCGCTGCCGCCACCGGCTGCAGCCCCAGCCGTCCGGTCGGCCCGCGTCTTCCCTTTATATAGCGAGCCAACGAGCTGCGCGAGCCGCCGCCGCCGCCGCCGCCGCCGAGAGACAGGGCGGAGGGGGAGGGAGGGGCGGAAAGGGCGGGGGCAGAGGTGGGCGGGGCCGGCGCGAGACACCGCGAGAGCCGCGGCCTCGCGCGCCGTGGAGGGTGCTGGGCGCGCGGACTCCGGGAACTGGAGTAGCGAAGGAGGACGGCGGCCTCCCTCGAGTCTCGCGATCACGTGGCTGTCACCGGGGCGGAAGTCGCCGGTAGCTCTTTTGGAACGAGGGGCTTGCAAAGCAGTGATGGGAAAGGCGTGAGCTCTGGTGACGCTCGAGTTCAGCGCCGCGGGGACCGCCTCCTGCCAGGCGTTTCTGCACCTTCCCCGCAACGGAGGAACTGGGACCGTGGAGGGGGTGGCGGCTGCCTCGGTAGGCATGGCGGCCGACCGCAGGTCACGTGGCGCGGCGTCCGGGCCCCCGCGCGCGCCGGCCGAGGGCGGGTTTTAAATGCGGAGTCATCGCCCGGGCGGTGAGCGAGGTTGGGCTGCGCGCTCGGGCGCTTTTGCGCCTCTCCGCCAGCTCGGGCCTTTCGCTTGCAAACCTGTGTCCATGTTCCTAACCGCGATGAAAGCGGACGTGGGCCCACTTGCCAGAATGAAATACCCCGAAGTCGGCCGAGTCGTTTGTCTCCATCGGTGCAACTTAAAATCTCTCGGGGCTTAAGTGTCTCCAGGGTCTGGCCCCTACTCTTAAATGATTTCTCTGGGTGGTGGCAATGCCAAGAAAAACCAAGCACCCGCTCCCGGATCACGACAGCACGGTCACTTGCCCTCGTTTTTTAACAATATCGCTGAAATACTGTGACTCCCCATGGCCGGCGCGTACTGACTAAGGTCTGAGATACTCGCCTCAAGCCGCCGGCTCGCGCGGCCTCCGCCGGGGAGGGCTGGCGGGAAGTGTCTATAAATTCGAGCTCATTTGACCTACTTCGCCCGAGCTGCACCCGCCTTCACGTCAGCCTGTCACGCGGAACAAAGAACGCTCTGCTGAGAAGGCGCAGCTCACAGTCCCTAATTTTCGTGCCCTTAGGAATTGAGAGACGTGGAATGTAGTCCGGACGAGGGAAAGAATTCATCCTTAAAAGATAAGACAAAAAATATCAAAGCCCCGTGCTGCTGAAGCCAGATCTGAAGAAGACGGACGGACGTCCTCCTAGAGAGAGGAGCAGACGCGACCGCCAGGCCGCGACGGACGAGGGCAGAGAGGGCAGAGCCGGAAGTAGTCAGACACGGGCAGTTGTGGACAGGTATAGAGAATATCTATTAACTTGAGATTTCTTTCAATGATCGTTCATTCAACTTTTTTTTTTTCTTCTAATTGATTTCAGGGAGAGGGGGAGAGAGAAACATCGATGGGAGCCATTGCCTGGCTGCCTCCTGCACGCCCCCTGCTGGGCATGCAGCGGGCAACCCCGCGCCGCCCCGCGCCAGGATCGGAGGGAGATCTCCTGTGTCGCAGGTCAGGCGCAACCGCTGGGCCGTGCCCGGGCTCCAGTCAGCTCTTAGCACGCGTTTGCTTCTCAGTTCCCTGCAGAGCTGCCTGTTCCTGGGCACTTTTTCAAGGAGCGTTTCTACCAGCGACCTCCCCATGACAGCATCCCTCTTGCTAGGGATCTCCTTCACCCCTCTCCAGAAGAGAGAACACAAGAAGTGCCTGGTGCAGAGCCCCGATTCCTACTTCATGGATATGAAATGCCCAGGATGCTGTAAAATCGCTGCGGTCTGTAGCCCTGCACAAACGGTAGTTTTGTGTGTTGGTTGCTCCACTGTCCTCTGTCAGCCAACAAGAGGAAAGGCCAGGCTTGCAGAAGGATGCACCTTCAGAAGGAAGCAGCACTAAAAGCACCTCAATTCAAGATGAGTGGGGAACCATCCCAATAAATACATTTTGGATTTTTTTTTTTTTAAATGCACAGCAAATTATAGTGTTCTTAATATATAAAATTTTGATTCTGTCAACATTTGTAATTCAGTTAATATTCAGCTGACCATCAGCCTGGAAAGTTATACCATTCCTGGTCAATTTCACTGCAGTATTTTAAGAGGTCTTCTTGTTACTTCCTTATATATAGGGAGGGTGTCCCCCAAAAATGTATACACACAGTTTGAATAATTATAAAGGCAGTGTTTATTAAAATATATTTCATTTTTGAAATTGAGCTATCAGCTGTTAAAGTGCCTGTGCATTTTTGGAGGACATGGAATCCCTCACCTTCCACTTTGTTTTCTTCCCTACTGATACCATTGTAATTAGCTAGTTATTAGTAATAGGAAAGGAGCAAAGAGGGAAGGTGAGACATTATAGGCATGTCATTTGGGCAGCTTCATCAGAAAGCTGCAACCTTGCACTCCTCAGGGAAACACCAGCATGTTCCCTGTTGATCTCTGGTGGAAGGGAGCCAACAAAGGGAAAACAGGCACATCCTAGTAAAGCTGGGGTAACACAGGGAAGGTACTTGTCTGTCAATCACACGTGGGAACAGAGATGGTTGGCCAGAATGGGTGTGGGCACTGCAAGCCTGCAAAAATTTGGAAATACATAATTACCTAAACAAAAGAATTCTCTCTCTTGTTGATCTTTTGCACTTGGCTTGTGACCCTTGGAACTCTTGGCTCCTTGCATTCTCCCATATGGCCCATGGCCGTGTGGACCCCACATGCGATTGGTTGTAGTAGAAAACAAGCTAAGCTGGCCCGATGCTGGACTGGACCTGGCTCCGGCTCCAACATGGAAAGGAACTCGGGACACTAGCCCTAATTTTAGCTCTCCTGTAGCCCCAGCTACACTTCTGTGACTGAAACAAGGAAAATGGGACTTTGGAAACTGGATTTTCAGTTTGTGAACTCATGCTTTGTAGCAGCCATATACTTAAACAGTAATAGTGCTCTCCTTCTTTGTGATGAATTCTTTTTTTTTTTTAACTTAAAAATGTTTTCATTTAGCAGATTAAAAAGTTACTTCTTTCTCTTAATATTAATATTAATATTCTGCCTAAGCATGGAACAGACTGAGAGATATCAGAGGGAAGGCGGGAAGAGATTAACCAAAGAACTTATAAGCATATATGAACAGCCCATGTACACAGACAATGGACAGGCGGGGGCCTAGGGAGGGGTGGGAGATGGGTGGAGGGGGTAAGGGAGGGAAATGGGGGACATCTGTAATACTTTCAACAATAAAAAAAATACATATTCTGCCTAAACACGTGGTAACTGCCAAACAAAAGAAAAGGGAAAATATCACTGCATAAATTTTAATATAATGTAAACAAAATAAACACCAACCCTTATATGTCCAAACATTTGAATGTTTACTGCCCAAATGACTTTAAGCAACAATGCTAAGAAAAAAGAAAATCTACCTCCAGCTATGAAGGCATTTCTCTATGTGAAGGATTAAGGTCTATTGAGGCAGCTGTGAGAATACTTTAGGATATTTTTTACCTAAAAGTTTCTCCACTTTTTTGTTTTTAATGAAAGAGGTGCTGAGTTTTGTATTTCTTTTTGAATCCCAATCCATGTTTGAGGGATAGTGTTCCCCAAGGGCTGCTTTGGACCCCTTGGTATAACCAACATTGAGGATTTGAGGGGTGTAGGGTATGAAAGAAGAGAGGATGTGGCCATCTAGTGATCCTTTTGTTACTAAATTTAACACACATACCCCCCCAAAAAAGCAAATCTAAAAACACTGCTCATGGAAATTGACTTAAACTAAAATCTCATTATACGAGTGCCCTTCAGCTTCCATATTCTTAAATAATAAATGAATGAGTAAATAAAGCTAATTATCTGGCATATTTAGGCATCTTGCAGTCTTTATATGTTCAGAAGTATTAAGCACTTTGGAAGATACAAAAGTAAAGAGGAAAGATCTTATGTCTCAAACTTACTTATCCTAGTGAAAGTTCCTATTGTAAAATGTAATGTACAATTACAACATTCATTCAAGATATTAAATACTAATGTATTTTAGTCCTACAAAAAATTACACTGCACCCAGATTTTACCTAATTTTTAGGCCTTTACCAAAAAAACCAACACAAACAAAAACAACAACCTTGACTTCCACATGCAACAATGTTTTTTGCAGTCTATAAGAAGAAATTGCTGACCACACAAATTACTTCTAAGATTTAAAATATATATATATGTTTTAATGTTCACTTCCTGCCTTCTAACATACTTTGAAATTGCTACTCCATGTCTTAAAATAGCAACAAACTTGCAGTTATTTTCTGTATGCCAAAATGTAAGCAGTTTCTGGTGACTTAGTACATATAGAGTGCGGAGTCCTTGTGGAATAAGGCTTGACTCTACCATTACTTTGCTGTGTTACCTTCTGCAGTAACTAAACCTCTCTGTGTTGACAAGATGGAACTAAACCCACCACATATGATTGTTGGGAGGATCAAAGTTACCAGAAAGTGCTTTAATAAGTATTTGGTGGGTGTTTTTACTATTTATGGTAACCGTACAATAGCTACATCAACAACATCAAAGCAGGGGCAAGGTCTTTCAAATTCACTTTATAGAACACTACCATTACATTTTAATAATGATGCCAATGGCCAGTGATTTATTTATCCATAAGAAGTTTGGCTAAAGTTTGATACCTCTGGAACAGACTGATGAATCTCAGAGGGAAGGGGGAGGGGAGAGAGTAACATAAGAATTTCTTTGCATATATGCATAACCCATGGACACAGACAATAGTGGGGTAAAGGCCTGGGGGGATACACAACTTTTATATATAAATGTAATAATTATATGCTATCATGAGATAAGACTTCTTAAGCTGAATGCTGATTGATAGGTTGGAATTCAGCCATTTATCAAGCTGCTTAGTTACACATGTGCCCAATTATATTTAGCAAAATTCATATGAATTTGTCCATTGACCCAACAATACCAGTTTTAGGACTCTATCCAACACATATAGTGGGAAAATATGAACAGATTTATGCCCAGGACTTCATTGTGGAACTAATTGTAACACTAAAATAATAGAAATACCCCTCACATGTGCATATAAGGAGATTGGCTGAGTGAACTGTAATTCTTGCAAACAGTGGAGTACTGAGAAACTGTAACAAGGAATGAGGAATATCTATATACCACTAGTGAATATCAATAGGATAGGACTTGCAGCAAGTTGAACCAGATCAAATACTTAAATCTATTAATTTATAATGCTGCTAAAAAACAAAACATGAAAATTCTAATTGGTCACTGTTGGAGGATGCTAAGGAAGCAAACTCATTATTTTGAAGATTGGTAAATAAAAATTTAAAAAATCAAGCATTTATCCAGCCTTTCCTACATGAACTATACCACCAAGTACCAAATAGATGTGGTGAGTTGAATGATGGCCCATAAAAGATATATCCATGTCCTAATCCCCTGAACCTGTGAATATTACCTTATATGGAAAAAGGGTCTTTGGTAGTGTAATTAAGTTAAGGATTTTGTGATGAGATCATCCTGGAATATACACTGGTAGGTCCTAAATCCATTGACAAGTTGTCCTTATAAGAGACACTCAGAGGTGAACAAGCAGAAGGGGAAGAGGAAATCTATCCAGAGGTAGAAATTGGAGTGATGCAGCCACAAGGAATGCCAACAGCCACCAGAAATTGAAAGAGGCAAAGAACAGATTCTCCCCTAGAGCCTCTGGAGGGAGTACAACCCTGCTGACACCTTTATTTTGGACCTCTGGCCTCCAGAACTGTGAGAGAATAAATTTCTGTTGTTTTTAAGTCCTGAAGTTTGTGGGTTTTTATTACAACAGCCTCAGAAAACTAATACAGTACTTGAGAGGAAGTTTCTATTTGAAAAAGTATGGCAGCTAATAAGTAAATAAGGAATGAAAGAACATCACCATTTTGCAACGGCTAATGAATTAAGAGATGGAGGCGTTAAACACTGACATCTGCCAACATCACAGAAAGGGAAACAGATATTATGTGATTCCTGATGAAGACTATGCTACCACCTAGCAGCTAGTCTTACCCCCACCCCTACCACCCAAAAATATAAACCCTGAATATGATCAAACTTCTAGATCCAACTAACAATTTACAAAAGATACATAAGATGCAGGGACACGGTAAGCTACATATCAAGAATGCAATCAACAAAATCCAGACCCTGGGAAGCGGTAGGAAAAATGATCCAATTTCTTCAACAAATAAATTTAGGGAGAGAGAATCTACAGATTAAAAGACATTTAATAGACTTATCAATCAATCACAACATGGGGAACTTATTTGGATCCTAATTCAAACAAACTATAGAACAAAGATGACAATTATGAGACAATTGGAATTTGGAATACTTACTGGATATTTGATGAAGTTAATTAAATTAATTAATAAATTCAGTAATTGAATTAAATAAAATTTTCCATTAAAACAGTTAAGAATAAACCCAGTGAAGGCTTATTTTACAATCAGTATTAGTTCTTTATCCACAGAGCTTGTCTTCTAGTTGAAAGAGAGTTGGTATTCCAAGAAGGCCTGGTATTGTGTTATAAATGTAATTAATATTAAACACCGTGTTTAATTACATGGGTTTCCTCTTTCTCTGATTCTTGGCTCTCAGCTACATATGCCTTATCTTGATTCACAGTTGAACAGCTGTGATTTGGGACAGTTAAAATGGTGAAAATTAAAGTGCTGGCCCAGACTTGCTTGGAGTGTTATTAAAATATTCTTCTAGTGCTCGAATTATCTTTGATTTAACTGCCAACTTTATCTTCTTACTCATATTCCTTCAACTTGATAGAGGTTTCTGATATGACAGATAAGTCTACATAGACAACTTTCTAATAAAATACATCAGAGAAGGTCAATTATATCTGTGGTTAATCTACAAACTATATCTTAGAGAATTATTCCTGAAACTGGAACTAGATGGACCAATTTCATTTCTTTTCCAGAACCTACCTTCCTCTGGTAGTAGAAATAGTAGAGATTATACAAAGTGAGGTGGCAGAAACATTGTTATAGATTCCAGACCACAATGGAAGTAAGGAATCTGCATAAATACCAAAGGCTTGTCTTTGCTTAAACCAGGGTTTCTGTAAGAAAATCAAGGGATGCAGTTCAAATACCTTCTTGAGAAAAGGATCTGGATTAATGTTGTAGGATGGTTCTTCAAAGTAATGAGAGCACCAGTAGCAAAAAGAATGGATATTTAAACAGGAAAAATGGAAATTTAAAAAAATGAGAAATTTGCCATTTTGTATTTTCCTGCCAAATTGAGAAACAACAACAGCAACAATAGATTTACAGTGGTCCCTCGGTTTTCTAATGCAATCTGTTCTGGAAGCCGTTCGAGTTCTGAAATGTTGGAAAACCGAGGGGTCCACAGCCGACAGCTGGGCCTCGGGATCTTGCCCTCAACGGAGGCCGTGTGGCGTGTTCGACTCCCAAGGCCTGTTCGGAAACCGAAGCATTTCCTCCGGGGTTTAGGGCGCTCGTGAACCGAAATGTTCGTCAACAGAGACGTTTGAAAACCAAGGTGCAGCTGTACTTTAAAGCGTTAATCACATGGCATCTCCTTTGAAGCTTGTAAGAGTCAAATGAGATAAGTAATATTATCCCCTTTGTATGAATAGAAAACTTGAGACTTAAGCAGTGACTTGCCCAAAGTCTTATTGCTATTTGTGAAATTTTAGAGTTACAAATTCAAGGGTCTTTCCATCTATCTTAGAAATAAGCTATCAATCCAAAAGAATGTGCAGGCTTTATTATTATTATTATTATTATTTTATTTTTTAAAAATATGTTTTTATTGCCCTAGGCGGTTTGGCTCGGTGGTTAGAGCATCGGCCCGTGGACTGAAGGGTCCTGGGTTTGATTTCGGTCAAGGGCACATACCCTGGTTGCAGGCTCCATCCCTGGCCCAGGTTGGCGAGTGAGCAGGAGGCACCCAATGGATGTGTCTCACATCATTGTTTCTCTCTCTCTCTCTCTCTCCCCCTTCCACTCTCTCTGAAAAGTAATGGGAAAAATTTCCTCGAGTGAGGATTTAAAAATATATATATGTATGTTTTTATTGATGTTTAAAAAGAGACGAAGGGAGAGGGACAGAGAGATAGAAACATCAACAAGAAACATCATCGATCGGCTGCCTCCCGCACGCCCCCTCCTGGGGATCGAGCCTGCAGCTGGGGCACGTGCCCTGACCCGAACTGAACAGGTGACCTCTTGGTTCCTGGGTTGACGCTCAACCACTGAACCACACCAGATGGGCTGAAGGTTTTGAATCAAATTATGTTGTTCCTTAAGTTTGTCAAATATATATTAATTATATAAGGTGTTCAACTTCATTTGGGAGAAGAGAAGAAACTCTATAGCATGTACAAAACTGATTAAATATAACTGCCTTCATAAAAGCATCATCAAAAAGCATTTATTAAATCATTTAAGTAACTGATTTCTCTGTTTCGACATCAGTTGAAAATAATCTATTTCCCATTCCAAATAGCATTCACTCAATTATTGAATTTGGCAAGAACAGCCATTTTCTAGCAAGATTCTCTATAATCAAAACATTTCTGCCCAGCTTTATAATTATATTTCAAAAGCTTTCATAAAACAAGAAAATTAAGGATGACCATTTCTAATGGTAGAACATTGAGAAGGTAGGACATTAATCTTTTTATTTTATCCAATGTGTCAGTGGCATAACTCCCGTCCTGTAAAGTGGCAGTTAGTCATATTACCTACTTTAGAGAGTTGTGTGAGAATTAAGAGATAATCCATGTACAGCCTCTTAGCACAGTGATTGACATAAAGTAGGTCCTCGGGATATAGTAGAGACAGTAACAACAATAATCACATTGATGGCCCAGAAAATGAAATGGGTTCTATTTTGTCTTTGTCTAGATCACGTGGAGCCTCGGAGTGGAACAAACATTAGGAATCAGAATGCACTTCTGAACTGAGTTCACCAATTAAGAAAACCCTCATCTGTCTTTTGGATGTGTAAGTTTTTTCCATCTGTGAAATTAGAATCAAAGGAAAGAGCAATTCCAAATTTGAGATAAAACACATACTACACTTAGATTAGTAAATTTTCCCCAATTTCTTTGAGGTTAAGTCATTTGAATAACTGATTGCTCTGTTTCTACACCAGTTGAATATCATCAGTTTCCTGAAATGATTCAGATTGTTTAAAACTAGAGGCTTTATATAAATCTCTAGTCAAGAGATAATTGTTCATTTGTCAAGTGTAGAAGGCATTACCATTCCCCGATAAATCTTAATTTAAAATGATCGATTTTCAGCCTTCAGATATGTTGTAGGGTGTGATAAAAATCTATACCATTATCTGGCCGCAGAATGGCAAAATGCCCCTGAGCCCAGAAAGAACACGGGGCTAGGAAACCACAGTCCCTAGAGTGGTGCTGGATTCCTTCTTCATCCAAGTCATACCCTCCTGAGTGATACTTACCACTAACAGTAGCTTTATTTTCAAAAGTTAGAATTCATCACATATCTGCTGCTTAATTCTAACTTTCCTGAACAACGCAATCAAATCCAAATCCCTTCCTTCTAATTTGCTCCCTTCCCCCTTAATTTACCTTTCTTCCTCCCCATGCTTCTCTTCCCATTGTCTCCGTTTCTTCCTTTTATTTTTCCTTCTAATACAATATTTACAGAATACCAAACGCGGCCTCTTTTCAGTGACCTTAATGTATTTTCATCTTTTTAATACTGGCTTAAAAAACCAAATCAGAATTTCTGTCTGACTTTTTAAAAGTGCAGTTAGATAACGATTATCCAATACAGACCGTTTTCAAAAGCTTAGTATGCTCTTAGCCCCATATTTAAGCCTGCTTAATTTTATCCTTAATTAACCATGACATTTAAAAAATATTTTATTTGGGGGACAACAAAATAAGAAAAGTTATGTTGCCAAAAGCCATCAAATAAAAATATATGAAATAAAAATGCAGCTCATGTATTCCTACTCTCCACTCACGCCTCCCAATCACACCTGTTTCTCCCATGCTTGCGACACGGCTCTAGATACATACGCAGGCAAACACAAGTATACACTGTTTTTTACAAAAATGGAATCATGCCTTAGATTTTATACACAACTTGCTCTTTTTGTAGGCCCCGTATATCACAGACCCCCTTTTAGACTAGCACATTTCCAGCTGTTTCAGGTGTTTTCAAGGGCTGCTTGGAATTTCATCGCGTTACCAGGCAGGGACCACCGAGCAGGGCTGCCTCAGGCGGCCTGCCGTGTGTGGGGTCTTGACCATGTAGGAAAGGTTTTGCATCACGAGTCCAGGTGGGTTTGGGAGTATGTTTATTAATGCTGGGGACAATGAAACAGGGGAAGAAATTAGGGTAGGAGAAGCAACAGGGGAGAGCCTAGGGGGGCTCTGCATTGATCCCTAGAAATGTTATAGGAAAACAAGGAGCCGAGGCGGGGCTGCTTGAGCTCAGTGGGAAGTCAGAGAAAAAGGGGCCTTGGAGCCTGGATCGGGGGTGAGCACGGGTTGAACTGCTGCTACCCACGGTTCCCCTGGCTGCAAGTCTCATGGGGACCCTTAGAAATTAGAAAGAAATCAAAAGTTCCTGTCTGGGATAGGGCAAGGGCATGCTCTAGAGTGAGCCCGTATCGAGTCTTTGTCCTGAGGGCTTTTTATCCATTTTTTCCTGTAGGTGAGAATCTTAGAGGAGGGTTTCAGTAGAATATTCATCAGCTTTCCAGGTGCATTTTTAAGATGCTGATGCATCAAATTGAGTGTAAAGGGGAGCTTTGTATAATTCTTCCGTCTGTTTTACTGTTTTACTTTTATCTTAGGTCTGTCTGGCTTTCATGGGGTTTTGTTATTTTTCCCTCAGGCTTCATCTGTCCTTGGGTTTAGCTGGCACAAATGGCACTAACTGGGTCTTTGTTCTCTATTTTTCCAGGCCAGGGTGATTTAAGCTACGTATTCTCTGGTTAGGGAGGAGGGTATGAACCATTTGCTCTCAAGTGTCCTTGGTCAGGGAAGATAAGGTTTTGTGATTCACTAGCTGACTATAAGTAGCTCAAATTGTTTGGCCTTGTTTAATCACCTTGTCTCAGTTTCCCCACTCCACTTGCCCAGGGATTTTCCTAGCTTCTTACTATCCTGCCACAATAGTATGAATATACAACAGCTTATTTAACTCTTCCCCTGTAAATGCAGTTAGGCTGTTTTCTTTTTTGTTACTTTAAACATTGCTGCAACAATACCCTGTGTGTGCCCCTTTATATGCTTTTGCTGTTATCTTTGTATGATAGGTTCTTAGGAATGGAGTTGATGGGTCTTAGGAATCCCACATGTTAAATACTAATCGATAGTCACAAGCACCCAGTAGGTTGTCCGCTTTCTCTTTAACTTTAAAAAGGTCCCACATAGCTGTTCTATAAAGCTGAGATCAAGCTCCTATCTCATGCCTCCAGAAAAAGGAGTTCCTGGTCTTTTAAAACATTTCCGTATCTTTCTTCACACGACACACCTATAATGTCTTTCTCCACTCACCTTTATCTTTTCTCCCTTCCTGAAGAAATCCAGCTCTCGAACCTTTCATTCCTTCCACCATTTCCCCCATCATCATTTCTTTATATTCTCTTTCAAACTCATTTGGAAAGTGATATAATTACTTGCGTATTTTTGTTTAAATGTACATTTTAAAGAGAAAATTAAGACAAACATTTCACCCGGCCGGCGTGGCTCAGCGGTTGAGCATCAGCCTAGGATCCAGGAGATTGAGGTTCAATTCCCCGTCAGGGCACATGGCCGGGTTCTGGGCTCAATCCCCAGCAGGGGGCACGCAGGAGGCAGCCGATCAGTGACTCTCATCATTGATGTTTCTCTCCCTCTCCCTTTCCTCTCTCTAAATCAATAAAGATATATTTTTAAAAACTCAATAATGGTTGTGTGTTTTTTTAAAAAATGGACAAACATTTCACAATGTTCTTTCTCCTTGTACTTATTTTTCTTTCATACCAAGAGGACTAAAACTGTCTTGACCTCCCAACGTCTTCCAAGGTCTAGAAATACTCTCTTTTCTAAATTTTGTACATATTCCCATCTTTGAAATGTGCTGTAATTATTTTTTGCATGTATGATTCCCACTAGACTTTTCTGCCATTCATTCAACAAATGTTTGTGAGGCATCAGGCTCTACTCTAGGCCGTGAGGGTAGGACACAGAAAAAAACCGACCAAATTCCATTCACTCATGAAGCTCGTGAGGCTGGCAAGACAGACAATAGACAAGATAAAAAAGTAAAATATTATGTAACGTGTTAGGCAACTGTAGAAATCCAGATGAGAGGAGTGGAGAGAGAAAGACAACAGATTCATCGTGTGTTTTGAAAAGAGTTCCGACAAGGCTTTCTTTGAATAGAACATGGGGTTTTAGAAAAAATGAGCAATCAAAGATGCTTCATAGGTTTCTTTTAAGTAACTGGGAGGGTGTCGGTGCCCTTTACCAAGGGGGGGGGGAATTGGGAGAAAGACAAGTCTGGGTGAGAAAAGTTACGCTTTGGTTTGGTTTAGATGTTTGTTAAACATTCAAGTGGAGACATCAAACAAACAGTTGAATACAAGGATAGAGCTCAGCATGCCGACCTGGAGATAAAGACCTGGGAGTCATTTAGTCACACAGGTATTTACAGCGTGGAATGTATGCGGTCACGTGAGCCGTGTAGGGTCCTGTCAGCCGAGAGGAAGGTGTAAGGAGCAGGAAGGGACTGTTCAAGGTTCAGCAACAGAGAAGATATGTGTCATTTTCTTGTGAACACATCGAATGTAGTGTGTAAGATTGTTATGTAGAATCAATTGCTTTTTTGAGATTTAGGATGAGAATCATGGCCTGTGCTTCTCTCTGGTCTCAGTCAGCTACTTGTAAAAAGTCACAAAATAGGTAGGTAGTAGCATTAACTAATGTGACAAAGATCACTGTCTCCAAATATCCACATTGCCCTTTTCTTTTAGTAATAGAATGGCCCGGGTTTTAGCTGGTCTTGCCCAGTAAGAGATTGCATTTCTGAGCCTTCTTTGCAGCTGAGTGTCACCCAGTGGTTAAGTTTGACCTCATGGATGTGAGGTGTGATGTGCCCAACTCCTGGCACATCTTTCTAAAGAGGAAACCAGTGGCCTTGGACCTCAGTGAGTGGCTCTGATAACGGATGTGTCTGCAGGGGTAATGGATAGTGAAAAAAATGATAGACTTGGTGAATTGGAAGTTGTAATGGACTTTGAAAATTTTGATGTAAAGTATTTGACAAAGAGAACACTTGAAAGATAGGGATGGTGGTCAGAGAGCAGGGTGCTTGTTATTTGTAATTGTTGGGCAAGCATATGGCCATAGCAGTTGGCCTTGAAGTGAGATAAGGGGGAAAAATTGAGGAGTATAAAGAACTAAGAGGCCTCAGCACTGATTTGGTCAGACATCAAGAAAGGCACCAGGAGAAGGGATGAAGAAGGTGGACTGCCAGACGCTACAATCTTCAGTGAATGAGGGGAGACTTGGAGGTACGTGGGATAGCAATATTTGGGCTTGTGGTGTCTGATCGCGTGAACTTCAAAGGACCTAAATTTTGAAAAGGAAGAACAATTTTTGAAGCTGCAATAGGAAACAAGAAGGATGTTGCTTTTGTCTCTCATCTTCAAGTCCAAAGGTACATGGGATAGATGAAAAAGCTGCACCCTTTTGAGAGGACTGCAGGGCAGGGGAAGGGAATGTTCAGAGAGGATGTCATAAAGAGTACTATTGGTGACAGGTCGTGAGTCTCAGAGGGCTCAGGCTGGGTTCAGGTTGTTATAGAGGAGTAATCTTGAGGGCCAGTTAGAGGAAGGTCAGGAATCGGCTTAGGATAGGAAGAGTGGGCGACCCAGCACTCTTGTGGTCTGGCAGCTAAAGGGGTGAGCAAAGGTGTCTTCTGAGAGTTTGGTCTGTTAGACAGTTTGATGAGAAGCTAAAGGAGCACCCAGCGGTCTCCCTGGAAGCCCCATGAACTCTGTTAACTCACATTATTTAAAGTCTCTGAGCCTCCGTTTGTCAATTAAATTATGAAATGGAGATGATGCTTAATTGATAATTATGAAAATTAAATATGTAGTAGGTGGAATTAATGGCTCCAGTTCTTCCCCCGCCCTCCGTGCACACCCTTTGCTTGGGACTTTGCAGTATGTTAGCAGGTGGAATCTGTTTTCCCGTCTCTTTAATCTGGGCCTGACCACGTGACTCGATTTGGCCAATAGAATTTGGTAGAAGTGACGGTGGCCCCAAGAAGCCACATGTATTTCCATTCTTGTTCTTGTGCTGCTGCGTCTCCCTGAAAATGACATATCCAGGCAAGCCTGCTGGGCCAACAAGAGGACAAGACACACAGAATGGACCTGTCCCAGCTAAGTGGCCCCAGCCGAGCCCAGCCAGCCTAGGGCAGAGCTCCCAGCCAACACTCAGACACGAGAGCGCCCAGCCCAGGTCAGCCAGTCCTCAACAGACTCACACATGTGTGAGCTGTGATAATAAACTATTGTTTTAAGTCACTGAGGTTTGGGGTGGTCGGTCACACAAATAGCTAAGCGATATAAAATATAAGGCATCACACACTGTACATGGAACCATGTAATCCCTCAACTAATGTTGGTGTTCCAGGTACCAGAGATATGCAACAAATTACCCCAGAAGTTACTGGCCTGAAACAATCATTTAGTGTGGTCAAGATCCTGAGGATCAGGAATTTGGACGTCGTACAGCAGGGACAGCTTATCTCTCCTCTGTGACATCTGCTGCCCCAGCTGGAAGGCTCAAAATCTGAGGGCTGGAATCACCTGAATCGTTTTGCAAGTATGTGTCTTGGTTGATTCCAGTTGTCACCTGAGACCCTAGCTGGGACTGTCGACTGGGACACCTACATGTGGCCTGGGCTCCCTCACAACATGGTAGCCAGGGTCCAAAGGTGAGTGAACCGAGAGTCAGGTACAAACTGTATCCTTTTATGACCTAGCCTGGGCAGTCACAGAGTATCACTTCCAGTGTGCTCTGTCCCTGGGAGCAGTCATAAGCCCACCATTCACACTGCACATTCTTGGGCTGCAGAAACAGATTCCACCATCTGATGGGGACTGGAAGTATCGCTATTCATTGCATTTATTTGGGGGAAATGTAGTCTGCCATAGCCATTTTTATTATTTCTACTGTTCCCATCAAACAGACTGATTGTGTCTAAATTCACCACTTACACTTTCTTCTGCCTATTTTACCTCCATAATGGTGTTCCCCCTACGTGGTACGCACTGGCCCTCCTTGTCATGCCCTGCTTTGCCTTTTGAAGTGGCACGCTTTCTTTCAAGAGCTCACTCTAAACACAGCCCTTCTCCAAATCTGTCTTCTGATTGTAATAGCTCATTGGATTTCCTGCCTCAATTTCTAAAATCCATCATGTCAGCACCACTTAGCCCTTGCTGTACATACCTTGCATTGTTCATGATCTTCCTATGTAGAATTCTTTTTTAGAGCAAGAATCACAATATTTTAAAGACTTAATGTACTTAGTAGCTAAAAAAAAAACAATTATTTTTTGAATGCTAACAATTCCCTAAATAGGTCTTGTTTTGTTGTTGTTGATGATGATGATATCAGGGAGTGGGCAAGAATATTCTGGGGTCTGGGGTCTGTGGCAAATACAACTTACATGCAAGTGCGCTTGTGCTGCACAGCCTGGGTAAATGTGGCTCAGCCTCCCAAAGCCATTCTTAGGAACGTTTCTGCATGTGCATGCTTAAAATATTCATGTCACCTTTTCTTAAAGCTTCAAGATGAAGGATGTGCTCATTCTCTGTAGGCCCTTCAACCATCCCCTTCATTGGTTTTGGTTTTTCATTTGTTGCTCTTTTTCCCCCTTTAAATCCTTTACACATCTTTCTTTCTTTTTTAAAATTTTTATGTTGATTTTAGAGAGAGAGAGAGAGAGAGAGAAACCACATCAATTTGTTGTTCCACTTTATGCATTCACTAGTTGCTGCTTGATGTACCCTGACCCGGATCGAACCCAAAACCTTGGCGTATGGGGACGACACCCTAACCAACTGAGCTGCCGGCCCAGAGCACACAGCTTTCTTGTTTCCTGCACGCTCACTTCCTTTCCTACCTTTTACTGACACTGGGATTAGAATGAGATATTAAAACATTCAGTTACTACTCCTAAATTTCCTTACATATGCATTTATGTTTTTGTAAATTCTAGGCTTCAAATAAGCTCATGTCTATCTTTAAACAGTGTATCTCCACAAGCTCATAATTTGGGCACCAACTATAGAACCGAGGACACACATTCTGTTGTGTAGTTTTTACACGGCATGACAGGACTCTTCTGAGAAGGCAGAGTGAAACCCAGTGTTTGATCTACTTGTGATACTCTCTACGCTCTGATGTGGGCCTTTGTCAGCCCAGAGGGCAGGGTGTCCTTTTGTGACTCAAATCAAATGGTCAAAGGCATTGCCCTTGGCCCTGAGGGTGCATCTGCTATCAAAACCACCTTCTGAATTGAGTATTTCTGGAGGGCTAGACCACGCAATTACCTCTGCATGGTTTGAACCTAATAGAACACGGAGTGGGGGCTTCAAAATGCTTCTTGAATGACTACTATATCGATTTGCAATTATTCCTAAAGAAAATAGTTTGGTGACATGTCATTGCTGTCACCTGGAACCGAGTGGACCCACTCACAACCTTCCTGTAGGTGGCAGAGTAGAACAGCATAGCTAAGATCTTGGACTCTGGAGTTAGACATGTTCCACCACCTATGAGCTTTATGAATCTTGGACAGTTTAAATGGCCTCTTTGTGCTCTGCTTTCTTACCTGTAAAGTGAGGACAGTAAGGAAGAGGACCAAAGTTTTGCCACCCCGAAGTTCACTTTGGGGATACTGACTTTAAGCTGTTTATTAAGAAATAAGACTCAGAATCTTTGACCCTCCTGCCTTCCCTGCCCAAGAAATTCAGACAGAAAAACCTGCTTCAGGAAGGAAACCTTAGGATGTCTGCCTTAGCCTAACTTGCATGAGGAATGGAATGTGAGAGGGTTTCGGGCGGGGGCCACACACCCGCTGCACCCCATTGCTTCTGAGCGTCTAGCGAGAACTCCCTTGTCCTGCGTGTTCCACTCTTCAGCTACTGGAAAATCGCCCACTCTCACTCCGAAATCCAACACCCTGTTCAGCCTGCCCCCTCCTTTGTGCAAAAAACGTCTTAGGCACCCAATGTTGCCTCGCTGTCTTTGGAATTTCATGCTTATGTGATTTCCCCGTGGGCATGTATTAAAAACTTGATTTCCTCCTGTCACTCTGTCTCTGCTAATTTGATTACTAGCCTAGCTAGGAAAACTTAGGCGGGAGGAAAAGTATTAAATTTCTTTTTAGACCCTCCAATATCTACTTTATAGAGTTGTTGTATTAAATGAAGAAACACATTTGAACCACATAGCAAAGTGCTAGCCATTGGTGTTACTGTTGGGTAACGCAGAGGGAAGCACACTGAGCTGGCAAAGGAATTTATAGGTTAAATGTTAAGCGCGTGAAATGTACCTGGTAAGAGGCTGTGTAGTAGGAAATATGTATTTAGTTTCTTAGGTTTAGTTAGTAAAAATAAAAAGTGTTAAGAGGAGAGACCAGGTAACAGGGTCAAAAAATTGCTATGCTGATGATGTTTATTGTTCAAACAGGCCAACTTTTGGAGGAACTGTCTCCACGTCTCCCAGGGCACATTCAAAACACTTGTAATCAGAAACAAGGACTTGAAAATAGTACCGCCAGGACCTGGAGGATGTGGGGTACATCAGTCCCCGCTGGACTTGGGTCTCTCTCCCCTGAGGTGGGATTCCGGAGAAGGGACAGGGTTGGGAAGGCGAATTGGCTTTGCCATTATTGAAGCATGAAATGGTTTATAAAGAGAAGTCTCGGAGCACGAAGAACTTAGTTCTGGGCTTGAGAGATAAGGAGCTCACTGGCTTCAAAGTTCCAGCCCCCACATGATCACGCCTTGCCAAAGGAAACAGTCCCCCAACAGCAGCATTGCCTCCCTGCGAGTAGGAATCCCATCCCCGCAACTTTTGTGAGAAGGGGTCACAGACGTTGAGTGGAAACCAGGTCTATTCATTCACTTGGAAGTGAGTGTTCACGCGTGTGGACTGTCATTATGTTCTGCTCTTTTTCTTTAGTTATGCAGTTTTATTTCCTGCATATGTTTTTCTTGACAAATCACATCAACTTTCTTGTTAGCTTTTCCCCAACTGAGCCTGAACCTGATGTCTTGAGTACTCTTTAAATTCATAATTTAAAAATCTCAGGAGTATACATTGGCATTATAAGCTTGTTATTTGGTATTTTTGTAGCAAAACAAATAGCAAAAAAATTTTTTTTAACCGTTGGGTTCCTGAGAGCCCACATGCAGGCCTGCAGGATAAACACCACCGGGTTCGGGATTTCTAAATTGTTGACCCTCTCTCCTTAGTCCCACCATTTAGTCTGGTTGCTGAGAGCCTGTGTCTTCCCCCTTTGCACTGAGCCTTTCTTTTTCATTGCAATTGCCACTCCTTTATTAAATGTGTATTAAGACAGTAAAAGAGGGTAGATTTTGTACAGTCTGGTGAGTCAGAATGAAATGTTCTTGAAGCATTTCTGGCAGTGATAACCTCTGAGTCGGAAGAAAAGTAGAGAGAAGATTTTCCAGGCTACAGAGGCTCAGAGGGAGACGGGGAAACTGCAGTCAAGGGATTACAAGAACATGTCACTAAAATACAGATTGAATTTTGGTCACGTTCAATTGCACGATTTATGCTTGCTGACTCCTATTGCTTTGGGTGCACTTTTGCCACATCCTGAGAAAGCCAGTTCTCTTAGTCACCTCTTGCTTTTTATGAGGACAAGCCTAATAAATATAGAACACTGAAGGGCATCTCACAAGTGCTAAAGGCAGCAGATGAGATATGCAATGGCGGTTTGTTCTAGAGTCCGACATGGGAAGAAATAATTGGAAACTGTTCAGTCTCTGAGACACGTCCCTTTCTCGGCCGCTGCCACCAGATCAGTCAAGGCTCTCAGGACCTCATGCCTGTTAGTGGAAAGACGAGAAGGGAGGCAAGGAAGACGGAGATGGAGGTGAGAGAAGAGACAAAATGTCCTAAGCCCCGGGGTTTGCTCTTGACCGGTGCAGACTAGACTTCATCCTGTTCCCTTCTGCTGACCAGACTGTTGGGAAAGTGAAGCAGAGGCATGTTGACATCAGCTCCACCTGAAGGTATTATCTGTAACTTTTGAGGCCTCTAAAGAAAAACTGTGAGTTTATGCAAGTTCTTCTTGACGATCTAAGACAGACTTCTTTTTGGTTTGGAAAGATGGGGTGAGGGCCCACGACAGGATGCAATGGAGTGGAACTAAAATTCGCTTTGCATAATCGTGTGAAGTGAAGACTCATCACGCTTCCATTCAAGTTATTTAATCTGCCCTCGCACTCGGTGGGTCCGCGAGGCAGATGAAGGATACGGTCACGCCTGGAACAGTCAGTTCACGCAGGGAGAGCTCGGGAGAATCGTGGGGCGCATATGGCCACGAGCTGGAACCCATTACTCAGGTGGCTGGGATTCTGGGCGGTGATGACTGTCGGTATCCTCAGCGAAGAAATTGAAAAATTCATGTAGGGTCACAGGGAAACTTCTATTAAAGAAGACTTATGCCTTAGTCTACTTTATTTTATGGGCAATTTAAGTGATTTTCAAGAGTGTTGACTTTAGAACTTAATCCCCACTTAACATGGGATTTTGAGAAAAGCTTTCAGTTTCCTCTTGGCAGTCAGACAGATAGTACTTTGGGGACCTAAGGACTTGGCTCCATTACTCAGGGTAGAGCCAAGGGAGAAAGGTGCTTCATGAAGGTTCCCTCCGTGGAGGATGGGGAATGAACTTTAGGAGCAAGGATGTCTGATATTCAGTTTTAGATTCTTTCCTGTTTGGGGCTGTAAATACTCCCCGATTGCTGACCCTCAGTAAACATCAGTTGTACCACCAGCCTTGAATTATTAGTGCCTTGTAGAAAAGTGAGAGGGGGCTGCCTTCATTAAATAATATAATGCATCTAAAATACTTAGAATAAGTGGTTGCCCAAAGTCGAAGCACGACATAAACTGATATTATTCTGATTTAGGGATACCTAAAGCTGCCCCGCATGGAGAAATAGAGCAGAGTTAGTGGGAGGTAATCAAGGAGAAGCTGGAGGCATTTAGAGACACTGAGGACATTTAAATTCTCATTTTCACCTCTTATCATTCTCAACTGCCCTCCCCCAGATCCTGAGGAACATTAGGGAGCAAGCTTGGCTCCCCACAGTTACTTAAGTTGTTCCACTTGGCTACCAAAGGGAAGGAGGACCTGAGAGGGCTAAAGCCTTGGGACAATGCGGGACCTAGGCAATTAGGTGTCAAAACTGTTCAAGAGGACTTTGGGCAGATAGGGATGGAAGAGTAGTGAGAAAGAGTAGACTATTCTGCAGAATCCCCAACGTATAAAATGTTATGCTCTTATCTGGCTATCACCCTTTTTGTGCACCTGCTATCAGTCACTGATATCAGTTGATTTCATACTGACCAGACTATAAAATTGTATGTTCTGTTCAGGAGAGAGTTCTCTCCATGGCAAGGAGTCATGCAGAGAATTGGGCATGAAATAGGAATGTAATAAATATACCTTGAACGGACTAAATTACATATGTGATGAACTTAACTAGGAACATTAAACAGGTCACTTGTAAATTTGTCAGCTTATGGTCACTAATCATATTAATTGGGTACAGTCCTTTTTTTAAATAAACATTTTTCATTACGCCTAACCTCATTAAATCTTGTACAGTGAAAGATGTTGCTTAAAATTTTTTATTAACAGCTCATTTTCATAGTTCAAATAAAGGTTTTACAGATGATAATCAGCAGAATAATTAAAAACAAAATCTTACCTCTACAGAGTTAGCCAGTGTGTAGACTTTATTACATAGGCACATTTTTTTTTTTTTTAAAGTAAACCAGTTTTACATAAAATCAATCACGATAGTACAAAAAGTTTCATCAAGTAAGGATGGATGATGAATGAAGGAAAATACAAGCCTTGGATCAGCTGAGTCATTCAATGGATCTTGGGTCCATCCATCTTGACACACTGAAATTCACTATGGACATTACAAAAATGCAGGGTGAGGAGGATGCTCTCTTACCACTCCCTGGCTAACACACCGTCTGTTTAATTTCTGGAACATAGTGAAATTTTCTCCAGGCTCTCTTGGCAGCTGGACACAAAGGTTGAATGAAAGCCGGCTTAGGGTCAGAGGAGTTCACAGTCTTCCGTCACCCACATGCCTTAAAACCCTTGAACACTTTGATCCAACAGGTTGCTGTCAGAATCTGCACAAGTTTCCCCAGATCCAGGTGGGGTCGCCGATCCTGAAGCACGTGGTACTGGTCACAGTGTGGCTAGATGGTGTCCCCAACTAGCACCGACAGTTTGATCAGAGGAAGAGGGGGCTGCAATTTCTTGCTCTGTCCAGTTCGAATGGAACCATTACATTTGACCAACGCTAAGTACAAGAAACTAAAATCATACTAACACATACCACAGAAGAGATGCTATTTTGTAGTTTGTACATGTTTGAAAAATTTTACAACTACATTTTTATGTTACTAAGAGACAGTGTGGACAGGGAGGACTGGCCCTTTCATCTCATTTCGCCACAACTGTGTGACGACAGTCCCAGCACGCTTACTCCCTCGATGTCTGCATCTTTTCTATAAGAGGACACACCTATGTGAATCCTTGACTGTCCTAACGTGCCTCAGTACCTTGGAGGGGCAGACCTCCTCGACTCTAAGTAGTGCCCAAATCCAACATCTGCTTTGGAGATCTCTCTGCTCTGCAAACTCACCCCCTGCTGTGCGGGGCGATTCCAGTTCAGAGCAGCATCCCAATCGACCTTCACCATCCTTTGGCTCTCCCATATTTATCTGTTTTTTTAAAGGCCACTACAAAACAGAGGATTGCAGGGTTTCTGGGCAGATGTCTGAGCAGATGGTAGAGAGTTGAGACATGAAAAGGAAAAAGATGGGCCAGCTGATTTTCCCAATCTTCAAATTTTAAATTTCTTGGTTCTTAAGACTATATGAAGAGTCCTGTTGACATGAAGTATCACTGACAATGGCACCGAAGGGTATTTTGTAAAATAATCCGTAAAACTGGAAAGGACCTGAGGGAACGAGTCCAGCATCCTCACTTTCTTAGCTGAGGTTACTGAAGTCCAATTGGGAAAATCGCAAGTCACTGAACATGGTGATTGTCTCCACGACTATGTCCTTTAAGATTCACAGAAACTCCAATTTTAATCCCGCCAATGAGTTTACACCAAAATCCTCAGTGTCCTAGTGTCTGGCCGTAGCTCCCTTTAGGGGGGCTAAGCTGGCTCAGCACCTCAGCCAGGGTACACACGTGATAAATACTCGTTGAACTGAATTAATTCTACTGTTCATCCCTGCTATGCAGCCCGTTAATTTTCCTAGAGCCCCTTACTTTTAAGGGCCAGCCTCCAGTTCAGGTATTTTGAGGTTTGAGGGCCAGCGCCGTATTTCTCATCCCTCTATTCCCACTCATGTTCAATAGCAGTATCTTTTCATATTGCAAGTCTGCTTTTTGGAGTCTGCTCTTTTATAGCTTTTCATTACATGCGATTGTTATCTGCCTCTCTCCAGGCCCTACCAAACTTATTACTATGGATAGTTTCTTTACAGGCCAGGAATTGGAAATTCAGAGAGATTTTTTTTTCTCCAATTCTCAAAACAAAAACCAAGGACTAGACTCTCAATCGGATTTGCTAAGGCACACCAGAAGAAATGCAAAAATTCTGCATTCCTGCTTGAGCTAATACATGGGAAAAGATTACTGACACACACAGCTATTTTCTATGTTTATGTCTGCCTTATACATCTCATTCACTTTTAATTCCTTAAACATATAAATATGAGTCAGGATATCCAAAACAAGTTTCATTTCCAAAGAGCATAATGAAGAAATGAAGGAATGGTGATATGTAGGGACTTGGCACTTAGTTCTTGCTGATGTTTAGAAAACGTCTTTCGAGCTCAGGGAAAATGCCGTGCCTGATTTATATAAAGCGCTGCCATGGTTTGGATGGGCCTTGGGAGTGAACTGTTAGAGATGATTTGTTTCCTAGAGGACAGTTGATGTGGATTTACTTTTTTTGGGGTCAGTTTCCCTTCAAGTTCCTGTTAAATTGCACTCTTCACATGTCCTAAACCCTCGGATGGTGCTAGAATTAACTTACCACCATCCTTTGTAGAAGAGCTAAAGCTACCATTCCCAACAGAGAGAATTTCTAAGAGTAGGCTGGATGGCAGTGCTTCCGACTCAGATCAGTTTAATATTCCCAAGGCTGTAAGAAAACATTTCAGATCATTCTCTGCTTTCCTGCCACTAAACTTAGGATGAGACGTAAAGCAGCTCTGAAATCATGATCTCATTTCACAGGTTTCGGCCTTACTATCTCAGACCTCCACCTTACTACGGTGACAAAACAAATACACAGTAACCTTGGCCAGTGGCTACTGCTGGGGAAACACCTAGCACCCCACGGCTGGCTGTGTCATCTATCAGATGTCTTCTTCTCCCACTGACCATTCGAATGGGCGAGGCTCAGGCTCACAGATCTGTCTGACTCACGGGAACAAAGCTGAATCAGTAGTCTTGACCATGGGCTATATCTTTGAGCACAACAATGTTTTTTCAATATGATTAAGGTACATTGTAGTTTAAATTCAGCTGCACATTAAGTGCTTAAGTGCTGACAATGTTCATTAGCTGACAGTAGAGGCAGGAAAAGAAGGGAAGGAAAATTATTCAGTCCCCCGGGAAATAAAGCATGCTGGCTTACTTTCATGTAAGTATTTGATAAGAGTTAAGTAGAGTCTTGGGGTCAGTGTTCATCCAGCAAACACGTTTTGAATACCTAATAACTTCCCTTTTTTCCATTAATATATGTTTGTCTCATCGGCAAGGATTTGAGGTGGCTGAAACTATTATATTTTGAGCTTTGTGCTAAGTACTGGAAACAAAGATTAAGATACATTCCTTGGGAATGTAAATTTCTAGGGAAATAAACCCCTGCCTTCACCCACTCACTGGATATGAGTAGAAATTACTCTCATTTCAAATAAGAAATATTTTACATAAAAAAAAATGTTCTCAAGGGCTTTGAGCCTGCCAATAATGCTGGAAGGTGGGGCGGGGGGGGGGGGGGATAAAAATTATAACTGTCCAGATAACATAAGTGAAAGGCAAAATGTTGATAAGGAGTAGCTAGTACTGTATTTATAAGAGTGGTGAAGGGATTAATGCCCCCCATGAAATACCTCACATTCTCTTGTCTGACATATCATGAGTACATTTCTACCCTCTTACTATAAGATCACAAAGCAACACACTAGACTCCAAAGAAAGCACAGCTCTTGGTGTGTAGCATCTAATTTATGTCTAACAGTAACACTATGTATTGGTAAAATGAATTCACTTTTAATATTCTTACATTATTGATAACATAGACAGAATTATTTGGGACCACACCCACAAAATCCAGGTCCAGATGACAAATTTAGAACCGGCATATCAAAAAGGTAATTTGCCCAACTGTGTTTTCTGTGTAGGCGATTAACAAAACACTTGGTCTGGAAATGTACAATATTATACTCCCCAACCCTCTAAATGCTACCCATCATCAGTTTCCCCCAAACAGTACACGGAAAACAAATTTGATGAAATCAAGGTGGTAGGTTTTAAAAAATTAATAATAATTTGCTTGCTGACTCTAACTGTTAGAGGCGCCTCTCACAGACCCCAAAGAGGTGTTACTGGAGAGCCCGCCTGAGTCAGAGGGAGAGAGCTGTCCCCAACCTCGATTCCTGTCTTCTCATATAAATGGATTTAAATGAGAAAACTCCAGATGACTGCATTGTGATGAAGCCAACTTATTAAAGCAATTAAAGCCTGTGCATTTATCGAAGTGGCAAGCAAATCTAATCATCTGGCTTATGAAGCACAGACGGGCTCTCCCTAATCTGAAGAGGGAGCTGGGTGGGGGTCCGAGGCGTTATATACCTCCTGTCTATAGGGCTCAGAATTCCTCCGCCGAATATTTTGGTACAGATTAATTCTCAAGGTCCCTTTCTTACTCTGTTGTGGCCTTCCCAGAACTCATGAGAAGCACCTGGCAAGTTTATCTTGCCAAACCTTGAGACTGCCGGCCTCTCTGTTTAGGGAGTTTTCCCTTCCCCCTTCCCCCTCCGTCCCTGCATTCTCTCCCGCGGGAGGCTTTTAACCATTTGCTCTCAAGTGTCCTTGGCTGGGGAGGACAATGGCTTGTTATTTGCAGGCGAGCTGCAAATTGCCCACAGTCTGGCCCTGCTTGAACTTTCCTGCCTCAGTTTCCATAGTCCTCCTGCCCTGGGATTTCCTCGCTGCTTACTGTCCTGTAACATTGTGACAGCGCGGAAGGGACTTTCCCAGCCCTTGGTGCCCAGGTGAAAGCACGGAGGCGGCAATGAGAAATAACAAAGTGGGGACAAAGGCCCAGCAGGCGATACACACGCGATGCTAAGAGGGGAGGCAGAGACCTGAGAGGGTGTGTGGATGCTCGCCTTGGGCAGGGAAGGTGCCAGAATGACCTTCACTTTGCCAGCTCTTCAACTCATCTGGATGTTTCCCTGGGGAGTCTCATGTGCCTTTCGTACGAAGAGGGGAAGGGAAATGCTAGGAGCCCTCGCTTGACAACGCTCTCTGGGGGACCCCACCATATTTCAGAGCATGAAAAACCACTCACCAAAGAAAAACAACAACTAGAGTTAGAGAGACTAAGACTACTGAGACTAAGCCTATACACAGAAGGGATCTTGGTAGTCTTCCAGCTCAAACCCAACGGAAGAGTCCCTTTCAGAGAATCTGGGATAGACCGTTATTTTAACCTTTGTTTGGGCCTTTGCAGGAACAGGAAATTTTACTACCCGAGTCCGTTACTATTTAAAACAACTCTTATTAGAAAACTCTACTTACATTGAAGCAAATATCTGCCATGTATAAAGTTCCCCTTTGTTCCTATGTTTGCCCTTTGAAGCTACATAAAGTAAGACTAAGTCCACTCTCTTTTTATAGCTCAACAGAAATTTCAATGCAGCTACTATGTAATTTCCTCCTTTTCTTCACTCCCTTTCCAGCCTTCTGCTCTTCGGGGGACCTATCCCCCTGTTCCTTCTATAATCAGACCCTTCCCAGCCCTGACCACCTGCCTCTGGACGCAATCCATTTATTAATGTGTCTCTTAAAATATGGTACCTAGAATTGAACCCAACCGTCCATCCAGATGTGGACCTACCAGTGAGTGCAGCATGCAGGGCTCCCTGGACACCTGTTACCACAGGGTGAATGGCATAGCTTTGTGAATAGCTGCGATATACTCCTGATTCACAACTGAGCTCCTATTTCCATAGAAAACATTTCTACATGAACTGCTGTGAAACTAGGACTTTCCAACACCCTTCCCATCAACACACACACACACACACACACACACACACACACACACACACACACACACACCATGCTATATACTTAGAGGGCTGCATTTAAGAAAACTCAAAATATAGCTTCCCATTAATGCCTATTCAATTTCATCTTTTTAGTTTCAGTCTTATGCTCAGGTATTTCAAAAAAGTATAATAGTTTCTATAGCTAGTGTCAGTACATAGTTAGAATTCAATGAGTACTCACTGAGTAAATCAATCCTGAATCCACCAGTCAGGAGACTGGACGTATGCCTATGTCTGTGTCATCTGCAAATCTGATAAGCATGCTCTCTGTCCCCCTATTCTGTTCTTCGTGGAGATGCAGAAAGGCAGACGGAAGCTGCCTTTCAATTGTCGAGCAGGTATCCCCTTTGGGATGACTGATGTAGTTTCTTATGTGGTAAGAAAACTCCAATGTACAAATAAGAAGCAGAGGTACAGAATGTGAGCAGGGAATGGATGGAGGGAAAGAAGATTGAGTGTCCCAGATTCTTCTAATCAGGATTTAATAATTATCCCCATGTTAAAAAAATATGGTTCTCCCGCCATCTCTACCTTAGAGTCTCTGCCTGTTAGATCTATTACAATACTGTGATTATCAAACTCTGAATTTCTGGGAAAAGCTCATACAAGCTTAGTTTTGAAACAGCTTTTAAACGATTTTTTCAGCATACATTTCCTGAAAAGTCTGAGTTACAGAGACATGCGCTATGTATTGGCTACGAGGTATAAAAAGAGCTCCCAAGTGCCCCTACAAGTGCCTGAGGTATCATATATAGATCCATTTGTTTCAGGAATCAGGAATAGCCTGCATTTTTCAGTGTGAATTTGGGAATTCACAGAGCTTGAAGCTGTCTCCTGAATTGAATATAACTTTACAATGAATGTCCCTTTTCCCCAGAATGAAGAAAAATAAACTCAATTTTGCTTTCCCTTCAACAGCCACCCTCTGCAGAACGTGGGGCTAGTCACAGAATAAAGAAGTATCTGACTGTGCCTTTCTTCCCATTGTCTATGGTGACTCAGGGAGGTGAACCCTGTGACTGAAACCTTAGAGAGATGGAAAAAGCGTTTCCATCAAAACAGTCTAGAACCAGGCGGGAAACGTCTCGAAAACCTCTGTTGCATAGTGTTCATATTTAAAGAAAGGAGACACCTACAAAAGGACTGAGAAACCTAACGAGGAAATCTGTTTTGTACCTTTTCTAGGGGGACTGTCAGAGATGGGTCCTCAATGAACTAACTTCTCAATGCTGTGTTTTCCAGAAATGCAGGTAAATGACAGAAGAACATCGGAAGGAAATCATGCCGACACCCATGGGGAGGTTCTTCCCCGACTCTCCCAGTCACGACAGACCGCACCCAGGTGCTGGGAGACAAGCGGAGCCTGGAGGAGGCCCCATCGACAAGCTCCGAAAGTCAGGCGGCCCAGGTGCTTCGGGCAGTGCCAGAGCCCCTCCGAAGCCACCACCTCAGGGTTTCCCGTTCAGACATAGGCAACTACAGACAGGGGGGTCCAATCCACCTTTGCCCACAGGGAGTAGCCACGGCAGGTACTGACTTGAACTTGAGCTATTCAGGAAGATATCCTATGGGGACTCGGGTCAGGGCCCCCTCCGCAGGGCTTCATCACTGCACCCCACACTCCTTGGGGTTTTCTACTTCATCTCCTTCAAAGTCAGGCTTCAAACTCTTCTTCTGCTCAATCTCCACCTGCCAAGAATAGAAGTTGGGGAGAAATATCAGAAGAGGAAAACATCCCAAGAAATAAATCAACCAAAACAGAATATCTTCCTAGAATTAGGTTCTTTGGGATTCCTGGTAATTTTGTCACGCTTTGGGTTTCAGCCACGCCCGAGCCCCTGGCCCTGTGGTCTGGAGTTCCCTCTCCCCCACGGGGCACCTGGAAAATTCTTATTCTCTGCCTCGCACAGTTGCTCAAAGGCCATCTCTTCCGTGAAGCTATTCTTGACTCTAGGGAGCGAGGCGCTCCCCTGTGCATGCTCCCACTGTACCTGGCACATCACACCACGGGCTCCGCAGGGCAGGCCCCATTCACTGCTGTACCCCAGTAATGTAGGCATGCAGCAGGCAACCACAACGGTTTACAGATGAATGAATGCCTTTGCAACTGGCTGTTTACACTCTCATTTTATCTCTTTAAAAAAGAAGTTTCCAAGCTGATAAACGTGCTTACAGTCCTACCCATATCGTCTGCAGAACACTGTGGCTGTAACTATCAAGGAATCGGAACTTAATCTTGCCTTGAAAGTGACACACTTTAGCTGGAGCCTTGGTAAGTCAGGCAGGGAATCCTTCAAGCTGGGGAGTTTCGTAGTTAAACCTGCTCCCCTCCACACCAATGTGGATATTTATGACGAGGGGGGAAATTCAAGACAGAGCCGTTGACTAGAGCAGCGACGTTTCCATGGGTGAGCTGCAAGAACGTTTACAACATGCAACACCTGACTATCTCATCAGGGCACTGGCCTCTTTTCCCTTAGATTGTCAAATAAAATTTAAAAAGACAACAGCCACACAAAAAACACTGACTTTTGTCAGAGCAGCAAAAAATGTGTTTCCTGGTGTGCCGCAGGATTTTAGTAATTAGTTTACGTGTGCCACGAGACAAAACCAGGTTGAAAATCACTGAACGAGGGTCGTCTCAGGAAAGCGCTGTTTGTTCTCTGGCCACAAGATGGGGCTTTTGTTCTTTTTCGCAGACCACACAACTAAGGGAGCAATTAAAACACACTAAATCGCCATACACTCTAAGGATATTATTATGAATAGAGAATTATTAAGCCACTTTGCAAAACTGTCCTCCAGCAACCCCATTTCCCACCTTTGGCATTAATGCGCTGCTACGGGATCGCTGGCTCCTCGGGGTAGAATCAGACTCGTGTCAGAACACCCCCGCTTGGTTTCCCCCTGCACAGCCCGGCCCCGTCACGGCTCCAGAAGCCGGTGTGGCTTTTGAGTTCTGCCCCGTAACAGCCCAGTGACCAGGTCAAATAGGTCCTGACTTTACTCAGACGCGTCACCGGCTCCTGCAGCTGAGATGCACGCTTTGGGTCAGCACTTTCCTGACACTCCCAGTTCCAAACTCACTGCCCTGCGACATAAGTTACATTATGAATGAGTGGTAACAATCCCGTTACCCCATTCTCTCCTTTATGTTGTGTATGGCGACCGAGGGACATCATTTCCCCACCTTTCCCTTGCCCGGGAATAGAGGCTATTCCTTCACACGGGCAGACTCGCGGCGAGCCGCCTCCCGGGCGGTGGGAGCGCACTTCGCACCCAGGGCAGGCACCGCTGCAAGGAGAGAGCGGGAGGGGGAGGGGCTGAGCAAACGGACTTGGGGACACGGGCCAGGGGCGTGCCAGGCTACCTGGTAGCTGTAGTGTGCGGAATAATTGACCCACTTCCTGACGCCGGTCTTGTCCTCCACAGAGATGGACCGCACAGCGGCTTTGGAGGCAGAAGTTGTGGGCATGCTGAACTCCACGTCCACGTGGCTGGCAAATCTGGAAGGCACTTCCCGGTCAGAGCCGAGCTCAAGGTGGCAGAAGAAGCAGTGCGGGTGACCAGAAGCTATGAAACAAAGACAGAAGAACCTACAGATCAGGCTCTCCGGGGAGGCGCTGGGAGAAGAGCCCCCTCGGGAACAAAGGAGAGCTGGAATCTTCCCGAGGGGCCAGCCCTGCGCAGGGGACTCCCTCTGCAGGAGCCACGCTGCACGTGCCTCGGACCCTTCGATACCACACTATCTGATTACAGTAGCCCGGTATCCTGGCAAGGGAAACAGAGGTCACCCTGTCTGCTCAGGTCAGGGTGATATGCGAGCACAGCACAACACTAAGAAATAGGGGCTGTAGACTGGCAGAGAGGAATGAAAGGGGCCGGCGCTTAGCACCCAATAAAACATCAGTGACAGCCACCTGGAGCAAAATCATTGATTTCCTTAGAAAGATACACTGAATTTTCTTAATAGCGTTCCATTTTTTTTAAAAAAATATTTTTGGCCTAGCTGGGGTGCCTCAGCGGTTGAGCATCGGCCTATGTGATCCAGGAGATCACAGTTCGATTCCTAGTCAGGGCACATGCCAGGGTTTCGGGCTTGATCCCCAGCAGGGGGCATGCAGGAGGCAGCCGATCAATGACTGTCTCTCATCATTCATGTTTCTCTCTCTCTCCCTCTCCCTTCCTCTCTCTGAAATCAATAAAGACATATTTAGAAAAAAATGTTTTGGGCATGTTTTTGTGGGTGAATGGCATATGTAAATGGCGGAGTCTTTATAAGCACATTTATATTCCGGAAGCACAGTACACACGGGAGAGCAGACAGACTAACAGTCAGCATCCCTGGGTCTGACTTCCAGCTCTCCTGCTAAGTAGCAGAGATCCTGCACCAAAGTCCTTCATTCTCTCCAGGCCTCAATTCATCTGTGAAGTGGGGGGTGGGGGGAGGGCACGCTGGACAATGCCAGGCATAGCCCCTTCCTGTTCTTCGAGTCTGTAAGTCTGTGGCTCGTTTTACTGCGCCCGGATGGCCACCTCGACCCACTGCTGAGTGCTCTGTGCCAGGGTCTGTGCTGAATGCTTTCGGTTCCACAGATTCTCTCCCCGCCTCTTTGTAACAGTCTCCGGTGGTCATACCATTACATTCTGCTACAAACTGACAGAGCTGAGGCCTGAACCCAACCATCTGACCCCAAATTGTTTTAACCACTTTGTCTGAGTCATAACTTCTTGGTTCCCAAACCTCAAGACCAGGTTTGCAGGGTGACAAGGTCTGCAGGGGAAGTCAGCTATAAGAACTCCCACATAGCAGCTGGCCACGGATAAACAATGTTACACAGCTTTGATTTCATTATGTAACTGAAACAGCCCTTAGTTATCTGAGTTTTCCCAAATAAACAATTCCAATTTCCTTTATTGGTCTGGGCAGGACTTTTTAATCTCAGTAAGTGAGGCCCTACACACCCTCTCTCCAAGGAAAACATTACAGAATGAAGTATTTGTTTTGCTCTGTTTCACAAGTGTGAGATGTTTCAGTGGTTATTTCTGAAGAGTAAAACTTTAGGAAATTAATTGCAAAATTTTGCACTGGTTTTAGGAAAGGAATTTACAATACATGTAAGAGTAAAAATTACATTATTTAAAAAGGAATCCATTCCATTTTTTAAAAAAACTGTGTACCACAGATGCAATTTTACAGCTATCATATATTGAGCATTTATTACTGGCCAGAGACTGTGCTCAACACTTAAGAGCATTATCTAATTTCATTCTTAATGAGTTAGGCATTAATAACCCTATTTTATAGGTGAGGAAAATGAGATTTCTCTGAGAGGTTTAAATAAATTGCCTGAGGTCACAGCCATTAAGTTGTAATACTGGGAATAAAACTCATATCTGACCAACTCTAAATTATGCCTAAACTTCTCTCAATGCACGGCTATAGATTTAAATCACTACAAAGTATACAAAGTATACCAAGAAGAGTTTCTGAATTTAATTCAATAGCAACCTGAAGAACAGTTGTATCTAATGACCCTTATTTACACATTTGGAACACTGAGAAATCATTACTTTCCACAAACCTGACCCTCTCCTATCACCCCACCAAGGTGTGCGCACAGCTGACTCTGGAATCGGCAGTCTGTCTTGATGCCCAGCACCAACTGACGGGAGAGGGGCGCGGGTGGACAGAGGGCAGGCCAGTTTTGAGAGCTCGTAGAGTTTAATTTACGGTAATGAGCTAATGGGCCCACGCACTGTGTCATCTTCCTTGATGAGTTTGAGAAAACTGCACATTAAGATTCAGATTTCCATTTCCCATCAACGGGGAACCATACTGGAATTCTTTTCTCTTCACCGGGCCTAATGAGAACTGGAATTCCAGCAAAGGAAGCTACCTGTGCAGGGCAGAATATTCTGTTCCCTGGCGGAGGATCGGGGGACGCAGCAGGACTGGTGCTTTGTCCTGGTGCCTTCTAGGGTTAAGAAAACCTCTTGGGATCAGGGCGGGAGGGGTCCTGGCAGAGTGCGGGGGGGCTGCACTCACGCATGGCCGGGCTGGGTGGGCCCTGCTGGCAGGAGCCTCGATGGAATCCAATGGCGGCTTGTTAGTCTTTTGATGGCTGGGATGGGACGCACCTGCGGTGGCTGCAGGCCTGGGTGCCCGCAGGGCCAGAGGGGCCGCCCTGCGGGCCCATGCTGCCCGTGGTCTGCCTGCCTTGCCTGCTGGGGACTGGGGATGCAGGGCCACTGCAGGTGGGAAGGCACGCGGCAACTCAGGCCTCCTTCACCGAGAACGGAGCTGGGAGGATTATGAAAAATAACCCAGAAAAAGTACCTTCCCAAAGCTGTCTAAAGACCAAGACAGAAGAGCCCAAGATAGGGGACAATGACTCATAGGTCATCATCCAGTCTCTGGTTTCTTGGCACCCGACGGGGAGGGCAGGGGCTGGGCACAGTAAGCACCAGCAGCGGTAGGAACCCGCTTGCTCCCTGGAATTCAGACCCTGCACACCCCAAGGCTCCAGAAAAGGGTGCTGCCCATTTCCTGAACTGATGCAGAATTGGCCAGAAGTATTGTAAGAGGCCCTTTTGGGGGGGGGGGGGGGGTCGTCACTTCTAAATCTATATAACCATGCCAGCAAAAGCAGTAATTGGGGTGGGTGGGGGGAATTTAAGTGAGAAATATTCCTACATATCCTTATGCTTTCCAGTATTTCAAAAAAATCTTTCACAAATAAGGTTTCAGTCATCTGGAAATGCATATGCAATATATAAGCTGCACTTACTTGGCCTTGAGCCTACTGAATACCACCCACTGGGAAGCATTAGGAGAGTGTGTGCTGAAGACCAGTGTTTTCCCCTGTCCTGCATCCACTTTCCTTTCTTCTGGTGCCAATCTCCCCCCGCCCTCTGGGACATAATCTTCCCCTGCACTGTGTGTCATCTTGGTGGTCACGTCAGTCAAAATGCACCGACCTCCTCGGCTCGAGCCAAGCGGCACAAGGACAGAAACTGACTTGTGATTAGCCCCAGTGGCTGCAGAGGAGGCATCATAGTCCCTCCTATCAAAAGCTGTCCTTCCTTCAATTCTGAGCTGCCCACATCCTTCCATCAGCTTTCTTCAGTCAGCCTTTGCTGCTTATAACCAAACATCCCCCAGGTAATGCTTTTAAATATTTGAGAGAAAGAAGTCTGAAACGAGTGAGGCATGTGTGCACAGCCTGGGAGAACTGCACATCTCTGGCCCCACGTGGCACTTATTTCAGGTTTGGGTCTCTTTGGTGTCATCTACAAAGAGGCAGCTGTGGTACTGAAAAAAGACCCCTGATGTGGCTTTGTGACTTCAGATGAGTCTTGTCACCTCCCGGCCTTAATCTTTTCCTAAGTAGAAAGAATAGGTTGAAGGAAGTTATCCTCAAGGTCCCTTCCACCTTGAAAAAGCCAGTAGCTCCAAAATAAAGTTACCTGAATCCATGCTTCTCAGTACACTCAAGAGCTAGAACTCCCAATAAACATAAACCTGAAGTCTTGTTTTTTCCCCATGTCACGTGTCTAGCAAGTTGAACAGTAATTTTCTCTCTGTCACCTTGGTTTTCTTCCCAAGGCCAAAGAATCCAGGGTTTCTCCCCCCCTCTCCCCCCCCCCGCCAATTCAGAGGGGCCCCGTGGCTGAGGTAGAAACCACAGAGCTCTCGCCAGGAGAACACAGTGGTCCTTCAGGGGAAATGAATTAGGAGCACAGAGAGGAAGACTCTGTTTTTAAAATTCTGTCAGTTTAGAAACAGGGTGGCAAGCCCAGCCCCAGACACAGAGGTCCAACTGTCTCCCGGTCTGGGTCTGCACTGCTACGCCCGGCGTCGGGCACAGGCGGCCCTGCTGGGCCCACGGCCTCGGGCGCCTGGAGAGCGGACCAGGCCGACAGCCTCTCCACACAGGACGGGGAGTCACGCTGAACACGCCGTTAGGATTCAACGGCGAGAATGGAAACAAGAATATCTGCACAGGAGAAAATGTTCCAGTCAAGAGTCTTCCCAAACCTCATTCTTCCTGCTGGGCTAGGAGAGCCACTTTTCTTAACAGACGAGCAAAGCTGATTATAAGCAAGAAGTGGTTTAAAAGAGCAAAGGATCAGGGGCTTACTGCCTGCCACTGGGTCACCAGACGTATCCTAACAAATAAGGCCGTCAGAACTGGCTGGATGCTCACTAGTTCTGTTGTTTCGCTAACTCTCACGGGAACCGCGAGGGAAGTCATTGCCTTCTGGGCTCACGCAAGCACAGAACCGCCCCACTAGCTGCGAGCGGGCCAGCGAGGGCTGGCAGGCTTCAACTCTTTGTTTAAATCCAACATCCCTTCCTTAACTTTTTGTCTGATAGAATTTCAGCCCTTTTGGACCCTCCTATCCTGGCTGCATCTTCAGTTCTGACCTGAGGCCATTTCTCCTCTTTTCTATCCCCAAACCCCACCCCTGAGCTCAGATGTGATGACTGACAGGCCTTTCCCCCGTGGCTGGGGTTGTAAACAGACTCCTCGCCTGTATTCTGTATAGGACGAGCCGTAAGAACCCCACCCCTTTGCCTCCACCAGGGCACACTTACGAAGACACCTCTTCAGCCCTGGCCAGTGTGGCCCGGTTGGTTGGAGCACCATCCTGTGCACCAAAAGGTCAAGGGTTCGATTCAGCACATGCCCAGGTTTTGGGTTTGATCCCCAGCTGGGGTGGGAACCGACTGGTGTTTCTCTCTCACATGGCTGTTTCTGTCTCTCCCCCCAGCCCCCTCTAAAAAAAAAAAAAAATCAATAAAAAACATCCTTGGGTGAGGATTGGGAAAGAAAAAAAAAAAAAGATCTCTCTTCAGAACCCAGAAGCCTTCTAGGATCTGGAAATGGATGGCTTCCAGCACCACAGATAATATTTTAATGAGCCAGGAAGGAACAGAAATTCATAAGCTTCCCTGGAAGGCTGCTTGGCAGCTCAGCTGAGAATAATGCACAGCGTTATGGAAGACGTGCGGCCACTCAGGAGGTGAGAGGACGGAGGGAAATGGGTCATCGTGTTTGTCGCTCGCTTTGCTCAAATCTTTTTGCTTTCCTGGCCCCACTGCCCCTCCACCCCCCGCCCCGTCCCACGTCAGAGCTCAGCACTGCGTCGGGAGACGGGGTGTGGAGCCCTGGTCCCGCTGCTCAGCAGCTGCGGTGGTTTCCACGGTCCACAAACCGCCACCTACCTGAGTTTTTGTCAGGCAGGCGGCTGATCCTCCACACGATGGAGCTGAAGGCGTGTTCGTACTTGGCAGTGCCCAGGGTCACCCTCATGACGGGCTCGGAGCCAGACGCGCTGGTGGAGCCGAAGCTGGCGCCCCGGTTCACTTTGGCTTTCAGGGACTTCTCCCCCAGCACGCTCTCCCTGCGGAAGTTCTTCACCCACTCACTGGGCACGGGGTAGCGAACCATCACGTTCTCGCAGGGAACCTGCGTGAGAGGGTCGCAGTTGGAGGAGAAGCCGGGGGACATCCTCAGCCAGCTCTGCACCTCCACCTCGGCCCCGGAGATGCTGGCCGCCGTCCTGAGCGTGAAAGGCAAGGTCTTCTCGGCGAACACGGTGCGGAACCGCATCAGCTCGAAGCGGCACGCGTCCAACGGGTTGAACAGGATCACCCGGGAGCTGCTGAACACGTCCTGGTCCACGCACCCGTGGAAGCGGCACTCGTGGAGCCGGATCCACTTGGTGGTGGTGGTCGGCACGATGTCCTGCCGGGAGACGACTTCGTTCCCCTTGACCAGGACGTCGTTGAGGCCCAGGCGGCACTCCGCGAGCCCCGACAGGAAACTCAGGACGTGGACCCGTGTCAGGACGCGGTGCTGGAGGACCCGGTTGTCGCCTTTGCTCACCACGGCCGAGAACTCATCCCTGACATCCACCGTGATCTCCTCCTCCAGGTAGTTCAGGCCGACGGTGCTCAGGTCCGTGGACAGCACCGGCAGCTCCATCAGCCGGTCCTGAACGGCGCGGATGAAGCTCAGGAAGTCGTCGTAGCTGGTGGTGCCCAGCTTGATCACTTGCTCCCTCTCCGCCGTATGGGCCACAGCAGGCTTCGGCTGGTATTTCTTCTTCTCCTTGTAGGTGACACGGTCTATCCGCAAGCTGTGGATCCTGCCATTCTCGTCGTAGTTCTGGAGCCGGGGCTCGGAAATCTCGTGGCAGATCTCCAGCTTGAGCTCGCGGAAGGGCTTCTCTAGGCCCTGCTCGTAGTACAGCTGCAGGTAACCGCTGTCTGTCAGTTTGATGTAGATGGGTCCCCAGTGCCGGGAGGACATGATGTTCTTCTTCTCAGGGATCCTCAGCATCATTGGCCACCCATCCCTGGGCTGGGACGGTGCTGAGCCGGGCGGGCGGCCATCCAGTTCGCACCAGGCTAGGGGGTCATCGTCGGGCAGGGTCGCGCTGCCCAAGTGGTCAGGGTCGTCGATCTGCAGCCCTTTGAGTTTCTCAACAGCATCAGAGTGTGACTGGGTTTTGCTCGAGTCGTCAAAACTGATGGCATCCTGGTAGATGACAATGAGGGAATCTCTTTGGCTTTGGCCTGTGGCGCTGGACGTGGAGTTGTTCTGGGAGCGCCTGGCCTGCTCCTCAAAGAAGGCGCTGAACGGGTTGATCGGGGACGGCTGTACATCCTGCAGCGTCTCATTCAGGAAAGGGTTGGTGGCCCTCCAAGGCGGGGCCTCCGCTATGGAAGGCGGGTGGTTTAAGGAGGAAACGTCCAGCTTCTGGACTTTGGAGAAGTTCATCAAAGTGCTCTTGGGACGCTCCCTCTTCTTAAATGAGCCAGTGGAGCTATAAGGTACGTCGGGGGTCACGGGCGCAACGGGTGGCGTGCTCGACTTCAGAGGAGAGGGGATGGGTGGCAAAGGGCAGCTGACTTCATTGTCATCAAAAGTGACCCAGCTGGGGAAACGAGCAGAGGTCACTGGAGTGGCTGGGTGGCCATTCACGACGGGCCTGCTGGCCTGCTGGCCGACGGCCGCCATGTCTACCCCTTCGTCGTCCAGGAGTGAGGAGGAATTGTCTAAAATGGAAAGGAGAACACGTGAGGGCTGCTATCAGGGCGCCCGGAGGCAGGGAGCGGAGGCGTGGGAATGAGGGATGGCTAGACTTGCATCTGGAACCCAGTGGATTCCAAAGCAGCGCATCACCTGTCTCAGGCTTGGTCTGCGCGCAGATCTCAGAACTTTGTAATAAGCGCTCAGAGGGGTGCATCCAACACAGCGGGGACACAAGTGAGTCTGCGGACAGAAGCCCCGGCAGGACCGAGGTCCCTTGCAACTGGATTCTTATACCTTCTCCCCTTTGCAGTACATAAATTTACAGAACAGATGTTTTCTTTGCTCTAAAGTGTGTATTCTTAATTTTTCTTTTTTGTATTCTTAATTTTTGAACATTGAAAACCACCTCCCGCATAAAATGATATGAAGCTGATCTCAAGTTATCTGCTCTACGTGATAATATGACTGCAAATAATATAATTGGAGGGATTTTTTGCCCAAATGGGATCAATAAATATTAAAGACAAAAATGTTAATATCCTTAAATATGAAAAAGTTCACACAAGTAAGTAAGAGAAGCACAAAATGTCCAATAGAAATACAGGTAAAGGACATATCCAGATAACTCAGGAAAGAGACACTAAAAATGTCTAATAAGCGTGTAAAAAATGTTCAACATCACTAGTAATAAGAAAAACACAAGTTAAAAAACCAGTGAAGATTTAAAGATTTTAGTACTGCATGAGGGTGAGGGGGCCATGACAGGAGCAGTAAACAGACCTTTAAGGAGACTGTAAGATGCTACAAACTCTCTGAAAGTGGTTTGACAACTTGTCTGAAGGGCCTTACCAATGTTCATAAACAATGCCTTACGGAAACAAACCCAAACTGGGACCCACGTTTTGGGTGAATGTTAGGAAATTGCGGCACACAATGAAATAATACCCAGCCATTAAAATGTTTAATAGTATGCAGTAACGTCAGAAAACGCTCACGATATAATCTCCTCTTTTTTCTCTAACATACTTTTCTATCTTAGGGTTTTATTTTAAAGGGGGGGGGGGAGGTTTTTACAAATAAAGCTCCTAACCCTAGCAGAGCATTCAAGGAAGGAGATACAGGACCTGAGTTTCCATGCGGGAAGGATCCAAACCTTTTCAGTAGGGTAAAAACCCTGTATGTCCGCTGTGGGAAGGGGAGGAGGGGAGAAATGAGGCCTTCAGCAAGGAGGAGTGGATTCGGATGAAGGAATGACACAGAAAACCAATCTGAGTCTGGCATACAGTAGATACTCAGTTAAGGTTTGTTGACTGAATGAGTGAGAACAGAAACTCTGCCTTGGAGCAATTCTCTCAGTCTCTAGAGGAATGTGTATGGGGATCTCTGCCACTACTCCGCCCACTGTTTCTACTGCCAGGAATTGGGAATCAGAGAAAAACGGATACTCAGATGCTCAAGTCAAATAGTTTAGTCTAACCGCCTCGCCAAACCTTCATGAATATCATATCCAACCATAACAAATCAGCAATGCCACCCACGATTGCAATTGTAATTACACATGGATGGGAAGGCGGCTTGTCATCTATCTCTCCAAGTATATTTATTCAAATAGCGATTCCCTCTACTGAAAATGTCAGTCTGAAAATGTAGGCTACAGACAAGAGCATGCATACGTGCATATCCGCACTCACCCCCGAAATATAAAGAGCAGAAAGTATTTCCCACACCAAAAGGATTTCAAGGCATTTTAAAATCAAAGACAGCACTATCCTTCACATTAATCAGCAACCCACTTTTGTAGATGCCTATGTGACTTATTTTCTGGAACACAAAGGGAAGAGAATCAAGAAACAATCCAGGTTTTAAATTTATATTTTATGTATTACTACTACTAAGGGAGCAATGTGGCCCTGAGTAAAATATAATCCCTTTCTTGGAGCTGTAACCAAGCCCCCCTAGAGAACTGGGGAAGGAGTGAACCTCGAAAGGCATCAATTTCTAATGAATCGGCTCTATGGAGCTTCTGTAATGCGGCGTTTCCACCCACCCAGTCTGGGACTGACTTACCCTTGGGCCAGGGACATCCTTTCTCCTTGCAGCTCAGCGCCACTCCCTGCTCTAAAGCAAGCGGGAGGCCTCTGGAGGCTGGCTTTCTGCCTACACTGCCGAAGGATGCCCGTCTGTTGGGAATCTTGTCCCCAAAATAGCATTTCTCATCTTGCTCTCCCAAGCCAACAAAGAAGGGGGGAAAAGGCCTTTGTCTCCACTGAAGATACTTTTCTTACAATAAAATGTCTTTCAGTCAATAATAAATGAAGCAAAATTAAGGGCTTACAAATAGGGAAGTCAGTGTTAATAAAGGGTAATTTAAAACCAAGTTATAAACTAAGTTATTTAAAACCACACCAAGTCCTAGCTGGTTTTGAAGCATTAGACTCATAATACAATTTAAATGAAGTGTCTCTATATTTGGAGGGAAGTTTTTAAAATTAATTTCTAGACATTCTGTGTTCTCTTGGACAATCAATAAAAAGCATCAAAAGACTGTGTTACAAACTGTCCCCTCCTTTGGCAGTTTCATCTCCCATGATTACAACCTGTTTCAAAAATCTGTCCTTTGGGATGGTAGTGGGTTATAGGGCAAAGCCCTGAAAATAAGAATGTTTTCCTACAAAATCCATACTTATAGAGAAAAAAATATCTTAATGAAGACACTTTATGGATAAAAAGCAAAAGCAGTCCATAGTTCACATGGAAATAAAGCATTTGTTGAGGTGAACTCAAGAACTGCCAAATATTACTTTAAAAAATTACCCTTTATTAACACTGACTTCCCTATTTGTAAGCCCTTAATTTTGCTTCATTTATTATTGACTGCAAGACATTTTAAATAGCTTTTACAAAGGTTAGGCCACATTTTCTGAGCTTCTTTTTAGTAAAGGTTGTTTGGAACTTTCACCTATAAAAATAACTTACCTGTATGTGAATTTCCTTGGGGGAAATATTTGCATCGCACATGATAAGAACCTACGTCCTTAATATATAATGACGGTGTATCCTTAATAAAAGTGGATACATCCTCACAAAAAAACAGGATGAGAGCAGAAAACTCACTAATGAAGTTTTCCCATCTATAAATATAAGTTTCTAGTAACTACTTGGGAAAAAAAAAAAGAGTTTAACCTCACAAAACAATAAATACAGTTCTCCCCAGGTCACAAAGACAAAGACTTAAAAAAAAAAGAATAACCATTATTGGTGACATGGGGAAATTTTACATTCTGATAGAAGTGTTCAGAAAAAAATCTTTCTGGAGGGCAATACGGAAATTTATATAAAAGGCTCACAAAACGTGATCTAAAATTCTGCTTAAAGGCGTTTATTCTAGGCAAAGAAAAAGAGGCATGCGATGATGTCCAGAGTGTATGTTTATCAGAGCAATGTTTTATCACAGAAAAACTGGAAACCACCTAAATGCTCAGTAACGGGAAATTGGTCATATATAATCGTTATACCCATAAGATGGAATTCCATGAAGCCCTGAAGACGATGCCTTGATACACGTTTACTCACATGGCAGCTGACCAGGACAGACATTGTTAGTGAGTAATAAAAAGAGCCTACAATCTGGCGTCAGCTTGCCTGGGTTTCCATTCCATATCTGCAGCTTACAGCTACGTGACTTAGGGCAAGTTGTTTAATTTCTCTGTGTCTCAGTTTTCCCATCTACGAAATTAGAAAAATCCTAAATCCTACCTGACAGGGTTGTTGGGAAAATTTAATTCAGATGCCAGTAAAACTGTGCCTGGCAAATAATAAATGTTTAATAGTTGTTAGCTACCATTACTGCTACTGCTACTACTACTGCTAGAATGACTCATTTTCATGATATAAAGTATATAGGTGTTTAAAGCTTTGGAATATAATATTTCACAATGTTTAATGTGAAAAAATGTCTCATATGGGGTAAGAAGTGATTTTTAAAATTTTAAATCTGTATTCTTTCTTTCAAAAAATGTGATATTGCTTACAAAATAAGGAGGTAATAAAAAGTCAAAACATATCCTTATTACTCCTACTAACGAACTTTAGGGAAAGAACACAAACAGCTTAGCTGTGGCCCACGTGGATAAAGCAGCGGATGGATCCTTCCTAAGACTCTAATATGACTGGTGCGGCTGATACTGGAAACAGCGTTGGGAGAGGCAAGCAAATGTCTCCAGTAAGACATCGGCAAAACCTAATTATATTCAGAACAGAATTAGCTGTCACCCACAATTCCATTTTATTAACTCATTAAAATAAAACCCAAACCAAGGCTTTAATTCCTATGTCTTCCTATTACTTTAATTCCTATGTCTTCCACGTGCCACCTCCAAATTGTTTTTATTATGGGCTGGGCTGCTGCCAAACAAAAGCCATGGATGAAAATCAGGTTCTCCTTTTACACCTCAGGGAGACTTTCCAGGGCCTGAGAGCTCCCTGGTTGGTGTCTTTGCTGACGCAAACCAAAGAGAAATGGTGGATTCTTTTAATGTTAGGCCGCACTCTATTTTCAGTTCCCATAAGATTAAATTAAATGATTACAATGGTAATCAAAGCCACCAAACTAAAGAAAATGTAAAAACTATGGGGGGGGGGAATCCCGTTTCTAGGATATTTTAAACACAGCAGACACTCTGCCATCTTGTTCCCCTACTTGGGTAACATAACTTGTTAATGGAATGGCAAATGCAAAAATCTCACTGAGAGCTGTTCACTGGAATTCATTAGCAGTGGCAAGAAGAAATAATCTTAGATTATTGCCGTTTTCTCAACATGACAGCAGTCACTATTAGACAAGAGCATATACTTAAAACGGTACAACCAGCCTCAGATGCACTGAAGGCACTTAAATATTTGTGGAGTAACCTGTACAGTGAAATGCCAGCACGTGCCCTGACCGGAAATCGAACCTGTGACCTCTTGGTTCCTGAGTCGAAGCTCAACCGCTGAGCCACACCGGTCAGGCCCATTGCTCTTTATGTGGACTTTCCAGCAATAACAACAAAATAACCAAACTGTCCCAACATGCAACAAGCCACTTCTTTCCAATTGAATTTGGAGTCGGTAATTAGATTTCACTTCAGTACTTGTCCAGCTCCTGTTTAATTACCAAGACCAGAGAAGACATTCCTAGAGCCTAACGGTAGATGCAATTTTATAAACTGTAAACATATCGAGTTAAAATAATCCCTTAGAAAAATAGGAAAACTAATTGCTAGCACGACGATAAATGTATTGTAGCAGGTGGAGATCTATTTGTACTCTCAAATCTCTCAAATTTTTCAGAAACCTCATAAAATAGGTAATCTACAGACAAACACAGTAAAAAGCTATTTCCAGATGATTCATATACTTAGTACTTTTCCTGACTTGCTAGAGCATCCACAGCATCCAGCCTCTGTGGATGGCTCCACACTAGTGTCTCCTGGGTGGACACAAGTCCTGTGAGGGAAAGGCTAGCTTACAAGTGGTTTGAGCTAATGCTAGATGGGGTTCCTGCCCCATGCTGGTCTGCACCACCTGCTGTGTCACCATACACAGGCAGAGGGTAAAGCTTGGGCTCTGGAGTCAGGCTGACCTGGCCCGGCCATGAGAAAACTGTGAGATGTTGGGCACATCTTAACCCTCTCTAAACCTTAGTTATTTCTCAGTTTTTAAGGCGAATAGTATACCCACTTCTAGGGTTGCCACGAGGATAAATGAGATCATCAACGGACATTGAATTCACCTGGCTCACTGCTCAACAGCTATCACAAAAAAAGAGATATGTAAATGTTATTATTTCAGAATTCTTGAGGAAGCAAAATAGAGGGGAGAGGGGAGGAAGGGGGGAGAGAGAATGTCCTTGAAGTTATAGCGTCATCCATCCGATGGAGGGTGAAGAATGGAAGGAAGGGAAAGGAAGCTGGGGAAAGAGACAAATGTTTGTCCCAGGTTATGATTCCACGAGTCCAAATCTTTCCATAATTACTGCAGAGAGAAATCCCCAAAGGCTCAGGAATCACAAGGGATAGAGAGTCTGCACTGATAGAGAGTCTACATTCACAAAGCCACTGTGGCTATAGCAAAGCAGGACTAGATCTGTCACACAGGGGAAGAGGTAAGTCCTGAGAACACTTGGGTCAAGACAGAACCCCCAACTTTCTATTATCCCTCTGGTACTAAGAGCCGCCTTTGTAATTGTTGGGCGGGTCTAAGATGTTTTAGTATTCCAGACAAGTACTTCCCAAAGTGGGGGGGGGGGGGTGCACCCAAGGAGGAATAGAGAGGTATTGCTCCTCTCTACTCTCTCTTGCTGTTTTCACTAGGAAATAGAACAGTATTCTTATTGCTTAAATAACACAAGACACATAGTCAAACTCTAGAAGTTTGGAGAGAAGAAATGCTGACTCTTATTTAAAAAACTGCCATCTTTGGCCTGGGTCACCCTGGGCATAACAGGTGGAAGTGGACAGGCCCTGCTGCACTGTCACGCAGCCAAGAGCATGGTCTGGGCCTCCAGGCTGGTTCGTATATCTGGCTACTTCTCATATTAGCTTTGTGACCTTGGGCAAGTTACTTACATGCACTAGGCCTCAGTTCCCTCAACTGTAAAATAGGTATAATAATAATAGGTATCCCTTATGTTGTGGCGAGGCCTGACTGAGCTAATGTATACAAAGCTGATATAGCAAATATTATATAAGTGTTAGGTATTACGATGATGATTCCTTAGAGTCCAGGTACCTTTGGGGAGCTCTTAGAAGGAGACATTGGGCACTGTGGAAGCTTTGATAAAGCCCCGGAACAGAAGGTTTTATTTCTGGTCCTGGCTCTGCCACACATTTGCTGTGGCTTTGGGCAAGTCTCTTTCTGCCATTACCTCACTATGACATAGGATAACCAAAATTCCTGCTCTAGTTTGGAAGCAAACATGAAATCACACATGTGAACATGCTCCAAAACATTCAAAACTGCTCAACTGCTGTTTGGTAAGACCTGCAATTCCTTTTCAGGTTTTTAGATAGTTTAGGTCTCACATGAACACTGTAATTCCTCACGCTGTGTGAGTGGGTCCCAGGTGAGCAGTTGTTGCATTTTAGACATAGAAGAGCTTAAAAAATGCAGAAAGCTGCCTTGGAATAAAGACTTATTTACAGACATATTAAATCAACACTTGTGTGTTGAGTTACATACATTTCACATATTAGATCAAAGAGATTGTGGCCTTTTCAAAAATTTCCCAGAGACCGTGTTTCTGAGAAAGGAAATGAAGTCAAGTAACCAGAGGGGAAAGTGTAAGGGCCTGCACACTCTCCCAGCTTTACACATCCTGAACTGACAGGTGCCACTTCACTGACCTGTTCCTTAACTATGCCTAGGACTAGGGCTGAGTGTTCACTGCCTCAGCTGGGACAACTCAGGATTTGAAGCCCACTGAACCTAATGCATTCACATGTGAATTCATTTTAAAGCACATTTAAAGTTTTACAAATGTTTCAGTCACCAAGTTGTAAAATAAATAACAATTTGTTTCTATAATGTAAAGATTAAGCTTTTTGATAATTTTTTTTTAATACTTACCCGAGGATATGTTTTTATTGATTTTGAGAGAGACGAAGGGAGAGAGAGAGGGAGAAACATCGGTGTGAGAGAGAAACATCGATCTGTTGCCTCCCAAACGTGCCCCAACTGGGGATCGAACCCACGTCCTAGGTATGTGCCCTGACCAGGAATCGAACCCATAACCTTTTGGTGTATGGGATGATACTCCAACCAACTGAACCACCTGGCCAGAGAAGACTTTTTGATAATTTTAAGGGAAAATTTGTATGTTAGAAAATTTGGAAGGTGCAGAAACACATGCAGACAATTAAAAGCACCTGAATCTTGCTGCCACCTGAAATGATTGATGTCACCATCACCGTGTGTTTCCTCCAAATGTCTCACCCTGCACATACACATTCATGAACACACTTATTTAGATAACAAAGTAGGGATTATTCTGCATATACAGTTTTGCAGCCTACATTTTTCCCCCCTAATATTCTTAGATGAGAATTTTCATGGCGCCACATTCATGGGGCAGCGTGGAAGACAGGAGGTGCCATTAGAGGCTGGCTGTGCCTGACCGAGCTGTTAGCTTGAGCTCCGTGCGTGCTAACAGCTTCTGGAGGGCAGAGCAAGAGCACACGTTCGTTTCCGTACATCTAAGCAATGTCTGGGCCCCGGTGGAGCTGTGCAGGACATGTGAAAAGCAGGAAGAGTGTGACACTGCATGAAGGACGGTCAGTGCTGATGCTGTTTCATTAAATAAATCTGACTCCTGTTGACATTCAGAGTCAGGGATTTCATTAGGCAGAGATAAGGTAATGGGATCAGAACATCTGTTTTCAAATCTCAAGTGTCTTGCTCGGCTGTGACACATCGTGAAATGTAGACAAGGCGCTGTCTTCCGGTCTTTAAAGATAGTAACCTTTGTGTCCCACATCGAGGGCATTTCCTAGGGGCCAGCGTCTCCTCTGCAGCTGGACTCACGGCGCACTGGCCTGTGCGGTTACTTGTTGCTGTTAGGACCTCAGGGCGATAGAATCCTTAGTGGCCATTTGTAAGTTTCCCGCCACAGGAGAACAAAGAGCAGGAAGGACCCCGGGATGGCACCTGAGTTGCATCTGCATCCCACGCCCGCGCACCCAGCCCCAAGGCCCGCTGCAAGAGCTTCCCGCAAGGACCGCTGGAAGGATGAGACCCGGGCTCCGGGGGCTGCCATCTCCGACCCAGTACCCCCTTGGCTCGGTGCTGTGCAGCCCTTCCCCTTGGCTATCCCATCCCCCATCCCCTTTCCTTAAATAAATTCCATTTTTCTTCAGCCACCGCCTGAGATGGCTATTTAGCCTGCCCTCGTGCCGCCGGGTTAACCTTCAGGTGCCTTTTCTTTGCATACATGAGAGAAGTCAAGCGAAGGACACAAAGGCGGACTCGTGGGCCCACCTCTAAGCAAGAGCCTCAGTTACACTGCAGAGCAGCCTGCACGTGGCACACAGGGGTCGGCTTCCTCCCAGACTCTCGAGAGCACGCGCTGTAGGGCGCAGGAATTTCTCTCCCGTCTTCAAGAGCAGGCGGTGGCCAATCCACTGGTCGGCGTGAGTCAGATAAAGGTTGTGAGCCAATGAAGAATAAATAGTCCCAAAAACACTTCGAGAGGGAGAATGCAGCTACTCTACCTGAAACCTTAAGATTTCTGGTTCAGGTTAAGAGGGGTAAGGGGAGCATAAGAGGCGACAGCCACACAGTCTTCAGAATCAGGGCAGAAAGCAGCGGGGAAAAGCTACCCGTATGGTGGTGGTGTTCTTTAAAGTCTTTAACTTGGGACTGGATTCTCTAAGCCTGCAGTGACTTCTGAAGTGTGTCTGGAGTACTCTGGTGACTTCAGGAGCAGACTTCAGGATTTAGGGCGGAAGAGGTGACTGGAGGAGGGATAACAACCCATCACCTCCTCCCCCGCATCACCACCTCCACCTCCACCTCCAAGACAACGGCCGTGGCCAGGCTGCTGCTCACCAGCCTGATCTTAGGCCGGGTGCTCCACCTAGAGCTGCTCCGAAACCATCTCATTCGATCCTGGAGACACCGACAGGCAGTATGTCCTACCATTATCCCTGTTCTATTGCTGGGGACACAGGTCAGGTGCCTTGGCCAAAGTCACAGACTAGTCAGTGGTGGAAATACAATGTGAACCCAGGGGTCACAATTCACAGCCCTCAGCTGGACCACTCTGGAATACCTGGCATTGAGACTACAGCTCCATGTCTTTAGAACCATCTAATCCCGAGCAAATCACTCCACTTCTAAGCCTCAGTTTCCTCACTTTTGAAAAGCACAATAATATTCCGGTCTACCTACTGCAATATGGCTGTGAGGGCCAAATGAGACACGTGAATGCCATCTGTAAAATACACATGCTATCCAATTTAAATCATTTTAATTATTACTGATGAAGAGAAAGAGGGCACTTATTTCTTCATTTCGAAAGTTTGGGGTTTTTTTGCTTAGCATTAAAGTTTTAATTTTTTAAAAAAATATATCTTTATTGATTTCAGAGAGAGGAAAGGAGAGGGAGAGAGAGAAATAGAAACATCAATGCTGAGAGAGTCACTGATCAGCTGCCTCCTGCACACTCCCGACTGGGGATCGAGCCCGCAAACCAGGCATTTGCCCTGACTGGGAATCGAACCCTGATGGCCTGGATCCTAGGTCAAAGCTCAACTGCTGAGCCACACCCAGCTGAGCTAAAGTTTTAAATTTAATAGTCAACATAAGGCAATGAAAATAGCTGATATTCACTGGTAGACACATAAAGTATTGAGAGAAAGCAGAAAACTTTGCCTGCATCAGAAACCTGTGATTAGAAAGAAAAAAAATAGTGATTATTTTGACAAGACAGTGACTTTAAATGGCTCCTTGGGGGGCTCCATAGCTCCAGTGATAAAGCCACCTGACTGCTGGCAGGCAAGTGACACTTCCCTTTCCTGAAGTGTTAATGAACTCTCAAGGATCTGTGGCTCTCCAGATAATGACTTCCTGTTTCAGGAAAGCAAAGCATAGCAGCTGGAAATAACAGCTAACCTCTGGTCCCTGTTCCACATCCTAGAGCTGCCATTCTCAGTCTAGCCTGGAGAAGGCTTCTTCAGCCATTTCAGGTGGACAAAAATGCCAGAAATTAAAAGCCAACATTAGAAAGAGTTACCTGGATTCAGACTCGGTCTGCGGGAAGACATTTAACTCCCAAGCAGGGCTGAAGCCCCTCATCCATACCTCTAGCTCGGCACACACAGGAAGGATCTCTTTGTGTTTATTTTTTCACTCTGGACAGTAAGTTCCTGGAGAAGAGAAGCTATTTAAAAGCCTTTTGAACTGAACTGTGCTGGGAACTCCACTAGGAATCCAAAGTTGGGAGCGAGGGAAAAATAAGCATCTTCTGAAATTAAATAACAGGAGGATTATCAAAGAAGGGTTTAGTCAGACACCATTAAATGGTTTATGAGTGTGTTGTATTAAGACATTGCGGAAACACCCAAATTGAATCAAAGGTGACTTGGATATAATTTCAAAAAGATCTGATAGGAACAGGCCTAAAGTCTACTAATCTACAATGTGATTACTTATGTAGAAGTTAAAAACATTTTTTAACACAAGTAATACACTCACTGATGAAAATGTAGAACATATAAACAAGTGAAATAAATAATAAAAAGCACCCAAAGTCCTACCTTTACCATCAAAACAAGAGATACCTGTGCTGTTATGAAGGTTGATGACAGAGAAACTGAAGAGAACAGTTGAAAGTATCCATGAGTTAACTGTAGGAATTCAATAGGTATCATGTGACACTAAATGGTATATGCAGTCAGGGTCTGGCACTAACTTTAAAATACATGCCTGGACTTCTCCCTCTCAGGCAACTCCTCTGCACCTCCCAGGAATATTATGGAAGTCATCCAAATGTACAAAGCATAATGAGTTGTACAAAAATATACTGTGAGACCATCTCAATAGATGAAGAAAAGATATCTGGTAAAATCTAACACCTATTAGTGATAAAAACTCTCAGAATACTAGTGTAACCTGCCCCACCATTCTTCTGATGTTGTTTCTGTAAATGCTGACTCTGACTAATATGTATCTTGTACATAAACAACGCAGTTTGTATAAGAATCCTAGGAACTAACTTTAAAAGATGCACACTCCACCCTTCAGGCATTCCAGCTCTGGGAAATTTGCTGACCTTCAAGCATAAAACCACAGTTGACGTAAAACCAGATGACCCACATCAGACCAGTTTCAAGGTCCTTATCAGAATAGACTGTGTTGGTCCTCACAATGCCCTCCCCTTGATCTCTTTGTTCTGCTTTCCCTCTCACTCCTTATAAAAACCTCTGCCTGCACTGAAATGTTAAGGTGGGCTTTGGGATGTGAGTCTGCCACTTTCTCAAGCTGCAGGTGCTTGAATAAACCTACTTTCCTCCCACCAGCCCCTGTCTCTTGATTATTGGCTTTCGAGAGGCAGGGAGCCAAATGCGGGTTTGGTATCACCAGGAATGGAAAAGAACTTCCTCAACCTGATAAAGGGAATGTATAAAAAAACTCAGCTAACATCACAATGGTGAAATACTGAACACTTTCCCCCAATCTGACCACTCTACTCAATATTATACTGGAGTCTTTAGGCACTGCACCAAGGTAAGGATAGAATATAAAAAGCAAAAGAAAGAGGTAAAATTCTCCTTATTCACAGGTGGCATGATGGTGTACTCAACAAATCCAAACATATCAACAAAATTATAGTACCGATGAGTGAATGTGCAAGGTCTCAGGGTGCAAAGTCATTATTTGAAAACCTAGATACTTAAATGCTACTAACAAATAACTGGAAAATAAAAATATAAAAATTAGGATGTATAATAGCATAACAATATCAAATACATAGAAGTAAATTTAATAAAAATGTATAAGACTTCTGCACTGAAAACTGTACGGCACTGCTGAGAGAATTAAAGAAAGCCTAAACAATGGAGAGATTTCACATTCATGGATTTGAAAACTCAAAATGTTAAGATGAAAGATTTATGACATTGATTTGTACAGTCAATGTAATTCCAATCAAAATTCCCAGACTTTTTGTATAAATTGATGAGTTGTCAATTTCTATCAAAGCTTGTCAATAGCCAAGACAATCTTGAAGAAGAAAAATGTTGTAGGGCATACATTGCTAAATTTCAAGATTTACTACACAGATTCAGTAATTAAGACAGAATAATAGGGGAGACAAATAGGTTAGTAGGACAGAATGGAGAGTCTAGAAGTAGACCCAAATGTATACAGTCATTGCAGTTTTGACAAAGGTGCCATGGAATTCAATGGGAGAGGAAGTTCTTCTCAATAAAATGTGCTGGAGCAACTGGAAACACATAAAAAAGAAAAGACCTTAGCCTCTTCTTCTCTCCCTTTATATATATATATATGTGTGAGTGTGTGTGTGTGTGTGAAAATTAACCTAAGAGGGATCATATGAAAGCCAAAATATAAAACTTCTAGAAGAAAACACAGAAAAATACCTTCATGACCTTGGGGTAGGCAATACTTTCTTAGGACACAAAAGGCACAACCATGATAGAAAAAAATATAATAAATTGTACTTCATTCATTTATTTATCAAGATATCATTTAAAGAGTTAAAAGGCACACTACTGATAAAAAGACTTGTGTCCAGGATATATAAAGAATTCCTATAAATCAATAATAAAAAAAAAGAACCCAATAAAAAAAACCAAGCCATTCATAAAAGTAGCTATGTCAATAGTCATGTAGCACATGAAAAGGTGCTCAACGTCATTAGACTCCAGGGAAGTGTATGTAAATTAAGCTACAATGAGATACTACAGCCCCACTAGAAAGGCTACAATTAGAAAGCATAATAAAATATCAACTGTCACAGGATGTAGAACAACTGGAACTCTATATATTGTTGGTAAGAGTAGAAAGTGATAAAATCACTTTGATTCCCAGTCAAGGGCATGTACATTGGTTGCAGGTTCAATCCCCAGCCCCGGTCAGGGTGCTCGGGGTGCGTGCAGGAGGCAACCAATCAGTGTCTCTCTCACATCTGTTTCTCTTCTTCTCTCTCTCTCTCTTCCCCTCCCCCTCCTTCCCTTCCATTCTCTCTAAAAATCAATGGAAAAAATATTCTCTGGTGACGATTAGCAACAATAATAAAAAGTCACCATCTCACCATCACTCACCCTGATTTCATTTCATTCATTTAATCCCATACCAACCCTATAAAGTAGATGCTATTATCCTTCAATTTTAATACTGAGAAAGATTTGTAAAGAGAGAATAATACCTAAGATTGTTTTTATTCATTCATTAATTCACTCAATAGTTACTGAGCATATACTGTTTGCCGACGGGCAGCGTCCCACGTGTTGAGGATATAACGTCAGCAAAACTAGACACAAGATTCAAACCCAGTTCTTCCACCACACAACACTGCCGGGTACAGTGACAGAATCTAGCAGCAGAAACAGGCTGATAAAAGCCAACTATAATGCATAAAAGCAACGATGATACACAGAAAGCGCTCTTGCAGGTATATACACAGTACTGTGTGAACCCCCAACACATAGCACTGAGTGAAAATTCTGGCTGAGTTGATTGAGGTCAAAGTGGCAAAGGGGTTGACATCTCAGTTGGTAACGTAACAGCAGACAGGATGCCTTAAGCACTGAGGAAGAACAGAAGGCGTTCAAGATCTGAAACTAAAGACACCTGGCTGGGAGGCAGGCTCCGTACTCACATTTGTGGAATGTGAGTAATTAGCCAGCATCACGAAGGGCTGTGGTGAGAAATGGAAATAGTACCTGTAAAGACGGAAGCACATGCAGAAGAAACGCAGTTTACAGGAGCTATTAGTTTCTGGACAAATAACTGGCTTAGTCATATCGCCAATGTACATTTATTGTAAATCTGTGTCAGCCTCCAGAAACAAGAATATGACTAACTTTCTGGGGCCGGCAAGCTTAAGACTAGATCCTAAAGCCATGGTGATCTGCTGGATTTTGCCCTCCCTCCTCACTTGAACACGGCTTGAGCCCCAATATATACCATGAGACTGTGGATTAAGTAGAGTTGGCTGCCAGTCTGAGTGACTTAGAGAAGCTCAGAGGCCAGGGCCTGAAAACATTCGGACTAGTGGGAATCACAGCCCCTCTACACTGAGCCTCCTTGTACAAAACCACAGAACATGCACTCTCTCAGCTGCCTCCTCTGTGCCCAGCTCACAGCGTGGCTCACTTTAATCTGCATCGGATGCTCCTGGCGGTCTACACACTTCCAGAACAGAGGCTAGCAGTAAGTATTAAATTAATTCGAGAGAGACAGCCCAGTCAGGCAGGCCCAAATGGCAGAACTTTCCCGATATGCGCAGGCTCTTCCTGAGGCGCCTGCCTCCAAGATTTTAATATAGATAATGAAATAGGCTCAGTATCCCTTCTGATGGGACCAGTTACTGTGGCTAAATACTGAAGCATTTGCAAAACAAGAGCTCAGAAGCTTTGCAAGGCTGACCAGCTCTTCACTGAGATTTTCAGTCAAACTAGAATAATTATAGCAAGAGTGGCGATGGCGCCAACGTCTCCTAACCACAGAGGTTTCTACGTGCACAGTTGACTAATGAACTGATGCAGACGGGTGTTTACCTTAACGGGTGTTTACCTTATTAATCATCAGAGCAAACAGCTCTACAAGGATCACGGCACACAGAGAGGGCAGGCAGGCTGCGGGTGACCTGGGCAAATGAAGGAAGCTCCCCAGGCCTCAGGCTTCCCGCCTATGAAATGGGATGATGGCCGCCTGCAGGATGTTGTGAGAGTTATACATAAGGTAGAGACAGTTGCCTGGCACGGAGCCCTGCATGTAACAGACACCTAATAAATGGTTATTTCTGTTACCGTAATTAACGTGAGGCACAGTCAGTTATAGTTTCGGGAGAGCCAAGGAGAAGATATATGCTATGAGTTGATTGCTTTTGTTGGATAGGGGCCATGATAAATGGCTTTTAGCCTGCTCACACGGAGTGGAGTTCAGTGAAGGGTGAGGGCTGGGAGAGGGAGGGAGTTAGAACGAGAATGAATATAAGAGGGTATGTGCTGGCTGAGTAGAAGATATCAGAAGAGGGAAAGGGGGGGAGCAGCTTTCAGAAAACACGCGGCCTTGTTGACTCTACGTATGCGAAGGCAAGGCCTGTGTTTTATTTTATTTTACTTCATACCCTGTTTTTAGTTGTTATTACAGGCTCCGTCAGAGTCTAACACAACACCTGGCCGGGCAGACACAGTAAACATGTCCCGAGTGCACACCTGGATCAGGCGCTGCACTCTGACTCGCAGGTGTGGCGGTGACTAAGCACAGGAAAAGGAAACCAACAGTGCTGCTGCGGGACAAGTGTCAAGCAGTAGCTCTGATAAGCAGAAGTGCCCTTTGTCCCAGGGGCTGAGTCACTGTGCCATCACACTGACTCGGTGTGACGGGTCCCATTCACAACACCAATCACGACGGAAGGTCACTCCCCCAACAAAGCAACCAACCCCAGATGGAGGCCCCACATCTTCACACAGGAAAGGCCTGTCCCAGTGTGTTACCTCCTGCCCCAGGGAGCAGATCAGGAGCATGAAGTGATTTAGTGTCTCATCCTAGACTAGTTGTTCTACATGCACGGCTCTCATTGATCCTGGTGACAATCCTATGGGAGACATCAGTTTTCTATAAATTAAGAAAATTAAATTCACAAAGGTTAAGTAACTTGCCTAAAGTCAAATATCAACCACGCTTCCAAACCAATGCCCCTTCCATCTAGCTGAAGTGTGATTCACACGCAGAGAAGCGCACATATCATAAGCGTGTAGCTCCACACATTTGCACAAACTAAGCACATTTCCGTAACCAGCACCCAGATCCGGGAACAAGTTCCCCGTGCTCCTCTCCCATCACTCCCCCGTCCACGGGCAGCCACTATTCTGAGTTCTCATTACTCTATGGGTTTTGCCCAGGACACTCTAATCTATAGTACTCTCTCCTTCCATTGAAGTCATAGGTTTTTCTTATCTGTACCACCCATTTGGAATTTCCCAATACTCCCTTACAGGGTCAACTATTTGTGTGTGTGTTTTTTTATATCTTGTCTTTTAAATTAGGATTATAAGCTCCTCGGGGCCAAGGTTTTATAATTCTTTACATACCCCTAGTACATCAAGTATGGAGCAATTACTCTAAAACATATGTACTGAAACACTTATTTCCTACTTCCTGTGTGTCTGACACTGTTTTAAGCACTTTTCCTGGATTATCTTATTTAAACCTTCCAACAACCCAATGAGGTAGGTGCTGCTATTATCTCCCTTTACAGATAACAAAACTGAGGCACAGAGACGTTAAGTCGCTTGGCCAAGGTGACACAGTGAGGAAGGGATGGGATCAGAATTCAAAGCCAGGCATTGTTAGTCCAAGGCTTACAAGATCAGTCACACGTAAAGGCAAGAAACTCCATGTTCCTGAAACTCAGTCCTGTTCCTTTCATGATTTCAGGATAGTTTTTAAAAACTATGAGCTTCCCGACATCCCAGAGCTGGCTCTGCCTTGACACTTGTCACATTAGGAAAAACAAGGGCATTTTTAACTCATTGACTCTTAGGGGAATAAAGAAGGGGAAACCTAGCTAAAAGTGAACATTCTGCACTAAAGCAGACAATCAAAAGGTACAACAGGGCACGGGCCCCTTAACAAATTGTCAAGCGAAGGCAGCTCTGCATCTGTGCCTAAGCGTGATAATTACTACCTTCTCCAGCTGGCAGCGAAAATAATGAGCACCCATAATTTAAATAGAGGAGTAAACAATATTTTGGCTAGAATATCATTTAAATAAGGAGTACCTCTAAAAATCAAATTTATCCTGAATAGTCAGCATGGGGGAGGTGACAATCTATAGAAACACTGAGTGTTATAACTGGAAAGGTATTTGGAGATTCATCTCAACAATCGCTCTCTCAGACTCTTCATGTTTCACAAAATATGAGCACAGGCCAACATTAACAAGGGAGACTTAAAAAACGACAATAGAAGTTACACCTCCAAAGGAGTCCAAGCTGGTGCGCCACTCATACTGCAGTGATGCGATTATGGAAAACATCAGGCATCTGGATGACACCTTTCGGAAGTGTTTTCAGAACCTGCAGTGTTGTCCTGACCCAAGTGGTGGCAAATCTTCTTTCCTTGAGGTCGACTGAGTTTGACTTTTCAAAACAGTCAAAACTCACTTGGAGTCAAAGCTGGTGAGTCAATTTCTATAAATTTATTTTCTTTTTTAAAAAAAGGGGACAATAGAACCCAGCTGTGCAGAGCAAGGACTCCGGAGTTAGAGAAATCTGGGTCCTAACTGACACAGGAGAGCAGATTTGAGCCTCAGTTTCTTTATGCGTAAGGAGGGACTAACAGTCCATCTGATGGGAGTGGTTGGTAAATGTATCAGAAGCTTTCTATCTTTAGCTTTCATTACTATGACTAAGGAAGGAGAACCACTTTTGTCTGTGGAATGCAAATTGGTTCTGAAAGCACTTCCCAAACAGAAGTTTCTAAGTTTCAGGCACTGTCATAGTCATTAGTGAGTGTCACGACTTACAACACCTGGGGACTGATGCAATCCAGCTTAGAGCCAGAAATTATTTTTCAAGGGACTCTCAGTACACACAACACAATCACAGAGCCCATGTACTAAGTCGGGGCATTAATTTACAGGTGTGCCTCTCGGTGCTGGACAAAGCCTAGCCAATTATGCTATTTGGACTCCATCCCTAGCAAGTCGTGGGAGGTGGAACGGGCCATGAAGAGGGCAAATGAAGGAACTGAAGGAGGAAAGATAAATTCTCAAGGGACCACCACATTCACCCCAAGGACATGTTCCACCCATGAATATACACCGAGGGACTGTGGGAGGATTAGGGACAGAACGGCTGCTTCCATAGGCAAAATTTGGAATTTCAAAATTCAGAAGGGTGGTTTCTGGGGTAGTGCTGGCCAGGTACAACAGGCTGGGCTTCTGATAGGATAGCTTTATTTGGTTCAGCGATGGGATTAACAAACTTTCCTTGGTGTTTGCCTAAGACATGTCCTGCCCTGCTTCTGTGGGCACAGAAACGGGTCATCAGACACCCAAAAATCTGGTTATCTTGAATCCTGAGCCTCAGTGCCCTTATCAGTAAAATCAGCAAAATCACACCTGCCTCACAGTATTTATGCAAGTTAAATGAGATCTGATGAAAAGCATCTTTTACGGTGTCTGGCACATATCAGTTGCTTGATAACTAAGTTATTATTAGTGGCTCCAGACAAAAAAAAAAAAAGGAGATGACAAATATGGGATCTGAACTATTAAGGAGGTAATTTATAGATTGAGAGAAAAATTTAGTCAAGTCTGATAATTCTAGAATTTGCTGAACCTTGAACAACTGTTATTACATCTTGTATGTATATTTTCTCGTAATACTTTCAGCATTGTTGTTTATCTACATATACCTCACAATTTTACTGCATTATGAGAATAAAAAATAATCAGTTAATCAATTATCCTTGAGGAAACCTATTCATCAATATCCAGCCACTCTGCAGACCCGACGTTTCTTGGTTGCTAGAGGATGTGGTTCCACTGTGACATATCCTTCCAATCAGTCCCTTGGACCGGGTGTCCTCAGGTTCTCCGTCTGTTTTGATCATGACTGTCTCTAAGGGCACAGAGTTAGTGGGGGGCTGCCCTGCAGAGCAGAAAAACAGGAACTGTTCACTCTGTCACCGTCGCCTCTCTCGCATAACAGACAGATGTGTATTTCCTACGGAGAGTCAGAGAGAGTGCCCAAAGGCCGGACGAGGCTGGGTCAAAGGTGTTCTCTGCTTTGAGAACCCTCCAGACAGATGACCGCCCTTACATTTCAGAACAATGACTCTCAAATTGTTTTACGACCATGGTCCCTCTGGAAGGTCAATAAACCAAAACACCACATATCCAGGGCCCTGAGCTAGGGCTGAATGACCTGTCCTTCTGCCACTTGGAGAATTCATTCAATACCCATGGGCCTCAATTTCCACATCTGGAAAGTCAGGGGTTAGATCAGATGATCTTGAATTTGTTCCGTCTTTAAAGCCCTGTATTTCCTATCATTCTTCCGCTTTTTTATTCTGAAGGAAAACAATGTGACCCGCCCCACTCTGACCAGAATGAAGAATATGACTTCACTTTGACGGGACACAAATGAGAGAAATGGTAAAACATGAACTCATGTTAAAGATAAAGTTATGCACAGTACCATCCTGAAGTCATTCCCGGAGAGCTGCCTGCTCGTCCTGCGATGTGACTGCTTCTCATACACGCTTTCTCTCTCACCATCTATAGTAATGATTGAAAAATATCTGTGAACCCTCAAAATGGGTCATGTAATTCTAACTCATGAACTGTCAAGACTAACCAGAGCTGCAGACAGACAGAGCACCTCGTCCCCGCTCATCGTGGTCAACAGGTGAGCAACAGCAGCATCAGGGGCAGTGCTCGAGTCTGAGTGACGGAGGACTGCCGGCCGCGGTGGCTCAGCAGATTAAATGTCTTCCACGCACCAAGAGGTCACCGGTTCGATTCCCAGTCAGGGCATATGCCTGGGTTGCAGGCTCAATCCCCCCAGGGGAGGCAGGAGGTAACCCATCCATGTTTCTCTCTCATCAATGGTTCTTTCTCTCTCCCTCTCCCTTCCTTTCTCTCTAAAAATCAATAAAAACATATTTGAAAAAAAATAAGTTACGTAGGACTGAGAAATCTAATTGGCCTCCAAATAGCTGAGTGTCCAGGTGCTATTCAGGAGCTAATCACAGGTAGTATTTATTGAGTACTTACTACACGCCAGGCTATAAAGCTATAGGCTATGTAGACACATTGCTTCATTTAATGTTCGATTATCACCCCTATTTGAAGGGTCAGGAAACCAGGGTTACAGAAGCTCAGGGTCCTGGCCATGCTGCTCAGCCACACTGTGTTGACAGTTCTTCCACAGCGGAGATGGCCAGGAAATCTCCCGTTTCCTTCCCCTGTGCCTTCTTTCCAGGTCCAGTGATTCACATCCTTCCCTCTCAAGCCTGAAAATCCTGAGAGATTGGATGGCTCGGAAAGTTTGACACCTGACCTGCTCTTTGATTTTTTAAATGTTTTCTTCTAAGCGCTGTTATGTTTCAACCACTACCTCTGTCTCCCATGGTCAAGTTAACTGATATCCCCGGAGCCCTTGCTCTGGGTCAGGCATTAGTTAGCTCTGAGCTAGGATTTGAGCTGAACAGCAAGTGCATGCGAAGGACTTGGAGAACAGGGGAAAATGAGCCTGGAACTTCTATTTCCACCTCCTGGAAGATAGAGCTGAATGCGTACTCCTTTTGGGTCGCACCTAGTTTTGTATCCGGCCATCAACGGATAAAGAAGTAGCATGGTGCATGGGCAAGAGGGATGGAAAAGGAGCCACAGGTCTCCATCACCTCACTCTTTCCCAACCACCTCTGCTCTGCCCTCCTCTCCTCACTGGTGGGACACTGAGAAGTACCAAATGTCGAGGGGTGTCTCAGGAGGCGGGAAGGAGACAAGAAACAGCCGAGAAACCTCCTTATTGTATTTAAAGCAACAATAACGCTTCAGTCTGTACTATGTGCCAGGCACCATGTAAAAACCTTTTCTTAGGCGATCTTGCTTCTCATAAGAATCCTACAAGCAACATGTTAGTAACTGTACGAACGGAGGGAGAAAATGAGGCACAGAGAGGTCAGATAGCAGGCCCGAGCTCGGAAGTGGCAGAGCTGAGATGTAAGAGGCTTTGCCAGTGGAAACGAAGGGATTTCCTTGGTAAAGAATTTTGTTAAAATGATATTTATTCCTGACAGGTCTAGAAAGAAGCACAGCCCTAGGAATCCAAGAGGCTGCGTAGAGGTGACTTTGGAACTAGCCAGGGGACAGGTAGGAAAGCACCATATTCCCGTATGTTATCTTTGCTGTATATCTATTTTCATAAATGAAGGAGTGACCAATTCCTATTGCCCAAGGAGACACATGAGCCTTATGGCTACGCTACTTGAAAACCCAACACAGTTCTTCCCTGGCCTTTGGCCAACATGGCATAGCATACGTCTCCATCTGAGCAGGGGAGCGAGCAGAGTAGACGCGTGTGCGTGTGCGTGTGTGTGTGTGTGTGTGCTGGATTTGTGGCAGTGTAGGCACAAAGCCCGAGGCACACCTTGCATTCCTGGCTAAAATTCCTTCCCCCTCACGCAGAAAGGAGATTATGTGATTGTTTTAGTCATGCTCTTCCTGAAGTGGCTTTGAGTGGGATACAGTCCGGTTGGGGTTGAAGCTCCCAAACAAGACCAAGCATGAAGGCAGGCTCCTGACACCCTCTGTGTCCCCCACCGGAGTTGGTGAGAAAGGGGAGCAGGCAACTGGCACAGCTGGCTTTTGCCGTTAAAGCTGAACTTTCTAGGGAGAGGGGTCAGAAGACAAACTTCACCTGTCTCACCTGCTCCCACCCTCTAGGCCTGTCCTCAAGATACACTGAGGCTGCGTTGGCTCCTTGAAGGTAGAGATTTCATACTTGCTACTGAAGCTGCCCCCAGGCCTCCCGTACCTGGCTGATAAACACCCATCATACCTCCTACCTAAGGAATCCCTGCTGTTCCCCCCTGGTTTCTACACTGGGCTTGGTGTTTAAAATCAGATGGCCCCTCACAGTTTAAATGTGTAACACCTAGCTCAGGTCTCATGATGCATTTGCCTGTATTGATCCTACTATGCTGATTTACAGGAACCTGGCGACTGTTCTGAAAATCGGTGCTTTTCCTGCTTTTAAAGCAGAGAGGTTTCCGGAGTCCAGCCCGGCTAGCTTTCGGTGGGTATGTCATCAGTCATCCTTTGGGTGCAAGCGCTTTGTGCCATGACTCAACACGTCGGGTAAGAATGCTTTCCAAGAAACATGCCCTTGCTTGTAAAGCCTGGCAGCCAGAAAAGAAGGGCCCTTACAGGCAAATTAATTAAAAAGACAGAGCCCCATGCTTTCCCTACTGTCCTCCCCTCCCCTCCCTCCCTCTCTCCTGCTCTCTATTTTCTGCCCACCACTTCCATTCTGTAAACTACCTGCTGTCCTTCTATCCTTCCTGGGCCTTGCTTCAGTTCGTGGATTCTGTCACAAAAGGCTAATCCGCCCAGTCAAGGAAAATTAAGGCCTGGCTGCCCCGGCCGGTGTGGCTCGGCTGGCTGAGCGTCATCCTGTGCACCAAAAGGTCGCCGGTTCCATTCCCTGTCAAGGCACATGCCCAGCTTGCGGGTTCAGGGCATCGGGAGGCAACCGATCGATGTTTCCCTCTCACATCCACGTTTCTCTCTCTCTCTCTCCCCCTCTCCCTTCCTCTCTCTAAAGCCAATGAAAACATATATTTTTTTTAAACCCGACAGAGGCCAAAGTTTTGCCACCCTGAAATATGACTTTTGGAATATTGATTTTTAAGCTAGTTATTAAGGAACCAAAGGCTCAGAAAAGACCTCTGACCCTCCCCCCTTACCTGCTGAAAGGAATTCAGATAGTAAAACCTGCTTAAAGGAAGGCAGCATCACCTCAGCATCAGAAAATAAAGTGGCAGACAGGGAGAAATCTAGCAGAGTCCCTGGGTCCCACTGTTTCTGGGTTACCCAGCAGGACTTCGTTTACCACGTGTTTACTCTTTCTGGTCTACCTGTAAATTACCTGCTCTCCCTTCGAAATCCAAGACCCCTGGCCCCCTCTCCTTTGTCCAAAATGGCATATAAACCTCAACTGCCCAATGTGTCTTCAGATCTCATATGCTTATGGCGCCCCTGTCTGTATATCTGTAGTAAATCTTGGATATTTTCTCATGTTAATTGGTCTCATGTTAATTTGATTATTAATCCAGCCAGAAGAACTTAGAAAGGTGGGAGAAAAGTTATTTTTTTGACCCCCACAAACCTAGCTAATGACCAGATCAGCCACCAGAATCCAGGGTTTTGGTTTTGTTTTCATTTCTTACAGCATATTTTGGGTGTGAGCTGGGATGGTAGAAGAGAAAGGGAAAGGGAATCTTAAGATCCTTGTGAACAGATACTGTGATGTAGTCATCTCAGCCAAGGCTTACTGAGTGCCCCCTATATGCAGAATCCAAGGTGAGCAAAGAGTTTGGGTGCTTGCCTCACAGAGTCCTCAGTGTCATGGGCATGAGAGAAAGTTGATTTAAGAAAACCCCAACAAACAGATAATTACAGACTTGGATAACTGTGATGAAAGAAAGAACACACTTATCAGAAAACAGAGGCTGGGAGTCCTGATCTAGTCTAGGGGGTCACGGTAGGCTTCCTGGAGGAAGGGACACTGAAGTGAAGATCTGAAGTATGAGTAGGAGTTCAGGGAGTTACACTTATAAAACGTTCAACAAAGCAAAGTGTCTTCTGCTTGAAAACAACTGGAGTACCAATTTTTGTGTGTGTGGTAGAGGTGTAAAAGAAATCCTAGACATGTCATCCAAATCTTTCATTTTATAAGTAATGGGATTAAAATCCCCGCATGAGCTGCGCAAGGCCAATTCGGCTCCCAGCCCAGAGCTCTTGGCAGCACGCTTTGGACGACACCACAACTAGAACAGCAGTTTCCGTGGCTAAAACAGACTTAAAGGCAGTGATGACAGGACACTGGAGACATCAAGACTGAAGGGGACCAAAGTAGTATCGCCCTGAAACTGCCTTTGGGGATACTGAGTTTAAAATGGTTATTAAAAAAAAAAAAAAATGGTTATTAAGAAACAAGACTCAGAAAGAAACCTTGACCCTGCCCCCTTTCCTGCCCAAGAGATTCCGACTGAGAAACCTGCCTCAGGATGATCTTAGGATATCTGCCTTGGCCTAATGTGAATTAAGTATGGCAAACAAGAGGGCCTGGGCAGATGCCCGGTAGCTAGATCCCCGTGTCCCACTGTTTCTGAGTTGCCTAGCAACAATTTGCCTGCATGTGTCCAGCTCTTCCTGAGCTACCTGTAAATCACCCATTCTCACTTCCGAAATCTCACGGTCTGTCCCCCACCCCCCAACCTTTCCTCCTTTGTCCAAAATGTCATATATACCCAAGGCTGCCTCACCGTCTCTCTCGTTTTCATGCATATGTGAATTCTCCATGTGCATGTATTATAATTTGATTTTCTCTTATTAACCTGTCTCTGTTAATGTAACAGCCCAGTTATAAGAACTTAGAAGGTGGGAGGAAAAGTATTCATTTTTTTTTAGCCCCCACAAGATCAAGGGCTTATCCCATATGCAAATAGCATGTAGTGGGTTGGGAATAAAAGGTTTTTTAAATTAAACTTTTAATACAATGCTGCTTCTGAAGGATGGCTCAGTACGTTTAGGTATTTTTTTGACCAAAAGGTATCTGTAAACCAGGAACAAAGAGTGAACCAGGCAGATTTCCCTATCTGTGCGCAAAATGAAAACACGATGGAGAATTGACAGCGCTAAGGTGGCCATGTGAAAAGTCAACCCAAAGTGACACTGAATGCCTCCTGAGTTCATCCATGAGCCCAGCAAGAACTACAACGAGCCCTGAGCTCTGACCATCAGCACACCTGACACCACACCGGACAGCCCTGAGTAGTAACGGCTGGGCATTTTTTAGGAGCCTGCGAAGCCTCCTGGGAAGTGAACACCTGAGCAACTTTCCCCAGCAGTGTCCTTCCTCATTTCCTTTCCTCTCTTTACGACACTGCTCTACCCAGTAAAAAACTAACACCCCATTGCACTCCCGGTGAGCTGTCCTTCCTTCTCAGTGAGCAACACAGGTACAGAGGTGATTAAAAGAGCTGGTGACTGCAGGGGCAAAACCTACGTCCTGCTCCATTCTGGCGTCTCCAAACTTAGAAGTGAACATGGGCAGTAATCCAGGCATGTCACTGTCACTCTATTAGTTAAGCAATGATAGTGAGAGAAAGTTTTCCAAGTGCTGCCAGGGGGAGTCTCCCAGAAGAGAGGCCTCATCAAGAAGGGAGGAAAAGATGCTATTGACCAGGGATTAAACCTCAATTCCTTCCCCACCTCACCCCACTTCAGGGGACAAAGGATTGGAAATGTCCCTCCAATCAAAACAAGATCTCTCTCTGCCTTTCCATGATTCTCAACCCCTGCTTTGTGCTGGCCTCTTTGTCTCTGCAAAGAGGCTGCTTCATTGAAACATCATAGAAAAAAGCAGTTGTCCCCCAGACAATGAAGTCGCCTGCACACAGGCATTTCCAACGTAGGCCGGCAAAATTCTCAACCTGTTGCTATAGTAGCAGAAAGAATGTGATTTGAGCGAGCAGCTCTGTGAGATCCATATCCAAATCCCTCCAGCTCCCAGAACATTAACCCTTCAGTGCCCTTTCTCAGGGGCACAAACACCTAGGGGGAAAATCCTTAATTCTGCTTAAGAGCTGGACGTTGTGGTCTTAGCATTCAGTCACTCATTCATTCATTCATCCAACAGCTATTAATTTAGACTCTGTGAGGTTCTCAGGGGTAAAGAATGCAGACCCGGCCCTTAGCATTGAGCAAGAGGCGGGGTAGGACATCAAGTAATTTCTAAAAGAACAATGCATTATGCAGCATCGGTGTTGTATGGGAGACACGTGAGGTTTTCAGCAAGGCCACCACCAGAATGGCAACAACCTATCCAAGATAACCAGCTTATACATTAAGCAGAGCAGACCCTATATATTCGGGGCCACTGCAATCATTTGCTTGTTTGCATGTGTTCATTTGACCAAAAAAAAAAAAAAAAAATACCAATAGAAATGCCAGCTCCACTCATATCATGCCTCCTACAAAGCATTAGTTTAAACGAGTTGTTTAATCAAATCAGTTTCCCACGTAAAATAGAAATAGCACTGTTTGTCAGAGAACAGTTGCAACCCATTGCTGAATAGTCACCAGGCAACAGAAATGGCAGGTGAGGGCTCAGAAAATACTCGAAAGAAGCAGAGTAACGAGGAGGTCTTCTAAATATCCCCATCCCCACTGATTTCTGTGGTCAAAATAGTAAACCTCAGGAAATACAACTTAGAAATTACCTTTAATCCAGCTTACTCCCCTTAACACTGTGGCGGGGTAATCTCATTATTATTGGCCACCTCCCTGCTAGCATCAGTACTAGGAGGGTGACATTTCTTAGGGAATAAGCTCAGCTGGTAATGATATCCTCATAGGCTGTTTGTGAAACGAGGCGGCATCCATCAGACTGTGAAACACCAAGAGGACAGGCTGCTAATCTCGGTTGGCCAGTAGACGTGGTCTCAGGGAAGGTACAGAACCCTTTGTACCCCCGTTTCCTCGTAGGTACATCTGATACATCACATAGTTCAAAGGCACAGAATGATCGAGAGCAATGCTTATAAATCATGGCCTATAATAAATTTCTCCATTATTATTCTCAGTAAAATGCTGTGTAACATGGGTTTTGCCCTGGAGACTGAGAACGTCAATCATTGTTTAGAATACTGGTTTCTTATCTGAACCAGAGGCACAGGCTACAAGCCTTTCATAGAACAAATCAGGGAAAGATAGGCCAGCAGGGAGGGACATTCACCAAAATCTCTTTCAACCACAGCAACGCTGGGCTAGGGTTCTGGAAACTGTCCCAAATGTTTGGACGAGATGGAAACTGGTTTCTTTTCACCCTAGAGAGAAGTGATGATAGCAAAGGGATGTTATGTAATCTGAAGTAGAGATTATAATACTCATCCTGAAAGTGGGCAGTGGACAGCCAAGCCCAGTGACCCATGGCCTTTGCATTGCAGAGGATGGGGTGAGAATGGAAACGGAGGCATTCTGTTGAGACTCCAGTGCCATCTCCGTACTATCAGGTCTGAGTACTTGCAGGAATTCTTTTCCCTTTAAAATTCCGTTGGATAGACCACAGTAGCCAAGAGTCTGACACTTCTTGCACATGAGAAGGAACAGGCTGGTTCCATACGATGGACACTTTCCACCTCTTGGTTACTCTGGGATCCAGCTATGCCCTCACCAACTTTTCTAAACAGAAGAACATGAGGCTCCCTCGCATGCCCCTCTCCCGTCACGGAGGCTTACCTTCATGGTCCTGATTCTTCACCCCTCTCCATGTCCATGCCCTCTGCCCCATGACTTTATAGTTTCTCTCTGCAAATATAAATGTCCCTGCCCTTTAACAATGGACTTGGCTATGTGACTTGCTTTGACCGGAAGGATGTTAATAGATTTATGACATAACCAGAAGCTTGAAATGAACTTGCTCTTTGTGGCTTGTGCTCTTGTGTCTCTGCCACCACCTTGAGAAGAACATGCCCAAGCTGACAGCTGGCCCCAGAAGGAGCATGAGGAACATGTGGAGTAAAGCCACCCCAGCTAATCCCAGCCAAGATCAGTTGGCTCTCCCCACGCCAACGTGTAGACATGTAATGAAAGCCTATTGTTGTATTCAACTGAGATGTTGTGGTTGTTAGTAATGCAGCATTTTTGTAGCAACAACTGATACACCCACTAACAGAAAGATCTACCATAGTAAAAATTCACCTGCAGTTTAAGGGTTAAACACTGTTTGCTTTGTTTTCTTAATACATAGGTAATGGATCTCTGATTCCCCCCCATTAGACTATAAGGTCCTCAATGCTAGATCCTATTACATCCCCAATGCCCAAGATTTATTCATGGAGGCCATACCATGTTCTAACTCCCAGGGGATACAATGGTAAACCGTACACAGTGCCAGCGTCAGTCTGCACCTGTGAATTTTTTCCCATCTAGGATCAGGTCAATGTGCTTTCGCCCAAAGGTGATTACAAAGTTTATTTATGCAGCTGGAAGTGTACCAAGTCAGAAATGAACTCTGAACCCCCTGAGTGCTATCTGCCCAAGTAAAGATGAACTGGAATCATTGCAACTTTTAGTAATGGAAGGGACTGACAAGAACACTGGATTATTGGTTTTCAATCCTAGTGAATCACCAGAACTTTCTTTTTCCTTTTTAAAAAAAATGTTTTTATTGATTTTAGAGAGAGAGGAAGAGAGGAGGGGGGAGAGAGACAGAGAGAAGCATCGATCGGCTGCCTCCTGCATGCCCCTCCCTGGGGATCGGCATGTGCCCTGTCCGGGAACTGAACCAGTGACCTCTCAGCGCAAAGAATGATGCTCACCGACTGAGCCACACTGGCCAGGGACATCAGTCGCCAGAACCTCCTAAATGACAGATTCCTGGTCCCCATCTGTATTTAGTTGAATATTCTGGCACAAGGCCCAGGCCTTTCTGTGTTGTTAAGATGGCTCGAAGCACTGCTGATGACATAGGAGTTGCTCCTCCGCAGTAGAACCCCTCCGTCCCAGGGCTGAATCTCACCGAGTTGCACTAAGCATTTGTGATGACATTAACAGTCCCAAAGGTGAACACAGAGGGACCATCTCCAGGTGACCGCACGCATCCGTTAGTTATTGTTAGCATAACAAACTATTCCAAAACAAAGTAGCTTAAAGCAATAAGCACTGATTATGCTCATGGGTCTGTGGATCTGGATCAGTCTGTCTGATCTCTGCTGGGTGCACTCATGTCTGCGGTCAGGTGGCTGGTCTGGGACTGCCTCACTCACACACGTCTGGTGGAAGACAGATGTCACCTGGGGCAACAAAGGTCTCTGGGCCACAGCAAGTCCAGGAGTGTCCATGTGGTGCCTGAGCTGGATTCCAAGGGAACAAGCAGAATTGTGGGCAGCTTCTTAAGACCTAGGCCGGGGTTCAGTACAATGCGTACCTTTACTTCCACATTCTATTGGCCAAAGTAAGTTACAAGGCCAAGCTCAGGTTCCGGGGCCAGGGAAAGAGTCTACCTCTTCAGAGGAGGAGCTGCAAAGCCATCTCACAAGGGACTAGGCTCACAGAGGGGAACCACTGGGGCCATTTTGGCAGCCAGTTTATTACATACCTAATGCAATGGGAGCAAAATATCACCTGCAGCCAAACGTGATTTCTAAACACAGGCCAAAGTTTTCACCCGAATCTCAAAAACATATAAAATCCTCAGATTGACGTTTCACCAGCTAACCCCCATTCTTTTTTTCTTTTTTTTTTTTAATATGTTTTTATTGATTTCAGAGAGAGGAAAGGAGAGGGAGAGAGAGAGATAGAAACATCAATGATGAGAGAGTCATTGATCGGCTGCCTCCTACACGCCCCCTGCTGGGGATTGAGCCCGAAACCCAGGCATGTGCCCGGACCAGGAATTGAACCCCGATCTCCTGGATCCCAAGTCGATGCTCAACCGCTGAGCCATGCCCAGCCGGGAGACCGTCATTCTTAATCCTGCCTGCACACATACGCATCTTACTCAGCCCTTAAGATCTCGGTCTCAAACTAAAGCAAAAGAAATCTATTTACTCTCAGCACTATTTTATATTAGCCTCCAGGGTTTTTTAAGGTGATGATGACACGCCATCCTCATGAGGATCTGGTTCAGGGCAAGTGTCTCTGGGATGTCTCTTCCTGGCTTAGGATGTGCCTGCAAATGAAATGTGGCCCAATGATCATCAGGGCTACACATCCTCCAAAGGACCCCACAGCATCAGCATGAGGAGCACCAGCGTGTCATAAAAAATATTACGGGGAAAATTAACACACGAGACCAGCAGGAAACTGGAGCTCCCTGAAGACTGCAGGTTGAGGCTAATTATATTTTAGCCACCAGCTGCTGGCGAAGCCCTCTTCACTCCACATCCCTACTTCACTCACCCTTGGCCCAGCCAAGGACACTTGGGAAATGAATAAACCTACGGTGGCTGAATTCACGGCTATTTTCCCTGGCCCAGGCCCTATGTTGCAGCCTGGCTGTGGTGCAGCTGTAGTTACTACAGCATCCCTACAACTAAGGTGCTGCTTTCTGGGTGTTTTTTTGTTTTTTGTTTTAAATCACCATGATCTTTTGGCTAGCTCCACTCAAATTCTCTAAACACCGACTTGTGAGGTCTGGGACAGCAGGGGGTGGTAGAGAAACCAATTCCAGAAACCAGAGAACACAGGATGGCAGAGAAGTGGCTGTGGCTGGGGAGTGCCTGACGGCTCTTTGGAAGGGATACAGAGAGTGGGAGGAGAAAGCGTATGCTGCTCAGAGGCAAGGTTGTCCAAAGCACCCCGTTTGGTTCCCATTTGTAAGGCCCGTTTTCAATCTGCTTGGTAGGATCACTGCTTAAAAGACTAAACAAAAGGAGTGGATGAAAACACAATGAAATAAAAAGAAATGCTAAATTCACCATGGAGATGCCTCAGAAAAGCCAAATTGAAGAAGAAACTGCATTTAATTTAGTTTATGAAGAAACCCCAGGGAGTTCTGAGACTGTGCCGAACAGGCCATCAATAGCAGCTGTTGCCCACCTCCTCTGAAGCCGATGCTGTTCCTGACCCTATGCTGTTCCTGCCCCTATGCTGTTCCTGCCCCTATGCTGTTCCTGCCCCTATGCTGTTCCTGCGCACAGGGTCTGGGTTTGGCAGGGACAACAATGCTTCTATACCGTTATGCATGGAAGCCAACGTGCAAATGCCTGTGAGGCCAGGCGGTTAGCAGTACTGTTACCCCCATGGGTGGCTTGGAGTGGCTTCCATTTGTTTTTCAATCATAACTGAAGAGTTTACAAATTTAAACCTAATGGCTCCCCACCCCCTTGCTCGCTTGGCAACAAGATAAGGGGTATTCTTAGATGGTCTCCTAAAGAGCTGGCGGACTGGGCTGCAGTCAATCTATGCTTTTGGTTTATTAGCCAAAGGGAAAGCTAAGCTATAAGGAAGCAGACTGCTGGTGTTTTCACCACAGGACCATGATAATGGCAGTGATGACAAACTGCTGATCTCAACAAGAAAACATACCGTACTTTCCTGAAGCTTAGAAGAGGGGTATGCCCCTCTCAGATGCGGATCTGCGCCCTGCCTGTGCCCTTTCATACCCTTTTCGGCACACCATTTTTTAGGGCCATTGTCTATTGCTGCTCTAAGAATCTAGATATGCTAAGTGTAGGTTGCTCCTTGTAGAGAATCCTTAAGTTGCCGGAGGTGCCAAGAAAGAAGCTGTGCTGCATTCGTAGAGATACTGGGCACAGGCCAACCTGCACATGTGTCATGGGAGTGCCTCTGGTTTGGGCAGTTTCCTGCGCCACTCTCCTGTGAAACCCCTTAGCTCAGCATCTTCACTCTCGGATGTCATCAGGACATAACTCCTCGTGTCTGTTAAAAGAACAGGGCTGTCTCAAATGGACTACGTCGTGTAGTATCAAATTAACATTACACGCAGCCTTATCTTTCCTACATTTTTCTTGCGCTCTCCCCAGGTATGAAAGTCTGAGCTCAGCCAGCTACCAGAGGCAGCAGTTGTATTCCTCCACATGCCTATGCAATCAGTAGCCTGTGTTTGGAAAAATATAAACATATATTTTTTACTCCTCGAGGATACTTTTTCCATTGCTTTTTAGAGAGAGTGGAAGGGGGAGAGAGAGAGAGAGAGAATCAATGTGAGAGAGACACATCAATTGGTTGCCTCCCACATGAGCCGTGGCCGGGGCTAGGGATCGAGCCTGCAGCCGAGGTACATGTCCTTGGCTGGAATCAAACCCAAGACCCTTCAGTCCACGGGCCAATGCTCTAACCACTGAGCCAAACTGGCCAGGGCTGGAATAAATATTGAAATCAGAAGCCTATTAACAATGCAGCGCTTGATAACTGTGAATTGCTCTCTCACCCACGGCAATTGAGGGAGAAGGTCTTGGCACCAGCACACGCAACGAACCTGCTCCCCAGCCTCTTCCATGCGCCTTCCAACCCGCCTCGCAAAGACTTCTCGGCACACTCTACAAAGATCCCTGTTTTCTCCCTTAAATACCACACGAATCCCACACTGAGCATCTGACTGTTTTCTTCCCAGAGCACCACAGACTTAACTCAATACGTCCATGTTCATCTATATTTAATTAGACCAACTTATCTTTAAACTTTTACTCCAACCCCTCCACTGGCATCTTTCATTCAACGGGGAAATCTTTTAAACAGGGTTTTCTGTTTACTTGGCTTGTTTTGTTTTGAGACAAAAATGTCATCGTCTATTTTAAAGCGATGGCAACAATTTATGCTACTTTTCAATTAGTCATAGATGCCCAGAAAATGCCCACAATCCTCAGCACTTTTCCTTCTTCAAAGCCGATTTGATAAGCGATGTAGTTTTAGATTGTTTCTCTCTACCTGCAGGGCCAAAAGGGTAAGTTGTACTAACCAGGGGCAATTAGTGCATTAAGTTTTGTTTCAAGGCCAGGCTATCAGGTTACGGGTTCTAATAAATCCTGCTGGGAAGAGACACTTCTTTGTCTTGGGGTGGCCGGGAAGGCGCCAATCAACCAAACAAAACACCTTCAATTCCATCAGAAACGCTCCCGTCTACACATAATAGAAAAGAAAGTCAACATCAAAGCACATACAGCGGGTGAGGTGGTCCCACGGCTGGCAGCCCTTACCACAGGGAGGAGGTCCCCTCCGGACCCTCGCAGGGGCTCTGGCTCCTCCTGGAGGGGGTGAGGGTGGCGAGGGGTCCAGGGCGTGGGTGCGAGTAGAGGTGTGCTCCCTGCAAGCCGGAGCAGGACTCACGGCCGCCCGCCTGCCCGCCTGCCACTCGGTCCTCTCGTCTGGGTGGGAAGGGCCAAGATGGAAAAAAAAATGTGCAGGTTACTCCCTGGCCCTCCCGGCGGGCGGGTGGCGGGCACACCCAGGAGGAGGGAGCGGCAGGCAGACAGGGAGATTCTCGGGGGCAGGCTCTGCTCCTGGGAACACTTCCTGAACTTTAAACCCGATCTGCACAGGCACGGGGACTTTGGGGAGGCAAATATCACTTGAGTAATGAGATTCCAGGGCTTACGCAAAGGTTACTTTGAAGAGGCAATGCTTTAGCACACGCACTTTAAAGTGTAACTCCCGAAATTGGTTTCCACTGTGTTTGAGCGTGAACCCGGGCCCAGGAGACGAGGGGAAGGGGCTACCTAGGTGCAGGGGCCTGGAATGGCCTGGAGCAGGCAGAGCCGGGTGTGATTCAGACAATGAATTTCTCTGTCTTTGGGGCTCTGCGTTGTAGAGAAACAGGATTCTTTGCCTTGCATAAGAGGCAGGTTCTTGAAAGAGGTATCTGGAAATCAAGATTTTAGAAATGGATTCACACCGTAGGTGTGAAGAAACCGGCTACCAGAGACAGCCTGGCCTTCGGTAAGCCCTAGGTGAAGGCTTTCACAGATGGAGGGATCCTTCGGTGGTTTGTTTTGGGAGGTGTGGATGTTCATAAGCAGAGGCATGGCAGTGTTACCGTAGAAAGAGATGCGCCAGTGGAGCTGAGGGCGAGAAGGGGGAAACTAACCCTATTAGTACCACTCAGGACCAGGTTCTTCTCTCATTTAACCCTGAAAATGCCCTTAGGAGGGAGGCATTGTGGTTTCTCTTGCACAGGTGAGTGAGCACGCTGAGACCCAGAGGCTAGATAACCTGCCCAGGGCTCTAGGTTTGCCTGAATCTAAGACCCAGTGTGGAGGCCCTATGCTCCCAGACAAGTCTTCCAGCATTCCTGAGGAACAGTCACTTGCGTTTGGCCTAAGGCTAGGTCACCTTTTCTTAGCTATGTAAACTGTTTCCAAAACCCATATGCTAAAGAATATAATTCTAAAGGATAATAGAAGACATAATAAAAGTAAGAAAAATGTACTGTACAGATTTCTTCACTGTAGCCTCTCACGATCTTTCATATGCTAATATCTTTTGTGAATTCCCCAGCTCAGGGCTTACAGAGTGCCAAGTTTCCTTTCCCCAAAGCTTTTTTGCTCAGGAGGAGGAAATCTTGTGTTTGGGAAACACTGTTATAAAGATGGGTTACTGTACTTTTCTCCCCCTCTGCTGTGGTCTGGGTGTTTGTGCCCTCCCAAAATTCACGTTGGAATCCCAATACCCAATGTGATGGTGTCAAGAAGAGGGGCCTTTGGGAGGTGATTAGGTCTTGAGGGTGGAGCTCTTGTGAGTGGGATTAGTGCCCTTATAAAGAGATCCCACAGAGCTGCCTTGGTCTTTCCACCATGTGAGGATACAGGAGTCTTCAACCAGGACCCCTACCTGACCATGCTCACACCCTGATCTCAGATTTCCGGCTTCCAGAACTATGAAAAATAAATTTCTGTTGTTTATAAGCCGCTTAGGCTGTGTTATTTTTTTATATATATAGCAGCCTGAAAAAACTAAGACGGCTTCCTTTTCTGTGCTTTTTTAAAAAAAAATTTTATTTTCCGAACTTATAAGTCAAAGTCTACCTATTCTAACTACCAGTTCCATTCCCCAAAGGTAAGCACCGTTAAAATTTCTTATGCATCTGCCTCAGAAATTTTTATGCATATAACGCACATATGAATACCCTTTTAAAAATAACACAACTGGGATTGAAGCATAACCATGATTTTTAAAAAACAACACTTACTAATGTATTAGAGATTTTCCATATCAGCATATAGACTTGCCACCGGCAAATCAGAGTGAAGAAAAGTACAAGGTCAGTCTATAACAGGGGCTCGCTGCTTTGGAAAGCGGGCCATGCTTTGTGATTCTGTCAGAATGCCTGGCCTTCCTCTCCAGCTCTGTGTAACCGCCATACTGGGCACTCACGTATCGGACGGCGAGGGTCCTAAGACCTAAATCACATCACAGGTAGTTGTGAGGATCAGCAACAATGCCAATGACCACGACACCTCAGCACCACTTACTGAACATTTACTCTGTGCCAGGTACTTTCCTTAACACTTTATACGGACTGTTTCAATAAAGCCTTACTCTCAACAACCTTATGAAGCACCTTATTAGCGCCACTGTGAGATTAAGAGAGCCATCTCCGAGTGCAAGCCCAGCACACAGCGCACAATAAATGCTTGAAGTTGTACCAGCAAAGTCAGCAGCAAGTGGCAACCCTGACCTTTGCCACAACGTGCCCCTCACAGGGGCACTGGAACAGGTTCCATTTTCCCTTAGGAACAATGTTGCAATTGAGGGTTTTGTTTCAAAACCTCACCTGGGTTTCCCGTAAATTCCAGACATAATCAATACGATCTTGTAAAAACAAAGATACAACAAATCTCATGATTTCACTTATATGTGGAATCTAAAAAAGTATAAAATAAAATAAAAATAACAGAAAAACCTCATCGATGCAGAGAACAGACTGATGGTTGTCAGAGGGGAGAGGGGTTGGGGGCTGGGTGAGAGGTGCAGGGATTAAGCAGCACAGATGGGCAGCGACAGGACAGTCACGGGGATGCAAAGTGCAGCACAGGGAACAGTCAATAATGCTGCGATAACTCTGCCTGGTGCCAGTTCGATGCTAGAAATATCAGGAGGACCGCTCTGTAAAGTATATGACTGTCTAACCCTGATGCTGTGTGCCTGAAACTAATACAGAACAATACTGAATGTAAACTGTAATTGAAAATAATGTTTTTTCATTACTGAAAAAACACTTTTTTAGAAAAAAAAAATATCTTTATTGATTTCAGAGAGAGGAAAGGAGAGGGAGAGAGAGACAGAAACATCAATGATGAGAGAGCCATCGATGGGCCACCTCCTGCACGCCCCCGACTGGAGATCGAGCAACCCCGGCATGTGCCCTGACCTGCAATCGCACCTCGATCTCCTGGATCCTCGGTCGCTGCTCAACCGCTGAGTCACGCCGGCCGGGCAGAACACCTCTTAATTAGCTTCTTTTTTCAGAGCACTGACCAGGACCTCAAGTGCTGTGTCAAACAGTGTCAGTGACAACAAGCATCACCTAGCGCAGTGGGTTGAACCACGCCCCTCCCCCGAGTAGGCTGAAGCCCTCACGAGAACCTGGACTGTGACCTTTTGGAAACAGAGTCCTCGCAAATGTACTCGTCCTTCAGATGAGGTCACTGGATTAGGGTGGGCTCTAAATTAGGGTGAGGGTGGGCTCTACGTCCAATCACTGGTGTCCTTATAAGGGACAGAGAGACGCAGACACACAGGGAAGCAGACAAACATGGGAGTTATGCTGCCGTAAACCAAGAAATGCCAAGGATTGCCAGTCAGCGCCAGAAACTGGAAGAGGAAGGGACAGTTTCTAGCCTCCAGAGCTGCGAGAGATTCAGTTTCTCTTGTCTTAGGCCACCCGCTTTGTGGCAACTTGTTACCACAGCCCCAGGAAACTAACATATCCAGGGAACCCAGACGAAAGGTATGGACCAGCCAGCCTTCCTGTGGTTTCACTGTCCGGTGGGAAAGGGGAAAGGCGGAGGGAATCCCAGACGAGAAGCTGAATCAGTTTTCAGGTCGTCTGACATCAGCCAGGCCTGTGGCGAACTCTTCAAGCTGTGCAAGCACCAACAGGTGAGCCTGCTTTACCTGAAAAACAGGTAAGCAGAAGGCTGGGACTTGTCTGGCACGAGAACGCTTTGTGGAGTCTGGTGGGGAGGAGGCAGGAGGAGACAGGAACGTCCTCCTGCACACGTGCCAAGGGGAAACTGCCGCAAACTCTGTCCTAGGCACCTGCCTCTCTGTCCTCATTGTGTCTCAGGAAGGCTCGGTGGTCTGCGGAGACAGATGCTTCTAGGCACTGCCCCAGCTGCCTAAGGGCGCTGCGCCTGCATCCCCTCCCACTGGGGGCAGTCCGTGCAGTAATGCAGGAGAGACCCTGGGGTGCAAGAGGTGCCGGTGTGGTGCCCTTTAGAAAGCGTCTGTCTGGGTATCTGTAGCAGTAACTGGTGGTGTTGGCCATTCACATCCTGGACACTGCAGAGCCTAAAAATGAGCTACACTCTTTGATAACTTAATTGTCTTAGGCATGTGGGATTAGACATGGCTTCTTTTATTTATTTTTTTCTCTTAAAATGTCTTTTAGTGTTATAATAATGTTTTATAAGGAAATGCTTAAAATTAAAATTCTGATATTTTTAAAAGATGTGGAAAAAGCTGCCACATTTATTTATTTATTTATTTCCCACTGGCTAACCCGTTTCAGTGCCTGCCACCTACGGGCAGAGGCCAGACAATGGTTCAAGGCCACAGCTTGCTCTGGCATGGGGCGCTATGAGAGACCCAGGGGGATGGCCCGCCATAGACAGAAGTTATTTTAATGTAACAACATTGCTCAGTCCTTCAGCAAGGCAGAGCACTAGGTACCGAGGGAGACTGTGCCACCCTCTAATTTACCGTCACCCACACTGCACTCCAACACTGGGTCAGCAGCACATGACTTAGCACTTAATTGGTGACTAATTATTTCAGGTGTGCTAGTTTTATTTTCCCAGATAAGCTCCCCCAGGGCAGGAATTACCTCCTTCCACCCCATCTGTTAGCCCCTACCAAAAAACCCTCCCTGCCCCAAGATTGGCTGGCCTGCCAGACAGAACTATGCCATAGGCCTCTCTCTACCTTTCTGGAAAACGAGCCATAACAAGCTGCCTAATGGTTATGTTAGGGCAAGGAAGAAAGCAGGAGAGACTGCGACCAAGAGCCCTGCTCCCATTTAGGGTCTGCTTCATTGTTCCTATTGGTTCACCCTGACATGGCACCACCGAGACCGCAGGGCAAAGCATGCACGCAGGACTGAGATCCACGGGGGGCTGAGGCCCACGGGGGAGGCACCCGCGCCTGGAAACCGATGTGTGTGTGCTGTGCGCTGGCACGTGGACCCCACTTGAAGGCTGAAGCAAATGAAAGCCTCGGTGACTCCTAGAATGTTACTGTCCCTTCACGACCCCCACAGATGCTTTAAACACAATTATATTCTATAAGCAATTTATTTAGTCAGTATCATGGTTTTAGTTCAGTAAAATAAGGATGCCTTTGGTAACTTTGAACCAAAAATGATAGTAGTCTACCACAAAATGGAAGGCATTTGCAAAAGTGACACTAGGTTGGTTTCGATGGACTGCTTTGATTGTGAATAGATGCATCATTGTATGATATTTTAGACAATAAAGAGACATTAAGAGGAAAAAAGAAAACACTTGCAGGAGGCAACAAGGAGAATTCGGTGGGCCCCATCCGTCTTTGGAAACGTGGACAGACACTGTGTCAGACACTGTGCTAACTTCCTTACATCTGCTCTTCTATTTATTCCATTCAGAGGCTCTATCGGGTGGTACTAACCCTGTTTCGGTGGCTGGGAAACAGCCTCGAAAGGGCAGAGCTAGGGTGGGATCTCGTGTCTTGGTGACTCCAGCACGGAGTTTCTACATGACCACAGTTCAACACGACTGGGAAGGCAGAGAGAGAGCCAGCGAAATGGTTAGTTCCCCGCCATTTCTCTCCCATGCCTGCAGCCACGGCTCACGAGGTACATAAGCAATGGATTTTGATCAAAGACCCTCAAATGGCTCCCCAAAGCCGACCTCCACGCATACGTCTAGCCTTGGACAGAAGAGAAAAGGAGAACTGCCTGGAGGCCACCAAACTAGGATTAAAAACTGCACCCTCCCTCTTCTCGGTGCAGAGCAGCTAATTGAGGTTCGAGTCCTAGAAACCAAACAAAAGGCTCCCAGGAGCCCACCTCCCAGCCTCACTGCTTCCAGACCCTGTGGGAAGGGGAAGGGAGCCCGGCCAGCCTCTGTTCCTCAACAGCTTAATGAAGATCTGGCCTGTCATCTTCCCAGGGAGCACACTCCACGGCTGTCGGAGAGATTGATTTTTCTTCTCAAACAACACAGCAGATCCCCCTTTGAAACCAAAAGTCAGCAATAAAATGGGTCATAAACATGTATACGGGGTTATAGCCCCCTTAGATTAGGCAGCGGGATTTCTCCCAGCCCACTGGCCAGTCAAAACCAAACCCCTGAGCAAGTTCCTGGTGTCACCACAAGGCGGGGGCAGGGGAGGCTGTGGTCACACTCTCACTCTGGCTGCCATGGGCGGCCCTCCTTAGGCCAGATGCTCCCCGGCCTCCAAGTTACAGGCTTATTTGCCTGATATCATCTATTCGCAAAAGAGGATCTCCCGCTTGCTTTGCAGATTTGGGATGATTCTGAAAAAAGTTACATTCACACGCTCTAAGATGTCCGGTATATAAATGACCAAGCACAGTTTTTGAAACTAGCAAAGAAAATTGAGCCATTTCCTTGTTAGACTTATTTATGCTTTTTAAAATCTCTCTTTTGGGGATAGAAATTCCAGGGAAGACATCATTATGCAGATATTAAAAATATTTTACTGTTGAGGTCTCCAAATGGGCTTGAGTTTATTAAACCGACTTCAGTGCCTTGACATTATTTTGTCTTTTTTTTTTTTTTTTTTTTGGTAGAACTAGCTGAACTGCAAACTGTTCAAGTAAAGAGTTTACAAGTAAACTCTCTTTTCGGACTGACGATGTTTAGCTCTTTTCAAACAGGCAAGAAATTGTCATATGGAAAAGAGATTAGATTTATTTTTTTTGGATCCAAGACATGGTGATGATAATAATTATAATAATTATTATCATCTATAATATCAATCCATTTTCTAAGAGCAGTAAATATGCTTTTATTCATCTTCACAACTCTATGAAATTATTACCATCTAATTTTGTAGATGAGGGTACTGAAGCTCAGGAAAGTTAAGTGTCTTGTGCAGGGTCAAACGGCTAACAAGTAGGGAAGCCACTGCTCAAACTGGGCAGCTGCCAAAGGACAGCGGGTAGAGAGTAAACTCCGCTGGCACGTGGGATGGCAGCCTCCCTAGAGGGCACCCTTCAAACTGCAGCGAGAGCCCCGGAAACATCAGGAAGGGGAAGACTTAAGGGCCACAGTCAGCAAGGCGACACGCTCGACCTGGGCAGAGGCCGTGGAAGTGGACCCTGGAGGTTTGCTTAAAAACGCGGGAGGAGAGCAGCTCAACCGCGGCGTAAGAGTAACCAAGGGGAAAGGAGATTATGCCCGACTCTAAGGTTCAGGAAATCAGGGCCACAGGGAGAGGAGGAGATGGCAGACTATTTTAGGACAAGGAATTATAAGCAGCATAGCTATAGAGAAGGTGGGACTATGTTCTCGCCATCAACAAAGGTTTGAAAGATACAAGCTAGCTGGGGGTGGAGGGAGGGAGCGGGGCGAGGAGCTGTGCCCGCAGGTGGGTGGTCAGCAGCAGCAGCCGGGCTGAGGGAGACGTGGGTCGGGAGCGATGGGGCTGCATCGGTGACGGGAAAGGAGGTAGCTGTTGGAGAACATGGGGAATTTTCCCAAGGTTTCTCGTCCTAGTCCCACGGGTCTAACTGGAATATTGGTGCGAGAATGTGGAAGTCCCTGTGAGCTTGACACACTGTGCATAAAAGTATCTGATGGTGCCTGGCAGCTATAGATGCTCAGTAACCTTAGGATGAAACTGAAGTTGAGTCATGTGGACCTTGAAAAAGTTTCTCCTCACTGTTGACTTTTGTTTTTCAGCCAAATATTTACTATACACTATGGCAGGCAATGTGTTTGATGGTCTAATATAAACCAGACATTGACATGGCTTTTACCCTCAAGGCACATCCACAGATACAAAGTGTAACCTGGTGGGGAAGATTCACCGGCTCAGCAAATAATTATCGAGCATCTACTACACTATTGCCAGGCACTGAGTGATACACTAGTGACAACAGAAAGTCCCTGTGCACATGGGTTTCATGTGGGCAATCAATGAACAAACACTCAGAAACAGACTGCTGTTATCATGTGGGGTTACATGCAATGGAGAAAAAGAAAGCAGGGTAGAGAGACAGAGTAAATTGGGCATGGGAGGCCCTGTGTTAGATGGGGTAATCTGGGAAGACCTCTGTGAGGAGGTGATAAATGGGCAGTGAGGGAGTGCCTTCTAGTCAGAAGGAAGAGCCCTGAGGCAAAGAACAGCAGGTAGGCTAGTTTGGTATGACCATGATAAAATAGAAAGTGGTAAGTGATACCGTAGACCTGCTGTGATAAAGTTACTCCCACCTTGGGGGCAGGGGGGAGGGGGTTGGTATATTGAGTATGTGGGGAGGCATTGTGAGGAATCATGGAAGGCTTCCTGGAGGTGCTGGCATCTGAGCTGGACCTTGATAAAGGGACCACATTTGGACCCATGGCAAATGAACACTGTAAACCAAGGCCCAAAGGTATATAGGAGGAACAGAGAAGAGTTGGCTTGGATGGAGGGCACATTTGATAGAGGCAAATGGCTGAAAAGCAGGCGGGAAAGGTAAGTGAAGACCAGAATGTGGAGGGAAGGAGAAAGGCAGAAGGAAAGAAAATGTATAATCTTTGCAGAAGGATATGTTTGTTTATTTTAGAGAGAGAATGGGGGGAGGAGAGAAACATCGACAGGTTGTCTCTTATAAGCACCCCCACCAGGAATGAGCCCTGACCCGGAATCAAACCCACAACCTTTTGGTTTATGGAACAACGCTCCAGCCAACTGAGCCACACTGGCCAGGGCGAAATGTATAATATTTTAAAGTACCATCCACCAGGCATTTACTTATCCACTACCTCACTTAATTATTATTTATCTCAATAAATAACCATTTCTTTCATTAAATAAACATTTCGCTTAGTAAACAGTTCCCCGACACACACTGTAAACTCATGTTATAGATGACAAGCCGAAGCTTAGAGAGGTTAGGCTGCGAGTGAGTCACGGATGTCATCAGGGCGAGGAGGTCAGAGTTAAGGCAGGGGAAGCCATGGGGGTGTGCGAACACAGGAGGGACCCAGGCGGCACACAGCGTGGACTGCAGCGCCGGGGCGGGCCCAGCGGGCGATGGTGCGGAACTGGGATACTGGCCTCCATCTGCTGCTTTTGCATTCCCCCAAGGCCACAGGGCACAATCCAGGTCTATCTCAGGTAGCCAGTGCCTGGTTAATAGTCTACCCAACTTGAAGTTCAGAAACAAGCAAAACACAGCACCTGCTCAATCTGGTCTTACTTTTCTTGTGACCAGGGTTATGAATGAAAAACTTGGGCTGTTCTTCTTGACCTGTCTGAAGGTCGGCATTTTTAGCCTTTTCAGAACTGTAAGGCAGAGTATCAAGTAAGAGTGGCTTACGGGTCCTCAAACATTGAAAAGTTGCATTTGTTTGTTTTTTTATAAAACAAAATAAAATAGCCCAGCCGACGTGGCTCAGTGGTTGAGTGTTGACCTATGAACCAGGAGGTCATGGTTCGATTCCCGGTCACGGCACATGCCCGGGTTGCGGGCTCGATCTCCAGTAGGGGGCGTGCAGGAGGCAGCCGATCAATGACTCTCATCATTGATGTTTCTTTTTCTCTCTCTCCCTCTCTCTTCCTCCCTCTGAAATCAATAAAAACATTTTAAAAAAATAAATAAAACAAATTGCTGTGTAATAATACAATGAACACTACTCATCAATAGAATGAATTATTGATACACGCAATATGGATGAATCTGCAGATAATTATGCTGAAAGAAGCCAAATTAGAGAACCTACTGTATGATTCCACTTATACAAAATTCTTGAAAATACAAATGAATTTGTGTAGGCGGAGTAGTGGGAGCCTGGGGCGTGCAGTCGGGCGGCGGGGTCAGAACAGTGAAAGTCAGCAATTACAAATGAGCACCAGGAACTGCTGGGCATGGCAGATATGTTCATTATTTTAATTATGCTGATGACTTCTCAGGTATATACACGTGTCAAAGCTCATCAGCTGTACACTTTAAATACATGTAGCTTATTATATGCCTATTACACCTCAATAAAGCTGGGCAGGAACATAATAGTCTACAGATCTTAAACAAAGCCCCTCTAATCAGGGGAGATAAACACTGTAATTTCTATAACGTGTGTGGCACAGATTCCTGGTGTTCATGAATATGTGTGTTCTCCTCTTTTGGGGCACACAGCTAGGCCGCAGTTTTCAGCCTCTCTGGCAGTAAGGTGAGGCCAGGCCCAGGGTTCTGGCCAACGGAACGTGCACCTCCATTTCCCACCTGCCACCTGAATGGAGGACACTCTGAGGATGCAGAGTAGCTTGGGTCCCTGAACTCTGGAGCGCAGCACCCTGTCTCCACCCTGCGCTCACAGTGGTTGAATGAGAAACGAACCTGAGCTGTGCTGAGCAACTGGAATCGTGGAGCTGTTACAGCAGGAAGCCTCCCGGCTAAGGATATGACATAAATTATTCCTATATAATTAACAGATATTAATATGCAATTAAAGTACATTATATGTTATATTAATCATTAATGTGTGTTATGCAATACATGTTAATATATGAATCGGTATATTAATATTCCTAATACCAACATTAATTTTGGTAGCAGAACAGAGGGCAGATCATTGAAACAAGCCTCCGTTCCCTCCCCTGTGAAAAGGAAGGACATGTTTCTGCTTATGACACAAGCTATAATAAAAAATGAATAAAACTATGTAGTTGAAAGCTTTCCGAAAGCAAGTGTGTTTTTTACCTGAAATATGGTTTTCAAAACTGTATTATAAATGTCTGCATCTGATTTCCTTAGGCCAAGTTCATGGTTTTACTTCCAGTGAGGACCAGGTGACTGTTCTTTGTTCCCAATCAAAACGAAGCACCTGCATCATATTTGACATGATCTGAACAGGAAGGACCTGAAAAGCATCGGTTGGGACAGTTCTTTTTGGCACAAGGTGGGAGATGGATAGGTGGTAGATACATTAAAACATAAATGCATAGAAAATGGATACACTGTTTAACATAAAGATGTTAGATCTTTGTATTAAAGGCCTTTTGCTTTCCCATTTCATCTTTCTTTTCTCAAGGGGTGGCCTTGAATTCTATTTCCAGAGGGTCAAGGGACGTGAAGCCTGACGGATGTGTCGATGACCGAAGCCATCGCGACCAGAAAACGGGCCTGAAGCGTGCCGGCTGCTGTCAGTGCAGGCGCGGCAACGGGAGACCGCGTGTAACAAGGCGCGGATGCGCCCACTCGCAGCTCCGGCCGGCTCCTGGGATTTCTTCCACGCTCCTCTGGGCAGCGCTACTGTGCTCCCAGGAACAAACATTCCGCTGATACACGTCTAAAGTGGGTGAAGTCAGGATTTTCAATGAGCGGCCCTAATCTAAATAAATTCTGCCACAGTGACAGATAACCCAGCACCTCGGTAGCTGACAACGACAAAGATTTCTTTCTCCCATTATGTCCACCAAGAACTAGCGGCAGCTCTGTCCGGGCACTCCAGGGCCCAGGCTGAGAGAGGGGCCCCTGTCCAGAACATCAGTCCCCAGCCTTCGTGGGCTCTGCCCTAAGCCTCCAGGTGCAGGCTCACGGAACGTATGTCTAAGTATTTAAAAGTATAGACCAAGCTGAAACTGTTAAATAAAGGCGTGCTACCCTGCTTGACCAATATCTGTTCATAACGCAGAAGGCAAGATGGAACTGCGGCTTCCTGGCCTCGGCGGAGCCGGGCTCAGAAACATCACCATGCAGGGAGAAGCGGCCCGCCCGGGGCCGCTCCCTTCCCTCTCGCCTCCCCACCCCACTCCATCCTGTCCATCCTGTACGAGCAGGGTGGCTGCACTCAGGTGCCCAGGGGCAGGAGGGGCCAGAAGCAGGCTGCAGCTGTGTGTGCAGAGGGCTCTGGAGTCCTGGGTATGAGGACTGGGGACAAGTGGAGCCAGAGGAGCACGTGGACAGGGTCCAAGCCGGGGTCTGAGGGCAGCGTGGGGCCGTACGGGTGACTTTGACAAAGGGAAAAAGGACTGCGGTGGAAACACGTGGAAACTGGTGCTGGGAATGTTCCTTCCACCTGCATTTCACCGGCCACAAAGTGAGTCACGTGGCCAAGCCTGACGTCCAAGGGGCAGGAATGTCATCCTGTTGTCAGGGGGCCTACACCATAGGAAGGGACTGTGAAGGTTTTGACCAGTAATATAATCTTCTTTCCTTAGACACCAGTACTGAGGGTTGAAGGAGGGATGGAAAAATCCAGGGCTGGCAAATACAGATACGAGCTCACAACTGGTGGCTTTCTAAATGCAGTAAAATGACACAGGGCCTTGCAAATAGCCGGCGCTCAGTGAAAGGAACAGGACTGAAATGTGACAACGTGGAAAATACCCCCACAATCCCAGCATCCTCTGTGGGAAAAGGGCCGTCACCTGGCAAAGGGAGAACAGTGAGTCTCCCGGGATACATTCTGGCTCAAACTAATAATGCGTTGCTTGAGGCGACCAATTTGTCCAAACAAACCAATCCTGGAGAGGAGGAGGGGGAGGCGATTGTGAAAGTAAACCTAGCAGCTGCTCCCTGCCCCCACCAGCGCCCCCTCCCACCTCTTGGCAGGAAAGCTTTCTCCCTGACTCCAATTCTGCAGAAAGATACCGTAGACACAGAGGTTCCCCAAAGCGTGCTGAGTGAGCCCACCCTTGGCTCAGCGAAAACTGAAAGAATAAAAGAAACTGCCTTTCTGTAAAGGCGGTTGACAAAAACTGGCCAACGACATCAAGAACTTCTTTTGGGTTCAATGTAGCTGTTTTCCCACAACTTTAAGACATTTTCTTCCCACAGACTAAATCCTAGCTCTAAAACATGCGGCATTCTGAAAACTGTCGATGCTGCCGTCATCCTCATGGCTACTCCTATTTACGTTCCAGGACTTCACGCATCTGGTCTCACAGAACCCTCAAAACAACGTGCAAGCGCAGGATTACCCTTAGTATTTCCGTTCTACAGCTGAGGAAACTAAAGGGCATTGAGGTTAAATAATTTGCCGACTGTCACAGAGCAGGGAGCAGCAGGGCGGGTGTCTGACCCTGGTCTGTCAAACTCAGATTACTGGAGCCTTCTGTTATAGCATACCCACTGCCTGCAAGGACGAGCAACTAGCGCTATGTGGTGCAAGGCCGAACACAAGCACGTGGGTCTTTCACGGAGAAAAGACAGCAATGCGGTTTTGAAATACTAGCCCCCTCAGCCCAAAGCAAACTGGCCAGCGCCCACCCCTCAAATGGGCCAGCACCCAAGCAAACACATCTAGCATGATAGGATATTTTTTTAAAGTTCCAGTAACATTTAATTTTTTTTCTAAATAGAAATATTTTTGTTCTTACTTTTTTTCTGAGTTTCAGGGTGATCCCATGATTACTGTAAATAATTCAGATCCTATAGAAATAAATGTGGTAAGTAATGAAAGTCCTCTATGTCAAGATGATCAATATAAGCAGTTTAGGATATAGCCTATCAAACTTTTTTCTATATATTTAGAAACAGAAATGTATGTATATATATCTGTTTCTTCACATGGTCTCCTTGCCTTTGTGTGTTTCTGTGTCCTGATCACTTCTTCTTATAAGGACAGTCATACTGGGTTGGGCCCATCCTAATTACCTCGTTTTAACTTAACTTCCTTTTTAGAGATCCTGTCTCCAAATATAGTCACATACTGAGGCACGAGGGGTTGAGATTTCAACATGTGAATTTTGGGGGTACACAATTCGGCCCATCGCACAAGGCAAACACAACTTAGGGAGAAGTCCCCTCCTTCCCTGCGCGAAATAGTCACAATGACACTGTAAACCGTCTGTATTGTCTTTCTGGAGGCATCATTAGCAGTGCCACTTGCTGTAGAAACTGGATTTTGGATCTGACACTCCACGGTGAGCCTACTTCCCACAGCTAGAGTTAGAAGAAAGGAGTTGCTCCTGCTGAATAACCCCCTTGGTCAGCCTGTTCACCTGCTTATCTGCAGAGTGGCTTGCCGGTTCACCAAGGGACTGCCTCATCCTGCCGGACTCACTGGCTCACATGACAGTTCAAAAGTCAGAAAGAAGAAATGCAAAGAAGTGATATGAAAAGGTGATTAATCCCCATATCAGCTGTGCAGGTTAAACAATGATGCATATTGGCTTAGTTAAGTTTAAAGGAATTAGCTACCCGGTGTTGGGGTGGAGAGTTGGGAATTTGCATGCAAGGATGGTGGAAAGACCTTTCTGGAGGGCATTCTGGCCATCGGTGCCAGTTTAAATGTCCTTGGCTTAGACTGTTACCTTACCCCAAGGAAATAATTAGGCACATGCCTATGTGCATAATGCAGCACTGTTTATATTAGCAAAAGCAAACAAACAAAACCAAAACATCCAACTGAATATCAATTAAAATGGAACGCTATGCAGCCATGGCAAGTATCCCAGTTATACTGTGAATTGAAAAAGGTAGGTTGCAGAACAGGATGTATAATTGTTTTGCTATATTGGCCGACACACAGCACTCCACATAAGACTAAGGAAAAATCAATTGTCCTTTTCACTGCAAAAGGGAGATGACACTGGGAAGGGCTGACATCTAGTTGATGTTCACAACCTGTGTAGAGCACTGATTTGTGTTTGCAGATGAACCACAAGGTGGTAACATGAACTTGTCCTTGAGGCTCATGGTGGATATGAATTCTACCAAAGACAGCTGCCCTTTTACCTGTTGCCTCACTTGACCCAAGGTTAAGTTGTGAACTAATTCTCTCCCTTGAAACAAACATGAAAAACTAACTCCCATCTTTTGAAGAAAGCTATATTAATATAACATTAACCAGGAGCTTTTTATTTTAAGATTTTTAAAATTGATTCTTAGAGAGAGAAGAAGGGAGAGGGGGAGAGAGAGAGAGAAACATCAATGTGACATCGAAACATCAGTCAGGAATTGAACCGGCCACCTTTTGGTGCATTGAACGACATCCAACCAACTGTGGCACACTGGCCCGGGCAAGAAGCTTTTTAAAGCTCTAAGTATTTGTGCCCTGGCCGGTGTGCTCGGTGGTTAGAGCATCAGCCCAGTCAAGTGCATGTACCTGGGTTGCAGGTTTGATCCCTGCCCCAGGTCGGGACACATGCAGGAAGCAACCAATTGATTCACAACAACAAAAAAAAGCTCTAAGTATTTGAGAATGGAAGGAAGAGATCTCCTGAGGCAAAGTCAGGTGGGTGAGAACAGATCCCCAGGAAGATGGACCACAGCTCACTGTAAAAGAGCCCCCACAGGGAATCCCAAAGAGCCAGACCTTGCCCCACAGGCTTCGGGGCCAGGAAAATAAATGTCTGATCTGAAACACATTAACTTCGGTCAAGAGACTTTCTATGACCACATCTCATTAATGTGTCAAACTTACTATTAAGAGAAAAAAAAATGTTTTCTTGGCTCTGAAGGTTTCCATCTCCATTGGTTCCACTGCTTTTAACTTTTTCATAAATGACCTGAACCCTCAAGAAAGAGGCTCTATTGTTTAATTTGGGGGGGATAGAGAAGGAAGGAGATGATTAAAATGTTCAAAGAGGAATGAAATGAAAAATAACCAGTTGTGCCTGGCCAATCTCTCAGGTTTTTAAATGAGTCAGAGACTGGGAGTGGGACAAGGAATTACAAGGCATGGCTCTTTGGCTAAAACTCTCTAGCCTCGGCTTCCTCACCTGGAAAACAGGAATCCTACTAAATAATCTCTCAAATTTCTTCTAACTTTAAAGGTCTGTGATAGTTAAAGAATTCAAGCCAATCACTATGATCCTAAACCAAAAAGGCGGCACCTTTTTCCAGAGGCTTCAGGGACAATGACAGTAAATACTTGGGAAGGGAGCCAGGCTTTATGGTGTGAGCACCTCTGTCAGCTGATATTTTGTTGAGTCAGAGTTAACAACTTATTATCGAGAAAAAGGCACAGCTCAGAATTCTTTCTGAAGTCTGAGTTTTCTGGGTGTTGAATGGTTTGCACAAGGGCTTCAGTGAGGAAACCCTAGTTTCATAGAAGCAGTGACGTTAGATAACTCACCTGGGAAGCTACTTAAAGTGGGAAACCCCACCCTTCACAGGGGAATTTGATGACCTACATTTAAAATACTCAGCAGAATAATTAAAAATTATGACCAAAGGATCTCATTTCTATATTTCTCAATTCCCTTTCCAGACGGGAGTCCTTGGGAACCAAGGTATTTTGAGGCAAGCTCTTCTTTTTTTCTGAGGTGGGAGGCAAGGGCATAATGCTGATGTAATGGGATCAGAAGAGGAAATATAAATAAAAACATTTATTGGACACCTCCTCAGACCCAGGCATGGTGCTGGAGACCAGACTGTGGGGACAATGCAAACAGGAGAACCTGTTGCCCTGCAGGACTTGAGTTTGATGGGGAGATGACGTTCCTGCAAAGAACACTCCTCCCAAAGTTGGAACTGGTGGTACAGGGACCGTGACCTAGAGTAAAACTCAGGAGAGAACCTACTCAGGGGTGTAGCTGGGGGAAAGAATTTTTTAAATAATTAACTTATTTTTGTCTCCCAAGCAAAATATAGTCAAAGGTAAAAATGATCATAAAATACAAATGTGCTTTAAGAACAACAAGAATCCCCTGTAACCCATCCTGCGTGTGATAACTACAGTTTACTGGGAATCTGGGCCCTGGAGTCTGGTCTAATGCTCTTGCAGCTGCAGTAGGATTATGACAGGACAGCAGATGCACATGTAACACATGTTACACCTTGTAAAGAGGCGTGTAGCCGGGCGATGCTCTCATATCATTACCCTTAACCAGCAATGACAGGGGAAACCATCTGAGCATCTAAAAAGTTCTTACAAAAATTGGGATCTCGAGTCCACAGCTTTCTACTCAGCATAAACACTTGTTTCTGCGGGAAAAAATGAGTCCAAAATCCCTGGGCATATTCTACTGCTCTGGCAGAATTCCACTGTGACCAGTTAAATGCAAATGAATTGAGAACATCTGATCTATATTTGTTTTCAAGCCCCTAAGGGTTTAAATACAAAGAAAGTTTGGGAAAATGTAGTCTTAGGCCTACTGAATCTAGAATTAAAAAAATAAAAGGCCAAAAGGTATAACAGAGCCTGAGACAAAGTAAGGCTAACTTTGTAAATCCAGGCAAGTGCGGCAAAATATTTTTTTTGGTTTCCCAACACTTTAGCAATGGCCTGCCCTTCCAGGTGAACTCTGCCAATTGATGTGTGTTTGGGTTTCTGTACCAAGTGACCAGGTAGACAGTATGGGTTAAAGAAAGACTAAATTTACCTATATATGTACATATAGGTAAATTTACATATATACCTACATATACACATACATATATACATATATACATACATATATACACACATGAGTATAAATTATACATATACATACATATAATTTCAGGACTTTTCAAAGTCTTTAATAAGCTAATAGATGCTATGAATCTCCAACAGAGGGGACACACCAGGACCTAATGCACTGGCCCCAGCATCCTGGTTTCCCTTGGGCGGCTCCATAGGACACACTTGGGAAAAACGCTGGACTCTAAACCCAAACACAGATGTCTGCGATGCAGATGACTCACCACCTGCAGCTCCACTCTGCTCATTCATGGACCCATCCACCAGACACGATTACACCTGCTCTGTGCTTCACCCAGGCCTGTCATTCCTCACCACTGCATATACCCGAGCATTCTAGTCCCACACTGACATCTACACTCGTGCTTAAAAAAACAAGCCAGAATGGAAGCTCCCACTTCACAGCAGCTTGTGCTACTGCAAACATTTCTGGGCTCTTTCCTGGCTGCAACAGTCTTCAAAGGCGGAAGGCTTGTTTCATTCCCTCGATCCTGTCTCTGTTTTTCCACTGTATGAAACTAGTGGCATTACAGAGCTACTCCGACTGTGAAGATGACAGGGGGTGCCTGTCATCTAGGGAAAGGGGACCCTGGGGAGGCAGGGGAGAGAGAGGAAGTGGGTGTTATTAGCAACCTTGCTTACTCCCAGACCTCCCGCCATTTGCTCCCAGCTAGGCCCCACATCCTGTGACTTAGCCAAGGTGCAAGGATTTGTTTGCCTTCCTCCTAATTACCCCCTTGGTGAGCAAATGAGAAAAAAGTGTGGGCTGATCACAGTCTTTCCCTCCACAATTATGCTGGGAATCGGGATGGCCGTGTGGGGCTGCCAACTCCCTGCAGATCTCCTGCCTCAATTTCAGGGAGGAGCTGCGGCTCCCAGGGCCCGTGCCTTGCAATAGTGCAGAGCAAGGGCCCAAGGTAAACAGGCCGGCGGGGCCTCCGTAATCCCGCTCCGCACGGAGATGAATCTCGGGTCACCTGTCCCAGGGGCTCCCTCACACACATCGCTGCCAGGGAAAGCCTGGGACAGCTCGGCTGAGGGAGCAACTCTGCACCCCCTACTTCCCTCCACAAGGCATGGGGGTAGGGGCAGATAAGTGAAAACAGTCTCCCCAAGGCAACTCCCCCATGGGCCCCCCAAGCTGTCAGCACAAAAACCAATCACACCAAAGCCCCTGCAGGCCTCTGCATTTACCTGTGGCTCTCAGCTGGGAACTGCAAAGCCCTTCTGGTACCCCATCCCACCATGTGTTTCCCTGACAGTGCTGGTTGGGGCAAAAAAGGAGTAGACAGCAACTATCTTCCTTTCCCATATCAAAGGGTAACGAAGCCCAGAGCTATTCAATTGGGAATTTTCTTTTAGTCCTACAGCACTTTGCACTGTATGAAGCACCTTCACACACTCATGTCACCCAACCTGGACAGGGACACCCAGCCCCATCTCCCAGAGGAGGAAGGGAAGCTCTGGGGAGATGATGTGCCTGGAGGAGACAGAGACAGATGAGAATCTGCTCCACAGCCCCACAGGGGTGCAGTGTACCCTGACCGAGCCCTCCTACCTCGAAGGACGGCTCTCCCGGAGCCTGGCCACTGCCACAGGCCTGAAGCCGGGTTTCTCTGAAGCTCTCAGTACCTCAACTGAAAGCATTTATGAATCCCCTCCCCTGGGGTAGGTGAATAAATGCCAGAGGTTTAGAGGCACGAGGTCACTCTCCTAAACTGTGTTCTATCCTGGGACGCAGGATGAGTTACAGGCTTTTCGAAGCCAGCGCTCCACCCTGATCGCACAGGTCAGGATGCTCAGGAAGAGCCTCACTGGGTTCCCACAGCTGGGGCTGCATCCAGACTGTCCACACGGCCCGGGAGGGCTCTCTCCGAGCCACGCACCTCATGGCCTCTCACTTTCCCAGGGCCCTGGAGCACACCACTGGCCACCCCTGGGCCTGGAAGAGTAGGTGGAAACGAGATTCAGAGGATGACTGTTCCATCATGAGCAGATGGAGGCCTCCCTAGCACCTGGGCCCACCTGGACCCTTGCCTTACTGAAGAATTAGGGAATTTCATTCCACGACGCATGTCTAGAAACTTTTTTACATGACACAATACAGTGGGCACCGAGCAGTTATCTGTAAACACTCATATCTGATAAGGAAACATCAGCTTACTCCTCAAACTTTCCTGCTACTCATCTATTTAAAATCCCTTTGATCCTATTTAGGTTAAAAATAACCCCCAAGGCAACAACAATACACACACACACACACACCCCCTCTATACCTATCTATGTGGAAGGTCTGGGAGTTAACACAGGAAACTGATAACCATGACGACTCTGGGGACACCACCAGGCTCGGGAACTTGGAGTGAAATCCAGGTTCGTCCATGTCTCAGTCGAGCTCTCTTAGGCAAGATTCTTAACCTTCCGCAGACTCCCCACTTTGCCAAGCCTCCGGCAGCGGCTGTGTCCCTGCTCTCACCGGAGGCCTGTGGGGCAGCCCCCCTTCCGTGAGTCCAGCTCCCGCTGCCTCTATAAGCCGTCCTCTCATTATGCTCTTTTCAGATAAACCCCTCGGAGGGTCCCAGCTGCTTCCTGCCAGGACCCTGACTGAGACAGCAGGGAGGAGGCTTTCTCAGTGCCAACTGCAGCGCTGTTAGAAAAGAGACTAAAAGTAATGGGAGACAATTAAAGCTTTGGAGACAGAGTAACGATGTCCAGTCCAGGCTAGGGCCCTGACATTCACCACTGGCACCTCCAGGAATTAAGGCAATTTTCACCTAAGTAGAGAGGCCACTGAAAACAGAGCCTGAACCAAGACAGCCTGACTTTTCCTGCGGCGAGGAGCCCATCTGCCACCTCTCTAAAGCAGTAAGATCCCTGGGGCAGGCGGGAGAAGAAACTGCATCCTTGGTGATCACTCCAGAGCCTGCGTGCCCTTAACCAACCCATCGTCTGCGTGCTCCCCGGGAAGGCTTGGGAAGCGGGCTGAGAGCAAGGAGAGGTGAAGGAGACCAGCACAGCCTCAGCTCCTGACAGTGCCCTCCCACCCATGAAATGCCCCCCACGTGGAGATGGGGGCGTGGGGAGCAAATTTCAGCCGCTGACAGGATCATCAGCCACAGGGATCAACCAGAATTGAGAGAGCGTCTGTGAAAACAAAATGCCAGAAAGAACCGTAGCTTATGAAGACAGAGAGAGAAACTGTGATCAACTAGAACCCCCTGCAATATTATCAAATACCAAACCAAATCCTGTTTTAACACTTTCTCCTTGTAGAACCCCCACAGCACACAGCATGAGGGCGAATGATACCCAAGTCTGATAAATGATCCAGGGACAAATTCCTAAACAACATCTGAGAAGGAAAAACAAATATTATTGGACACACTGGGTAATTTCACGCACAGATAAACTACCAGTAACTCCAACACCTTCAGAGGAAAATAATCTCTTGGGCCCAACAACCAAAACACCAAGAACACACAGCATCCTTCCAATGCCGTCCTAACCCTAACACACAGCACGGTGCCTGCTGACAGGCATGTATTCCGCCCAGAGCCAGCCGGCCGTCCACCCCACCCCTCCTGGAAATGTAATCAATGAGGCCGGGGGTGCTGCGCACTGATGCACGCAGCTCAGTTCAGGCGCCAGAGAACAAGCGCGACTGCAACGGACCCGTCTAGACACAGTGGCTGAGCCCCGATTCTCACTCTGCTTCACATGACGTGCACTTTTTCTCTACTTAAATCCACCTCCCTCTTGGGGAGGAGAGAAGATGTGTGGGTGGTCGGATGACAGAGTCAGCCTGGTGCATATAACATATAGTTGTTATCCAAGGAGAAGCGCAATTGGCAGGGAACGGTCTGTGTACCAAACCGTCAGAAAACAACACATTAAGACACAGTGTCAAATGGTTTCCCAATATTGACCATCTCCCAGCCAATCAGCCAATCTATGTATGTTTTTTTCTTAACGCAACTTTGAAGCACTCGGGAGTCTGGATGGCTAAATCTGAACTCATGCAAACAAAGCTGGCCACAGAGATTTGAAGAGCGGCAACAGGTCACCAGGAGTGATTTGCAGAGCCCTCTGGCTTGGAGCTCCGTCTTACCCGTCGAGTCAGCCCCAGAAGCCCGGCCGCTCATCTGCTCCTCCGCGTTGATGAGCTGCAGGTCTGTGTACGAGGGGCCGCAACTAGGACTGCTGGTGTCTTCAGAGTGCGTGGTCCAGCTGCTCTCGGAGGTCAGAGGGCATCTCCCCAGCGAGTTGAAGGAAGGGCACGTCCAGCAGGGCATGGTCAATGGTAGGCCTGGGGGCAGACCACAAACCAAAAGCATACACTATAAATAGTTGTATTTTTGTTTACCTTCAGAGCTTGTCTTACTTTGACGTTGCTCAGACCCTATGAAATCTCAAGGGCAAGGAAGTATGTAGAACTACCCCTCATGATACACAACAGGGAAAAGCAGCCAACCGAGACCCCACTGTGAGTCAGCGTCAAAATCAGTACAGCTGAGGACTCATGACCCTCAAATCAAAACATAAAATCTTACTAAAGAATATTGATGACATTAGGGTCTACTTTTATTTCTAAACTTAGATTTCAGCTTCATTCAAACCCAAACTACACAAGTCTTACAGTTTCACCCTGACCCTCCATTTCCTCCACTGCTAGTGGCAGGCCAACAATCTCAAGAAAACTCACCAATTTACACTGTAAAAGTAGGTCTGCACCGGGTTAAGGGATAAGAGTGGATATGTGAATACAGATGTATTTGCACGTGCATGGGACATGCCTCTGCACGCCTTGAGTTGCACCGTAACTGGAGGTGCTGCACAACGTTACATGTGCCGTTGGGCATTTACCAGGGCTGCTGACCTGTGATACAATGGAAAACATCTCTGAGGGGAAAATGCAAAGGGTTTGGCTTTAACTCCTTAACCCTGAGCACCAAATTCAGCCTTTCAAAATCACTTCAGAAAGTTTCTCTTTTTTAAGTCAAGTTTTCTAATGTTTGTAGTTTGTCCAGTTCATTGCCTTCCACAAGGTTTTTCCACGGCGCTGCATAAGAATCTTATTGCAAATTTACTGAAAACAAGTGCTGAAAAAGGAAGATTAAAAAAGAGAGAAACTAAGGTTTATCAGTAAATACCCATGAAATGTCAGATACCTTTACAAGTGTTACCTCACCCCACCCATTCATCCTGAGAGACAGGCAGTGGTCTTAGTTTACAGGGCAGGAAGGAGACTCAGAGGTGAACTCGCTGACCCAAGGAGACTGACTCAGTTCTCCTGGCTGGAGAAGGAAAACTATAGAGTTGGGTTAAGAAATAGGAAGAGAAAACTGAGATTTAAGAGGGGAGAAAGATTAAATAGTAATAGTTGTGGCACAACTATTACTCTGTAGTATAAAAACTACAGAGAATTTTCATTCCATATTCTCTCGGGCATTTATAAGACACATAGGTCTTCCCTCTGTCATGGTCCAGCATCACTGTGGATGGAAAAAGGGGGTTCTATGGAAAGTAACCTCACAGGGTGTGAAATATTTTACAAGTCGTATAGCTAAATATGCTCATGACTTCAGGATAGGGAAAGATCTTCTTTACCAAGGCACAGAAAGCACTAAGCATAAAAAATAAATAAATTTCATGTCATTAAAATTAAGAACTTCCTTTCGCCAAAAGGCACCATAAAGAGAGTGAAAAGACCATCCGCAGGGTAGAAGGTAATACCCACCATATATCAAATCCACAAGAAACTCCTAGAAATCAGCTAGAAGAAAGGGAGAGATCGCAACAAGAATAAACTTGAACAGGCATTTTATGAAAGGAAAACTCCAAATGAAAACAAAAAAAGATGCTTAACATCATTAGTAATGTAAGAAATGCAAATTAAAACCACATGAAGTACCATTACTCTCTCCGTTTCCTGTTCTCCCTACCTCCACAGGACAAAGATAGAAATGGCAATCCCAAGTGTGCCGCAGCCTTTTATATATGTGGCTAATAAGAGAGCAAATTGGTGTTATCTGATAAAGATGAAGGTAAACACATCCTACGGCACAGTAATTCCCCTCTGACTTTTTTATACAACAGAACCACTTATGCATGTTCACCAGGATTTATGTTTAGAATCTTTCCAGAAAAAAAACAAAAGGAATGCTCATAGAAGCACATTCTTAATTCCCAAAAAGTAGAAACAACTCAAATATCCATCAACAATATAATTGATAAATGAATTGTGGTATGTTAATATAATGCCATTCACAGCAATAAAAACTAAAGGAACTATCCTTACAAGTAAAAACATGGAAAAAAACCTCACAGAATGTTGTGTTAAAAGAGCAAGCCATGAAATAATACATACAGTATTATTCCATTTATATAAAGTTCAAAAACAGGTAAAATTCAGTCATATCATTCCAAATGCATGTGTAGATAGGATAGCTGTTAAGAATCTTAAGTAGTGCAATTACTATCACAAAACCCAAAAAAGTGGTGACTCCGAGGGAAGGAAGGGGATATCTGGAAGGAGTGATCAGTAGGGAAACCCAAGGGCTTCTGGGTTATGACAGAATCCTATTTATTAGGGTGGGTGATGGGTTGTGTTATTATTCTTTATAATTTAACATACATTTAAAATATGTTCCTTTTATTAAAAAATAAAAATTTAATATATACATTTAAAATATGTTCCTTAAAATAGTGAAGGCTTATTAAAACCACATATCAAAAGACCCCAATGACTTAGAAAGAAAGCTATTTTAATTATTTATATTTTCACATCAGCTCTTTACATTTCTTAGATAAAATTTTAATATTTCCCTTGAAAGAAAAACAAAGAATAATGCAGCTGGGAGAGGCGAAGTCCCTACATCTCACAAACTGTCTCATTTGGTCTAATATACTTTAATTACCCACTTAGAAATCTTGGATGAATCATTTTATTTAGGTTCTGAATTGAGTACCCTCAGGCCATGAAGTTAGTTGAAGCACTGAGCCTGAACCTTTCTCCCAGGGGCCAGGCCTCTGACAGCCAGGCCAGAGAGCGGCAGGTAGCCCTCGTCCCAGTGCTTCCCAGCCCCATCCATCCCTTGAGGGAAAAAGTGAGGGAAGAGAGAAATCTGCCTCTGCCTCTCCAATGAGCAAGGATCCTGGATCCAGCCCTACAGCCTGGGGCAAGTTACTTAGTCCACTTGTTCTTCTGTTTTTTCACCCGTAAAATGGGGCTAAAAATAGTACCCACCTCATAAGGGGATTAGGTTCATAATGACAAAAGACTTGGGAAAGTACTTGGCACAAAAGAAGTCCAAAAGAGTTAAGTGGCGGCTGTTATTATTTCCAGGCGTATCCTCGTGTCCAAATCTACCTGAAATCTCCGCTTGGGCCTAACATTACATGCCAGAAACTAAGTCCCGGCTGCCCCTCCACGCCAGCTCCTTCACCTGAGTCGTCTCACGTTTGGTGCATCGCCACTTCTGCTAGTTCCACCTTCAGAAAGCGCCTGGAATCCCATCACTTCCCACCCTCCCCCAGCTACGCCCGGTGCCAGCCCACCCTCCCCTGGCTGGCTCATCCCAAATGCCTCCCACCTGGGCTTCCCGCTTCCCCACTCAAGTCTGAATAGTGTTACCTGTTCAGACTTAGGTGGAACCTCAGCACAGCTCTGCTCAAAACCCTCCAGTGGTTTCCCCCCTCACCCATATCCTCACGGTGCCCTCTGAGTCCCCAGGACGTCCCCACCCGTCTCCTTCTCGTCTCCCCAGTTCCCTGCCTCCGGTCACACCCCAGGAACACGAGGCCCCAGCGGCTGGTCACCTGCAGTGAGCTCCTTCCTCACTTGCAGGTTCTTCGGCCTGGCAGGCTCCTCCCTAGTTCCTGCAGGGTCACTCCTTCACTTCTCTAGCTTCACTCACAAGTTACAGCGCAGAGACTCCCTGACCCGTAAAATCTCACACTGTCCCTCGCCCTACCCCTCTTCGCGCCTCACTTTCCTCTCCTTCCCACTTACCACATCCTCTAACACACTTACATCGTGTCTCCCTCTTTACTGTGTTTCTGGAAAGGCCCCCAACAGAACGCACGCGCCATGGGCAGGACTACTCGGCCACATGCCAGTGACTGGCGCTTAGTGGGGCTCAGAGCACCACTGGCTGAATGGAAAATAAGTGTGTAAATTGTCAGCTTACACAGTTCAGCAAATACAATACTTCTCTTTCTTTTTATCCTTTGAGATCCTGGGTAGATTAACTTTTTTTTTTAAGTAACTAAGACATTTGGTTTCTTTTTTTGTTAATTTTTTTTTTTAATCATTATTGATTTTTTAGACAGAGAGGAAGGAAGAGGGAAAGAGACAGAAACATCGACTGGCTGCCTCCTGCGTGCCCCCCCCCCCCCCCGGGATTGAGCCTGTAGCCCCAGCATGTGCCCTGACCGGGAATCCAGTGACCTCTTGGTGCATAGGTCAATGCTCAACCACTGAGCAACACCGGCCAGGCCAGATTAACATTTTTAGTACTTACATACATTTTGATGTTGTGTCCTTTATTTACACTTTGATGTCAACTCACTAGGGCTATGTGATATATCCATGCCCATCCATGAATCCAAAAGAGATCGAATTCCGGGCTTCGTGCGTGGCTCCCCTGCGATTTCGGTCAGCAACGAGAAGCGGCTGTCCCAGGGCTGGCTCAGAGGAACTCCTTCCTCCGCACCCCAGGAGGCTTTGTGGGTAACAGCTTGCCCAACCGTTAGGCAGCCTCAGCTTGGAGAGAGCAGGGACTGTGGCCAACTTTCTCATAATTGCTTTCCCAGCACCTAAATATTTGTTGCATGAATGAACTAGTTAATGAGTGCGTGCTTGGCTAGTCTACTGTGTTGTGTCCCACATGGGGGGTGAGAGGGGCCACAAGTCCCGCCTGGGTGAGCTAGCACATTGTCTGGGAAAGGATAATATTGTCATTCTAATAAAATATTATAAGGTCCCTGTTAGATAACTGTAAAAAGCCACCTTTGAGAGACTCCTTTTCCCTCATGGTGTGATGGTAGCTTCAAATGAAGCAAAAATATAACGGACCGTTTTAAGTGTGTTTTTTAAGGCAGCCCCCAGGAAAATGTATGCATATGTTTGTACACCTACAGGGTGGGGCAAAAGTCGGTTTGCAGTTGTATGTGAAAGAGTTTATTCTTCTTATTATTTATTAATTACATACAAACAACTGTAAACCTACTTTGCCCAACTCTCTATATATGTATATATGTGTGTACATATGTACGTGTATATGTTATTTTATGTGTATATGTTATGCCTGTGTATGTATCTGTGTATATGTATGTGGCATGTGATTGCATATGCATGTGTGTATATGCATTGTGTGTATAACAATGGGAAATCAAAAACTGATAATAAGCTCAGCCGGGCATGGCTCAGCGGTTGAGCATCGACCTAGGATCCAGGAGATGGCGGTTCGATTCCCGGTCAGGGCACATGCCCGGGTTGCGGGCTCGATCCCCAGTCGGGGGTGTGCAGGAGGCAGCCGATCAATGACTCTCATCATTGATGTTTGTATCTCTCTCTCTCCCTCTCCCTTCCTCTCTCTGTAATCAATAAAAATATATATTAAACAAAAACTGATGATAATAGTCAGCTGATAAGAAAAGGGCATGATGAGGAAGAGACTGGCTTGGTTTCCTTAGCTATTTTGTTTAAAAAAAAAATTCACTTTACTAAGGAAGCCATCCTTCAACCTAACAGCTCATTTGCCCCATAAACAGGAGTCACTTAGTCATTCCATAGTAGGTTTCATGTAGTACATCTTTTGACTTTTCATTCATTAATCCATCAAATGCTAAATGAGCACCTACTAAGTTTCATGCACCATATTCTGGGATAAAGAGTGAACGAGGTAGGCAAAGTCCCTTCCCTCTACCGGGGAAGAGAGACAATAAACAAAGCAACAAATAAATACGTAACCTAATTTCAGGTAGAACATGGGGTGTACACATTTAAGGCAGGAAAAAGCTGGGAAGGAAATGCTTGAGCAGAGCTCTGAGTGAAATATGGAAGAGCTCTAGGGGCCCAGGGGACACAAGAACAGAAAAGATCTTGCTGGGAACGGCGAGAGAAGTGGCGATCAGAGCAGCGTGGAGCCCTGTGGAGACGTGCAGAGAGGCACTGGGCCCTAAGGAAGACGGGCTCTGTTAAAATTCATTCCTGCCTGGCCCGCGTGGCTCAATGGTTGAGTATCAACTTAGGATCCAGGAGATCGCGGTTAGATTCCTGGTCAGGGCACATGCCCAAGATGTGGGCTCGATCCCCAGTTGGGGGCGTGCAGGAGGCAGCCGATCAATGAAAACTCTTATCACTGATATTTCAACTCTCTCTCCCTTTCCCTCCCTCTCTCTGAAATCAATAAAGACATATTTAAAAAAAAAAAAATCATTCCTGAGGATGTCACTGTCCAAGATGGATTCCAGAAGGGTCGTTAATTACATTTTAAAAAGCAGAAGAACAATTCAAGGTATTAAAGGAAATAAGACCTCCTCTGTTGAGGAGGGAAATACATATGCATGGCAAATGCAGTGGGCCTTGTCTACAGTCACCAAATATCTGGGATCTCATCCCACCCCCACCCACCACTCACCCCGGGAAGCCAGAATGAAAAACAGAATAGAAATTACCCTCTGGGCTGGGCTACTCTTCTTGGGGATTAAGTCTCTTGGCTGTCACCCCTGCCTCCCTCTTAAACAGCTGACATCATCTCTGGTCCTCCCCCAAACAAGTGGCTCTTTCTCTGGTCCGAGATAATTAGCTTCCCCAGACACAATGGGAAGGCCTCAGCCCAATTTTTTAGGGAAGACATTTGAAGGACAAGGGAATACGAGTGTATTGCTTGGGCTGTGGGACAAATGTTCCGGAAATAAAAGAGTTTTTTTATGTTTGTAATTATGCACATCCTGCAGTATCTGCATAATGGGTCCAATTCAGCCTTGGCCTTGCTGCCAAATGGCCATGTCCGCAGAGGAAGGTCAGTGCATAGCATGACCAGTGAACAGGAAGCCTCATGCTGATAATAATGCCTTAATTTTTTTAATTTTAAGGATGAACTTTGCTCTTCCAGTGAATTTGTCTGCATGCATTTGCAAACATATTCTAAGCGCACACACACACACTTGTAAAATGCACAAACCACAGAAATTCAGCCTTGGCTGAGAGAATCTTTGTAAAGAATGACCATGAAGCTCTTCCTAGTGCACAGTGGAGTTTTAAAGCCAGACAAGGCAAGATACTAAGCTAGGAAAACTTTTGTTTTGCAACTAAGAAAAATCTCAGAAACACTATTACCAAAGGCCCCAATGTGAGTAAAACACTACCTGGGTTTAGGTTCATTTTCAAAATATTTTTAGAGAGCAATATAAAGATTCAATTTTGATTTGAACAGATTCACCAGAAGCTTTTTTTTTTTAAATGCCTTCATTCTTCTCAGGGTTTAGCAGAATAGCTATGCATTTAGTTCAAGATTCAGCAAATGAGTTTTCAGTTAAATTTCTCCATATTTTCCACCATGTAACCGAGCAGGATCGTATGGCATCTTCAGACTGGAGATGTGCCTGATCTAAGCCTTAAGTATTTAAAACTCTAATAAAAATCTCCCTAACGATAATATTTATCAACATAGCCTGAGCCAAAGTGGCCTTGTTCAGTCAAAGAGATACAAATCTAACATTTGGCCTCCACCAAATTTCAGGAAACAGGGAACAATTTTTACCAAAGATTCAAGGGGAAAGATTTCATATGCGCTCTCACCCCAGTACCCTCAGGTTCAAGGAGCTGATGCCAGTTGTCTTTCCTATATGTGGCTACAGAAATTGCTTTTAAGAATATTTTTCCTGAGGGAGATCTGCAGCTTCTTTTCCCCAGACCAACAACAATGGCACTTACTCCACTTCGAATCCTGCCCTAGTTGAAATCCAAAGGAAAGTTGTTCCCTTGATGGATTTAAGCATTTCTGGAGTTGTTTTCCCACCAGCTGTGGCTCCAGGTTACCCAATCAACCTTGATATGCTTCTGTGAACAATAAAATAAGTAGCCAGGTCACCAGGGTAGGGACTAACGACTCCCTGGCTTTCCTAAGCTCCCCAGCTCAGCTTCTGGCATTTAAATGCCACAAAAAATAAGAGATTTACCACTAATGACAGTCTCTTTGTCCCTGACTCTACCATGCCTACAGCCTCCTTGCATTCCAATTAGGGCCAATAGCACATCCCCATTCCAGGCTGAAATCCAGGGCTCCCCAGGCTTTATTCTTAGGTGGCACAGCTTAAAAGATAAATTCTTTTCCTTTTTTGCGCTTCATCTGCCTGAAAAACTGTGAACAGAGGAGGCATGGGAACTGGGGGGAGGAAGAGGAGCCCCCCAGATAAATACTGTTCCACCTGACTACTCCTTGTGCGTGTGTGTGTGTGTGTGTGTGTGTGTGTGTGTGCGCACACGAGCTCGCACACACTTTCCTAACTCCCCTTTGCAAGCCGGGACGTTAAGGCACCGAACAGCTGGCTAAGCAAGGCTCTACTTTCTGCTTCCAGAAAGTCAGACCAGGAACGGCGCTAATTAGTCCCATTTCTTCTCTTTTTAGTTTCTCTTCCCACCTATTTCTCTTAGGCCACGATCACAACCTTCTCATAAAAGGATATTCACAGAGAAACTGCATGGGACGGGTCCAAGACATACATTTTCCCTTTCTCCTGACACAGTGACGTCTGATCAGAAGTGCTGGGCACTTAATACAGGCAAACAGGATACAAGGAATAAAATGGAAAGAAACTGGGAAATTGCAACTATATTATCAGAAAGGGTCAGTTTGTTCTGGTGACACTTACGTGACTGGGAAAATGGCTGAAGCCAAAAATCAGTTCCCAGGGAGCCCTTTTTGTCTGGCTGAACTTCACTACCTGCTGTGCACAGAGGCACACCCACATACTCCACAATTCACGGCGGATTCCACAGTTTTGCATAATTAAGTACAACAGAGCAAATATGTTGCTTGCTCAATTCCATTTCATCCGTGTGTTATCCATACTAACAAAATGCTTACTTGATATACTGAATATATATATTCAATAAGAGAAGCATTTTTTTCAGAATGGATGGGAAACCACTAAACAGTTCATTTCTATATCGTCAGATTAGACTAAAAAGCACCAGAGAGTCACTCATTTTATATAAGCTGGCCACCTAATTTTCTCTAAGTGGGCACCACTATTCTAGGGCAAAACTCAGAAAGAGTTTTGGGGGAGACTTATAAGCAAATGAAGGGAGGCCTACAAAACAATGTTTTATTGCATCTAGGGCTGGGATTAGGATGAGATGTGTGTGGCAGTCATGCAAGTATTGGTGGGATCTTGTTTTTAAAATACTGATATTTTATTCAAGATTTTTTTTTGCATTATTTTCATTCTAAAAATTTAAAAATAATTTTGACTTTTTAAATTGATTTTTTTAATTAAAAAAAATTTAAATCCAATCATTTTTCTAGATAACCGTTTTTCTTCAAGACAACCATTATAGTTTGGTATGGAGCAGAAGTATTTTATGCTTATTTCCCAATTTGTCACAGAGAATATTAAAGAGATATACTGGAAAATTGAGATTTAATAAAATTCATAATTTGTACCACTTCATCAAGGATATTAAGTGAAACTGACTTTTTTTTAGCATAAAGACACAGTGCCAGAAGTTTCACTAGCCATTACTTTTGTACCATCGATGCAAACCCCAATGCAGTAAAAAAGGCAAATGACATCTTAGAGTCACTATAAAAATCATTCTGACCTCACAGACCCCTTGAAAGGGCCTTGGGAAACCCCATGGACCTATAGGACACTTTGAGAACTGCTGCCTTAAAAGATGTTTTCTTTTTAATCTTCACCTAAGGATATGTTTATGTTTATTAATTTTAAAGAGAGAGGAAGAGAGAGAGAAAGAAACATTGATGTGAGGGGATAACATGGATTGGCTGCCTCCTGCATACCCCCTACTGGGGACTGAGCCCTCAACCAGGGGATCAGGCCCGCAACCCGGGCATGTGCCCTCACCGGGAATCGAACCTGGGGAGCTTTCAGGGCACAGGTCGATGCCCAACCAACTGAGCCACACTGGCCATGCCAGGGGCAATAAACTTTTAACACTGGGTCAAAACCATTATCCACAACAAGCTAGGATCCTCAGTCAATGGGAGCAACATAGTGATGGCTATCGCCAGTTAGTCTGGCAAAAATAAGTGCTGAAGAGTCGAAGCGAACTGACTCAGCTGTCATATAAATAGTTCTGAGCAATCCCTGAGGCCAAACGTAAGGTATGAGCATGATGTGAAAGAGTCTGAATGCCATGAGTATAATCGGTGACCATTTTAGGGCAAATGAGTGGAGAAATACCACCCCACCCCTCCCTCACCTCCTGCCTCCCAGGAATGAGGGAGCAGAGGGAACTACAGCCGGGCAGAAGGATCCACGGAACATGTCCAGGCTGTTCCGAGATCCTGGGGCCGGCCTGCCTGGGGTCTCAGCTTTCCCCTGACACTTCCTGGCACAGCCTTAGGCAAACTCCCAAACCACTGCCTTATCAGTCTCCTCAGGGGTAACATGACTATAACATCCATACCTTAGTCATATGATTGCGGTAAGGGGAACCTGAGGTGATGTACAAAGCGTTGAGCAGGGTGCCCGAGAGGGTAAGCGTTCGGTAAACGTTACCTTACAAAAGAAGAAACATACTTGTGCAATGATTCACTGCCCAGCGTCCAGCGACTTTGGCTGCTCGTATAAATGCTCCTCAGCGCCCTGTCTTCCAGTGTCAGGCGTTCAGTAAAGGTTACTTCCTCCCTCCAGCTAGTCTGGGAGCCTGTCTGGACCTGTCACTGCATCCAGGCTGCTTTGAGTGCAGACGCTTTCTCACCAACAAGAGAAATCTGATGCTTAAATATGAAAAAGCATACATCTGTGGGCAAATTAGCACGTAAACGTGGAAGCGTTTATTACAGGGGAGAATTATGCTTCGTATCTTCCTAAAATTGTTTTTACTGACGTGAAAAACATGTTTGAAGAACAAAGGAATTGTTTTTGAAAAATTGAAACTAGCAAAACGTTTAACTCACCAACAGAAACACTTATCAACTTTGTTTTTTTTGCTATTCTCTGTGGCAGATAAAATAATATCGCCCCCCCCCCCAAAGAAGTCTACAGCATAATGCCCAGAACCTGTGAACAGATAGAACACCTTATGTGGCAAAAGGGGCTTTGCAACAGTGATAAGTTAAGGACTCTGAGATGGGGAAATTATCCAGGATGATTCTGGGGAAGCCAGTGTAATCACAGCGTCCTTAAAAGTGGAGGGGGGGCCGAGGTCAGGGGAAGATGGGACCACAGAGCAAAGACACAGAGAGCTCCAGACACAGGCTGGGGCCACGTGTCAAGGAACATGGGCGGCCGCTAGAAGCTGGAAAGTACGAGGAAACACATTCACCCCTAGAGCATCCTCAAAGCAACGAAGCCCTGACCACACCTGGATTTGTAACCAAGTGACATCCACGTCGGTCTTCTGAACTACAGAATTGCAGAATAATGAAACTGTGCTGTTTCAGTCCCTAAATTGGTTGTAATTTGTTACAGCAGTGAACAGAAAACAAATACAGTCCCAAAGGTTATCCAGTCGCCCCTGGTGTGCTTCCACGCATGATAAAGTAAGTAGCCAGGTCGCCAGAGGGAGGACTAGCAACTCCTCTGGCTTCGCCAAGCTCTCCAACGCAGCTTTTGGCCATTTAAATCCCACAAAATAGGATACTTACCATTAAAGACAGTGCCCACCCTTAAAGATTTGGATTCCAGAGGTTTGAGACACAAGAATATCCGTATTTATCGGGTTATTGTATTAGAGATGGTTTCTATTAGCGGTGGCTGGTGGCCCACACTTTGAGAAGCATTCATTTCTACTCATAAGGAGTTGACAGTTTAAAAATATATCTTTATTGATTTCAGAGAGAGGAAAGGAGGGGGAGAGAGAGAGACAGAAACATCAATGATGAGAGAGACATTGATCGAGCCCGCAATCCGGGCATGTGCCCTGACGGGGAATCGAACCCCGATCGCCTGGATCCTAGGTCGACGCTCAACCGCTGAGCCACGCCCGGCCTAGCAGGAGTTGACAGTTTAGGTGCTGGGTAAATGTAAATTCAATCCGTAGTAGATAAATAAATATGCATATTTCCCAGACAGGTCAACAACCAAGGACAAGGGGGCAAGGCTGGAGATGGACCAGAACACAGTAATCCTCCCATATACTTGTTTTTAACAAAAACTACTTGCAGAATTAAGCCAGATAAGATCTCTGCCCGCTCTCTCCCCTGTGGCCAGTGCTTCGGGCTCTGGAGCAGGTCAAGTAGAACCCTGGCAGCCCTGCACACCTCTCATGGAGAAGCATCCCCGATGAGCACAGACCTAAGCCAGAACCCTTCCCAGCCTCCCACCTGTCCCACCTGTTTCTCTGGGAGGTGGTGACGTGCTGGCCCAGGGCGTGTCATCTTCAAATTGAACCCAGCTGCTGATGGCCGAGGCCAGGTCAGGGGGGGGCGGCACGGGGCTCCCAGGAGGAGAGGCCGCTTCAGAGATGAGGCCCATCTTCTCAGAGGAGTCATCCTGCTCCGAGTGGGAAAGGTCCTGAGAGCCTCCATCGGCCACATGGTTCTCCCCAGAGGAGCTCTCGGACTGGTCTGAGGAAGATGACAGTCCCGGGAGGTGCTCTTCGGTGCCCCCTGAAACAGACACCAGACAGCACCATCACATCGTGTGCAGAGGGCCACTCTTCAGAACTGTCTCATGGTGGAAAAACAAAGGATGGGCAAGGCGTGATCACAGGACTCACCATTACAGCGAGTGGGGGTCAAGAAAGAGCCATGCCCATCTGCCTCTATGCCCAAGGAGTGTTTTCCTAACAGTGTGTGAAAACTAGAACCTCAGGGTGACCACAGCACTGCCCAGGCGAGGGGAGCCTGGGGTAGTCCTACTCAGCATTCTTATCCCAGCATCTACTCCAGCGCTTAGGGGTCACACACAAAAATGCCTACAGAGGCCACGCAAGAAATATAACTGAGTCAAAGGAGAAAAAAAAAGGCAATAGGGACTGGTGGAGAGTATGGCTAAACTGGAGAGCTTCTGTCTGGACTAAATTCATTTCAGTTCAGACTTCAACTCCGTGTAGTCCTAATTACACACGCCTGCAGGCTGCCAGGGACCAAACCTGCACCAACAATCAGCTGAATGTGGCAGAGGTGCTTCCCCTCACTTTGTTTCACTTTATTGGTTCTGGAATATTTAACAAACTTCAAATAACTGTGTGTTTTTTTAAAAAAAAAACCTATATTCTGGTTGTGGTGGTGATTACACAAATCTATATATGGAAAGTTCTTTAAAAGTGGTCCATTTTACTGTATAAAAACTTAAAAAAAAATTCAAACCAGCTAAAAAACTAATCAAAGCCTTTAGATTAGCACTGTCCAAAATATAAAAATAAAAAGGGAGCCACATGTAATTTTAAATGTTCTAGTAGACACATACAAAAAAGTAACAAGAAACAGGCAAAACTACTTTTAATAATATATATTTCAAAATATATAATTGGAAAATTTATAATTCCAACATGTAATTGATATAAAATTTGTTAATGAAATATTTAATTTTCCTAGGTCTTTGAAATTCAGTGTGGGTATCTTACGCTTATAGCACAACTCAGTGCAGGATAGTCCCACTTCCAGGACTCGCACTGGAAGGACACTTGGGAACTCACACTTGCCAGGTGCTGTAAATGGAGCAGGTTGGTTTCGGTCTAGCCGAGGCAGCCGCAGTAGAACAGAACCAGTTGACATGGCTCTGCAAATATCCCCCATATCCTAGCTGGACCTTCGTCCCTCAGCACCAGTTCCCTAGAAGTCAGTTTAGCTGTCTTCATCATGATCATGGGTGACACTTACTGACCTCTTTTCAAGTGCCAGGCACATGTATTAATTCACTGACTCCTCACAACCACTGTGAGGGAAGCACCGTGATGATCCCTACTGCACACACAGACAGACTGACACATAGAGATGTTCAATAAATAATCGATCCAAGGGCACATCACTCATCTCTGATGGAGCCGGGAGCTGAGCCCAAGCCATCTGGCCCTAGAGCCTGTCACTCTTAACAATTACACTTTAAAAATTGAGAAAGCCCACATTGCTGTTGGGAGTAACAACCAAAAGGGCTGAGCATTAAGTACATCGTAAATATCAAGTTGATGTTCCTTGGACAAAAGCAGCCAATACTTTTGCTGTTTCCAGGCCCTTCTTTGGGGCCCCAAGGTTCCTAAGATGCTACCTCCAGGTTTCTAAGTAGAAGAATCTGCTAAGTAGAAGAATCTCAGGAGAATGACAGACTGGCTCTTTTTTCCATATGAAGATCCCACCCAAAGAATAATCCAGTGGAAGCAGTAACAAGCAGTGGGGTTCTTTGCCAATCTTTTTACTTAGGAAACGAGAGCCCTGCTTACCCTCAGAAGGGACAGGAAAGAGTGGATCCTCATTGAAAGAGATCCACTCTGACTGCTGGGTAGCGATCACATGGTCCAAGGTCGTCATGCTAGGAAGGTGCCAGTCATCTTCACACAGCTGGACTCAGGCAGAACCCAGAGCCATGTCTGGGGTAGGGTGAGGGGATGGTGGCGGGGTGGACTTGGGCCTAAGGGTGGTCTTGCAGAAGGCAGCACTCAGAATGTAGACAGATTAGCTCTTCTTGCCTTTGGTTAATCTCCAACCAGAAATCTGTTTAAAAAATAATAATAATACTATTTAAAAAGGATACCATCACATAATACCCAATCCACACAGGTCTAGGGCTTTCAACACTACACAAGGAGGTCTGGGTGCTGTCCACTGCCCTTACTTTTCCGTGTCTCTGTCTTGTCTCCACCTTTCATAGGGAAACATTTGCCTTTAGCATCAAGACCTCTGTGTGTGCCTTCATATCAGACTTGTAAGTAATCTCATAAACTTAAGCAGTCAGATCCCCCAGTTCCCCCATTATTATATTTTGGAAAGATATTGTTTTATATTTTAAACTATAATGTAATGTCATCACTGTAAAACAAATATAAAAACTGTCCAAAGTACCTTCCTGTTCTTTTACCAAGTGGTGAAATAAAAGCAAGCTCTTTCCTATTAAGTCAGTGCAGTTTCTTGCCTTGGGCAGGTAGCTCTTTGCAAGCCCGAGTTAAACCGCTGGCAGAAACCCAACAATCTCCAGATGGTATCTCCAACCACAGTTTGCCAATCAAGGAAAACAGAAGTAGAGTTATTTTGTTCATTTCAAGTAAGGGGGTAGGGCATATTTGCTTTAGTGACAAATGTGAGTTAAACACTTTTTTATTCTAGGCCGATGTGAATTAGTACATGAAAGTAGAGGCCTTACCTTTACTGCAATTATGTTCTATGTATGTAGAAGGATTCTTTACATATTTATAGTTTTGTTTGTAGTGTTAACGCCCTTTTACAACTTGAACCCAGCTCTTGTTCTTATAATGAATAAAATCTGAATTAGTGCAAAATTAATGTGTTTCTGTAAAAGAGCTACTATCCACCTTGTACAATATTAGTTCTTACTAACTACTCACGATATTCATTTTAGTCTACAACAATTGAACTCATAGCCTTCCAACTGGTGCACAATTAAAAGAAAATGTTGAGGAAATTTTATTATAGGTTATTATCTGCAGTAAATAATCTATGCTGGTGGAAATCAGCATAGAAACATTAACAGCTTTTGTTCTTCTGTTTTTGGTAATTAAAACAATTTGTTTTGTTGTATGATGCTTCCTAAAAACAACTAATATTTTATAGAATTTATAATTTTTAGAAACATATTTTCATACCATAATTCATTTAGTGTAATAGTCATTTTAGTTGGGTAAGACAAAGATTAATATCATTCTTTTACAGATGATTTCGAAATCTAGGCCGGATGAGTGATTTATCCAACCCTTCTGTTATTTCCAGGTCCTTGTTTGGTTCCTAAGCTCCTAAGATGTTTCCTCCAGGCTTCTAAGTGAACTAATTCTCACATTCCAGCACACTGACAAATTAACTCCTTTTTTATCCCCATAGATCCCACCCGAAGAATGCTCAAGCAGAGGGCATAACAAGCAGGTCTGTTAGATGCAGCAAGCTAGGAAGTGATAGTTGCAACCCTTGAACCCAGGTCTTTTGATGCCCAAACACTCTAATCTTTAGGCCACAGCCACAAAAAAGTACTAGAGAATATATAAAAACTATCACCCAACTGAAGCACTTTACAAACATCAATTAAAATGGAACCATAATGAAATGATCTGTGAAGCTCCCCATGTGGAAACCCACCCGGGTACCCACGCTGTACAGAGAATGCAAAACCCAGAAATCTCTCTCCCAAGTCCCTCTCCTAAGATCCTTACCAGCCACAGACCAGAAATGTGCAAACCATCTGGAGAACGCGGTGCTCCAAACCAGATCTCCCAAAGAAGCACACAGAGCCCAGGCCCAAAGAGCTGATTCCACAGGCTTCTCCCAAAAAGCCTTTCTCACGCCCAAACGTTCGAGTCACTCAATGTGGTGATGGCCGCAGGCCAAGAGAAGACAGTAAAACTGAAGAGTCAGATGCCTCCTTTCCCAACAACAGCAACATGCAAACCAGGTCCAAGAACAACAAAAGGGCCACAACACATGTCCATGTGCTGACACACGCAGCGTCACAGCTCAGTGGGGAAAACATCCTGCAGATCCCGTGGCAATGAATCCACTGAAATTTGCAGGACTGGGGTGGGGGTGGGAGAGAATCTGGGGAAGAAAAGAAGGAAAAGAGTGAAGGTTATGGGGGAAATAGCTGGAAATTTTAGAGCTTGAAGGATGTAAAGACCAATAGTCCAGCTCTCAAGTTTTACAGGTGAGAAAACCAAGGCCTAAGGAAATACGGTGTAGCAATGGAGCTGGAGGGCATGGGCCCAGGACTTAGACTGTCCAGGTTTCAGTCCTCAGTTCAGCCCTGCACAGCAAGAATAACAAAACTCAGTAATTCTAAGGATTAAGTACAGTAATCTTCACTGGTGCTTAGTACTGGGAGTAACAAACCCTCGGTACCAGTGACAATGGTAACGGCAGGGGATCTCACCGAGGGCTTACTATGTGCCAGGCCCCATTCCAAGCTTTTCATTAATGTCAGCCACAGCCATCGCTGCTGTTGTTAAAGGACTCGCCCGTAGTCATTAGTGGAAGTCTTGGGACTAGAATGCAAATTTCACGAAACCACGCCACTCCCGTCATTTACACATTCTAGTTTCAGTGATTTCCCTTTTCAGGCATTTTTAGAGCATCTCTCCTAGATGCTAAGAGGAGTCAAGCATTCAGCCTCCTCTTTACAGACATAGGCGCCTGCTGGCTGAGGAACCAAGACTACAAACCAAAACGTATGAATGAAAGAAGGGCCCCAAAGATCTATCTACCCCCATACTCGTCCATCTCAGGTCCAGGCATGGGCTGGTTAGAGATGATGAGTAGTCCCAAGCCTGGTGGGACAAATTTATTATAGAGAACCCCCTATCATAACCCCTTGAAATGGATTCGGGGTATTTGCCATGATACGGCCACACCATCCATTAAGACATCAGGCGCCATACCTTGAGGAGTGCTGTGCTAGCTGCTGGCGACCACAGAGGGACCCAATAATTGTGAGGCTAGGTTCACACTGGAGTTGGTTTCTCTGTGGAAACCTCACCCCATTTTTAGAACGTGAATCACAAAGTGAGCCTTAGAAGCATCACCGCAAATGAACAGTGACTCAGTCCCAGCAGAATTGACTGAGAGACACTAAATGGTTCCCTGAAGTCTCCAGGTTGCCTTTTCAGAGAGTAGCTTCTTTCTCAGCATCCCTTACACACTAAAATTCAAGGGTGGAGAATGCAGTTGTCGGGTAGGAGTCACAGAAATAGATTGGTCTTCTGTCAATCCTGTCATAGGCATTCATGAGCCCTGCGTGTCCAGAAATGCGCCAGGCACCCTCTGAGATAGTGACCCTCAAGCAGTCTGCAATCTAGCTGGGGAGATGAAAATACACAGAAGAGCAAACACTAGAAATCCAGGAATAACTGCCTGTTGGCAGATACACCGGAAATCCTGTTGAGCCACAGAGAGATCTGCAAGGGCTGGACGCATAAGGGAGTGGGCAGGTTCCTTGGATTTGAAGGACATCCTTGGGACAGAGGATCAGCATAACTGACAATCAAGATTCAGACCTTTGCAGGGCTTGTTTCTTGTTTCTTGGTCAGTGAAAAGATCAGTCTGATGAGAGGTGAGATGTCTAGTGAGGAAATGTGGGGACAAAGGATTGATGGCCCTAATGGCCAACACAGTAGGCACTAGACACAAGTAACTACTGAAATGTGGCTAGTCCAAATTGAGTTGCTTTTTAAGTGTAAAAAACACACCAGATTTTGAAGAGTACAAACATGTGTAAAATACCTATTTAATAATTTTTATACTGATTACATGTTGAAATTATACTTTGGATATATTAGGTTAAATAAAATATATTGTTAAAATTAATTTCATATGTTTCTTTTAACTCTTTCTTAATGAGGGCAACTCGATAGAAAATTTAAAATAATACATATGTGGCTCACACTATATTTCCATTGGACAGCATTCTTTATCTCATCCATGATGCTGAAGGATAATTTTCAATAAACAGAATTTGATGTTGACTTTTTCCCTCCCTTAGTGTTCTGTCTTCTGGTCTCTATTGCTTCTGAAAAAAGAGTTGTTTGTAATTCTTATTTCCTCATTATGATGTTTCTTTTCTCTAACTGCATTTGAAATTTTATCTTTGGTTTTCAGCAATTAACTATGGTATGTCTATGTATGGTTTTCTTATAACTCATCCTACTTGAAGATTGTGCAGTATTTTGAATATGTCAATTTTTTTATTAAATTTGGAAAAATTTCCCCAAATGTTTTTCTCCCCCTTTCTCTCTTTTCCCGTCTGTCTTGAAGAGCATTTATTCTACCTTCTATCATCTTCAGTCTGCTGTTAAGCTCATCCCATAAGTTTTCCTTCTGTTATTCAACTTTTCCATTCTAGAATTTTCTTTTCTTTTATACTCTCTATTTTTCTGTTGAAACGCCCTATATATTCACTCATTATGACAATATTTTCCTTTAGTTCTTTGAACATATTGATAATAGCTGCTTTAAAGGCTTTGTCTGCCAAGTCCAACATCTGAGCCATTTGAGAGTTAGTTTCTATTGATTCTTGTTTTTCTTTTTTACTATGAGTAATATTTCCCTATTTCTTTGTATATCTAATAATAGTTGAAGACTTTCTGCATTTGATCTTCCTCTGCAGAGACTTGGTTTTTGTCAGTAATCAATCTGCCTGCTCACCTTGAACTTTTGTAGGCTTGGTCTTCTACTTTGTTGGATGGATTTGTGAAAAGCCAAAGATGTTTCCAAGCCCCTCTATTGCACGACTCAACTTCCAAACTCAATTTCCCCTGCAGATCTCAACGGCCATTGGTTCTAGGCTTTGCTTTGGTGGGTTTAAAGTATGCCTTACTCTAGAGTAGGGGTTGGCAAACAAGAGCCACAATCTAAGCCTGGCCATCTGCCTTTTTTTGTAAATAAAGTTATATTGGAACAAAACTAAGCTCATGCCTTTCCATATTGTCTGCGGCTGCTTCTGCTCTACAATAGCAAGTTGTATAGTTGTAACAGATGCTCTGTGTCTCACAGTACCTAAAATAATTATTATCTAGCCCTTTGTTTTAAAAAATTACCAAACTTGCTCAAAACACACAGACTTTCTGTGTGTTTTCTGGATGCTTGAGATGTTACTAAAGTGTTAAGGAGGTCTTCCATTGTAGCTGGGCTAGATTCCCAGTGTCCCCCAGGACTGCTTGACCTGTGTCTCTGTCCCATTTTCAATCCTGAAGACACCAATTTTCGCAACTTTCATATGGTTTCAGTCTGTACACGGGCACTCCAGCCTAGCCAAGGATTCCCTGGGCACACCCAGACCCACTTCTGTTCCCCCTTCCCCATGTAGCTCTCTCCTTTCTAGGGCCCTGCTCTGCAGATTCCAGATGCTTCGACTGCCCCAGGCTCTGATCTCTGTTTCTTTATCTCAGCAGGAATGCTATGCTCTGAATAGACTCCAGCATACTGAGCTCTAGTCAGAAAACATCCCTGGAAGAGAGCCAAGGTTGTGACCATTGGGCTCTCCTCATGAGTTTTCCTTCTCTCAGGATCAGAATAATGTGCTTTCTGTTGACCGGTACCTGGAAAGAGTTATATCACACGTTTTATCCAGGTTTGTGATTGTTTACTGCAGAAGGACTGGTTTGTTGCCAGTTACAGCCAGAACTGCAAGTCCTCCCATGAAACATTCCTTTCTGACTTATGTTCATTTAAAGAAAAGAAAAAATCAGTTCAGATCATCTCAATTAGGGTGATTTAATTTGAATATCCTGGAAATCTCAATGAGAAGTTTTATAGAACTTTCAGAAATTATATCATATGAGAAGGAAAGGAGGGTTTCATATAGCTATAAGAATTAATTCCATCCTTTCATAACTGGGACAAGGTTTTATTTTGTGTTATGCTACATAATACCATAACATAATTCTTGTTTGGTTAGTGATCCAAAGGGGGTTATTTAAATCTGAGAATTTAGCCATCTTTGCCTTATATCTCTTTGCCATATGTATTCAACTAGACAGCTACTTTTAAAATTTCTGCACCCAATTATTGGGTTTTGAGGCTACTGGCAGACACTATCCAGTTGTCTGTTTGGGGTTTATGCAGAAACATCTTAAACTAGATCTAAAATTAGATCCCAGTGTCAATTCCAAACCCCAAAGCAAGGCCTCAGCTTTTTCCTGATCAAGAACAAGCATCTAAATGTCAAACGGAAAACTGGGAAGAAATGAAGAATGTTTGTAAAAAGGAGGCTGCATGGATTCTGTGTATTTCTTTAGAGCTTTCTTCAAAACAAGACATTCAACAAGCTTACTGAGCATCTACTATGCGCTCAGAATTGTGCATGGTACAATGACACAGAACATCAACCGTGGTTTTATATCCTGAGGCCTCTGTCACAGCAGGCTACAGAAATCATACAAGTTTAATCAGGAAGTTCAAATAACCATGTTACTTGCTTCATAAATTCTCAGAATAAACAGGAGCCTGGAAGGCAATCACCCAGGCCAAGGACCTAAGTCAGATTAAGGACTTGAAACACTGCTCCTCTACCTTCTTCTTCCAAATTATTTTCCCTTGTGAAACAACAGCGTTCCTGTCTACAGAACCTGAACAAAGCTCACTGGAGGACAGATACACACTCGCAGTGCACAAGCAGGCACATCCACCCGCGCGCGTGCGCACACACTTTAACTTACAGGGGCTTTGATGTTCCTGAAAGGGAAAAATTGAGTGGCCCTGGTTGTTTGCTTTTCCTATCTTTTTACAAATTTTTTATTTAAATATTTCTTTCTTTAAAAATAAAAAAAAGACTGACCACTCTTCTTCTATTGGAAATTGGTGAGTAGAATGAACACCTCAGCCTCAAATCAAAATATGTGATAAAGAACTACAAAAGGAACATGTGGCCCGGCCGGCAAAGCTCAGCAGCTGAGCATCACTTAGGATCCAGGAGATCATGGTTTGATTCCCGGTCAGGGCACATGCCCGGGTTTCGGGCTCGATCCCCAGTCAGGGGCATGCAGGAGGCAGCCGATCAATGACTCTCATCATTGATGTTTCTATCTCTCTCTCCCTCTCCCTTCCTCTCTCTAAAATCAATAAAAACATATTTAAAAAAAGGAATGTATAGTATTTCAACTATAATCAGTATCTACCCATCATTCTCCATAAAGTAACTCTCCTATCTCTCTTTCAATCACACACAATCCCCTATCTCTAGATGTCTGTTCTTGCTCCCTCTAGTCACATCATTTGTGTGTGTACACATGCACACACATAAATACATACATGTATAAACACGTACATATATGTACATGCATACATATATGTATATCCAAGGTTATAATTCCAAATACTCTATCATGTGATTTTTCTCTTCAAAATAAACAGTTGTGATGGCTGTGCTATCCAACAACTCTACGGCTCCACATTCAGAGCCAAGGATCTGAGTCACACTTGGCTGGAAAAACAGGCTCTCTGATCTTTGGTGGATTCCTGAGGCAGTGACCCTGAATGACATCCCCAGCACCTGAACAGTGTGTCACATACAGTGAATGACCGTGGCAGGAGGTCAAGCTTTAAAATCTGCAGAACACAACACTTTCCAGTACCTTGAATTCTTAGAAGTTACCAGCTTATTCCATTTTTGCAAACCCATCTGGGCTGACTTCTGTTTCGCATCTGGAACAGGGATGCTAACCTTTTGCCTGTATGAAGGTAGAGAGTTGGTGTGGATAATTTCTTTTCATCTACATTTTAGAGTCATGAGAGTATCACTCTGAATGCTCCATCAGGAGACTGTCAGTTTCCTAGTAGATGATAGGAGGCTTATGGGTCCCAATGGTGGCCATATTTCCAGGGCATAACCCTAAGACGTTCCAAGAAGTTTAACAAAATGTTAATATTATATTTCATTCAAGTTAAAATGCCATAGGTTATAAAATGCATCCAATTTCAGAGATTATAAAAAATTCAAAAATATGTATATACATACATACATATAATTCTTAGAATTAATGAAATACATTCTTATTTTTATACCAAATACTTAACAAAATTAAAATTAGCATATATTTCCAGAATACAAAAAAGTTCATGGATTTCAATTCATTTTTATAATAACCCTGAGATAAGTAAAGCAGACATTTCTCTCACTTGATAAATAAGGGAATTGGCTCGGAGAAGTTGCCTCACTAGTCTAAGGTCACACAGCCAACCATGATAGATTTGGAACAGGATCACAAGTCTCTATTCTATTATACCACATTCTGCCTTCCAGAAAACAGGTATAACAAATGTGTTAGCTGTGTCACCAACATTCATTTCCTGTCGTCATCTGGTACCAGGAGACCTATCATTATCGGTTGAGTCAGTCACCATAATTCCTATTCCTGCTTTCCCAGCCTCCCTTTTACCTCGGGGTAGGCACTTGGCAAAGTTCTGGCCAATAAGACATAAATAGAAGTACGATGAGAAATGAAGTTCTGAGAAATGTTTTTTGTCTTAGTTTTGTTTCACGGATATTGCTCATGCATCCCTAAGCCTCCTCACTTTCTCTTTTGTCCTGTCTTGAGAATGGTCATGATGGCTGGAGATACATTAATCATACTACAGCCATGAGGAAAGCCTAAGGGAATCAGAGTCGTGGGCCTTGATGTCACTGAGCCACTGAACAGGTAACAACAATCATGTATCTCTATATTTATTAAGTGAAAAAAATTTTTTGGTTAAGCTATTTTAATCAAGTTTTCTACATGCAGGTGAATGCAACTCTAATAAAATAGGAGAGAGAAATTGTGGCAAGCAGAATTCTACAATGACCCCCATGGTCTCCACGCCCTGGTGTTACTACTGTGATTATATCATAATGCATGGCAAAAGGAAATCTGCAGATGCAATTAAGGTTAGTAATCAATTGACATTGCGATTACTATCCAGGCGACTATCCAGGTAAGCCTAACCTAATCAATGAGCCCTCGAAAAGCAGAGTTTTCTCCGCCTGGTAGCAGAGGAAGAAATCAGAGAAATTCAAAGTGTGAGAGGAAGGCTCTCCACTGTTGAGATGAAGGAGGCGAAAATGGAGGGCAAGGGTAGCCTCCAGGGGCTGAGAGTGGTAACCGACAGCCAGCAAGAAAAGGGGAACTACAATCCTACAACCACAAGGAACTGAATTCTGCCAACAACAGGCATAAGCTTGGAGGAGACCCTGAGTTCCAGGTGAGGACACAGTGGCCAATCTTTAATTTCACCCTGTGATATTCTGGGCAGAACACTCATCCATGCTGTGCGAGGAGAGTACTATAGTTTTAAAATAATTACTCTAGAACTCAATATCTTGAGGCCTAGACACAGACTTCTTTGAATAATTTTTCCTATATATAGGACTGAATTTCAACTAAATCAACAATTACCCATAGTACTGAGTAAATTAAAAAATAATGAAAAACAGTAAAAAACACACAATTATACATGTAGCACTTTCAAACATATTGTATGTCATTCTCTCTCTGGAATTTTTTTTTTTCTGCCTCGTTTACTGCAAAATCAGCTTGCCTTTCCAGAGACATGGGGCGAGGCTGGAAGGGTGATCACTTTTAGTGCAAAAAATTGAAGAACAATTCTGGGTATCTTTCCTTTGAACACTAGGAGGCCAAAACAGTCAACCAGTTCTCTGGAGATGAATGGTGGTGATGGTTGCCCAACAATGTGAACGTATTTAATGCCACTGAACTGTGCACTTAAAAATGGTTAAGACGGTAAATTTTATATTATATGTATTTTAACACAATTTTAAAAAATCATTTTCTTAAACAACGACCATGCAAGCTGAAGTGTGCAAAGCATCTTCATAATCAAAGGGAAAAATATGACTGTTCTGTGACCTTTAAAACTTGTTGCCAAAATATTAAAAACTCTTACTGTTGATGTTATGGGTTGAGAAACAGATAAATTTTAAAAATCATAAAATATTATTTAGTACATTGTAATTTAAAATATTAGAAACATTAAAAATTAAAGTGGTTTTTTTCTTTCATCTAGAAATAAATGATAGTGTCTGGAATCAGGATGGGGCAATGGAGACGGAGAGGAAGTGGTAGCTAAGATATATTCTGGAGGTACAATCTACAGGACTTACTGATGGATGATGCCATATGGAGGGAGGGCAAAGGTGGAATGGTGACAACTGAGTAGACAATACTGTCACTGACTGGGGTGGAGGGAAGAGTCAACATTTAGGGGTAAAATAAGCATTTCTTTTTAACTTTTTTTTTTTTTAGCATTTCTTTTTAAATTAAAAGATGCATTTGGGATGCTTCTGAGACATCCAAGTGCGGTGTAAAGTAAACATCTGGGCATGGGAGTCTGGACTCAAGGCTGGAGATACGAATTGGGAAGTCATCATTCCACAGAATGGACCTGGTCATTGAGGGATACTGTAGCAAAAGAGGGAGTGGCCGATGCTCTCCCACAGGCGCCTGGTCCGTGTGCAGGCAGCCCTCACTGAGGCGCCATTCCAGGATTCACCCCAGGACTCCAAATGGACGGGAAAGAGAAGAGATCCCTAGCTGGGGAGTGCTGCCACGTTCCGCCCTTCACCAAGGGGCACATGGGAGGCAGAGGTCTGAACCAAGAAGGCCACTCTGGATCTGGCCACTTGGAAACAAGAAGAGTTTGAAATGGGGCTTTTCACCATGAGAGTCTTTGAATCCCAGTCTTGGAAAAAAATGAACACGTTGCTAAAGAACTCATAGACAGGAGCAAATATCCTAGGTTATAACTGTCAGCAGGAGAGGGGAAGGTACAAGTCATGCCATAACAAGGGCAGGAATTTCCTGAAACTAGAGGCAATGTTACAATTCTGAGTAATTATTAAAGGAGAGAATGTGGTTGAGAGTGTTCTGTAGGCTGCAGAGCATCACTCAGAAAGCAAAGTCTGCACGCTGTTGTCAATCAAGTAGCAGAATGTGGAAAGGGATGGGGCCCTGAGAACAAAGTCGGGTGCTCTGGAGACTCTCCAGGGCTAGGAATCACTATCTCTGTGACTGGTCAGGGAGACAACGGCACATGAGGGGAAGCAGCTGGAGTGGCTCTTGCTTTATTAACAATGATGTCCACAGACCTCCCTCCCTCCCGCCCTTGGCTCCCAGCCCTGTGCATGTGGAGGTGTGTTTTGTTTTTCTGTGGATGAGGCATGTCATCTCCTCTGCTCCTCCCATCAACCTTCTGAGTTAGGTGCTATTAGGAATGTCACCATTTTAAAGATTAAAAAAAGCTGAAGCCAGAGAGGTTAAGTAACTTGATCAAAGAAAACTAGTAAGTAGTAGTGCTAGGATTCCAACCAAAATTATTCTGACTTTGGAGACTGTTCTCAAACAATTCATTGACTCATTCGTTCAACCAACTAAGAGGTTTAAGAGGCAACAATGGGCTAAACTCTGACTCTGCTAGATGTTAGAGATTGAGAGATAGATAATCCAGAATCCAGAAAGACCAATTAGCTTCATACTCATGAAGGATTTTAAATATTATTAAAAATGAAAGCACACATTTAGTCATAGGAATACACAAGAAGGATTGAAATATGTGCCTCTTATGAGCTTAAATTCTTGTCCCATTACCAAAGTGCTCTGCATAGAGTTCAATGAATATCATTTATAACTCCAATAGTTATCTTGTATGTAGCAAAATTACATTACATTGTGGGTTTCTATTTGTATGAGTATATGTTAAAGGTTTTGATTTGGTTAATTGCAAAGATACAAAAAAGTTCATAATATTTTTCTAATCCTGTCTTGGAAAAAAATCATATAATCATCTCAATAGATGCAGAAGAAGCATCTGACAAAATTCAACATCAATTTGTGATAAAAACCTCTCAACAAAGTGGGTATAGAGGGAATACAGCTCCATATAATAAAGGCTATCTATGACAAACCCACAGCTAATACCATACTCAATGGTGAAAAGCTGAACACTTTCCCTTAAGGTAAAGACCAAGATAAGGACTATTTCAATTTCAATTGAAATAATTTGATCAATATAGTCTTAGTCACAGCAATCAGACAAGAAAAAGAAATAAAAGGCATCGAAATTGAAAAAAAATAAGTAAAACCATCACCATTTGCAGATGACATGATACCATATATAGAAAACCCTAAAGATTCCAGCAAAAAAAACTATTAGAACAAATGTATTCAATAAAGGTACCGGATAAAAAGTTAATATACTGAAATCCACTGCATTTCTATACACTAATAATGAATGATCAGAAGGAAATATTAAGAAAACGATCCCACTTAAAACTGCATCAAAAAGAACAAAATACCTAAGAATACATTTAACCAAGGAGGTAAGAAAAACTGTACTCTGAAAACTATAAGACATTGAAAAAAGAAATTGAACAGGACACAAATAAATGGAAAGATATACCATACTCATGGATTGGAAGAATTAATATCATCGAAATGTCCATACTACCCAAAGCAATCTATAGATTCCATGCAATCCCTATAGAAATACCAATGTCATTCTTCTTAGAACAAATAGTCCTAAAATTTATATAAAACCACAAAAGACCCAAAATAGCCAAAGCAATCTTGAGAAAGGGTAACAAAGTTGGAGTTATCATGCTCCTTGATTTCAAACTATATTACAGAATTTCTTTAATCTTTACTATACTGGAAACCTCTGAAAAGGGAAGGAGCATCTCTCTTCACCACCTCTAAGAGGCCCTGAACTTGAATGACAACATAGGATACTATAAGGGATGACCAAAAGTCACAGGGGTGGGGTGGAGGAACCTAGGGAGGCTTCTTGGAAGAGGCTCTATATAACCTGGGTCTTAGGAAGATGAACAGCACACTGATTCAGAGCACCAATCTCTGCAGTCAGGCAGGCCAAGAGCCTCACTATTGTTAGCTATAATTATGGGAATATCTCTTAAACTCTCCAAACCTGAATGGCACCTAATAGTTTCAGAGATTCCTGTGAGAATGAGAAAAATGCTGCATGTGAGACTTTTAGCACTGTGACGAATAAGTGCTCCATTATTATTTCTAGAACTTGCTAATTTTATTCCTGTGGTCAAAGCATGCAGGAAGTGAAAGTGGAAGAAAAGGGGAGATCTCAAAAATTTGGGGGGAAAAGGAAGTAGTAGTGTTTCAGTCTGAGGCAGGAAACAGCCTGGGCAGCTGGGTGCCAGCTGGCAGAGGGCTTGGAAATGCGTTGTGAGAGAAGGTACAGGAGGCAGGGACCCCATTTGTATGGTCATCTATGTGAGCAGTGTCCACTGCACAGCCAGTGCAGCTGAAGGCAGCAACCTGCCTGGCTGGGTGCTCTAAGGGTCCTTGAAGAGAGGATATAATGAAGGAGTCCGCCCGGCCAGGCGTGGTTCAGCGGTTGAGCATCGACCTGGGATCCAGGAGATCGCGGTTCGATTCCCGGTCAGGGCACATGCCCGGGTTGCGGGCTCGATCCCTATTAGAGGGCGTGCAGGAGGCAGCTGATCAATGACGACTCTCTCATCATTGATATTTCTTTCTCTCTCTCGCTCTCCCTTCTTCTCTCTGAAATCAGTAATAAATATAGATATATATTTAAAAAACAAAACAGCCCAGCTGGGAGTAGCTCAGCGGTTGAGCATCGACCTAGGATCCAGGCGATTGGGGTTTGATTCCCGGTCAGGGCACATGCCCGGGTTGCAGGCTAGGCAGCCGATCAATGACTCTCTCATCATTGATGTTTCTATCTCTCTCTCTCCCTCTCCTTTCCTCTCTCTGAAATCAATAAAGATATATTTAAAAATAATAATAATAAAAAAATAAATAAATAAAAAAACACAAAGGGGTCCCACTGCTGAGATATCCAAGTCATCTCTGCTGTTTCAGTAAAAGGTGGGCAGCAGTTATCACCAGCACTATCACGGATCCCTTTGGGCCATGTGGAAACCATATCTAAAGGACTCCAATTGTAACAAGAAAGTCTGGGACTGTCCAAATTTATCAGTACAGCTGCAGGAACATGAAAGCTCATTTGAGAAGCTCCTGCCAACACTCCCTATATCAAGAGTAGCAAGAAAAATAGAGCTCTAGGCCACAGATCTAAAGGTTGGTGGGTGGCTCTACTATAAAGTTAGCTTGATGTAGATTTGTCTAGAAAACACAGAGCTTTCTTCTCCCAGGCAGATGAGAAAGAGAAAAACTTTTCCTCCATCCTTCCTTCTTTCAAAGAAGTAAAACTTTCCTCCTGGGTTGAACCACAGAGCTAGAAAAAGAATGTCTGTTTTGTATATGACCGAGAAGCCTGAAGTGTAATAGTTTTTGATAAAGCCCCATGCAAAACAGCTGTAACAAAATGAAATATGTTCACACAAAGACTAGTTGCTGAATAAAAGCACGTTGTGTTTTCGGAACTGTTGGTAATTCAGTTCCCCTGAAGCAATCAGCCAGAGGGCAGTAGTAAGACAGGAGGCCAGGAAGGTTAGGAGTCAGGTCAGACAGGGCCTTGTAGACTTTGCCAGAAGGTTGAGTTTTGTCATAACGACTGCATTAAGGAGATCAATTAAACAATTTTAGATGAGGAAATAACATGTATTTTAGAAAATCATTCTGGAAGCTATGAGGAAGGGGACTGGAAGGTGGGAAGACCAGCTAGAAAATAGAGTGATCAGACATCACAAGATGAGGGGTAAAGATGAGGGATTTTTTTTTATGAGCCATTTAAGATGTAAGATCATTAAGACCGGGGATAAAGTCTAGTTGGGGCTCATTTAGATTGAGGGAGTAGCGATGTGGCGGGTGGATGAAAAAGATCCTTGGAAAACAGGATAGATTTTGATGCTGTTCACCAAGATAAGGGCTTCAGTGGGGAGAATGGTGGAGGCATGGGAGGAATATAGAGTTTGGTTTTAGACCCAGAGTGTTGGTGGGCCTGAGGGTGACTTCTACGGGGCCTGTTAGACAGGTAAAGAGCTCAGAAGAGAGACAAGTGCTGCCAATACAGATTGACAGGTTATCAGGAGCCATGAGTCTGGACTAGGTTACCCAGAGAGAATGTACAATATGAGGAGAAAGAAGAACTGAGTGTGCACACAGGCTAAACCGATGCTCAGAAGTTCAGCAGAAACACCTGCTCTTGTCATCATCATGAAGCCTGGGCCAAACTCAGCCTTCCAGTGCAGGGAAAATCAACGGTTTGCTTGGAACCCAGAGGAAAAGCAGGTACAAGGGATACGAGGGTTCAGTTCAGCAGTGAACTCTTCAGGTAACGCAGAGTTGCAGGAGCTCTGCTGAGGCTCAAGGTCAAGGAGAGGACGGCGAATGGGAAGCGTCAGACTAAGTGCAGGGGTTGGTGCATTCCTGGGTTCCGGCACTTGCAGACGTGAAACCTTCTTCATCTTTCTGCAGCGTGGGATTCCCTGGGCACCCACAGATGTTTTACACAGTTACACAGACACTTCCACGGCACACAGGTCATCCATCAGGAGGCCCTCTCCTGCGAGGGCCAAGGCCAAGATGCACAACTCCAACTTAAACACCTCCCCCTAGAACTGGGTCTTAATCTTATCTTAAAATGTATAAATCTCTGGATCCCTTTGAGATATAATTTAAGCCAGAGACCCTCATCTCTGGGAAAATACACATACAGGGAACATTATTTATAATCACTTGAGGTGCTCCACACATCTTTCTCAGTCTCTTCGCAAATCCCCTGGGGATCTCGGGGCTCCCTGTTGAAAGCTCCACCCTAGAACAATTTATCCAGCTCACATCACTTTCAGATCTTTCAAAACAAAACAGAATCATCCCAGAGGAGCAGAGCAGAAGGAAGCCAGGCCCTGTGACTCCTGCTGACCCTGAACTGATAATTCCTTGTTTCCGTTTTCAGGACTGTAGAGGCTATCTCCTTCCCTTTTCTAAGGATCCCTCCCCTCCCTCCTCCCCCAGCAAAACAGACACACAAGCATAAAACCAAAACAACCCAGCCAGACACTAAACCGCCACAGTGGGCCTCAGGGCTGCAGCTGTAGCAGGACCGGGCTGATCTGGACCTTATCCTCAGGAGGCAGGCCCCTCCCAAACAAGAAACATCCCAAGTTCCTGTCTGCTGACCGAAGGCAGGGCACGTGGGTGTCTCCAACTGCTAGGGACCGCGGCCAGGAACAGGGACAGACTGGGTGGGCTTGGCACAGTGTGAGAGTCGAATAAGTATGTGTTGACTGAGGGCTGGCTCTGCTTTCCTAGAGCAGGGTCTTGGGTTTTGATGGGTGACAGGCGCTGTTGACACTGGGTATTTCTTTATAGATCGTAAATTTAGAGAGTAGTTATGTTAGGAAGTGTTACGACTTTAGGACAAAATAATCCTCACATTATAAAACAAAATAGTGACAATTCACCCATCTCCATACTCCTTGTATATTTCCTTCTTTTAAATTTATTTTTCTAATAGTATTTGCATATATATTTGAATTATAAAAGGTGTACGCTCTCACTAAGGAAAATTTGGAAAATATAGAACAGCACAACCACCAGTGTATTTTTGAAATGATTTGATTTCTAAAAATTCCCTTTGCCTGTACCTTTTCAGCTTCCCAGGGACACTTCTATTGTTTAAGGGTGACGTGTTCCTTTGGGGGGGCAGGCTGTCACTGCAGACAAAATGGGACAGGATCCTTTGACCTTGTGACTCCCCGGGCTCTCACCTTGTGGCTCAGGGTTATTTATTCTAGTTTTTCCCCAGTTGATGGAAATTTCCCACAGTTTGTGCCCATTCTCTTTACTTCCTCAACCTGAAAGACCAGAAAGAAAATCACTGGAAGTCCTTCCCTAGTCATTTGTCTGCTTGGGTGTATTTCTAATGTTTTCTTTCAGTCTTCCCACCTCCATCTGGAGAGGGCTGCTCCAAAAGTCTAGCAGGGATTGAGAAACCAACCGCACCGTTACACATATTTGGCCCTGCCACCACTAAGAGCAGTGTTTCTTTTGGTAGACGCCTCCCTGACAGTAACTCCTGCAAAACAGACAAGCCACAAATTCAAAGCACACGAACCATAAATGCAAACACGGCAGACATACTAATTAGAGAATTGAGACACCAGACGTCAGAATTTGAGTCTCCATATCTCTGGATTGGAGAGGGAGGCTTTTAGCTTGGAGAGGGAGACTTTTTACTAAAAGAAATAGATTCAGAAGCATATTATTTGCTGAGTGAAACCAACTCTCTTAGGTGCAGTTTCCAACCAAGTATAAAACTTGCATCTAAAGCAGTGGGGAGGATCAGCTAGTTTATTAGAAAAGTAAGGCCCCTCTGACCTGGCACATCGTGGTGTATGTAATATGGAGACACGGTCATTGCCGGGGGTATCTGCTTTTTCTGGGTTTCAGCTTTCAAGTCTCTGAATGCTTGTCATGTCTCAACTGCCACATACACAGACCAGACTTGATCGCTGGATGTCGTGTGTCAACTGTAGAGGAAGCGTAAGTGGCTGGCGTATGTGTATGGAATTTATTACAGTACCTCCTTGACCTCTGTCCTTTATTTTTAATAAAAAGAAGGAAAATAGCAGCAGTGTGGGCTGAGTTAAAATGCGGTTTCCAGTTCAGGGAAAATCCAAAGGGCCTGAAAATGTGTGAGCTGTCACCGCTCCTCGCTGCTCACACATTGGCATGAGCTGTGGGAATTTTACAGGAAGTAGATGGGGAACAGCGTCCTATGATTAACACAACTGCTCTCACCGAGCCCTCGAACCTCTGAAATGGGCATTTTTACTACCAGTTCCCATATCAAGATAAGGAAACTGAGTCTCAGAGAGTGAGTAGCTTGCCTAAGGTCACAGAGCTAGGAAGAGGTCAACTGGTATCTGACCCCAGTCTCCTGACTGAAGTCTAAACATCACAGAGCTCAAATGATCAACTATCCAAAGATCAGCACCAGCAGATCCACACTTCATTTTACATGAGAGAAGCAGAAAAAGAACAAACTAGAGCAGCTTGACTTTTCCATGGGAGCTGGGATGCCCCTGGTCCAGCCCCAGGACCCCTACCCTTCTCCATCCACTCTCATGCCTTCATGGCTGTAGATCACATCTATAGGTAGAGTCACCACAAGGATGTTTCTAGCCCTGGTTTCTCACCTGACTCCAAGGTTGCCCACTGAGCACCTTGTCTAACGCATCCAAACTTGACCTATAACTCTCCCTCCCCCAAGGATGACGCCACCAGAAGCCTTCCCCACCCAAGATGAGGGCAGCTCTCGTTCCAGTAGCCCTGGTCAAAAATAAAGTCATCCTAGACGTCCCTCTTCCTCGTAACTGTTTCTCTCATGTCCACTCTATAAAAGGAAATTTACAAACATATTTCTCATATGATTCTTTAAAATGGCAAATTCCCCATATTGTAACAACTACATGTGGTGCCAGCTGGGTACTAGACGTATCGGGGGGATCGCTTTGTAACTTATATAAATGTCTAACCACTATGCGGTACACTTGAAATATAATACTGAATGTCAACTGTAATTAGAAAATTGAAATAACTAAAATAAAATAAAATGGCAAAGTCCCCTAGTAGAGTTAGTGAGGTTGCATTTGCATGACAGGCATCGTGAGCACCTTTACTGACGTTATGAGGAGATTCATCTGTCATAACCCTGTCTACCTAATATGAAGCTTACCCACCACTTTATTTTTACGGACTGTTTGAGGCACACCACACAGCACTTCTCCTTCCCACAGTGATCTCACAGTGCTTTACATCTCGTTTCATTAAATACCTCACGTATCCTCATTAGATCCCTATGAACCAGGTGCTATCTTACCCCACTTATTCAGATAAAGAAACTGAGGCACAGAGAGGTTAAATAATGCCTAAGACCACACAATTCAAACCCAGGCGGTCTGGCTCCTGAGTCTGCACTCAGCCCTTTGGCAGCCTCCATCCGTGAGACAGACTTTCCCCCCGTAAGTGAATAAATGAACCGACAGTCTTATCTTCCTTTCTTATAGCCAGGACCCACTCCTGCCAAGTGCCAGCCAAGACTGGAAGCACATTCTCGGTCCTTGTCACAGGAAAGGGGAACCAGATGACAGGTGATCGAAGCCCCTGGCCCCATGAGCACTGTGCTGTGACCAAGTCACCCAGCTGAGTCTAATACGTGACAGCAAATGACTGATTCCCTGGAACTGCCTTCCCAAGGCCCGCTCAGGGACTGGGAACTGAACACCAACCAGCAGCAGAGCAGGTGAGCTCCGGGGCATGGGAGCGTGCCAGATGGCACAGCTGGACGGCACAGCTGGAGGGGCTGCTGCTGAGGGCACGGCCCCCATGTGCCAATTAGGCTGATGGTGAGTGACCGAGACATGCTGAGTTCACTCAAACAGATCCCCACTGCCCAACTCATCACTTTTTTAGATTCTTTATAACAAAAATATGAAGGAGGAAGAGACAGGGCACAGAAGAGAATGAAGTGTGAATTGACAGCCAAAACCAGGGCAGTTTCCCTCCCCCAAGGGACCCCTGTGGGTGTGGCCCGAGTGGACAGGAGCCTGTTAACTCTTTAGAGCACCTTTCCTTCTGTTTGCAGATACAGTTGCCAGAGTTGAGATTAGAAGAGGGGTTCAAGGCCCAGGTCTACTACAACCTTTGACAATTTACTTCAGTCCGGCCTCTGTAAAATGAGCCGCTGCTCTCCCCGACCTCACGGAGCGAGGTGGAAATTCAGTGAGATAATGTAGTACCTTACCCAGCAGAGGACCTGGAACACAGTAACGCTGGATGAATGGCAGCTCTGAACAGCGACTGTGATCATTTCAGTAATAAACATTTCACACCCTTCAACTCTTCAGAGTTTAAAGTCGAGGGAAATGTAGGGACAAGGAAAGATGCAGAAAAAATAATACTTTATGTTTGGCAAGAGCAGGAAAACACACAAGTGAAGCTGGTTGTTGATGGCTGCGGGCTGATCCAGTGGGCAACGTTTAAACAATCAATACGCTCGCCATCTGTGGGTCACCGCAGCCTCATTCACTTAACCGCGGCATTATAACGTTTCTCTTTTAAACGTGTAGGTCAGAAAGACAGACAAATATATTCAGCTTCTAAAGCAGAGAAATAAAATTTTTTCATTTAAAACATCTCACTTTTTTGGAAAAGTAATTAGCTAACTTCCAAAGGAAGGCAACCAGTGGAGTGATCCTACCAAGCTGGCAGGGTCCAATGTCTCACTTCCAAGTTCAGGCAGATTGAAAGCCACCGATAGCCCTTCTGTGTTGGTCAGCATTTGGCATGAAAAGTGCTGACAATGCCATTCACTCGGATGGCTGTTTGCACAGACTCGAAGCACTAAAATGGTGCCTTCTTTCAAGGGGAGCCAGGGTTAAGCCTGAATGGGAAAGGTGTAATTATCTCACCCGCAAATTAAAAGTAAGGAGGACCTTTTGGAGTTAGAGTGGAGGGCCTTATGGAGTATGATGTCGGAGAAAAATCCTAACTGGAATTCAGGGGCCCCAGCTCTCAGCACCACCCTCCCTATGGACATCTATGAGGCAACTCAAGCTGGACACCACCAAGTGTCAGGAGAGGTGGGACTAGTGAATGCAGATGTGCCAGGGGATTCCTGCATGACTTTAAACAAGGTACTTGACCTACCTAGGTCCTTTCGCAAGTAGAAAGAGACCTACTGCCTGCCAGTTCAACAGAGCTTATGATGGGATTAGGTTTTATTTATAAAGAGGTCTGACATCCTTAGCTCCAAAGTGTGTTCCTATTAATAAAAGGCGCGTGTGAAGGTCAAATTAGAGTCCGGCATTACTCATCCACTGATGAACCCTCTGGCTTCACTGGTCAGGAGGTGATGCAAGCAGGTAGAGTATCCCAATGAGATAGTCAGATGGCAGGAAAGAAAGGAAGACTTTCAGGAGCTCAGACTTCCCTTCTCCTCTCCTACTTGACCCCTTCACTCCAGGTATCTCGTCACAGACCTGTAATAAATCTGTGATGACCACCAGAGCCGCAGGAAATTCAGGCCCATTCCCTAAAACCCTCTGCTCCACCTAAATTTTACTCTTCAACCCAGGGCGACTGCACCTCCATGAACCTTTCCAGCCCAGCACAGCCCAAGAAAGAGTCTCTGTCTGAATCCACAGCATACTGGTGTGCCCTTCGATTATCTGCCTCCTGTTGGCCATGTTGCTATTTAACTGCTACTAATTTTGCATAAACATAATGCCCGTTCTCTCTCAGATTAGAGGCTATATCAGGAGACTAAGCATCATACTTCTCTGAATTCCTCACAGCCTCTCTTCCTCAGAGCCTTGCACCCAGGTTTGCATGAAGCCACCTTCCAAAGATCTTACTGGGCCATTAGCGAGCAGCAGAGTAGCTTCACACTCCTCACTGTGACTGCAAAGAACAATGACCCTCTCTTGCCTGTTAGTGAGGCCACCTGAGAGCACAAGTCCAAGTTAATGAGGAGTCGTCAGCTGGGGCGACAGAGGTATACACAATGAACAAAAAATTCAAGGGACTTGGGGTTTTCAATCCTGCCCTTCTATTATCTGTCTATACAATTTTGGCCAACTGTTTCTAAATATAAGGAGACAGCAATAGCACCAGAAACCTTCCTCCTGAAATGGCTAGAGATGGAAAAATATACATATGGTAACATTTAGCCAATATAAACATACTATTTATTTGGTGATTTGATATGTATATTTCTCACGTATCACATTGCTGGATAAATGCTACCCAACAGAAATTGTAATACTTTCTAATGAATACATTCAGCATTTTAAATCCCTTCTGGCTAGTGTCAGTCTTTCCCTCCCTGGCTCTCACGTCTGTCTTGGGTTTCATCTGCTGCATCTTTTAAAACTTTAGCCCAAGTTTCCTGCAGATCTGAGATGGAGGGAACCATGGTAGTTCACTGCAGAACTGACCAAGAGAAGGTACCACTAAGGCCAAGCCTGCAGGAGGAGAGGAGACGTCATGCAAAATTACCCAGAGAGGGAAACAGACAGATCTGATCAACAGAGTTGGCCTCAGGCCTCCCGGACAGTGGGTATGGTTCCAAGCTTCCTCACCGACCTCTGACGGTACGCAGAATCCTAGGGAATTTTCCTTTCTCAGACAGCACACCTTTTAGGTGTCATTTTTCTGTCAAATCTCAATCAGGAAAGAGATCTTTTCAAATCTCACCGACTTCTTTTTATAGCTCGGGCCCACTAAGATATTTCTTATTTTATGCAAACTTAACATGTGTAGAATTTCTAGTATATTCTATCCGCACCCCAATGGACCAGTTTACAGTCATCCCACCTTGAAACAAATACTGTAACCCGCTAGCCAGCACTCGAAACAATGTTGACCCTGAAAGCATTTCATGCATTCACACGGTGCCCACTGGGCAGGCATATCGCTATCTGGACCCTGGTGAAGTTCAAACTTCGGCCACATCCAGGACTGAGAAAAATACAGTAAGAAGAAAACAAACCCTCACTATGTTTTGTTTCTTGTGTCATGTACACACCAACATATTTTCTCCTTAACGTCTACTCTTGGAATGCTCTCTCATTACAGAAGTGGTGAGTCACAGTTAAGAGAATTGTTGGAACTTGCTCCACCCACTGCTGTAAGCCAAACCAAGGACGACTTGGTTTCTCATGGGGGGTGGGGGGTTGATCACAATTTGCATGATCACATGGTGCAGATGTTTATTCATGAAGGTGACCTCAAGCGAAGTGAGAAATTTCTTGGTCTGACTTTTTAAAAATTCAGTCAAATGTCCACCCAGTGGGCTAACCTGGCTCCAGATAGTAAAGCGAGGATGACCAGCAACGTGATGGGTCAGGATCGGAACACAATGACTGGCCCCAGTGAGGTCCGGAGACAGGCGAAGGGTGTGTGCTCAGTGACAGAGTGGGGAGTCGGGCAGACCGACAGAGGGAGGGGATAAAAGCAGCACTCACCTCTTCCTGTACTCAAAGTCCACAAAGTCAAGCTCACGACTCTTCACTTTCCAGGCCCCACTGCTCGTGGGCAGAGCCAGCCTTCAGCAAATGTGCCCCATGGAGACTGCTGGGACCTTCCTGACTTTCCCCTTCCACGGGGTCCTTCTATTCAAGTCTTTCCCTCCGCCATGTCTCAATATATCCTTTCAGTTCTGTGATCTTCAAAGTGTGGCCCTGGAACCAGCAGTATGAGCATCACCTGAGCACTTTCCAGAAATGCTTGCTCCCAGGCCCACTCCAGACCTCCTGACTGAGGAACTCTGAGGATGAGGCCCAGACACCTGTGTTTTCTCCAGGTGATTCTGATGAACACTGAAGCTTGAGAACTGCTCCTTCCGGTGATATTATCAAATAACGACTCTCAGATGAGAGAACATGTGCATTTTAGGAGAGGGCTCGTAAACCAGACGAACCACTGAAGTGCCAACCAAATCACTTTCTAGTACTGAAATCTCAAGTCATGGGACAGACAGTGAGCGAGACTGCTGCTGGAGAGGCATACGGGGCCTTAAAATCTGATGTCAAACCCTAACTTCAAACCCTTCAGGGGCTGCTCCCTGCCCACAGGATAGAGTCCCAACCCCTGGCACTGACCCCGGCCTTCCATCATCTGCCTCTGGGCCACTCCCAGCCCCCATGTTTCCTTCTGCACTTTGCCTCCTGCGTGGCCACACCTCACTGCCTGCAGGAGGCTTATACTTTCCCAGGCCACTGACCGCAGGTTTGGCCATGTGACTTACTCTGACCAATAGCAGGAGAGATGTAGTGACATCTGCTTCTTCCGAGCAGACATGAAGTGCCCCATTTGCTGTCATGTTTTCTTTTTTCCCTTTCCCATAAGTGAAATCTGTATCGTCCCAGGAAGAAGCTGTTTTTTAAGCCTCAGTAGGTCCCAGAATGAAAACAGACCAGCAACAGAACCACACTGATCTACACTGGACAATGCAGCATAAGAAACGAACATCAGCTGTTGTAAGCCACTGAGATTTGGGAGCTGTTATTTAGCCTCAGCTGACTACTGGAGTATTTTTGATCTCCCATATCCTCCCCGTCTGGAATATCTTTCTCTCCTTGGCTCTACCCTTCCTTCCAATCCCACCTCCCTCCTGTCTGCACAAGAGATTGGCTCATGATTCTACACTCAGTTCAGGTGTTATCCCCTCAATCAAGTCTCCTTTTCTTTCCCAGGTATAAATGATCACTCTTACCTTCAGGACCTCCTCTGGATGCTACAGACCTGCAACTATGTCCCTGGACCTATGCTAGGGGCTTTCCATTCGTTACAACAACCCCTCTCAAAAAAAAAAAAAAAAAGAGTCCTCATTTTACAGAATGGGAGACTTTGGCTCTTAAAAGCGAACTTGTGCAGGTATCATAGCTATCAGCCACAGAGACACAGAGACAGAGCTCCCACCAGGTGCAGATCTGCTCTGAACTAAGCAGCCTTTCCTCTGCCCCCATCCCTCCCTCCCTCCTCCAGCAGCAAGCTTGCAGATCCGCCCACTCTAGTAGAAACAGTAAGTCTAGGCATCAACAACTGAAAGAGCTGTAGGATTAATTTGACACTTGAAAGATCTGCTTCTGGAAGTGGGCTTCCTACCCCTGAGAAGATAATCACTTTCTCTAAGGGGATGTCTCCATTCCTAAGGCTCCTGGGAAAGGCCCTGGAGACCCTCCTAGGAGAACTGGGCCATTTTTGTCTGTGCCTTTCCCCAGGCTCCAAGCTATGGGCTCAGTGTGGTGTAACAAGACCTGAAGATTCCCACTTACATCACCCTAGGAAGCTTTGGGAAGGAAGGTCCTTTGGGTTTGTCACAGGGTAGGAAGTTAAGTAGCAGAAGGCTCAGAATTCCAATCCGCTACATATTGATACTTCAGGTTTTAGAAAGAAAAATGAATGGCGCCAAATGTTTATCTGACTCTTCAGATTAAACAAGAAAAGGAAAGTGACACAGCGGCAAAGAACTGACCCAGACCACCCAGGTCAGACCTGTGAAAAACCGCCTAAAGTGGCCACGGGGCCGACTGCAATTTACATTCCCAGGAGGCATTTTGTTGTGTGGTTGGGCTTTGTTTTCTCTCTCTGTCTGTGTCTCCTTTACTTGTTTGTTTAAGGGAGGAGTAGAAAGTATAAGAACCTTCTAATTTCCACCCCCCAAAATCAGCCATACTAGTGAAAGACAAGCATTAAGCAACATTGGTCTGGCTTCACGCAACAGTCATACCCATTTTTTCAAGGGTTTTCTAAGACACTAGCTGGAATCCACTTAACTCTCACCATTCCAATGGAGCAGCTTCTTACTCCCTCAAGGGATACATTACCTCTCAGTGATACCATCAGTAACATTAATAGCATGTTTCTCCCTCAAGTGCAGAAAGCTCTTCAGAGCTCCGAACGGTCGCTGGGCTAGTTTAGACACCTCTGACTTCTCTTTAAAAGACCATCCACCCCCTGCAGTAAACAGTAAGAGCCTGCAATAGCTGAGCACTTAGGGCAGTGCCCAGGGTTTTCCAGGCTTTAATCCTTAAAACAAACGCTCTCGGGCGGGCGGGGGCAATCTTTACTGCGCCTCTCAGATGCGGGGCGTGAGGCAGGAGAGCGTGAAGGGCCTGCGGGGGGGGGGGGGGGCAGGCGGGGCCAGTCAGCCGCCCCGGACCACAGTTAATGATTCACTCCCGCCCGCAGGCAGCTCCCTCCCGCGTGTGCACACGCGCGCACACACACACGCACACACACGCGCGCACACACACACGCACACACACTGTACACTCGCTGGCTCGCTCGCTCACAAACACGCTCTCCTCTTCAGCTCCGCATCCCAGCCGGAGGAGGGCGGCCGGGCCATTGCTTGGCAACGCGCGGAGGAAACTCCATCCAAGCCCGGGGTCCGCCGGGTCCAGGAGGCCTCTGGGCGCTGTCCAGCGGGCAGTGCGCCTGGGAGTCCTGGCTGGGGTCCTGCCTCCGGACACCCCGAAGGCGGGGAGCGGCGCCAAAGCGGGTATTCAGAAGTGGAGGCGGGGAGCGGGGACACCTGTTGTCGCCTCCCCACTCGGGACCACGAGAACGCCCCGGGGACCCAGACGCTGGGGCAGACCCGCGCCGGCAGGCAGGGTCAGAGCAGGACTGCAGGGTCGCCGGCGCCCTGCCCCGCACCCCGCCCTCCTCCCACGCCTGGCGGCCCGCGGCGTGTGGAACCGCCGCGCCTCCCCGGGACACCGGCTCAAGCGAGGCACCGGGCGCGAGCGGCCGGGCAGCACCCGCGGCGCTAGGACCGCGCGGCCGGCCCGCCCCCTGCCCGCTCCACCTGCGGAGCCCCTCGGTCGCCCGCTCGCTCCCCCTCCCTCGGCGGGGCGCGGGCGCGGTTACCGGAGACGCCGCCCGCAGGTCCCGAGTGTCGGCGGGAAGGTGGCCGCGGCAGAGCCGGCGGGGCTGGCCCGGGGATCCCCTCGCGGCCGCACCGCTCTGGCCGAGCTCGCCCCGGATCGCAGCGCCGCGGCCGCCTCGGGAGTCCTGGCGCCGCTCCCGCCGCTCCTGATTGGCTGCGGCGCGCGCCCGAGCCGCGCCCTGATTGGGCGGCCGAGAGCCGGGGCGGAGCGACGCGCCCGCGCCGCCCGGACCCGCTCCCCGCGCGCTGGCGCCGCAGCCGCGCACCCCGGCTTCACCCCGAGCCCGGTCCAGGCGCGCAGCCCGTCCAGGCGCGCAGCCCCGGCCCGGCCCCTCTGCGCCCAGGGGGCCTGCGGCTCAGCCACGGGAGGCGCGGAAGGGCCGCTGCGAGTGGCCCGGGGTGGCGGGGAGCGGGGATCGCCCCGCGCCGGTGCCGGACCGTGGTCGTTGCTCCCCGCCGCGCTCCCACGTGGGGTGTTCACCTGTTCATTTGGATACCTGGACTGTGAAAAGGGCGGGGGACGCACGGCGGCGGCTTGTCCACGGTGGGTACCACGTTGGGGCTGTGAACGCAGGTCGGACTCTTGCACACAACCTGTATGTGGTCCAACCGGGGCTCGCAAAGGGAGAGCGGCTTCTGCAAGGTCCGGACCACGTTAGCAATTTTTTTACAACGAGAAAGATGGTAATATCTTCATTTACAAGGAACTGACACCTAGCTGGGGAGATGAGGCTGAATAATAATAATAATAATGATGATAATAATAACGTTTCCATGGTGCATGAAATTTGCTGGGCACTTTTCCAAGCGCTTTCCATATATTAATTCAGAAATGCAGGAAACAGCTGTCACAAGGATGTCCACTTGTCCGGTGAAAAGTGTGGACAAGCGACCTCAGTTCTGCGTGTGGAGAGATTTTCATCTGGAAGACGCACTCCGTCACCCTGTACTGCAGTAAAGAGGTTCCGGTTAGAGTGGAGAGGGGTTGTCAAGAATTAAAGTTGTTCACACCTCCCATAGTCTTCAGTCCCCCTGACATCTCCTCCCATCTGCACTGAACCTGTCTAAAGAATTAAAACAACCCCTGTAGGTGAGGGCGCCACCAGAACTCTGTCCCACCACTCATAAAGGACCCCCACTGAACACCGCGGCAGACAGTGAGCAGTAACAAACAGCACAGTTTATATTTGACTTGGGTTGCACTCATGTCTTGAAAGCAAGTATGTAACCACTTTCCTATAGGTATTCCCCCCTAGTTTTAAAATTCTTGTGGTGCCCTGGCCGGGTGGCCCAGTTAGTTATGTCCCCATAGGCCAAGGCTGTGAGTTCCATCCCGGATCAGGGCACATACAAGAAGCAAGCGATGAATGCATAAATAAGTGGAACAACAATCGATGTTTAGCTTGGTAAATAAGACCCCAGTGAAAACCAGCTTGACCCACTCTGAACCGACTGATGATTGCCCTAGGGCAGCGATTTTCAACCACTGTGCCTCAAGAGTTTTTAAAACACATAGTACCCGACTATTTAGTCAGGGGCACTGACTTCATTTCCCTTAGACTGTCAAATAAAAAAAAACGACAACAGCCAACACAACAATAGCCATCAGTGTGAATGAATCCAAATTACACCTTTTTTTTGTCAGAGTGGCGAAATATACTTTTTGCTGTGCTGCAGAATTTTAGTTATTAGTTTATGTGTGCTGTGAGATGAAAAGGGTTGAAAATTGCTGCCCTAGAGCAAGCTTAAAGTCATTTATTTTGAGAAGCCCAAGACCCTAAAAGGAAATTACCTCAGTTTCCCCCAGTGTAAATCAATGGACAAGCAATCGATTTATTTCTTATTGAAAAGATGGACTGGGTGTAGGTGGAGCCTGACCTGGTGGGAACACCAGAGCACACAGGCTGTGTGAGGATGGTTCTTCCACTAGCATTCCTCTCCAAGCCTCAGAAGCACATGGAGACATCAGCCCCTCATTCCAGTTGCTCACCTTCCATAGCTGTGGCTTTTGCCAATACAGAAGTTCCATTAAGGTTGGTCACACCATCACTCCAAAGAAGAAAGGCTGTTTCAGCCAGAGAACTAGGTTGACCCAAGATGATTTAAATTGCTCAGCCCTGGTCACATCACACTAAATTCAGCCCTCTGGAAGGGTGAGGAGTGAAAGAAGAACCTGGACCCCATAGCATCCACTCTGGAACCTTCCTGCAGGTGGGAACTGTTAACATATCCGTCTGCCTCCTCACCGGCAAGGCTTTGCTTCCTTCTGCCTCCTGAATCACATTTCCTCTCCGGCAACTCCTACTTATCACTCAAGACTCAACTAAAGTATCCCTTCCTCCACGAGGCCTTCACTAACTCTCCCAGGCAAAGGTAGTGATCCCCTTTCCCACATAGCACCCTCATTATGGCACTAACAACAGCATTCTAATGACCGATTTACATGGCTGTCCCTCCGACTAATTCTCCCCCATGCCTGGCCTACTCATTGAAACACAGTAGGTACTCAGTTAAACTCAAAAGGATTGACTGAAATCCCTAACAGGCTAACAGGGTGCATTAAGCAGAGTGGGGCCAAACTCCTGTCCTGGTCAGCAGGGTATCCTGCTGTTCCAGGCTGGATGAATGTTTGCTGTCTGTCAAAGTGATCATCCGTCCGATCCAACAGTGAAGAAGTTGTTTCCATATGTCCGGCTCTGCCAGGTAAAGAGAAAATAAGCTCTGGTTAGAAGCTGTGTTATTCTACCTTGATAAGCTCTCTCTTAAATACACACGAGATGAAATTGTGCAGCTGATTTAGAAAAGTTTGGCAGTTTCTCAAACAGTTAAACATGGAGATACCATATGACGCAATAATTCCTCTCTCAGGCATATGTTGAGCAGAATTAAAAACTTTTGCGTACACAAAAACTTATACGCGAATGTTCATAGCAGCATTATTCAGAATCGCTGAAAAATGCAAACAATCCAAAGGTCCATCCACTGATGGATAAATAAAATGTGGTTTGGCCATACGATGGAATATTATTCAGCCATAAAAAGGAGTGGATACTGATACATGCTACAACATGGATGAACCTTGGAAACATTGTGCTAAGTGAAAGAAACCAGACACAAAGGCCACGTACAGTAATTCCATCTAGATGAAATATCCAGAGCAGCTAAGTGCATAAAGACAGGAAGCAGACTGGTGGTTGCCAGGGGCTGGGCGAGGGGGAAACAGGCAGCGACTGGTTTAATGGATATGGGGTTTCCTTTTGGGGTGATGAAAATGTTCTGGAATTAGATTGCGGTTATGGTTACACAACTTTGTGAACTGTTAAAAAAACAAACCACTAACTCGTTTTTAAAAAATGCACACAGCCTGCATTCTGAGAGTGTGGAAACCTTCATTGAAGGGCACGTCAGTTAAATCCTGAGCAGTAGCTAAAAGTATGAAAGTGTAGAGGGACAGAGAAACCTATAAAAAACAGTCGAAAGTTGCCTTGTCCCTCTCATGCTCCCACCTTCAGCAACCTAGAGGGGATGTGCTCCTTAGATGTGCACTGTCGCATTGAAGAGTCTATGGTGATGGGAATATTCTTTATCTGAGCTATTCAGTGTGGAAGCCCCTAGGCACCTGTGAAATGCAATTAGTGCAACTGAAGAACTGAATTTTAAATTGTATTTAAATTTAAATAGTCACATGTAGCTCTTGCTGGTTTAGAGGACTGGAGCCATCTTAACTGGCAGCTTGAAAAAAATACTGGAGGGCATGGGAATGGGACAGTCTCTGTCTTTGTGCCCCACAGCCCAGCTCAAACCTAAATCCACTAGAAATCCTTCAGTAAGACCTCACTGCTCCCACCCCTCTCCTTTCTATGAACTCTTTAAAAAAAAAAAAAAATATATATATATATATATATATATATATATATATCATTGATTTCAGAGAGAGGAAGGGAGCGAGAGAGACAGAAACATCAATGATGAGAGAGTCATTGATCGGCTGCCTCCTGCACGCCCCCGACTGGGGACCGAGCCCACAACCCGGGCCTGTGCCCTGACCGGGAATCGACCCCCGATCTCCTGGATCCTAGGTCGATGCTCAACTGCTGAGCCACGCCGGCCTCGTTCTCTGAACTCTTAATGAACTTTAGTCAACAGTACAGTGTTTGCTTTTGTCCTTATGGCGAGGTGCTCCCATTCCACACATATCTGTGCACCAAGCGCTCGGTGGAATTCTGGAAAGAGCAAGGATCGCAGACAGTGTCAGCCAAATTCCACAGGCCGGTCCTGACGAGGCTGGAAAGAGGGGAGAGGAATTCCTCGGGAGGACCTGGCCCCTTCCCTTGTCCCCCGCAGCACCCCTCGCACACATCGCATACGCTTCCAAGTGGGAAATTGCTGTTCAGATGCTGAAGTGATACTGAAGAATCTTTATTTAGATTTCCTGTTTCCAGCTCAGGCCTCTTCACGTCCTTAACTCCTTCGGGACACCTTCCCGTTCATGTTGCCCCTTCCCTCCCGTGACCTTCCCTTGAACTTGAAGTTGGTAGGCTGCAATGACTTTCTAAGTGTTCTCCTGCGATGGGGTGTCCCCAGAGCAAGATTCATTGGTTGTCCAGTGAATACTTTGTGCCAGGACATCGTGTGGGTAGAAACAAAAGCAGGGCCACAGAGCAGCTCAGAGCCTCGTGAGGAGGCTCAGGAATTGTTCCACGAGCGAGCCTTCGATGTGGAGAGGGCTCGGGGACAGCACAGAGCAAGGAGCCGCTGAGTGTACCGGGCAGAGACCCTCTGCTCTGTGCAGTCACCCCAGCCCCCGTGGGGTGGTCACACCCGTGAACTCCCAGGGCTTCCCAGCCCTTCGCTGACGCGCTCTCCCGGGCCAGGCGTCAGCTGTGTAGACGAGGGATGGACACCCTGTGTGAATGAGGCCCCTCTTCCCCTCCCTCCGCCCTCCCCTCTGGTGGCGGAGTGTGGCAGGTGGGGTGTGGCATCGAGAGAGGCCACATTCTGGGGATGCAGTGACGAGAGCCCAGAGACGACCTGGTGGTAGGATGTGTTATTTTACCTTGAGCAGGTTGCTGTGAGATTCCAATGAGATCATACGCCTGAGAATCCTTTGTAATCTACAGTTATACACAGAAATTAGTTATTTTTATGGGTCCCTTTTGACAGATAAGAAAACTAAAGAAGAGGAAAGTCAAAGGACATCCCAAGATGAAGAGGCCCCGGTGGAGTGTTAGTGGGAGGAGGGCTCTGATTCAGAGGGCCTGGGGCGACCCCAGCTCTGCCAGCTCCCGGCGTGTGACCCTGGGTGGGCGGCTGAGCCCCTGGTCCATGTTTATACACCTGGGGCTAATAATACACCTACCTCAGGGGCTTTGGTGAGCAATGAGTGAGGAGATGTCTGTGAAGAGCTTAGCGCTGCGCCTGGCACGCAGCAGGTACTTGATAACTAATATTCTCTATGGTTATTACTTTACTACACATACATTAGTTTACAGGCCTCCTGGGCCTCAGCTCTCTGTGCACTAGAAACAAGTGAGAAGACAACTTTTCAAAGTGAGGCTGCCGGAGGCTGCAGTGATGTTAGAGTTTCCGGCACTTCACAGGTGACGTAGCAGGTGGGTAAGAGCACAGACTCGGGAGCCGGGAGGCCTGGGTTTGAATCCTGGTCCAGTCACTTAATTGTTGTAAGACCCTTGGCAAGTTACTTAGCCTCTCTGTGCCTCAGTTTGTTCCCCTCTAAAATGGGCTCACGTGGGGAGGGAATGAGTTCATGAACATCAGTGTGTAGGACAGCGCCTGGAGCAGTGTTAGGAATTGTTAAGTGCTATTGATGTGATTATTTTGGATTCATTTAAAATTAAAAAGAACGTTTTTCTTAAAAAACCCACTTGGCTTTTATTTCAAGGGGCCTGCATCTTAGAGATTGGAAGAAAAAGAAAAGGGCACAGAGATACACGGCTTTGTGCTCTCGCCTGTGACGGTCCCTTCGCCTGAAATCCCTCTTTTTGACCCATAAAGCCGCCACGTGTTCTCCACTGCAGCTCCCGTCCCGCAAACAGGACTCTCGGCCCTTTACTATCGGCATATTCCCTGACGTCCTCAGTAGATGTGCCTTCCATGGAAAGGTGACAGAGAGTGACAGGGATGGTTTTAAACCCTCGTAGTTTGCTGACAAGTAGAGAACTATAGTTTCCCGTGGGACTGATGGTGGAGGATTTCGGAAGATGGGGCCCCTCAACACTAGGAGGGAAGAAACACCAAGAATAACAATCCATCTTTAACTAGAAAGAGCTGCAGCCCCATGGCCACGTCCCCCGGGTTCGGAGAAACGATGAGAGTGGGTTTGGACCCGGGACAGCCTCTGCCTGAATCCCAATTCCGTCATTCAACAGCTGCTTGGCCTTCGAACCAAATAACTGAGCCTATTTCATCACCTACAAAGTGAGAGTAATACCAGCGTCAAGGGGTGGTTTTGATGATTAAATGAGATAATAGTACAATGCCTGGCGCTTAGAAAATGCTCACTGTTTAAGCGAATGAAAAGGGCTTTAAAAAACAACACAGTACCATTGTTGGAGGCGGCTGTGGATCCTTGAAAGCACAGCATTGCTTCAAGCTGTTGTCCATGGCTTGTCATTAGGCTCGTCCCATCCCCCGAACCCTCACGGAGGCCTTCCCAGGGCTGCCAGGCTCGCAGCCTGAGGCTCCTCACGACCCCGCCCCGCAGGCGGGTGGGGATCTGGCCCAGCCCTTCCCAAGCCCTTCTCTCTCCAGCTGGCACACACTCCACAGCGGCCGCTTCCCCGGCCATCACGAGAACCTACTCCCTTGTATTGTTTTTCTTTTCCTAACCATGGAGCAATCACATGGTTCCCACAGGAAAAACAACCCTGGAGTCGGAGACCGTCTGGACTGAGCCAGGACTCTCTGGTCCCCATGCCTGAGCCCCTGGAGAGAAAAGACATTCGATGCTGGCGGCTGGGGATGAGCGGGACGCGGAGCATGGCCAGGGCGGGCTCGTCCCAGGCTGCCCCCCACCCCCAGCAGGCTGCGTTTCAGGATTAAAGACGGGGCGAAGCTAACAGGTCAGGAGCTCACGTTTGCTGAGCTCCGAGGACCAGGCACTTCAGGGTAATCATCACCGCAACCTAAGAGGGGGTTTACCATCTTCATTATGTACCTCAGTGAGGATGCTGAGACTCAGAGAGGTTCAGGGGTCTCTCGGGAGCACACAGCAGTTGGGGCTTTGCTAGCATTGCACCCCCTTTGCAAGCCCCCAGAGCCCCTGTGTTTATCTCCCAGCCCCTGGTACAGCCATGCTTCCAAACCCCGGGATCCTGTAGAAATGCAGATTCTGATTCCCTGGGCCTGGGGTGGGTGCTGACGCTGCATTTTTAACAAACTTCTAGGGGATGGTGCAGGTCCAGGGGCTTCAGTTGTAAGGGTGAGACCTGTGGTCTTGGCCTTGCCTGCACATTGGAATCCCCTGGAGGCTTTTAAAATGCTGACACCTGAGCCCCACCTAGAGAGTCCGATTTCGTGGATCTGGTGTGTGGCCCCCACCCTGTTCCTCTGCAGGAGCTTCTAAAGCTCCTGGGGACAGGGTGACTGAGTGACCGAGTGTGCCACCAGGGCTGAGGCCGCCTTCTGAAAGGAGGCAATGTCTGCAGGCTTCTGAGGACACAGGTCACCCTGCACTCCCCTTTCCCAACCACAGAGGCTTAGATGGCTGGGCTCTGAGGTCGCCCTGGACAGGCCAGAGCCGCCACCTGTTTCCTTGAAATAGTTCGCAGCTGTGCCGGGTGACCTCACCGCTCTGGCTCTGCAGGGGCCAAGCTGCCATCATGAAAGTCCTCCTCCCAGGTCATTTAGTCACATGGGCGTCGGGCACCCTCGTGTGTCCTGTCCAGACAGCGGAGGGAGAGCCGGGCTCAGCAGGGCCAGGGCAGAGCCCACTGGGCTCCTGGGAAGGACCTGGTCCCACCCACAGGAACCCCATGGGCTAAGAGCAGCTGACGGCCCTTCAGTCCTTGCCTCCCTCTCTACACTTGGGAGCTGATGGAATCAGAAGTTCTCCTGCTCTTCCCTTTAAATGATGTATAAACAAGCAGCCTTCGCACTGGCCCGTTGCTCCGTTGGTTGGGCCCCACCCCATGTACCATAGGCACTGCTGGTTTGATTCCCGGTCAGGGCACAGGCCCGGGCTGGGGGCTCGATCCCCAGTTGGGGGTGGATGGATGTTTTCCTCTCTCTCTTTAAAAATCAGTAAACTATTCTAAAGAATAGTTTATTCTTTAGAGACCTAAAGGTCTCTCTTCTTCCCTTACACTTCCCAGAGGCAACCAGAGCTAGCAGCTGGGCTCATATCATAGCCTTACAAGTCTTTTTCTACACATAACATGTATATTTATATTTGCTTTATAAACAAACATCATCACGTAATATTATTCTGAACACTATCTTGAGTACCTTTTCTATGTACTAGTTACACACACTTACACATTATTTGAGTGGGTCTCAACCTTGGCTGGAAATCAGAATCTCTTGGGGGCACTTTTTACACGTACTCACCCCAGACCTGCCGAATCAGAATTTCTCAGAGAGAGGCCTGGGAAGATTTTATCAATTTGTATTTTTAATAACTCTCTCAGGTGGCTTTTACAAATTCTTTCTAATTAAAAAAATCTTGAGACAATTGATGTATTACATTGTGTTCCTTTTATGTGTTCAACAACTCATCCTAAATCTAAATTGTGCGCCCTTCCGCAGACTCCTGGGTAAAAACATGCTCGCTAGTGTCCCCTGGTGGACAGCGAAGTTATTGCAAGCCGCTGGTGAATGCATCTGGGGCCTGCCTAGTTCATATACTCATTAACTGAGTATACAAAAATATGGCAACTATTACACAGAGGTCCTTGAAATTAAAAATAAAAAACTATTCCTCCTACTGAGAAAAGTTGTAAATCGCTGCAGTAGATTTTTCCATCTTTGACTATCAGAGGGACAGTCACAAACAGATCCTAGTGGCAGGTTCTGTTCTGTATCTGATATGTCTTTTTTTTTTTTTAATTGAGCTATAATTGACATATAACATTATACTAGTTTCGGGTGTACAATGCTGCAATGATCTGATATTTGTATATATTTCAAAACGATCATCACAATATGTCTAGTTAACATCTGTCATCATATATAACTACAAAATTATTTTTTTCTTGTAATGAGAACTTTTAAGATTTATTCTATTAGCAACTTTCAAATGTGCAATACAGTTTTATTTTTTGTAATATATATTTTTTAATTATATGTATTTTTTTAATTGATTTCAGAGAGAGGAAGGGAAACGGAGAGGGAGGTAGAAACATCAATGGCAAGTCATTGATCAGCTGCCTCCTGCATGCCCGCTGCTGGAGATCAAGCCGGCAACCTGGGCGTGTGCCCTGACTGGGAATTGAACTGTGACCACCTGGTTTGTAGGCCAGTGCTCAACCATTGAGCCATGCCGGCTGGGCTGCAATACAGTTTTATTAACTATAGTCACCATGCTGTACATTATATCTCTGTGACTGATTTACATTATAACCAAAAACTTTTACCTTTTGACTCCTTTCACCCATTTCATTCCTACCCCCAACCCCTCACCTCTGGCAACCACCAATCTGTTTGTATCTATGAGCTCAGTTTTTTCATTTTTTGGTTTGTTTGTTTGTTTGTTTTAGACTCCACATATAAGTAAGAGCATATTACAAGTTATTGCAAGCCACTGGTAAATGCATTTGGGGCCTTCCTAGTTCATATACTCATTAATTGAGTATATAAAAATATGGCAACTATTACATAGAAGTCCTCTGGCTGACTTATTTCACTTAGGATAATGCCCTCAAGGTCTATCCAATGTTGTCACCAATGGCAAGATTTTATTCTTTTTTATGGCTGAATAATATTCCTCCGTGTGTGTGTGTGTGTGTGTGTGTGTGTGTGTGTGACATCTTCTTTATCTATTCATCCATCAATGGACACTTAGGGTATTTCCATGTCTTGACTATTGTAAATAATGCTGCAATGAACACGGGGTGGGAATATCTCTTTTTTTCAGCATGTATAATTGTACTTGGTTATATCTCAGTTTCTAAGTTTACTTGTGGGTATGTTAGTGCGTCTGTTGGGTTGTCAGCTGCTCCAGAGGGAAAGACTCGAACCCCTAAGTGAACCCCAGTATTTAACACACTGGGCCCTTGAATGAGTATTGCTGACTGCCTGGGGAAAAAAGTGGTTTAAGAGCATAAAATGAATATTGTGTTTGTAATGAAATCTATTGAGTTTGCCTGCTCAGAATCCTTTCTTTCTCCCCCAACCCACACGGTTTTATGAGGCTGTTAACCAAGTCCGTGTCCCCTGCTTCCCCCCACCCCCCGGCCGGCCTAGAGATCTGAATCTTTATGGAGTGACCGAAGCGCTACTTCTCTCCAGAAGCTGGGCTAACGATTCTAATTAGCTAGACTATTAGAGCTGTGTGGTTCTGAGACCAACCCCACACCTTAATGATAAATTCCTTTTTCATTATTTCCAGAATAAATCTAAAATATAAGGCATTACCTTTACACTGAATTCTCCTTCAATTTGTAAGTTTGATCAAGTTTTCTTAAGCATCAAAGGAACGGAAGACTTCCAATTGCTAAACGTAAAACTAGCTCCTTCTGCTCTGGCCGGTGTGGCTCTGTTGGGCATCATCTGGTGCACAAAACAGATGCAGGTTTGACTGCTGGTCAGGGCACATGCCCAGGTTGCGGGCTCTCCCTGGTGGGGCCCTTGCAGGCGGGTGGATGTTCCTCTCTCCCTCTCCCTCTCTGTCTAAAAGTCATTTTTAAAAAAATCTTAAAAACAAAACAAAAAAACTAGCTCCTTCTCTCTAGAGCATAAAATGACAACCAACAGCTAATTTGATAAAAACTGTCTTTTAAAACTGTTATACTACAATTTGGTCATCTCTAAGGGTTTGGGGCACCAGCAAGAGTTGTTAGGCAAGGACACAGAGAGGCCCTTTGTACAGAAAGTGAACCGGCTTCCAAGTCTGCAGTCCTGGTGTGTGTGTTGGGGGGCACGCTCCCTCCAGAGGCTCCGGGGGACATTCCTTCCTGCCCGGCAGGCCTTCGTTGGCTGTGGCTGAGTCACTCCAAGCCTGCCTCCGTCTTCACTGGGACTGGGACTCTTCCCCTCTTCTGTCTGTGTCAAATCTCCCTCTGCTTCAAAAAACATAAAAATGTCTTGTTGGGGCCACCACTGCACCCAACCCACTACAAGGACTAAAATATTTCAGGTGGCAGAGGACATGTCACTTGTGTGACACAGGCAAGAAAGCCTGTGTACATCTCACGGCTCCCGGGCCGGCCCAGTGCACTTAGGAAGCTCTGGCTGCTTCCAGCGGCTGCAGCGGCTCCACTGTGGGGCGCCCTGGGGGGACCCCCCCACCTTCCCGCCTGTGCAGCCCTTTGGTGCCATCTAGTGGAACTTACGGTGACACACAGTCCTATTTTCAGAGGAAACCATTGAAATGTTTGGCTGTGTGACAGGGCAGGAGATAAATCAACAGCAAAAGGAACTCGGAGCATCTCTGTTACCAACCAGTACAACTCACGGTCCACCCTCGAGAGAAGCAGTGCTGCTCAGAGTAAAAGGGGACCCCCTGGGAGCAAAAGGGGACCGCCTGGGAGCGAAAGGGGACCCCCTGGGAGCGAAAGGGGACAGCCTGGGAGCGAAAGGGGACCGCCTGGGAGTGAAAGGGGACCTCCTGGGAGTAAAAGGGGACCTCCTGGGAGTGAAAGGGGACCTCCTGGGAGTAAAAGGGGACCATCTGGGAGTAAAAGGGGACCGCCTGGGAGTAAAAGGGGACCGCCTGGATGTAAATGAAGACCGCCTGGATGTAAAAGGGGACCCCCTGGGAGTAAAAGGAGACCGCCTGGGTGTAAAAGGGGACCGCCTGGATGTAAAAGGGGACCACCTGGGGGAGGGAAGTAGAATAAAATAGTCACATGTCTCCCTGTCACAAAGTCCCAAGAAAGGAAGAGATGCTGAAAACGCCTCAGTTGTCCGCTTTGAATGGCAGCATTTACTAGGTAAGACCTTTGGGAAAACCTAAGCGAAGTCCCTGACTCTTCCTGGACGGTTTCTCATCACTGCTCCCACGACAGCTCAATCTACCGGATGAACAAAGATATGCGTGGGAAGGCCCATCTCAGGCAACTGCATACTCGCCCAGACGTCCAGCAGCCCTTCCAGGTCCAGCAGCCCTTCCAGGTCCACCTGCGCCCGGGAACCGCCACCTCCATCAGTCCCCCCTTTCCTGGCACAGGGTCTCTCACTAACAAGCCTCCAGGCACTAGAGTGGAATTGCCATGCAGAGGTTGTCTTGGTTTCTTTTCAGCGGTGGCTCATGTACTAGTGTTTCCTGCTTTTTGGTTTGCAAAGGGCTTTGTCACTTCAAGGGGCCCCTCTTTCTGGGTTTCAGCCGTCCCTCTGTGGGGCGAGTCTTCACTCCTGAGCTCTCCATTGGCCATGAAAGCAGCTGCCGGCAGCACTCACTGGCCTCGCCCTCCCCTAAGAGCTGTTTTCTCACAGGGATTTCTCCTGGGGGGTGTGTGTGATATCTTACCCTAGGCGGGAAGTCACACAATAGTAAACCCTGCCAGTATATCTGCATTTAAGCAGGATTTCTCAAGAGCTGACTCTGTGTCTTAACTGCCTTTTATAAATTTCTAAGTCCACCCGCGAATTCAAACATTAATCGAATTGATTTGTGTGTTGGGCCTCATGCCTAGCTCTGGGCACACACTGGTGACTAGCACAGAAATGTCTGTCCTCAAAGGATGTACCACCAGGGAGACCACGATGAAACAAATATTGTGAATAATCAATGATAAGTGCTATCAAGGAAAAATACAGGGGGGAGCATAACACATGGACCTGATCTAATGTGGGAAGGGGAGTGAGACTGGCCAAAGGGTGGGGTGGAGGTGGGGGACCCAGCCGGTTATAATTGACTCTGCATCTGCACAGATGCCTCCTGGAGCTCTACTAGCCTTTTCCACTACTTCAGCTACTTCAGGAAAACGGACATGGGATGTCTCGTGCTACATTTGTAGACAGGTTGGGTTGCTAGCATTTGGAGTTAAATGAGGAGCTCCTACACACTGAACCCAGGAAGAGCTCCTGGAGGCCACTGCTAACGGGAATCCTCGCGGCCGGGCTGGTGCTGGCTCGCGGGCACCCTCCTGGCCCACACTGAGCAGCAGGAGCTGTGCACAGTGAGAAGCCATCTAGAAGCAAAGCAAAGACTGAGGATGTCCACAACTAACGGACTGCTGACTCCCTTCAAAGGCGGCTGACCCTGCGCAGATAAGCGAATCTGTGAGTGGCAGCCCGCGTCCCAGACAGTCACCATCAATTCCTTCCCTCCTGGTGGCCAGCAGATCCTCCTCTGGGAGGTGGGGTCCATTCCTCCACCAGCACCCCTGGAACCTGGGCTGGCCTAAGTAATGTCCTGCCCAGCCAGAGGCAGCGGGAATGATGTTTGGGGCGGCCAGGGCCAGGGCCCAAGGAGCCTGGCTGGAGCGCTCGCTGCGAGGGCTTGTGGCAGCCGCTGAGGCCTCCGCACCCGCAGAGGGCGCTGCTGGCCAGGCAGCTGGCGCCGGGGAGGGAGTGACTGCACGTTCGGAGCCTGGAAGGTGCCCGGCAGGCAAATGTCCAGGCTCCAGCCACCCAGCAGAGGCCCCAGGCGGGGTGGAGCAGGGAAGGGCCACCCTCGGTGTGCTCTGGTGCCTTTCAGGCCTCTGAAGTTGCAAAGCAGCAGCAGATGCCTGCGAGCACTGCTTTAGCGGCTCGTGCTGAAAACAGAACAGGGGTCAGGGGGCCAGAACAAGGTGGGCAGACGTGTACACCGGGCACGCGGTGCATTTTGTCGTCACTCTTTCCTGTTCCCCCACAGCACTGCGCTCACCCCTCCGTTATAAACCTCACTTCTGGCAATATACCCAAAGAAACCCAAAACACAACTTGTAAAGAATGTATGCACCCCTAGGTTCATTGCAGCATCATGGACAATAGCCAAGGTTGGAAGCAACCCAAGCATCCACCAACAGCCGAGTGAATAAAAAAGTGGTACATATAGAGGGTGTCCCCCAAAATGTATACACACACTTTGAATAATTATAAAGGCAGTGTTTATTAACATACATATCATTTTCAAAATTGAGCCATCAGCTGTTAAAGTGTGCATACATTTTTGGGGACCATATATATGTTATATATATAATATATATCTAATATCTATATTAGAATATTACTCAGGCATAAAAAAGAATGAACTCTTATCTTTTGTGATAAAACGGACCTTTTTAACACAAAGGGCTGCTTTACCAGTAACTTATTTGGAGACAAGCATTTTAGGACAGTGGAGCGTGTCATCACCAGGAAGTCCTAAGTGAGAATAGAGTGTCAGTGAGAAAAAAAAGTCAATTCAATTGCTTTTGGCATTCAAGACCTCCAAGGGCTGCCCCACTGGTACAGCCAGTCTTGACACATGTGCAAAGTGACTTGCCCAAGGCCGTCCACTCACCTGAGGACCAGAGCCCCGTCCAGAACTCTTTACCCCCTTACTATGGCATCCTTCCCTTCTTCCTTTGTGTTTCAGGGTCAGTCAGTAGGGTCAGGACTGATCACTATTCTCGTACACAAAGGGATTGGGCAGCTCAGGAGAGGCAGTGGGAGAACCTGTGAAAATGCAAGACCCACCTGTAGGCCGCGGAGGTTGTGTGTAGACCTTTCCCTTAAGCACCTATCCCACGTGCCATCATGACTCTTGCACTGGGATGGTCACCCAGCTAAAAAGCCCCTTTCATTAGTGGTTTTAGGTCTAATATAACCTATGCAATTTCACTTTTCTGTAGTTCAGGTTCATGGTTTTATCCCAGTTCACAGGCCTTTCTTGTTTCACTGGTCTACGGCATAAACGTGTCCTGTTCCTAACTAACTTGACTGTGTTGGGTGAGAAATAGTAGTTTCTTCTTTGGTTTAGTGAACATGGGGTACACAATGTCTCAATTAAGTAAGTTATGCAGTTTTAATTATTTTTAAGTCTCAAATGAGTGATGAAATATAGATACCAATCAAGCAAACTTCAGGCTTCTTCAATTCCTTCTTTTGTTTCCTTCGAAATAGTAAAGGCTGCCATTCACAGCTCCAGTGTGGACAGTTCCACTTAGCGGCATTTCTCTCTTCTAGAGTCAAAATAGGGTCCGCAGGAAAATAGTGCGTGGCTCTCACCTCTCTGTCCTGGCAGTACATTTCCATGCATTGCGTAAGATGTCATCAGCCAAAGAACGTCGTCCAAATAATATGCAAAAGACGACAGATGTGCAGGCTGGAAAAATTCAAGTACATTTTTTACTGGTGATAAGGGGAACAAGGCCAGCTGGGGCCTTCCCTCTTCCTCCCCCTCCTCCCTGTACAACCAGGACTCGTTTCTACTCATTTCAAAAGATTTCATTTAGAGCCAAAAAAGTCAATTCATCAAACTTCCCTAAGAAAAAACAAATGACAGGCAAGGGGGTGGGGGAGATTGGGGAAACCCAGATGTGCAAATTCTGAAACTCGCAGCTGTGCGTCCACACCTGGGTACAGCTGTTTCCAAGAATGGCGGTTTCTGTTGTTCACCTTTAAATCTGGAACCGGGCAAAACTGTGACTCAGTCTTTATCTTCGAAGTTAGAATCCTTGCTTAGGATACCTGAATCTCATACCCAGTACTTACAAGATTTAGGAGAAATTCTTTTGAATCCTGACAGGCTAGTTAATGGAGTTTTATGGGAGGTAGAGAGAAGGTAGGAGGACACTGGATTGAGCAACAACTGAAAATATTTATATGAATTTCTGAGGTCAATGAACTCACCACATTCTACTCAACTTACATGAGAAAATAATTATGTGGGATTTAATACACAACTCAAGATTAACACTAGGTCATGTTAAAAAGAAGTTAATCCAGGCAAAAAGTATTTGGCCACCAGGAAAAGTCAGTTTTGCTCAGAATGTGATACTAACAAAACAAAACAAAAATTACAAGGCTGGTAGGACTTTCAGGATCCAATCATAAGGTTGTTTAACCTGATGGCTTCCACAGTAGCGGCATAAATGATATGGGAGGAAACATACAAGACCCATCACAGCTGCACTTCCTGTTGAACTGGAAGATTCTAAAGCTTGTTTTATTTTTACTTGACTATTCAAGTATTTGGAAAATGTCCAGAAAGCAAAAAAATCTTTTTTCCTGTCCCCACCCACACCAGTTTCTACTACAGAAATTACTTCTAATTTTTTACTTGCATTTATCCATTTATTTGCTATAACATAGTATAAGCAAATTTCAAGGCTAGTAAAACCAATCAAAATTAGTGTCATAAAGGGTTTAAGGAGAGAGGCTGTTTCTCATCAAGTCACGTCCAATGAAGACAGAGGACTCATTTTAATGACTTGTCAGAAAGGGGCTCAGTGGTAAACAGGCATCACACGCAACGGCAGGTTGAAGAGCAAACTGCTGATGTGAAGGATCTGACTTCCCCACAGCTTTTATTTTAGCCAAGGTCAGTCGAGGACATCTGGGGTGTCCGGTTGTGCTCCCAGAAGTAAAATTTGAGATCTAATTTCTCGCTTGCCACAATCTGCATCATCAGACTTTATATCTAACAATCCGATGTTTCTAAGCTGGAACAGTTTAGCTCAATTTCCTCTTGAGTTAGCTGCTGGGAAGTCAGGGCCAGATTTGCAAGCCTACTTCTAACATGCATTTTGTGTACAGAGTGCACTCCTGTTTTAATATTTTTTTGTTTCCCCTTTATTTAGACCACATGGCTTATTCTACATAAATTTTACCTTTGCATTACATGTGGCTCTGTAAACCCTCTTAAAACTTTCTGGGTCAAGGTAATGCATAAACCAACCTGAGATACATTTTGCTGTTATCGGGATTAAAGTGGATCACGCCTACTATGTACCATAGGCTGGTTCAAGTCAAAGATCTGAGATTTAAAAAATGGGAACATTTCTTAGCAAATTCATATTCTCCCTAGGGTAAGACTCAACTTACAGAAACCTGAACTGCAAGAATTAAAAGGAAAGATGGGTTCAAAGTTCCCCAAAAAAATGTTTCCAGAGGCTTCTGAAATTCCCAAGAGGTTCATTAAAAACAGAACCACTCATGTTTAGAGCACAGTCTGACTTGGCCGTGGTACAGTACAGCACACAGGGTAACCAGAGGTGGAGTCTTTATTTCACAAGGTTCAAGATACAGTACAAAACGAATCTGTACATCTCTCTATTAACAGGGTTTGTTTACACAATTATATTACACTTCACCAGCCTTTATACTGTATTTAATTAAATACAAAATAAATTTACAAAAAAGTCTACCATGGTGTTCCTCCCAATGTCAGCTTATGGTCTTTCAAAACTTTTCCTGAATATTGATAGTGGTTACACCTTGATCATATCGACACTGATTTCTTTGAATCAAAGAGAACAGTGCCAGCTTGCTCGTCGATCCAAGTAGGAAAATAGCACATGTGAGATGTCTCCTTGCACGTAATAACCAAGACGCCCTTCTCATGCAAACAACATCAGATTTTTACTTGTGCAAATAGTCACTTTAAAATACAAATCATTTTTATTTGGGACATTTTAAATTTTCTTGAAATATCAAGTGGAAGGAGAAATTTAGTTTCTTTTTGATGACTGCTACACATTAAAAATTAGGTAGTGCCTCAGATCACATGGTATTCAGAAATTTTTTATTTTCATTTATATTTGAGAGCAATGGCTGATAAAAAACATCTTCATGAAAATAGAAGTTTCTTTTGCTTTATTTCTTGCACACCTCTAGTCATAATATTGTGCAACATGTATTAAGTTCACTTTCAAAACAAATACGAGATGTCACTGGGGCAAATGTAGTCCACGTTGCCCTTCCTGGCAGGTAAAGGGTCTGCTCTACTGGAAGCATTTTATTTTCAAATGTGGATGTGAAATGTCAGTCCAAACCTCTATACAGGAAGTGTTTTGCAGATGTAGCCAGACAATGATACACATGCTACACACAGAGGAGTTGTGGTCTTCATTTACAGGCCTGCATGCACACCTCCAACATACTGGCCCGAAGAACAAACATGAGGAGCCAAGGAAGAAAAAAACAAAGCAAGGAAAAAATCCTGTACGGAATACTTGTTTCCTGGAGGTAACGGCAGCCCTTTAATTAAATAAAGCATCAGATCACTGCCAGATCACACGTGAAAGCTTTTACAACTTCCCAATGGTACGGAGATAAAACAGCTCAGCAGTAAAACTCTCACAAATTAACCTTATGTGCACAAGGGTAACACACCGTCAAGAGTATTAAGATTAATACACGTTAATCTCATTTAAGTGTTAATAACAAACTTTGAAAAAGGAGTTTTGAATTACTTCTTCTGTGCCTTTGAATAATAACCAAGAATAAGATACACCTCACTAAGAAATTAGAAATGAAAACTTCAAACACAAAAAGAAAAAAGCAAACCCAAACACCAATGCTACCTTCGCACCACAAAATGGAAGCAAAACGGAGTCTCAAGACTCTGAAACAGTCGAGTGAACCACCACCAAACGCACGAGCGAGTGCGAGCTAAGCGGACAGACTAGAAACGGGACGGGAGAGAGGGGCTACCGCGGAGAAATGAAGCCTCGCTCCGTCTGCTAACTCTAAATGCTACCATTAGAACTCCTGAATCCTGGAGTTAGTTTCATGTCACTGACATTAACTAGCTTTAGTTACTGTCATTTTATTCAAATGGATGCCATTTGATTAGGTTAAAGATTGAGTATTATTTTAGGAGAAACACCAAACCAGTTCCTATTGGCTTGGGTACGGGGAGAAGGGAGCAGAGTATTCTGAGATAGTCATAAGGACTGATGACACGAAGCCATAAGAACTAAGTTCTTTTAAATACACTGTTCGAATTTCCAGCAGCAAAAGAGGGTAAAACAGGAAGTGGAAAAAAGTTAAGAAAGGGATATTTGAAATATTAATAATAAAAGGACAGGGCAAGTGGTAAACTGACTGCCCTTTCCCATCTAGCTTTCGGGAGTAGTTAGTGCACACTGTTGTATGACATGCTTTTTCAAAGGATTGATGGAGGTAAGTAAAGATAGAGAGAAAAATGCTGCTAAAGGAGAAATTAGGTGGATGGCAGAGGGGAAAAATGGAAGTTTGGTCGTCTCAGAGGTTTTTAAACTTTAAATCAATGAAAACCGTTCCTTTGAAAGGAAGTGTGGGTCATACTGACTCTGCAGAGTGGGGGGGAGGCAGTAGAGGAGCCCACAGATCCCATCCACTGCACTCGAATCTCTAAGTGTAAGAGATCCAACAAGTCGTGATATTCACAAGAGCTGCCCAAAATGGCACTATACTTCTTGAGGGTAACATTTCCCACCTTTCAGATATGCTTTTAGACACAGGGTTCTCGCTGTGACCACCTCTTCAAAGTTGAAGGCGATTATCTGGGAGGAAAGATTGCTTACCAGCTTTCTCCTAATACTCTAAACAAAAAAAGCACACAGCTTCACATTTAAAGCCCTCATGTTCATTACAGACTAAATCTGTTCTAAATACAATCCCAACTTCAAGAAGCAAAGTCTTACCACTCTACAGGTAATAAACTCTTCAGGTTTTCTGGCAGATGAGAGGTTGTGGAAAGAGAGTATAAAGGTTAAGATAAACAGACTGAGGTCAGTGGGCCTAGAAAGTTTGCTTAGGTATAAACGTAGCCTCAGATATAGGCTGGTGAACACCACCATGTGACAATGGGAAGAAATACAAATTTCCATTTAATTTTTTCATTTGTAGGCTATGTGAAGTTCTCAAGTTTTCTTCGTTGGAATTTTCCATACAATTTAACCAGACAATTCTCAAGTGGAATAGCCTTGATTTTCCTCGTGTCCACAGTGGGAGGGTGGGGAATAGGAGAGCTAAGCAAGAAAGAGGCTCTTTCTATTGGAACGTACAACTGCAGAAGTGAAAATCTACCTGAGCAGTGCGAACAGGCTTTGGCTTTCCTCAACCACTGAGTCTCATGCGTCCTAGATTCCCTGTCTCAGTTTTAGTATTATCATGGTAGTCACTGTATGCCACATCCGGCAACAACATTTCATACTTAAAGAATTCAGGAGGATGATCTGTTCCTTTGCAATAAGAAATGCAAACTAAATAAACCCTGGGAACAAATGCGTCAACTTTGGGGGAAGAATCTCTATGACCCTGGTACCCCAAGCAGAGTCCTATAATACTGCTTTCTAATTTCTCCCATTTAGTCCATCCTCTGGCTTCCAGATCAAAGCTCTGTATACTCAAAACAAACAAGCAAATTACATTAAGTGGGTGGGGCAAATGCACGTGTTAGCTCAAGGACTCGGTTGACAATGTTTTATAGACATTCCATTCCAAAGAAATGCAGCTCACACACAACTCTAACAAGGCCTTTCGGTCTTTGAAGGAGAGAAGTGTGGTATAAAGTATGACAATCACCAGCATTCAGAAACCTCCCTTCCTTCCCTTTTAAAATAACAAGTGTGCTAAAAATGTATACTTGCATGTGGATTGGTGAAAGTTTCTCCTATGGCCGTTCCGAAACACATTGAAGACTTGTTTTGTTTTGATTTTTACCTAAAAAGCAAGTTCTGTTTCCAGACTTTCAAACATTTTAAGGTTAAACTTGCGATTAACTGGGTTTTCCTTTTCACAGGGATCAGTTTTTAGTGTCAATGCACAAGACGTTAAAGATGGTTGATTGGAGAACTGATGCACACTGAGAATGACTGGAAGGACCCAAGAAAGATTGGATACAGTAGACATTACTTAGAGTGTCTCACATATGTTTCCAGAACAAACAAAAAAAGGAAAGCCACTGAGAGTTGTTATTCCAAACGGCACTGAAATTAACTCAGTTTAGGTAAGAGTCACTTATCCCTGAAAATAAAGGCATCAGATTCTAAGCAGCTTTAGGAATTCAACCTTCCTTGTGCCTCTTCCAGGAGGTGGCCACGGAGCCAAAGTCCCAAATCAGACGCCGGCGTTGACGCAAACGATTCCCTTGGTTGTCACTGACCGAGGCTGGGCACGTGCTGTTACTGTGGCGGTGGCTGCTCTGGGGGCACGTCCTGCGGTGGCGGTGCCGGCCGGGGCCCCGGCGGCCTGGCTGCAGGCATGTCCTGGTGCTGCCTCTGCCTGTACGCTATCACTGTTCCCAGCAGCAATGCAATGATAGTCATGAGGTAAAGGTCCCACTCAGGTCCCAAAAGCTGGTCCATATCAAGCTGGGTGAATATATCTCGAATCTTAAGGGAATGACATAAAAATCATTATGGTCACTAAAGTGTCAGAGAAGGAATCAGGAAAATTACATCACAAGTCAGAGATAAATACAGAACTGATTAAAATAATGGGCTTTAGGGACATTTTACAATGTGTTTTTTTTTTTAAAAGGTTTTAAGAACCTTGAACTGAAACTCAAAAAATAATGTGTCTTAGGAACTGAGCTATTATTTTATAACAGTTGATTATAGGAAGCATCTTTCCATCGGCAATCTAACGCACTCATTCCCAACCATTTTTCATGGGAAATACCTGAAAGGAACACTGGGGACAATGGAGGCTCAAGGAGAAAAGTCAGTGTCTTGGCACACCTGTAACCTATGTGTAGTAATGCACATCAGCTAAAGCTCTGTGCTAATGACAGAGAGGCTACTTTATCACTTCTCTCATGTACCTGAAGATGGCAGAGCTCAAATGTTTAATAGAGGAATGAATAATACTTTTTAGTTAGGATTTAACTAAATATCTAACACCTCTATGATATTTTAATGGTTATAGTGTCACTTAAGTGATTCTGTTATTTTCTGACTGCCATTTATTCACAAAGTAAACATGGGGTATAATGCTTGTATTTAAATAAAACTATATTTAAAAGGTCCCCATAATACACACACACACACATATGTATATATATATATGTAGGTAGGTACAGCACTACATTTTTCTGGAAAGAAATTATAAGAAACTATTAACTGTGTTTCCTGGGCAGGGAACAGTGATGGCAGATTTCATGTTTCTCTATTTGACTTTCTTGCCATCAACACTTACTACTTCTTTTTAAGTTAGAATATCTACATGGTAGGATTATGGGGCACTTTATTGTCTTTATATTTCTGTCTTAATAAAAACAATAAAGATATAATGTCCTTGTTTTGCATGACCAACTCCTAGACTGTCAATAGTCCATCAGTCTTAAACGTTGTGAGACAGGATCTGGAGCAGCACTGACAGAGAAAGAGCATGTTGCCACACTGGGAGCTCTTAATTGGAGGAACGAAGATCCTTTCAATTAGCAGGGGGTACAGCATGCCCTGGCTCATGCTATCACACAATTATAAACTTGCCATTACTAACGCATAAGCTATCGGGAGGACAGAGCCCAACGTCTCCAGTCCTCTGGAGCCCTGTATGCGGAGGCCCCCAGCCGCACAGGCTAGGGCTGCGAGACGGGGAAGTCAGCTTTCGCTTTACAGACGCAGGAGCGGCATGGACTGCATTTACATCTGCGTAGCCTAGGAGGGAACGCGTTCTGGAATCCGGTGCTGAGAGAGGGTACATGGGTCCTGAAAGCTGTTAACTAAAGGTTGCAACATCTCCTTCTCTCATCCGGAGTGAATTCGAGTTAAATAGCCCTTGTTTCTGCATACATTTTAAGACTTTCAGAGTCAAATGCTGCACTAGTTAATCCAGTAAGAGGAGCTATAGGTATTGGAAACAAAATGTACAGCTGGAGAACCCAAGAGCACCTACATCTAAGTACTGTTAACTAGTCGGTAGTTCTGAAGAGAATGGCTAACCCATCTCCTACCTAGGTTCTACCTTTAGCTTATTTAAATAGCTCAAGGTATTTTTAGGGAATGAAATCCTGGTGGCAGTTTCACCATGTTTCGCCCTCACAAGAATGTGAAGCACAACAGCTTGGGCAGGTTCTCAGGTTCTACTACTTTTCTAAACTCCCTTTTTAAGGGAGGTCTGAGGCACTGCGAGGCAGAGTTTCAGATTGCCACGAGGTAGTTTCAGTCTTCCCCAAACCACAAAACATTTGCATCAATGCAAAATACTTTGGCACTAGGAACCACTGGTCAAATGCCACCTGAGAACTGTTAACTGCTTTGTGGCTATGTTCACCCCTGGCCTGAGAAGGTCTGCAAATACTTCACCTGGGGAAAGAAGGGAAGAGCCCTGGCACTTGCAGGACACTCCTCCCCTCTCCCACAACATTTAAAATGCAAGCTTCCGAATGAGCTTACATCATTTGTATTTAACTGAAAGAGGCATAGGCCACTTACATTTGTTTCTCGTATGTACTGCAAGAAATAGACGACACCCAATTTGCAGAGTGCTAGGAAGACTGGTACTTGTGCATCTGGGCTGGCCTCGGCTGCCATGTCATAAAAACGTTTTGCAAGGTGAATATCCTATAAGATAGGAGATAAACCAAAATTCATTTCTTGTTAAAATAAGAATAACTGCTTTTCAGTTTATACATTGGAAAAATTTATTTTGCCTTTCAAGTTTCATTTTAAAATTTCCCTCACCTAAAGAAGAAAACCCATGTTTTAACTGGGTAATAGTTCTTTAATAACCTAACTGCTTAATTTGGAAAAATTTAACTGAAAAATGTTAAGTCTTCACTCATGCTCCCCCAATCTGACATCCACTTGCTGTGTAGACTTTCTGAGTTAAATGCTACACAGTCTTACATCTACACATAACTCTGTTAACCTGGGCCATTCCCAGGGGTGATCTGTAAGTCGCAAGTAAATTTTTTCCTACTTAAAACCAGTCAATTCTGGGTTTCAGTTTGTAGCAATGACCTTCAAACTGGAGTAGACATACTCAAAATTTCCCAATGGACACTGTTAAGAGATTTGAATCCTGTGTTTCCCTGTCTGAAACATATTTCTGTGAAGGGAGCAGAGCGGGGGACTGGGTGAAAAAGGTGAAAGGATTAAGAAGTACAGATTGGCAGTTATAAAATAGTCATGGGGATGTAAAGTACAGCATAGGAAATATAGCCAATAATACTGTAATAACATGTGTGGTGCCAGGTGGGTACTGGAAATACCCAGGAAAACAGCTTGTAAACTATGTGATTGTCTAACCACTATGCTGTACACCTGAAACTAATACAAAATAATATTGAATGTAAACTGTAAGTGATAAAAAAAAGTTAAAAAAGAATCAGAAATAAGTTTATCAATAGCAATCATCTTGATTCATTTCAAAGTAATTTAGAAACAACAGACTTTGTCCCATTGTCAGTAGACAGTTTCTCAAACGAGGAGTTACCAACAGAGGCTGCAGTGCATTTCTGTTTTCATGAATCTGTTTTTGGCTTAATATCCTTAATATAACAGCATGGAAATCAATATGTATGTGTGCTGGAAGATGAGAGAATGCGAGGGTAGTCTTTTGAAATATTACAAAACTATCTCATAACTTAGTATCTAAAATCTAAAATCTGAGTACATTCCAAAGGAAGCCTATTTTCTATAAAAATGGAACAAACCACAACTTATGTTATTCAACCATTTACTCTGAAGCCACGCTCACCTGTTTAATGCCCAGTCCTTTCTCATGCATATATCCCAGATTAAACATAGCTTGTGCACTGTGTTGCTGCTCAGACGCGAGGCGATAATGAATAAATGCAGTCTCGTAATCTACGTCGGTGCCGAAGCCATAGAAATGGTAGTCTCCAAGCTTGATTCTAGCCACCGTGTACCCTTAAACAAGAGTTAAGTGCAAAAGTGCCAATAAGTAAAGTGTTTAAAACAGGCCACACTGTTCTTTCTCTTCCTGTTAACATGCTTACATAAAACAGAATTTTAATTTGTAGTAAACAAACTTTACAAGTCCTTCAGCCAAGCTATAAATTCAGTAAAAATTTAACTAGAAGTACTGCTCTTCTGAAGAAGGCTCTGTAATAGGGAGAGGTAAAACAAGGTAGGTGGTACCCCCTAGGTCTCCAGTAATACTCTTTAAATGATCATGCTCTATTCTGTGATGCCATTTACATCCTAAAGTAGTTTAACTGGGCCACTGCTTATGCTTGGAGAAGGGGTGATAGGCACACAATTGGAAAGTAGTGTGCGTGAGGAAGAAATAAACACAAAACGGTGGAGAAAGGGTATAATCTTTAGGGTTTTAGACTAATATTCGATTCTATATTCTATTTAATTCTCATTTACACGATATACTGGGCTCAAATGAAAATCCAGACAGTGAACCGTAGCATGACATAAATGTCCAGTACAAGCACCTTGCAATTCAGTTTAGAAACCCTGGGACTAGAACTTCCAGTATAAGAATAAATACTAATCACGATGCAGACAAGTTAAGCAATAATCTCTCTGCTTAATTTTAAGGCGATGAATGACAGGATTTAATTTTTATGGGAGATTAAATAAAACCCAGAAAATAAAGAGAGGTCCCCAGTTGAACGCTTATCCTTTAATATGAACCACTCACCTTGAGAGGCGGCCCTGTTCCAGTGCAGCAAAGCTCTGGGGTACGTTTCATTCTCACCTACAATGGTTGCTTCTCCTACAGGGAAAGGGGTAATACAAACCAAGCACTGAAGGAAAGGCACTAGACTTTTAGGTCTCATTTGGAAACTAGGGTGAATATGTGCAGTAGAATTTAAATAAGAATTGGGATATAACAAATATTAAATGGAACAAATATTGTATTAAAATCAAATATTAGAATAAAATACTGAGTTCAAAGGAATCACTGCATTTAGGACAACACTGTGCCCTGAAACATGTTTTATCCACAGCACCAATAATGAGACTGACTACTGAACCACTCTGGGATCTACATCCTGCTGGAGAAACAATGTTTTGTATCTAGTGTATTGTGAAAACGTATTTGCTGAAAGCACTCAATTTTATGATGGATGTCAAGTCGATTTCTACTGTCAACTCTATAAAACTAACTTGGATGGCTTAGAGATCTGAGGAAAAATAACTTCAGCATGGGTGGCAAGTTCTGTTTACAGCAACAAAGAGGTTTCTTTGTGGTTTTTCTTTTTAAACAGGTAACCTGATGCGAACTCTTGCATTCTGAACCTGAGGCGGGACTTGGGTGAAACTTACTCTGGTCGAGAATGAAGGCTGCGTTACTCTGTGCCACTTCATAGCCTTGTTCGGCCAGCAGGAGGTACTGGATCACTGCGGCGTTGTAATCGCCATCTTTATAGCTGTTATAGGCAGTCATAAGCCTCTCGGACCAACGGCCCCGTTCACATACATTCTTAAACAACTGTGAGAACAGAAAAGAAAAAAAATCAATAAAAGAGTAAGAAAGATATGCCAGAAAGTCACTTTTCACATTGGCCACAAGTGAGTGTTAAGCGTGCTCTTTGAAAGTCTGGAAATTTTATTAAATATTTATAAAAGTCTGGGATATATATTTGAAGCTCTCACTTAATCTTTAGAATAGGTTTATACAAATAACAGCAAACAATTATACGCCATTTACACTGGCCAGATGGCCAGTCACTGTTCTCGTGATTTATATATAGTACATATGTTAATTCACTTAACCCTCCCATGAAGTCCACAAGGGAGCACTCTAGCAGGTGAGTCCTATTAACAGCCCCATTTTACAAGTGAGGAAACTGAAGCATAGAGAGGTTTAGAAACTTTGTAAGCATGTATCAGTGTCACTCTAAAGTGCCAGTTATTAGAGCACTAAGGACGAAAAGTTCCAATTAGGCAATATTAGCGCTCCTCTTCGCAACATTCATTTAGCATCCAAGCCTACATTTTTTTGACATTATGTCTCAGATAGCGTCTTATGCTCTAGAGAGACAGCAGACATAGTATCTGCCCTTATTAATAATGATTCTAGTTGGGAGGGACAAATGAAATAAATGTGATGGTCACACACAGACCCCCAGAGACTTCCCTCAGTACACCAATGCTAGTAGGCTGAGTCTGTTTCTACTATAGAAGAAACTGCACACAGAAAACCAGATTAAAGTGGCAGACTTTCCTACTGGGCGAACAAAATTTCCTGCACAGAAGTTGGTAGAACAGCCCTTACCTCCACTGCATTGTGGCACGATCGCATCACACCGGTGCCACTGGCGTGCATCTGTGCCAGGTTATAGAAAGCCAAGATATGGCCTCCCTGAGAAGCCAAGTTAAAATACTTCAAGGCCTGTTTATAATCCCTCTTGACTCCAATGCCATCTGTAAGGAAAATCACACGAAAGGTCAAAAATAGTCTCAAATAAGATTTAGCTGAAGCATCAGAGAAGTAAAGGAGTAAAAGAAAAGAAAATTCAGAATTCTTACTTAGGAAAAATGTAAATCCTATTAATACAGATCTGTACATTAATACATATTAATATAATTCACAATAAAAAGCAAGATGCACAAATCATTGAACTGGGAGAACATTAATCAGCCAGTATTCCATAGTTCTCATTTCCCCATCACAGTGACGTGAAGTGGAAATGAGTAATTTAGATCTTGGTGTATTCATCATTAATCCCACAGTTACTTACTATAATACATAGAGCCAAGCTGGAGTTGCCCATCCACCCAACCTTGCTCAGCAGCTTTCTGGAAGTACTTCAGTGCCAGATCATAATTCTGTAAAAAAAAGATTATCTCATCACATGTTCACATGAAGAGAAAGCTCAAAAGGCTGAAGTACTCAAAAGTCAGGAGATTCATTCATTAAAAAGAATTAATAGCCTGGCTGGGCATGGCTCAGCGGTTGAGCATCAACCTAGGATCCAGGCCATCAGGGTTCGATTCCCGGTCAGGGCACATGCCGGGGTGCAGACTCGATCCCCAGTCGGGGGCATGCGAGGGCAGCCTATCAATGACTCTCTCGTCATTGATGTTTCTATCTCTCTCGCCCTCTCCTTTCCTCTCTCTGAAATCAATATATATATATATGTATATATATATATATATATATATGAATTAATAAAGCACACAATATAATTCTCGAAGAGCCATTAAAAGAAACACCTTTTAATTTTTATAACAGATAATAACATACTTGAAGTCATAGGGGGATTAATATTTATGACTGAAGAACAGGAAATCGAGTTTTTGTGGAACAATTTGCATGTTCGCTCTCAGAAAGCACAACCACCACCAATGGAACACAAGGACGGTGTACGCAACAGTCATATATTTTCTATTAATCAACCAGTCCCTCTGAAACCCCAACTCTCCCAATAGTAAACAAGAGTAATTATTTGCTCCTTATGTGTTTCTTCCCTGCGTTATAGTGAACACTACAGGATTATTAAATTTCAAATATCATCTGTATATGCAGAGAAAAGTTGAAACAAAGATCACTACTGAATTTTAGTATCCTCAAATGACTAGAAGGAATCAAAATGAGACATTACTGACTCTTGTGCTGGGGAATGCCTAGAGAATCCCAAGCCTAGCTCTTAGTTTCAGGCCCAAATGAAAAGAACATATTGCTTAGAGATACCCTACAGAAAAGAGAGGAAAGCAAGGAGAATTCAGGGCATCCATGTGAGGAAGCAGCACAGAAGAATGAGAACAACGGTCCACGCAAACCAAGAGAGCCTGCAGAACTCCAGGGAAGAGAGCATTCGAGCAACATAAAACCAAACAATGTCAGCCGGAGCTGACACTCAGGAGGTTTCTGGTTACCTATACAGAGCAGTTACATGAGGCAGAAGCCTGACTGCTTCAGCTAGAGTGAGGGCAGCAGCTCGTATAGCTGATTCTTTGGAGGAACTTGGCTGTGCAGTGAAGGGCCGCAGAGAAGAGAGGTGGCAGGTAGAAGGGCAAAGGGTAGACCAGGAAAAGGGAAGACCAGAAAGCTTCCCTGTTCCTAAATGGGAGTGACCTGAGCATTTTCTTGGACTTGAGAGAAGTACAAGGGAGATGTTTCAGTCTTGGAGAGACGGAAGAGTGGGCAGGGTAGAGAGCATCGGTGGAAGGATGAGAAACAGCTTCACACTTTCAGGAGAAGGTGCCAGAGACAGAGCCATCCTAACAAGGCAGTTGGTATGGCGAGTACAGGGTGAGGGGTGGTAGGGAACCAGGCTCAGGGCAACAGGAAGAAGTTCAGGTTTGGTTATAATGAAATGGCCTGCCTAGGCTGACGGGAAGCTGGTTAAGGACTACTTCCCTACCTCATCAGCTGCCTACTTGTTAAACTCAGAATGTCAGATGGGAAACTTACAACTTGAACTCCTCTCCCATAGAGGTAAGCCATTCCGAGCCCACTCTGTCCAACTGGGTTGCCCTGCAAACCAGAGACAAAAGAGTGAAAGAATTCATTACAAAGTAGGCAAGACTAAATGCCTGCGAAGAAATAATTTACAAGCATATTCAAAACATGCCTTAGCACTTTTCAATTCAAAACAAAATTTTCTCCTTCCCAGCGGGCTAAACATAACACTGACTTTTAGATATTTGGGGGCTTTCAATAATTTGCTGAAAAGAGTAAATAATAAATTCATTTAGAATTAAATTTTGGTGACTTACCTTATGACCGTCTGTTCCATGCATTTATGATATAAAACATAACTAACGTTATCTCATCTTTTAAGGACTAAAGAGCAGGTCACTTTTTTTCGGTAGTTTTTTTTATTATTACCCTCCCTTCCCAATAAAAAAGGAAGATGCCATGGGGCAGAGTCAACCACCATGTAATAACAGCAATACTGAGGTCAGGAGACAAGGATATGCTTAAGATTATTGGAGTGTCGCAAACCAAAGATGATTGTTTTGAGACTTAAAAGAGAAAAACCTAGAATTCACCTAAAGTCAGGGGAACAGAAGACATCTTCAAAAAAGTGGCACAGCATTCCTTTGGGAAATACTCAACTGACACTTAGAACTACAGTAAGAGGTAGTTGGCAAAGAGATAAGTGTACATACTGGAGGCGTATAGGGTCTTACGTATTCATAGGTCTATTTCTTTGCACCAGAGAAAGCCTAAAATATGTGCTGTGATTATCAAAAGTACCCAACTGTGTAAGTATTAAACCTCAAGTTACAACACAGATAAGGTAAATTATGTAACTATCAATTCCATTACTAAAATCACATTTCCCTGATCAGGAAATTTCTCAAAATTTTGAGAGACTTAATATACAATAATCTGATCCCTAAAAAAAAACCTGTTTATTGGGAAGATTTCTCCTAGTCAATTCATTCACATGAATCCTGCTTACATAACTGCTTTCAGTAATCTATGGCACGACGGTGATATTAGCCCTTTAACATACATATTTACTATTCAGAATAATGGTAACACAGCACACATTGAATGCACTGAGCCCCAGGTCTTACCATGTCAGCCGCTTTCTTAAAGTAGTGAAGCGCTGTCTCATTGCTCTGGGGCACAGTATCACTTCCCTCTGAGTACATCTGGAAGGCAGACACCAATATTAAGAGCAGTAACCCTTTCTCCAAGTTCAGTTTTCTCCTTTCTTGTCTCATTCTGGTTTATTAGACCTCAAGAAATCTTTCAACAAAATTAAAAATTCCCCATAGGATATTTTAGAATTAAAAGCAAAACCTTAAAAGTAGACATTTTTTTACATTAGTACACATTCTATGACATATCAAATGTATGACTTACCTATAAACATAAATGTATAAAATCAGTTTATAGATCAATCTCAGGAGAAGAAATCTTTAACCCCCAGAGGAATCTTTTTTCTCACTCTATCCCAAGGCAGTTAAATGGGTGGGCAAGTTGCTTGGGATCAGTGATTAAACGAGGAAAGGAGAGTTGTCAGCAATATGTTTTCCTTCCCCGTCTACCACTACTTTCCCTGGGCTGAGATCAAGGGTAGTCAAAGTTCAGGAAAAGAAATAACTAAATGGTTATTTTAAAAGGTTTCAAGGACCAAATGGTTAAGTCTCAGGTATAGAACATGATGAAAGGCAAAGAGAAAGAACAGAACGACTGATACTGTTTTTATCCATGTACGCATTAACGACAAAGGACATCATTTTTGAGATAAGGCTAGTTAGTAATTAGAGCAAAAATGGAAAGAGCTCAAATGAAAAGTTCTTAAATGCTTAACAAGAGTAGTGAGGAACACCACCACTGTCTCAGGCCCCAATTAACTAATTGTGATCATGTAGCAAATACTGATTAGATTTTTCTATTTGGAAAAACCTTTGAGGTATGTTCTATCTGAGCCTAACCTTAGGATTTGGTTATAGATGAAAATACTGATTGGCTTACACTAGAAGAGCTTTCACAGTAATGAAAATGGAAGTTATGAGACTGCACCATGACATATGGAATCTATTCATTAAGTCTCTAGGCTTAAATGTTCTCTTGAGAAAAGGACCGCACTGGCAGGTGGGTGATGGCTCTCCCGTTTACGACAATGAAAAGGCCTGCAGACAAATTCCAGCTAAATCTAATTGCCTCTACTCAGCATGGAAGTTAAGAGGCAATTATGACAGACTAGCAAGAAACTGCACAAGGTGAATTCCTCGTTATTATGTGTAACACATGAAAAGCAGGAGCTTGGATAGTGGAAGCTCATTTCAGTGGAGAATATACTGATGAGCAAATGCTATGTTACCTTTAAGTCACCTAGGAAACTGCCTCAGAATGGCAATGCCTTAAGACAAGAGACAGTAACCTGGCACTGGAGATTTTATTTCCAGTTTGTTTTTGGTAAACTGTAGATCTTGGGGATACAATATGTACTCACTCTGCAAACACCTCTTGCTATTACGCAATGTACAGTACCTTTCCCAAGAAGGCCATAGCATGTGAGTTGCCAGCATTAGCTGCTAGACTGAAGTAGTCAAACGCTCTCTGCGAGGAAAGAATTTATTAAAATAATTAGTTTTTAACAGAATCTGCCCTTGGCTTTTAACCAAAATAATTATTTCAGAACATTAAAAAATCTTGTTATGTGGCTGAATCTCAGCCTAAGTCAATGGCAACATGATACCTATTGGTTGCTCTCAGATACCGTCCCCCCCGCCCCCCCGTTCCCTCTCATATCCAATTCATCACTAAGTCCTGTCACCACCAACTACATCCTGAATCCACCTATTATCCTCCGTGACTGTAATTCTGGTCTACGTTACGTCATCTCTCACTTGAACTTCTAAAACACTCTCCGCCCTGCCATCTCTCTGCCTTTTATTCTGGGGTTACCCAAAGCGGCTGTTCTTAAATCTCAGCATGCTGGTCCTCAGAGCGCCTGAAGTGCCGCAGGGAACATACTGCCGCAGTCAGACAATGCGTATCTCAGTACTGCTTCCCCTTGCTCTCTGCACTCTGGGCACACCAGCCTTCTTCCTTCCTGCTTCAGGACCTGTGCGAATACTGTTCTTTTCTGCCTGAAATAATTTTACCTCCAGGCTGAACTTGAGTGTCATCCATCTCTCCTCAGAGACAACTGCCACCTCCCTCTCATGAATCTGTTATTGGACCCTCTACTTCTCCTTAGTAACAATAATCACAATTTACTACGTGTTTTTGGTGTGATCATTTTAAATACATCAAATGCTTCTATTAAACCTTAAAGCTCTGTAAGGACTCAAGGACCAAAGCTATTCTGTCCAGCATTGTATCTGGAATGCCTAGCAATGAATGGCACACAGGAGGTGCTCAATTATTTTTTTAATTAGTACAGGCATGTGCTGGGAACTCCTTTCCTCCCTCTCTGAAGGTTGTGGAATTAATCACTGTGCAGCTTCTCCCCAGGTAGGCAGCACACACCACCAAGAGTAGTTCAAACCTTGTTGTGCAAAAGTTATGCAGCAAACTTACCTAGAACTCTGTCCTCTCCTGACAGTTTAATTAACCAGCTTAGCTGATGCTTCACTGGCCTAATGACATATAGTTCAATGACTTGAGGCAATAAAAGCTATCAAAATGCCATATGAATTTTTTAAAAGCATAGATATCTGGCATAGTTTTGTTGATAAGTGTATTTGGTTAAGATCTAATTCTTAGAGTTGACGGGATATGGTATATGAAATAACCCTCATTAGAATAGTTAACTGGCATGGTAGAAAAACAGAGCTTTATGAGCCTGACAAGCATTCACAGAGAAGTTGCTATGTGCTAGGCACTGCCAGGTGCTGGGGAAAAGTGGCAAACAAGGCAGACACAGCCCATGCTCTTTTGGACCTTATGTTCTAGCAGAGGAATCAATTTAATTAACTAATTTACACAGTTAACTAATTCACAGTGGATAAGGAATACAGATTTTTCAGAAATCCTAACAGAAAATGACCGATTCCTGGAGCAGGGTTGGGTCAGAAGAGATATTAGAAGAAAATATATTGCAGGTGAGTTCTGGAGGATGACCAGGAATTAACAAGGTGAAGAAGGGGTTGGGGCAATATTTACATTAGACGGACAGGCTAGCATTCCAGAAGCCCTGAGACAGAGAGGTTCCTGATATTTTCAAAGACCTGAGAAAAGGTCCGTGAGCCTGTGACTGAGATAGCAAGGGGCTGGTGAGATAAACAGAGATGGATACAGAGCCTTGCAGGTCATGTTAAAGGTCTGGTCTTTAAGCTACTAGAAATTGTGGACCACTCAAGAGTTTTAAGCAAGGGAACCAGAGATCAGATGTATAGTTTACAAAGACAGGCTACTGTTTAGGAAATTCAAGCAGCAGATAATTCACATGAGTGATGGGTGAAGTGATGGAAAAAAGGGAAGAGATGGTGACATTTAGGAAATAAAGCAGACAAAAGTTGATGACAGGATATAGACCTGACCACTATAGTTGTATACTCCTAATTTCTCATAAACTCAACAATGAATTTTCCTCAGTTCTATGAAATACTTTCTAATGGAAGTTTTAAGACATACTTCAATCACATATCTATAGAAAATAAAGACATTGCTTATATATTTTTGGCAGTACTGAAACCTAGGTTTTAGAATTAATAAAATCTTTGCCACCGCATACGAGGTATAATCAGCTTCCTCGGGTTGATAGATCTCTAAAGTTCTTTCTGATAGCTGTCTTAATAACACCAGCTTGATACTGTCATTGACTTAGCAAGAAATATATTTGGAGAATTATCTCTACTATAACAGGTAGTGTAAAATCCTAGGAACAGGAAAGTTACCTGATGATTCTGTTCCACTCCACGCCCTCCATGCAGGTGCAGTTGTCCCAGACCGACCTGAAAATGAACAAAAATGAGGCAAAAGTTAATGGCAGCCTCTGGCATATGATTACATTAGACCCACAAGAAACCACTTGGTCATAAAGAGGTTTCTGTTTATAACTCAAAAAATAAAAGATTTAGCCTTAACTCCTGAAGATATTACACTACTTTAATCTACATTTTTTTCAACTGAAAATGTCTGCTTTTAATATAAGGTATCTTACTGAAATGGAGGAGAAATAAAGGCATTTTCAGATAAACCAAAACTGAATCTGCCACCAATGAATCTACTCTAGAGGATGTTAATCAGGAAAAAGGAGAATTACCCCGGGAAGCCTGAAGATGCAGCAAGAAATAAAGAGCAGTGGAAAGGCACATTGGTGAGTCTAAATTATATGGATTACATAAAATAACAGAATCTTGTGGGGTTCAAAAATATGTAGAATTAAAACACACACACTCAAACCAAAAGAAGGTAAGAAAGAAGAGAAAGCCTGGCCGGGCGTGGCTCAGTGACTGAGCATTGACCTAGGAGCCAGGAGATCACCGTTCGATTCCCAGTCAGGGCACATGCCCAGGTTGTGGGCTTGATCCCCAGCAGGGAGCATGCAGGAGGCAGCCGATCAATGACTCTCTCATCATTGATGTTTCTCTCTCTCTCCCTCTTCCTTCTTCTCTCTGAAATCAATAAAGATATATTAAAAAAGAAAGGAGAAAAAAAAAAAAAAAGGAAAAGTAAAATAAAAGATAGCAGTAAGATAGGAAATTTAAACCTAAATATATCATTAATTACTCCAATTAAGACTGTCGGAATGGATTAAAAAAAACAAAAACTAGTCATATGATGCTTACAAAAGACATACCTTAAACATAAGAAGGCTGAAAGTACAAGATAGAAAAGGTATTCCATGTAAGTAACTAACCGGAAACAATAGTGTCTCTATGCTAGTAAAGCATTTCCAGAAATAAGAGGACATTTCATGAAAGAAAAGTCAGTTCAACAGAAAGATAACAATAGTAAGTCCATATGCTCTCAACATGGCCTAAAGTACAGGCTGGGGCAAAAATAGATTTATAGTTGTTCATATAGAAAATAATGCAATAGTTAATAAATGATAATACAAGAATAAACTCTGTGCTTCAAGTACTCACTACTGTAAACCTACCTTTGCCCCACCCTGTATACAAATCAAAATTGACAGAACTAAGAGTAGAAAGAGACAAACCCACATTCAGAGTGGGAAATCTAAACAATACTGTCTCAGTACTGGACAGAAAAAGCAGACCAATTCAGTAGGAACTCAAAAGATTTGAACGACAGGATTAGGAAACATAACTCAGTTGACACACATAGAATACTGTAAACAATGACTGTAAAATTCATATTCTTGCCTGGTCAGTGTGGCTCAGCGATTGAGCATCGCCCTATGATTCAGGAGATCTCTATTTGATTCTAGGTCAGGGCACATGCCTGGGTTGAAGGCTCAATCCCCAATGTGGGGCCTGCAAGAGGCAGCCGATCAATAACTCTCTTATCATTGATGTTTCTATCTCTCTCCCTCTCCCTTTCTCTCTCTGAAACCAATAAAGATATATTAAAAAAAAAAAAGTATCTATTGCTAATCTCTGTATTCCTGAATCAGAAAGAACTGTAAACTTAATAGAAAAAAAAGATGTTGAAGTTCTCCTTTTTATTATGTCATCAAAATATCCCACGAAACAACAAATTATATGATACTTTGATGGATATCTACATTTACAATAAACACACCTATTTCTTTCTGTCTTTTTTTAAAATATATCTTTATTGATTTCAGAGAGAGGAAAGGACAGGGAGTGAGAGAGAATCATCAATGATGAGAGAGTCACTGATCGAGCCCGCAACCCGGGCATGTGCCCCTACTGGGAATCGAACCCCAATCGCCTGGATCCTAGGTTGACGCTCAACCGCTGAGCCACGCCCGGCTGGGCTTCTTTCTGTTCTTGACTTTGAGAAAATTATGATCTAAGATAAGCAAAAGGAACATGAACAGTAAGTAGTTCTAAAGAGCATCTGAAACTCCAGATGTTCCAGAGACTTTTTGTTTAGAGAAAGTGACAGTTTCTGTCCTTAGTGACTCCATGAAGAGCCTTTATCATCATTGTAATGCTGCTCCCATCAAGCAGCGGTTTTCAACTGTGGTGCACAGCAGAGACACCTGCTGGGTTTTAGGAACCATGAATGCCTAGTCCGCATCCCAGAAGAATCCAAATGGAGTATCTTGAGAGTGTGGGACTAGTGTGTAGCTAATAATAATGTTCTGAGTAACTGCTGAGAGCAATAGAAGTGTTACTTACAGATGTAGTGCTTGCCCCGGGACCGTCATACAATGCATTAAGCACATACCTGTGCTTGCACATCCCCCTTTTCAGCCAGGAACTGGTAATACTGAATCAAATCTTCCTCTAGCATCCCACTGTTCATCCCTGGGTTTTCCACCTCGTCTGGCAGCCGTATTCTCTGTACTACGGAGCCTCCTGTCAGCGAGATGTCACTAGCAACTGAAACAGAGGGACAAGGGAATGATGTGGACGAAAGTGAGGACTATCCCACAGAGAAGTACAGTTCCAGCTGCCAGGTGTTGACAGACACCATGGTACAGGAAACTGTTCCTACAGCCGTCTACAGAATACAAAACAGTAATCTAGAGTAAATTTAGCTTTTTCCACAAAATATTTAAGTAGAGCCCATAGCAAAATTTAAAGAAAGGTATGTACTTCTTAGTCAAGTAGTGTAAAGATGATTCCACTTGAAAGAGCCATTTATTTCAAGTAGTACAATAAAAGTAGATGCACTTAAAATTAATTGGTTTTTTTTTGGTTTTGTTTTTTGTTTTGCAAGGTGAAAGGCAAAAAGATAGATACCATGATTGGCGACGAGACGGTAATGAGTCAGTGCGGATTCACAACTCTGCAGGACTCCAATGCCGGCCCAGTAGCGGTAACCCTGTAACACAGCCTCAGTAAGAAGACGGCAGTTTCACATGCTTCAGTGCATCCTGGCTGGAACAAACACAGCTAACCATCCTCACAACGCAATTCTGCTGTCCTCCCCTCCAAGGACACTATAGGACACTATCACCTCATTTGTCCTGAGTTTTAGGTCATGAGGCAATTTATTTAGCCACTTCAACAATCAGACTACAGCTAAGAACTAGGAAATAAAAAATAAACTTCCCAGAGTAATCAAAATAGATGCAATGAACTTTATGTGTGCAGTGTACGCATTTACCTATAGAAGAAATTACAGACTTTATTCTTAGTTTAGACACAATTTTAACAAAAAAGGGTTAATCTTCCAAACTAGCAAAGAAGCAACAAATCAGCAAAACAGTGAGGTCAAGGGACTACTAGAAGGAGCCCAGCAATAAGTGACCTCAGAATAAGGGGAAAGATGGCTAATTATAAAGAGCAAGGAACAGAAAGTAGAGCTCTCTAAAGTCATTTAGCACAGACTCAAAATAACTTTACAAACTTTAACAATCCTTAGGGAATTACTATATAACAGCATGTATGATATTTAATGTTCTTATTCCGTAGCCACTGCTGAAGACTGGTAAGTAACTAGAACAAACTCTTATATTTCACTTATTTAAACTCCCTCAGCGATTGAGCCTTGTAAACAGGACCAAGTCCATGTAAACAGGATAAAGTCCATACTGCTTGGCATGATGCACAGCTGCTTATGTGATTCCTGTCTACCTACCCTGCTCACAAACTACCTGGCATTCTACTCTCCAGCCACTTAGGTGCTTGTGTTTTCTTGCAAACACCACGTCCTTCCTGTTGCTGTCCCTCTGCATACTATATTGCTCATGCTGGCCTGGACACCCTCTCCTTCTTCACTGACTCACTCACCACAATTTATCCCATAAGAACCAGTTTCTTTCCTCAGAAGAACCTCCTTAAATCCCTCTCCTTCCAATGCCAGTGCGGGTTAGACGACTTTCTAGGCGATTCCCTGACATTCTCATGCTATACTACAATGGGCTCCTTACTTATGCCTTCCTGTCTCAAGTTTGTTGCGAGCCAGAACTATATCTTATTCCTCTTTGGAATCCCAACAACATGTACTCAATAAATATTTTTGGAATATACAGGTAAAACTAGTTAGGATCCACCCAGCTGGCCAGAGAAATAGATTTTCCTTCTTTTTAAGTCTCATGTCTCATCAATGACCAAGCCTATAGACCCATTTCCAGATTTTGGACTGGTTTTCCTGCTTTCCGTCTTATTTCTGCTCAATCTACCCTTTATATTCCTGTAAGAATGAACTGACATATTCATTTGAAACATAGTAATGTGGGCTAGAGGTCATGTGACTTAGCCACAGTCAGTTTAAAGTACAAGGCACATTAAACACCCCAGCAGTAAAAATTTCAGTGGAAAGATTCTCCATGTTACCACTAAGCCACTTAAGTGATCAATTTATCAGATGACACATAAAAGATACTCTGTAATGAACTTTATAGGACCACTAGTTCTTTATAGTAAGTCCTCCATCAATTTCAATGTAAAATCTATAACAACCAATCTAAAAAAATGACTCTGTTAAACAGTTCCAACTTACAAAAAATAATTTAAAAAAAGAGTGGTTTATCAGATATTTATTTCAAGGGCAATCAGCCAAACTAGTCATTTTCACGAAAAATTGTGAACTCTTACCAATTTTCATCCACAGATAGATTCAATTATTGTATTTATTAATAAGAAGAATGTTCAATTGAGTATTTGGTCATAGTGAATATAGGTTAACCTCAATCATGAAAGAAAAGAAAAACCATGGCCATTTGTTAACCAAAACTTCTTCTGCTACTCAATATTACTATCCTTCCATTTAAGTCTTACTTACCAAAATCATGTGGGCTATTAAGTTGCCTCCAAGAGCTCCAAAAGTATAATATACAAGGGCCTGTGAATGAACAAAAGATGCTTAACTGAACATAGGAACATATATTTACTCAATTCAAAATGTCATGTATAATGAAATTTTAATAATATTACCTTTGCCTGACTTGAATTAACACCAAGTCCGGAGGCATAGAGAAAGCCAAGGGCCTGAAATAAAATGATAAAAGAATTCTTCTTTGATGAAGGTTTATCCAAGACAGGCATAGTTTTATGAATTATGAGAAGAGAAAAGGATCTTTAAATGCTAAACAATTTGAGCTGTTCCAAGTATGTACAGCTTGGATTAAAGAGCCTCAGAAATGCATTCAAGGTTTTACAAATTACACAATAACAATGAAATATAACTAAATAAGTCATACTGTTTAGCTTAAAGATTAAAGATAGTTTAATAAATTATTAACTAGGAAGACAAGGCTGAACACAAGCATGGCTTTTACTTGATCTTGATGAACAGCTGTTATGAGAACAGAACAATTCCTATATCATTACATCAATGCAAAGGGGCACACACAATGAAAATGGGTAAGAGATTGCCAAGAGGCACTATCCCAGGAACACAAATAGGCAGCCAGGGGTTAAGTTGAAGCAGTAAGGAAGAAAGGTCACTTTACAATGCTAGAGCACATAATTTTCTAAAAAAAGTCAACCAACCAAACAATGCACTGGTCAAGTCCTACTCTGCTCTCTGAGGGTCTTCCTCAGTGACATCAAACTATTAGCAAAAGTTATAAAGGCAGGGACTAGTCTCATCAAAACACAAGCTCTCCTGCATTTCCTGGCCTCCCTTGTAGTTATGTAGGGTTATGTGCCTGGGATGTGGCCAGAAGGGATGTAAGCCATTTTTAGACCTGGCTTTTAAAAACATCCCAGGAAAGCCTCCAGCCCTCTCTTCATGGCCTAGAAGCCCCATGTTCCAGAGGGTGTAGTGATATGCAGGAAGCAGCCCTTGACCCTCGGTCACCATTTAGAAGAGAGGGATGCAGGCAGGAGAGCTGCATGGAACCCGGCATAAGAAGAAACACCTGTAGGGTTAAGACACTGTGATTCTGGTGCTTTGTTCCATCAGCTAGAATTAATTACTGCAGAGAGAGTGTTTTGCAATATATAAAGCACTGTGGCATTGTAAGGGTCTATTATTAGAGGGAAAAGATGCCTTAAAAGTATTAAACTATTCTCCAGACCAGAATGTGTCTGAAGATAAAGAATATATATGTGAATATTATATAAACTGATTTATACAAAGAAGAGAAAAATGCTTTGAAAACAAAAGGAGCATTTAAGACATAACCTGTTTATAAACTAAAACCAAGACTACCTAAGAGTTGCGGTCTGTTTAGGTGTTCAGTCCTACAGAAAACAATGGTCACAATTCCTGTTAATGTTGAAATAGCCTGAAAACAGGCTTCTTCTAGCTGTGACGAGAAATTTTATCTTTAAGCTAATCCAAGACCTTCAATAAACCTGAATTACTGAAGGCATTTTGCATAAATAAGGTGGCCTCCTAAATCCAGGTGTCAACCTTACCATTGCTAATGGGGAATCAAACAGACATTATCAAATGGTGTGACGTAATACGGAAGAGGAACATCCCCATAATGCAGTCTAACCAGAAATATTTTACTTGAGTTACAGCCTTTAGCTGTGACATCCAGTTTATAGGAAATATAGATGACGAAAAACAAACTAAAGGACACCATGAAGAAGTAAATAGATAAACTGAGGTAGGACACTCTACAGAAAAACTGGCCCTTTATAACACAGAAAAAAAGAGAAAGGAAGTGGTTATGCTAGAAATAACAACCAAATATAAAGGAAAGTCCTGGACTGGATACTGGTTTGGACAAAACAGGTATAAAGGAAATGTTTTGTTCAACAGTGTCTGAATATGGTATGAGTATATGATGTAAAAAATTACTAGGATGAAAAGGTGAAGGTTGATGATTGAAAAGGGCACATAATGGAACAGTAGGGCACGTAAGGGCACGTAATTTAATTTATTAATTAAAATAAACTCCTTATTTTAATAAAGAATTTGTATGTATCTACACACAAAGAGAAAGGTCTGGAAGGGTGTGCATGTACTAACATATTACCAATGCTCATGTCTAGCTGGTACATATGTGATGTTTACTTTCTTAGCATTTTTAGTTTTCTAGTTTTTATAATGGACAGGTACTGCTTCTATAATAGGTATTTTTTTTAAACACCAAATTAGTAAGAGCTGGAGCATCTGAACTTTGGAAAGTAATGCAATGGTGAGTAATTTCAGGTAAAAGCCAATTACCTTCATGTTTCATTCTCTACAGATCTAATTTGGAAAACTACAAACATAATTGTGGCAAGATGCAACAGCAAAACGTGTTAAGTGACCATAAATGTTCTCAGACAAAGGAAAAAGATTGTCTAAGAAGATTGGTAAAATCATCTGCCACAAAATTAATATTTAAAGGTATTTTACCTGCCATTCTTATTTGTCAAAAGAAGTCAGGGCATAAAGAGTAAACTGCAGTTAAATAAACAAGTGCTGTGTCTGAAGAGATTCTCCAATGAAAGTACACTTACAGTCTGTCCCTTGGGAGAGCCTTCCTCAGTCAACTTCTCAAACATCTGTTTAGCTGCCTGGATGTTCTGTGTCAGGTAATCACCAAACAAAAGAGCATATGACACTCTCTCCAGGGCCTTGGTATGGTTCATGCTTGCTGCCTTTTGAAGATACCGATATGCTCTTTAAATGTAAACAATTAAAAAACACATTAGCAATACTTTGGAACCTTCATTAAATTTTTTAAAGATCTACTGAAATGCAACATAAATGATTTCCTTATTCTATAGTCATATTAGTTGTGTATATAGACAACATTCTGGCTACTTTGTTTTTACATAAAGTACCAGTACTGTCATCCTAATATCCTACAATAATCTAATTACACTAATAGTAATTCTCAAAACTATTAAAAACATTAACTACATGTGCAATGAAAGAAGTGTAATAATATGGTGTCCAGTAAATAATCCAATGATAACCATTGCAATTTTCTTTTTAAATATTTGCACAGACTGTAACAGAAGTCGGCTGAAATTGAAGGGACATAAAATATTAGGAGATAGTCACTTGTTTTACGTTCTTTCAAAGTGTAAATTCCTAAATTCTAGTCTTTGTCTCCAAGAAAATTACAAAGCAAATACAAAAAACTAAACACCTGGCAATTCCTTAGTTTTATTTTATGTCATTTTAAATTCTGAATAGCGTATATATTCTTGGTTCTTAGGAACTACAACGTTAGTCAATTATCTCCATTTTGCTCACTGTTCATTGTTGTGATCAGTATTTACCACCTTTTTCTCCCAACAAGCTAAAATCTGGTCAAAGCAATGCCACTGAGGTCCATATATGGTATTCAATTTTTTGTACTGCAACTTAAGAAATCCTGTTTTGGCAAAACGCTTTTTAAAAAGTACATAGTTTTTTCTCTCTGTGACAGCCTATCTGAGGGGAGGCATGGACTCCGCAGTGCTACCTACTCTCTTTTTTGGCTTTTCTTATTGCTTCCATTGAGGATTTTCATCCCAGTCTGGTACATCATTTCTGCTTCCTGCATTTGCCGTCTTTTAGTAGCCTCTTCTTCAGCTAAAAACAAAATGTCAGATGCACTTAAATGGATTTTAATTCTATACCAATTATTTATCACACACCAACATGTATTCTGCCTTTTGGGTAGTCATACAAACACAATTACTGATCTTTCACTCTTTACAAAGCTGACTCCAAAGACACATGATTTAAGTGTGGCCTTTTACCTGACAAAAGATAAGACTTAAAAAACACACAACTCATTTAAACCACTTTCAGAGGAAGCAATATCAACCTGCTATTGGGGGTACTTTTTTGCTAGCAATTCTAAAACTTTTAATGTAATTTAACCAAAATTTCAGTAGTAGCTTATGATTATATGCCAAGGTCAGCTAAAATGAGGACAGAAGGATACTGATAAATAGAAAAATACCATTTTAGTCAAAGGACACTTTAGCCTCACCTGAAATGCTATATATCTTTGTAAGGAGAAAGTATTTAATGAATTACATAATAAAAAATTTGCAAAAAATTGACTTTTATTAAATATATTTCTTGACTAATGTTCTCTATTTTTTTCTATGCATTGATACAATACTGAAAATCACAGTGTTGTTACAGATTTCTCAAAAATTACTTTGCTACTGTAATATAGTACTGTACCAGAAATCTAGAACTCATTAAAAGACATCTGAATATTTCATTAGGATCAATATTTCTAGAAACAGAAGTGAGTTCTTGTATATTAAAAAATCTGATTGTATTACACCAAGTACCTAATCATACTGGCCTACCTCCAAGGATGGGCTATATCTGATGTTATCTTCTAGGAATGCCTAATTATCTATCAGAGCCATTATTTTGAAAGTGTTATTTGGAACCAAGGGAGATATGCTCAAGACTTTCTGTTGTTTTTTAATAGTTATAAAGCTGTTCCTGAAAAAATACCTTTAGAGGTCAGCCCTTTCATACTGACATTAATATGCTGGAAAGTTAAATATACATAATTTGTCAAATGTTACCCAAGCACAGCACATCTTACTCAAAGTGTTTTTTAAAGATTTTTTAAAAACTGATTTTAGAGCCCGGCTGGGTGTGGCTCAGCGGTTGAGCATCAGCCTAGGATCCAGGAGATTACAGTTTGATTCCTGGTCAGGGAACATGCCTGTGTTGTGGGCTCGGTCTCCAAGGGGGGCGTGTAGGAGGCAGCCGATCAATGATTAATCATTGATGTTTCTATCTCTCTCTCCCTCTCCCTTCCGCTCTCTGAAATCAATAAAGATATATTTTTTTAAAAAAAATTGATTTGAGAGAGAGAGAGGAAGGGAAAGAGAGAAACATTGATGTGAGTATGGAACATCAATGGGCTGCCTCCTGCGTGCTCCCTACTGGGGAATCAAGCATGCAACCCTCGAAAGTGCCCTATTACTTTAACAGGAAACCTCTTGGTACACAGGACAGCGCCCAACCAACTGAGCCACACTGGCCAGGCCTCAAAGTGTTTTTTAAAAGGTATTATTTTTCTTCTAACCACTCTTAACCTTCCATAATGCTGTTTCCTTTACTGTTAAAAAATGTTTTACATTTAACAATTTAGCAGCCTGCCTGAGGGTTTGCAGAACAACTTGTGCATGTAACAGAAAACCATCTCTAAATAAGACACAGTGTGATAAGCTGCCCGAGTGACAGGCTGGAAATAAGTACACTACATGCTTCCTGTGCTGAAGTCCATTCTTTAAGGCTGTAACCACATTATCAACGCTGACCATGTCTGTCAAGGGTGGGAAACAGATGGCTAGAGAAGGCCTTAAAGATGCTGTCTGAGGCATCAGCAATGTGGACATGCCTCCTACGGATCAATACTTACTTTCACAAAAGCCCCACTTTTCATCTGCCTTGTAGTCATAGGTTGTAGCACACCACAGCCTGCCATCTTCCCTCCCATCTGAGGTACACTCGTCATATTCCTTATCCAGGAAAAGAAAAGGGAAGTGGCAGGGTGCCCCATGTGCTGTGCCTTCAATGGCTGTCAAAGCTGGAAAAATAAAAAGAAATCTAAACATGAACAGCATCTGTGGTATTCTTGTTTAACACTGTCAATTTTAACTACTAGAATTTAAAGACAAAGATACATGATTTGGAATGGGGAACATAAAAAGCCCAGCACCAAGTCCATTCGGGGATGACCTGAAGGTGAGTCAACTTAGCCGACTACCCAGCTCTGTATCTAGCTTAGGATTTCTGACGGCCTTGAGATACAACAACTTTAGAAGGCCGTCTACCGTACAACTTCTGCCTAACTAGTGGGCAAAAGGTAAGGCAAATGCGAATGAATCAATTCCACTGCTCGGCACAACTCTCCTCTTTTCGATTTGACTGCCGTAAGTCAATTTCTTCAATAATATAAAGTTATACGGGAAAATGATCCCCCAGGCAAAGTTAATCACTCATGTACTCCTCTGTGATCCTAAGGCATTTTATCAGAGCACTTACCATACATACTGAGGTTCTTTCTTTACCATACACAGCTCCCACTAGACTTTGGGCTTGTTAAGGTTGGAGACCATGTCTCCAATTTGTTCCCTAAGTTCTGAGTATCTCCTAGATGCTGGGAATGAGGTGGAGCAGAGGTCTCTGCTCTACAGAACTTACTGTCTACCAAGGAAAAGAGACATTAAACAAAAGTGTGACCCATGTGATGGAAAGGAAAGCCTCCTGTCAGGAACTGAAGTTTACACTGAACCTCACGGATGTATAGAAGCACGAAGTGGTTGAAAGGCTGCAGGGTGGGGCAGGGAGAAGTATTATAGGCAGAGGGAACACGTGTGTTAAGAATCAAAAGAAAATAAGCATGGTACATTAGACAAAATAAATAGAGTTCATTGTTAGGATGGTTTACCTATGGCCTGTTTTACTCAATAAGCTTTATTTAACATTTTCGTCCAAGCATGTTTTTTCTCCATAGTTTGGGGCCACTGACACAAGCAAGCCCATCTGCAAGCAAAGACAGGACCTGACCATTCTGCTTGACCAAGGCTACACCCGCAAAACATCCTGTTATCCTCCAAGACATCCTGTTACTCTGACAATTCTTCACGGCTGGCGCCTGCAACACTGGCCCTGCACTGTACCCCATCTTAAGCCCCTATACAAGAAAGCCTGACTCCACTTGCGGGGCTGACACCGTATTGTTGGTCTCAGCCCACTGTGAGAGAGTGCTTCAATAAAACCTTCGAAAACCTCTCAGTGCTTCTCGGCCTGGTTCCTCTCGGCACTGACCTAATATTCAGGAGGCCGGAACATGCAGCATGAGTGCCACAGCGGAAGAGAGGAGAGGCTAAAGAAGCATGAAGAAGCCTGATTAGGGAGGTCCTGGCAAATCTTATTAAAGAGTTTGGACTTTACCTGAGAACAATGGAACTCACTTAACAGTTTTAAGTAGAAGTGACACGCTCATACTTGCATTTTATTAAGACAGCGGACAATGTAAAGGAGGCAAGCAAAGCTGGATGCAAGGTGACTGTCTAAAGCTGTGACAGTAATCTAATGAGAGGTAATGAAGCATAAAGGGGATCGGGGAATGAAAGAAGGGGAAACACTAGTGATCCTGAGGAAGTAGAAACGGTACTATTTACTGACCGACCAGATGTGCAGATGAGAGGAGAGAGGCGGCAAGGAAGGCTCCCAGGTACTAGGTTTCAGGAAGCGAGTAGAAGGTCATCCTCACTAAGATAGAAGCACCACCCTAACTGATCGAAGTGACTCACTGTACCTAAACAGTTTGGAAAAATAACGTGGTTTATGCTCAACATCTGTTTTCCTTCTCAAGTCTGTAATTTTGGTACATGTTAGACAGAGAGTGATTACGAGATTAGCCACCATTAAAAACTTAAAGTGCTGGGTCTCTAATGAGCTTCCCTGGAAGGTAGCATTTCACGTGTTGTCACATGTGCTAAGGGATTTAAGTGCGTCCTGCGTGGCTCCCCTTGGAAACTTGCACCTGGATTCCTTTGAACCTTGCCCCATGCTGATTTTGCTTTGTATTCTTTCACTATAATAAATCACAGCTGTGAGTACAACTATATGCTGAGTCCTCCCAGCAAATCACTGAACCTAGGCACAGTTTTGGAGACCCCCAACATTAGCTGGCATCAGACGTGGCGTTTGCTAGAATGAATGACCCTAACTCACTAAAATATGGTGGAATCGTTTAAGAAAGGAAGGACAGGGGCAGGGTAGGATGGATCTCTGGTGCCCGGTGAGTCACCGTGGTTACGGAGTCACCGTGGTATGCAGCAGCAGCTGAGCCGCTGTGTTGTGAGAGGTAAAAGTTACTTGCGGAATTTAAGGACAGATCCAACTCCAGGAGAGCAGGCTCGCTGGATTCCTCAGCTGCTTTGGGCCATGCTGGCTAAAGTGATAGTGCCTTTGGGTATGTCCTCTCCTCCAGATGAAGGAGGAAGGACTCCCAAATTCCCGAAGGTGAATGGGTCAAAATGTTAAAAACAGTGGGCTGGGGGCAGTGGTGAGGGGAAGGGAGTTAAATCAGGTCCCAGGGCTGGAGGCAAATTGTAGATAAACCAGAAAAAAAGGGAGGAAGGTAACATTCCAGCAGTTTTTTCCCAGCCTAGCTGCTGCTGCAGTAGCCTCCCCCTTCCTCCTCTGCATTCCAGCTGGATCCCTGGCAGCTGTGAAGTTAACAATGCAAATACTAAAGTCACTGCAAGGAGCTGAAGTAAATTTGCAGTGGGGGTGGGGGAAGGAAATGACAGTGGCTCTGTACTTTGTGGCTATCACATCTGAATGTATGGTAAAAATTGATATAAAGTGTTAAATGCTTGTAATTCCATATATGCCAGGGGAATCATCCTGATATCAGGGAAGCTGCACTAAAAGAAATGTATCAGGGGGACACATCTCCCATGCTTTTTGCCACTGGTGGGCACGGTGGAAGTTAAAGTCTTTGTGTACTGGAAACAGATCAAGTTTCTGTAACTGATGGGTTTTGCTATTGAGGAGGAGCAGAGTTTGCCAGCCAAAAATATGCCTTTTTGAGATATCATTTATTTTAAGCTGGTTATTTTTTAAAAACAAAAGGCTCAAGAAGAGCCTTTTACCTGCCCCTCCCCCCTCACCTGCCTAAAGGAATTCAGATTTTAAAAACACCTGCTCCAGGAAGGGAGATTACCTTAGGGTAGTATGAATTAAGTGTGGCAGACTGAAAAACCAGACTCCTGGTGTCCACTGTTTCTGGGTGGCCCTGCAAGAATTTGTTCACCAAATATTTTTTCCTCCCCACCTACCTGTGAATTGCCTATCTTCCCTTTGAAGCCCAAACCACTATCCCAGGCTCCCTTCTCCTTAGCTCAAAATGGCATTAAGTCTCAACTGCCCATTTGTCCATCCATCCCACAGTCTTCCAGAACCCCATATGTGCATATGTAATAAACTTGGTTACTTTCACCTGTTAATCTGTCTCATGTCTATTTTATTATTAGACCAGCCAGAAGAACAATGAGGAAAAAGGGGAAATTTCCACTCCCTCACACTATGGATGATAAAGAACTTTTGCTTATTGAAGCCTCTGGCAAGAGGGAGACATAAAGAAAGAGAGGTGATACACAGATGGAGATAGACTTTTGAAGTTCTAAGAAACAGATTTTGGTTTGCTAACAAGTGCCTGTGAAAGCAGAGGTCTGACCCTTAGAGACTGACGTGCATGTCTGTAACTGGTTCCATTTGGACTCAAAGGCAGACAAGAAAAAGGGGTGGAGGAAAGGGTTGGCTGCCACCTGGACTTCCTGGCACTGCAGCATCTTGTCTTTGCTGCTGCCATAGAAATGTCTCTGGCTTTTCAAAAATCTTGAATTTACAAATCCTAATTGCCTGGGCTTGATTCTAAGCTACAAGCTGATACTGTCTGGTACAGGCTCCAGGCTCCGCATGAGCTGTGCTGAAGTGAAAGCAGGCCTGGGCTCGATAAACAGAACTCACACACTGTGACCTCTGCACATGAGGTTACCTCTCTGTGGGCTACACTGTGAGGAAATCATGAATGTTGGGCTAACCTGTCTGAGTCACAGACAAATGCCCACAGGAAAGGCCTTGTTCTTTGCTGGGACCATCTGGAATCACACTGCTGGCTAGCTGCATCTCCTGACAGAGACTCACTGAACCTGTGACTATTGCCCAAAGCTACAAGTTGGGAGAGGATACCTCACAGGGACTGTGACCCTCCACTCACTGCTGACAGATGGAGAAGATTCCTGACCCCCTCTGGAACATGTCTTCCTGCGGCTCAATCCTTGTGCCTGGCTCTCCTGATTAGCTGCTGTTTGCAACAATCGACTGATGTCCTGACTCTGCTTCCCTCACCTTTCTCCTAGCGTACTCACCGCAGTGCAATCTGATTATTCATTGCAGCGCTCCTCAGAAAGGGCTTGACCTTTCCTAGGCTGCTCACTGGCCATGCGGAAGGAGGTTATGTAAACTGATTTTGAAATTTTTTGAAAATTCAGGATTTTGTCCTGATCAGTTCCTCAACATGATGTCTTTCTAGTTACGTTGTACAAAAATGTTTTTCTGTGAAGATGTTTCGCTCCTCTGGCACACAACCCCTCCAGACGAAAGGTCTGGATGAGAGTAGGGGATGATTGAAAAAATATAAAATTATGATTACTGGATGGAAACACTGATTTTGCAACAACCAAGGAAAATAAACCCAAACCCCTGCACCTAGAGAGGCACAAGAGAGGGCGAACAGTTATGATCTTTGTTTTCCAAACTTTTTCCAGGAACTTCGCCCTTTTCCTAAAGGAAAGCTCTCTGCACCTTTCCAAGCTGTTTAGAGTACTCTGAGTTCCAACAGCTGAGCCCATGATCACACCTGACAGGGCTGACTCAGGAGGTGGCTCAGCCCCTGCACTTTCCAAGCCAAAACCTCCAGATGTTGTCCACATTGGTGAGGTGGATGAACTGCTGTCATGGACAACAAAACCGTTTGGAACTGATTGGCAGTCTCTCTGAAACCAAGAACCAAACTAAATTATTTGAACTGGAAACCCTAGGATAAGACACCCATGGTGGGAGGCCACATCCTACTGCTTAACATGTGTCCTGCTTGGGATGTCCCAACGATTGCGAACTCTCAGTTTCCAGTGTTTCCACGCATTCCCTCACTATCATGACACCACCTCAGCCCTTGAAGGCTTTCTGGTCAACTAAAACTTCCTGGCCAGAGTTGTGCTAGGCCTGAACTGATGCTTAGGGCTAGGTAAAAAAAAGTTAACACAGAAACTTAAGGAGGAAGCCACCTTTATGATCAACGGGATTTGTTAACTGGCTAAAAGTCCAAGACCTGTGAAGGGCATAACTGAAATTAATACTGCAGGTTGGCCTTGCTCTACTGTCTTGTCCCAACAATACAAACAATGCAGTTTATGCTGAACATCTGCTTTCCTCCTGGAAGTCTGGCAACTGGTAGACATGGAGTGCCTATGTGACCAGCCCCCAATAACAACTCCAGGTACTTGGTCTCTAACAAGCTTTCCCACTAGACAACATTTCACACGTGTTGTCACTTGTTGCTGGGGAAATTAAGCACGTACTGTGTGACTCCCCTGGGGGAAGCTTGCATCTGGTTTCCCCAGACTTCACTCCATGTACCCTTTCCCTTTGCTGATTTCACTTGTATTCTTTTGCTGCAATAAATCACAGCTATAAATATGACTATATGCTGAGTCTCTCTAGAGAATCACTGAGCCTGGTGGTGCAGTCTTGGGGATTCCCCCACACAACTGGAATAAGCATAAAACGTTGAAGACACAGCAAGAAGGCAAGTGTGGCTGGAGTCATGTGAGTAAAGAGGGGTGGTAGAAGATGAAGTCGGAGAGGCAGGTGGGGCTTGATCATGGAAGGCCTCATTAGTACAGGTAAGGAGTTGGATTTTATTCTGCATATGGTAGGAAGCCACTAGAGGCTTCTGAACAGGAAGAAAGATCAGACAATGGGGCATGGGGATAGGGAGGTTGAAAGCAGGGACACCAGAGAGGAAGCCGACTTCTTTAGAAGCAATATAGCAGTGACACGGTTGGGAGGCTGACAAAGGAAGCAAGTCTAGAAGCAAATGTCACATAACCCAGTTCTAATGTAGCTGGAACTGCGCTCACAAAAAGCCATGCATATGCAATTTATGTTACATGAGCCTTTTCATGCACTAATAATAAATTAAAAACAAGTCCAAATAAAAAGGAAACAATAAAGCAGTTATTTAAAAACTAAGACAAATCAAACAAGTGAATCTAAATTTGTATAAAGTTATTGGTATAACCACACAAAATTATTCAAGTGACTTAAAAATACCATATTACTAATATCTAGTAAAATATATACTAAAAACAAAAAGAACCACAAAGAAATCTTAAACTACATTCAGAGATCCTATTGTTATTGGTAAGGTGGCCACTGTTATAAACTGTATATACATAATTATGGATACATATATATCAGGATAAAGCAATATAACATTAATGTCATTAGGTACCAAGATTTTCAGCATCAGGGAAAGGAGACACAAGGAAAGGAAGAAACAAAAACCCTGATGGGTAGAAACGGCTAGCAGCAGACCTGCAATCCATTCTCTCATTTTACTGCCCAGGAAACAGAGACACAGAGAGGTGGCATAATCATATCATCTTAGAAACTTGATAACAAGAGACCTCTGGCAAACATGCTAGAGGTATTTACTACCAGGAGAGTCCTTACTTATGGAATGCTTTAGGCAGGATGGTCTTGGTCTGTCTAGACTGCTCACTGTACATGAACCTGAGATATATGTATTTATGAGGCATGAATACTTAGAAAATTTCACACAAGCCATGCAGTTATTACAGAATAAACTGGAGATGTTTCATAACTGAAATAGCTCCCTTTGGCAGAAGTCACACTCCATACACATCACTTAGGAGGCTCACTTGTTGAAATCTGGGCCAGAGTGCACCTTAATTGAGGCAAGACAGGACCTGGGAGTAGTTCTGGCAGTTACGGACTTCTGGACATTTGCCTGTGTGTTTTGATCACTGTATCTTTGAAAATATTAGTAAAGTTTGATAGTGCTATGATGACTCCTGTGAGTCCAATTTGTCAACAGAATGAAGCATAAGAATAGAAAACCCATGGATTTGTAATGATGCTTGAAAGCAAAACAAACACACAAAAACACACTCACTGGTCTCCTTTGGATGTTGCTAGGATACCAAATTATTATTTGAAAATACTTCAAGGAAAAGAATCAAGCATTTACCCTGCTTTCCCTGTATGGACTGTTTCAGAGGAACCAAATAGTTGATGAGGGAAAGTTCTTTATAAAACAATCCTGGGTAACAAACGGAGAAATGATAAATTAGAAAATCATCACTTTGCAACTCCTAATGAAGTAATGGATCTAGACAACAAAACAGTTGCCAAAACCTCTAGGTGAAAACTCAGTGAGGAACTTCTGAATGGCTGGATCAGGTTGACACCACCCAACCTCACTGATCAATCTCCAGAAGTGGGGCAATCAGACCCTATATGCCTCCCAATGTAAGGCGATAGTAAATACAAACCACTGTCTATGAAATAGTCTCAATAAAAAAATAGAACTGGCCCAGCTGGCGTGGCTCAGTGGTTGAGCGCTGACCCATGAACCAGGAGGTCATGATTCGATTCCCAGTCAAGGCACATGCCTGGGTTTCGGGCTTGATCCCCAGTAGGGGGCATGCAGGAGGCAGCCGACCAATAATCTCTCTCATTATTGATGCTTCTCTCTCTCCCTCTCCCCTCCTCTCTCTGAAATCAATAAAAACATATTTTAAAAGTTAAAAAAAAAACCAACTAAATCTACCCAGGCTTCTAGAGCTAATTTCTAGTTTACAGACTAGACAGTAGAGTGGAACAAGTTAAATGATATTACATGGATATGACCAGCTAGATCCAGAATGTGAGAAACTGATAGCACGAAAGTCATTGTTTCTTTAACAAATAAAATGACACTTAAAAACAAGGGAGGGAGAATTGTCACAGATTAAGAGAAACCTAAGATCTAAGCATGGATACTGATTCAAACAAACCAATTCTAAAATGACATTTGAAACGACTGGGAAAACTGAACAGAATCTGGGTATTGGGAGATAAAGAAACAATAGCTAATTATGTGGGTGTTAAAATACTACTGCAGTTTTGCTGGAAAAACTTATTTTTAGATATACACACTTAGGCAAAATAATACGTGGAATTTGTTTTAAAATACTCTAGGAAAGAAAAAAAGAGTAAATGTGTGGGGTGGTAAAGCTGAAAGGAGAACAAGAGTGCTGAAGCTGGGTGATGGTGGGGACAATGGGGGTAATTACACCCTTACTTTTAAGCATGTTTGGAAATCTCCCTGATAAAAAATAAAAAAGGAATAGCTTCTGGGACAACTTCAAGTGTACCAACATTCACATCATGGAGATGCCAGAAGAAGAGAGCGAGCAAGAAGCTGAAAAGCTATGTAAAAACATGACAGAAAACTCCCCTAACCTGGTGCAGGAAATAGACATACAAGTCCAAAAAGCAGAGAATCCCAAACAAGATGAATCCAAAGAGGTCCACACCAAGACATATCATAATTAAAATGATAAAAGTTAAAGACAAAGAGAAAATCTTAAAAGCAGCAAGAGAAAAGCAGTTACCTCCATGGAAGCTCCTATAAGACTGTGAGCCAATTTCTCAACAGAAACTTTGTAGGCCAGAAGGGATTGGCAAGAAATATTCAAAGTGATGAAAAGCAAGGACCTACAATCAAGATTACTCTACCCAGCGAAGCTATCTAGACTCGAAGGACATATAAAGAGCTTCCCAGATAAGAAAAAGCTAGGGGAGTTCACCACCACCAAACTGGTATTACACGAAATGTTAAAGGGTCGTCTTTAGGAGGAAGAAGAAGAAAAATAAAGATAAAAATATAAACATTAAATGGCAATAAATATGTATCTATCAACAATTGAATCTAAAAAACCAAAACAAACAAACTGAACAGAAACAGACTCATAGATACAAAGAACATTTTGACGGTTGCCAGATGGGAGGGGGGTTGGAAGGATTGGTGAAAAAGCTGAGGGGATTAAGAAGAACAAATTGGTAGTTACAGAATAGTCAAGGGGATGTAAAGTATAACATAGGGAATATAGTCAATAATATTCTAATAACTATGTATGGTGTCAAATGAGTACGAGATTTATCAGGATGATCACTTAGTACAGCAAAAACTTTTTTCATCTCATGGCACACATAAACTAATTACTAAAATTCTGCAGCCCACCAAAAAATATAGTTTTTGCCAATCTGACCAAAAAAATAGGTATAATTTTGATTCACTCACACTGAATGGCTATTGTTGTGTTGGCTGTTGTCATTTTTTTATTTGACAATCTAAGGGAAAAGAGGTCAGTGCCCCTGACTAAATAGGTGTTGCATGTTTTAAAAATTCTTGTGGCACACTGGTTGAAAATGGCCACTGAGTTGTATACCTAAAACTAATATAATATTGTATGTCAACTGTAATTGAAAAATAAAAAGGAATGAATTAAACTATAACACCTGGCCCAAATTTAAAAATGATAATACACATTTGGCAGAGGTACAGGAATAAAAGGTAGTTTCAAAGGAAGTAAAAGGACTTGCTTTTCTGAAGAACAATTTAGTAATATGTATCAAATGTCTTTTAAAAATTTACATTTAGTCCAGCAAATTCATTTTTAAAAACCAATTCTCAGGAAATTTTCATAGATGTGGACAAAGATACAACTAAAATGATCTCCCAGCAATAATAATAATAATAATAATAATAATAATAATAATAAGTAATCTATTTCAAAGTTATACATGTAAAAAATTTTCAAGACTTAACCATCAAATTGTAAAAGAATACTAAATTACATGGGAAAATGGTTAAGATAAACTGTTAAGTGCAAAATGCAAGCAATAAAATAGTATAAACATTCTGACCCAATTTAGTCTTAAAACCATACATCTAGAAAAAAGCCCGAGAGAGTAATTACCCAGGATGTTAACAGCTATGATTCCCTGTTGATGGGATTAAAGTACTTTTAATTTTTTTAAATTGGTTTTTGTATTCATGAGTATGGAATATTTGTAATAAACAATTTTATTTTTAAAAGGTAAAATCTCGATCAAGTCCTGAAAGTGGCTAACAATGGAATAATAAGTGGGTATAGCAGTGATCTTTGAACTAAATGACAGAAGGGTGGTGGGACAGGGCAGAATGGACACATTAATAATTTATTTTTTAAAGGATGGGTATTTAACACACTCTATTGTGAGAAATAATGTTTTAAATTTAAAAATAGAGGGTGTCAAGGTGAAAGTCAAAAGAGGATTAAAGTTTACATAAGTTTCAATTGGAAGGATAAACACCTAACTCAAATTACCTAGGATGATCAAAAAGGTTACTGCAGTAAAAATCCTAATGCAATTCAGAAAATAACCAAAGTAGCATGGTAGACAATCCTTACTGAGCTTCTATCATGCATACTTCTCTGATGGATTATTACATACTGGGGTCCAAAAAGAAATGTTAGAATATTAACATAATACAAATGCAATTTTGACTATTAAATTTGGCTTATGTAAATGGGTGAAATTTAAGCGAATAACTTTGATATACTAAAATCTAGAAAATCTGTAAAACTACATTCTATACATTACATGTAGTTAATAATCAGTAAAACCAGACTTGTGCATCTTTTTACACTAGCTTTAAAATTTCAGTTGTCTCCTTTCTTAAATCAGGCAAAAGCAAAGAAAATGTCCAGACTACCTGGTTTCTGTACTTTCGTTGGCTCTTCATAATCCTTGTTTTCTGGATTTAAAGATTCTAGAAAACTGATTTCTTCTGTGCCACTTTCCCCTTCTTGGCTCCTGGGGCTGTCTTCCTCCTCCTGAACAGGTGATTCCAATTCTGCTTCTTCTGAATCAAGAAATATCTGACCAGCGACTACTCTGCCTGCTGTACTGTGGTCCTTTACCGACTCATCTGATGGCAGAGAAGTCTGAGAACAGAAAGTATTTCAGTTACTAAGAGTACCAAAACTTGCTTTACTCTAATTGACCATTACTTTTACAATCGAGATCTCTCTCAGCTCCCTGAGTGTGCCACACTTGCTCATCTCTACAGGCTTTCGTACATGTTCGTCACACTGTCTTCATCACCTGCCTAACCCTGACTCTTTCTTCAAATTTCACCTTAGATGTTACTTCCCCCAGGAAGCCTTTCTTTTTTTTCTTTTTTTAAAAAAAAGTTTTTATTGATTTTTTTCTTTTTTTAGAGAGGGAGGGAGAGGGTAAGAGATATAGAAACATTGATTGGCTGCCTCCTGCATGCCCCCTACTGGGATCAAACCTGAAACCAGGCATGTGCCCTGACTAGTGACTTCTTGGTACATGGGTCAACACTCAACCACTGAGACACACTGGCCGGGCAGAAAGTTTTATCCACTCAATCAACCAGCCTCACATTAGAGATGAGTTAATTAAATGTTTGACCAAATATAGCAGGCTAATTTTTAAGTTGATAGTTTTGTATGGCCTGCAAATGTTATAAATATCCAAATGGCCCTTTACAGAAAAAAGCCTCCCTACCCTTGCTTTAGGCTCTTACACACACACACACACACACACACACACACACACACACGCAACATTCAAGGTAAAATTAAACCGAATAACCAACACTCTTAATTGGATATAATTACTATTTTCTCTCCTGTAGGTCAGTGATTTTTTTTCCTACAGAAGAACTAGAACTAATATTGATACCAGCTATCTTTTCTTTTTCTTTTTTTAAATTCCAATTCTGTTGCTCAAAAGATGTATGAGTCAGAGTAAATTTTAGTACACACCTTGGAATCTAAGGATTCATCCTGGCTGCCTTCTTCATCTGTAAAAAAATTTTAAGACAATTTAGTCATCTTTCTTGTTGGGAAATCGCAGGTATTATTTTTAAAAAGCATTTGATAAGTACAACAAGTAATAATCAGACACTGGATAACTAAATCTAGAATTATCTAAAACTGTCTGTAGTCAGCAACTGTTCAGAAAAGATGAAGCTAAAGGAGAAAAGGGGGTTGGGCTGGTAGTGTTTCCTCTTATTCCAGGAAAGACAGTAGCTTCATCTGTTAACAGACAGGAAGGCCAGCTTCCACACCACAACCAGATACCTCGGATACCATCCAATTCTTCTGCACATATTTAGCCTACTACTGAGAATGAGTTACAAAATTTATAAAAATAAATTTCTGATTTTGTGGTTCAGGATTCTACCTATTTTTCCCTCTGCTCAAAATGTGGAGTTACACTAGCTTATGTTAGTGCTGATTAGCACTTTATAATTCACTAAGACTACTAAAGATGGACACTAGGAATTATTATTATTATTGGACAGCAGAGTTGCTAGAACTGAGATATTTAAGATGTGTTCTATTGTACCGAAGAGATAACCAGATACAGGTAAAAAGTAGCATCATACTATCATGTATTCATTCACAGAAGATATAGTTATTAAGAAATCAATAGCTATATTAAATAGATGATGAAGCCAGCCACTAATTACACCTTTCTTCCAAATTCACACCTGCTGCTTTTCTTTGTCCGATTACATTAATTTTATCTCTATTATTCTTTCTGTGTTTTCCTCCTATTACTTCTATTCTGGCTGCTTGTTATCCTTTTTACTTTTCTTATATAAGCACATTTGATAATCCAATGTCCATATGCATATGTTTAGTCTTTGTGTTTCTGGCCAGTTAACAAATACTCAGATGATCTCTAAGTTTCCTTCTTACTCTTAAAATTACCTAATTTTAGCTAGGAGTGAGCTTCAGTTTTGCTGTTCTATAAGTTATATGAGAAATTAACCAGTAGACAAAATGTTATAAGACCATGTGATTTTTACTAGAAAATTTGGGGTTATGGTAGCCATTTATCTTTACTTCTCATACGGTCAGATCCTGGATATTATTTAACTTGTAACTCCCTACAGTATAACAAAAACATGTTTTGGATTTGTATTATCACTGCACTAAGCTAACTTTCAAGAAGTATAACCAACTCAAAATTATGTACAAAACACACAACTCTATTTCACAGTATTGGTTTCTTTTGAATATTGGAAAAAAAGTCTACTAGTGAGGTTTTACCATATACAAAAGTGCTGTCAATTCAAAGAAACTTATATTATAGCTTCTTTCATATTCACTGCTTTTAGATTATCTTCCAAATATGTTTTAGTTCTGGTGGGTGAGGAGGAGGAGGGTATAGCATGTATTAATCCATAGTGCCCATATATTTAGGCAGTGATATCAATTAATTAATAATCCTCTTCATGGTAACTGCTTCACAAGTATCACCCAAAGCCCAAGTTCTGACATATGGTTCAAACTCCATTCTCAACAAATCTTTGGATAAAGGGAAAAAATTAATCTCTATTATATATTGAAGTTATATTTAATGAATCACAAACATTAACTAGTTAATATATCATGAGCCGACATAAATAAGCAGATGTATATGGTATATCCCAAAATAATGAAACTTTATATTATTTGGAACTCTTTAATCACTAAATTTAGTACCCTGCCACAACAGATCACATAGGCAGTTATTTGGTAAATAATGTAGATGCCTATAAATAAATTTTAAGACATGTACATTTGAGACACTACAAGCTGTTAGGTATTAATGTGTTTCTGAACTCCAAGAGACATGGGAACCTGTGACATCAGGCTTATTTCATGTGAATTGCATCATGCTTCTCTCTCTTTCTCCTTTCTCTTCACAAACTAGGAATAGATACTAAGGTTACTGGTAAATAAGAGAATTCTTTCTCATTTACCAAAGTAGGAGAAGCTACCCCAGATGGTAGTCTTAAAGCATAAGCTATTTTCTCTTTCAAATTGATATATCCATTCACACAACACATTTAAAGAAGTTGCTTACAACTTGAAACTTCTGATATGTAGAAATCAGGTAAGGATTAAAGGCACTGAAATTATGCATAAACAAACAGAAAATAGCAATGCCTTTATCAGGACACAGACATCAAGCAACAAGAAAAATGCAAATGGATTTAATGAGGAGTTACGGATTTCTCACTCAACAGTATCACATCCAAAATATTATAGTTTGCATTACTTTAGCAATCGTACACCTTCCTTTGAAAAAGATCAATTTTCATTTTTATTTTATCAGCTAACAAAACTGCAAAGTACCAGGGATATTCTTTCAGGGAAAAGTAATTATGACAAATTCATTTTCCAACTCACCATGTAAATTACACTGATACACCTTCAAACACAGAATCCTTAAGAGTTTGATGCAAAGAGAAATCCTGTCTTCTGCTTTGCCCCTGAATCTGTGCAGACCCTAGGATACTCCAATTCTTAATTACTCCAAATCTGAGGCCTGGAGAGCTGGGTTCAAAACCTGGCTTCATTATATATTAATTTTATGTATGTGGTTCAATATGGCAAACTTACTCAGCCTTCTTTTCCTCAATGTATCAAAAAGGAATAATACCATCTGCCCTGTTGGCTCAATGTTTTTTAAGGAACAAAAGAACAATGAAATTAAACATCCTCCACAATCTGAAATCTACTCTTTGAATATATAATATCAACATAACTATTACTTGAAATACCTACCAGTGGACCTAATTTAAAAGATTTTGTAACAGTGTTTGGCATAAAGAGAGAAAAGTAAACCATAAGAAAACATGTATTTGTAAGTGAGAAAAGTTACAGTATTTTCACTATTATCTTGAGAAAATGAAGGAGAAATATCTTTTTAATCTCCTCCTTTAAATTTATTTATTAACAGAGAAAATAAATCATTTCCAACAAAAGTATCATTTTTATACATGCCTCTAAAACAAGATATTAGAGAAGAGTAACAGTGATATAATCAAAACTCTCTTTGATCATATTATTCCTGCTATAAATGCAACTTGCTCTAGTTAACAATTAACATTCAAACTTTAAATCAACACAAATTATTACCAAAACCCAGGTTTTAAATAGGAGCAAATCTTTAAATCTATACTAAAAATGAGACTGACATTCCATATAAATAAGCAATTTAATGAACAAAAAAGTCAACTGGAAATCCACGTTCTCAATTTATAAACCCTATTTCACGTGTTTTATGATATTTGCACTTCATGCCAGCATAGTACTGCCTTTATCACCTGTCGGTGTGCAAACCTATACTCTTTAGTTCTCTGCCTCTCCCAGAGAAATGTTTTGGCACAAGTTAACTATGATGCAAATCACAGCAGACATTTCTTGAACCTAGTGCTCTGCTTACATCAACACAACCCAAAGGTTTAACACTTCAGTATTAATAGTCTTCTATTATAACATACTGAGAATCCCAACTGTTGATTAAATGACTTCACAGGTCATCTCCATGGACAAGAAGCTCTAAGTATATAATATTTAGTCAAAGGAAGATGCAGAAAAATGTTTGTATGCTTTAATTTTCTTTATATTCTGCAAATTGACATCACAGGGATATACCATGTTCTTTAACTAGTAGCTCTCACAGTTTAGTGCAAAGAATCACTTGTGAAGCTTGTTAAACTACAGACACCCTGACCTGTTCCAGACATAAACCTGCATTTTTAACAAACCTCTAAGAGCAATTCTGATGCAGGTGGTCCATGGTCCATCAAGTACTCCACCTCTACACTCAGCAGTTTCTTTTCATACGTCCTTTGATCAAATAACTGCTAGCAGTGCTTCAAGAGCTATGCCAAGTTTTAAAGATTTGGTCATGAACACAAACTATGACTAAAAGGGGAGGAGGGGGAATCAGACCTCAAAGCATGATGTTGGCTGTAGAGTAACTAGCACATGCTTGTTGCTTTTGAAATGGTATCTCAAACCACATTATGGAGAGAATTTTAGGTTTAGACCTCTTATTTTAGAAGCAGAATGACGTTACGGCATTGACTTATAACTAGGGCAGATAATTTGGGGAGTCAAATAACCATCTGGGAAATTTTCTGTTAAAAAAAGAGAGTTGACATTTATACGCTGCCTTGTTCTAAAAAAATTTAAAGCCACAGAACAGTTGTCTTGTTAACGAAAACTGATTAAAATTCAAAAGCTTTACTGTACTAATTGTTTCTTTACCAACGATTAGAAACACTAAGTGCTCCTTTTCCAACACTCGCAATACAGAAGCTGTCAGCTGTAAGGAGACTAAAGTATTAAAAAAAAAAAAAAAAGTAATTATTTTTAGAACCAGAGTATAAGTCATTTAATCATAAAATCAATTCAAAAGCACAGGAATTTCTATATATACATAATAGTTAAAACTAGGCCCTGGCCGGGTGGCTCAGTTGCTTGGAGCCTCGTCCCATACCCCAAAAGGTTGCAGGTTCGATTCCCAGTCGAATCCCGATCAGAGTGCCTAAGGGGGGCAACCAATGGTTCGCTCCCTCTCTTCTCCCCCCTTCCTTCCTCTCTCTCCAAAATCAATAAAAACATATCTTCACGTGAGGATTAAAAAAAAAAAAAAAAAGTTAAAACTAGTTACTATCCTTTTAAAATCTATAGGACCACGATTTTCTCACAAATCATAAAATTACCGTCAACAAACACGGGGCAACTCAGAAACACTGTGATAGAGGTAAAAACCACTTGCTTAGAAATACTTCTTAAAAAGGGGGAAGGGCATGAACACAATCATATCAAAGGTTTTCCTTATTAATCAGACGAAGAGACTGGGGACCATCTCAGGTGTCAAGCAAACCCCTGTCGCTGTGGACATCCTGGTTTTGATTGACCTGGCTCCGCCTGGTGACAGCCCCAGGTGTGTCAATCGCCTCACTTACAAATCCCAAATCCGGAGTTTCAGACCCGCTGCAGCACAAAACCCACATGAGCGCCGGGGAAGGTCCCGGGGCTCCTGGGTCCCTGGGTCCGAGGCAGCTGTGGAACTCACTCCCAAGGAGTCCATTCCTCCTCCGGGGAAGGAGCCCAGTAAAGTTTGTGAAGTGAGAGAGGTGTGGGCACGGTGACCGCTTCTTCTTTTCCTCCCCTCTCTAGTCCCCTAACCACCCTCTCCGGCTCAGGCCAACCGGAGCCCAAGAAATGACAGCGAGCGACAGGTGGGTGCGAGATGTGACCAGAGAGTGGAGCCTCCGGCTTGAGCCCCCGAGGCCCTGCCCCTGGATGGAGGCCGGGGGGCGGTGGCTCCCGGCCTCCAGTCCGAAGGCGCGGATACTGACCCGAAGACGCCGAGGCCGTGCCCAGCAGCACCGCACAGAGCAGCAGCGTCAGCCCGACCCGGACCCGCATCCTGCGCCCGGGGCCGCTGCCACCCCCGAGAGCTGTCGCTTGCGCCTCTGCCCCTATGGACTCAGCCGCCGCCGCCTAGCCGCTGCTCTTCCTGCTCTGTCCTCCTTCCTCCGCCCCTTCCCAGGCCTCTCTGCCCCAGAGCGCAGCCAATCCCCGCCTGCCGCCGGCGCCTCCTCGCCCAATCGCCGTGGTTTTCCCGCCCTCCTCACAGCCCCGCCCACGGGGTCATGCATTAGCCAATCCTTATGCGATGCTTCCACACCGGCTTTCCCGGTTGGACCACGGCGCCACCGACATGGCCCCAGTTAATTGGTAGCTCCGGAGTTCCACCATCCCGGAATCAGAGCGTGATTCCAGGGCTGGGAAGCGACCCGAGACTACAAGTACCACAATGCACTTCGCGGCCTCCTCTCGGCGCGCGCTCTCGGGGCGCGTAGTCCACCGCGGGGTGCGCTTTAAAAGTGCCGGCGGCGGCTGCAGTGAGAGCTCAGCTGACACCTGGGCCGGACGCGAAACTGCTCTACGGCCTTGAACCCTGCGCTGGTTTTTCTATTTGTTTTGTTTTTGAGCCAAAATAAATACCAAGAAACAAGCAGTGTAAAGTTAAGAGTTTGTAATGTGTTAAGCTCTTTCTCTTTGTTTCATTTAGAAAAATTTGAATTGGAATATATTAGCCCTGTGCAAAAAACACAAGTAGGCTGAATTCGAGGTATTTTTTTTTTAAATTTAGATAAAACAGTACCATATCTATGGAAACTAGGATGGACTCACTCCCCGTCCTCGTTTCCCCAACAAAGGAAAATAAACCCCACCCCGTGCAGACCATTTCAGTGCTGGTTTTCACTTTTACCAGGGCCCGGGGTAGCAATCATCTAGGAAGAGGTGCCAACAGCCTTTGCAAAACCCTTTCTTTTTGTAAGGTGCGTTGTTTGCGTCTGCATTGACTAGGCTCGGGAGCCCAGGCTGATGATTTCGGAGATAAAGGGGCAGCGAGTGCCCTGGAGGAGCAGGAGCCTCGTGTGTTAAGCGCCAGCTCCAGGCCGGCCGCGAGGCCCTGGCTCGGTGGTCCTGCCCCTCATCAGACTGTGTCGTGGGCTTTCTCTAGGGCCCATGCACAGCCCTTAGGCCTGGAGCCCAGACAGCCTGAGGTCAGGGTTTTGGAAAGGCCACGCTACATATTTTGATACCTCTGGGGGCCTGACCCATTTCCTTCGATAGAGCCCTCTGTTCCACACCCACATTGGAGGGGGTGAAGAAAAACATTGTCCGTGAAAAAGAGTTCTCTTTCCTACTGCTACTTCCTTGACACGCACCTCTTGTTTGCTTGTTTGTTTTAGATTTTATTTTCAAAAAGATCCTTTATTTCAGTTTGTCTAAAAGATTTACATAATTAAGGGGTTTTAAAAAAAGTGTTAAACAAAGGAATCCCACTTTCACCTGCAAATGGTAGTCTATGCTTTTAGATACAGCCAAGATTATAACAATACAAATGTCAGTAAGTCTACTGGATCTTGAGAATTATCCACCCGCACTCACAAGAAAACGACAGACATTGGTGATTACGCCCTTACAAATGTATTTTCACACAATTTGTGCCAAGTCAGCGAGGAGTCAGCAGGCTTGGTGTCGGCAGGTAAAAACACATCCCTGCACACCTGTTGCTGTTCGTGGTGACATTTGGAGGTCCCAAACGGCAACCCCAAAGGCTCTTCCCTTTGCATCCATACAGTATACATACACCTATGAAGGGTATTCCCACTGATATTTAAAACAAGCTCACTTAATACTGCAAATCACATGTAGCATAGAATGATCAGATGTTCAGTCTTAAACTGTGTGTGACAAAGCCAAAATAACCCACCGTTCAAATAAAAAAAGAAGGGGAATACCTTTAACACACCATTAATTTACGCGGTTAAGTTTTTCTAGTGAAAGACAACAAGCCCATACAAAATTTGGGGACAGAAGAAAACTCAGATTTCAGCCACTGGTACCTTTCCAAAGACAAATCTGGTGTTTCTATACCCTACCATCTGGAAAGCTGACCTCCTGCTCTGCCAAACACCTTCTAGTTGAGCATATAATGGTCATTCCAATCATTGTGCACTCAGAATCCCATTGCCCGACTGACAGCCCACATCTGAAACATCTGTCATGCCTACATGGCAACACGGGCCACGAAGGAAGAGGGTATGGAAGCGTTCCCTGTGAGAGGTTATTGAAAAAACAAAACAAAAAACCCTTGCACCAATCCTCTCAAAAGTACTTCTCCTACATACTATTCAACTACATCCAAGGAACAAGAGGGGAAATAACTAAGAATTACGGAGAATCTAGTCAAGCTGTTCCTGCAAAGAGCTGCGGAGAAGCATGTAACCCAGCTCACGTCCTATGTGCTTCACGCTTAGACCCCTTCCCTCAAATGGGCCTTCTCTGCAAACAGGACTGGTTTTCAAGTTTCTGAGTCTCTCTTTTATCCAGGTTGCTCAAGCTACTTTTAATCTTTCCCAGCAGGATCTAGTCATAGATCTAATGCAAAGCTTTTGGAACACGGCAGCAAAGGAAATAAGAAATACACAGAAACAGGGAGGCTGGGAGAAGCCCTCCTGCTATTGATTTAGAGAGAAAGGTCCCAGGCTGCTGCCAGCCACGGGGTCACCAGCAGAACTGTTTTCCCTGATGCACTCGTCCCATCCATTTTGTTACACCGGTCCTCCGGCAGCAGTTGTACAGTAGCTCCATCTTCCTTAAGGCTTTTGAAACGTAGTTGAAATTGCAATGATCAGACCTCCACCACTGGTAATACGATTGTGTCTTGGCTTTGACGGAGAGACACCCATCAAAATGATGTGAACAGCTGGAGGTGGCAGTGCAGCTACCGCCTGGGTTAAGACAAGGTTAGCACTTCAGGCCATCACCTGAATGGCAGAGGACAGGCAGGGTGAGCAGGAGCCCGAGCAGGGTGAGCCTTCCTTTGCTTCCCTCTGTGACCACAGAATCTGACTTTGCCCAGGGTCCCGCTTGCAATGCCACCCCCTCATCTGTATTTCTGTCACTAACAATGTTTCCTTTGAGTTCCTCTGATTTTAAATCATAGAGAAAAATCTGGTCTATCTCCCCCCCTTTTCATTTAATCGATCATTGAGTTCTATAAATTGAACTATACCGGGTGGGGCAGAAGGAGGTTTACAGTTGTAAGTGCATGAAATACAGTTTATTCTTGTATCACTATCTATTGATTATTGTATTATTTTCCACACAAACAACTGTACACCTCCTTTTGCCCCACCCTGAACAAGTATTCTTTTATGTAACCGTTTTTCTTTCTCACTGAAGATCTTTCCTACTGGCCCTCACTTTCCCTTGCCCACCTGATGCACCTGAGTCCTGGCCGTGTTCACCAAACGTGTTCCCTCTCCACAGTAACCGAAGCCACACACTGGCCAGATTGATATTCCTTTAACATGCTTTCATATTCCTATTCAAAGTTTTTCCGTGGCTGCCTTTGTCATAAAGTAAAAAAATATTAGAACTTCTGGCAAAATAGGAATTTATGCCGGCAATTTTACTTTCTTGGGGGAAGTATTGGGGAAGAAACGTCTGCCTGCTCCAGCAGAAGCAGGGGTGAGCTGATTGATGAGACTGGGGACAGTTCACCTCTTAGTTAAGATGCAACTTCTTTTTTCATTCTTTTCTCTACTGAGCACTTCTTGTGTTTAAGGCCCCGTGCTAGATGCTGCCTGGACAAATGAACCACTCCTGTTTCACTGTTTTCTAGTGTAGGAGAGGCAAAATAATTTTTTCACCTTCTAAGTCTTTTTCTTTGGCTGGCCTAATAATCTAACATGAACTAGATGAATAGGAGAAAATAACTAAATTTATTACATATGCACACATGGGAGGCCCCTAAGAACATGGGACCCCAGGAAACACTGGGCAGATGAGTCTATGTGCCCATTCAGGACTACGGGGGGTGGGGGGTGGTCTGGGATTTCCAAGGGAAAGTATGCAATTCACAGGTAGATGAGAAATAGCAAGAATAAGATAAAGAAGCTCTTGCTGGCCACCCAGAACCAACGGGACACAGAGGGGAATCTAACACACACTTTTCTTGGCTTCTCCCTGTCTGCCACACTTAGGTCATAGGATGATGCTAAGGTGATCACTCCCTTCCTTTAAGCAGTTTTTTTCTGAGCGTCTTTAGGCAAGTAAAGGAGGAGATTCCAAGGTCCTTCCTGAGTCCTTTTGTTTTTTAAGAACAACCAGCTTAAAATAATCAACGTCTTTAAGAAGGCAAACTCTGCTTCCCCTCCCCAGATTTCCACATTAACAAGCCCTCACCTTCTCGTGGGCTCCCCTACCCTCTCCCCACTGCTCTTTCTTCATCTCAGTCACAACGTTGGCACTTTTCCAGTTTCACTTGCATTTAGTCTTGGCCGGGCCTTCTCCAACCAGGCCAGTCCTCATTAATCTTCATTGTCCTAAGTGCCTACAGAACATTCACAAACTTGTTTTATAAATGCGTTGTAAGCTCGCTGAACCCAGAGACAATGATGTAATTCTGTGTATAAGTACACAGCATTGGAGAAGTGGACAGCACATGTAGGTATACAGCATTGCCACCTACTAGGACTAGATAATTATTTATTGATTGGCATATATGCCTTACCTGTAAAGTGTTTTAATAATAAGATTTTCAAAGTACTTGTTACCTACTGTAAGTTTAATCTTACAATATCTCATAGGAAAATATTAAGGAGCATTTGTATCCCAATCACACAGAAAATTTACTTCATGGACCTGCACCACATCTATAAAATGGGTATATTAATGAAACCCGCTTCACCAGGTCTGTTGTGAGGTTCGAAAGACATATGCAGAAAAAAAAAAGTTCTTTCTTCATTATAGAACATTCTACAAGTAGTACGCCTTAGTGATTGCTTGGTTGAAGCAGAGGAGCAGAGCAAACCGAAACGTTAGTTTTAGTAAGACTAACCATGTTAGTTTCATCCCCTTCGTTTCAAAAGCATTTGGCACTGCTGGAGCTACTGCTTTTACACAGCAATGAGTAATGCACATGTTCTGAGAATGCTCATAGGACCTTGACTTTTGCAGGGCATTTCGAGTCTCCAAAACAGGTCTCGAATACATTGTGGGGAAGCCAGATCCATTGTATCAGCTTGCTGCGCTGCACGGTGATTCATGAGTGGAAAGGAAAGGTCGTGAATTCTCCATAGGCTTTGGGCATATAGTCCTCAAGGCCTCCTGTCAACATTCCCAGCTGAAAGTTCTGTTCTCTCTCTACTAGTACAAAGTGTAATATTATTTATTACTTCACAGACCCCTTTAATATTTGCTCAGCTGTCTGTACTCTGTTTGACTTGTCCATATCAATGTTCTGGGTCATTGTCATAGATTACCAAGTTGCAGAAAACCTGTTTTCTCTGCATGACCACACAGTGTAAGGCCCAGTAGAGGTAGATAATAAGTGCCTTTTATGCAGATGACACTGATCTGACCTTATTACATTGAAATGAATCAGGCAATCAGTAAATATTGAGGCCCTCCTAAAAGTCTTGAGGACTTAAATCCAGCTTGCACCTCACTTAAGGATGATGAGAAAAGGCCGAGAGCCTTGTCCTGAGAACGGGGTGATTGTCATTAACTCCAGTCCATATATCCTTTCCCGTGCTGTTCTTGGGGATCTATTTGAGTTGGCAGTGTGGGCAGGCTGCCAGCGCTTGTATCAACATACCTGCCAGGGCAGGAGAAGGGAGAGGCAAGGAGTAAATTATTTCCCCCTCAGAGCTTGGAGAAGAGTGTACTTTCTTTAATATACATGAAGTGAATTAAAGTCATTATTTTTGTGTTCCTTTTTCATGGATAAATGAAAGTATAAATCCTTGCACCATATCACGAGATAGAACCTGGCATCTCCTCGTGTACACTCAGAGCTCCTTGAATAAATGGACAATGGCTTTATACCTCATCGTATGAATACTGTTGTAATTAACCCAGTTATTTAATTAACTAACAGGAAAGTAGCAAAGGGAAGGCCGGAAAATATGGGCATGCCATTTGGGCCAGGAAGCTGCAGCTTAACACTCTCCAGATCCTGGGGGAAGGGACTGGACAAAGGAAGAATAGGCGCATGCCCGATAAAGTCCGGGTGACGTAGGCAAGGGTGCTTGCCTGTCAGGCACACTTGGGAACAGGGCATTGGCCAGAGTAGGCGTGTAGGCATCGACACTGCAAGGGTGTGAAATCTGAGATACATAAGCTCCTGAACAAGGGGGTGCCCTCTCTTGCTTGCCCGTGTTCCTGGCTCTCCTGTTGCAGGGGGCATGTGCCCTTGCTTTTCGCCCACGTGGCTCACAGCCATGTGGGCCCCACACAATGGACTAATGGGCTGTGACTAGCCTGACGCTGTGCCAGACTTAACTCCACCATGGAATGGAAACTCTGGACACTGGCTTTGCTTTTAGCTCTGCTGAATCCCCAGCTGCACATTTTCCAGGACTGGTTTAAGGGAAATGGGACTCTAGAAGGCCAGGGATATAAATACACACAAATAAAAATCACTCAGTCTTGGGTGCGAGTCTTAGAAAATTCTTTTTCTCAAGATGTCATAAGAACCCAACCCACTTCCACCAGACACCCCCTCTCTTCCCCTAATAACAGTATCTATCACCTGTAATCTCAGCTACATACGGTAATAAAAATAAGTAAGCTTTGAATGTTTATGTCACTTTCTGTGATTATCAAGTGCCATAAAGGTCAGAGTGTACATCTCAGGTTGTGTAGCCGTGTATTTAAAACACCTAAGCTTTTGCCTGGCTGGGTGTGGCTCAGCTGTTAAGCATTGACCTAGCATCCAGGAGATCGAGGTTCGACTCCTGGTCTGGGCACATGCCTGGGTTGCAGGCTTGATCCCTGATTGGGGGCAGCAGCTGATCAATGACAGACTCTCTCATCATTGGTGTTTCTCTCTCTTTCTCTCCCTCTCTCTCCCTCTCTGAAATCAATGAAGATATGTTAAAGAAAAAGGAAAAAAGAAGACGCCTGAGCTTTGAAGCTGAGAGAATGAATGAGGTGGTGTGTGTGTGTGTGTGTGTGTGTGTGTGTGTGTGTGTTCAGGCTCCACTTACCAAATTGCATCCTGAAGTGATATTTACTTTGGAGATACTTATTCTTTCTGAGCAGTGTCGATTCATACCAGATCAAGGAAAAGCCAGGATACCTTCACACCCTGAATAAATGGGCAGGCATTCTTCGGTCTAATTTTTTCATAGATTTGTTAACTATTGGTTCTGGAGAGGGACTAGATTAAAACTAAATTTCAATCAGAATTTGATTAAGAGAACTTTATAAGGTGGAAATGCTCGACTCCTGAGTAGATGGCAATGTACTTAATGAGGGAATGTTGGGTTAGGAACATGATACAGTCATGTGCCTGCTTAACATCAGGGATATGTAATGGGACGTGCCTCATCAGGCAATTCTGTAGTTGTGAGAACATCAGAGAGCGCACTTACACAAATCTAGAAGGTATGGCTACTACTGTAATGGTACTTTTATAGGCTGACTGAGCAGCAGGTTTGTTAGCACCAGTATCACGACAAACACTGAGCGACGGCAGTGTGCGCCCGACAGCGGGCTTTCCTTTTTGTAACGCAAGTGCCTGAGCTAAGCTTTGATTGCTGAGGCGTCCACTTCAAAGCTGGCATCCATTTCAAAGGGGCACCCCTTTCAAGGAAGCCTATCTCAGATAAACACATTGCCAGCGCCAGGCTAGATAAACATCCAGGCTGCCTTCCCCCAGGGGGCTCCTTTGTTCTAGAGATCTTGGTGGATTTCAATAACTGACCATTTGAACTACTTTTTCTCTTCCCTCGTTTTAAATGTTCTCTTTTATGTTTTAAATTCACATGAAACCCTAGAATCCCTAAAGCGAGGCTCTTCATAATTTTGATTTGATTTGTAGTCTTAGTTTTAAAAATCGTTTTTCCTCTGTACATTTCACAGACCTAGCCTTTCCTCTTGTTAATAAGCAACCCCTAAGGCAGCAGGACACAGTAGCCCTGTCCTGACTAATGGTCACAAGTTTTGAGCCCCTGGCAGGCTAAAGATAACAACATCTTTACCTAAGTTATGTTTCATCTCCAGAGCCCTAAGGTTCACTGACCCCCTCGACTACCTCTCTGTGAAACCTGACAGAGTAATGTTGGAGCGGACCCCAGAGCTGTCCTCAAGACCCCAAGAAATGATTTACTACCCTTATCGCATCTTTGACCAGTCAGCTCCTAACACACACCCAACCCCAAATCCATGGTGTCTTGTGATGTTGCCCTATACAACCTGTTAGTTACTTGCCATCGGGAAGCTGGGTCTTTTAGAGCATGAGCTCACTCGAATTGACGTCAACCCAAATAAACGACTTCCTTTTTCCACTGAAACTCGTTCATCTTATTTTGGCCAATACAGGAAGGCAGATGGACTCACATATTGGGGTTTGATAACACCCCACAACTGACCCCAATAAAAACAGAACCCCAGGCCTGTTCTCTCTCTTCCCTCCCCTCCCCCACCTCACTGTGTGCCCCCTAGTGTGCCTTGTATGCTCCAGGGCCTGTCATAAACTCTTTTTCCCCCCAAAGTTTCCTAATGCTTATCACTGAAGGGTGTCTTGGAATGTAATGAGAACCACAAGGGTCTGTCCAGTAGTAGCAATGGTTTAGAAAGGGGAGATGTCTGTGTGAAGCTCACATGTGTGGGGGGCAAGTGAGCGCCCCCTGACACTTCTAGCCTTATTGATAGACTGAGACCACACGAAACAGTAGTGCATTGAGCTAAGACTAAGACTTGACAATGGCTACAATGTCTTTAGATGATAGGAATTTTTCAGCTCCATTATAATCTATGGGGCCATTGTATAGGAGGTCTGTCATTGACTAAAATGTTACTATGTGTGCCTGACTGTATTCATAGTGTTATCCTTGGGGAGCTCTCTGCATCCCCACCTGTTGCTGGTGGAAGTGGGCTTCTTGCGATATCACAAGAAAAGCAATTTTCTGAAAACTCCCATGGGAGAAAGAGTGGCATTAATTTATGTGAAATTACCTCCCTGAGTTTCCAAGATCCAATTTCCCTTTGTCCCACCAAATAAGTCCAGCTGTGTCTAGTAGGGCTAGAATTAAAGCTGTTGCCCAGAGTTTCTGTTTCATGTGTGTGCAGTTGACTCCAATATCAGGCTAGCTCAGCTTGTGTTCCTAGCTGCAGTCCAACAGTTCATTGTGTGTAGGGTCCTCATGGCCCATGGCCATGCAGCTTTTAGGACCATGTGGCTATGGAGGGAACACGGGTAGGAGCAAAGTCAGAGGAACAAGAGAGCAAGAGCCAAGAGCCAAGAGCCAAGGGGGCAAGCAAACTCCTTTGTCTGGGGGATTATGTATTCCTCAATTTTTGCAGGCTCGTAGTGGCTCCCCACCCCCTCTAGTCAATTATCTTTGTTTTCAGGTTAGATTGACAGGCACCTTACCCACATCACCCCAACTTCACTGCGCATGCATCTCTCTCCCCCTTTGTTGGATCCCTTCCCCCAGTGATTTGTAGGGAATGGGCCAGTGGTTCCCTGGGGAGTACAAAGTTGCAGCTTCCTGGTGAAGCTGCCCAGATGGCGGTGCTTATAATGTCTAGCCTCCCTTTTGCTCCTTTCCTATTAATAACTAGCTAATTACAATGGTATCAATAGGATAATCCTTCCTTGCTTCCTTCATTAGGCAAATATTTTAGGGGCACTGTCAATGTCCTCTGGCGGAAGAACACTAGGAATAGACATGAATTTCAACACATTGGGCTAATACTTATTGCGATGAGGAAGGACACAAAGTATGGTATCCTTCCTCATCTCAGTCAGGAAGCTTTAGGAAAAAACCTGTTACAGGATTTGGGCTTTGGTTGGGTGGTTTCTGTGAAGGCCCAGGGAAGCCAGGTTTGCTCTACATTGGATGCTGTCCGAAGTATGCATGATTTCTATGATTTGGTAGAAATCCATCGATAAGCCTTATCTTAAGGTAGAGGAGAGCAGAATAAGAGTAAAACTGTCACTGGTGGCGAAGTCGCAGTTACTCATTTTGGCTAAGAGAGGGAGTGTTTGGTCCTCTGTGAGTGGCACAGGGAACTTGTTTTGGTGTGTGTTCAGGAAAAATTATGAATGGCCTTGTTTTGTCTCATTTATATCTTGGTCTCCAAGTAAACTGTCTGCAGCTGGTATTCTGCGTGACTGTTTATTCCCACTAGGAAAAGAATGCAGCCTGGCTGTGAGAGCCAGGCCAGCTTCTGAATGTCAGCAGCTGCTCTCAATTTTTATTTTTTCCCCCTCAGCATCTACTGTGAGGGACACCAGGTTTTTTAATGCTGGGGATTCAGCAATCAATAAAACAGGCGACATTTTATAGCCAGGGGGAGAGACAGAGTAAAACAAATAAGTAAATTATAACGCATTAGAAGGTGATCAGTGCTATAGAGAAAACACACGAAGTAAGGAAATGGACATAAGGGTACTGAGGGAAGGTGGGGTTATTTAAATTTAAAGCAGGGAGGTCAGGGAAGGCTTCCCTGTAAAGCTCACGTTTGAGCAAAGACTTAAAGTGGTGAGGGAGCCAATCACGAAGCTGTGGGAGGGAAGAGCCTTCCAGAAAATGGGGAGGAGCCAGGAATAAAGGTTACGAGGCAAGTGTATAATTGTTATGGTCTCAGAACAGCAAGGATCCCTGTGGCTGCAGAAGAGGGTGAAGGAGGGGATCCCAGAAGGGAGGCAGGGGAGGTCAGAGAAGCGACTGGGCCAGGTAGCTAAGGGATTTTAGGTCACTGTGAAGGGTAATCAGAATGCTACTTTTTATGACTGTCTTGAAGTGTGGTTTAGATAATAGTCTGGAGATTCTCCCTCTCCTGCACAGGAATGGCCAAATTAATTACACAGACCTCTCTATTAATCATTTGGATGTAATGCTAAAGTAACCAATTAAACAATTGTACTCAAAAGTTTGATTCAGAAGATTATCCACTGGTTAGAACTGAGATGAATAAGTGCAAAGTAGCCGTTATCAAGATAAGGATCTTTAAACAAAGACCTTGGAAATATTCAAATAATATATTTGTAAATGAAAATCACTGGGAAGTGGATTTAGAAAACATTTATGAAGTCATGAGGATGCACAGTACAGGACAGGAAATGCAGTCAACAGTACTGTAATAACTATGTATGGTGCCAGGTGGGTACTAGACTTATTGGGGGAATCGCTTCCTAAGTAATACAAATGTCTAACCACCACCATGCTGTGCACCTGAAACTGATGTGATATTGAATGCCAACTGTAGTTGAAAATTTTAAAAAATTAAACAAGACAAAACATACATTTTGAAAATATAAATCTACAGTGTAGTTCCCATAGGTTTTTAAAAGCAGATAAACATTTTCTTTTACTAAACACATACACACACACACACAAAGAAAACATTTATGATGCAAAATAGGGGTTTTGATCACTTCCTGTTCTCAAATTAGCTCCCAGCTATGCCACATTGACTTCATATAAATCCAACTTCAAGGGCTGCATTGACAAAAATATAGTATATGTATTACATATACACTAAAATATACATTGATAAACATGTTTCATATATGTCTGAAAAAATGTGTGTATACATAGGCACACACAAATGTAAAACAGTTGGGAATAAGCTGTGTGTCCTCACATGGTAAGGAGCGGGACTGAGCAGAGTCTCTGCTTCTGGTTTCTCTTCTTATGAGGGGACTAATCCCACTGAGGGCCTCACCCTCTTCGCTGCATCTAAAGCTAATCACCTCCCGAAGGCTCCATCTCCAAATACCATCACATTTGGTGTTAGGGCTTTCACATGTGGCTTTCGAGGGTGTGCGTGTGACATGATTCAGTCCACAGCACCTATTTTCTGCTTCAGAGAGGGTGAAAGCTGCTTGCACGCCCCCTGCCCTTCCCTATATCTTTCCTTCAGCTGGACTTCTTGCCCTTATTTTCTGATAACCTTCCTTTTGAAAACACAATTCTAAATTCTAAGAAGCATATGTCGAGTTTAATTCTCCTTTTGCTGGTCTTTCTTCCTTTTCATAAAATATTTCTTTGTGCTCTCTTAGTTTGTATGTATTTGATCTTAAGCATTTTGCTACATATTTTATCCCAAAGTTATAATTGGGTTGCAGCGAGGCAAGTGCCGCATTTTGCAGAATAAATACTGCTACAAAGAGAATCTCTTTATTGTGAAAAGACTTTGACAGCCTAGCTGATGGGTTACTTAACTTTAGCAATACAAGACTCCATTATAAGCAAGGGGGAAAAAAACACAGTGACTCAGTTTATTGTGGCAAGATTTAGAATCATAGAATTTTGAAGCCTTTATCTCTCATATCACATATTTCAAAGACTCCATGCCTGAAGAGGTGACTTGTTTAAGATCATATAGCTAGATAATAGTGGTGATATAGACCCAGGTCTCGGGTTCCAGTCTATTTGTACATTTCACTCATTAGAAACCTAGTGGGTTGCATTCGTTTTCTAATCATGCTTAACAAATTGCAAACAAATTTAGCAGCTTAAAACACACATTTATCATCTTACAGTTTCCACAGGTCAGGAGCCCTGGCACGGCTTGGCTGAGACCTCTCCTCAGGGTCTCACAAGGCTGCAATTGAGGCATCTGTGACCTGGAGTCCCCCTCCAAGCTAACAAGGATATTGGTAGGATTTGCCTCCCTGAAGCTATAAAACTCATGGCAGCAACTCATTGCTTCTTCAAGGCCAGCAGGTGAGAGAGTCTGTTGCTTCGCATCTCTGGACTGTAAACCTTCTTTTAAAGGGCCCATCTGATTAGGCCAGGCCCTGCCAGGATTACCTCTCCTTTTATAAACTCAAAGTCAACTCATTAGGGATCTTGTATTTGCGAAAAATCCCTTCATCTTTGCTGTATAATGTAATCTAATCACAGGAGTGACATCCATCATATTTGAAGATTCCAACCATACTCTAGGCCGGAGGATTATACAGGGTGTTCACATTGTGTTAATTTTTAAAAATTAGGAAAAGCTGCCCAGCCGGTGTGGCTGTTGGTTGAGCTTCGTCCCAGGAGGTTGCCAGTTCAATTCCCGGTCAGGGCACATGACCGGGTTGCAGGTTCGATTCCCAGCAGGGGGCCTGCAGGAGGCAGCTGATCAATGACTCTCTCATCAGATGTTTCTATCTCTCTTTCCCTCTCCCTTCCTGTTTCTCTAAAATCAATAAAAAAGAATTTAAAAGAACATTAGGAAAAGCAGCAACAGGGAAAAGCAAAGTTACTTTTTTTTCTTTCCCCTTGCAAAAAGCTTTATTGTATCTATTTAGTCCACTGTGTGGGAGAGGGCTCCAGGGTAGTTCAAAGGCTGCCTAGTGGCTGCAGGGAGAGGCTCAGGCAGAACTGGGGGACTCAGGGGCCCCTCAAAACCCTCAGGGCTCCAGAGGCTCCTAGTTGTGCTTGAGGGTGAGCCTTCTGAAGAGCCGCTCGGCCAGCTGTGCCTGGGGGGTCAGCCAGCCTGGGGAGGTTAGACAGGTGTCGCCCATCTTCTCGATGAGTTGCACCACCTCACCCAGAAAGCCCTTCCCCAGGAGGCTGCCGAGATGGACGCCCGTGAGGACAGAGCCCAGGGCGTGCAGATCCAAAGGGGCCTCGTTCAGGATCGTCTCCGTGACCATGGAGCTTCTGGGGCGTCCTGGGTTTCACCCCCTCGGCCTGGGACGGCTTCTGCACATCCTGGAACGGGAGGGCACAGCCTCTGTGCTGGTTTTGCATCTTTAAGAGACGCTGGGTGCTTTCCTGCTTCTGCTCTGCCAACTCGAGGAAGAACTGGCCCCACGCCCTCCACAGCCACGCGGGCCAGAGAGAGGTAGGTGCAGGAGGCCCACAGAGCGGCTCACCAGGCGGCTCCCCCAGCCTCCCCCCGGGTGGGATGCTTCTGGAGCATCTGGGAGCTCTTTTTTGCTGGTTAATAAGCTCCCCACTCTGCCCCTCAAAAGGTGTTGGCAGGTCCAGGCCCCTGCAGGTGGCTGAGCATGTGGTTTGTAAGGTTTTGACTGGAAAAAAGGTTGGAGGGTCGTGGGAGGCAGGCACAGGGGGTGTCCTGGGTCCGATCTGTCCAAACACAGATCTGCAGGGCCGCGGAGTGCACTGCCAATCACTTGTTTGATTTCCCGAAGGAAACACCACCTTGAGGTATTTCTTTCCAGTCATTTGTTCTTGTTGCTGTTCCCTACACCCCCTGTTTTTAAAAATATATACTTAAAAAATAGAGGCAGATGACAGACACAGCACAGAAGGTCTTCGAATGTTTTGCTTCATGTCGTTTCATTTTAACATTGATCAGATAAAAAACTGATTGCCGGTTGGGGGGGCACTGTGTGGAGTTCGCACGTTCTCCCCAGGTCTGCGTGGCTTTTCTCTGGGGACCCCGGTTTCCCCCCATCATAGGGATGTGCAGGTTGGGTTCGTTGGTGTGTCTCCATCGCCTGAGCGGGTGTGGGGATGGCTTGAGGGGCCCTGCAGTGGAAGGGCATCCGGTCCCCTGCTGGTCCCCGCCTGGTCCCCTCAGCTGCCAGGAGAGGCCCTGGCACCGCAGACCCTGAACTGGAGTAAGCAGGATAGAAAGTCATTCTCTTACTTGCTTTAATTAATCTTTGTTAAGCGTATGCATAGCTCACATTTATTTCACTCTTTAATAGTAGAAGTATTTTGGTTCTTTATTTAGATGTTTGGTGATGTCTTTGCGACCGGAAATATGTCATGGGGACTTTCCTCTTGTTTATATCTATTTGCTTACGGTGACATAGCTTTGGTCAGACCTCATTTCGCTTCAGGTGGTAACTCCCAAGAACCTGTGATGACGCTGAGGACTTCACGTATATAAAGCTAAATTTGGGACTTTATTCACTCGGCAGTATTTTGTAAGGATTTTTACATGTGGTTATGTATCACCCGCACAGACATATTTTTTCCTTTACCGAACATGTCTTTCCAGTGGGAGGAAAAAATAAAAAATATAAATTAGCAAACAAAGGAAATAGCTCACATTGCAGTATTCGGAAGTAAGCCCTAAAAACATTTTCTGTTAAATACTTCCAGATTTTTTGTCTTAGTATTTCTTGGTAAATATATATATCAAGGAGAAATTTTTCCCCCCTTATCTCTTGTCATCCAAATTTCCCTTTGGGGGAGAAGTTACATTGTTTAAGAAAAATGTACTGGTTAGAGTGTCAGCCCGCAGACTGAAGGGTTTCGGGTTCGATTCTGGCCAAGTGCGTGCAGCTTGGTTGCAGGCTCAGGCCCCGGCCAGGGGCGTGCGGGGGGGCAACCAAGCAGTGTGTCTCTCTCACATCGATGCTTTGTTTTCTCTCTCTCTCCTCCCACTTTTCACTCTCTCTGAAAAGCAATGGAAAAAATATCCTTGGGTGAGGATAATAATAATAATAATAATAATAAAATAAAAAAAGAAAGATATATTGATAACTCTTTGGGGTATAAGATGGGATCCTGAGTTTCAGGATGTGGGGTGATGTCAAAATTCCAGAGAAGGGGGAAGCTACTCCGCAAACTAGAGCAGAAAAATCTGGACACGGGGGAGAGGTGGGAGTGGAGAGCAGATGGAGGGAGAGGGGAGGCGAAAGAGATGATGGCCGGCTGGGCACTGTGCGATGGGACTGCCCAGGTCCCTTTCCTCAGCTCAGCTTTCTTTGCATCCGCTACAATTTTGAATTCTTGAAATTTGTTGTAATGCAGCGTTGCTAAGCCTTGGGACTATTCACATTTTGGGGCTGGATAATTCTTTGTTGTGGGGCCCTGAATGTGAGATTTCCCCCTGGGATGGGGGTGAATAGATCTTGGATTTGTTCAGTTTTAAAGTGGAGGTGACAAAAACAACCCTCCCAAGTCCACCCCCTAAATTTGTTTTATTAGACCGAAGAAAACTTGACCCTTAATAGACTTAATTAAATTGTCCGCCATCAGCGAGATGCTGGCACAAAGTCCAGAAATTAAAATGAGTTGTATTGCAGTTTTTTCAGGGCTCTGACTGTGGAAGTGAACACCTGTTATATCCTCAGTCACCCTTGCTTACAATCCGTACAATGACCTGAAGTCCAATGCATGGGTCTCCTTTGCCTGCTACCTTCCAGGGGAACAGGAACCCAAACCTGACCCCCACCCCCCCAGGTCTGTGTCCCAAACTGCTCAGGGTCCCACGCTGTGCCTGCAGCTCTCCATGGCCTCCGGTGCCCCCTTGTGGCCATCAATTGACATGGTTCCCACTCAGTGCGGGAAGGGGGGAGCTCTTCACTCAGTGTCTGATTCAGTCAAGGTGGCTTATAAGGAAAACAGCCTGAGGTTCCCAGGGTTAAGGCTCTTGGTGACATACACATGGCATTTCCTACAAAGTGTGTCTGTGGTATCAGGATGACTGAAGCAGGAAGGTTCCGGAATCAGTGCCCTGCTGTGCCCAGCCCAGGTGCCTCCTAGGACAGTCTGAGCCTGGGATGACTGTCACAAGAACCAACCCCTCCCTTTCTGTAGTGTCTCTCTTGCTAGATCTTTTTTGTCCTTTGAGGTCTCTTTTGTCTTTCTTACATGTTCTCTTACATTAAAAAAAATAAACATTTAATCTTGGAATAGTTTTATATTTGCAGAAAAGTTGCAAATACAGCACAGAGTTCCCATACACAGTACTCCACACAGTTTCCTGTATTGCTAACATCTTCCATTCCTAAGGTACATTTGTCACAATGAATGATCCAGTATTGATACACTACAATTAACTCAAGTCCATACTTTTTCAGCTTTCCCTGGTTTTCACCTAATATCCCTTTTCTGTTCCAGGATCTGGTCCAGGACACCAAATTGCATTGAATTATATCTCATTAGGCTCTTCTTGGCAGTGATAGTTTCTCAGATCTTTCTTGTTTTGGATGAAATAGACAACTTTGAGGGGTCCTGGCAGGCTATTTTGTAGACGGTCCCTCAATTGGGATTTGTCTGATGTTTTTCTCACAATTAGCCTGGGGTTACGGGTTTTGTGAGAAAGACCACAGAGAAGAGCCTTTCTCATCACATCATATCAAGGATACACACAATCAATACGACTCATTACTGTTGATGTTGACCTTGACCACCTGGCTGAGGTCATGTTTGTCAGGTCTGTCCACTGCCAAGTTCTCTTTTCCCTTCCTGGTACTGCACTCTTAGGCAGGAAATTACTCTATGGAAAACTCTGTCACTTTTGAATCTCAATGAGAAAGAGCCTGCGCCTCCAGCAGTTGTGTTTTCCAGAGTCATTCCATAAGCAATTTATTATTTGTGGTATACAAGGCACATTAAAAAATAATGCTTGGCCCTGGCCGGTATTGCCAGTGGTTAGAGCGTCGGCCCATGCACCCAAGGGTCGAGGGTTCGATTCCTGGTCAAAGCTAGGTACCTGGGTTGCAGGTTGAATCTCCGGTCCCTGTCAGAGGATGTGTGGGAGGCAACCAATTGATGTGTCTCTCACACATTGATATTTCTCTCTTTCTTCCTCCCTCCATCGCTTCCACTCTCTCTAAAAAGCAATGGAAAAAGTATCCTCTGCTGAGGATTCACAACAACAAAAATGCTTGGCCTCATTTTCATGTGTAAATATTCTCTGAAGGATATTGCCCTGCGAAGAGAAGACTGTGTGTTTGTATCAAGCTAGACACCAAAGTAGGGAGGGGGAAGCTTTCTGCTGGCGACGCTGAGTACCAAGCTTGTGTTCTTCCACCAAAGGACACCAGCAGACGCACCCACCAGGCCTGTCCCTAGCCCTTCAGGGCTCGGCGTAATTACAGAGGGAGGCCTGTATACCTGCTCCTAACTAACTGAGTGTTATAAAACAAGCAAACTGTTGAATTATGATCTATCCTCCTGCCAAAACAAATATACCTTCACAAAAAATGCGCAAAGTGACAGCCTTATGTAACTGTAAATCATCGGCAAATATCAAAGACAGCTGAATTTAATGATTATTGCACATGCCTGGGTGTTCTGTTGATGATCATGTTAGGGTGAGTCATAAAGTAAAGACATGGAATTTACAAATTACACATTTATTCCAAGATTTTTATTTTTCTTTCCTTAATTTCAGCAGTATCTCTAATTACGTTGTTTAATCAAGATTTTTCACAAAATTTCTGACAAGTTACATCATTTTCATTGAGTTATTGAAGTTCTTAGATAATTTATTAATTCCAATTGGGGAAACCACTTTGCTAAGGCTATGGTAATTTGAATTTCAAATAAAGTTCTTAAAGGATTACTTAAATTCAGAGACAAATCACAAATATTATATAGCATGCTCAAATATTGTAATAGGGTTGCATGTGATAAATTATTTTTATTATGGAAAATATTATGTATCATAATTTCATCATAAAATTTCTGTTTTTTTAAAATTTATCTTTATTGTTGAAAGTATTACAAGTGTCCCATATTTTCCCCCAATTGACCCCCTCCACCTCGCTCCCACCCCCTCCCCAGGCCTTCACCCTGTCATTGTCTGTGTCCATGGGTTATACATATATGCATATAACTTCTTTGGTTAATCTCTTCCCACCTTCCAACCCCCTTCCTCTTCCCTCTGAAATATGATCGTCTGTTACATACGTCAATGTCTCTGGATCTATTTAGTTCATCAGATTCTTTTGTTCATTAATAAAATTGCTATTAAAAAAAAAATTATCTTTACTGTTGAAAGTATTGCAGATGTTTCCCCTCTTCCCCCTCCATTAATCTCCTCCACCCTGCATCTACCCCACCCCCAGGCCTTCCTCATACTAGTGTCTGTGTCCATGGGTTATGCATATATCCAGATAACTTCTTTGATTCATCTCTCCCCATGCACAACCCCCCCCCGCCCGCCGCCTTCCCTCTGAGATTCGTCAGTCTGTTCCATGCTTCTGTGTCTCTGGATCTATTTTGTTCATCAGTTTATTTTGTTCATTAGATTCCACATGTGAGTGAGATCATGTGATACTTGACCTTCCCTGACTGGCTTATTTCTCTTAGCATAATACTCTCCAGTTCCATCCATGCTGTCAAAATTGCTATTCTTATACCATAATTTAAATTGTTCTTTAAAGCAATATCTAGACCTATTCATGGATCTTCTTTCAAACTTTTCAATACTGAGGCATTATCAAGAGAACTTAAAAATAACAGTTGGATACTCGATTTGTTAAAAAATTGTCTTCAATTAAGAATATACCTTGATCTATGGTTTATCAGAATAAACTTTTCTAAAATTAGCCTTTAGAAAGGCTTTCTAAAATTAATAGTCTTTCTAAACTTTTTTTTGGAAGTATTTATACATGAATCTTCCACTTTTAGAGTCATAAAACCTTTTTCATTTCCTTTTTCTAAATTCTTTATATTTTATTAGGATATCACCTTTGTTGCATATGTTATATCAATTTCTTTCAATTTAGAAAAAATGTTTTAAATTAAAAAAATATATTGTTTATAGCTTTGGAAGTAGAATGTCAAACTAGATCTGTTTTGTCTCCTTTTAAAAATTAAAAGTAAGCAATGGATTATTCTAAATAAATGTGAATGGCACAAATTCAAAATTAATTTTATTTTTGATGACCATTCACTCTTTTTTGGGGGATATTATGTTGTTGAACTCTCCTAGTGCATCTTGGATCTTATCTAAGTGGAATCTACTTGCTTTCACAGCACGTAGTCTTCATTCCCACTGTGTGTCAAATTATGGTGTAGGGTCAAATTTCATGTTTCATCATGATAGTCCATCTTTAGCAGGATCCAGAAAATACCACAGTTTGTCTTTGAATTATCCCAAAGGATAGCACTGCTCTCCGTGTAGATGAGTCCATTTCTCCCAGCAATAAATTCAACTCCGTGTCACATACAGCATAAAGAAATGAGTTTAGGGTAAACATTCTGGCTTAATCATCTTTTTATTTTCCAACTATGTTAGTGAGATTAGGCTAGCTGTTAAGCTTTCTCACCACCCTCTTAAGTCAATGCCTAAAATTGAAAGTTATTTTTTCATTTATTTATTTATTTATTTTTATTTTTACGAAAGTCTAAACCTGTTTTCACAACTGATGTACAAACAGCAAAATGCGTGAATGTTGGCTTGTTTTCCTTTTCTGGTAATTCAACAACACATGGAATGCATACAAATTTCTCATTATGACTTTTGAGCCTGGTACAACCTGGTTGAACTGAGTAATAATAACTTTTTAAACTTTATGGGTGTTTTCTTCCCTCACCTTATTACTCATTAAATTAATGTCCTCATTTTGAATTTTCTATCATTGAGAGCAATTATTTGATTCATTATGTTTATCTGTAGTACATTTTATTCATTTTAGCTTTAAAATTTGAAACCGTTTATATTAAACCTAGACATTTTCCATTATTTGTTATAAATACTGTGCTTTTAGTGACACAGATCTTCTTGGCAAATTTTGGGTACAGAGTGTCATCCTTTTCAGAACATCTCAGTAAGATTCTCAATTGGCATTCACTTATCTTAATTGAATATTGTCAATCTTCACCCATCCTATTTTCAGTTCCAGTAATTACATTTGTGCTATTTCTGTGTGCACATTTTGTTTTCTGATATGTAATTGCATCTTCATTTGGTAAAGGATATGAGGCTGCAGGAACTTTATCTGACCTGTCTGCATTGTGAGTTGATGAGAATAATTTGCTAATTTTCATTTTAAAATATAAATGTAATCGTTATTAAATAGAGAATATATAATAAATTGGTCAGTCAGGAATTTTATGAGTCATGCTTGACAGAAATGTGTTCATTTCCTTTGTTTTTAGTTTAAAGATATTTAAGCAGTATGCCTCTTTGAAGAACTGATTTTCTTTTTGAGTTCCACTTTTATATATTTTCTTTCTATCATGATCTCAACGAACTAAAAGCATTAGACAACAGAACTCAAAGTGTACATAATTTGGACACATATTCATCTAAAATATAAGTAAAGCCCTGGCCAGTGTGGCTCAGTTGGTCGGGTGTCGTCCTGTGCACTGAAAGGTTGCCAGTTCAATTCCCCATCAGGGCACATGCCTGTGTTTCGGGCTTGATCCCCAGGAGGGAGCATGCGGGAGGCAGCCGATTGATGTTTTGCTCTCACATCGGTGTTTCTCTCTCTCTCTCTCTCTCTCTTTCCCTTTCCTTTCCTCTCTCTCTAGAAATCAATAAAAAAATCTTTAAAAAATATATATAAAATATAAATAAAAATAAATTTTAAAATAAAAAATTGAAACATTTTTTCAAGAATTACTTTTCTTTTGACATTCAAAATTATGTAATAAAATTAAAGGTAAGGTATGAATTATAATGAATGAATATAAACTTTTAAAATAAGAATGAAAGTTGAAATATTTTAATTTGCTTTTAAAAAAATTTAATTAAATCACATTTAATATCTTATAAAAATGAAACTATATGCAATTCCACATTCAATGCCCATCTAACTGCCAATGTAAAGAATAATATCAGTCTATACCTGTTATATCTAAATCTGTGTCTACAAATTTAAAACTAATATAAACTGTCAAAAACTGCAAAACATCCCTTTACTGCCATGTGCAACTGCTACAAACATCACAAAATCTGTGGGAATCTCCCGAGCTCTGAATTGGAACATGACTAAACCAAGAAAAATGGACACTTGGCACTCCTCGAAAGTGATTGTTTATTGTGAAAGACTACCTTAGTCTGGTCAGGCTGCTATAACAAAACAGCATAGACTGAGTGGCTTATGAACAACAGAAATTGAATGCTCACAGTCCTGGAGGCTGGAATTCTAAGATCAGGGTGGGCAACGTGGTTAGGCTTTGCTAAGGACCCTCTTCCAGGTTGTAACCTGCTGGTTTCTCCTTGGGTCTTAACGTGGCGGAAGGGATGAGAGAGCTTTCTTGGGCCTCTTTTATAAGGGCACTAATCCTATCATAGGGGTGGGGCCTCCTGACAATCACCTGCCAAAGGCCCCACCTCCTAATACCATCACCTTGGAGGTCTGGATTTCAACATGTGAATTTAAGGGGAACACAGACATTCAGACCTTAGCAGAATCTATTACGTTTGTGCTCTCTGAGAAGAACAAATTACTTTTTTGTCTCTTCCAAAGCAGTGTGTACCTCTCACATTGGCAGCAAAGCTTTTCAGAACATCTGGACACAGCTGCCTTCTGTTTCAAGGGCTTAGGGCAAGAGATATGCAGAATCCTTTCCCTAGCCAGGATGGTGTTAGTCATGAGTGATGTTTAGGTTCAGTTCACCCTGAGCCAGAGTACATTCTCAGTGCTTGCATGTGTGTGTGTGTGTGTGTGTGTCTTAAAATATAGGGTCCAGGGCAGATGCTGTTTTGCTCAAAACAGGGCAGTACTGATACCTGACATCAGAGCTTGGTGTGTAGAAGAATAGATTTAGAATTAAGAATTTATTTATTTATTTATTTTTTTAACTTAAATTATTGTTCATTAAATACAAACATAGGCTTAAATTCTTATAAGGCAATAGCCAAAAACCAAATAAACGAAACAACCCCCCCAAAAACTCCACCTGAAAACTCTAACCTCCAAAATATTGTCAAGTGAGGAATAATCATATTTTTTTCCCTAGACCACCAATGTTTTTTATAGCTCAGAGTGCGTGATGAATCAAAAAAATGTTCATCCAAAAATGAAAAAGAGCTGTGCATAATATCAACAGCTCCCTGGATGGGATAACAGAAAAAACATACCTTGGTCTCTGCCCTTGGTTCCTGACACAGGGCTCCATGAACCCTTGTAATCTCCTGGGTGATAGGAGTGTCTTTAGTTCTAACAACTCTGGGTGGGCTCCTGGATGGGGGCTGGTCCCCAGAGAGACCAAGCGACGATTAGAAGCTTGGAATTCTCAGTCCTCCCTTCCATTTTCCAGAGAGGGGAGAGGGCTGGAAATGGACTTAATGATCAATCATGCCTATGTCATGAAGCCTCCATAAAAATCCCCAAAATACGAGATAAAGAGACCTTCCAGACTGGTAAACACATGGAGATGCTGGGAGAGTGGCAGAGTGGTGTACCCCTTCCCACATACCCTGTCCTTCAAACTAGGTGTTCAGCTGCATCCTTTATCATATCCTTTCAGAGAAAACTGGTGAACAGAAGTAAGCAGTTTTCCTGAGTTCTGTGAGCTGCTGTAGCCAATTAATTGAACCAGGAGAGGAAGTCGTGGGAACCTTTGATTTACAGCTGATTTGTCAGAAGCACAGGTGACAACCTGGACTTTCTGTTGACAGCTGAGGTGGGAGGGGGAGAATCTTGTGGGACTGAGCCCTTAACCTGTGGCATCTGACGCGAGAGTGTCAGGATTGAGCTAAATGGTAGAAAACACAGCAGGTGTCGCAGACTTGCTTGGCATGGGGAACCCGGCGCTGTGGGTGTGATAGTGTTATTGGAGAATTGCATGGATTGCCTTTCTCCATTGCTAGTGAAAGTGGGGTTCTTGGGGTGCTGCTGGAATAAGCATTTCTGGAGGCCCCCAGGAGAGGGTGAGATGTGGCAGAAAGCTTTATTTGTGTGGAATTATATCCCTCAGTTTGTAAAGTCCCACTTCCCTTAAATGAGCCCTGGAAAAGGTGCAGCTGGGGATTCAGCAGAGCTAGAAGCAGAGCCAGTGTCCAGAGTTTCTGTTCTACGGTGGAGCTGAGTCCCATGTAGCATCAGGCGGGCTGTAGTCCGTCAGTCCATTAGGTGGGGCCCACATGGCTGTGGGCCACGTGGCAAATGCAGGAGCGTGAGAGCCCCGCAAGCCGGGAGTCAGGTGCGAGCAGCAAGAGGGCAAGAGCAAGAGAGAGGGAACTCCTTGGTTCAGGAGCTTATGTATCTCAGATTTCATGCCCTTGCAGTGGCCGTGCCCATCCTGGCCAAACACAGTGAGGCAAGATGAGGTCTGTCTGCCATTCTGGACTCAGGAGAAGGGGGTAGGGGTCTGGGACTTCCCAGGGAAGTCAGGCAATTCACTGGGAGGTGAAAGAGTTAATGTTTGGTGAACAGATGTCTGCTGGGTCATCTAGAAACAGTGGGCCACAGAGAGGCTTTAATCCAATGGGCCCTGCTCGGTTCCTGCCCTCTGCCACACCTGGTTCAGGCTGTCCTATGGCTATCCTATGGCTATCCTATGGCGATAGTTCTTCCCGGAACACACCTTCTATCTTAAGTTCTTTTAGGCAGTTTGGGGCCTTCTTCCTGAGTCTTGTTTCTTAAAAATAAAATAATCCTTATGCCAGAGAGACACACTTTGGGGTGGTAATTTTTGCTTCCCTATATCAGGCAGGAGCATTCTCATTAGGGTTTAACTCACAACCAAAGCCATCTCCTCATGGCCTCCCAGCCTCCAGAAAGCGGCTTACCCTCCAACCCCCAAGATAAGACAGAAAGACACAGCCTGGGACATCACGGGGCTGAGGGCTTAGGGAAACTATGAAGCAATGGTACCAGCTTTCCTTCCATCTCAAGTTCAGCCCCGGTGTGATGCTAGCACACTAAGCATTATTCAACAGATCTTTGTTGATTGATTGAATGCATTTGCGGTAACAAGAAGATTAAGATTTCAGAACACGGTGGGGTATATTTAACATTGATTCTCTGACCTCAGAGGAAAGAAAGCAGAAAGGCAATTTTTTTTTTTCTAATTTCAATCAGAATATTTTGCAGATAAAACGGGTCTTAGTGATTATTCAGTTCCCTTATTGCTGGACAAATAGGAATTTAATGACTTGCATTTTTCATTGTCTCAACCTTGGTTCAACAACACATACTCAAATATTTTCATTTCTGAATTGAATAGAATATCTATTGGGTAGAGATCCAAACTGCTTTTCCCTTAGATTTCCCATTCCTTGCTCACGTGTCCTGAATGCTTGGCTGTGGAGTGGCTCATTAAGCTGGGAAACAGGCTGTGGCTCTGGGGTCTTTCTGCTTTAATCCTGAGTCTTGCCATTCTGAAACAGGCCCCTTGATAGCAACAAAACTGCCCGAGGTTCACATTTCCAAATAGTGACAGTTTTGCCAAGGCTGTCTTGATGAAGGCAATTAAAAAACACAAGTCTCCCCTCCTCACCCCTTCTTCTTCTTCTTCTTTTCTTAAAAGCTATTACATGCTACTATTAAGTAACTCAGATTATCTAGGATGTTAATAATAAAGGCCCATGCTCCAAAACACCACATAGAAAATAGATGCAGAATTGAGGTCCAGTGCCAGCTCTTAGAGAGGTAACGGGAAAGGCAGCAAATGAGCTATGGGGCTTCAGGCACAAAACTCAAACTGTTTAAGCCTCAAGGCAACTTGAAGCATGTTCGGCACATAGTAGGTTCTAAATAAATACTTCTCGAGTGATGGATGTATGTATCTGTAAAAAGAAGGTGCTTAAATGCTTTTAAACAATGTGCTAAAAAATATATCAGAACAAGTCTTAACTTTGCCAAGCTTGAGCATGGTCAAATAGTATGTGTGCATGGCAGGCAGTCAACACTTTTTGTATTATATATATATTACATATGTATATATACATTATATATAGCAAAATCTTGCTAACAATAATTTTTATGATACAGGGGAAAGCATATGGGCTTTGGAATCAGGCACTCCTGGTTTGAATTCCAGCTCTTTCACTTCCTCCGGAGTGAACTTGGGCATGCTAACGTCTGTGAGTCTCATTTTTCTCATCTGTAATGCGTCTATCTCAGTAGTATCCTTGAAACTAGGGTTGTTATGAAGATTAAACGAAATAAACGGCATCTATAAAGTTGACAAAGTCACAGAATGTGGTCAGTACACATTTATTATTAGTAGTTAGTAGTGTAGGAAGTTTTCCCCCAGAATGTTTCAGGTGCTTCTATGGCATTTCACCACGAGAGGGCGGTACAGCCACACTATTGGAACCTGCCTTTCTCCCCACACAGATGGCTCTCAGCATCCAACACAGCATTACCCTCGCATTGTGAGTTGAATGCAACATTTAAAGGCCTAAACAGCTTAGCATAATATTTTAAAAGTGTCAAGTTCTAACCTCAAGGCTTCTATTCAACTGGGTATCGATAGGAATGATCAATTAAGTATTCTACATTCCAGATGTTGAGAATATTTTTGCAATTAGGAATCAGCTGGATTTGAATTTTTGAGTCTTAAAAATTAGGCCAAGTTATCTAAAAGCATCAGGCTGTCTTTGGGTCTATCTGGAATTTCATGGAGAGCCAGCCAAGCTGTTAAGCTCAGGCCTCCTGGCAGTCATTTGAAGTTTGCATAAATTCTTTACTCTGTATGAGACATTATACTAGAGAGAGGACTCAAAGATGCAGTCTTTCATTTAACAGATATTTTTTGAGGACCTACTATGTACCAGGCACTATTCCAGGTTCTGAGTATTCAGCAGGAGGTTAAAAAAAAAGACAAAAATTAGGACATCATCATTGTCATGAGGCAACATATGAGATTTATCAAATTCCTAAATGGAAAATAACAGACCAGGAAGAAGCAGCATCATCTACTAAAACAATAAGCAGGGCCACGGGCCTCCAGCTATTGTCCCCTCTTGTTTGGAGTGGCCCAGCACAGCCTTGGCTCCTGGCTGATGGGCTGGCCTTCGCCAATGATGTCCTAGCAAGGAACATTTGTATCAGTGATTCTACACCTTTGTGCCACAACACACAGGTGTATTCCAAAGAACTGTAAGAAGTACATAGGGGAAATTGGCTATTATAAGCATATCTCCCTTTTATTGCACTTTCCTTTATTGAGCTTCACAGATATTGCATTTTATAACAATTCACTCCACCAGCAAAAAGATTATAACTTGCCAAAGTCTCAGATGATGATTAGCATTTTAAAGCAATAAATTATTTTTAAATTAAGGCATGTACATTGTATTTTTAGGCATAATGCTATTGCACACTTAATAGACTATAGTATAGTGTATACGTAACTTTTATACGCACTGGGAAACCAAAAAAAAATTAGTGTGAGTTGCTTTATTGAGCTATTTGCTTTATTGTGGGGGTCTGGAACCAAACCCCCAATATATCTGGGGTACGCCTGTGCTGTGAATCTCAGCTGGAAATCAGGGAATCAGAATTGCAGCCTGCTCTATCTGCCTATGAGTCCTTCATTCTGTGAGGGTGGCAGACGCTCTGTCTTAGTCGGCTCACATCTCTGACTCTGGGGTGGGTGGTGCAGCAGGGGGAGGGGGAGGGAGGACCCAGGTGTGTGCACGAGGCCGTCCTTGCCGCTCGATGTCACCGAGCTGCAGCAGCCGTTGGGAAGTCCGTTGCGCACCTGGGCCTTGGTAGCCAGTTCACTCAGGTTGCTCGTCGCGCTCCGAGAGGCTGCCCTGGCCCCGTCGCCGTCCCAGGAACACCAGGCAGCCCTTCCTCGCTGCGTCTTGCCGCCCCCTCCCTGGCTCTTCTCTGAGAATGGGATCGCCTCCTTCCTGTCCCAGAAGCCGCATCTCACACCTCCCTGGGGATTTCAGTGCCTCCCTGGGGTTGGCCCCCAGCGGCCAGGACCGCATTGCCCCCCCTTAGGATTTCCGTCTCAAGTTTGGGAAATTCTTTTAAATCTAGGAGTGGCAGCTGGCCTTGTTCTTTCGTTCATGCTTTCTCTCTTCTCTCCAAAAACCTGCACCCCACAGTCTCTGTTTCACCTAAATTCCTAGTCTTTAAAAACCCCCACCCGGCCGGGCGTGGCTCAGCAGTTGAGCGTCGACCTAGGATCCAGGCGATCAGGGTTCGATTCCCGGTCAGGGTACATGCCCGGGTTGCCAGCTCGATCAATGACTCTCTCATCATTGAAGTTTCTATCTCTCTCTCCCCCTCTCCTTTCCTCTCTCTGAAGTCAATAAAGATATATTTAAAAATTAAAAAATTAAATAAAAAATAAAAACAACACACCCAAAATTGAGTCTTGAAAAAACCCCCCAAGGCCGAGTCCTGGAGGCCGCCTGACTTGCTCCCTGCTGCGCCCGCCCGCCTCCCCGCACGGTCAGCACAGGTGCACCGGCTGCTCGGGAGGAGGGGAGACAGGCGAGGGAGAGGAAATGCAGGGAAAGGTTGGTTAGTGCTTTAAATACACTGCCCTGCCATAGAAATAATAAAGCGCCAAGGTGCGTGAGCGATGTACCCTTGTTGTAAACTGGAGCGGTTTCCGGGTTGTCCCTCTGACAGCCCGCATCCTGTTCCTGCGGGTTCAGCTCCATCCTTTCCTCCTCGGGGAAGCTGTCCCGCCCTGCACCCATCTGTGCCTTCCTGGCACTATTTGTCTCCCTCTCGCTATACGCACGCTCGTGGTTAACAATTGCGGTACAAGGCACCTCGCATAAAATTTGCCATCCCAAACAATTCTGAAGTGGATGTTTCAGTGGCATTAAGTACACCCACCTCCTGCCACCATCACCACCTCCCATCGGCAGAATTATTTTTATCTGATTAAACTGGAATTGCTTTAACTTGGTTATATGTGTGCTTCTTTGATTAACGCCTGGCTGCTCCACTAGGCTCTGAGCTCCGTGAGGGCTCAGACTGTGCCCAGCTCTCCTCATCGCTGCTTTATGCCCAGCACAGCACAGTGTGTACCGCAGAGCAGATGCTTAGCCGGTAGTGACTGAATCACTAGGAGGCTCTCACTGCTTTCCTTACATGCATTCTTTTTTTTTTTTTTTAAGATTCTTAAAAATTGAATTTTAGAGAGAGGGAAAGTGAGAGGGAGAGAGAGAAACATCGATGTGAGAGTGTGACATTGATCCGGGCATGTGCCCTAAACGGGAATCGAACCAGTAACCTTTTGGTGCGCGGGATGACGCCCAACCAACTGAGCCACACCAGCCAGGGCCTTATATGCATTCTTGCGTGGGAGAGAAAGGAAGGAAGTGCAGCTCGTGTGCCAGAAATTTCTCACGCAGGCATGTGGGAGTGTGTTGTGCAATTTGACATCATCTAGAAAAATGGGAGGACTTTGGGTTAACAGGAAGATCTAAACTGCATCCTTTCCCCAAACTCTAATTAAATAAGAAAAAAAATCATAAAAGCCAAAAAATTCATAAACAGTAACCAAAGGAGGAAAGGAAACAAACCATAGTACAATACCCTTAAAACACTAGCTGCTACGGAAAAATTTGGAAGATGCTGGATCAGAGTAGATTCCTACCCTTGCCTGGACCTTCCAGACGCTAGACTGGTGAGAGAAAATTCTGAGCATTTTCGCTGATAGCCCCAAATTCGAAGAGAAACACGGTGAGCAAACTGACCTCACATTTTTCTTTGTCTGACTGAGGACCAGTGGGAAGGGACACTGAGGGAAAGATGTGAGTGGGGGTGGCTCAGTGGGTAGGCACAGACGTGGAGAAACCTACTGACGCCCAAGGTCATGTAGCAATGGGAGTGAGACACACTTATTGCCGTTTGCATTAGGTGGGGTGACCCTTCGTGCAGCATGGATATCAGAATAGTGACAGAAAGAGCAGGATTAAGTTTTCTAAACAAATCTGCCCTTTCCACCGTCTCCGGTGAGTTCTCCCATCTGGACAGGAAACTAAACTGGTCTCAGATACAGTGGGAAGAGAGCCAGGCAGCAGTCACTGGATCAGACCAGGGGAAAGTCTACGCAGGGCCATCGAGCATGAGCAAAACATGAACAGCGCGCTTTCCATGCAGACCTACTGCGGGAAAGGAAACACACTCCAAACCAAAGTGCGCAGGCAAGAAGTATATTACACCTACCCCCTTGTAGAAGAAAACAGAACTCAAGGAGCAGAAGGAAATTCCTTGCAATTGGTTTATGTTAGAAAACAATTTGACTTTATAAGAGAACAAATATAATAAGATCAAAGCTTGAAGATAAAACAACAGAGTAAAATCAAAGACTCTGGAAGGGCTACGGAGTTAACTTCAAGAACTACACTATGTCACTCTAGAACGGGTAGTTGGTAACAGCAACAAACTTTAAGCATTGCTGAAATTCCAATTATTGATGTAGAAGAAAGGCTCGAGACAATCTTAGTAAGTGTAATTAAAAAGATAAAAATTAAAGCTATTAAATGAAAGCTTGTATATGTGAAATGCAAACAAAAAAAAGCTGACATAAAAATATAGGGCATTTTTGAAGACGTAGTCAAGGAAACGATGGAGAAACTGTTCTCTGAGTTAAAGAGAAAATGGAGTTTGCAAATCCAAAGGGCTTCTAGGAAAATTAGAAGCATGAAGTTCAACCCTGAGGCGTGCTCTGGTGAAGAAGCTGAACTTCAATCATAAAAAAGGAATTGTTTGGGAATCTAGAGCGAAAAAGCAAGTCCTCTACAAAACCAAAAAAAATAAAGGAGAAACAGGCTGGTCTCAGATTTTCGCCACAACAATATTTAATAGCAGAAGACAAGGGAACCAGAGCTCTAAAGCCCTGAGGGGGAAACATTTGACCTTGGACATTCAGGTGTAAAGGGATTTTGAAAAACAAAAGAACTTAAAGAATGCAGCACCCTCGGAACTTGTAGGGAAAAAAACAAACAAACTGCGTGCAGGCAAAAGGCAGCCATTTAACATGAAAATCCAAATACAGAACACAGGAATGTAGACACCCTGGTAAATAGTGATGGGGAATGCTGAATTCATATACATGTAGAATTAATAGTAAGCAACTCTGGGAATTATGAATAAAGAACAAAAGGTGAATGTTGTGACCATAGACAGTGTGAAAACAATAATGTAACCAACAAACGTCAGAAAGAAAGGGGGAGCGAGCAGGAAGGATTGTGAAAATATGCAGGTCTTCATCTTTCTTAGCAAATAGCTGGAGTGGAGAGAAGCGATCCATACTGAAATACGTAGTTTTAAAAAATTGTAATCCTCGATGTTTTTAATACACTAGTTTCTTTTTTGTTAATCCTCACGCAAGGATATTTTCAACTGATCACTTTATTTTTAGAGAGAATGAAAGGGAAGGAGGGGGCAGGAGAGAGAGAGGAACATTGATGTGAGAAAGACACATCAGAATAGAACTCGCCACCCTTCATTGCACGGGCCGATGCTCTAACCACTGAGCAACACTGGCCAGGGTAATAAACTAATTTCTTAATTTCAGAGATATCCTTTTAAAAAGTGAGGAAGCATTTATTGAATGTTCAACAGTTCCTTCTATTTCACTGTAGTTTCTTTTACTTTTGTAAAAGTCAAAGTAAATTTGAAATTAATACTTCTCAATGGAAAATGCATATAAAAGAATAAGTTCATTTTATTTTTTTAACTTCATTTAAATTAATGTATTTTTATTCTTTAGAAGGATATTTTTATTTATTTTTAAAATTTATTTTTGAGAATATTACAGATGACCCCAATTTCCTCTTTTGCCCCCCTCCACCCATCTCCCACCCCACCCTAGGCCTTCACCTGTCTATTGTCTGTGTCCAGGGGCTGTGCATATGTGCTTATAAGTTCTTTGGTTAATCTCTTCCCGCCCTCCTTCCCTCTGAGATCTCTCAGTCTGTTCCATGGACCCCTTTCTTTTTTGCTATTTATCTTTTCTTCTTCCAATATTTATGCTTGAAAGACACATGATCATTTTTTTACTTAATGTGAACACTTATTCCTAGCTATGGGATTTTTATTTATTTATTTTTCCCTTTGGCTTTGTGATTTTCTACATTCTTTACATTCTAATAATAGACATGTGCCATTTTTAAATCAAAAGGAGTGATTTGTTATTTGAAAACCAAAGAAAAGATTGGAAATCAATATGGCATATTATAGTGGTTAATTCTAGGCAGGTGGAAATTGGATAATTATTAGATTTTTTTTCTTTGTACTTTTCTGTATTTAAATTTTTTTTCCCTAAACATTTGTAGAGAGAAAAATAAGAGGGATAAGTTGAGAACATCTGCTTTCTAGCAATCATGCCAGCCTCATTTATGGGCTGCCTAAGAAATTCAAGGACAGGGTGATAGAAGGACCGGCTGGGCAGAGTGGGTTGTTGGATCTGTCCTAATAAGCTGCAGGGCGACAAGCTGGTATGGCACATGGCCACTCTTGGGTGGTCCAAGAGAATGGTGACAGTGTCTGGGCACCGGGAGTCTCTTTTGAGGCACTGGGAGAATCATAGCAATTTCAAGAGAACACTCAGACCTATTCATCATCACATTTGCTTAAATATGCTATGACTCAATTTTCCCCTTGAAGCATAACACCTAGTAAAGTCTGGGAACACTTATAGGTGTTAATTTTTTCATTGAGTTTTGTAATGGAATTTTATTCTGCTTATTAAGCATGTGATACTGAGGGAACTGTGTCAATGGAAACCAGTGGAACAGAAGTTTTACACCAAAAATAAGAGCAGATTTTGCTATATTAACAGAAAGGGGATGCGATGCCCAAACAACAGGTAAAACATAGGACGAGCAAGGCTAAGGCCTTGAGGCTCATTCTCAGCATCCTAACAGCAGTGGTCTCACCCTTTCCTGAGGCTCCAGATGTGGCCAAGTAGAAACAGCGTCAAGTTTAAAGTCAAGTACTGGCTCCTCTGCCTACAGCGTCCTACTCTACTTATATTACCTTTGAGTTTCTGTCTCCACCTACAGTTTCCTTCTTTCTCTCTCTTTTTAAATCCCGCCTGAGGATATTTTTTCCATTGCTTTTCAGAGAGGGTGGAAGTGGGGGGGGGGGGGGAGAGAAAGAAAGAGAGAGAGGAAAGAAAGAAAGAGAGAGATAGAAACATCAATTGGTTGCCTCCCGCACAAGCCCTGACCGGGCAGGGGATCAGCGTGCAACAGGGGTTTGTGCTCTTGGCCAGAATCGAACTGGGGACTCTTTAGTCCACGGGTGCTCTAACTGCTGGGCCAAACCGGCTAGGGCCGTTCTCTTTTCTTTGCTGGGTTTGATTCAGGTGATGTATGTGTGAAGAGTGGTACACAGCTCAATGGAGGAAATTGCTATGAGCAGGGAATGCCCCTGGACATGGAAACGAAGGGCAGTGGGGCAGTGGAGGCCGCACAGTCAGGAATAAGGTGGGTCCCTGCACACAGCTGTTGAGGTCTGACCTGTGGGTTTATTTCAAGACCCTGGGAGTGAGAAGATCCGTGATAAAGTGGTGCAGGGATAAACAGCTGGGTGCACAGAGGCTCAGGAGCAGACGGGAGTTCAGTTACTGCCCCTTCCACCTCCTTGCACATAGGCGTTCAGCCTGCAGTCAGCGGATTTGGCCAACCGTGAATTCCTCATGTGGGGATTAAATGTATCTAGGAAGCTTGCGCTTCCTTCAAGATGAGACCCTGGCAGACGCTCTGACAGGCCCGGGGCTGAGATCTGTGTTCTGCATTTTTTTACCTTCATCCACCTGCCCCATTCCCTCCTCACTCTTTTCCTTTCTCCAGGGTCTTCCCAGTTGCAAAATCGAGAAAGCACACATCTAGAAATTGCAGGAGAACAGAACAAAAATACTTTATGAGAAGGAGACATGATCTCATAGAAGAGGGATGTTTATTTACCCAGCCCTGGAGAAGTTCATTCCAAGGGCACAATTTTAAAGCTGGGAGTCAGACACCTGCGAGGGAGCTGCATAAGTAAAAAAAATGGGAGTAAAGAATGGTCATTGCTTCGGGGCCCTAGGATCCTGAAAGGAACAGATTTAAAGACTAACTCTCAAAGTTACCTTTTCCTCCCCCACTAACTTTAATTTAAAATTTTTTGCTGTTTTTCCTGTATTTCTTTTTAAATTGAGAGAGAGAGGAAAACAGGTCTGTGGATTTTGGAGAACTGGGTTTAACCTGGTAGCTACAGACATCAGGTGTTAGTCGTGACTCTCAGAGAGAGGAAGTCCCAGTGGAAGAAGGTAGATATGGAGTTGGGGTATGGACCTTGTTTGCCTCCAGGTCCCTTTTCCCAAGAACCTACCTTTTCCTTACCTTGGTCTTCTCTGGCTTTTATATGCTGAGCTAGAGTTTCCATAAACAAGGTTGCCCTTCCACCCCCTTGCCCCACCCCCAAGCTCTCAAAGTGAAGGACTGTGATCAGATATTCATCAAAGCAATCAATGAATAAGTTCTAGGTTTAACACAAACAGGGGAGCTGAGGCTCAGAGGCCTACTCACTCCCTGTCCAAGGTTGCTTTAAGTAGCAGCACTTACAGCCCGGTTGAAGTCCAGGAACATGCATATGAACACAGTGAATTAGCAGACGCGGGGGATTCTCAGTGTCCCGTGGTTAGTACAGGGCCTTCATTCATGGAGTCACAGGAGGAGGGTGGTGTGAGCTGGAGCCATCAGAAGAGATGGGTCTTGGGTTGAATGAGAAACAGTGAGAAGAGCAGGGTATCCCAGCTGGGAAACAAGCTAGGAGCCAAGGCTGAGAGGCAGTGCGATTAGTGGGTTATTTAGGGAACACCGGGAAACCAGTTGGCTGAGAAATCTGCATAGAGGCGCAGTGGCAGACCAGACTGGAGAGGTCAGGAGATGCCAGGCTGGGAAGCTCTGGTCATCTTTATCATTTATTATCTTCCTGGCTCTTGATTCCTATGGGTGACATGGACACTGTGGCACATGCTCTGCCCAGATGCCCCCTTCAGGACAAGCGTCTCCCGAAATGCCAGGAGTGTTGCCTGCTGAGTACTCCTAGCCAAGTAGCTGCCCCATTCAATGTTGTTATGCCCGAGATTCAATGACTATTTGCTGTTGGGGTACAAAGGCCCAGCTCTTAAGAGCCACCTCAACTTCTGTGCTCCTGTGGCATGGGCTGAGGTCTCTACCCAGTTCAACGCCTTCCTCTGCCCAGTGCTGCTCCTTCCTCCCTCCCAGGGGTGATTCGGAGAGCACTCCCCAGTATACTTTCCGCATGGAAATCTAGTGTCTCAGCGTCCGTTTCCTTGGGAACTGACCAAAGCCAGCGGAGACAGAAATAGCTCTAGGAAGCAGACTCAAAAAAAGCTGGTTGCAATGAAAATGCCATTGCTGGTGGCAGGTGGAGTAATGCCAGCCCTCGGCGTGCAGTAATGGTGCAATCATTAGAACTTTCATCAGTGGTGACCTGGGATGAAATGCCAATGAAGGAGAGTACACTGGTGGGTTCAATAGCTCAGGCATGGGGAGGTTTGGGAGAAGTGGTAATTATAAGACAACTAATTGAATAGTCCTTGCTGGGGGCTATCGATGCTCCATGAAGGGCTGAAGGTGATCAATTTAAGGCCATTGAGTAGTGAAAGCTAGAGGTCCTCCTTGGGAGATATAAATATTCTTTTCTCTTGCATCCAGAGGGCAGGAAAAGCTAAAGAACAGGTTCAGTATGTAATTATAAGAACGGCAGATCTCCGGCTAAGGTTGAATTCACAAGCCAGCAGGTATTCCTCTCCAGGTCAAGACCCTGATAAGGAGGGCAGAGGGGTCTGAGACTTGGAATGGGGACATGTGAGTTGATGCAGAGTTTTTAATCCCCCAAACCCCTTTAACCCGGGGGCCTGCAGAAGTAGGCTATTCTGCCCTGCTGTAGTTGGGGGATAGAGGTGCTGAAGTCTGGGACTAGGCTGGTTATAGTAAGACTAGAAATGAAGGGAAGGACGTGGCAGGTGATGGGGAAAAATGAGGTTTGTGTTCCAGTGGTCACTAATGTTTCATGGCTACTGGAGTAGGAGGCAATTTAATACATTGATAAATAAGGTATTGTAATAGAAATAAATGTAGTGTGTCTATGTACAGGTTAGGCATAGTAAATGTTACATGTCCTCCAGAGAGAACGTATTTTTCTCTTTCCTGTTTTCCAATTTCCATTTTCAGTTGTGCCATGAAATAATAATAAAGATTCTCACAGCAGTGATTAAACTAATAAATAACATTGTGCATTAATGCATGAGAATGAAGAATGTACATTATAAATCATAATAGTTTATTTACGATACCGTCTCTACTCACCCTTTCTATTCTCCCAGCAAGGTGCTTGGGGATCTCAAAAGCTACCGAATAAATACACCTGCACACACATATGCACAGTTATATATATGTATACAATTTTATCACAAATAAGAAACCTTCCAAAGAACAGTTCATAAAGAAAATGGAAATCCTAGAATAAAAATCATTAGAGATGGTGGACAGTTATTAAATTTATATTCTACCGAAACTTGGTTGTATGACTCTCAAACTTAATTTGGACATTTTTGGAATACAAATAGATAAAAATCTTAGTAAAACATTATTGACTCAGGTAGTAAAATACATTCACATGGCCCTTTTCTGGCAAAGCTATGCATATTCTGTCAATTTCAGTGGTTTATAGATGTCTGGATATTTGAACCAGTACATTAAAGAAAAAATCCTTTTGAAGAACAACATGGGACTGCAATCTATTTTCCCAATTTAGTTTATTTGAGAAAAAAAAAAAAGCCACTGTTCTTTTACTGGCATTATTTCATATAAAGAATGAAGATTTAACAGAAGATAGGAAGGATATAATCTCATAATAAAGACTTTTAAATTTATTTAACAAATTAAAAAATTAGCTTCATGAAAAACTCTTGGTTGTTTCATTTATCTCATTTCTCTGGGGATCAGTGAAAAATTTTGTGAAGACAGGCATCGATGCTGCACATGGCACAAGTCTAGGAACCAGTAATGTAGTACGTTTCTATGAATTAGGGTTATGGAAGTTTCAGTCACTTTCACTGGCGAGATGCAGAGAGCTCATCACAGGATGATTTGAAGTTACTTGCTCTGGGGCAGCTGTTCTCCCACTTCAGCATCAACATTCCCTGAAGAGCATCTTAAAACACATACTGCTTCCCAGACCCAGAGTTTCTGCGTCAGAGGTGGGGGGTGTACACGCCGCTGGTCTGGAGATCACACTTTGAGAACCACTGTTCTAGATTATCGAAAAAGGCAATTGCTGAAATGTGTTTTCTGTTTTTAACGACTGTTGCCCTGATTCTGCAGTCTTCCTTTATCTTACTACTCAAAGAGCAAGCCCTCTTTTATGAAGCAGAAAATATCTTGCCCAAGTGTTCCCATGGCCAGGAATGCCTATATACCTTGTCTTTTGGGTGAATGCTGACACACCTGCCTAGAACCTATTTATCTATCATCTCCTCTTTCCTCAACCCCCCAGGTAGAATCTACCTCCCCTCCCTTGCCCTTGTAGTTCTCTGTCTTTCTCCCTCCTTTCTTTCCTTCTGCCCTCCCTTCCTACCTTTTATGAAAGTCCCCATTAGATTCTGGCCTTGTGGAGGGTAGGTGCTATAGCCATTTGTCTTTGAATCCTAGTAGCTAGCACCATGCCTGCTGTGGATTTTTGTCCATCTGTTTGGTGTATCATGGCAACAACCAAATTAGTGACTTGAGTAATCATCTAATGGATTTGCTCTCTCTAGATGGTCTGAATTGTTCAGGTTAAACATTTTGTCTCTTTTTTCTCACCTTCTGCCCCCTATAATCTAGCAAACATATGGAAGTCCACAGTCCCCCTATTTGTCAATTGCTAGCCTAACTGGCTTTCCTAGTCTCAAGTCCTATTCAATATATCCCTGGCAAAAATCTGCCTTCTTATTCCTACTCAAAATAGGATGTATTAGATACTCAAGTTCTAAAACTTTGCAAGGTTCTTTTGAATATTAAAAAAATAAATGGAGTAATAAATATGCTTTGGGTATTTCTCCAAACTCCATAATTTAAATTAAAAGCTGGGTCTATCTAGAGTACCTAGGTGGTCCAGTAGCTCAATGCCCCTTCTCCCCATGACTTATACACTGCATTTCTTTTGAAATCAAGGGATAATATAAAGGGATAGCAAAAATATTAAGAGGTACAAAGACATGCTAACTGTAGATGATTTTTCATCTTTTATTTCATGGATTTGTTTTTTTTCCATTCTGGCTAAATTGTGTGACCCAGGTCTACAAGAAAAAGCTGAATGACTCTGGAAAAGTTATTACATTGATCACAGTTTCCAGTTCCATGAAGACAGGGATAAGGGAAGAAAGCACATGTGGGCTGTAGACCTGGACTGAGGAGCAGAAAGACATGCAGGCAATAGAATAGGATGGACTAGATAAAGGGAGTGGGAATCCCAGAATTTTTAAGTCATTTCCTCTAGCTAATGTAAACTATAATACTTCTCTATATACATAGATTAAGTGAAATAAAAAGAGAGAACATTTTAAAAGCTAACTTTTGTTAAGAGATGCCATTTTCCATAATCCTTGGTGAAGGAGAGTTACTCTGCACTTCTTAGACATGTTTAGATTGCTCGAACTCTTTCATTTAAGAAACGGAGAATGTCTCTCTCAAACAGAACTAATGAACATTTGTTTAAAGTGCTTTGTTACATTTCATTCAGAGGTGCCTACGAAGCACCACATGCTATTAGAAGCAGCAATCCTTGTTTTGTTTGTAGACAATTCAATTATGGAGAATACCCAGGAAGAAGGTGTGAAAAGAATATTATTAAGCAACCAAGTAGCTTTGCTCTGCTATGTATGTTTAAAGAGGGACCCAGCTTGTGAACTTGCTGGTAATTGAGTGCAGAATTGGGTTGTTCATTGAGCCAGCATTTATTGAGATTGTAAGGGGGTGAGAAGTGATGCACAGGAAGCTCCCTTGTAAGAATACCTAGAAGGTTCCAGAGAAGGAATGGAGGGAGCAAATGTATCTCTGGCCTTACTGGACACAAATGGACGCTTCTGTGTTTAAGGCAAGAACAACTCTGTCAAATTATATCCTATTACCTCTTTTATTATTCTGGCCCAAAGGAAATTCACTCTTCCTTGAATTTTATAGCATTTTCTGTCTGCCATTTTCTTATCAACTAATGAGACATTATTGCTTCATATCAGCATAGGGCGAAAAGAGGAAATTTCCATCCCTGACATGGGCCATGTTTAGTGGTCAGGGCAGCTGGGTGATAAAAAGTCTCCCACATAGGAACTGCCTCCCCTCCGGTGACCTCAGTAACTTAACCAGCACTTGGGCAGGCTGCCCCCTCGGCAGCCCAGCCAGCTTTACTCGCTCCTGTGGGTGCTCAGCGTGTGTCCAGCAGGCACAGTGCCTCCAGCTAGAGGATGGTACAATTCCAAGATTTGGATTTGGGTTTAGAAGGAGGACAGAGACCCATTTGACCTTCAGGTAAGATACATGCACCCAGCAGGTCATCAACCAGCCCTCTACAGGAATTTAGAGCATAATTCCAGGTCTTTAAAAATAGCACAGTCCTTCATTTCCTATATGTCATTGTCACTTGTGTGAGGGACATTATGGAAGGGAGCTGGCTGAGGCAGGATTTGGAAATTCTTAGGTGTCTCTGACAATAACATCTTAAACCTCATCAAAAACCTTGACTATATATATATTTTATTTATATAACACACTTTAATTGGGCATCTACTAAGTTTCTCTGTACTAGATTCAACTAGATGGTAAATTCCCTCCTGGAAGGGCAGGGGCTACACTTCAAACTTCTTTGTGGCTCACCTCTTTTCTCCCTTCTAGCAAAGTGCTCTGCCCTTTGTAGGCACTCAATAATTATTTCTAATTAAATGAAGCACTAAATAAAGTCCCAGCTTCCTGAGAAGATTTCGGACAAGAAGAAACATATTAGGCATAGAGGGGAAAACGTAGCAATAATTGAATACTATTTGCCTGTGACTTTTCTGGATCTATTACCCAACAGGAGAGAGAGCCCAGGGTCTAGTTCCAGGGACTTGGAAAGAGACTGCCAGGCACCTCCATGGGGATATTTCACAAGGGAGCGCATTCTGAGTCCACACCAAGTAATCGCTCCTGGGACGACAGGCCATATGAATGCCCGATTCCAGAGCCAGACAGAAGGTAAAAAGGTTCTGGGGACTCCAGGGACCATAGGAGGGCTGCAGTGAAAGGCCCATGGGAGAGTTGCATGCAGAGCCTGCTGAGAAGAAAGAGAGAAAGGTGGCTTGAAACAAGTCTTATGTTTCCTAATACTTTGCGAATCAAGGAGAGGAACTATTGGACACACAGGAATTAGCATTCTCACCTCGATCCGGGTCAAGAGTGGTCCAGGATACATCTAAGGCTGCTAGTGTGCAAAAGACTGAAGAAATGCCAGAAAAGTATATAAAAGATATACATGTTTTAAAAAAACCTTCATATATATGCTCAGATATATATTTATATGTGCATTTACACAAACACACACAGATTTTACTTGAAGACAATGTAAACAATCTAAATGTGAGACTCTTAAATGTGAGCCAACTGTCCCCCATGCTCGCTCTGCGATAGCCCCCTCCTCATACTGTGGGTAGGGAAACAGGCTCAGAAAGAGTGAGCCATGTGAAGACCGTCACACTAGTTAAGTGGCAGAGACAGGATTTAAACATGAATCTTTTGGATTCTAAATCCACCCCCACCCCCTTTCTAAAACTACACCACGCCGTCAAGGCAGGCGTAGGATCAGACAGCAAGAGCCGTGTAGCAGGGCCAGGCATCCGAACACCCTCTGGCTGTACCTGCGGCTTGGCTCCTGTTTACAGAGCCCAGGGAATGGTGCCTGTCCTCCACCAACACGCTGCCCTGCTGCTTGTGCCTCTTCTTTTTGGCAGATCAGATGAGAAATGTGATTCATAGTCTTGTGGAGTTCGATTCTGTCTGGTAAAAGGAGATGCCACTGCCCCTAGGCAGAGGAAAATGTTTCCAAGGGCCACATCAATGTCTTTAATGACTTGATAATTAAGACAATACTACATAAGCACAGTTTAAATGTAAGCCAATTACTTGGAGAGGAAAAAAAGTGTGCAAACTCTTTCAAAGGCCAGCTATTTGTTTAATTAGAATAGAATCTTTTTTTTTTTTTTAAAGCCATTGACAGTGGAATCCTAGATGAAGTGATGGAAAACAATAGTAATCAAAGATATCTTCTTTGATAATAGCCCAGGAAGAAAAACTCAGCATGAGTTGTGAAGTCAAAGGATCCTTCGCATGGGTCCTATAAAGAAGAACTGTAAAGATGTTTGGGGTGATTTCTTAGTTTGGGTCCCTTGAAGGAGCACTCTACCACTCAGGGTCAGGGAGTTTATTTGGGAGGTAACCCCAGGAAGCATGAGTGAAGGAAGGCAAGATAGGAAAGGAAGAAGAGTCACTAAAACCTGTGTTAATGAGGAAGCTGTCGGCAACTGGACTTCCACCCAGCTGGGCACTCTCTGAGACACTGTTTAGAACCCACCCCAAAGTGGTGGGCACTTATTTACCCCCCCCTAGTGACTGAGAGTTGCTTCTAGGAGCATGAAATTCTGGGCATTTCCCAGCTGCACTGAGCAAGCTCCTAGGGCTCTGGAGAAGGTCTCCAGCTGAGCAGCAGACAGATTCCTCCTTGAGAAGGGAATCGGGAAGCCTCACCTTGGAGGCTGCTGGTGAACTCAGAAATAGGCCCAGGGGACATGATGTGAGGCATCAGCAACCACTGCTCCAGATGGGCATTTGCAAGATGTCATCCTTCCAGACCAGCACAGTACAAGAGAAATATAGTGTAAGCCGCAAATGTAAGCCACATATGTACTGTTATATTTTCTAGTAGCTACATTAAAAGCATCAAAAGACATTTACACCATGGAATACTATGCACCTGTAAAAAAGAAGGATCTCTTACCCTTTGGGACAGCATGGATGGACCTGGAGAATATTATGCTAAGTGAAATAAGCCAGGCAGAGAAAGACAAACATCACATGATCTCCCTTATATGTGGAATCTAAAGAGCTTAATAAACTGATGAACAAAATAGATTCAGTGACATAGAAACATGGAACAAACTGACAAATCTTGGAGGGAAGGTGGGGGTAGGTGGGTGGCTGGGGAGAGATTAACCAAAGAATCTATATGCATATATGCATAACCCATGGACACAGACAATAGTGTGGTGAAGGCCTGGGGCAGGGAGTGTGTGCAGGGTGGAGGGGATCAATGGAGAAAAAAGGGGACAGCTGTAATACTTTCAACAGTAAAGGTAAATAAAAATAAATAAATAAAAGCATCAAAAAGGGATGTGACCCTCAGGTGATTGCACTGTTCCCCAGAGGAACAGTTTAGAAGGAATTTTCCAAACATGAGTAGTTTATAATGGTCCATTTTGCTTAATATCTACTTATACTGTCAGCCCAGAGAAGCCTACAAGCTGGATGACTCCACGTAAACTTCAGAGAAATCACTACAACAGCTCATGTATGCACAACTTCCAGGCCTCTTACTCAGAAAGTTCTGCGAGCACCCGATGCCACAACTAGACATTTAAACCACAAAACAGGACATCTGTCAGGCTGCAACTGCCACCCTCATCCCACCATTTAAACCTGCTCTCAGCTCAGATCTAGAAATCTCAAATAACATCTAGGAACCCTAATTAATGGCCTAGGCCTCTCTCTATAGGTGATACGAGTAACAGATACTCTGAACTGACTAACCTTTCATTTCCAACCTCTCTCTCTTTTCTGCTCCTTTTAAAGAGGCTGTTAAAACAACAAAAAAACCCAAACAAACATCGATTTCCTAATCTTCCCTAAAGTCAGCAGTAGCCATTTGATAGTGTTGGCCAATGAGGGATAAACGGAAATCTGCTGGTGTCTCTTCTCCCTCTTCTTTCTTACTCCTTTCTGGAGCTCAGACATGATAGCTGGCAATGTGGCAGCCATTTGGCAACCAGGAGGTGATTTGCATGTGGACGAAAGCCAACACACTGAGGAGGGTAGAGAGAAAGACGTAAGATTTGATATCTGATGGCAATTTCAGCTTCTTGCCAGTCCTAGAAGTACTTTCAGACTTCTTGTTACGTGACACAAATACCTTATATATTTCAGCCACTATTAATTAGATTTTCTTATACTTATGGGAAAAGGAAATTCTATCTGCTGTAGTGGCCTTGCCAAAACCACCACTAAAACAAACTCAGTATGCATTTGCTTTCTTGCTGCTTCCTACAAGTGCTTAATTAAGCAGTCAGCCAGAAACACAATTAAAAAACAAATACACAAAACACTGCAATTCTTTGATTGTGTCTTTATAGCTATGGTGACATTGAATTGGGATTCTTAATGTCCAGAGAAACCTCATTTGTATCTAGTTCTGATACAGATGTGTATCTAGGCCTGAACAGCAGGTGGGCTTGGCAGTCATGGAAGAGCAAAGTTGTTGAACATTTTTAGGGGTGAGAAAGTGTAGCCTTTAATTCAATCAGGACTTGGGAGGAGGAGGAGGGGTTCTTTGTTTAGTTTCAACTAGTTTACCCTGAGTCTGCAGCTGGTTAGAATTTCTAAGAGGCTGTTAGTTCCAATTAATTTGGTATACATTCTTGTAAGTGTGCTTGATGAATTAAGAGGCAGCAATAAATTTATCTGTGCACCAGCCATAAAATTTCCATTACTTTTCCTAATGAATTTTACATTTGATTCTGAAAGCTTTTTAAAAAGTTTCTCATTTGTTTTTCAGGGCTTTCCCCTCCTCCTTCTATATCATTTGTGTCCAAATAAGAACTTCCCTTGGAGAAAGATTGGACATTTCTATAAGGCATTTTGCTTTCAGGGCCAGGGAGACTGCCCTTCCCCATGTCTGCAAACTTCAGAGGTTGTGTATCATCACATACTTCTTGGGCTCCAAAGTAGAGCAACCTGGGAGGTCCCTGCTAAAGAGGATAGGTATGGATTTTTGAGAAAATTCAGTTATCAATTGCTGAGGGAAAAGGCGATGATCGATGGAGCAGGGCATGGGGGAAGAGAGCAGATATTCTGCTGTGATAATGTGAGGCCTGAGTTGCAGTACCTGAGCTCTGTGCTTCTTTTCAGCAGAGAAGCCTGGCAGGATGAGAGGCACCAACTGCTCTGAGTCTGATTCTTGGCTAAAACCTGACTTTATGATTCCCAAAACATGGAGGGGAGTGACGAAAGCCGATCAACCTTGCATTTCAAAGCTTTAGGCAATTTTCTGTCTTGCATGAAATAAAGACTAGAGTATACTTTTTTTTAAAATCCTCACCCAAGGATATTTTTTCCATTGCTTTTCAGAGAGAGAGTGGAAAGGAGAACACGAGAGAGAGAGAGAAACATCTATGTGAGAGAGACACATTGATTGGTTGCCTCCCACAGGCATGAGGCCCGGGATCGAGCCTGCAACTAAGGTACGTGCCCTTGACTGGAATTGAACCAAAACCCTTCAGTCAACGCTATAACCACTAGCCAAACCAGCTAGGGCAGGACTGGAGTATTCTTTCGAAGGAGCCTGTTTCTATGTTCAGGAAAGAGCCCAAATATACACTTTTATTAGGTCAGGAAATGCACATCATAATCAGAAATTGTGTCCGAGGGGCTGTGACTCTGAGGAGCTAGACTGTGAGGGTTTATGTTGTTGGCTTCTTGCATCTCTGAAGACTTGCATCTGCTTTAGAGAAATGCTCCTTTCTCTGTGTTAATTTGGAATGGTCTGTGGCTAAAGAGTGTTCCTTGTTCTTGTGGGGGGGTGAAGACTGGAGGAGGGCAGGAGGGACAGCAAGACTGGTCTTCACCTTGCACCAGAGTGAGGCAATAAGAAAGGAACAGGACGAGATGAGGGAAGTCACCCTGGACTGTATCTTCAATACAGCTCAGACCTAGAGGTGCAGCAGTCTTCCTGCGGTGACCAGGGGTCAAGTTCCCATCTTACTGGGTAGCAATGGGATTCTTTTGGAGGGAGTAAAGGTTTCCAACATTCCTATCATCATTTCTCATGGGAAACGGTAGAAACTTAAACGGTAGGACTTAGACTGGGACCTTTCTGGATTTGTTCTTCAGGCTGGTTGTTGACTAGCCTAGACGCGCTGAAAACACTCTAGAGGGAAGATGACCTTCCTGAGCTGGGAGGAGCCCCCCATGGGGGATTTCTGAGAATGGGCCAGGCTTCGAGTCCTTGAGACAGCCCAATCTAGGAGTTCCAAGTCATTTCCTGCATCTAATTTTTTCTATTATCTCTAAGCCTAGAATAAAATTGTATTAAATATTGCAGCTGACTCTCCAACATGTTGTGGAAAATTTGTAGTCATTTTGGTTCAGAACCGTAAAAGAGAGTAGCTATTCCTACAAGTAGGAGGAGCCAATAGTGGGAGGGGCCTGTGAGTGGGTGGGACTTGGGAGTAGAAGAGCCTCAGGGAGGGTCCCAAACTGAGTTTATAAATTCCAAGTGGAAGTAAAGTACATTTTGGAAAATGTAAGTTTTGACCTGATTCTTGAGAAGCAGAGAGACACGGTAAAAAACAACCCCCCCCAAAAAAAAAAACAGTAGTGAAGAGATTGGAGCAGAAAAAGGAGGCAGTGAGACCAAGAAGGAGGATTTGTCCCTGTGTTGTAGAAAATAAAAGGAATGATCTGAGAGAGACCCACAGACTGGGGATCAGCCTTCTCTGGAGACTGCTCTACTTTCTGTGCCTAAAAAAGGACATTATCATCTCTGACAGCAGGGCAGGTAGCCAGTGCTGCCTAGGTGCTTGGCACATTCTAAGTGTTTCCAGTGACCTATGAAGCAGGAGCTGTTACAAATAAAGAAACTGAGGCAGTGAGCAGCAGAATAGCTTCTCGAGGCTCTTACCATCACTCTCTTACACCCACCTGTCACACTAACATTCTTCTTTTCCCTTTTCTTGGTAATCTCTGTAAAAAAAAACCCACCAAAGTAATAATCGTGAAACTTACTTAATCGTTTTTGGAGGACAAATGTGAAATAAGTCTCTCTTATTATCTGCTGAGCCTCCCCCAAAGTTAAAAAGCATATACGAAATTTGAGCCCCATCGCACAGAAATTCTGCAGTGTGACACTATCCTGCAGTTCCCCACCTCCTGAGTCTGAAGTGACGACATCCCAGCACAGAGAAGATACGAGTCAGCTACCTGGGGCGAAGGGGAACATGCTGATAGACACTCCATTTACGAAGTCCATTCACGAATGTCTCAATGTGCCTGATAGCTTGTGAGGCAGGCAGCGTTTCCCAGAGAAGGTGACTCTCCCAGAGAGACTGATTTGTCCAAGGTCTGACCATGTTGGTGCAGAAGACCAGGTCTCTGACTCCCTCTTTCCAGTCCTCTATCCTGACCTGTCGAGGGGCTTTTGCTGCCAGTGGAAAGTGCTGAGAATGTCTTTGTCATCCCTTCCTACTTGATTTGTGGCATTTGCCATATTTCTGTGTGGCTGTCTGGGTAGAGGTTGTGAAGATGGAGGGGCTACTTCCTGCTGTTCAGGAAGGCCCCTCTCAAGGCCCCTCTCAAGGCCCCTCTCAAGGCCTGTTGAGATAACACATAGTGCGAAGGGAAAGAGTCCAAGGTTGTCCATGAAAGCTGTGCTCCCTTGGAGCTACAGGTGAGGGGTGCTGGCATTCTCCCCTGCCCAGCCTACTGGCACTTTCCTCATCTTTAATTTCTACCCTGTGTGTGAAATCCTTTGATTTAGATCTCTGTACAAGGCCATATTCCCAGCGGGATCAGCCTACACCACCTCATTAGTCCTGTCTGCTGATCGTCACCAAGGGCTGTAGGTAGAAGGACCACATGGGGCCCAGGGCTCTGAGGGGCCCTGTTAGCCTTTAGATGCTGGGTTGCTCCTTGACCTCAATCTTTCCTTCTGAGAGCAGGGCTTGGGGGAGAGGGGATGGATTATGCAGACATTGGCATCCCACCATCCAGAACTGTGGGGAGGTGGGAAATCACTCCACCTCTGAGCCATCAAACAAGCTTTTGGACAAGTGGGGTGTTAGCATTAAAGCAGGGCTTGGAGGAAGGGGAAATGATACTTTGCGAATAATACTTGTTACACAGCTATAGCCGAGACCCCTCTGCCCATCATGAAAGCCTCAGGCATTCTCTCTCCTGCTTCATCATAATTGCTCCATCTCTAAGGCTTAATAGACCTGCAGTTCCTGTGGAGAGTGGGCTCAGATTTGCAAGCTAGATCCCTTGACTCAGGCCGTCTGAGAGTTGAGTTCCAAATGTTAATGTCTCATTGAGTGACTGACAAAGGCCTTTCAAAGGATGACTATATTTCAATTCCAGGGGGAGCCGTGAAGACCCCGTCTCCTGGTGGGGTTTTTATTCTGGTGCCTCAGATCACTGGAAAGGCTGTGGTTTGTGTAAGTGAGTCCAGTGTGGGCTTCTTTGGAGTCCTGCTTGGGAAAGTATTGGACATCTCCAAGGATGGGGTCTTTCCTACCCCACTCATCTAGCTGGGTAGTTGCTTATTTCATTGCCTGGCTCTCTCTCAACCTCTCTAGACATAAGGTAAGCGCCTGGAGGGCAGGGCTTACATTGTGGACATCTTTATATCTTCAGGGTTTGGTAAATAGTCACCCTTGGTATATATTTGTTGACTAAAAATTTTACTTAATTCATTTTAAGTGGTAGATTAGCCTCTATTTTTATTTTCGTTGTAAAAGCAAAGCAAGTCCATGGTAAAAATTTGAAGAGTACAAAAAGGGTAAAAGTAAAAGTGAAATTCCCACTGTGCAGAGAAAAGTCACTATTAGAGGTTTCCAGGGTCTCTTTCCAGAAATATCCAATGTGTCCGCATCTCAAGCACATGTTTATTTTCACAAATGAGATCATACTATACCCACATCTCTGTAACTAGCCTTTTTATGGTTAAGTATCTGCCTAGGACATATTTTTACAGTACTGCATATAGATATACTCCAATCTTCATAATGGCTGCAGTCTAGTGTATAGGTTTTCCATAATTTATTTAACCAATTTCCCTATTGATGGCTGTACAAGATGCTGCCAGAACCTTGATTGTTGCAAATAGCGCTGCGGCAAATATCTATTTATGTTCACATTTGTATATCTGTGGGATATATTCCCAGAGGTGTAAGTTTATTGGATATTGCTAGTTGCCTTTCAAAAATTACACCAGTTCCCCTTAGTGTCTGTGACTGCCCATTTCTTCACAGCCGTGGGAACATTGAGGATTAATTAATGTTTTTAACTTTATCAGGATAATAGGAGAAACTAACTCTTTTTTTCTCCTTTTTTTCAAATTTGTGTTTCTCTAATTATGAGTAAATTTCAACCTTTCCAGCATTTAGGAGCTATCTTATTTATTTTTCTTTTATTTTCTATGAACTATTGTTCAGGTTCTTTACTGAATTTCTTTTTTTCCCCTTATTGATTTTCTTATTGAATTGTTTCTCCCCCTCTCTCTCACTCTCTCTCTCTCTTTCTCTCTCTTACGGGCTTGTAAGGAATCTCAACTTATTTATGACATCACCTCTTTGTCACATTTGATAAAAAATGGTCAAGGTTTGTCACTTATGTTTTGATTTTGATTGTGATATCTTTGTCATAAAGACTTTTAACATCTTATGTGGTTAAATTTACCAATCTTTTCTATTATACTTCTGAATTTTATGTCATGTCTAGAAGGGATTTTGCCATTAAGATTATAAGCGAGATTCACTTAAGCTTTTTACAAATATAATTAACTATATTTAAATGCTTGATCCATCTGGAATTTATTTTGGTGCAAAGAGCCCTATAGGCATCCAGATTTATTTTATCAAAAAAAAAACCACACCCCACCAGTTGTCTCAACTCTATCTTTTCCTCACTGATTTAGAACTGACACTTTATTATACATTAAGAAATAAATATTTGCTTTTCTTATGAACCTGTATGGCAGTTTTTAAAGGACATTAACATGTTTATTTCCAAATATATATATATTTCCAATTTTCCTAGGTGAGTTCTTTGGAATTATTCTCAAATATGGAGTCAAAGTTTCTATGTTTTAGTTTTTTTATAAAGCCAACCTTTTCTTCAAGATAAGAAATGCAAAAAGGGTACATTGTGAACAGTTGGGGTGGTAGGTGAATTCTGCATTATAAAAAGCTCCCTTGGAAAGGGGTTGGTGCCTAGGTTCAGATTCTGGGGCAGAGCTACAGGTCTGTTGGGTTCCCCTTCACTCTGATCCAGTCTCACCCTCAGTGCATCAAACACACCGGTGTGCCACTTGCACACAGCTCCAGGGTCGACCTGCCCCTCCCTGGGGTGGTGCAGGAGTCACTGGAGCTGGGCTCAGTGGAGGATGCTTCCTCTACCCACATCCTTTCATTCTCAATAAAAAGGCTTTTGATCCTTGCATACTGCTGTTTACCGTCACTTGTCTGCCTCCAAGCACAGGATTTGGTTCCCTGAGAAGTAATTAAATTAACCCCAAATCCAAATCCTAAAAACCTCCCAGATATTATGCCTCAATCTCAGAGAAGGGACCCTCTACTCAGGAGATGTGTATTTTAGGGGGCGTTTCCTTTCATAACGCTGCTAAAATTTAAACCCAAGATCTCCTAGTGGAAATGGTAACTAAATACATGAGTTTGGGCAGGTTTCCCCTTTGCTCAAAGGATTCTAGGTCCACAGACAATAATTTGATTATTTACATGCCACAGACCCATCATGGAGAATGTAAATTTAATTGTCCTGCAGGGGGTTTCAATGTGGCTCTTCCATTTACAGTTAGGAGAATAGAAATTAAAAAAAAAAAAAAAAATCAATCTTTGTATCATACCACACACAGGCACATCAGTAAAACCACAAAGTCTACTTGTGAACCTTAGCTCTTTGTTAAAGCTTTCTAATTTTCCCATGTCTTCTGAGCCAAAATGAAGAATTTCCCTCAGGATTTCTCGAGCACTCTCATCTGATGCTGTCAAAGCACTTTACGCCCGCTATCTAATTAAGACTCTGAACACCTCAGCCAGAGAGAAGCATCAACACCATAAACCTGACAAATAGGAGCTGGATTCCCTGAAAACCCAACTAAATAAAATAGCTTTGGGTACATGACGAGAATGCACTGAATTTAAAGCATTGGAAAGTTTGCATTGTGTTCACTTGTAGGCTCCTTAGCGTCTCCTAGAGCATCCAGATCATTCCACTAAGAATTCTATGTTGGTGGAATATTTGGTAGAGTTTCTGAGAAATCCCTTAGGCATTAAGTACATGGGAAAAGGAATTGGAGGGCAAAGACCCCCAAAGGAAGGACTTAGGGAGCACGCCTTTCGCGTGATGTAGCTCCCACTAAGTCAGTGGAGCTGTTGCCAGGAATGGCTCTTGACCAGCTGGGAAAGATTCGGGGGGTGGGGGTGTATGGGAGACTCCAGAATCTGTCATGGTGTAGGGATTCTTAGTTGTAAGTAGCAGAAACCACCTCTGGCTAATGTAAGCAAAAAAAGGACATTTACTAGAAGGATATCAGCATCTCTCAGGTTCAAGAGGAGACTCAAGGAGCGAGCTTGGGAAACAGGGAGGGTCCGAGTGAGCTCCCGAGGGCAGGAACTGAAGTAATGGCCTTGCAGGAAGAACAATCTGGCTAGCTTCTTGCCGCCACTTTTGCTGTAAAGAATGACTTCAACTGTTTCGATGTGTTTGTGACACTGGAGTCTGCATTTTGGGAAACAGCACCCAACCAACCTAGCCCAAGTCACTTGGCCACCTTGCGTCAGCAGGGGCAGGAAGGAGGGAAGGTCTGGCTCCTTCAGCTGCCATAGTGGGGGCAGTATCTATGATATAATGGGGGCCTGGTGTATACCCCTTCAAGCATACTAGGACGTGGAGGGTCTGGAATGTGGTCAGCCGGAAAAATTAAGTGTCCACAAGCGTCACCCCTCTCTGCTAGGCTCTTCTTGCTTGGGACTGGAGCCTATATATTTAAAGTGTATTATGTGTAAGGTGTGCGGATGTGTATGGATATGCATGGAGTCTGCTCTGGCAGCAAGGTCGCTGGCTCACTTCTGTCCTGGGAATAGCAGGGGATGCATCGCAGACCAGGTCTGTGCTTGCTCCATGCTCCTTCCCCCAACCCTCTCCACCCGTCCCCTGGCTGTTACTAAATGCCCACCTGGCAGGGCACTCTAGCTGAGCAAGGTGCATGTAGATGCCACCTCTGGCCCTTCTGTTTTCCTTTGGTCAGTAAGAACGACCGTGACCTTGGGCAGGAACAGAACTGTACCGAGATGGCTTTCCTATTTGCACTGATATAAACACGGACCAATCTGAAAATCTGACTCCAGTTCTCAAACCTCCTCCTGTCCTTTCATCCCTGAGCCTAGAATGCCTATCTGTCACCTGGTCCTCTAAATTCCTGTGGCCCACGTATGCCCTGTCAGACAACTGAGGACGCTGCTTTACACGGTTGCTTTGTGGATGTTAGTCTTATTAATTTCTTCTTTTCAGCATCTGAATTGCTGCTGAAACGCCATCTGCTTTGAAAAACTGATTTTCAAAGTGACATGTTTGGATGAAATCCAGGCCAGTCGGTCAGTGATCCAGATATTTGGATGCCTCTCTTCTGAAAACATGGCAACGCTGGGTCGTCGGCTGTGGCGTCCAGTGTTCATTCATTCTGTGCACTTGGTGCCGTGTACTGTTTTAGTCTGAAAACGGAATGCCTTCATTCTCCACCACTCGATTCTTTCGATCCTCAATTTGTATTCCTGGAAATTGCTTATGCTGGTCCAGGTTTTTCTGCTTGATGGATTTTTAAGTCTATTGGTGTCAGTGAGCGAAGCTAAGGTGGTAAGATCCCACCAAATTGAGACCCAGACCCCTTGTTCAGTGTCCGACGTGGAGTGCAGATGACTTCTGGTGAGGGTGGTGCTGAAGACGGTGAAGGTGATTTGCAAATGGACAGAGAAAGTCTGTAGCTCTAGGCAGATCAGAATTAAACAGCTTTTATTGCCTCCCGGAGAAGGCAGACCATTTATGTCTCTTGTCAGAGCCTGTCTTCCACTATCTGTCACCTATTCTTGAACACTGTGTTTCACACTAGCTAAATCTCTACGCACTGGGAATACAATGTCCTGCTTCGTGCTGGGCTCTGTCTAAAGGCTACCATTTGCTTCTGTTGACTGAGTTTTTGTAATAGGTTAAAGGATTTCTGAATGTGAGGCTTACTGAGCACTTTGGTTGTGTGGGGAAAACAGGTGCAAAGTTTCAGCTATTAACCTGAATTCTTGTGCCACTGAAATACTTTGTTTTATTGGGGGTGCCAGCTTGGGTTAGCCACAGCACCAGGAGGGGCAGCAAAGGTCCAGAGACATGAGAAATGCCTGTCACATTAAATACTCCACACCATGGCCATCTTTGCATCTATAAAGCCCCCGATACTGCAGGGCAGTATGGGATAGAACGCGTGGAGAAGGTGCTGAGTATTTGAAGAACAGCATCCCATGACACTGCTCAGGAGGTACAGTTGCATCCTGAAGTAGAAAGGTGACACGAACGTTGCATTCATGTGTGAGATGACAAATACGAGCTCCTTTCTGATTTTAAAGAACTTCAATTGCCAGGTACAATATTCAATACTAAATCCATGTCCCCATGTTTAGGAGATGCAAACATGATTAAAACTCCCCAGGCCCCGTTTCCTCCCCAGGCACCTAGCCTGTGACCTTGGCAGAATTGTTCAGATTGCGCTGTGCTGCCGAGGTGGGGAGCCAGTGGTGGACAGGTTCATCGCTGAGCCCACCTTTATTCTCATGCTGACCTGGATCACTATTCTTTTTCATCTTCATTAAGTCACGTCCTATGATTTCTTTTAAGGTCATCTCAAGGTCATGCCATCCTTTCCCAAGATGCCTCCCTTCCTTAATTAACTCAGATTATAATAATTTTCCCCTCACGTTGATTTATTTGAGCACAAATGTGTCCAATTTACACTACATTATCACCTGATTACTTATGCAGGCATACCTTGGAGATACTGTGGTTTTGGTTCCAGACCACTATAATAAAGCAAGTATTGCAATAAAAGAAGTCGTAATCTTTTTGCTGGTGGAGGGTCTTGCCTTTTATTTGTAAAAAATACAACAGCTGTGAAGTGCACTAAAACGAAGCCCTGATAAAGCAAGGTATGCCTGTAGGGAATTTTTAGGTTATGAATGTATCCAAGTTTTGTACCCTGAAACTCTACTGTAGGGCATTGCAGACAGTGGTTAGATCTTCTTAGTCACTGTCTGTTCACATCTCTTCTACTTCAGTGTCTGAAATATTACCCCCAAACTTGGAATAAGCAAAATATATCACTGCCTGTTTAAGCCTAGGTCTGGGCTTGACTTTCTATTATTGACTGGCCCTATTTTACAACTCAATGTGAGCATAGATTAACCTGTCAATTTTTTGTCCAGTAGAGATGCAAATAAAACCTGTCTATTGGATGCCATAACCCAAGAGGTTATGGGTTACTGCCCTGTAAGACATTAGTCAATTTTGTATGTAACCCAGCAATCTTAACATTCACTTATTAAATTTGCTATGTATCTCTCACATGTTCCCTCATTAATTGAGTCGAATAAAATCTGTGTTATATACGGTTTTGAATACGAGTTGTGATTTTACCATGCTTTAAAATACTGACATGCTTAAATAGGGGTTTAATCAATGCATGGTAAAATTAATTGGACCGAAGAAGCAAGTGATAAAGTTTCATATCTGAAAAGACAATACTTCCTGCAAGAATAATCAATATATCAAATAACATGTGAGAAACCCTGCATAGGAATAATTCCAAATAGAAACAAGGCATACTTATTTAGATGCTATTAGTCATGGATTATGAGGAAGGTCATTTAGCAAATAGTTTTCAGCTATTCCCCTGCCTTGAATCAATGAAAACAGAGGTTCAGAATGGTCAGACAATAGTGGGAGGAGCGATAGCCATGAACTTAAACCATCAGTTCAAATCTTGGCTCTGTTAGTAGCTGTGCTCTGCAAACTGGGGTTAATTAATCCCTGTGAGAAGTGTCTAGTGCATAATGGGTGCTTAATAAAGGTTAGTGCTCTTTCTTATGAGCATCTCAGAGGTGGACAACTGCAGCCTAGATTGGAAACCTGAGTTATGGAGAAAGAGTTAAAATGACTTAATACTGTTTATATAGGGCCATAAAAGCACCATCTGCTGGCTCTAGCCAGTTAAGCTATTACAAAGCTGACATGCACTAATGCTGTACCGATAGGAGAGAAATGGGCAAGGTTTTGCTGTTTCTATCATTATTCGACAAGCTGCCATCTCGGGACCAGTCTCCAGTTTACCCATCACATAACCTGGTTGTTCAACATTTAAAGATTTATTTTAGCCCTTAAATATTTATACTCTTCTCCAACCTTTTATTGCTGTAGTTACTGCTGAAGAAAAAACAAGACTCAGGAGGTTACTGTGCGGGATGTCAGCAGTTCTAGACTTTGTCGTTAAGTTGAGTATGTTTTACATTGAATTAGACTCAGATGAGTGGATTAAACTCTCATTTTGCATGATGAGGCTAGATGTGCCTGGGAGAAAAGGGCCGAGTCTATTCCTTTTTGTACTAGCAGTCAGTGAAGAGAAGACCACTTGCTCTGCAATACGCATTGCTGAGCCAGAAGTGAACAGTGGCAGATCCTAGACCTTAGGGGTGAGTGGGGGTGGGTTGTCTCCAATAAAGCCTGCAGCTGGAGGTTGTCCCCGTGGTAGGAAGGAACTCAATGATTGTTCCTGCCGCTGTGCATGACACCTGTGTTTGGATCCTCAGTACCCATTAGACATAATAATGGGCTGACTTCACATCCCTGAGACATTTGGACTCACTTGGATGATTAAAGAGAATGAAATATATGTCCCAGACACCTGCCAACTTGCAATAATAATAGCCTGTATTTACATAATGCCTTTCTCTAAGAATCTCAAAGAGCCTTGTCTTTGAAAACCTGTTTCTGATTGGGAGGAAGATATCATCTTATTTCCTCTTTGCAGAGTCTTAGGGCCATGGTAGGATCTAAACGTTTGATTGTTTTGGTAACCATTCTCTATTTCAAACTTTGCTGCCTATTGAAGTAACCTGGAGATCTTGAACAACTGCGGAAGCCTGACTCCCTTGCCCAGGCGTTCCCATGGAATTGTTCTGGGGGATGAGCTGGGCATCAGAAGCTTTAAAAGCTCCTAAAGTGGTTGGAATATGCAGAGGGGCTTGGGGACCACATAAGTAGAGGCATTTATTCTGGAGTGTTTCTGTGAAATATTATCAGTAGGATAATACTGTGGATGGCAGAGCTGTGAAAATTACTCTTCCTCACTGGGCTCTCCATTCTTATTGCTGTTTTTTCACTCCTAGCCAATGCCACTAATAAGGAGGAGAGACATTTAAAATACACCTAATTGCATAATTCTTGGGAATACCCCATCCCATCTCCAACCAGTATTAAGTTAGCTCAGATTGCTATCTTCCTGCAGGAATTATATTTTGGTGGAGTGTTCAGAGAGAAGATAATTAAATCGACATATAACTGTAGCTTTAAAAGAAAACAACAACAAATTTATCCTCAGGGAACTCTCTCTCAAGCTTTGAATTAGTAGAACATATTTGAGAAATCGTTTTCCAATCTGTAAAGTGGGTTATGAAGGAGGGAAAATATGGAGAGTCTTTCAGCTGCAGTGAGGAAAGGATTCTATAGGTCATGAATGAGTATCTTGTGTGGGTGTGGCTGGGAGCTGTTATCATTAAATGCTTGTCATTCCCCGACTTTCACAGAGATGCTCGGGCAGTAGGGCGGGTTGGAAAAGACAAGGGGTGGCCAGTGTGTCCTGAGTCCCTGCATCACTGCTGGTGACTCGGCCATGACTTCTGGTGGGGACGAAGTTTGCTTGAAGAGGTGTGGATCCAGCTGACATCTACAGGGCTGTTTCATGGAAGCGGCTGTTCCTGGGATGCGGGTGAAGTGTGATCAGCTTCTCAGATATTGAGCTGCCCCTCCATCTCCCTGGGTGAAAAGAGGAGGGAGCAGGAGTGAAAGAGAAAGAGAACAACTATGAAAAATTGACCTGCACAGAGACCATAAGAAAGAGGGGAGACAATTAGAGAGAAGGCAATAAGACTTTAATAACCTAATAGTAAGAGTTCATTCTCTTAATGTTTTTGGCATTAAGAGGAAAGCCATGTCTTCCATTGCCAATAATGGAGGGGAAATGAAGTGATGAGAAAATGCATTAGGAAGCCTGGATTCCTTCCCACTAGGCCCCTGGAAGGTCCTAGATTCTCATGCCTCTCCAATGGTGTCTCTTTTAGCAGTTGCTTCCTTTCTGTAGTCCTTTTGAAGTGCCTCTAAGTGTTAGGATAGTCTCAGGTTATTTCTGGAGGCACAAGAACATCCATGGGCATTTAGGATATTTGAACAATTATTGGATTTATTGGGAGGGTGTATTAGTTTCTTGGGCTGCCACAAAAAATTACCACAAATTGGGTGATTCTAAAAACACAGAAATTTATTCTCTTCGTTCTGGAAGCCAGAATTCCAAAATCAAGGTGCGAAAAGGGCCATGCTTCCTCTGAAGGCTCTAGGGAAGGGTCTTCCCTTGCCTCTTCCTACTTAGTGTTGGCTACAGGAAACTCAGGTGTTCATTGACTCCAGTCTTGGTCTCCATCATCACATCACCTTCTTCCCTGTGTTTCCCTGTGTCTTCTTTTCTTCTTGTAAGGACACCAGCCATTGGATTAAGAGCCCATCCTGCATTTGGGATGATTTCATCTTGAGATCCTTGGCTAATTCCCTTTGCAAATTCCTTTCCAAATAAGGTCTCATTTGGAGGTTCCAGGTACACATGAATTTTGGGGGAGACACTTCAACTCACTACAAAGGAATAAAGAAAAACAAGAGAAGGAGAAGGGTGATGGATGGATTGAGAAAAGGGCCTAGACCAGTGATTCTTAACACCAGTCGTTTATTAGACAAACTGGGAGAGAGGGGGAAGCTTTAAAAAAATATCCCTATCCTGTCCCCACCCCAGATAATCTGAGTGAATCAGTCTGGAGTAAGACCTCATCAATATAAAAACTGTCATTTTGGGGTCGGGCACATAAGGTATATTGATGAAGAGGGATGGCCTTAGGTAATAGGGAGGGATGGGGACTCTGGGGGACAGGGAGCTTGCATGCAGCAATGTAAAGCATTCAGATTCAATTTGGCAATGTCTCACAAACCAAATGGGCTTGTAGGCCGTGAAGGACAGGCTGCCAATTTGAGATGACAGATCAAAGCTCTTAGGAGTTCTGTAGCACCTTGGACCTATGGGAAAGGTAACTTAGCCCAAAAGCGTGTATGGCAATATTGACACTGATTATTTGAGATAAATCCTGAATATGGAATTGCCACACCTAAGAGGACCTTTCCAATGAATGTTCCTACCCAGGAACCAGGTCGTGTTCCAAGCACCCTTTGCCCAACTGTACATGCTCCGCTCTGGAGCGATTTTGCCGTATTATATAGGGCTCTATTCTGGGGCCACTTGGCAATGATTCAGGGCACTTTTCAGGTGCTATTATGGCAAATCATTTTCATTGTCACGATTCTAGAATTGTTTCCATTCTTTATTCTCTTTAATTGCTTTCTTCTGACAAAAAAAAAAAATGCTCTATTTTTACATTCTATCTTCCTTTGTTCAGTAATCTTGTCTGTGCTTTCAGGCTCCTCTCCAACACCCTTTCTTCACACTTAGTACTCTAACATTTTTTCCCTACCTTTCTTGTGGTCTGTTAAGACACGTTTAAGTGTGCATGTGCATGTGTGTGTGTGTGTTAGGGTTAATCCTCTTTTATACTGTAAAGTCCTGGAGGTGCCATGTAGTAAATGCTAAACTGTCAACCCTGTAATGAAGGGGACACCATGTCTGTGTTGTTTAACATTATTTCTCCTGAGCCTACCCTTGTGTTAGGTATGTAGCAGGCATTCAGTAAGTATGGGATTGAATAAATATGAAATAGGCAGCGGGTAAAGGTTTGCTGAATGTTGAAAAGTTTTAGTCACCCTTCCATTTTCTTTCTGTTCCTCTGTAATTTCTGATTATTTGAATTTATTCCTAAACATTGGACCAGATGCCTGCCCTTACCATCTATAAAGGACTGCATTCAAGTACTTTTGTGGTTGACTCCTGCCACTTTTTCAGTTTCAATTCCCACCACAATGCTACCTTAGCGCACACCTCAGGTCCCTAACTCATTGGATCATTTCCAAATTCCCAAATAAACTCTCAACTCGTATTTCCATGAGCTTTTGGCCCTGCTGTTCCTTCTGTCAGAACATCATTCTTCCTATTCCCAACCACCACCTCCTAATAAAAGACACATCAATGAACCACTGATCCCCTCCTGTTCTCCTGCAACAAATTCCTAGTACCTTAAATCAGCCTCTATTTCATTCATTCTTAATTATACAAGTTAGTTGTTTATATACCTTCTATACTAGAGGTCCTCAAGCTTTGATATGCAAAAGAATTACCCAGACAAATGCAGATTCCTGAAACACAGTCTCCTGTGCGCATCACCATTACAGTGTTGGTTCAAGTTCAGTTCGGGGGTTCACAATGAAGATCTGCAGGACCCATCTCAAATGCACATAACGGGCCCCCTGACCAGAGCATCTTCATTTGTAACAGGTATCCTCGAATTGTGCTTGGAGCAGTGCAGGGAGAGTGATGATCATGTTGAGTTTCCAGAACCTCACAGAGTTTGGCACTCACAGGCCTGCAGTCAATGAAGAGGACACGTATGAATGTCCCTAAGTCAAGCAACAAACTTATGTCTCAAGACCTTTGCCAAATGGAAAGAGATTTCTAACCACTTGAGGAGAGGAGGGAAGTCACTTTGCAGAGGAACTGGAGACAGGCCCCAAGCCCAAGTGAAATGCAGACTCACTTCATCAGCAGACTGCTCTTGCTCTCGGCTACTTAGAGAAAAAGAGGACCGGGCCAGGTCACGCGGTTAACGGGAAGGCTAATACAGGCGGCAGTAATTGATGATTTACTCGATCAAAGGCCTTTAAGCCAGGCAATAGAGAAGACCCTTGTTTATTGGTTACCATCCAATAGCTTTAAATTATCCCCAGTGTCCTCCAAGACGGACAGAGAAGGGCTGGTAAGGAAAGGGGCTTAAGGAAAGTCAATAAGTCATCCCCCGGCAAGTTAAAGGCACGAAGCTTGGCCTGCACATTCCTTTCAAGTATACTTACAAGAGGGAGAAAAGAAATGAAATAGGCCTCTAATTATTTAAATTGGACCCACACTCTCTGCTGAACGGTGCACTAGCTGGCATTCTTCCTCTAAGCAAGCTGTCGTTAGGCCAGGAGCAGGAGATTAAACATGTCAGCGATAGGTGTGAAAATAATTGGGGGCAGTAATTGGGAGAAATCCGGGAACCTTGATTGCGACGGCTGTTGAGTTCCCTTTCAAAATCTGAATTCACATTAACATGTTGATGGCCTCATCCAAACTGGATAGAATTGATTAACAATAAAAATAATTACAAAAATGACTTGCATTTAGGTAATCAGGTAATGAGCCACAGCCTTGATTCTGGAGTGGCTTTACAAGTGGATACGCCATTCCTCCTGCTCCCAAAGAAAAGTCCCTTCTTTGTTAGTTTTTAATTTAATTAAAAAATTTAAGTTGAATTCAGGCTCAGGTCGGTATCTGGTATCATCTGGTTTTTTAATCTGACTGTGTGGATTCCCCCCAACAGCTGGAGTTATTGGGCGGCAACAACTATACTTACAGTTTGTTTGGGAATGTTTGGTATGTTTTCTATTCAGTAGGTATTCAATAAAACTTAGTTTAATTTGAATATTTTCCTACATAAAATTCTGAAGAAGGTGGCATATTCCTTTGGGGCATCCAACTTAGATTTTGTTTTTTAAAAAACAATACATATTGTTGTTTTAACCTCATTGTCAAGGCTCAGGATTCTCCCCTTTTGAAATTTCTTCCAGGAGGAGAATTGGTACCCATGATTTGCACTATTTGAATATTTAGAATTATACAAGGTGGGGCAAAAGTAGGTTTACAGTTGTGAGTACCCCAAAACAGAGTTTATTCTTGTATTTTTATTAATTACTGTATTTTTTTCCATATGAACCACCGTAAACCTCCTTTTGCCCCACCCTGTATTTAATGTGAATGGAACCTCTATCTTGCGTTACAGAAGTTCCAAGCATTAGGATTTAGAAAGATGTGCTATTTGGGGGACTGGGAGGATCTTCCTAGCTAAAAGTGTATGCAGAGTGGATTAGCCCATCTCACTGTGGGCATGGCACCTGGCTTCTGCGGAGAAGACACGGAGGGGATGTCTAGGCCCTATGCTAATGATCATGCTCTATTACGTCGGCCTAGTACTTTCCAGTTACAAGTTGAATCTGCACTGACGATCTTGTTTGAGCCCTCCCTTAGTCCAGGAGGAAGTCAGGGCACATGTTTTGGGCCTTGTTTGGCTGAGGAGGAAATGAGGCTCAGAGGGGTTGTGACTGATCAAAAGTCAAACTGTGGAACTGGAACAGTGATCTTTCTCATCAGAGGCAATCCTACCCTCCACTTTCTCCTGTCTGTGTGACACGCCTACTATGTGCCACACTTTGTGCAGGCACCAGAGAGTTTCCTGTGCTTCCCTGGAACCTCGCACAGAAAGCACACTTCCTAATCTAGAGAGGCCTACAATAAAGTAAAAAGGGACAAACATAAAATCAATGAAGGGCACCACAGTGTTAGAGAGGCTATATATATATTAACAGAGAGTCGTGAGAAGATGGGGAGTACTGGTCAACCAGATATGGACGGTGGGAATGGGGTCTGTGATGCCTTAGGAAAAGGCATGAGACCGACTAGAAGGTCAGCAGTAAGAGGAGGCACCAGACAGACCTGAAATTAGCCTCTTGCAAAGTGTATTTCCAAGAGAAACTCTGTGCAGAAAGGGTTCTACCACCAAATAATTTTGAGAGATACAGCATGCCCTATTCGGAAATTCACGATTCTTATTAGGATATTGAGAACTTAGAGGCCCTTCCAAAAGAAAACTACTTAACTTTGTATCTTCCAGCCAAAGTGTGGGATTATAGAAGTTTTACATTTTCTTAAAAGAAAAATTTAAAAATTTGGTAGTGTAATGTGTAACATTGGGAAGCACTAACTTAGATCCACTGGTAGGCAGATCTTCTCAGCAGGCAGCTGAGATTTGGCTGTGTGCTGTGAAGAGCTAAAGAGCAGTGGAGACCAGTCCTCTCAGATGGGCAATGAGCCCTAAACCAGGAAAACCAAGACACTGAGAATGTTGCTGTTTTATATGAAACACTGAGCCATCTGAGGAGGGCCCTCAAGGTCCCAGCAGAAGATGGGAGAGGGGGAGGAAGAAAGCTGGATGGGCATCCTGATTTTTATTTCGTGTTTCTGGCAGCGTGGTTAACTCGGATGCAATCCTGAGATGGAATGCCAGTCCCTGGAATGTCTACGGAGAGATCGCTGGGGGAAATGGTGTGGAGGGCTTGATCAAGGGCAGAGACCACTCATCTTGGGGGATGAACACTTTCCCTTCTTTTATTTATTTATTTATTTTAAAAAGATTTTTAAAATTGATTTTTAGAGAGAGGAAGGGAGAGGGGTAGAGAGAAACATCAATGTGAAAGCAATTGGACTGGCAACTTTTTGGTGCATGGGACGACACCCAATCCACTGAGCTACACTGGCCAGGGCCACCTTCCCTTCTTTCAGATGATGCTCTTGGTTTCTCTCCTTTTTGGGCTGATTGCTCCCTTCTGTCTTTTAGGAGAGCATTGGGAATATTTCTTCATTTCAGCTTTGGTCTCTCTCTCCCTCCTTCCCTTGTCAACTCAATCAAAATCTATTCTGAGAGGTTCTCCTTCCCACCATATCCAAAATAGACCGCAATTTCTCATCATGCTTTGATACTGTGTTATTTTCTTTTAATATCCTCTCATATTATAGGTTAGTTCCTCCAGGGAGGATTTGCCTGTCTTCTGAACCTAGAATGGTGTTTGGCACATAGTAGGGCCTCCTTATTTACTGAGTAAAAAATTGAATGTTGACTTCTTAAAGAAACAAACACTTGAGTGTCTCATTCTCATTTGGTAAATGAGCAGATGAAGGGGAAGGAAAAGCCTGGAAGAAAGAACGACCTTTGATTGTGCTAAACCATCGGGTTCTATGCTTTTCCGACGCTACCTTCTTTAGGGTTCATACTCTCCATGAGTGGGTGTTGTTATATCATCACCGCCATGTTGCAGATGAAGAAACAGAAGGTCAGAGAGGTGTCCCTTGCCCTGGGTCACCCGAGCACTAAGCACAGAGCTGCAGTGTGCTCCTGCACAGCAGCTTCCACCCGCTTAGGGTCACAGAGAGGGTGCTGAGCCCAGCATTAGGAGTGGGGAATCGTTTGTGGATCTTATCACTAATTAGTATTAGGTTCTTGTTATTTAACAGTTGACTCTAGAGAAAACTATGGATTTCTAATTTCTTCATTTTATTGATGTGGCTTACATTAAGATTCCTCCTAAATTTGGCAATCTCCAGTCACGTGGGGGGAATTTTTTGAGGGCTGATGATACAGCGCAACTTCATGTCATACCATTCCTATTCTGCACTGGGGCTGTTTGGGTAAAATGTTTGAATCTTGGATTTAAGATGAATCCACACCCGTTTGAGATACTTCTCCTTCACTAGATGGCACTGTTGTATTATCTTTACCTATTTCCTAGTCTCCTAGTGAAAACATTAAGGAGTCTGTTTTCTGTGATACTAGAGCTGCTGGACTATCCAGAGTTTCCAGGTGTAAGTAGAGGATCAGGGTGGAGATAAGCAAGTGGTATGTGTACGTTTAGTATGGATCCTAAATCCCAGCTGAAATTTTAGAACCCTAACAAAATTGTAGTTTTTGTGACAATATACTAATAACTGGGCCCATTGACAGACTGAAAAATAATACCTTGCTGGATACTATGGGAACAAAAGAATGATTTTACTGGGTTATTGGAACTCTGTAGGGGTATCAGTGCGGATAATTTCTGACAGATGCTAGAGGCAAAGGCAGAGAAGGGTAAGTAAGCCTGAGTATATAGCAGATGCTCTAAACACGCGGATAGTGGAATCGCCATTTTAAGCTAATTGAATTTACCTCCTCCCTTGAGATCCAGATTCCCTTGTAACTTCCCTATTTCCGCCAGTGGTACCATCCTGTCCCACGTCCCCTGGAAAATGTAGTTCTTGACCACTTCATTTTCCCTGTCCTTTTTCGATACCCCAAACTGTTTATTCTCCAAGATCTCTCTCCCAGCCATTGTGGGCTTTCCATTCCCACCATCAGAATCAGAGCTGAGGTCCTTGTCATTTACCCGTGTTTGCAATCATTCCTCCCTTGAATCTGAGTCCCCTCCCTCTACTGAACTTGCAGTCTTTGATGGGAATGCTCTTCATATGTGAGTTCTGTGCTCATAGGTCAGCAATGATTCTCCTGTGAACAAGACTTCTTGGCCTGGCATCTAGGGCCTCCCCAGGTCCAGTCACAGTTTACTTTTTAGTTACGTCTCCAATTCTCCTACTTACATAAGAAATGAATGGAAAGCATACAACCCACTATCTTGCACATAGTAGGTACCAAGTTATAGGTAGCTGCTATTATATCCATGGACTCTGTTGAGGCCTTTTTTTCTTTTTGCTAGGGAGGGGGAACACTCATTTATAAAGCCTCTGCTAGATACCAGTCAAGGATCTAGGCATGTTGCATCTATTATCGTATCTGATTATCATAACCTGTCCACCCTTGGGACCTGGCAAAGTGGCTCTAGGTCTTGCTCTCTCTTGGCTGCATCCCTCCCCCTGGAGTGGTGGGTTCTTGGGCTAAGCATGCCTGTTCATCCTGAGCCTGCTTCCACCCTGGGTCACTGGGTCCTTGGAATCCCTTGCTCAAGTATCACTGAGCCAACTTTCAGGGCCTGCATAGGCCTCTTCTCCAGGTCTTTCCTCCTGAGGGGCTGCCCACTGACCCAAAGGCACAGTTGTTTGCAGGGGGAGGCATAGCAGACAGAGTTTGGACTGTGGTGGCCCTTCACAGGTATGTGGGGTACCAGTCAGTGTAAGATGAAGCTGGGGGTGCAAGGAGAAGTCAGGAGAAGCAGGACCCTCTCTCCCTGTGCTGCATATTAGGGTGAGTTTACTTGTGGGAAACCCATGGATTGAGGATTATAATCCCTACTCTATTGAAAAAACTGAGGCTCAGAGAGATTTAGCACAATCTGTCTCACACATCTAATATGCATGTTTTCTTAGACTTTGATATTTTTGAAATCAGGATGCATCTTACAAGCCATGGCCTCTACATTGTGTTTAACCAACATTGTTGCTTCTTTGTTAGCGATACAGTAAATAGGGGTGTGTCTTAATTGATGGTATCCTAGATAGGACAAAATCAGTAGCTCTCTGGTTCACACAGGTAAGTGGTGGAGCTGGGATTTGAACTCCTGTCAAGCTGATTCCAATGCCCATGTTCAAGCGCATCTTCCTGACAAACTTCACCTCTATTTCCACTCTCCTGCCCATGTCCCCTCAGCCTTTTGATACAGTTGGAAGGATGCTACAAAGCACATGCTTACAAGTTGAATTGGAAATTTGTCCCATTGGTTTTAATCAGATATTTCCTGACTCTTCATTGTGAGCTCCCAGGGAACAGAGGTTCATATGTTTTCTAGATGCTTGATACCATGCTTAGTGATAAGAGCAGAGAATTCTCAAGTTAAACCTGAATATCGGTTTTCTCTCTGCTCCTTACCAGCGTGGTGATGCAGGGAGTTGCCTTATCCTCCTCGAGCATTAGTTTCCTCATCTGTGAAATGGGTCTGAAAGTACCAATCTCGGAGATACTGGTGAGATGTAGTAGCACTCAGCAAATGGTTGGTTCTCATTACACACCAGATTCCTTCTCCCTTAGCACAGTGAAGGCAAAATAAGTGAATAAATTCATAGCTTCAGCTCCACATGAGCTTATGTGTTGGACTTTCGTGAACTTGTGCCCTACTCAAGTATTCAATCAGCCACTCATTCAACACATGTTTATCAACCTCTTCCATGTATAAAGCATTGTACTGAGCTATGGGGATAGAATAGTGAAGGAAGGGGTCAAGATCTCTGTGCTCATTATAAATTGAGACAGAGGCTGGGAAAGAAACAAAAGGGGAGCTGAGAAGAGGAGACAGAGGTCAAGGACCCAGGGAAAGACTGGCTGAGAAAGTCGTGTTTGAATTGATTTGCAAAAAATAAGAACAAAGCCTCCATGTAGAGTGAGCGGTGCAGGAGGCTGGATGCTTCGGAGAAATAGTGCACACACGCCCGCACAGACGGCCGCGCACACAGCCGTGCACACACACACACACGAGATTCATTAAAGGGAACTAGCTCACATGATTATGGAGGCTGAGAAGTCCCTAGATCTGTAGCTGGCAAGACGGAGACCCAAGAGAGCCTATGCTGAGAGTTCCAGTCTGAGTCTGAGTCTAAAGGCAGAAGACCAATGTCCCAGCTCAGTGACAGTCAGGCAGAAAGAGATGATTCTCTCTTAATGCCACCTGTCTGTTCTAGCCAGACCTTTAAATGGTGGATAAGGCCCACCTACATGGGGGAGGGCAATTTGCTTTTCTCAGTCTACAGATTCAAATGGTAATCTCATCTAAAACACCCTCACAGACACGCCCAGAAGTAATGTTTATCCAAATATCTGGGCACCCCTGTGGCCTGGTCAAGTTGACCCATAAAACTGATCATCACCAGGGGGAAGTATTTTATCCCCTGTGGTTGGGCCTTAGAATTTCTAATATGAAAGTTCCTAGAAGTCTCACTGTTCTTTCTGTGATGGGAAGTTGGGTGGTTTATGGATGGCAGCCCTCATTTAGGAAAGTATCTATCCTTTGACCCCCTTCTCCCTCCACCCACCCTAGAAAAATGATGTAGAAAATGTAGTTACCTTATATAATAAATACCAGCTCTTTGAAGGCCTCTGTGATCTATGTTACAGACCCTCACACCAGCCATTGCCCTCTTTTAACTTAAAGGCCTTTAATTTATGTGCTTGAGATCTCTAATCAAGGGTTTTTCAACTTTGGAACTATTGACATTTTGGGTTCAATGATCCTTTGTTTGGAGGGGACTGTCCTGTGCCTTGTACATGTTTAGCAGCACCCCTGGACTCAACCCACTAGATGGCTGTGGCACTCCCTTCCTTCAAGTTGTGACAACCAAAAATGTCTCCAGTCATTGCCTGTTGGGGACCTACCCAGTTAAAACCTCTGCTCTAATCCCCATGGAGATTTGCCACATGGGGTCTTTGCTTGGGGACAGTTTTCTCCAGGACAGGGAGAGTGACCTTCATTGACCTGACATCAGGCATTGGGAGTGCACGGTCTCTGTGTCTCTGGAGTTTCCAGAAGACCATGGGCCTGCCAAGGTGATTGGATTGCATTTCTAATGAGTCGAGCTGCCAACATCTGTTTGCGGTAATTGAGGACAGCTGCGATGCCGGCTTGGCTGAAACCTCCGCAACCTTCCCCTGCCCCTCCAGGTATTTGAGCTGGCCCCGGCCATCCTGTCACATCAACCTCTCGCAGGAGGATGCTGGCAAGGTCAGGGCGTTCGCTGAGAGAGAACAGCATCAATCCAGACGGCGTCTTAGGTTTGACACTGTTGTGTTGATTGGGATGCAGGAGCAGTGTTCATTACCGTAAACTGTCTTTGAGGCACAGAAAAATATATGTGTATAGTATAAAAAAGCAAATCCTAACCAACAACAACAACGATGACTGCAACAATAGCAACTCGCATGTATTCATCCCCCAGCACTGTGTCCTGTTATAAGAGCTTTACCCGCTACACCTACAGTATTTCACTTATTCCTTATAGGAGCTCTCCGATGCAGCTGCTGTATTCACCTGTTACAGCTGAGACACAGCAAGAGGTGGAATTGGGCAATCGATTCCAGAGTTTCTGCTATGTCTGTGCAGTGTGGACTCAATTTTTCAGATTCTATTTTTATTCTATTAAATGACATGCACACACGTTTATTCTAACATAACATGAAAGTCTGGAAGCAGACATACTAAAGTGTTAACAGTCAGTCTCTCTTTGGGTGGCTTCCTTAGGGGTGATTATTATTATTTTTTTGCCTTACTTAAATTTTTAAAATATTTTCCAAGTTTTCTATATCAAATATTATTTTTAACTGGAAATTCTGAGGAGTTCTTAAAATATATGGATTGATGAGGTGATGAGAAGGGGAGCAGGGAGCTAAGAGGATATTTTAGAAGCCGAGTCCTCCCTGAAGGAGTGTATTCCGGGGAGAGGGGCGGCAAGTGGACCACCCTGGGGGTTGATTTCTTCATGGTTATGCCAAATAACTGCATTAGCTGAATTCACGTTGAATCACATAACTTATCGCAATGCATTTCGATTTTTTGGTGGGACTCCAGAATTTCTCTGAATCAACTTGCTATTTTTAATGCAGGGACGTTTCCTCCAAGGGCAGCCCTCTGGCAGCCTGTGTTCAGCTGTACACTCATCAAGAGAGGCTAAACTGATGGCTGGTTTGCAGACCTTAGTCTGTGAGGACTGTGAAGACCTGCCCTCCGGCTGGGCTCTTTAGAGAAATGTGACAGGCTGCAGCTGCAGTAGGTGCCGCCCTCCCTCTCCCGGGGCAGGGTGGAGGCCCTCAGGCGCATCTGCATAGCTTGCCTGGGAGTGTGGGCCAGTGTGTGGGACCACCCAGAAGACACAGCCACCCAGATCACACTTTGCAGAGCCTTCTCCTGGAGAGAAGCTGCCTTGGGGGTGAAAGTAGCATTCTGGTGAGTTTAAGATTCTCACACTCCCCCCCCCCCCCAACCTCACCACTTACGGGGCCAATCAGAAGCAATTACAGAGTTGGCTTTGCATAGAATGGAAATTGCTCTGTGTGTCCTGCTTTGCCTCATTCTTCTGGGGGTGGCGAGGCTTCTGTAACTGCCAATTTGGCTTGCGCTATGGAGCAAAGGGATGAAAGAGTCCATCTCCCCTCCCCATCCCATCTCCTTAAAAGGGGTGGGAAAGGAGAAGTATCATTTTGCTCACGAAACGCAGGGGTGACCAGAGAAGCCAGAAGCTGCTGGGAGGCAGTGCTATTCTTTACATTTCTGTTTACATACAACCCCAGCAGAACTCCAAGTGGCTCCAGGTGTCTGTCTTGACACTGTGCCTTTAAACTCAGCCAACCCACCATGTCCCTCATTAGTGCTGGCTAATTTAAACCCTGAGGCCCCAAACCCTATTCTTGCTGATTTCCTAGGCTACTTCCTGCCCTTGATCTTCTCTAAGTTGTCACACACACAGCTCTACACACATGCACACACGTGTCCAAGGGTCCATCATCTGCCTCTGGTCTCGTATGCAGACTTGGGCTGGAGTAGATGCAGCATATCTAAGATGCTGATGTGGATACTGTAATTGCTCTATTTGTATGTAAGCATGAAACAGGATATCCTTTTATATCTCATAGCATTGTAGTGAAGTAGAAGTAAGATAACAGGTGAAAGGTACTTTGCACACTGATACACTGGTATTTATGAATATGAAATAGTATCCAGAATGACCCACGCTCTTAGTGGGCTGAATAATTAAATAACCAATTAAACACATTTTTATTGATAGTCTACCATGTGCACGGGATGTGTTGAACTCTCCTATTGAGGACATGATGGATCAGGTTGAGATCTGGCTTTTGAGGACTTTGCAATATTGTATTTGAGCTACCTATTTATGAATAACTGTAATAAAGATACAGGTTGATATGTATGAGGAAGAAGTTACAGAAAAATACTATAGAAGTTCAGAAGTGAGGAATCCTTATGGACAGGAGGTTACCATGGAAGGTTTTAGAAAGAGAGAATTTTTTAGGTAAACTTAGGGAATGGTAAGATTTAATCAGTAAGGAATTCTTAGTAAAATACACAGAATGATTAAAATATGTTCATTAGAAAATTATATTAACTTCGGTGGGTTGTCCAGCAGAGGGTTTACCGAAGAATAAAAGATAATAAGGTTGAACAAGTGGGTTAGAATCTGAATATGGAGGCCATTGGATGTCAGGTCATGGAGTTGAAAGTGGGGAGCTTTAGACAGGTTTTGAACAGGGAAATGTCATGGTCAAAGCTGTCTCTTTGGAACTAGTAACCTGGTCACAATGTTCAAGATAAACCAATGTCATATGTGGACCTGGAGTTGACATACATGGTCTTGTCACCTCTATGGTGGCCATGGTTATGATTCAGTTGTAGTCATGAAAGTCTAAATAACATATGATAGTAGTAATGAGAAGGAAGATATTTTAGCTAACACATCTCTCTAGTTTCATGAGGCATTTCTTTCTTTTCACTTACTCATTAATTCTTTCAACACATACTATCTACTCAGTGGTTACTGTATGCCAAACAAAGTTCTGGATTGGAGACAAATTACACAGTGCCCTGGTCCTAAAGATTATTGTCTAGTAGTGAGTAATGAGTAAGCTGTTTGCCCAGAAGATAAGAGATGGGCTTGAGTAGGAGGCTGGTTCAGGCTGGAGGAGTCGACACATGAGAGTGTGTTTAGAATTGCAAGTAGTTCTTGTGTATAGTCCTCCAGGAGGGTCAGATAAATAGTCAGGGGTGAGATCATAGTCTTGTCAGGCAGATTAAATTTAATCTTTATTCTATAAGGATTGAAGAGTCTCCAAATTCCTCTAAGAGGAGCAATAATAAGATACACTTTGCATTTTAGAAAGGTTGCTCTAGTGGCAATGTGGAGGAAATATTGGAGACCCGGGGACTGAGAATGAGCGTAGTGGTAAAGGGATTATTTAGGAGACTATGGCAATGGTCCAGGTGGGAGGCGAAACGACCCTGAGGTAAGGAACTGTTAGTGGGGATGGAGACAAGGAGCAGATATGGAAGACATTAAGAAATAGAGTCAAGAGGATTTGGGCACTAATTGAATGTAGAAAATGGAAAAAGAATTGAGACTAACCCTAGGATTTGTGGTTTGGGAGCTGGTTGCCTGCCAAGGAATGAAGTTCAAGTTCTACGATCTAGTTTACCTCTAGTCTCTGTGGGTTGATTCTACCTTGCAGTTGCTTAAAATTATAGTAGCAATCCTAACCTCTCTGTTTTACAGAAACAAATAAGAGTATTCAATTTGGCAGATGAGGAATATGTGTGGTCAGCTGTGGCCAATGCAATGTTCCTGGCTAGCTCTCTATTTCATCATGATGTGGCTGCTCCCAGGTGTGGTTTGTCCACCCTCTCAGAATGCCACTAGAGAGGGGGCAGAAGTCAGGTGTTCATGTAGTTCTCCAATTGAGCCATGCCAAATACTTCTTTAAAGTGTCTTTTCAGCATCTGCTGAGTTTGGGGGCTATCATTTAGTGGCTGCTAGCCTGGGAAGGCATTGCCACTCCTTTATCTGGAGAAAGCCAGCAGGGAAGGGCCCTTCACGTTGGTTAATAGTTGGATGGCAGAAGAGTAGTAGACACTCTGGGCTTGACTGGTGCAGTGGAAGCAGCAGAGAAATATAATAAAAGCTTAAAAGATGTGGGCATAACACATAAAGGAAGCATCAGATTGACCAGATTGTGCGTTATAGGGGATGCCATGAGCCATGATTTCATGGAATGGACCTCTTATTTCTCACAACTAGCTTTTCTGTATCCCAGGTGCTCCCCCCTAAGCACAGCAAAGGATAAAAAATCATCCCGTGTCATAGACACAGGACATCATTTCAGGGTCTTAGCAGCCATCTGGGGAATCTTCAATGGACTATTGGATTTGCTGGTAATGCCTCTTTGGGGAAAAGGAAACCATTGTCATACTGGTAATAGGCCTTGGAAATAAAATTTCTTTCCCCTTTCCTCTTTTTTTTTTCTCATTAGTACGTAAAATTTTGGCACACTTGAACTTTGACCTTTATGGAAAAGGATCTTCTTAAAAGTGGTCTAGGATGTGAATGACGAGAATGGCATGAATATGGGTCTGCATCCTAGGGCTCAAGGGAGAGTCCCGCTGTTGCACGTTCTGCAGGGTGAGAGGCAGGAATGCGTTTCTCAACTGAGAAAATGTAAGGCACCTGACATTATGTATTCACTTGTTCACTTGTTTATTGTGCACTAGACTAGGAAATACCTGAGGGGAGGGGACTTGTCTATGCTGTTCCCCACTGTGTCCCAGCGGCCAGAATGTTGTGGGGTCCATAGAGGCTCTCCGTAAATATTTGTGGAACGAGTGGATGATGAACGAATGAACTCAAGAGGTATCTGAAATCCAAAGAAGATAAAAGGAATCTAGAGAGTTGCCATATTGAAAAGAGTCAGAAATGGAGCTTGAGTTTGAGTAGAGATGAGGAGTGTCTGGCCAGGGACATGCGGTCAGGACCAGTAGGTCAAAAGCACCTGAGCAGGAATGAGAATGACAGAGAGGAGGCTTGTTTAGTTGGGCGATGGGCGTAGGGATCTGGGAGGGGGGGTGCTGGTGCATGGTGGGGTCAGATGGCCTCAAAAGGGCAGAACATATGGTGTGAACCCTACCATTTAGTTTTTGTTCTCAAACATGGCCTTATCATGGGAACAGTTTGTTTTATTCACTATAAATTTCCCAGAGAATTTAAAACACCCCTCTAGCCACTCATCATCTACATTTATTTCAGAACAATGAATCATGCCTCATTTTGCACAGATTTTGGTAATGCTTTTAGCTCCTATGAAATGCAACTAAAAGGGGAACCGATATTTATGAAGGCTGGACCCTCTGCTGGACTCAAGTGAGTTATTTCCAGATTGCCTCTGTGTTTCGACATTTTCAACATAAAAATGGTCCTAGTTACCACTTTAAAAAAAAATTATCTTTATTGTTGAAAGTATTATAGATATCCCCCTTTTTTCCCCATTGACCCCTTTTAACCCTAACTCATACCTTGCCCTAGGCCTTCAACACACTATTGTCTGTGTCCACCATGGGCTATGCATTTATGCATATAAATTCTTTGGTTAATCTCTCCCCACCCTCCCACCCACCCTCCCTCCATCCCTCTGAGATTTGTGAGTCTGTTCCATGCTTCCATGTCACTGGATCTATTTTGTTCATCAGTTTATTTTGTTCTTTAGATTTCACATATAAGTGAGATCATGTGAGTTTGTCTTTTTCTGCCTGGCTTATTTTGCTTAGCATAATACTCTCCAGGTCCCTCCATACTGTCCCAAAGGGTATGAGATCCTTATTCTTTATGACTATGTAGTATTCCATGGCATAAATGTCCCACAGCTTTTTTATCCACTCATCTACTGATGGGCACTGGGCTGTTTCCAGATCTTAGCTATTATAAATTGCACTGCTATGAACATAGGGGTGCATTAGCTACCACTTTTTAAGCACATACAAGCTGCCTGGTACTGTCCAAAGTACTTTATGTATATTATGCATTTAATCCTTACAGTAGTCCTGCAGATTAGAAATTACTAGCTGTATTTTACTGATGGAAGACTCAGGTTTAAATTTTGGTGTAGTATCTATTTCATGGGATTGTGAGCATTAAATGAAGACATGCATAGAAAGTGTTTGGTCTGATGTCTGGTACAAAGGAATAAGTGTTTAATAAATGTTAGTTACTACCACTATCAAAATCACCACCATTATCATCATCATCATCATCATCATCATCATCACAAAAAGCACTGAGATTCTGGTGAAGTAAAGCTGGGAAGTATGAAGTAAAAACCTTCTTGGATGGTGAGTTTGACAAGCGCTTCACCTTTGAATTGCAGAAGTGATCAAAGTTAGTAATATCTAATTTCAAGAATAAAACAGAACCCAAAAGTCCAATGGAGGCTTCCAGGTAGCATTTCAGCAAGGGAATAAAAAATACTGGATTAGGGACCATGATTATAAGAATTCTCTATGTTTGTGAATATTTGGAACATCGTTAAGTTTGTTATTTTGACTGTTGCATATCTCTTTCAAATTACAATGAAAACCTTAAAGGGCTTGAGTCCTTGGAAAACTTTAAGCTGCAAGGAGGGGTGCTGGGGAGGCTGTGTCCTACTTTTTGGCTAACTCCAAGGTCTGGGGAAGGGAAGAATCATAAATGGATAATGTTGTTAAGGCCAGAGAAGGAGCCAGGAGCAGGCTGAGTCTCAGGGCTCTGTGGAAAGAAGAAATGGAGAATATAGAACACCAGTTGGGCCATGGATATTCCTTGGACTTATGTTGTGAAAAGCCAGTGTAATCCGCCCAGAGGACCCACTGGCAGAATGGATAGACAGTGCTCAGAACCCACTAGACCGGGAGGAGACAGAAATATCACAACTGAACGCCATGACTGAAAACGACAGAGTTTTGGGACTTCTTGGAATCGGATTCAATAGCCCAGTGCAGCCCCAAACTCTCAGAGGACATTGGTGAATTGCAGTATTGTAAAATCATGGTAAAACCCTGAGTCATGTGGGGAAAAGAGTTAGGTTTAGAATATGCTTTTGAAAAAGGTAGGCCAGTATAGAAGTACACTTTAGGAAAGATCTCAAACTAGTTAAAGCAAAAATAAAACAAAACCTTTATAGATATAAAGAGGAGAGTTTCATTTATCTGGAATATTCATTTATATAGAAGAGTGAATTTCTGATGATTTATTCATTTAATAGATGAGGAATGGTCAAAATGTGGCCAGTGGGCCAAATCTAGCCACACTCACTGGTTCATACATTGCCTATGGCCGCTTTTGGGCTACAATGCAGAGTAGCAGATTAGTTGAGCTGTTGCAACCAAGACTACATGGCCTGCTAGCCTGAAATATTTCCCATCTGGCCTTTTCTGGAAAAGGTTTGCTGACCCCTGCATCAGTTAATTTTGTGCATCTCCCACGTGCTAGGTACTTTGTTCCAAATGTCTGGAAGGCTGACTTGGTGCCCATCTGTCTGGAGCCCCCAGAGTAAAAGGCATCACAGTACCTTCCAAAGTGGACATCCCTGAAGACTCCCTGTGGACTAGGGCAGAGGAGAGCTGGCGACTGGCTGAAACACTGCAGATGCAGGAGTGGTCCGTGGCTGGGCCCCCCGCTTTGGGAATGTATGAGGATGTGTGAGTAGGATATTACTCAGGATTAAGTGCTATTAGATGGTTTTTTATGCCTGCTACACTTGCTAGTATGCATTTATCAAAAATGGTACAAATCCTCATTTTAGAGTTAAATACTCCCCTGGGGTTCTGCCTTTGTTTCTGAGTGACAGGCCACTGTTTAAGTTGACTTTTTTGGTCCATCTTGATTTCCAAATAAAGTTGGTACATCAGGTCCTGCTTCTGTCCTAAGGCCTTCTCTTTCCCTGCTGTGAAAGATACATTTTTCAAAGGAAATGAATGTAAAAAATAAGCAATAATAACAATAAGAATTGCACACAAGAGCTACTTCTGGCAAATACTTAACAGCTGGAGAAGTCAAGGACCTCTAACCTGGTTCGGTCATTATCTCCCAGAAATGCCTCACACAGGGAGAGTGTAAAAATGCACAGAAAATCAGTTATGCATACACACACAAAACAAACCCACGATTAAGACAAAATAATAGCTCTTAGCACCATGCATCTTTTTGTTGTAGACACTCATTTTTGCCTTGAGTCTTTTCTCATTCTGAAAGATCCGTGTAATGCTTTATAGGAAAACAAAACACTTTTCTTAACCTCTGGTAGGTGCATAATTAGGAATATAATAAAAAGATGGCCCCATACTGTGTTCACAGAGGTCCTGTCTTTTAAGGTGGGGAGGGTTTGGCAAATTCAGAGATGCTAATTATAAATGCAGCAACCACTTTTACTGATGTGCTGAGAACAGTTAAGCTTTCCAGAAATTATTCAAGCCAGAGGAAATGATCTTGTTTTGTCTTGTTCTGAGAGTTTTCTAATTTGAGGAAGAAAATAATAATGGTGGAGACAACCAATGTATTGGTTGGAGATTTCTTTTGAAGATGCCTGCCTGGCATTTGCCCTTGGTAACTCTTGTCTCTATTGTCTTTGTACAACTCTTTGGGTTAACAACCTGGTTAAGTTTCAAACTTACCCATGAATGTAAAAAGCTGCAGTTATATACACATAGGAAAATTATGTGAATATAGGTTCTTTAGCTCTTTGTAAGTAACTTGTATACCCTTCCCCCCACCATGTATCTCCAGTGTTTAGCACAGACTCTGGTATATAGTATGAACTCGATACATATTTGGTGAATGAATAAATAAATTTCCCAATTCAACTTGCACATTGTTTGCTCCAATAGTTCTTTTTTAAAAAAACGTTTGAGATTTTGCATCCTAGTTTCTGACCCTCATTGCCACACTCTTGGTGCTGTATGAAGATTTTCTATTAATGTCTGGGGAAGAAACATTCTGTTTAGAATCTCCACCTTGGTTATGGGTTGAATTGCATGCAGTCCAGTGTATGAAGTGCTACCTTAAGTATAATGGTCTAAAAGCTTCCTGTCTCCTAGTCACAGAAAGTAAACAAGATCTCAAGTAATAGCCCCTTGTTACCCCAGGCTGAAGGAGCCTCTTGCTTCTCTCACTTCCTAGAGCAATTTTTGTACTTTGGGATGTACACTTATTCATTCAAAATTATTTATTATTTGAAACAATTTTAGAATCTTTGTAAATTTTTATTAATCTTTTGAAGGAGAGCTTTTTAAATCCTCAGTCAAGGACATGCAGAGAGAGAGAGAGAGAGAGAGAGAGAGAGAGAGAGAGACATTGATTGGTTGCCTTCTGTACACTCCCTGACTAGAGATCAAACCTGCAATCCAGTTATGTGCCCTGACTGGGATTTGAAACAGCAGCCTTTGGTGCATGGGACCACACTCAACCATCTGAGCCACTGCTGCTGGGCACTGAAGGAGATTTTAAGTGTTGCCATTTACCATTCCTGTGACTTTGGGCAAGTTACTAAATCTAGTCTCAGTTTCCCTATTTGCAAATGGGTTGGTGATAAAATCTATCTCACATTATTGCTGAGAGGATTAAATATTTTAACTTGTCCAATGGCAAATGCTTAATACATGTTAGCAATTTAATAATAATAATGATAATGATGTTATAATTCAGATTTTTGAGGACAGTGACAGTCTTCTGTTTCATAGCAGCAGCACAATTTCAATCAATATTTGTTGTGTTGGTTTTATTTTACAGGACAGCAAGAGGTTTCAATATAGTGTACCAAACAACTCTGGGCTTGGTATTTCTCTGCATCATCATCAGAACAAGCTGCCTGAGGTGATAGGAGACCTAAGTCTTTGATTCAAGTGGCTTAACCTTTGCATTCTTTCCTTATAGCCTCCGGTTCAAGCGCTTAGCTTTCCACCTCCTATTGTCTCCCAGAGGATGATAGTTTAGGCTGACCGCTGGCTCTCGATATTCGGAGAAAGTTTCTTTTTAGATCTCTGCACTTATGAACCAACTGTATAGAACCCTCACTGAGTGGGGAAAGAGTAGTACCAACAGGAACAAAAAGAAGCAGGTGTCCCTGGGCGTATGGCTAAGCTTCGGAAATGATAAGAAACAAGGGGAATCTAAGGGTGTCTTGTAGGATCTTGTTATTGGGACCCTGAAGTTCTTTCCTAAATAGTTTTGAGCACATTTGCACACTTAAAAGGAGTGCACTACCTTTTTAATAAATTGCCTTCCTAAGTGCTCTATTAATAAGAATAGGAATGGCAATTTGGCAAATTGGGCTCAACACTTTCACAATCTAGGTTTGCAAAGAGATTCTCCCTTTCTGATATGTAATATATTGTATACTGGTTAAAATACATTGTCCTTATTACAAAAATGTGTGTAAGATGCAATCAAGACCGTGGCAGGCACATTGGCCATGCAGATTAGTATATTTTGGAAGCTATAGGCAATGGGAAATGGGGCTGGAGATGTACAGAGGGATTTGATTCTAGAGAGCCCTATGTGTCTTTAACAGGGATCAGACTTTATCTTTTTTTTTTTTTAATCTTTATTGTTGAGAGTATTACAGGTGTCCCATTTTTTCCCCCCCAATTGACCCCCTCCACTTCAACCCACCCCCTCCCCAGGCCTTCATCCCATTATTAACTGTGTCCATGAGTTATGCATATATGCATATAACTTCTTTGGTTAATCTCTTCCCACCCTCCATCCCCCTTCCCTCTTCCCTCTGAAATATGATCATCTGTTGCATGCGTCAATGTCTCTGGATCTATTTAGTTCATCAGATTGTTTTGTTCATTAGTTTCTTCTTAAAGAAGACCCTTCAACTGTTCCTATAGTGCTGGTCTGGTAGTGATGAACTCCTTTAACTTTTTCTTATCTGTGAAGCTCTTTATTTGACCTTCAATTCTAAATGATAGCTTTGTTGGGTAGAGCAATCTTGGTTGTAGTTCCATGTTTTTCATCACTTTAAATATTTCTTGCCACTCTCTTCTGGCCTGCAAAGTTTCTGTTGAAACTTCAGTCGTATGGATGCTCCCTTCTAGGTAACTAATTGCTTCTCTCTTGCTGCTTTTAAGATTCTCTCTTTGTCTTTAACCTTTGGCATTTTAATTATGATGTGTCTTGCTGTGGGCCTCTTTGGGTTCCTCTTCTTTGGGACCCTCTGTGTTTCCTGGACTTGTAAGTCTATTTCTTTCCCCAGGCAGGGGAAGTTTTCTGTAATTATTTTTTCAAATAGGTTTTCAATTTCTTGGTCTCTTTCTTCCCCTTCTGGCACCCCAATAATACGAATGTTGGGCCTCTCGAATTTGTCCTAGAGGCTCCTTATGCTATCTTCATATTTCTGGATTATTTTTTCTTTTTGCCCTTCTGGTTGGGTGGTTTCTGTTTCTTCATGTTCCAAATTGCTGATATGATTCTCAGCGTCCTCTACTGTTGATTCCCTGTAAATTATTCTTCATTTCGGTTCATGTAGCCTTCATTTCAAATTGGTACTTTATTATGTTATCGATTTTCTCAGTTATTTCCCTAATAGTCTGCTTAAACATCCTTATAAACAAAACTCTGAACTCTGTATTGTTAGCTTGCTTGGATCTATTTCATTTAGTCCCTCTTCTAGAGATTTCTTCTGTTCATTCCTTTGTGACATGTTTCTTTCCCTCCACATTTTGGCTGCTTCCAGGAGTTTGTTTATATGTATTAGGTAGAGCTGTTATGTCTCCTGGAATTTGTAGAGTGGCTTTGTGTAGTAGGTGTCCTGTAGGGCCCAGTGGCTCAGCCTCCCCAGTCACCTGAGCTGGGCCTTCTAGGTGCTCGCCTGTGTGGGCTGTGTGCACTGTCCTGTTGTAGTTGAGCCTTGGTTACTGTTAGCATCACTGGGAGGAATTGAACCCCAGACCAATCGGCTGTGAGGACCAGCTGCAACTACAGCCAGAGAGCTGCTGTGCTGGAGACACCCCTATGGATCAGGATTTACTTCAGTGGAACTTTGGTGTTCACCAAGTGTGCCCCTTGAGTGTGCCCCTCGTGGATATGGTAGGGTTGTAATCCAGTGTGGTCGAGTCTGCCCACCAGGTGCACTGTCTCTGGGGCCTCCCGGGAGGTGCAAAGTCAGCCTGTGGCAGTGCCTTGCCCAGGGCCACCCAGCATGAGCTACACAGCAAACCGTAGTTGGCTGCTACTTGTGCTGGGCTTGGAGGTGCCCAGGAGAGGCCAAGCTATGAGCCAGTGCAGCTGCTGCCAGTGCCAGGCCTGGGGCCACTTATCAAGCCGTATGGGGCCGCTGCTGCTTGTTTGAGAGATTTTAGGAAAGTCCTAAGCTTGGGGCTCAAGAGGCCACTTGCACAGAAAAGCCCCTGGAAATAGCCTGGATGAGCTGCAGGTGGGGAGGGGCGGGGCCTCCGGGAATCACGGGGCGGGGCCAAAGGTGAGTCAGGTGCTGGCGATTCAAACATGGCGCCTGCCTGCCGGCCGTGTGCGGGGAGGACTCGCCACAGGAGCCATGGCCTCTGCCAGCCCTTCTGCCCGGGAGGAAGCCGCCCTCCGCCTCTCGCCCGGATCTCAGGCAGGTTAGTTCCTCCCCGAGTGTCCCGGGTCCTTTCAGGCTGCTCCCGGCGCTGGGCTCAGAGGGAGCGTCCGAGTGAGTCCGTGCCGGGCCCTTTAGGAGGAGCTGCTGGGGCTCCCGCAGCCTCCGCGACCCTCCGGGACAGTCCCCGCTGTTTCACAGCCCGGAGTTGTGGGGCCGTCTCTTCCCAGCCTGGAGCCCTGGGCTGGGGGCCTGCTGTGGGGCTGGGACCCCGTCCTCCCCCAGGAACCCTCCGCCTTTGAGGTGCCCTCCCGGGTTTACCCTGTGGTACCTGGTGAGTGCCTGCGGCCGCGTCCCTGTGATCCCGCCAGATCTGCCCGCGTCTCCGCCCCTCCTCCCGGTCTTGCTGCTTCCCCAGTTCCCTGGTTATAGGGCTTCTGTTCAGCTCAGGAGGCTCTGAGTGATGGTGGCTCTGTGTCTTAGTTGTGATTTTGATGTGGTTGCGGGAGGCAGCTGTTCCCTGCACCGCCATCTTGTTTCTCCCCAGACTTTATCTTTTAGTTAATGGGGAAATGCTGACAGTTTTACCCAGGGGATTAACATAGACACGTCTGTGTTTGAGAAAGGCCAGTCTTGCTGTAGCCGTGTGTGTGTGTGTGTGTGTGTGTGTGTGTGTGTGTGTGATGGTAGATGGGTTGAGTGTTGTTCAGACACAATTTTAGGTGTAGGTGGTAAGAGCAGAATGAAGGCAGCTGAGGCGGAGATGGGAAGGGAACAGGTTTCAGAGAGGGAGCTCTTAGTGACTGGTGTGATTGGTCCTTGGTGGTCGGGTGTGTATTGTGAGTGCAGAGGCGGCTCTGGCTGAGTGGAAGGTGCCAGGTCCCTCCTTTTCATAGGGGTAGGAAACTCCGGTGGACTAGGAGGTTTTATGACTTGAATTACCATCTGTGAGTTGATGGCTCCCATATCATTCTTCCAGTCCAGATCTTTATTTGTCCGTGTAAGACCCACACACCCACCTCCTTACTGGAAGACGTCATCCAACCCACAGGCACCTGAAACCCAGCATGTCCCCAAACCGACATGGTGATTTTTGCTTTTAAATTCCTCTCTTCATTTTTCTTCTTTTTAAAAATCCTAACCCAAGGATATGTTTTTCATTGACTTTAGAGAAGGGAGGAAGGACGGGAGAGGGAGAGAGAGATTGATGTGTGTGTGCGTGTGTGAGAGAGAGAGAGAGAGAGAGAGAGAGAGAGAGACTGATGTGAGAGAGACCATCTCTTGCTTGTCTCTTGTACATGCCCGGGTCCAGGATCAAACCCGCAACCTAGGTATGTGCCCTGCCTGGAATCGAACTGAACCACAACCTTTTGCTGCACAGAACAACGCTCCAACCTACTGAGCCACCTGGCCAGGGCCTCTCCTCTTTCTTAATTCCCTCAGCGAGGGACACCAGCATCCCCCCTGCCGTTGCCCATGCCCCAAATTTGGGAATTATTCTCAGTCATCTCCCAGTGTGGTTCACACCCAGTTATCCCCCAGTTCTGTCAGTTTAAAATCTCTTCAGCGTGTGCCGAATTTTCTAGCTCCACTGGTAAGAACAAGAAGGGGAAGTAAGGTGCTGAGGGAGTTGCCAGGGCAGGGGGATGGTTTAGATTGAAGACCTCAAAGCTATTTCCATTTCAAGTGGTTGAAAGCTTTCCTGGAAGCTCCAGCAGACATAGACTTACGTCTTTTTGGCCAGAGCTGAGTGATGTGGTCAACCTGCTGCACAGAAATGTGGAAAACAAAGGAAATGAGTATTTAGTGAGTATTTGGCGTGTCCACCCTCTATTACAGAGGTGGGCAGTGGAGAAAACGATCGAGAAGGAATAACCAGTCTATATGTCTGCCACAGCGAGCTACCCAATGTCCTCATAGTAAACTCTTCGTTGTCATCGTCATCATCATCGTCATCCCCCTCCTCCTCTCCTTTTTTTCTCATTGTTGGTGGTGCTCCAATCAACCAGAATCGGCATCTGTTGTGTTCCATGGGGAACCCTGGATGATAACCCAAAGCTTGGCATCTTAATAAATCAAACAAGGAGGGAGGCAAGAATTAAAGATGGTGCTAAGGTCTGGTAAGAGAATGATGCCTCTTATGGACTGAATGAAGGTAAACGCCGAGGAGCAACTGGTTCTGGGGTTACTCTGTTCACCTCATCCTCTCCTCTTAAAAAGAGGAGTGTGTCAACACAGTTGGATCTCTAATTGGTACAATGCATGGCAAAGATATTTTTGAACTGGGGAAACTCAGCTTTGCCTGTCTTAGTGCCGTAGTTGCCTCTTTCACCTTTTGGTTAGCTTTTCCTGGGACATATAGGCCATTGTGAGTTTTTAGTATGATCCTGGTTGCTTTGAGAATGGGGCCCCAGCTTGTCTGTGCCTAAGCTTTGTTCCATAAGTGATAGAATTAATTGTTCTTTAAGGTCATAAATGAGGTTGAATAAGGTTGACTTAGTGAATCAATTACAGTATAAGTTCATTAAAGTACAAATCTTAGGTAATGATTTCCCTTTAATTACTTTTTTGAGGCAAAATTTACTGGAAAACAGGTATAAAGGAACCCTCTCTTTGGGTCATCTAGGAAATGCCAGTGTCTTCACACTGCCAGGTACTGTTTCTACCTTAGTGCCTTTGCACATGCACTTTCTGGGCCTAGGTAACTTCTGCTCCTACTTTAAGACACTGGTTGGTGTGATCTCCTCCAGAAAGCCTTTCCTGACTTCCTAAGTTTCCTGGGCACCAGAATTGCTGCTGGATCCCTCCTTTAGAGGAGAAGACCCTTGTTTTATTTATCTCTTTATTCCATGCACCTAGGACAGAGCCAGGCACATTTTAGTTTCTCAGTGTATACTTGTTGAATGAAAGAATGAATCCATATTAGAGAACTTATGGCTGATTGGATATTAGCCTTGATCAATGGAAGGAAGAGAGTGCATACTGAAGAAAGAGAGGAACAGCGAGCTGTAAGCCTTTCTTAGAGTATGAGAAGATCATGGATGAAGAATGGGGAGAGATGGAAGTACAGACCATGACTCCACCCAGCTCATACTGTCTTGGGTAGAAGAGCATTGGGAGCTTTACTTGGCAGTTGTGTTGGACCCCTCCCCTCCCCCACTCACCTACAGCTCTAGAACTTTTCTTGCTTCCTTGTCTTCCCCTCCAATTATTCAAATCCTCAGAGTGCTTACTTTCCCAGCATGATAGAGTCTCCCAAAACATGGTTCCAATTTCCCATATCTCAGTGGGGAAGCTCTTACTGCCCCATCTCTCTCCTGCTCTTCAATTGGAACAGCTCCGGAAAGAAGCTATATAGATGGCATCTGTCTATGCTCTTTAATCTTCTAGGTTGTCAGGCAAAGGAAGTGGTTGAATCTATTTTATATACTTTATGTTTCTATCTCTTTACACAATCAAAAAGGCTGTTCAGTAATTTAGAGCCACAGATGTGGTTTATGATTAAGCTGGCCAGTCCAGTTCTCTCACATCTTTGGACCTTGGAGGGCAATTGTTATTCACCACTGATGCTCATTGCAAGAAATCTCATTCTTCCAGGCTCCTGAAAGATTCTGAGCTGCTTTCCCTTCTCTCATATTCTTTGCCTTCCCACCTCTCCACCTCCAGTCTTATCAATTGCCTTTTCCTGTTGACTGGCCTAAGAACTTTAAAGCTTTCCAACTTTTTTAATATATATTTTCCTAGCTTGAACCAGCTGCCCTTCTTTGCAGCCTTATTTTGATGCTTGAGATGACTGTCTACACTGTGATTTTTAAATTTGAAAAATTCTCATGTGTTCTTAGGAGTAAAGTGGTATTTGGAAATCTGACAAATAAATAGACTCAGGTTTCCTCTTTTTACCAAGAGAAAGAGAGAATAACTTCTTCCCTCCAATGTCTCTGTAAATTTTTGTGCAAAAGGGAAGTCAAGTCTCTACTTCCTCTGCCTGCTGTACCCTTCTTTGTTTGCTGAGGGCTCTCGGTTAGTGATTCGTGACTGAATCAGAACTGCCCCACTGATGAGAAAATTAAGGTCAGAGTCAACCTTCTAACTTCAGAATCAAAATTGAGTGGCTTTTAAATTTCAAAAGGTATTGTCATTTATTTCCAGAGTGATGTGTTATTTAGTAATTGGCCTAAACTGGGCTAACCTATTGGAGTATTTTGTGATAATCGCGCTACCTGGGCACCAGAATTGCTGCTGGATTTTGGTAGAATGGCTGCCTGTTTCCCCTTGGGGATTGTGAACATATAAAAAGAAAATCAGTGTAGCTGGGAAAACCCTTTTCTGCTTTGTTACTCAGAAAGCACTGCTGTTAGCGTCTGTGGGAGTGTTTCCCAGGGATAGTCTTAATTATTGATGGCTAAATTCTCATTACTTAATGGAAGTTGAACTTTAAGGGGGAACACGAGGGAACTTTCCTTGCTAATTGGTAATACACATTGTCTTCCCCACATCCATAGAGGAAGATATTGGCTTGGCAGAAAAGAGAGGTCAGAAGATTATTGAAGGGGGCAGGGAAAGGGGAGACAGAGTAGGAGAATGTAAGTGGACTTCATGTGTGAGATCCTGTGAGATCTCTCCTAGTGTTAGTTAGAACTTAACACTGCTTATCTCTTCTACGTATGAGTATATAACAGGGAGGAAAAAAATCATTGTGACCAGAACACCACTGCCCTTCTGTAAGGAGGTCTCTGTTTGTAGAAGAGTACCCTTGGTTCTACTGGACTCCGTGGTTGACTTGAATATATAAAGGTGACCTAGTGCTCAGTTTGAGGACAGTGGTTCTGTTATTGGTGGGGAGTACTCCTCTTCCCCACTGGTTGCTAGTGGGAGTAAGCTTCTTGCAATGTCCCAAGAAAAAGAATTTTCTGAGGCTTGTATGGGAGGATGAGATGTGGTAGAAAGCTTTATTTCTGTGGAATTATATCTGATTTCCCGCTGTAGAAGAAGTATAGCTGTGGCTTCAGCAGAGCTAGAATTGGAACTAGTGTCCAGAGTTTTCACTCCATGTTGGAGCAGTGTCCAGTCCAACACCAGCCTAGCTTAGTTTGTGTTCCCAGTTGCAGTCCATCAGTTCATCATGTGTGGGATCCGCAGGGCCACATGGTTATGGAGGGAACATGGGCAGAAGCAGAGCCACAGGAACCAGAGAGTCAAGAAGAAAGTGACGTCCTTTGGGGAATTATGTATTCCCAAATTTTTTCGGGCATAGTGGCCTCAACCCCTCTGGACAATCATCTCTGTTCCCAGGTTTGACTGGCAGCTAGCACCTTCCTGACGTCATCCTGACTCACTGTGTATGTGCCTATCTTTCTCTTTGTCCAATCCCTCCCCCCAGTAATCTGCAGGGAATAGGCTGGTGGTTCCCTGGGGAGTGTGAAACTGCAGCTTCCTGGTGAAGCTGCCCAAATGCCATGCCTATAATGTCTGGCCTCCCTTTTGCTTCTTTCCTATTATTAATAATTAACTAATTACAATGGTATCAATACAACACTGGAAGATCATCAATGGACACCATTAAGTAGAAGTAGGATCCAAAGCCAGGTGACCTCAAAGATGGAAGTTTCCCTACACTCATTCTGTAATTTGCAGAAATCTTGTACATGTAGGGTTTGGCCTTTCACAATCCATATACTGAGCATTTATACTAATCCTTTTTCTTTTTTAAGGGGCAGAGACTCTAGCTTTTATCTGTGATACATGTAAGCTTTGGGACCAATGAAATTGTTCATTCTGACCCTGCCTATAGAAAACTAATTTACATTCTTGAGTCCATCTCATTTTACACAACCTTTTTTTTTTTTTTTTCCCAAATAAAAATTATCTGATTGACTCTCAGAGAATCACTTCTACTCACTCTCTTAGATGAGTCTATTTCCTTCCCAGACTTTTTTTTTTTTTTGTCACCTCTGGCGAAGAGAAGGGAGAGACTTTTTTGCTAAAGGCTGTGAACCCTTGAGTCTGAAGGTTGGACTCCTGTTTTTTTCCCCTGCTTCTTTTACAGGCTCTACTAGCGGACTCAAAAACAAAAATAAAAAACCCAAAGCTCATTTTATGTCTCAGTTTTTCACCAGTTTTTTGCTGCCTTCTAAGTTTAAGCAGTTCTTTTTTAGATTTGAAGATTTGCAAGGTGTCATTTTTTAAATAAGTGTAGCATCCACGCAGTCATTTTTAGACAACTCAACCACCCTAATCATTTCTTTCTCCCAAACAAGCTCATTTTTGGTTTGATTTTCTTTTCCTGTTTGCAGAAGAATTGGTTGCCTGAACTGATAAAGAAGAAAAGGAAAGTGCCCATATTTTCTTGCTTCACAATGAGGCAGAAGCGAAGAGAGGGTGATGTGTATTTTTAAAGGAGGGAAAGAGGAGGTTAAAGGAAATAGATCAATCCGTTGAGTTATTTAACCACTTCCACAGGAAGGGTCTCCTGCACAGCTCAGCTTGGCATGGCTTGGTTATTGTTCCCACATTCCCTCCTCACTGTAACTTTTCTTATGGAGAGAGGAGATGGGGAGAGCAGTTTCAGTCACTTCCTCATTACTGTCCTTTTTTTCCTTTTGGAGGCGGACAGCTCACTCTAAGAGTGGGCTTCTCTCCTCCTTTCTGCTATTTCTCTTTCAAAGGACAGTTGTGTATAGAAATAAATAATGTACCAGGTTCTGATTGTTTAGAACTGAACTAACTAGCTGAGAAAATTACCACCAGCAACCAGGTAGCTTTTAAATCTGAGGATTTCTTATTCATATGAGCATAGAGTTTTAGAGCCACAAAGTATATAGAGATCATCTCCTCCAACTACCTTGTTTTATAGATGGAGTTCCAGAGAGGTTGAAGGCTTTCCCAAGGTCAGACGACTAGTTATTGGTAGTACTGGGACTAGAGCCCGTTGTCTTAATTTTATTTTTTCCATTACATTTGATTTAATTCCAGAATCTGGATTACAATAAAAGGCATAGACTTATTAAAGTTAATCATTAACCTCTAACATAGCAGATTGAGTTTTAAAAGAGAGAACACTAAAATTCTCAGTAGGAATAATAAGGAGGCAATTGGGAAAGAATGAAACTGCTCAAGAATAAAACAGCTTCCTATCCTCTCACTTTTTGTTAAAATATATTCAACAAGAAAGCTTTTACCAAGGTATGCTAATTTAAAGGAAAGGGATTTGATGGAAAAGCAGGGAATGATCTTGAAAGCTAACCTGGACCATGTTTCCTGTGCCATTCTGGAAACTCCAGAACAAAGAAACTCAATGTCAATAACAAAGGAAGGAGGGATTAGAAATCGCTCAGTGTTTTTGCACTTAAAAGGTGTCCTTTCTTCGCTCTAGGTTTACAAGTGTGATTTTAGAGGTGGAAGTTTTTTACAAAACAACACAGGCTCTTTGCTTTATTCCTCTAACAATAATGCTGAATTTAAATAGCTCTACCTTTCAAAGAAGCCATGGTATGGTGCAGATATTTTTGAATTGCTTGATCAGTTTTTGGAGGGTGGAGGAGGGAAGTCACACTTTATTCCCTCAATACAATAAGATGTATTCCCTCCCTCTCCTTTGCCACTGTCCTACCATCTTCTTTTTTAAAAATCATTTTTGTTTTCAATTACAGTCAACGTACATTATTATATTAGTTTCAGGTGTACACCCCAATGATTAGATATTACATAACTTAAGTGATCATCCTGATAAATCTTGCACCCATCTGACACCATACATAGTTATTAGTCTATTATTGACTATATTCCCTATGCAGTACTTTATATCCCCATTGACTATTCTGTAACAACCAATTTGTATTTATTAATCTTTTCACCTTTTTTTGCCCATCCCCTCCATGCCCCTCCCATTTGGCAAATGTCAAAATATTCTCTGTATCTATGATTCTGTTTTTTTCTGCTTGTTCGTTCATTTTGTTTTTTAGTTTCAATTGTTTATAGATATGTATTGCCATTTTATCATTCATATTTTTGATCTTCTTCTTAAAGAAGACTCTTTAATATTTCATATAATACTGGTTTAGTGGTGATGAACTCCTTAGCTTTTCTTGTCTGGGAAGCTCTTTATATGTCCTTCAATTCTGAATGATAGCTTTGCTGGGTAGAGTAATCTTGATTGTAGGCCCTTGCTTTTCATCACTTCGAATATTTCTTGTCAGTCCCTTCTGGCCTGCAAAATTTCTGTTGAGAAATCAGCTGACAGCTTATGGGAGTTTCCTTGTAGGTAACTAATTGCTTTTCTCTTGCTGCTTTTAAGATTCTGTCTTTGTCTTTAACTTTTTGCATTTTAGTTATGATGTGTCTTGCTGTGGACCTCTTTGGGTTCATCTTGTTCGAGACTCTGCACTTCCTGGATTTGTGTGTCTGTTTCCTTCACCAAGTTAGGGAAGTTTTCTGTCATTATTATTTTTAATATATCTTTAATGATTTCAGAGAGAGGAAGAGAGAGGGAGAGAGTTGAAACATCAATGATGAGTGAGTTGTCATTGATTGGCTGCCTCCTGCACACCCCTGACTGGGGATCAAGCCCACAACCCGGGCATGTGCCCTGACTGGGAATTGAGCCGTGATCTCCTGGATCCTAGGTCGATGCTCAACTGCTGAACCATGCCTGGCCAGGCCTGTCATTATTTTTTCAAATAAGTTTTCAATTTCTCATTCTCTCTCTTCTCCTTCTGGTATCCCCATGATGTGAATGTTGGTATCCTTGAAGTTGTCCCAGAAGCGCCTTATATTGTCCTCATTTTCTGGAATTCTTTTTTCTTTTTTGCTGTTCTGGTTGGATGTTTTTTGTTTCCTCATATTCCAAATTGCTGCTTTTATTCTTAACTTCATCTACTCTACTGTTGATTCCCTATAAATTGTTCTTCATTTCAATTAGTGTATCCTTCATGTCTGACTGGTTCTTTTTTATGCTGTTGAGGTTCTCACTAAGTCCATTGAGCATCCTTATAGTCAGTGTTTCAAACTCTCTATCTAGTAATTGCTTGTCTTCATTTTATTTAATTCTTTTTCTGGGGTTTTATTCTGCTCTTTCATTTGGGCTACATTTCTTTGTCTCTTCATTTTGGCAGACTCCATGTGTTTGTTTCTTTGTATTATGTAGAGCTACCACATCTCCTAGGCTTGCTAGAGTGGCCTAATGTAGGAGGTGGCCTCTAGGTTCCAGTGGCACAACCTCTTCTGTCACCCAAGGCGTGTACTTGATGTGCACCCTCCTCCTGTAGTTGAGCTTCGATTGCTGTTGGTATATAAATGGTTGAGATTGACCCAGACCAATCAGCTGCATAGATGGCGTGACCACTGACCATGAACCTTCGACCACCATGGAGGATCAGCTGTGCAGGGGCCCATATCACAGAGCAGGACTTACTTCAGTAGGGCTCTAGTGCCCACTGAGTCCACCCCTTGAGTGTGTCCCTTGTAGAGGTGGTTGAGTGGTGGTGCTTTCATGTGGTCTGAAGCTATCCACTGGATGTGCTGACTCTGGGGCCTCCTGGAAGGTACAGGCCAAGGTCAGCCACTGCCTGTGTTTTGCCTGGGGCCACTTGGCATAAGCTACAAAGCGATCTGCGGATATCTGCTACTTGTGCTGGGCTTGGAGGCCCCCAGGTGAGGCCAAACTGTGAACCAAGGCTGCTGCTAGTGCTGGGCCAGGGGCCACTTAGATAGAGGTACTGGGCTTGCTGAGACCAGATGCTGCTTGCTTGAGAGAATTTAGGAAGAGCTGAAGCATGAGCCAAGACAGGCCACTGGTATGGAAAAGCCACTGGAAACAGCTTGGGTGGGCCCGAAAGTTGGGTGGGCAGGGTCTCAGGGAATCACCAGGGTGGGGAAAACAGTGTGAGCCAGGTTGATGGAGTCTCAGATATGGTGCCTATCTGCTGGCTTTGTGGGGGAAGGGCTCATCAAAGGGACTATGGCCTCTGCCAGCACTTTTGTCTGGGAGAAAGCTGCCCCTTCAGTTCTTGCCCTGATGCCAAACAATTCAATCCTCCTCTGTATGTCTCTGGTGCTTTTCAAGTTGCTGCTCCAGTCCTGGAGCTCAGAGGTAGTGAGTTTGTGTAAGTCTGTGTGTGGGCCCTCTAAGAGGAAATGCCTGAGATTCCAGCAGCCACCATCTCTTTCAGCCTCAATCCTCACTGGTTTTTACTGCCAGAAGTTATGGGGACTTCTCTTCCTGACTCCAGAACCCTGGGATGGGGGCCCTGGTGTGGGGCTGGAACCCTTCACTGCTCAGGGGGGACCTCTGTAGCCCACATATCCCTCCTGATTTTTATTTGCCACACGTGGGTGTGGGACAAGCCCATTCCATGTCTCTGCCCTTCCTACCAAGCTTGATGTGACTTCTTCTTTAATTTTGTAGTTGTAGAACTTCCATTCAGCCAGATTTTAGGTGGTTCTGAAAGATGGTTGTTCTGTAGTTTAGTTGTAATTTTGATGTGGTTGTGGGAGGAGGTGAGTAGTGTATTTACCTACCCAACCATCTTGACCTGAAATCCTCAATTGTTTCCTCCTTGCAAGGTGCCCCTGTATAGCTCAGCTCTGCACAAACTTTAAAATTTCCCCCCCATATTTCTTCTTCGCTGCAAACTTATTTTCATAGTGAGAAAGGCTGGGAAAAGCAATTTTAGTCGTTTTCCTTGGAAAGTAGCAGGAGTGGTTGAGAAACAACAGCTGTGGGTCAGGGGTGGTGAAGCAGGAGTGGGGCATCAGGGATGAAAGAAACTGTACAGGGACAAAACTCATCAAGTTTAATTTTATTCCAGACTTTAGATGGCATTCCACCACTGAATTCCAGAGGTTAGAAGGTCAGAGCTAGCTCCTATGCCTGTGCGTCTTTGTGGAAAAAACATTAATTAGGATAGCAATGTGAAAATGACCACTTCGCGATAGCCTGACTTTAGCTAGAATATAATTAATGATATTAAATACTGTTTTTTGAATACCTACTCTGTGTGAGGTTTACAAATATTATTTCTCTGAATCTTTGCAGCCATTCAATGAGGCAGGTAACCTTTTACCCATTTCACATGTAAGGAAACAGAGGCTTGGAGTAGTTGGAAAATTTTTCCAAAGTCATGTAACAAAGACTAGGGCCCCAAAGCCCATGAATGCTCTTTTTATTTGGTGCACTGTTGTATTAAGACTGTCTGGAGAAACAGAACCGAAAGGAGAGAGATACATACTTGGGCAAAAGCAGGTTCACAGTTTTGAGTACACAAAACACAGGATTTATTCTTGTATTACTATTTGTTAATTGTTGTATTATTTTCCATAGGAACAACTGTGAGCCTACGTTTGCCCAACCCTGTGTATGCATATGCGTACACATGCATGAAACACTTCTGGCATAAACACAGAACATTATTAACAATGGTTATATCTGAGAGGTAGGTCGGGGGAATAAAAAAGGTAAAAAGGGGAATTTTTACTTTTTCATCTATACCCATCAGCACTGTTAGACTTACTTGAATACTATGAATATTGCCTTTAATATTTCAAATTTGTTAATTTTTTAAAAGAAAAGAGTTGGATGAATTAATGGGTCAAAAATCCATGGGTGTATGCGATCTGGGGCAAATGGCTATTTTAAGCTTAGACACCGGTTGGTAAAACAAGAATCTGAAGGACAGTCTTTGTTGACAAAACTTTTAGGGAACCACCACAAACATTGTTTAGTATTCAGCCTTGATGGCACAGTCTCGTTGGGAAGCGTTATCTAACTGCATAGGCTTTCATTTCCTACGGCGCACACATTTCTCACTTATCCAGAGGCCATTACTCTGGCAACCCCATCTCTCTGGAATGCTAGAGAAAATAATCGAGGAAAACCAATGGCTTCTGAAGAGCTGAACTAGATGCAGCAAGGTCATTAAAAATAAATTTAATGTATTTTACTAAAAGAAGAACCCCTGACTCAGAGTGTGCTTGCTTCCATTACAGATAGAGTTTTAACCAGCCTGGCTAATTGGTTTCCTTGCCTTCAGCAGAGGGGAGAGGGGGTGGCAGGGGGGTGAGGAGGGAAATGAGGAAGAGCACCCACATTAGGAAGAGAGAAATAGAGTAAGCAGCATTTGTGCATTCCTGCAGACTGCCATCTCCTTCAGGGCAGCTAACATCGTCCTCTGTACAGTCCCTGACACAGGACGTGCGGTAAACACTGCCGAAGTATAGAAATAAACAAACAAGCAAGCGTATGGGACCAGGAGGCTGGGGGCACATAGGAGAAGCACATGATTTTGAAAAGGGAATTCAAAACGGGTAGCAGCGAGAGGCTCCGCTGTGCTGGGGCAGAGGGCTCTTTATTCTGTACTGTGCCCAGTGCAGTGAGAATTTCTATTTAGGGAAAGTAGGAGCCAGCGTGGAGCAATAGCTCATGTTGCTATCCATGACATGCCATTCAGAAAAGGTGACATTTTAGACCCCATGCGAGTATTTATTGCTTTAAAAAAGATTTCCATTAAAACTCTCCCCCCGCCCCCCATCAAATCTCTATTTCTGTCTTTGGCTCGCCACCTAACAGTTCCACCCCTTCACATTTAGAAAACTCATCTATGTGACAAGTGGCTCATTACTTGATGATGTTGCTAAAATGATCTGTTTCTGTTCACAGAGTAGTCTGTTAAAAGTAATTCTTCGTTCAACAAATTTATGAAGGAAAAATGATCATAGTGATATATACATGCCAGTGCCTTAAATCTGAAAAATGCTATTAACCTTCAGTAAATGTATTTATTCTGTACAGATGGACATTTCTGCTCTTTTTACGACAGCCTGTTTACCCAGTTTGCTTTTACTGTGCTATCCTCATGTAGACTTTTAACTTGGAAGTGCCGGCAATGACAGTAATGGAGCTGCCTGCCTGGAGTGGTGGTGTGTATCTGTGCATCCCCAGGACTCAGGAACTCTGCAAAGAGCTTCCACAAATTAACTGATTATGTAATCTCACCACACTCTGGGAGGCAGGTACTATTATCATCTCATCTTACCTGTGGGGCACTAGGGCTTGGAGAGGTGAATGTATGAAGTTCGAGTTTACAAATTCAGTAAATGGCAGAGCTGGGATTTGAGTCTCGGTGGTCTGACTCCAAACCCTGTGCTCTTAACATTTATGATAAATGCTTCCTCTTTCTCCCATCATCTCTGGGGATAAAATAGTAAGCAACCTTACAGTATCTATGTTTATCTACTTTAATAAAATAGGGCTTTACTTTGCTGTTATTCAGTCATGACAATGACAGATCAATAACTAATGCTTAGTTTGAGAAGAGAGCAAGAAAATACATATTTCTCTAGGTGCAGTTTAATTTTTAAAAAAATATATTTTTATTGATTTCAGAGAGAGGAAGGGAGAGGGAGAGAGAGAAAAACAACAATGATGAGAGAGTCATTGATCGGCTCCCTCCTGCATGCCCCTAACTGGGGATCGAGCCCACAACCCAGGCATGTGCCCTGATGGGGAATCGAACCGAGATCTCCTGGGTCATAGGTTGATGCTCAACCGCTGAGCCGCGCCCAGCTGGGTGGCACAGTTTGATAATTGTAGGTAGTCTCCCCTCCTCTCTTTTTCTCTCCCTTTCTTCCTTGAATTTAGCTGATGTACGTAGCAAAATAAAAAAAATTCATAAAGCATTATCTTCTATCTTGCCCCAACCCAATTTGCTCTCTGTTCTGAATTATTTGGATAATTTTATTATTTCCTGATTTTACTTTTCTTTTGGAGGGCCTTGTTCATAGTTTTTATTTCTTTTCTTCACCTGGTTGAATTTTGTCCATATTGGAACCCCTTTCTAGAGATCTCAATAACATTCTTGAAACACAATTTGAACCTATTTTCATACACAGGGCCCAAATAATTGTTTTTAAAAAAAGCCCTGCTGGTTGTCATAGTTCTTATGTAGCAACTGACAGAAAGATGCCCAGTTTCATTATCTTGTGTCCAGATAGGGAATAAAATATGCCACCAATTTCTTTTCCTAAACAAAGCAAATTGTACACATGCCAGAGGGTCCAGGAACCCCGGGATCCTTTGTATACGACTTTAATAAAAGATATGTTTTTCTTTTAAAATCTTCCATGAGCAACGTGGGAATCAGGGAGCTGAGGAAGAGCAAAAGATGTCTTCATTGGGGAATAAAGAAAAATAATAGAGCGGGTGTGAGAGGAGTTGATAAGATAAAATGTGTTCAGGCTGTCTATCAGATGTCAGAAGCCATGCCCTGCTATTCTTAAATTGCCTTTTTATGTTGCTGTTCTGGAAGAAGAGCTCAGAGTGCAACCTTTAGTGTTCTTTTGGGAAAGAGAAAAACAAGAATGAATGCAGTAGTCACAGCATAGGCTCACAATTTCTTCCCATGCACTGTTTATCAAGATTATTGACATGGACTTTTTAGACAAATATGAGAGCAGCTTGATTTTCTGATTATATGGCTTCTCCCTGCTCCTTCCCTTTCTTGCTTCTTGCTAGCCTCATCTTCTCTTCTTGAGGTGATCCATTTGAGTATCATTAAGAATGTTGATATCTGCTCTCCAGTCCCCACCTTGACCTTAATAGTTATATCTGAGAAATTATTTTCTTGCCTTCTTTCTTTGGTTGAAGCAATCCCAGTCTTTCCTTGAGCTTATTAATTTCTCCCTCTTGCGCTTGATAAGGACATTTTGCAGGGCAATCATGGCTCCGAGGGAGGAATGGAATATAAAGCTCGAACTGCACTTTTTGAGCAGTTAATCAGAGGGTGAGCAATTTGAAGTTGTTCCCTGACCGAAATGTTCACATCTGATTGCTTTCACTCCTCAGCTCCATTGTCAAATGCCTCTGGGTGCCTCAAATGGCTCCATAATGGTGACACCTGGGTTGTGGAAATGGTCACGGTCCTGTTTTGATGGTTTGCTTTATAGTTTTTCCTAGACTCAAATAGCCCGAATACAGGTACTGTCTGAGGAAGCTAAATGCTCCTGTTATTATATGTAGAGACATTGGAGATATAAACAAATGCTTGTGAACTCCAGGTCTTAACTCTCTCACCTCCTTATGCTTCCCTTGTGGTTTTGACTCTACCCAAAAGGGCCCTTAACACCTGAGATCTCCTTTGCCTACTGATCTGAAGAGAGGCTGACCTTGATAGAAAAGTACCGGTCTTTTGCTTGATAGAAAAGTACTGAGTGTAGAGATTCAGAAGAAATTTCAGGCTCTCAGCTCTAATCTTATTCTGGGATCGGTTGGCAGGAAGATCTGTGCATTTCCTTCCCTGTGGCTTGATGTCCAATCCTCCACCAGGACCTCAAGGCCCAGTGGAAAGGGAGAACTAAGTGACGAATGAACCTTCTGCAGGTTGTAGGAGTGTGCCTGACACTGGATTTCTGCTTTATTTTCTGAGGCCCTTTTGCATTTTTCAGTCCACTTCTCTGAGCTAAAGTAGTCAAAGGAAAAGAAGATTAAGTCTCAGAAGAGGCATGAAATGGCCTGAAGCTAAAGAAGAAAAAGGTCCGGGTGGACATTTTGAAAGATGGAGAGTAAGAGTGATTAGGCAGTGGGGTGGAAGTCCCATCACTGCGGAGCCGAGAAAAGGTTAGATAGGATATGAGCATTAATGAGGTAGAGCAAAGCCCTGGAGAACAGAGGAGCCTTGACTAAGGGGGAGAGGAAATCCGAACAGCCTGCTGACAATAAGCGCTTTGCTTACTGCTTCCCGCATTGCAGTTTTCACAGGACAATTTTCGGAGACACGGCAGGACATCCAGATTGCAATCCTAGGCCCCCTGTTTATATTATAAAGATGATTCTTTGTTCGACAAATGCAATTTTTAGCTCCTACTACAGGCCAGGCTCCAAAAATATAACTATGTAAAGACAGAAACAATACAATCTTGTGGAGAAGAGAGACAAAGCAATCAGAGTTGTGGGCTGGTGGCCCGCTGTGGGAGAGAGATTGTCTGACAAATGATCCCAGACTCATAGCGCTTGGAAAAAGGCTCTGCACCCAAATACAACCTCTTATGGAGGCTACCTTCCAGCAGCCTGGACCTTCTCCCAGGGCTGTCAGGGGCTGGCAGCCGGCATTCTCAGCAGTTCTTTTCAGAGCTGGGACTTCCCCCTGCCCCCCAACTGCATGGGACCTGCCTCCTATCTGTGTGCTCACCCACTGACAAGGCTGCTCTCCTGTTGCACTGGAAGAAGGTAGAATAGCAGGAGGGCAGCATCCTTCCCAGAACAAAAAACATGGACTGCACAGGCTTCCCCCTCGTTCCATTTCCCATGTTTTCAGAGAGATGAAGAAATAGACTTTTTTGAGGATGCGCCTCAGTTGGTAAATTTTTCCATGAAGTCCATCCCTTAATTCTTGCGACATGATGTGGCAGCTGGCTTCTCCCTCCTTTGCTATATAGCTCCATAATCACTTAGTGGAATTTGACCAGCTGATGTGTGTTTTGGCCAGCGCATGTGTTAGATGAACGTGAGTTGAATGCATTCACGTGGGGCACGTGGTGCTGTGGTCTCAGACTCAACACAGGCTCACTCATGTGTTGCCGTCTGGCCCCGGCTTGCACGTGAACTTGCCTTACTTGTGAGTGCACATGTGATGTATTACAGAAGGGTCTGCACAGGGGACAGTGGCTGCAAGCTAGAAGGGGCCATAACTTGCGGGACTTTAGATGAAAAGGCATTGAAGCTGAGACATGACGGTCGAGGAGGAGTTAAATAGATGAAGAGATGCGGAAGGCGTGGGCATAGGGGCGCAAAGTGTTTCAGGTGGAGGGGCCGCTGGAAAGGTCCTGGGAGGAACGGCTTGGTGCCTTCTAGAAGTGGGAAGTTTAGCTTGTCTGGAATAATATGCCCAAGGGACCTGTAGTTTGAAGAGTTTTTCTTGGATTGGTGTTGAATTGCTCCAAAGTCTTGAATGCTTCTGTTCCTGTGTCCTCCAGGGACCAACACTTGGGGGACCTCAGGCTGGAGCAAAGGACAGAACCTGTGTGCAGCCTCGCCACAGAGTGAAACTGACGGAGGCGGAATCTTGCTTTCTTAATACTCTGCTCTGCATTGCTGGGTCACTCAATAACTGCGTAGCTGGAAAAGTGATCCATGAACTACTGGGCGATTCCTGCTTATCTTCTTCATAGTTCCCTCTTTTCTTTGATCCCTCCCTGCCTTTCTTTTGTCTTGTCCTTTCTGAAGAAGAACGCAGATATAAAAAAGATCAAAATAATTCTCTGCACTTAATTTTGTCTTCAGCTGTTTGGGAATCTGAAGAAGAGCCTAGGGCCTCAGAGACACCTGCATATGTGTCACTGGAAAATAAGAACCGTAAGGACAAGTGAAAAATAAGAGGCTTAGTTGCCCTGTTGAAAATAAGGGAGGAGCTTTCCCTCCCCTCCCTCCTTGTCAGAACATTTACCTTAGAACATCTCATAAGCGCTTTCTCTGACTCATTGAAATGAATCTTTTTAGAAGCCAAATTAGTCTTTTTGTCAGTTTAATGACCCAGGAATGTGTTTCTCAAGAATCTAAGAGCCATCTCTCTGAGATGTAAGCATCAAGGGCAATGGCACTCCTGTCTCCCAGCTTCTCAGGGAGGACAGGAGCCTAACTAACATCAGTGGGTGCTTCATTCCAAGTTGTAAAACTACCTCCCGTGTGAAGACTCCCTTTTGGATGAAGTTCCTTAGCTAACATAGACAGTAACCCTAGTTAACAGATGAAGTTAGTCCTCTTATTTGGGGACTAGTTAGGGTTTACCTTGAACACATATATGTAATGGGCTGTATCTGCTGACTGTATGAAAGGGTGGGACATCTTTCTGTCTCTGCAGTCCTTTAGTGGGTCACCTGTGATGTGCTTAATTCAATAACAAAAGTTCTTTCTTTCTCTGTCACCTTGGTGGAGCGGATTTCTGGGTTGGGAGATTATTTTTTTCCACTTTTGTTTCCCCCGCAGACCTTCAAGAGGGCAACACTGCTTGTCTTTTCCCAGAGCCCTGCGGTCTTTGAGGAGAACCTAGGACTGTGAGAAATGGAAACTGCCACCCTCTAGTTCTTCCCGTGTTGTCCGTGATGAGTTCTATTTGGCAGATGGAACACCAGCCCTTTCAAATTTTCCCAGGTGGACCAAGCACTGTTTGCTTTCAGAAGTTCTCAGTGAGGCTTTCATTTTAAATTCATAAAAATTATCAGCCAACTTCCAACAATTGTTTAATAAAAAGCAATTAGCCAGCCAAAAATATAATGGCTTTTATGTCAAAATATGCTGAAGACAGCTGCTAAGCGGGCCACTGGCAGCCCCTGGGCCATATGCCGTGAGTCCCAGGCATATGCACAGCCAGTCACAACAGCACAGAGCATATTGGGAGCAATAAGCCCAGCCCCCCATCTTGCTCCCTCTCCCCCCACCCAGTCTCTCCACTCCAGAGAAACTGACAGCAGGAAATTCTCTGGAGTAAATTGCAGCAGTCAAGATTCGCAAAACTCATTTATTAGGCAAGGATCTAATCTGGCAGTAGATGCAGAAAGCCCTAGTTCCCTAGCCTGGTTTGGATAAAATCCATGCAAACCTTATTGCATTGCAGAAAAACGATTAGGGGGGAAAAAACCCTACCTCCTCCACAAAACAACTAACTCAGCAGCACTCATCAAGAAAATTGAACTCAGATTATAGACGCTTCCTTTATCTCTCTGTTTGCTTCTTCCAGTTTCACATTTACATGGAAAAAGTTCCTAGAGCTCCCTCTTCCTCACAGAGATAGTTTGATCATTCTGGGAGCTACTTGATGCACTCACGGTTATTGCCCTGCCTGGCTCCTGCAGTGACTGAGTTAGTGGCGATGGCCCTGTACGACTTTTGTTGTGATCAGAAGTACAAACTGAGATATGTGCTTATTATAGTCAGAGGGGCTGGAGAAAATAGAAACTCTCCTGAATTTTTTTTGTGCCAGCAAGGAAGGCCATATTTTCATCAAGAGCATGTTTATTTCGAGAACAAAGCACAGGCAAATCACCTTTTGTTTATAGGGAGCTTTTCCATCCCAGAGGAGGCCCTGGTTTGTAAACACTCTGAAGCTGTGCTTAGAGCCTTCACATCGCCCATCTCCTTAAGGACTCATCTTGGAAGCTGCTCTATGCCCAGGCTCTCTGGCCATTTTGGAGCGCCAGTCAAAGCTTATGCTATAGCTAAGAAAATGGGTAATGTTTTTGAAGGGAAATAGAATTGTTTTTTCCTTAAAACATAAAAAATAGCATAGTGTATGCAATCAAGTTCCAGAATAACCTTTGGAAAGGGGGCATCACATACCTAGGAATCTCCGGAGAGTCTCCAAGCTGCAATTCATTCTTCAGTCTTCTCTTCCCACATGAAAATTTTCAGCAGAACTGAAATGAGTAGTGTGTTGTGGGGATCTCCCAAGAACACCTCAGTTTTGATAATTTGCTGGGAGGACTCACAGGACTGCACACCAATGGCTAGGATTTATCACAGTGAAAGGATACAAGGCAAAATGAGCTAAGGGAAGAGACACAGGGGGTGAAGTCTGGAGGAAACCAGACTCAGGCCTCTCCCAGTGAGTCACATAGGACGCTCTGAATCCCCCCTGCAACAAGTTGTGACAACACATGTGAAATACTGTCAGCCGGGGAGGCTCATTTGAGACTCAGTGCACAAGGTTTTAGATTGAGGACTCCTCATGTAGGCATCGCCATCTGACATGTTATCATTGTAGACTCCCAGAATAAAAGCTGATGTTACAAACTAACTATATTGTTTGTGCAAATAGTTGAGACACAGGGGGCCATTATAATCTGTTCTGGAAATAGTGGGCACCCTCCCAAATCCCCGTTCCCAGATGGCAGCCAAGGGCCAACCTTGCCGCAGGCCTGTTTCAAGGATACCAGTCCCAGATACACATGGTTGGCTGTGTTAATAATCATTCTCTGCCCACGTAGGGTTATGGACTGATCATTCCAGCCTTTCCTCCTTGCTACCCATCTCCCTGGAGAGGGGTATGAGGCACTTCTTTGGCTCTCCTAGGGCAGAGACGTTGTTGAGAAGTAGAAGGCATGGCTTGGACTCTCAATGTAGGTCCAGAGTAGGGAAGCTTCTAAGAGAGGCAGAATGGTGACACTTACAAAATAGGAATTTAAAATCTGGCAGACCTGCCCAGCTGGCATGGCTCAGTGGTTGAGTGTCGACATACGATCCAGGATACAGAGGTTCAATCCCAGTCAGGGTACCTGCCGGGTTTCAGGCTCGATCCCCAGGGGTTGGTGTGTAGGAGGCAGCCAATCAATTACTCTCTCATCGACGTTTCTCTCTCCTTCTTCCTTCCTCTCTCTGAGATCAATAAAGATATATTAAAAAAAAAATCTGGAAGACCTAGTTCCAAATCCTGCTTGATGTATCTATAACCCTTAAAGTATCAAACCTTCCTTGTATCTTCTTACGGATAATTCATCAGATATTTGATGCTTATGGATAAGCAAGTGTGGAATAAATTTGGTAAGAAGAAGAACAACCTGCATGTCAGAGGAAATATCATATAGTAGACCTGTAGGCCTGCAAATGAGTCAGTAAGTGAAAAATGAAATTAATATTTCTGAAGATAGATCCAATGCTCTAATGTTGGGTTGGATTTTTCATTCCATCTCTTTTCATTAGTATGTCTGAGCACTTAATGTATATAAGCCTGAGAATGCTAAGGGGGAAAAAAGGATGTCAGAGCTGTGGTCTGTGCTCTTAAATGCTTACAGTCTGGTGTGGGACCTAATGGGGCATGAGGGAGATTCTAAACAAGGCAGAAAATAGATTCATGAAATTATAGGCATTTTAACTCTAGAATTATAAGACAGAGCAAAGTGAGATATAGAGAGAATGTCTTCCAGGCACTCCAGCTTCTTCTAGTAACTCACCATTAATTTATTACTTATGAACTCTTCCTATTAGACTTGTTTTTAAAATCTTTGTTATAGTTTCACATTATGTCATCTTCCAGAGTCTTGGGGAAGGAGAATCTTGATTTACTTGTCTGATGTGTTCATCCAAATAGGACTGAGTTTGATTCCACCCGCTATTTTTCTAGTCTGAGAGATTCTCATCTTCCTTGCTTATCTATAAATATAAGATTACCAATCCCCTTAATCCTTTCTAGGACTTATTAAAGTCCATTTTTTTTTCATGAAGCATGAAAACCAGAACAACAGACACATTCTCAATCCAAGTTGTCTGTGGCTTTGCACAATGCTTTGTTAATTTCACATGGACATCTCACACTTGACTTTGTTGTGAGGACTGACAAGCTTCTCTCACATGCACCTGTCCAGTGGTCCTGGTTTCAGGGCTCTGCTTCAACCCATGGCCTGACATTCAAATATACAGACTTATACATCTCAAGTTTTGTGTACTCATTGTATAAAAGGCTTTTGATTGATCTGCTCTGAGTTTTGCAATCATCTCAGAATAGAGGTCAGATCATACAGCAATGGAGAGTATGGATTTTTTAGCTTCAGTGCCTGTTTCTGCTCGCAGTGCAAGGATTAGAATTTAACAGCTGTGAGACATTGGAAAATTACTCTTTTTGTTCTCAGTCTCCTTGCCCATAAGATGAGGAATAAAATATTAGTACCAATTTTAGGATTAAATAAGAATATTTTGAGTTGTTCTAAGTGGTGTCTGATACTATATCATGTGTGATCAATACAGAAATTAGAAAAAAAGTCTTACTCCATATTGCAGTGTCTCTTAGATTCCTTTCCTGGATCACAGGTTATCATTCTGAGTTGTGTCTTCCTTGATAAACCTCACACTTGCTAAAAGAGACTGCTCTAGAGACCCAGGGCTCTCACAGATTCACGTTTTTTAGTCTACACCCTACTTTCCTATGTCAGAAACTGATTTGTACTAAATCAGAACCAGAAGTGAGAACTTCTGCTGTAAGAAGACTGTATTATCTTACGATGAGCATGAGAGAGAAAATATCACTTCCCTTTTTCTTAAGATGTAGTCAAAGCTCTGGTTACAAATCTCTTGTCCCGACAAATTCTACAATGTCTGTCCTTTATAATTCACACTAACATTTTGAACTCCTACTTCCCGCCAGATAAGGCAATCGAGGCGGAAACATTAGTGTGAGTGGATGCACAGAGCAATGCTGCTCTGAGGGGAAAAAAGGTGCTGATGTGGGATCAGGTGCAAACCACAGTATCCAAAAAACAAAAGAAGTTCTTTTGAAATGAGAAAAAAACCCCAAAGTGCCCAGCACCCACAGTAGGAACTCAACAAACGCTACCTTCTTTCTCTCACTTTGCCTGGCTGCCAGAAGCAATTTCTTCCCTCTCAATATTTATATTGACCCTTCTTTCCCTTCAGTTAGGAAAACACAAGGATTTTTTTTTTTTTTAAAGGCGAGTACCATAAACTGTGTGATGTTTAGCTTCTGCAGAGGTGTGAAGGCTCCTGCTGTTAAAAGTAGAGTAAGGTTTTTTTTTTTCCCCTTGGGTGGAAGCCCAGAAAATGTTAGACAAGCCAAGGTGAAGACTTTCCCGACTAATAATAGCGTGATGCATGGGTGTGTGTTTATGGGTGTGAATGTGTGTGTCCAGGTTCTGGAACCATTTTGGCAAGAAGTAGAGCTAACAAAGAGGAATTAATCCAAAGTGTTAGATGGCAGAATGGTTTGACCCACCTCATAGGAACCAATGTGTGATTTTCCTGTTTTGCATTCTCTTAAGGCTGTTGTTAGTCATCTTTACATTTCCCATCTTGGAAATACACAATCCAGTTAAAACAACATTTTGTGATCATGACCATTTCTCTGGCCAGACCAGAGACTAAGCCTTAATTCCTGGAGTCTTGCAGAATTTTAAGGATTTAGCATAAGAACAGCAGCTCCAATCCATTGTTTAGTGCCGTTGGGAGTGTCCTTATGGGAGAATGTGCTTGGACAGGCTTCCTATTTCAGCTACAGATACAGCTTTACACAGGAATATGATAGAAATAAAAAGCTTCAACAGCAAATATTCAAACTGTAAATCCCTTTTTCATAATAGATTGTTAAAGTTAGTGAGAGTGTAAAGGTAGAGCCCTGACTGTAACTACATGCAGAGTTATCCTCAGAGGATATGTTCCAAGACCTGCAGTGGATGCCTGAAACCATGGATAGTACTGAACCCTATATATACTGTTTTTCCTATACATACATACCTATAATAACATTTATGTTATACACAGTAAGAGATTAACAACAATAACTAATAATAATAGAACACTTATAACAATATACTTGTTGTAATAAAAGTTATGTGGTCTCTCTCCTCTCTGTCTCTAAAAATATCTGCATTCGTTCCTCCTGTGATGATGTGAGACGATATGATGCCTATGTGATGAGATGAAGTGAGGTGCTCAGAATGGTGCACAATTGAAAACATATGAATTATTTATTCCTAGAATTTTCCATTTAATATTTTCAGCCTGTAGTTGACCTCGGGTAACTAAAACCTTAGAAAGTGAAACTGTGGATAAGCACGGAGTACTGTATAGACAAAAAGTGGACATTTTGCTTTCTTTTCAACCCTTCTAGAAAATGCTTATTTCCAACAGAAGAGCTGCAAACGACTCTCCTGGTAGGGACACAATGAGGAATTGTGGGGGCCTGGCAACGTCAGTGTCAGCGCTGATTGGGGCCTGCGCGTTGCACAGGGAGGACCGTGGGCAGGGAGGGTGGTGGTGGGGGTGGCTGCAGCTCTGGCGAGGCCCCCAGTTAGCTTGTTACATGATCCTACCAGCCTCCCCGGGAAGAGGAAAAACAACTTTTTTCCTCTAATGGCTCAGATTGTCTTCGATACTTACCAGCAGGAATTTCTGACAGCTTTGTTCTCCCAGGTTTTAGAAATTTTAAGAGAAACAAAATATCACACACTTTTAAATGGCACAGGAAGAAGCCAAAGTCTACCTCATTAGTGAATGGAAAACAGTGGCCCCTTTGGGCCAGATCAGGAGGTCAATGTGTATTTTACTGAAAGGCCCTATTTATTAACCAAATACCCATTACGTGGGTCAAGTCCAAGGCCAGCCTGATGAGTAGGCAGCCCCTCATATGGTTTCATTTCAAGGACTAAAATACCACTCTCTTGATCTTCCAAGTGGGAAATATGGCTCCTATGTGCCCACCGATGCCTAAAATGTCTTTTATAGGAAAAATGCCTTTCATTTAGAAGTCAGTAATAAGGTTCATAATGAAAGTACCTTAGGTGTGACTTAAGAACACACCGAGGTGTGAGTGACTGGAGTCTGGACTCTCTTGAGAGTCTGTTTAATGGTTGGGGGAAGAAAGAGCCTCTGACTTAGGTGGGAAGAAAGGGACATAAGCAGGGAGAAGGGAGCAGAAAGGGAGGACCAGAGAGCAGCCAGCCAGCTTTGCTCGTTTGTTGTTGTTCACTTTCCAAGTGAGAAGGAAAGCACACAGAGAGTCTGGCACAGAGCAAGCCCTCCATGTTAATTATTCTCATTTACAGTTATGGCAGGTTCAGGACTGGTCGGGCCATTTTGGAGATAAACCTACAGACTCCCTGCTGTGAAGCTATAGTGCCTCGTGCATAAAATCAAGGCCCTCGAAAATTATCCTTGTTCCATTTTCTCCATCCTTTGCCCATCCTAACATTTCCCCTTTGCATTCCTCCTTAGTTCTTTGCTTAAGTGAGGAATCTAAAGAAGTCTTAACAGGCTTTATACCAAGAAGAGGGGCGCTGCAATATGAAGTGTATCTAAACTAACTTTTGGCATTCGAACGTATACCACATGTCTGTATCATAATTGTATATCTCATCTTCCCTAATGTCATTAAAGGACCCTTGATTAATATGTTTCTAGTTATGGAAGCCCGAGACTGTATTCACCCATTCAAATGGCTCACCTCCAGGTACCTCACCTCATGCAGCCTCCTTTGGTTACACCAGCTCATAGCTAATTCTTAATCTGAACTACTTGAGTGGCACTAATTGCTATTACCTCTTACTAGGCATTGATATATATTTTGTTTCATAAATAAAAAATTGCTATAGGTTCATCTAGTTTTATTTTTAACATATCCACGGCTATTCAGAATTTAATATCTATGTCTGTTTTTATCTTTCTGACCAGACTGTACTCTTCTTGTTAAGGTCCAGGTGACAGGTAACCTGCAAGATAAACTCCAATGATCCCTATATTCTGGTATTCATGTTTTTGTGTAATCCCTCCCCCTTAACTGGGTGATAGAACTGGTGACCCTATTTTAATGAGCAGAATAAGGCAAAAGTGTTAGAATGTTGCTTTCAAGATTAGGCTACAACAAGTCCACGCATCCTGTCCTGCTAGCACTCTCTGGCTCACTCTCACTTGCTTCTTGTCTGAGAGGCCAGTTGCCATATTGTGAGATGCCCTATGCTGAGTTGCTGAGGAAGGCCTCTGGCCAACAGCCAGAAAGAATTTGAGGCCCTCAGCCTCACAGTTTGTGAGCCGCTGAATCTTGACAACAGTCACCTTACTGAGCTTACAAGTGGTTCCTCCATCGGTTGAGCCTTCACATGAGAATGCAGCCCTGGTTGACACCTTGATTGGAACCTTATAGGAGACCTAGAGGCAGAAACACCCAGGGAAGCAGTGCCTGGATTACTGATCAACAGAAACTGGGAGGTGATAAATGTTTGCTCTTTTATGCTGCTGACCTTTGGAATAATTTGTTATGTAGCCATAAGTAATTAATACAGTCCATGTCCCGCAGTCTACTTATGCAATAATCCCGTAAGTCTGGAACAAATATCTGGAATATTGGAGAAGTCTGCTGTTAGTTACCTGGAGAACATTTATTTTCTTCTCTCAGTTGGGAGAGGGTGAGAGGTGGAAACTAAAATTTGATTCCCAAAGCCTGGACCCGTTGTTTGTGGTCTTGGTGTATGAAGCCAGGGAGCCAATTAACAGAAGAAGCAGTTTAGAGACAGCAACATCAAATCAAGTTGACCATTCAGGGGGCTAAGTGGCACTGAAAGTTGAAGTTTAAAGCTACCATGAGAGGTCAAAGTGGAAACCTAAGCTGCGGAATAGTGAAGCAGGCAAGTGGGAGATGGTTTGAAGACATTCTACTTCCAAAGATGGAGTGAGTGGAGCACTTGGAAATATGCATAGAGGATGAGAAATGGAGCTGGATCCATCTAGAGATGAAGTTAAAAACACCAATGCCTCATGGTCCCAGGAAATGGGGCAAGTAGGTGGTGCAGGGGCTTGTTTTACTGGAGAAGGTCAGCCTAGTTTCAGGAGGAGGTCATGCATACTGTAGTGCTCTGCCTAAACCCGCATCCTCAGGGACAGCAGACCCCAGATCCTATTGGCTGTTCGTGATCCACAGCTGCATTCCTCACTGAGCATTGCCCTCAGCCAGAGAAATACCTCACCCAAGGTTATGGCCCTTCCCTGGGGATGCCTGTAGCCAAAGTCTGACAGATGAGAAGTTACAAAGAGCTGGCCCCATGTGGGACAGTCCTGGAGACCTATCTCCACTCCAGAGCTTCCCATAAGTTGCCTGGGACCTCAAAGGCAAACACATTTCAGAACAGCTTTGCCCTCGCCCCAATTCTACCTTCCTCACTTTTGCACAGTGTATCTCCCAAGGGTACCTCCCATAAACCCTTTGCACAATACTCCTCATCTCAAAACAATCTAAGGCAAGAGGGTAACAACTATTTAGCTCTGCCAACCATTGCCACGCATGGGAATGTAGAGCCATTGTCAGATCTTGCTGTTCAAGAGAAGCTGGAATTGCAGATCAAATGTGGAACTGAAATATTCCACTCTATCTTTCTATGCTGACAAATAATTCAAATTTCAGAAAAAACCACCGCTGAAGTGAAACCAGACACATCTATGGGCCAGATTCAGCTAACGGGCCATGAGTTTGAATCTTCTAATCCCTGCATCTGAAGTAGGTTTTTTTTGTATCTCTGTCAAATTGGACCACCATTTGTTTAAGAAAAGAACTGGACAGCCACCAGTGTGGCTCAGTTGGTCGGGTATCGACCTGTGCACCATAAGATTGCTGGTTTCATTCCTAGTCAGGAAACATGCCTGGGTTGTGGGCTTGATCCCCAGTAGAGGGCACGCAGGAGGCAGCTGATTGATGGTCTGCTCTCACATAGATGTTTCTCTCCCTCTCCCTTCCTCTCTCTCTAAAAATCAGTAATAATAATAAAAAAGAACTGGACATTTTGTGCATGGGTGGGAGAGGTAAAAGTAGAGAAATCTTAGTTTTCCTTGACCTCATTACCATGTAATGAAATACTTAAGTAATATTCAATTCTTTTCCCTCCTTCCAAAATGCACTGAAGAAGTAGATTTTTAGTTTTTCATGAGTCTTAGGAGTAGAGATTCCTCCATTATGTTTTTGGCACCCTTCCTAAAAGCATCAGATACTAAGAGTGACCATACACTCTATTTAACTCCTGCTATTTCAATGTAATTATTAATATTCCCAATTTCTCTCCCCAAAATGCCCCAGTGTGGATAATACATTTTGTTTCTCTCCTAGGGGAACCGTGTACCATTACCTCTCTGGGTATCTTTTTTCTTCCATGAATAACATCTTTGGACATCCTGGAGAGTTAAGATATATCACCTTCTACAGGATGAAATTCATTAAAAGTAATATTTTTCTTTTGCAAGTTGAAATCATCGCTGTTGTCCCAGGACAGCAATTTCACCCAGTCCTACTTTTCAGGGGAATGGTTCTTACATGCACTTCACAGTTTAAACCAATTTGATCTCACTAGTAATTTGCCTTATTTTAACTTGGATATGCTGAAGTAGTTCAGGCTGCTTCCAAACACTTACTGCCTCATTAGCTGATAGTTGTAGCCTAATGACTTTCAGAGCAAATGAGAGCTTCCAGTGTGGTGGACACCAGTGGAAACAGATCTTTGCAGACTGAAGGAGGGGAAGTCAGAATTGGATTTAATTCCACCCTTTGTCAGCTTTGGGAAAACTAACAGTTATTTAAATGAAATTGTAATTATTTTCAGTGGTGCTGATGGATGGGAAATTGCTGGATAAAGTGATTGAAGCCACCATACTGTTTGTTACATAGTTAAATAAGTTCATCACAAGAGAAACCTTCTTTTTTTTTTTACAGAGTTCAGTGTGATTTTCTAAGTTTAGCCATAAAGGTAGATGTTCAAATAAACCTTTATGTGTGTGTGTATAGATACATATACACACCTCCTGTGTATGTGTGTGTGTACTCATATACATACACATATGTATATGTATAGACATTAAAATATTTATGCATTTAGAAATATTACTCCTTTCCCTTTCCAAGCATATAGACTCTTGGTTACAATGAGAGCCTGAGACTCACTCAGCCTTTCTCAGGAATAACTGTGAGAATAAGAGAGATGGGAATCTGTCAAGGAAGAAAGGAGCCAAGGTGTACACTCAGGTCAAGGCTCTGAAAGGTAAGTCAGGATCCAGGCAGTCACTCTTAGTTGCCCATCTAACCTTGATTCCCAACACCACCCTTTTTTATTTTTAAAGCTTCGCTCCCTGCCCCAGGATAGGTGGGCTACTTCCCAACCTTAGAGGTTTTTATTTTGTCTAAGGCAGGCAGCATAATCCAATTCCCTTGGCTAGTTCTTGCTTTAGGGGTGAGCATGAGAACCGATTCTAGGCAGTGATACATAGGAGGAAGTCTGTTGTGGTAACTTGGGAAAGATTTTACTCCCTGGTAAAGCAAGAGATGGTGGTGCGGCTGGCTCTGTTTTTCTGCCATGAAGTGGTGTGCAAAAGGATTTTATGATTCAAGCTATGGCAGTCATCTTGAAAGCATGAGGCTAAAAGCCTAGAGATGAAGAACCAATATGCTGAGGATAGTCTTGCAGAAGGGTAGGAAAAAAAAAATAGGTCCTTGATAATGTTCCCAACAGTTTCCCTAAACCAGGATCACTTATCTCCAGACTTCTTGTCATGTGAGAAAGTGAAATGTCTTTATTGCTTAAGCCACTCTGGGTTAGGTTGTGTACTGCTTACAGTCCAAAGCGTCTCCGACAATGTCTAGAGACAAGGCTGCAGTAGTCTCTCCTTATCACGGTATCGCTTTTCCTGGTTTCGGTGACCTGAGGTCAACTGCATTTCAAAAATATTAAATGAAAAAGTCCAGAAATAAGCAATTCATGAATTTAAAATTGCACACCATTCTGGGTAGCGTGATGAAATCTTGTGCCATCCTGCTCCCATCATCCTGGGATGTGAATCATCCCTCTGTCCAGCATAGCCATGCTGTGCACACTTTCCACCCATTGATCACTTAGCAGACGTCTTGGCTATCAGATCTGTTATTACAGAAAGAGAGACCACATTCCTGTCACTTCTGTGATAGTATATTGTTATAATTGTTCTATTTTATTATTAGTTATTATTGCTAATCTTGTACTGCACCTAATTTATAAATTAAACTTTATCATAGCTATATATGTATAAGGAAAAAACATTAATATATATAGGGCTTGGTGCTCTCTGCAGTTCAGGCATCCACTGGGGTTCTTGAAAGGTATCCCCTGCAGATAAGGGGTAACTACTGTATCTTGTTGCCTGTCCAGTACCAGGATTTTTGTGGATATTTATTTCTACATATTCACATAGACTTCAATCAGAATCAAGGAAGCTTTCTGAACACCAGTGGTTCACAGTCCTAGCTACCCAGATCAGATTTCTTCTCTGTTATATTTCATGATTAAGCAATATTACGGCTCTCTCCTCGACATGCTGCAGATTCGTCAATTAAATAGAGGTCCAAGTGATAACATGAAAACTTTCAGCTTTGGCTCATTTGGCTTTTACACTTCCCTCAGTTGATTACTCATGCAATTAACAAGTATTTATTGGATACTTGATATGTGTCAGGTTTGGAACTTTAGTAAGAAAATATAAAAATGTTTCCTGCCTTCTTGGAATTTACTTTCCAGTAAAATTATGCAGTTTCCGCATTCACCTGGCCTTTTGATGCCGAGTGTCAGGGATCCCCAAGACGCTGAGCTGCAAGAGTAGGATATGGAAACCACCCAGAATGAGTGTATGTCTTTTTGAAGATGATGAACATGGTAGCAGGTAACTCTCTTTGAATTATTTTAATTTTGTTTTTGCTATGATATTGAAAGAGGTTGAGACAGCAGTAAATATTGCATCAAGATTTTCTCTTTCTTACCAAAGCCATGTTCAGAATGTCTAGTCTGGAGCAGGATATTGTACCCTTTGTAGATCACTCATCTGGATTTCCAGGGCCTACACATATGTATTTTTCACATTCCCATGATAACATTCTCAAATAATCCAGGTCATGCCTACCAAGTGCGTGGTGGTAAATTTTAAAAAGGGTCACCTAGCTTTTCTGTTGGTATTGAATCAGTTGCAAATCTAAGATTCTGAGGCTTCCATTAGGGATGAAAGAGGGAAGTAGCTGTGCCTTGAGTAGCTTCTCCATGTTCGCATGTCGGTAAGAGCATTAAATTTGAGAGTTCTTGCCAAAGAACAAGTTGAATCTAATAGTCACATTCAATTTGTCTAGATTTTCCCTGTAGTTTTTTGAAAAAATATATCTTTATTGATTTCAGAAAGAGGAAGGGAGAGGGAGAGAGAGATAGAAACATCAATGATGACAAAGGGTCATTGATTGGCTGCCTCCTGCACGCCCCTTACTGGGGTTTGAGCCCACAACCCAGGCATGTGCCGTGACCGGGAACCGAACCTTGATCTCCTGGATCCTAGGTTGATGATCAACCTCTGAGCCACGCCGGCCAGGCCTCCCTGTAGTTTTTACTGAATGGGGTCGTCTTTACTTCTTGCCCCACAGCAGCTCCTCTTCCTCAGGAAGCAACTGCATTTGGCGAGTGAGTTGTTTTTGCTTATGTGTCTTCCTGCATACTTGCCCCCGTGGGATTATTCAGCTACCCAGGATTAGTATTTGCAGGGGCCTTGGATCAGGCAAGAATGGGTCTCTGATTGCCGGCTCTCTGTGGTGGTTTTGGAATTCTATGGAACAAAAAGTAAAATCCCTTACTGGTGTATTTACGGAAAGCGATTTGATGGTGTTTTCTTTGAGTCCTGCTTTGCTTTTCCACATGCTCTCTTTTTAATTCTCCGTTGGTTGGAATTCTCATGAAGATTATCTTCAAAAGCCTCCTCAGCAAAATTTTCTTATTAAATAAAGCTTTATTTTCTAGGCCAGTTCTCTGCATGCCTAATGCCAACCCAGAATAGCAATTGTCCTTACCCCCCCCACCCCCTTTAAATGTCTAAATTAAGCCTCGCAGTCACTGTCGCCTTCTCCCATCACTGCCAGATTTTCTATCTGTGTTTCAGAGGTGGTTCCTGGAGTTGGCGAACATGACCTTGACCCTGTACTTATTTTAAGAATCAAGTTATATTCTGGCTCTTGGTTTAACACAGTGGCTTGGGGACGTGTAAATCAGCCTGTATTCCCCCCCCCCCCCAATTTTCCCATATAAATATTTTTATTTATTCATAGTCCTCAGTTTCAAAGAAATTTGCTTCATTAAAAAAAATTATTTCATCACTTAGAGGCAGTGGGGCAAAAAATAGATCAGCCCTGTGATGAACTCATGTAGTTATAGAAGTCTTTAAGATAAATTTGAAGCAGGAAACCACGCGACAATCTGTACTGCTGTCAACTATGTCTAAGAACTAAGTCCACAGGTGGGCAATGGTGAAAAATATTTTACATTATTAGGGCCTACCTTTGTATTTCTAAAATATGTACCATTAGTACAAACCAAAGTTGTATCTAGACATGCAGCATGAATGTTTTGCTGGACTCTTTGTAAATTTGATCAACCAGATATGTATATTCCATTCTATATTAATTATATTAATCAAGTAATTATTCCGCTTTTGGCTTTGGTATTAATTTGACACTTAGACTTAAAATAACAAAGACTGTTGGCCCACTCGTGGCTTTACGGAGTAGAAGCCAAATTGGAACAAAAGTACAGACTTCCTGACTTTAAAATATGCATATCTCTAATGTGGAAATTTATAATTCTTCAAGCAAAATTAAGACTTGACTTTGAGATGATCTGATTCCAAGCCTATTAGTCTTCTTCTCTATTCCCTGAAGCCTCCCCCCCTTCTCAATTATTCCCTGCTGCTAATGAGATGCTAGGGCTGAATAGCATTGTCCCTTAGGCAGACCTGAGCCCTCAGTCTAAGCACAGCTCCCTCCCACCCCCTCCTCTCCCTTCCTTCCGTCTCTCTCCTGTCCTTTATACTTAATTATTTCATAGATCTTTAAGCTTCTGCAGGCAATAGAGTTAGATTAAACAGAAATAATATCCAAAACGAATTTCTATAAGTAGAATGCATTGACAAGAAGCTGAAAGAAAGGCTTGAGTATCACAAGATCAGGTCTGCAAGGAATACTATTTCTGTATTCTTCCATAATATGACAAGAATTTTGCAAACCCTCCTTTAGGTGGGTTTTCTATCAGGTGCAAGCATAGGAGGACTTGTGTGTCGCTGTGGCCTTTTGTGTGTGTGTGTGTGGTTTGTAAAAAGACGTCAAGGTCATATGTCCACACAGAAATCTGCTTAGATGTTTATTGTCCTCTTTGACCCCGGATCACTGGCCATCACAGGAAGACCTTTTCGCTCTCATCAGCTTTCTGCTCTGTGCACACTTAGTGTCCAGGATTTATTCTGCCACCTCTGTGACAACCAGTGCAAGAGGTGGTCTAAGAGCACTATGCCATACTCACTTGACCTCCCCCCATCCACCCCAGGGGCCTCTTGCTGAATGTAAACAATTGTGCCAGGGGAGGGAGGCCTGAGAGGCTCTTCATGGAATCCACCACGTTTCTTTTCTCATCCTTTTCCCAGTGGCTCTCGCTTCCTTTAGCCAGGGATGCAGAAATCCCTCTTTGGACTAAAAGCCGTAGTGGCATGGTAGGGGACAGGGGCTGCTAACCTGGCTCTCTAGCCGTAGGCTCTCCTCCCAGATCCATCTCTGGGCTTTGGCTATCTGGCACAAGATGGAGTGGATGAGTGCTACAAAGAAAGCATTCTCTTTTATAAGTCATTTCTTATTTTTAATTTTGTGTCTATTCTTTTTAAATTTTTTATTAATTAGACAAGCCTAGAATTAACCTGTTTTATTGTTTATGCTCGCCTTTTCTGATTCTTCCCCACATCAAAAACCCTTTATGCATTTGGTATTATCACTATTAGGTCATATACTAATCACATTATTTCATGTTTCTTATTTTTTATACTTTCTTGATATATCTTTTGTTTTCTGGATTTTAATTTCTTTTCTTCATAAATAGGAAAACAATATATTCTATTCCGTTAGTAGTTTCTTTTAAGATCTACAGAACAAACATTTTTCTGTTAATGTAATAATGAAAATATTGAATTCTATGGAAGGTGATGAAACTCGCGTATTTTTTCTTTTTTCTCACCACTGCAACCTCATGCTGTTTTATTGCTAGAGCATACGTCCCAGTTACTTTTGTAAAAATTTTTTCTGTTCAGTACTTTTAAACTTAAGTTTACTTTGATATTAGAATTATTGCCTCTGCTTTGTTCACCTAATAACTCTTTGCTTCTGACGAACTTATAAGTTATGGTTTCATGGAATTTTAACATTTACATGCCGTGAAATACACAGATCTTAAACATACAGTGTGATGTGTTTAACAAGTGCATATACTCCTAATAAGCTATAGAACATCAACTCAGAAAGATACTTTGTGCCTCTTTCCAATCAATCCCTACCTCTTCTTCCAAAGACAATGTTCTGATTTCTTTAATCGTAGATTAGATTTGTCTGTAGAAGTTAATTAGAATTTATGTCTGGCTTCTTTCTGTCATGTTGTATATGCCAGTAATTCCAGTAATTCATTGCTTTCCTTTGCCGAGTAGCTGTCCATCTGTGACTAAGCCACAATTTGTCAGTTCTTCTGTTGATGGACACTTGGTATATTACCAGTTTTTGGCTATTAAAGTTACTATGAACATTCACATCCAAGTCTTTTTGTAGACATATGTTTTCATGTTTTTCTTGGATGAACACCAAGAGTGAAAATGCTGCTTCATAGGGTAGGTGTATGTTTAGCTTTATGGGAAACTTTTAGAATGATTCCCAAAGTGGTTGTACCCTGCACCCCACCCCCTAGTGTATGACAGTTTGGTTGTTCCACTTCCTCACTAACACTTGATTTTGTCAGTTTTTTAAATCCTTACTGTAGGATATTTTTTCCATTGCTTTTCAGAGAGAGTGGAAGGGAGCGAGAGAGAGAGAAACATCGATGTGAGAGAGACACATCGATTGGTTGCCTCCCACACACACACGGACTGGGCAGGGGATTGAGCCTGCAACCGAGGTATGTGCGCTTGGCTATAATTGAACCCAGGGCCCTTCAGCCTGAGGGCTGACGCTCTAACCTCTGAGCAAAACCAGCTAGGACAGTCCTTTTTATTTCAGACATCCTAGTAGGTATGTGGCGGCATTGCCTTGCGGATTTAAGTTAGATTTTTCTTGTGACTAATCATGATGAGTTCTTTTTCATGTGTTTGCTAATTTGCAGACCTTCCTTTACAGAGTGCTCAGTCTTTTGTCCATTATTGAACCTGTGCTTTTATCTTTTATTATTATTATTTACCTTTTATTATTGAATTATGAGAGTTATTTGTATATAGTGGATTTTAGTCCTTTGTCAGATATGTATTACAGATATCTTCTCCCAGTTTGTGGCTTACCTATTAATTTCTCAGTGATGTCTTTTATTTATTTATTTATTTATTTTTAAATATATCTTTATTGATTTCAGAGAGAGGAAGGGAAAGGGAGATGGAAACATCAATGATGAGAGAGTCATTAATCAGCTACCTCCTGCATGCCTCCTGTTGGGAATCGAGCCTGCAACCCACGCATGTGCCCTGACCAGGAATCAAACTGCAATCTCCTGGATCCTAGGTCCATGCTCAATCACTGAGACATGCTGGCCGGGCTCAGTGATATCTTTTGATGAGCAAATGTTTTTAATTTTGGCAGAGTTCATTTTATCAATTCTCCTTTCTTGGCCAGTGCTATGCCTTTATTTTAAAAATTTCTTTTTTGCTTTTTGTATATTCTTTTTATAAAAGATCTAGCATATTTTTATGCTGTTCTTTACCTAATCTCACAGTCTCTTTTAATAAAAAAATTTTATGTGGTTTACATTTAAGAACCGACAGTTTTATTTCCTCCATCTTTGTTGTTTCCTTCTCATATTCTTTATTTTCTGTGTGTTTGATCAACTTACTAATCACTTCCTTTTCTGCTCGAGTTAGTTGAGAAATGTTTTGGTACTTTTACCTTGTATAACTTGCAATATTGTTATTCCCAATATGCATAATTGAATTTGTATTTCTCTACTAGTATGTAAAATAAAGATATTAACCATATCCCTCAACCTAGTTTGTTACTGCTCCCACTCATTAAGTTAAGACCTAAAGATACGGGATGGTACCTGTACTGATTTGCTTGTGCAAGTCCTGCTTTATTTCTATTTTCCTGGCATAATTAGTAATTGTGTTCCTTTAATTTTAAACTACCCCAGTTTACACATTAAATTACGTGTGGGGGATCAGATGTGCACCATAAATTCAATGTCTTAGATCACTTTGGCCTCCCTTCCCCTCCTCCGTATGCATCCACTAGAATGCCTTTAATCCTCATATGTATTAGGAGATAATAATACCATTTTCTTCACAGGGTTGTTGGGACAACTTATCCAATAAAGTGCCTGGAGCAGTACCTATGCCATACAGATTAATGTGCCGTAGAGATGTTGGCTGTAAATGTGCCGTAGAGATGTTGGCTGTGGTTTCCCACTCCCGCCCACGTCAGAGGTTTTGCTGGGATGGTTTATTAGTTCTGGTTCCACATTGTTGTGAGTTCCAGATTTGCTATGTGATCCCTCTGGTTTAAGCATTCTGAATGTTACAAGTTCCTAATGACTCTATCATTATCCATTCAAAGTTTATTGCCTGCCGCTGTTTTCTCTGCTTGCCATCAACCTTACCTTGCCATCTGCTCTGTCCCCTCATTCGGTTAGAGCCCTTTCCTGTGTGTTTCCCTCAGTGGGATCCTGTGAGTGATATGCTCCCAGGACCCGTTATGTATCTGTGGGCATACAGCTATCTTCCATCTGGGTATAGGATTATTTCGTCATATTCCTTTTCCCTCATTAACCATTACATAGAATTCTCTTGCTTTATAACATCTAAAATTACAGATGAAAAATTTAGTGTTACTGTTTTGTAACTAATGAGCTAGGGCTGTCATAATAAAGTTCTGCAGGCTGGGTGGCCTGCATAATGGAAATTTATTTTCTCATAGTCCTGGAGGCTAGAAGCCCAATGTCGAGGTGTCAGCAGAGTTGCTTTCTTCCGAGGGCTCTGTCTTTGGCTTGTAGGTGGCTGACTTCTCCCTGTGTTTTCACATGGTTTTCTCTCCGTGCATGTCAGTTTCCTGATCTCCTCTATAAAGACACCAAGGATATCGGTAGGACCCACCCTAATGATGCCATTTAATTTAATTACCTCTTTAAAGGCCCCATCTCCAAATATAGTCACGTTCTGGGTACTGGGGGTTCGGATTTCAACATAGAAATATTGGGGTAACACAATCCAGCCCATGGCAATTTGATTTTTTTCATTTTGTACATTTCCTCTCTGTTTTTCTCCCTCCTCCCTCCCTCCCTCCTTCCTCTGTCCCTCTCTCTCCCTCCTTCCCTCCATCATCATTCTGGAACTCAGCCCTTCTCATCTGCAGACTCAGGTGTTCCAATCAAGAACTTTTCCTTTGTTCTATCTGCCTGTCCTCTAGCTATTCTTTTTTCTCATTCTGAAATTCCCATTACTCATCCATCTTTTAAGACTCTTACCTTTCCTTCATAATTTTCATCTTTGTGTATATTTCCTCTAGGTTGTGAGATATTTCTCCCAATTGCTCTTCTAGGTCACTAATTTAGTTTTTAATAATGACAATCCTTTCCTTAGATCAATATGTCCACTTTATAAATTTGAAAACCATATTTTCTAGCTGCAGAATATTTTTATTGTGCTAAAATTAACTTATTTAAAAGTTATTTCATTGAATTTTTGTTAAAATATATTTTATTTAAAAAAATATATATATACTGTTTTACTTTCCACTACAGTGTGATGAGAATACTTTTTGATTTTAAGCAGTAGGGCTGACTACCAGTTTGGTCATCCATCAGTAAGGAGAGAAAGGGGATTTTATTCTGTATAGAGTTTTCCCTACATTTGGTTAAGGAATTTTGTGTTTCTGTTTCCTTTCTGATGCTGGACCTGCCACATCAGGCAAGAGGAATGCTACTTAAAGAAGTGACTTCAAGGCTCTGTTGGCAGTAAATTTGGTGAAGCCCACTTCACAGCTACTCTGATGCTGAGCTATAGTGGCTTAAGAAATACCCAGTGAGCATGTCCTATGTTTTCCATGGCTTCCCCATGCTTCCCCTAGCATCTTCCACACAAGGAGTGCTGTTGGGTTTTGGATATCTCCTATGCATTTCCCTTGGAGCCTCACTTACTTCTCATGGAGGTCAAGCTCTTTCCGGCGTCTCACTCGTGCAATATCTGTAAAAATTTCTTGCACGTCCATGATATCCTTTCTCATTTTCTTATGTGAATCCAGGTTTTCTATTGCTTCTCCGTCAACTCAAACATGTTAGTCAAAACTGCAAAGTGAAAAATAAGATCCACGCTCCCTGTTCTATCTCATGTTCTTACCTCTACGGTGCCTCACATCTGAAGACTGGCAGGCAGACTGGGCTTGGCACGGGCTGACATATCTGCACGGAGGAACTGAAGGAAAAGAAAACAATGCAGATTTGGAAGTAGGTAGATTTAGAGGTGGGCACCATAGGTCAACAATGGAAGTTTAGGAGCCACTTGGTAGCTTCTGATTCTAGTTACGGAATTAGAAAATGATTGTTTAGCACTTGTTGTGGTACCTGACCTAGAAAATAGCACCCTGCTATGATTTCGCATGGTTAGTTTCAGGTACCCTTATACACTGGCATGCCAATTCTCTCCTTCTATGGGGCAGGCTCTAAATCCTGTGGCTCTCTGTCTGGATAGTGACCTCTGCTTATACACATCTGAGTGATCAAGACCCTGAGGAGCGACAGGAGCTTCAGTTTCTGCAGTGTGCTCCTGTTGTGGAGTTGTGCTTACAGAAAACACCTGCAAATCTATGACATCACACATAAAGAAGAGGTATGGTGACAAAGAAAGCCTCAAGGAATAATCAGGGGTATTTAGGGGCATGCCGAAGAAAGCAATAAGAAAGGCAGGCCATTTTTTCTCTACTTACTCACTGAGGAATACAAGAAGTTTAGAATTGAGATAACCCACTATCTTCTTTTATTGCCATTGCAATGGATCTTGAGAACATGGCCTGCCAAAGAAAATCTTGGGCTCTAATTTCATCTCTACTACCCTGGAGAAAATTACCCAAGCTCTCTAATCTCAAATTTTGTGCTGGTAAAATGGGAATAATAATAATACATACTGGAAATATTGAAATAATTAAGGAGACCCTGTGTTTGGCACATAAAGGACACTCAACAGGACCAGCTGTCATTTTTAGTTCTATTTTATTGCTATGTTTGCTATTATATTAATAAATTATGATTAGAATTTTGCAAACAAAGAAAATAAAAATTCACCTGGTTTAAACAAAATAGGGGGAAATTTTATTATCTATATAATGAAGAAGGTTCAGGAATAGATCAGATATCAGGAAAGCTGAGTCAGGATTTATGCAATGTGACAAGGTTGTCTTTCCCCCTCTTTCTTTTTTCTTGAGATGTCATTACTTTATTCTCAAGCTCCACATGGTGGCAAGAGATCAGAATATGCCAAATGCATATGGTGTAGGAGATCAGAATGTGCCACCCCCAAATATACCTCTGGCATTAGGATTATTTTGAGCCGAGGCAACTGAGAAGAAGCAGACACACGATGAACCTTCTGCCATCTCCCTGTCTGCCTGAAAAATAGACCATAAATTCCCTTTATGAAGGTGTCCCCCTCCTCCCCCACTCCCCATACCAGGAAGGGAGCAAGAACCTTATCGTAGGAGATGAGGTGGCACTGAGAAGGAGCCACACAGACCTTACTTACTATTTTGTAGCTCCAAGTCCCTTTCCTTTGTCTTGCCATTTCTCTTTAAATTTATTATGATGATTATTGTCCAAATGGTATAAAAGCCTCCAAGGCTAGCTGTTCTCTGGGATTTTCTTATCTTTCTATGATGCCCTCGTGTGCCCCATAAAACTTTTTTTTTTAATATATCTTCATTGATTTCAGAGAGAGGAAGGGAAAGAGAGAGAGGAAGAGTGAGAGAGAGAGGGAGAAACATCAATGAGAGAGTCATTGATCGGCTGCCTCCTGCATGCCCCCTGCTGGGGATCGAGCCCACAACCCGGGCATGTGCCCTGACCAGGAATCGAACCTCAATCTCCTGGATCCTAGGTTGATGCTCAGTCGCTGAGCCATGCTGGACCAGACACCCCATAAAAACTTTTAATATCAGATAAATTTGATGTTGATCTGTCTGCTGTCAGTTTATTTCACAGACCCAGCCAGGGAACCTAAGGGGGTCAAGGAGAACTTTCTGCCCCTGCAATAGTTTAACCAGGTCCAAGAGTCAGGTCACGAAAGAGATTGGGTGTTGCTGTCCCAGCAGGCCTGGGAATGTGTTGAGGTTCTGATTGGCCAGCTTGGGTCACTTGCCCAGCCCTGAACCAAGCTACAGGCTCATATACTGGGTCAGGCCTGGGGATGGAGCCCCACCTTGCCTGTGCTGGCTGAGAGTGGGGCATTGCTGTTGGGAGAAGGGAGGATGGGTACTAGGGAGGCAAGCAACGGACATCCAGTCGGTTAAGAAATAGGAGGAATGAGGGGCATTCTCCCCAGATGGGCCCGCTAGTCCATCTTTTACTATAGGTTTGCAGATGGAGGATGGAGGAGTACCTTAACCAGGCCCTCTGAATGTAAGCAATATTAAAAGTTAAGGATGAGGGCCTGCGGTTCTCCATCTCCACTTAGGACGGAACTGATCAGTGTGGTGACAGGAGGGCACCGCACTGTAATGGAGACCTTGGGAAGGGAGTAGGTGGCTTTCACTTGCCTGGACTCTTCTAGGCAGTGAAATGGAGTCATGCAGCCATCCCCGGGACATAGGCTGACGGGGTCAGATGGATTTCGACCAGATTTAATTGTGACCAGATTGTGGGAGTGAAGGTTTCGGTCTGAGTCAAGTTCGCTGTTTTATTTCATGTCCCGTTTTGAAGGCTTCCTCGGAGCCTTCTCGCTTTTTCTAAATTACACGCCTCATTGTATCTGAGCTCCTCCTGCGCCTGACAGCTCCACGGCTTCCAGTTTTGCTTCTGCTGCCTTGGTTATTATTCCTGATTTGGTTGTTGATGAGACATGTGGTTTTCTTCAATTAGCTCTGTCACTCTTACAAATGTGTGTGTCTCGCAAGTGTCCTAACCTAATTAAAGTCAGGAGGAGGAGGGGGAAATTACAGGCAATTACGGCAGCGCCGTCCTGCTCTCTCAGAGCGCCTTTCTCCCCATCGGGGTGCGTTCTTCTGTGTCTCCATTTTGCAAGCACCCCGAGCAGCCCCCCTCTTTAAAATTCCATTAATTTTTCCAGAGCACGATATGCAGCTGCGTCCGTGTGTCACACACCAGCTCTCGGGAAACCCCAGAGCTTTCATTCCGTTTTATTAAGTACAGTCTTCTCTTCGCCGGCTTCCACTATGTTTTGAACTTGTCCTGGGACAGAGAGCTAACATCACCACCACGTGGGGTCCTGCAAGTGTCCCCAAGTCTCTTGAGCTCTGTCTCCTCTCGTGTGGGCTCATTCCAGCCACTCCAGTTCGATGCTGCGCGCCTTTGTGGAGCACGGGAGCCTCCTTACCATGCCAGGCCGCGTGCGAGGTGCTGGGACCCCCCACGCAGATGAGGGAGATGAGTTACGGCAGCGGCGACAGTGAAAAGAGGCTGGATTTCAGAGCCGGGCAAGGCGCAGGCTCGCAGCCTGCCTTGCCACGGGCCAGCCGGCCGGCCTCGGGTAAATCACTTGGCCGGTTTTGTCTGTTAAAATCGTGTTACTAACACTTACCTTGCAGGGCATTGCGAAGATTGGAGATAATGTGAGCAAAGCAGCTAGCTCAGTGCGTGGCGTATCTGCATACATGGGAGCTAGTTATTATGAATAAGGTGCAGTGTACTAAAGGAACTCACCATCTCACAGAGAGAGAGGACTGCGAGCTAACTTTTGTAATATATTGTTAGATGCATGGCGATGGCAGGATGTAGGTGGTGATGGAGGAGACTCCCTGGGGCTCTACATGCCTCTCTGCCCACCTCCCTGTCTCCCACTGTTTCCTCCACCCGCCCCCCCATCCCCATATGCTTCAGCCACCCATCAGCCACCCACCGTCTCCCCCTCTAGTCTTCTTTGCATTTGTTCCCTGTTTCCCCTGCCTGCAGAGCTCTTCTTCCAGGTCCTTACGTGGCTGGCTCTTCTCATTCAGGTTTCACCTTAAATGTCACCCAATAGAAAAGTTTTCTGTCATCGTCCCATCTAGAGTAGCTCATCCCCTCATTTCCATTTTTTTTCTCTTTTTTACCCAGTTTTATTAACTTCAAAGAAATTATATGCAATTACCTAAGTTGTTGGTTTAGATGTGAATTTTCTGGCACACCCCAGCAGTGAGTAAGTGCCATGAGAGCAGGGACCATCCCTGTTTTTGTTCACAGCCCTATCCCCAGTGACTAGAACAGTGGCTGCAGCGTAGGGCATGCTCAATAAATATTTGGGGGAATGAATAGTGGGGAGATCCAAGGTGGAAGATTCAAAAAACAGGATTTCTGGGGTGGCGGGTCTGCATTTTGCTGCTGCTTGGCTATTGACAACTGCCCACTGCCCTACTTGTCCGCCATCTGGGCTCCTGAGTCTAAGGCAAGAGGCTAAGATAGTGGGAGATTCACAAGGTTAGGGATCTGACTTTGTACCTCTCAACCTGGTTTCAGAAAACTGCATTTAAATATTCTCCTTAGATCACCTGCTATGTGGGGTTTACATGTCTGAGCCTTTGTTCCTGGACTTCAAACAAATTCCTGATGGGGGTCTGGTCTAAGCACCAAATGGTGGCTCTCAGTAAGTCTTCATGGAAACCCATCTCTTATTGTCTTCCTTCCTGTGGCTGCCCAATGAGATGTTTGCAGGAATAAGGTAGAGGTGGTAGGCCTATGGGTCTTTGTGAGGCTGAGTATTTAGCTTTAGACGTAGACGCATCTAGGAGTGAGTGCTGACTTTTATAACTAATATTCCTCTCCCCCAGCCCTCTCATCTGAGTTGGCCTTAGAATGACAAGGCATCAAGGAGTCCTTGCCAGGGTGTTTTAAAAGCGTGTGACCTTGATCAAAGGCAGAGATTGGAAAAATATAGAAGGCTCTGTGGGAATCTCTGCCTCCTGATAGAAAAACAATTCAGAGGGCAAGAAGCACACATCAAAGCTCCCAGTTTACCGAGGGGGACCAGTCACATCATCCTCCTGTAAAAAGGACAGTTTTTGTTTTAGCTCCACCAAGTTTTGCTCTCTCTCATGTAAAAATATCTGCAAGGCATATACTTAGCTCCCAATCAAGTGGTTAACTATGACTTTATAGTTGTTTCACTGGTGCTTCTGGGGCTGCTCACTGCTCACTCAGAATTTTAATTTGCATCCAGATAGATCTACATTTTCTCTTAATTGTTTCTGTCTGTCTCAATCCAAAAGGGAGCCTGACGACTTAGTGCAACTTAAGTTTTATCTTTTCATGATTACATTTAAGTGTAATTTCAGGTTTTTATTGGGACACGGGACAAATAAATATGACTAAAGGACTTAATCTAATTCATTGCAATTCATCTTTAGGCCTTGGCAATGTCAGAAGCTCAAAAAATTTGTTTCAACCTCTTAGTCTTTTAGACACTTGTGAGCGAGTCTACCTTGGCTAAACAAATTGCAGCTCAGAAATAGAAATTTATTTATACACACAGAAAAAGAGGCATTTTAAATGAGCCACTTAAGTGCATTTCAAAGGTATATTGTTTTGTTTACTATAATAAACTCAAATAGATATCATAGTATTTAGATTAGTATTGGCTTTCCATAAGAATATCCTTATGGAGACTGTAGGTGCTGGGCATTTAGAAGGTTGGTCCTTAATTTCCATTGGCAGATGCTATCAGTGTTGAGATCTTTAACAATGTCATGGTACTGACTGGCTTTGGCACACTCTCTATTGGATACAAATTGGGTTGTTCACAACAATCTCCCAAATCATTACAATTTCCCTAGTGGCCATACCTGAGCCTCTTTTATTTCTTTTGGAAACAGACCTCAGTCATTAGATGATAGGCATCAATATATGAGCCAAAGTGAGCCAATAATAGTCCTCCACCTTCCCTAGCAATAGGCTGGATGTGGTCATTGTCTGGCTGATAACAGCCCTTCCATGGGATCTTTCAAACTCAAGTTGGGAGAGAAAAACACTTTTGTCTTTAAATCAGGCAACTGTTAGAATGTGAGTCCTTTGATCCATTGATCCCGGCAGCCACATTTGGCACGATGTGGAGGAAATTTGTTTACATAAAGAGAAAATAAAGCGAATATTCAGAAAGAAGTAGAGATTAGAGATCCAGTAGCACTTGGGTGCCTGGTATGGCCGTGCCAGCCACACCCTTGCCTCTGTAGGACACATGAGCAAACATTTTTTGCTTGTTGATTTTGTTTGAGTAGGGACTTCTGACAAGCAATCAAGGAGTCCTTCACTAACATAAACCCCAGTTTACACCAAAGTGACAGGAGGGACAAGGGTTGTCCTGTGCTTCCTATGAAGTCAACATGGTGGAAAACAGTGACGCTTTGATTAGGAAGAAGCAAAGTGCAGACCCACTTAGAAACACAGATACAAAGCTATGAACACCTTACAGAAAGGATAAGGCCTGCTAATGAGGAAGTACCGTCTCCCCAGAGATGGTAAGGACTCTCAGAAAAGGCTCAAGAGAAACTGGGGGTCACTCGCTCAGATACACGGGCTAACTCAGGTTCCTGCTAGTCCCACTGAGAAGAGCTGAATGTTTACAAAACACACTGTATTAGGGTTGTTGTATAATTGTCTGTGAAAAGATTCTTACTATTCAAATGACTTGTATATAGAAAAGCCTTTTTATTACTTTTTTGATGTTTGCTTAGTATCTAAATTATTGATATAAATTTAACAAATAGTGTTTTTTAAACAATAAATAATAAACATCATTGTAAATATTCATATTCTACTAGATCATAGTACATAAAAACTTATGGATTTAACAAAATAAATTTCCCCAAATACTTAGACAAACACTTAAACTTGTTTTATAAAGCTCTCTTGATGACTTAATTAAAAGCACAAATCTCCAGAAATTTTCAAAAATGCTTAAATGTGCTAGGGTGCAGACAGAACACACAAAATATCTCAACGACCAACAAATTATTCAACTTACAGTAAAAGTTTTTGCCCTAATACAAGTAGCATGAGCTGACGTGGGTTTTCACGTTTCCATTCCCATTCTCACAATTATTCTTGTTGCTATTCCTAATCTTATTTCAATTTTTATTCTAATTCCTTTTTCTACTCTTACCCTTATTTGAATTTCTCCCCAGGCTTACAGTAAATGTGCTACATACTCTATTTTCATTCTATGCTTGTGAATCTTACCAGACTCAATTGGAAAGCAATACCCTCCCAGACTAGCCAAGATGGTGGGTCTGGACTGCTGACCTGCTGGTTGCACAGACCACAATCATACCTGAGTATTGGGAAAAGGTTGAAGCTGCTGCTTTCAAATCATAGACCGTGCTAGAAAATATACTTCTTGCTTAAAATTGTGAGTTCAAATTGAGATTTCCAATTAAACAATTTATATGTCTGTCTTCTGCTTTTAGCATGGTTTTCATTTTTCATTAAGAATTTCTATCATACTGAAAATTTATTGTTACTTTAATGTACATAAAATATACCCAGTTCTTGTTTCAAAGGCTAATAAATCCAGTCATTCCCCAAAATGTCCTGCCATCCTCAACAAGTCCCAAGATATATTGTGATAGAGGGATTCTCTCTCACCCAGCTGGTTTGGACTTTCCTCACTTCCCTAGGGAAGCTTGAGTTTGGCAGTTTCCCTGAGCTTTCTCAATGAGACTTCTTTCTGTCCAAGAATGTGGCCCTTGTCCTTGCTCTTGGAGCTCTAGTGACCTTCACTGACAGATACTCACATCCAAATGGACTAATTTTTGCCTATGGTCCCGAAATACAGCCATTGCCTCATTTCCTGGATGTAGCTCAATCAGCATTCCCTGTTTTCCTAAGAACTTTGCAATACCTCCACGGCAAAGTTACCATGGAAATGGAAAGAGCAATTGACTACTTACTAGTTTTCATTGCTCCCTGGAACATCTAACTAGCATGCTTTGCGAAGGGGACCAAAGAGGAGTGGAAGCATTTGTTTCTTCTAAAGTCTGTGAGGAGAAATTCATGCTCCTCTGGGAGTCACAGGAGAGCCTGAGACTCCCCGGAAAGATGTTCTGTCAGCCCTGCCACTGTATAAATGCTGTAACCACTTGCTGCTGACAACTTCTTACATCAGCAGGCCCAGTTTTCTGTCTCAAGAGTTTCAAAACGCCACACTCCCTCCAGTTCTGACAATCAGTCCACAGCTTGCCCTAAATATTTTCATTTTATGTCTGGAAGTTAATAGGAGCATGGTTTGTTACATGCAAAACACATTCGGACTAATAAAAAATGAATAAGACCACCTGGTGGGCTTTTTCTTTAATCTAGACCTTGGGCTCATTTCTGCCCCATTTATTCAAGGTTTTGGCTGAATTTCACTTGCCAAGTATAACAAGTGCAATCATTTCTGCTTAATTTTTTTTTTTGAGCCTGCACATTTTTTTGACTTCAGTCCAGATGAATTCAAATTTAAGCAAATGCAAAACCCGACTGTGAAACTTTAAGAAAGCCTAAATTTAGTCAGCTCTGCCAGTAGGTGGCAGGCATGCAACATGAAAAGCATTAAGGCAATAAATGGAGTAAAGATGATGATGAAGACTACAAGCGAGGCATTTAACCTTGGATTTTTACACTGCCTTTATTCGAATATAATTTTATTGCTTTTTTCCTATTGATCCTCACAATATACATGGGAGATGGGGAAGGGAGAGTCCAATGTCCATGTTGTGAGTTAGAATGAATGAAACTCATCGTTGTCCAAGGACTTGACCATTTAGTCTGGCAAGTTGTTATCAGAGCCTGTTCTGGAATCTGGGTCTTGGAATCCAAATCTAGCCTTTTACTCACTTGTGCTCCTTTCCACAAAGCATTAAGCCCAGTTAAGTATGAAAATTTATTAATCCCCATTAAGTATGAATTTAACTTTACCAAAGAATTGTATTTCCTTTACTGCGTAAAGGAAAGAAGTCATTAATGTGTAGGGTTAAAACAGAGATCTGCTATGCCTAAAATAGTGGGGAAAAGTATTGTCTGAGAGTGACAACGTCTGTGAACTTTTTGAGGCCAGATCTCCTAGTTTAGTAAACAGGCATTTGTAGTTTCAGCATCTGTTTCTTTCATGTTATTTACAACATGCAGGAGCTCCTGCATGACCTCCAAACCACCTGAAATAATATTTGGTGGCCTCTTGCTGGGGCTGGGGGGATTGCAGGAGTGAACATTGGTCAGTAGCTCCACACAATGGAAAGAGAGAAGCAGTGCACATAAAGGGACAGTGAGACCAACCCGAGGACAACAACCACACTTCTACCAGATTTATTCTGCAGTCAGTAATCATCAAAAGCACAGCAAGGCTCTGACCATGAAAGGTCTGTTGGTGGGATGAATTCTGAACCACACTTGGGTATCAGGTACCTGGGCTTAAGGGAATTGAGAATGGAAAATGTTATTTATAGTTTCTGTTTTCATTGTTTACTTTGCTTTTGAAGCCAAATGAGTGTCTTAAGTCAAACCAAGATAATTCTTTTCCTCTCTTGAGTGAAAGTCCTGTTCATGGTCTGTGTCACAAGCAGGTAAGGGTAATCACAACATAGCTAGAAGCAAAACCTTTATAGAGAGGTGCTGTAGCATATAGACACATGGGAATAAAGCAATTAAACTAAAAAACTGAGGAGCCACAGTTGGGTAAGGGCCTTTGATTGGACAACACACAGAAAGGGCACAGACACATGATTTCTCACCAGTGTGGGGGAGGTTAATTGTGTAGATTTTCAATGTATCTTTACCTTTTCTTTTTTTTATAGTGATTCTGCCCAAAGTCTGGATTTTGAGCAGCTGCATATGGTGATTGTATTCTCTGTAAAGGGTTTATGAACTCTGAAGGCTCCTATGCAGAGGGGAACACAGGAGGTCAAAGAACAGTGGAAAACCTGGAGAGTAGGAAAAGATTTGCACTGAACCAGGACAGAGGCATTTCTGTGTTTTCTTGGATTTGGAAGCAGAACATGTGGGGAGCGAGACTTGAGGTCTAAGGGCAGATGCTCATGGTGTGCTTCATTGCTGTCTTTGAAAAGAATTCTCAGTAAAAATATCCTGCAACTACAGATACATAATTGTGGGATTTTTATTGTTTTATATCACCCACTATTCTGCCTCTTTCCTTTAGTGTGAATCATTGAACCTGGAGGAAGGAGAGAATTATTTGATAGTGGTATACATGTACCAGGCATTTCACATATAATATTTTATTGCTTATGTTATTTAGTGAATATTAATTGAGAACTACTATACACCTGGAACTGTGCTACACCAGCAAAACTCTTGATATAAAGCCCATATTCCATGCATTTGTGGATCTATTGAGGAAACAGACATTAATTAAATCAAGACACATATACTAAGATTCTGTTACCAATTCCAGTGTGTGTGTGTGTGGGGGCGGGTTCCCACATTACCAAGTAATTCCCCAACACCAGTCCTACAATTCAACTCAGTTCTGACACTATCTACCCAGAGACAGTATCAGACCCCACAGGGTAAGGGCTCAGTCCCACAAGACTGCCCTCCACTTCAGATGTCTATTCAAGTCCAGGGCTTCTAGACCAAATGGCTATAAATTAGAGGTTCCCACGAGCCCTTCCTGGGGTTCAGTTAATTTGCTAGAGTGGCTCACAGAACTCAGAGAAACATTTTACTTCCTAGACTATGGATTTATTATAAAAATATATAACTCAGGAACAGCCATATGAGAGAGATGCATAGGGCAAGGTATGGGGAAAGGGTGTGGAGCTACCATGGCCTCTCCGAGTGTATCGCTCTCTCTGGATCTCCTTGTGTTCATCAACCCAGAAGCTCTCTGAACCCTGTCCTTCGGTTTTTCTGGAGGCTTTGTTACAATGGCATGATGAGTTAAATAACTGGCCATTGGTGATTGAATTCAATCATCTCCATCAGGGGAGAGGAAGGGTTTTCTTCCCGAGAGGCAGGATTGGTGGCCTGAATGTCCTGCCACCCTTAGTGTCAGCGATTTGAGCCACGTGTTCTTGCCCAGTGCTTGCACTTTCTCCCCAGCATTTACTGAGGTAGCAAACATAAACTCACCCAGAGTGGAAGCACTGCATTGGCAGGCTTTGCATCCTCTGCAGTGGAAAACGGATTACTTTATTTTTTTATTGCTATGATCTCCATTGACTTTGGGACTTCTAAACTCCTAAAAGAATGTCCCGAGGTTAGAAGTTTAGAATAGAGTAGAATGAAACATTAGTTTGCATAGTATCGTTCATAGAAGCTGCATCACAAAATGCTTCAGGTGGAAGCAGAGACCAGTGGAGAAGGCATTACTACAGAAGGCAGCTTGATTGAAGCATCCATAAAGGGTGGAAGCTGAAAAAAGCAATTGAAGGGCCTGAGCCAAGGAGAAAGGTGTGTTTGCTGAGACTTTCTTTCTTTGGGAAAATGAACTAGTGACAGCCAGTAGCCCCTATGTGAGAGTAGAAGGAGAGAGGGAGGCTGAGTGGAGGTCAGGGGCCTGAGATAAGAGTGAAGGGAATGGGACTCTGATCCTCAGCTAAAGAGCATCCTGGCTCAGGGCTTAGGTCTGTGCTACAGAGACACCCAGATATGCATTCCAGGCCCGAGGATGGCCTATGGCAGCCTTGAACAAGAACCTCGAGGGGAAGAATTAAATACAGAGTGATGCCTGGGTTAAATTTGGGGGGAATGGTGCTGGGAATAACGATCGCTTCTTGAGACCAACTTTGTGCCAGGCAATGAACTAAGCTTTTACTTACATTATCTCCTTTAATCCTCAGAACAAATGTACAGGGTGGATGTTTAGTCTCCCTCTACAGGTGAGAAAACAGAAGGTCTGAGAGATCCACTTATGCAATAAATGATAATTATAATACAAACTAACATTTCATGCAATGTGCCAGACACTGTTGTAAGTGCTTACCTGGGTTATTTCACTTCAGTCTTCCTAACAACCCTAATTACTATTTGTGGGACGACTTTACAGGTGAGGAAGCCAGGTAGAAAAAGTTTAAGTAACTTGCCTCAGGCCACATAATGTCAGAGCCAGGGTTCAAATCCAGTCTGACTCCAGTTCTGAGACCTTCACTTTGACATAACTTGAATGTCAGTCATGTTCCCAAAACCATGCTGGGGACTGGGGATGGAGCATAAGCAAGGCAGACATGATCTCAACCTTCTCAGAACACACTTCTTAGTGCTAAAGAGGTTAAGTGAATTGTCTGGGGTCACACAGCTATTGAATATTGGAATGAAACGACATTGAACAAAACGATGCTATTTGAGGACCTGCTATACTGTGGAGCATAGGAACTTCTCTCACTGTGTAACGGGGTAGTCTCAATCTGAATGAAGTGGTCCACTATGCTCAGGATTAGTTCCCCTCAACACTAACCTCCAAGGTCACACTCTGTCACTCCACCACTTACTCCATCATTTGGCATTTATTAAGTTCTTACTATATACCAACCAGAAACTGAAATATAGTGGAGTAAGCCTTTGATGATACCCTCAAGGAGCTCAGTTTTAGTGAGGCAGACAGCCTTGATTAAATCATGTAAGAGAGAGAGAGAGACAAAGAGTTATGGGATGGTAAAAATAGCTGTTTTTAATGAGAGGTTGTGGCAGCCTTGGAGGTGCATGGCTCATATCTCCATTCAAAAGGGACCCCGAGGCGAGGAATATTGTTAGCTGATAGCCTCCTTTGGGATTCACTGTGCTGTTCATGCTGAGGCCAAGCTTTCCAAATTGCTCTTAGCCAATAGTTGATGACTGAGGACAGTGGGGGAGCAAGAGATGGGACATTTCGGCCCCATACAGGACTCCTCTAGGGGGCACTCTTTGCTTCGGAGCACCCACCCCCTAGCCTAGGCGTTCACGGAGCTGCACCATAGCCTGAGACTCCGGATATCCAACCTTCCTTCCTTCCCCCTCTCCACCCATGGGTGTTGAACCTGACCTGCACCGTGGCCTGAAGGCTTGCCCTGCTCATCCCTGCTCCCTCTCTGTCTATCACAGTCACAGGGGTTTCCTTCGATACATCTCTGGTGCTTCTAACTCTGCCTCAGTGTCTGCTTCTTAGAGGACCTGAAGTGACCCAGGGTGCGTTCGTCAGGATAGGCTTGCTCATGTTGCAGTAACAGATTAATCTCCGAATCTCCATACATTAACACAAAAAGGTTGATTTCTTTCATGCTTCACACCCAGTGCAGGTTGGTGGGGTTGCTGTGCTCCTCATGGGGAGCCAAGCTGAAGGGCTCAGGCTTATACCTGACTTCAACACTTGCCATGAGGAGATGTGGAGGAAGAGAGAACTTTTATAACTAGGTCTGGAAGGGACTTAAATCACCTCTGCCCTTGTCACATGGTCCCAACTAACAGTAGCCTGTGAAGTACCCCTTTGTGTACATGCCCAGGACCAGGCAATATAGCGGGGAATGTGCATTCTCTGTGCTTCAAGGAGTCACCATGAGCTAAGCCTTATTTATTTGCTAAGGGCTAATTATACCTATTTTATGAGTGAGGCACCTGAGGCTGAGAGAGGCCAAGTATTTTTCCAAAGTTCACATAATTAGTAAGAAGTAGAGCCAAAATTTGGAGTCACGTATGTCTGATTACAAATCGTTTTAACCACTTTACTATGGGTGCAAGAGAAATGCCTAAATGCTGGGGGGGTTGTGGGTAGCTGACAGGTCTCTAAGTTTTGACCAGACACATCCCCATCTCTCCAGAGTATGTTTAAGCTTCTGTGAAATGTGTGAGGCACAGGAAACAGGACTGAGATTTATGCCAACTCCATTATTCCAAGTGTCTTCTTTACTCCTGCGCTTGTGTCTCTGAATGGGAAAGATAGTATTTGCATGGCTCTCCCTCCCACATCTCTAACCGTCCTGGGGGCAGGAGGAGAATATTTGTTTGGCTTCCATTTCTTTAGGTAGAGCAGACCAAGTGGCAAGAAAAATGAATGAGTTGAAAAAGTTTGGGGGATTTTTTTTTCTGCCTCTTTTGATTGTAGTTAATAGTGTTGAAGAGTGCTACAAAGTAATGTGGCTGTTGAAAGAAATGCTTTTTGCCCAGTTTCTTTCTGGCCAGGGTTTTGAGCAAACTATAAATAGCTGACGATAAAAGAAAATTGCCGCTGTGATCTGCGGAGAAAGAAAGGGAAATACAAAAGGACCGCGCTGAGAGGTTTTCAAATAAAAATTACGGCTCCCCTCCCAGGGCCCGAGATTGCTACTTCTTGGAAGACCAGGAGGGGAAGGGCAAGAATGGGATGGATGCTCTCCCCCCCTTGTTTGTTTTCAAAGATGTTTTGACTTCATTGATTTTGTTCTGTAGACCTCAGAGCTCTTCACGTCTATTAAATATTTTAAATGAACTGCATTTTCTCGAGAAGTAGGTAATTTACAAATAGAGGTTTGTTATTTGCAAGGCAATCACCCTGTTCTTGTGATTTCTCCATCTGTATTTCCATTTTTCTTCTGTGCTCACGTTTCCCCTGGCACAGATGTGTTGGGGTGGGGGAGAGGTAAGAACTCAGGTACAAGGAAACATTGGCACCCGTATGACTGTTAAACAGATAATGCCCTTTTGTTTATTTTCTCCAATCAACCATTTTCAATTTCCTGCCAAAATGTTTGTTTGTCATTGACTAAACTTCACTTTTTTTTTTTTGCAACTAGAATTAACTATAATGTTTGTGAGAGTGGAAGGTGAAAGGAGATGAGTTGTACTTTCCTGTAACTAAAGGGCTTCCCCAGCTGAAACGATCTCTTTGTTTGGAATGCTGCTCCTATCAACTGGAAGGAATTGGCCCCAGCTCAGATGTGCAGCTACTGTGTTTTCTTTTTTATTGAATTTATTGGGGTGACATTGTTTAATAAAATTATATGAGTTTCAGGTATACAACTCTATAATACATCATCTGTATATTGTATTATGTGTTCTCCAAGGTTCCTCCCATCACCATTTATCCCCCCGTCCCCTCTTCTACCTCTCCCAGCCCCTTTTCCCTCTGGTAATCACCTTACTCTTGTCTGAGTCTATGTGTTTGTTTCCTTAATTCCTTCATCTTAAGATTTCACTCATATGTGGAATCTAATGAACAAAATAAACTAAGAAACAAAATGGAAACGGGCTCATAGATAGAGAAGAGACTGACAGCTGTCAGAGGGGACGAGGTGGGGTGCCGGGCTGGGTGACAAAGGTGCAGCTACTGTTTTGAATAATGCACCAGCTCTACTTGCGGAAGGTTTTTGTATGATTTGAAAGTTGGTTTCCAGAGGTGGTCTTGAAATAGAAACTCCGGAAAACTGTGATCTCTGGGTTCAGTGAGGACAAACTGCTCTGTTTTCATGGACCCACTGATATGCGTGCACACTTATACTTTTGAGTTTCATCTATCTTTTGTGCCGGGGATCTTCCTTGCGCCTGCGGACAGCACACAGGGACAGATCTTAGACTTGAAAGAATGAATGAGTTTCTGTGGAATTGTCTCATGGTGGCAGGAGGGAGCTCTGTCAGAGTCGCCAAAGGGGAAGAGGCTTGTCTCTAAGATCAAAGTCATCCTGACAGCTTGACATGGAGAAAGAAAAAAAAAAAAGCTGAAAATAAGAGAGAATAAAGCCAGAGGGGAAACCTGCCCAGGGGCATTTTAGACATAGATCTTGTGATATTAACGTTTCCTTTATTTTTAAAAAAAATGAAATAAATTGCTTTCCAGTGACCCTGGAGGTCATTAGTGCCAGCTGCGGCTTCCTACTGCTGAGACAGAATGACAGTGACGAGAAATGATATAGGTAAAGGGTTGGGATGGAATCAGGTGTTTGTACAGTTTAGTGAGCCTGGATACTTGTAGCAATTTCAGGCTGAGTCAAAGTGAGCTGTCCTTAGAATTTGGTTTAGCTGTCACCTCTGGATCCAATTAGAAGGCACACTGGATTAGGAGCCGGAAGACAGGGACGTCACCTTCATTCCGTCCCTAGTCGTATAACTTGTTGCGTAACTTCATTTATCTGTGCCTCAGTGTCTTTATCTATAAAATCAAAGATTTGGGCTGGAGGACCTGTAATTCCCCGAGGTTTTAGCTAACTATGTGAGGTGTGATAGGGCTATGATTAGATCTCCTATTATCTATGTTGGTCAAGAAGCCAGTTAGTCAACACAAATAGATGGTCTACTTTCTCTGTGCTAAGCTCTGTTGAGTATATAGGGAAGATATAAGGAGATAAAAAATCTGGTTCTTGCCTTCCATCAGCCCCACGTGAGACAGAATTGTGACTTTTTCAAATCACTGTGTCCCAGAGTCTAGCACAGTGCCTGACATACAGAAGTCGCTCCAGAGATGTCAGTTGGCAGTTAGGGGATATTACTTCATATCTAGTGAGAGAGACAAGGCATTAAGTAAGAAAAGATGCCCAACAATGCAAAATATGTAAAATTGGTACCAACTGAGTAAGCACGATGTCACTATTACAGAACTTCTGAGAAGGCGGTTTTCTTTGGGTGGAAGTGGTGTGAGATTTTCCAGAGAAGGAGATTGACCTTCTCTAAAATCCAGGGATCAAGTTCATTTTGGCTCATGTAGGTAGAAGTCAGTTTCAAAGCTGAGATGAGAGGATAGCACAACTCTTGTTTGACTGCTCTTCTTGCAACAAGCATCATAATTCAGGGCTCTGCAGACTTAGATTGTGTATAGAACAGGTCAAGGTGAGACTTAGAAGATGGAGGTCTGAGGACTGTGGGGGAGAGCAGCAAGCATTTTCCACTTTGGGGTATGGACAGATTTATTTCTCAGGGCAAATCGCCGTGAGAGTGCAGCCCATACTTGGCCCCAGGAGTTTATCCATCACGCATACGTAGGCTTTGGGGCATCCTCCCATGCTTTTCCTCTCTCCCTTCCTCCTTTTCTCTGGGCTTGGATATCACCACTGTGGTGGGTGCTGTGCTAGGTGCTGGGAAGACAGAAATGAGAAAAAGAGATGACATCTCTTCTTGAGGAGACTAGGTCAGTGGAAGAGGAAGACATGAGATCAGAAGTTACAATGCCTTGATTGCTACGAGAGATGTACATAAATAACTGCTTTGAAAGCTTGAACTCCAAGGGACTAAGTGTCTCAGCAAATTGGAAAAGACTGCTGGGTGCCAAACTTGTGCTAAGTTTGGGAATGCAAAGATGCAGGTGCCTTGGGAGGCAGATTTGGTGCCTCTCACCTAAAATCCAAGGTCCATGCTTTGAGATGCTTCCTCCAGGGACTTGGAAGGCAAATAAATCTGCATGCTATTTGCATGCAAAACAGAGACCATGCATTTCTGTATGAATTTCCTCTTGCTTTTGTAACAATTTACCTCAAACTTTGTGGCTTAAAACAGCCCATTTATTATCATAATTCTGGAAGTCAAAAGACCCCCAACTTAAGATACCAGCAGGGCTGAACTCCTGGTGGCTCTAGAAGAAAATGTTTCCTTTTTGATTCTAGTTTCTAGAGGCTGCTTGCTTTCCTTGACTCATGGCTCCTTTCCTCTCTTTCAAAGCCGCAAGCGTAGCATCTTCCAACCTCTCTCGCTTTGTCTCCTACTCTCCTGCCTCCCTCTTATAAGGACCCTGTGATTACCTTGAGCCCACCCTGATAATACAGGATATTCTCCTTATTTTAAGATTCTTAATTTAATCATACTGCATTAAGTAAGTTCCTTTTCCCAGATATGGTTATGTATTCACAGGTCCTGGGGATTAGGACATGGACATCTTTGGACATCTTTAGAAGGCTGTTATTTAACCTATGACAGTAGCCCAGTGTTCTCCTAAGAGCTGATCTTTCTCTCTTCTCTCTCCTCTCCTGGCCTACTGCACTGGCCCACATCCCTCCACGGGGATGGAGAATGGAAGCAGTGCAGCTCAACAGGTTCTGGATCACACATTCAGTGTAACAATGGACAAGCTACTTACCCTTTCAAAGCCCCAGTTTCCTCATCTGTAAGGTAGAGATAACAATGATGCCTATTCATGGAGCTGTGGTGAGGAGTGAGTGAGGTATTGTGTATAAAACTTTTACCACAGGAGAGTCTTGCCCATGGAATATACTCAATGAATTTGAGCTATTATTTCTGTTGTTTTTCTAATTATTATCAGGAAGGGGTACTGGTAGAGAAGAGGAAGGTTTCCAAAAACCTGAGCTGTACTGAGAACTCAGCTTTATCTTGGTTTTGGTTTGGTTCCATCATTCTAGCCCTAAGGAATCAATGTGTTTAGACTGACACCATCCCCTCAATGTACCCACATCCAGCTTTGGGGACCTAGGGAAGGATGGGTAACTTTTAAGCACTTGATCTTGTGGGATCATTAATTCTTGTAGCTCTTTGGAAGCACCAGGGTCTATAATTTCCTCAGTTCATCTTCTGATTTTAGCTTGGCATTATGAGGAAAATTGTTTCAAATAATTTATTTACCCTGATCTGTGTCTAGCTGATAGTTCAACAATGCTCCATCTTTTTATAAATGTTACTTGTTAAACTAATAAAATCTCTGAATGATGAAAGTTTAAGAGGAGTTAAGGAGATGAACGTAATCTGGAAGCGTAGGGGGAAATATATTTGGGCAATATGTTTGCAGGGTTGTCAGTGTATTTTTGCCCACCATGTAGCCCCAGCAGTCAGTTGCTCGAAACTATTCTTTTTTTTCAGTTATTTTCATCCCTCCAATTTTGAACAATATTCTAAAAGGAGTTCCAAAGCTCTGGGGAAGTTGGAAGGGATCAGGCATTAGCACATGGGACTGGAGCGCTGGAGGGCATTCTATTTGTAAGGAATATTGTAGGTCCTGAGTTTTTAAGTCAAGGTCCTTCCTGTATTGTAATTTGCTTCCCATTTATTTTCATCTGCTTTAACAGGAGGCATTTAAAATTATGCTCAGTTATTAAATATTCAATATCTCAGGATTACATGAGCAGATATAGCCTCAAAAATTTTATTAATTTTTTTTCCAGAGCTGTCTTTCTGCAAATGAAATGCAACAGTAATTTTCAGGTACCAGGTTTGATAAGCCCAATAAGGACATGGGATTTCCACGAGTAGCTGTAACAAATGATTAGGCAGCACACAGGTCTTTAAAACTCTGAAGAATCTCTCAGGAGAGTGGGATATGGCACATTTATTGATGGTGCAAGGTGCTAGTTGGAAAGGCCTGAGAGATCCAAATCCTACTGTTCATAGATGAGACCTTGCCAGCTCCCAACAGGTGTGACTTGTTTTGGAGATGTAAGAATTGTTTCTAAGGGACTGCATCACAGTTTGGGTAGGAGCTTTAGTTTTTGCACAGTTTGATCTGTAGAATAGAATTTTGATGCCCCCTTTTTACATGGATCTCTAAGAGTGCCTTATAGTTATTAACTGGTGGACCTCTCAGGGCTCTGGGATGGTAATGAAAGTTATCACTGATTGAGTACCTATGGCCAGATGCTTTCAATGCATCTTCTCTGATCCTCATCACAATCCTGCCAGACAGATGTTGGGACTTTTGTTTTATAGCTATGGAGAGCCACGCTCATGACAGATAAGTAACTTAGCCCAAGTCTCATTCATAGCTACTAAGCTACAGAACTGGAACTTCTGGAAAATTCAACTACACAGTTGTCGTTGGTGGGGGACCCATTTGTTTTCTCTACATTTGGAAGGTAAAGGGGAGATAAAATCTGAGAAGAGATCATTTGAAAAAATGATCTAGTTAAAAACAAGTAAAGCAAAAACAAAAACAAAACCCATGTCATTACATTAAAATAACTTGCTACATGATCTAGTATAGTGCTTTTAAAAATGTAGTTTGCAACACAATAGTCATAAAATTTATTTGTTATACTTCAAGCACTTTAATTTTAGTAAAATGGAATATGGAAAATATAAGAGAAAATACTAGAGAGCAACACATGGGGTAAGGATGAGCAGCTTCCGAAAACGTGTGTTTATCTATGTACGCGGGTACTGAGGCAAGAGGGAAAATGTATCATTTTACTATGGTTTATGGTGAAAAGAATATGAAAAACACTGGTGAAATTTTTAAATAACACTGATTCTCACCTTTCCAGTTTTAGAAATACATACCCCAGTCCTTCCTTCTCAAAGTCACCATTGCTAATGAAGCCACTGTCCCCAGGTATGATGTGGCATGGTAGCCTGAAGCATAGCCTGCTCTCACAAGAAGCTTAAGGGTCAGATAATTTCTGAGGAGGGACTAAACAGTCATGAGCAGTAACTGGTTGGTGCTATAAACATTAATAGAGATAGAAAGATGACTCCTGGAATGATTAATCAAACCTTTTCCTCTTGATTGCCTCTGTCTTAGTTACTTGGTTTAATTTTGGTCCTGTTATAATTGTGTGAGGGTGCTTCTGTAAAACCTCAAATAGTTTACTTGAAAAAGGTGTAATATGAATGGATCAATCAAATACAAAAATATTAAGGTATCCATCATTCATTTAACAAATGTTTATTGAGCACTTATTTTGTGCCAACCACTCTGCAAATTGCTAGAAATGGGGGGTGGGGTGGGCGGAGAGTGTACCCTGTATTTATTGTTCTTGATGAGTTTATATAGTTATAGGAGTTGTAGACACACAAGGAAATAATAACAGAAGACGTAGTATGTATACTCAGGCTGACAGAAATCCAGAAAGGCAAGTCTATGGACTGAATGTTTGTGCCCGCCCCCCCATTCATATGTTGATGCCTAATCCCCAAATGATGGTATTTGAAGATGGCAACTTTGGGAGGTGATTAGGTCATAAGGGTAGGGCCCTCTTGAATGGAATTAGTGCCCTTATCAAAGAGACCCCGAGAGCTCTCTTTCTGCCATGTGAGGATATAACAAGAAAATGGTTATCCGTGAACAAGAAAGCAGACTCCCACCAGGTACCACATCTGCCAGTGCCTTGATCTTGGACTTCCCAGCCAACTGAACTGTGAAGTACAAGTATTTGTTGTTTAAGTCACCCAGTCTATGGTATTTAAAAAAATTTTTTTAAATATATGTTTTTATTGGTTTCAGAGAGATGAAGGGAGAAGGAGAGAGAGAGAAACATCAGTGATGAAAGAGGGTCATCAATTGGCTGCCTCCTGCACGCCCCCACTGGGGATCAAGCCCACAACCTGGGCATGTGCCCCCAACTGGGAATCGAACTGTGATCTCCTGGTTTATGGGTCGACTCTCCGCCACTGAGCCATGCAGACTAAAACTGACACCCAACCCAGCATCTGTGTGAGCACGGAGGGTTAAGTGTGGAGGGTGTGGAGGTGCAGAAAGGGGCAAAATATTTGGTTACAGAAGGCTTCTGGGCGGAAGTGATGCCTGGGAATCATATAATGCATTCATCAAATGGTCTGGAGGGCCAGTTAAAGCACAGATTGCTGGGCCCTATGTCCAGTTTCTGGTTCTGTAGATCTGAGATGGGGCCTGAAAATTTGCATTTTTAACAAGTTCTTGGATGATCTCATTGATGCTGTGCTCTTGGTCCAGGGATCATACTTTGAGGACCACTTTCAAAATGTTTTTAACTGCAGATACCCCCCCTCCCCGCTCTTTATGTGAAATCTTATATGCAATGTTGATATATAAGATTGACAAAAGTAGAAATGGCTGCAAAGAAACCTTACTCTCTCCCAGCCTCTGTCTTCGCCAGTGGTTGCTTCTGAAACATCTCTATGGAAATTGTGAATCTAGAGGAAAGTCTGGTTCTACAATTTTATAGTTTTCTCTGTGTGGTTCTCTCTCTCTCTCTTTCTCCCTCTCCCTCTCTCTGAATTAAATTAAGTTGTTTGATTAAAAAAAAAAAAAGCCAGTTGAATGATTTTAAAAGAGCCCTACAGATCAGTGGGCTAAAGGGTTAGCACAGGATATGTGGACTTGTGTTTTGATTTCTGCTTTTTTAAGAAAAAATTTTTTTTTTATTGTTGACACTATTGCAGGTGCCCCCCGTTTTCTCCCTTCCCTTTGCCCCTCCAGCTAGTTCCTGCCCCACCCTGGGCCTCCCCCATGTTGTCTGTGTCCATGGGCGTGCATGTAACTATGTAAGTTCTTCGGTTAATCTCTTCTGCTTTTTTTTTTTTTTAAAACAAAATAAAAATTAATATGGTGGTTAGGTCCGTTCTTGCTCACCTTTCTCCATAGCTTTGCCTTTTGACACTTTGTTCAGTCAGGTTGTGACGTTTCTGTGTGAGATCTACGGGTGTCAGCACCCATCGTACGTCGTTCTGAAGACTGCTCTGACTCCGCGTCAGCAAGTATCAGTGAGAAAATGCTGGGTACATAACCCAGTACAGCTCGGAAACTCTCTGATGGCCGCTTAAAGTTGTTCACAGTCAGATATTAGCCACCGAATGCCGAATGTCTTAATTAAAATAGGAAATTTTATCTATTATCTGGATAACCAGAATGTTAGGAAAGGTTTAAAACCGAGGCGGTGTTGTCCATCCAGGTTTTCTGCATCACAGAGGAAATGGGGTTCATTTGTTAAAGTTTCAAGTTGGTTGTGGTATAGCTACCCGAGTCTGTATTACTGAGCTGTGACTGTAGTTACCAAATAACATTTCAGTGTCTTCATTTTCATCACTGGCTGGAATGAAGACTCTACAGCAGAGAAGGAACACACAAATGCCTTTGTACTTTGCAAAAGAAACACTCTTGAAATGTTGCTTTGGAATTATGTCAGGTTTTGCTTTATTCTGAGATTAATTATGTTTATAGGTGGGGACAGTGTCAAGTTTATCAAAATTGGAAGGCAGGCAAAAGCCCAGCGTTCTAGCCAAGTTTTTAAAAAAATATTTTTATTTATTTTTAGAGAGAGAGGGGAGGGAGAGGGAGAGAGAGAAACATTGATGTTAGAGTGAAACATTGACCAGGTGCCTCCTGCACGCCCCCCACCAGCGATTGAGCCCACACCCCGGGCGTGTGCCCTGACCCATAATCGAACCTTTCGGTGCACGGGATGACACCCAACCAACTGAGCACACCAGCCAGGGCCTACCCGAGTTTAATCGATACGCAGAAGCTGGGATGTTTAACTGAACTTAGTCTAAACTTTTTGTTTGGCTTGCCCTTTGCAAGCCTCATCTATTAAGGTACTTGCTATTTTTGCCTAAAATAAAAAAATCCAAAGGCAAATAGAAATTCAAAAGTGATTATTAAACAAAATACAGTCAACATTTCATGAAGTGTCTAGGTTCAAACCACTTCCACAGTTTTGGGAAACATTTTATTTAATTAATATGCTTATCTCTGATGCTGATATTGCTCCATTGGGATTTAAGTTTCAGGCCTGGTAACTTTTATAACATTATCAAATCATTATTTACACAAGATAGCAAATTAGTGAGGCTCATTGCTAATTTGCATTGCTGTTTTTCATTTTTCCAATACCAATTGGTGACATTAGAGGGGAATGGTGGTTAATGCATTTAAATGTTTATAGAAGCCACAGCTCAACTTGATTTCTCCAGAAAAGGGGGCAGTTTTGCCAAAGAGCCATCTGGGAGAGATCCGTCAGTGGTCACTGGTTCGAATAAGCATTCGCACACTCTCTTGGAGTCGACAGAGATGTGTGGGAACCTAACACATCTGGAAGGCAATCAATCCTTACAGTTCGTCAACATCTGGGGTTGACAAAATGGGTGATTAAATGTGAAGGAAGTTCACCAGCGATAGACAAGTACAGAGTAACTGCCTGTGAATTACGAGAACACACGTGCCTCTTGCATGCCACGGTGAGCCGTTAGCACCCAGCCTGCGCGAGCTGGAAAGGCGTCGGGACACTGAAGTATGGCTGGAGATGTTTGCAAAAGTGTTTCCAATTTGTGTGTTTTTTCAGAGCCGTGTGTAAAACCACACTATAAATTCAGACAAAGCAAAACAGGAAGTTCAGCCCCTCTAAGTGTCCTCATTCCTTGCCCCTCGTGCTGAAACGTGCTATTCTCATTTTCTGGCCTTATTTGTAAGCCGTGTGTGTGTGTGTGTGTGTGTGTGTGTGTGTGTGTGTGTGCGCGCGCGCCTGTGTGTCACATACCAACACTGCTGCTGCTGCTTCTGAGTCCTTCCTCAGGTGCATTTTATCACCTTTGGGGCATTTTCAGAGGTTCCACAACAGTAGCAGCATTGACATTTCATTCTGTTTTTTAAACATCGAAAATAACTCACTTTGCTTAGATAACCATTCAGTGTGACTCTTTAGAAGAACCCAGGTAAGAACAATAAAAATGATTTTCAGCTTCACTCTCTTCTGTGACTTTTATACTCCATTCTCTTGCTCTTTTCCTTCAAATTTTTTTTTTTTGGTCTAAATTTCTCTCTAGGATTTTTGTAGCCCAAGAGACATGCTGTTTTGACGTTCATCTTTCTCATCTTTTCCTCCCTAGAACAAGAAAATCAGTGGTTTGTGGCTAAGTGAGAAAGAAATCTGGCGTTCTTACTGAAGCAGAGCTGGCCGAAAAGAGAGGCGGGTTAGTTGTCTGTAGTTAATGGATGAAGGAAAGTTCACAAAAGGTGTTGCTGCCACTTCTTGTTCAGCAGCATCTTTACGGATGCTGCGAAGGTTTCAGGAGGAAGAAAGTACAGTTATAAAACACCGTAACTGTGTTCTCTGTAAGCTGATCCTAGAGTGAGTCTTTGTGGAGAGTTTCCATGAAGCAAATTCTCAATTTCACTGAAATAATAGAATTAGTGGCCCGATTGATTTTTCCTTTAAAATCAAGTTCCTCCACCAGCAGGTAGAAAGAGAGAAGCATACCGGGAAGGAAAATTCTGTGAAGCTGTCAGAAATTAGTATGAGCGCCACAAGCTTGGTAGTCCTGAAGCTGGGAGCCAACAAACTTTTTCTTAAGGTCAGCAAAATAAATATTTTCAACTTGTGGCCTTGAGGTTCCTGCCACAAAGCTGTCATTGTAGAGCAAAAGAAGCCCCAGGAAATGCTCAACTAACGAGTCTGGGTATGTTCCAATACAGCTTTATTTACAAAACAGGTGCAACCTGAGGTTGTTTGACCCCCTGGTTGAAACGCTGATATCAAGAATTTAAAGAGAATAGAGAGAGAAAAAAAAAATCTTTGAGTTCCTGTAAGATATTGAGCTAAAACTCCAGAAAAATGATTAACATTTTGATCAACAGAACCTGTGGTTGAGGTGTGTCATTTAAGACGAGAGAAAGACACCGAACCACAATTACAATGAATGTAGTCAACATAGGTTTCTAATCCTTTCTTCCACTCTCGTTTGTCTTTCCTTTGTTTCTTTCTCATTTTAATCTTCTTTATTGTTTTCCATACCTTTTTATATGGATGTACATTCATTCGCATACCTGTTCCACGAGAATGCTTGGGCTATTTGGATAGGTAGCATTATGTGCTGGTTTGATTTTCATTTAGAATAGGAGTGGAGGAACACTCCAGCCTCAGTGACAACATTGTCTAATCAAGGGGCTATCGGTGTATGTAAGTCTATCATGAGAGATTAGCTTCTATTAAGATAAAATCATCCAGGAGCAAACTCTGTGCCTGCCAAATGCAGACTCCTGCTTAACCCTTTGATCAACGCTATAGAATTTCTAGGCATCTATACTCAGAAAAGAGACTGTAGAAAAACAGCAACCTCACATTCAGCACACTTGCCCTCTCTCTTCCTTACTTTAAGTCATATCTGCTCCTTTCATGTTTTGACACATATTTTTATTCTTGTTAGCTCAGTTGAGCTGGTTGGATCCCAAGTGTGCAAGGGAAGGTGGACTTTAGAGTCAAGCCTGTCACATTCCAAAGCCCAGGCCTTGTCTACCCCATTGTGCCTCACACCTGAGACCTTTGTTCTCATGTTTCAGCTTATTTATTTATTTTTTGCTGAAAGAATTCAGATGAGATTTTAGGTGGAACTTCAAAAGGAGGAGACTTGCAAAATATTTTAACCCCTAAAGTGACTTCATATTTAGAATTAGTCTTTACTCAATAATTGACTGTTAAAATTCATTTGATTTCTCTATTGCACTAGGGAAGGCAAAGCAAGATGATAGCTTGGCTGTTATTGGTCGGCACCTAAAGACTGGGAGGATGCTGAAGCATGGCTCTGACTCATTGCTAATGGTGTGCTGGACAATAATATGAGTACAAGATTATATGTGAGAGCCTAGCCGGTGTGGACCAGTTGGTTGAGCTTCATCGCATGCACCAGGAGGTTGTCAGTTCAATTCCCAATCAGGGAACATGCCCGGGTTGCAGGCTCAGTACCTAGTAGGGGTCTGTAGGAGACAGCCGATCCATGTTTCTCTCTCATCAGTGTTTCTATCTCCCCCTCTCCATTTCTTTCTCTGAAATCAGTTAAAACACACACGCACACACACACACATGAAAGATTATATGTGAGAGAGTTCAGCAAGGGCTAATGATGAGTAAGTGTATAAAGTGTCCTCAGAGTCAGATATGAGGACATGGGAGGGTAGACCAAAGATGGCCAGTGGTCTGGACTAAAGAGTCAAGCAGTTGTTGCCTGAGGTTGGGCTTCTGTGTATGTGGGCCAGGCCCATGTAGAAGAATAGAGCAGGCAAGGGTGCCTATGCTTGACCAGGGATTAGGTTCTTCTACTGAACTCAGGTGTCAGGCATGTAGTCAAGACTGCCAACAGTTTTAAACAGGAGTCTTTGCAAATGCTCACTGCCTACATAGGGTTACCCCTTGATGACTGCTTACCCCATTCATTTAGTAAAAACAAACAACAATAACAGAAAAAATGGTTGACTTGACCCAATAATCATTTAACATATTTGATATTGAATTGACCCAACCAACAGACTTATGGCATCATGTGAATATAGTCTTATGAAAAGGGTCCACCCCTGCAACTCTTTTTTACACACATTAACTATAGAGAAATCTATGGTTTTTTAGAAAATTTGTTCTAAGAATTTTCATTTTTTGTTAACAATGGGTTGGATGTTAAAAGATCATTCTGAGTCTGGTTGACAAAAGGCTTTGCTGTCTACATCAATACGCTCCCCAGTACAAATGGTCACCGAAGGACAATTTGTAGGTCTTAGCAGTGGGATTTCCTTTTCTTTCATGTGCTTGCCACAATCACAGTTGCTTCATAGCTCAACATCTGGAAACACATTTGGCTTCATTGTTGGAAACTAAATTAGCATCTGTGTTCATGAACATGGGGCTGACCTTGCACTGGACAGCTGTGACTGGGTCATTGTTTGACACACCAGTCTTCCTTGACTTTAGGAAAGAAGCTGAAATACATTTCTTTTCTGGCATGAATGCCCATCTCTCAGAACAGCCCGAGTCTACTCATTATAAACTGGACATTTGCCCTAGGATATGGAGCAAAAGATGACACTAATTGGAAGTTAGCATCCTGGAAAACATTGTCAGAGTCATCTCCTGCAGGAAAATAAACCTTACCTTGTGCCAGCACCGAACGGTGGCTCCATGGACCTGCCTGTGTCTGCTCACACCTGTTCCAACACGGATGCCAAGAAATGGGGGGTCAGGAGGAAATTAGACACACGGAGCCTTTGGGAAGCCACCGAAAGTCACCAGGCCCTTTGAAAGTCCTTTGGAATTGTAATAGATTGGGCAAGGAGGGGATGCCTTATGTAGCTGTGTTTGGCTGTGGTCATGAGCATTGAGAATCTCACAGGAAGCACCAATGTGAACAAACTAAACAGTGAAGGAAAAGGGACAGAAGATCTAAGTAAGCAGTATTTTTTAATGTTGCAGATTTTTTCTTTTTAAATTAAGGATGATATAAAAATATAAAGGTAGAAATTTGTATATATATTTGCATTGGTATAAATGCATAGACTTACACACTAGCATTTTCTGCTATTCCATGCACTTAAGCAGATTGTAAGTAAAATCATGGCCCAAGAAACATAAATTATATGCACATATAAAACCCAAGACATCACAATTAATGTAAAAGTGGGTGTTAATCCCAGTGCTAAACACCAATAATATAAAGTGATTACACTTTTTGATCACACTTATCTTATTTTATCTCCAACCTTATTACTTCATCATTACACCTTCTCCCAACTTGTTCTTCCCATTACAGATTGAGTTATCTTTATAAAGTGTAAGTTCTATTATGTTACTTCCATGAATAAAATTCTTTAGTGGTTATCAGTTGCACTCAGGATACAGTGTTAGCTCCTTGAAAGAACACCTGAGAGTCTCATGAGCTGGCTACTACTTGACCCCTAGCCTCATCTTTGGCCACCCCTCAGCATTCCTTTAATTTGATACCATGGTTAAACATGGTTTGCCTGAAAGCACCATGTGCTTTCTTATCCATAGGTCTTTGCAAAAGGTGCTCCTCTAACTGCATTACCTTCTGCCCTTCTTTTTGTAGTCAATGCCCACTTATCTTTCTTGTCTTAATTGAGATACCACTTCTTTTGGGAAACTTTGAATAACTTTCCTTCTGCGTTGCTCTAGCCCCCTTTGGCTTAATCAAATAACCATCTCTTGTTAAATAAAATGATTAATTTCACCGTTCATTAGTACATTTATCACATATTTACATCTCCCTGAAATAGTTAATTCTTGGATTAAAATAAATCTATGCATCCTACTTTGCTTTGTTAGAATCTTGTGTATTTGTCATCAATATTATAGTTGTGTGCATATCTCCATACTCAACATTTGCTATTGCCAAGAATAGTTTTCACTTATGATTACTGAGTCTTTAAAACAACTCTCAGTAGTAGATAATATCACTATCATCTCATTTTCAGCTACAATTAGTTTTCCCAGGAGTTTTAGGAATGGCAGAATTAAGATTTAAATCCTGACCTGTAATTTATCGGACCCTGTTTTACTCTCTTTTATGATGCAGTATAAGTTTCTTCCCCCCCCCCTCACTTATTCAACTTTAAACTGTTTGAAGTGAGTAATAATGCTTTAATCATATTATTCCTGTGGTGCATAGTATGGTGACTTTCATATAACAATTTTTAAAAACACAGTTATAGAATAAATAGAGAGGCCTTTGTATCTACCCTTAAGTTGGTCATAGAACTAAAGGGCAGACATTTAAATGGATGATTTTGACATAATCAGATAAATGCACTATTATAGACAGCCATGGGTTACCATAAGAGTGGAGAGGAGAGACACACAGCCAGACTTCAAGTGCTTGGCTTCCTAAGAAAGGTAATGCCTGAATTGTATATGAACACACTAACTTATTAGATGTATTTCTACTAACTTTGTATCTAGGGGAAATTCAAGTAATATATCCTTTCCATGATAAAAAATTAAGGATAAACTCCAGACACATTTTTTGAAACTTTTGGCATATAGCAGATGGTTTGTGAAGATATTAGCCATAAGCTAATATAACCATTGTCAAATCACTGTTAAGAAATGGCAACATATTAGGGTCAAGGCCTAAATTTTTTCATTTAGATTTTGGCCTTTTGTATGTGAGAAATTATTATTGGGGTCTGGTTGAATAAAACCCCTAAGTCTTCAAGGACTATTACCTTGAAAAAAACTCCTCAATTTTTTTTGGTCATTTTTCAAGTACACAAAGCACTATTATTTCCATAACATACAAACTAAAGTCTGTTTAGGAACTAACTTCATGACCTCCGGTCCTCAGTCTTCTCACCTTACAAAGAAGAGGCTGGGCTGAAGACCCCTGAAGGGTTTTTCCAGCTCTAGTAGTCTCTGATCCTCAGTTTTGTCAGTGATTCACTCTGAGAACATTAGTACAATGTCCAATGTTTTGATAAATATAGTCATATTCTGAATATAAAAAGTAGTATTGTAGGTCAGGTGCTTACAACTTTAAGCAAAGCTCCAAGGACTTCTAATTTGAATTCAAATGAGCTCCTGAAATGGGGATCATCAGTACACCCAGTTTCTAATGGTCACCGACACCCTTGTCAAACCGAGGGCTGCTGCCCTTGGTGCTGAAATGGTGTTCGCATTGATGCTCTTTGAGAGAGAGGAAGGGAGGGAGGGATGGAGGAAGAGGGAGGAAGGGGGGAGACAGAGAGAGGGAGAGGGAGGGGAGGAGAGGAGAGGGGAGGGGAGTAGTGGGGAGAGGAGAGGAGAGGAGAGGAGAGGAGAGGAGAGGAGAGGAGAGGAGAGGAGAGGGGAGGGGAGGGGAGGGGAGGAGAGAGCAAGCATGCATTATCCAAGACACAAGAAAAAAGATTCTCACTCATTTAAGCAGTAAGCATCACTTTTACTCTGCTAAGCCCATGTAGGTAGGTTTGAAGATCTTCTGGGATTCTTCATTTATTAAATATCTTTTTAACATTGGCTGAGTTTTTACACAAGGAGTTCTAAGTGGTTCCTCTTTAGTTTTTCATTTTCCATGTTCATTTCTCAGTTTGCCATCATAGCCTTTGTGTGCATAGAATGCCAAAGAATTTATTCATTATATGTCCAGAAAATTTAAATAACCATTTAAAAATATATCTTTGTTGATTTCAGACAGAGGAAAAGAGAGAGATAGAAACATCAATGATGAGAGAGTCATTGATTGAGCCTGCAACTGGGCATGTGCCCTGACTGGGAATCGAACCCCGATTGCCTGGATCCTAGGTCGATGCTCAACTGCTGAGCCACGCCCGGCCGGGCTAAATAACCATTTTACATTAGTCTTTTGTGCTATTTTCTCCGCAGACATGGAGAGCATCATTTGACTTTTTCTGAACTTAAAAAATAAATCAAGCTGCAATTAACCTATTTATGTAAATGGAAAATTTTTTAGTACACCTCCTTTCCTTCCCTACAACAAGGCATCTGCTCCTTCTGTTTGTTATAAATAAGAACCAAAATTCCTTGAGCTAATGGTATTATTTGCTGGCCAGCATAGAAGAATCCACAAGTCATTGTCTGTCCTGCTATCCTTTCCTTCAAAAAAGTATTGTGAAGCTTTTACCTCATCTTTTCATTTTCTTAATATCTCACTGATCATAGATCAGCATATTTCACACCAGACACCCTCAAGCCAGTTGACTTATTTTTTCTTTAACCTTTCTTATGAAACTCCCAGTTATCTTAGAAAAATTCATCTCCCTCACTTTGTTCCACTTATGGGAAAATGGGGGCTAATCCAGACTATTCAGTATAAGAGCATTGCTGCCAATATTTCTATAGCAAAGGGAATGAAAACTGGAAGGCTGGTGTGGAATTAGGGAGACTAAAGAATCAGTGCCTTGAACCTATAAACCTACTAAGAAGGCACAGAAAATGCACTCAGGACCTTTAAAGGTCAACATCTTCTTATTTACCCTTCTCTAATTAAATTTTAACAAAATTTTGATTTTTTTTCTGTTTTGTTTTTATTTTTGGTGTTTAATCATATTGTTTGCTACATTTTTTTCTAATCCAATTGTACAATATTTCATTTTCAATTGAGGTTGAAAAAGCTTTTGTGAACTGTACCCTAGTACCTGACGCATAACATTTCCTTATGTTTTTGAGGTCAAAACAGTCAGCATACAACTTTTGGAAAATGTTTGTTTCTATCATGGGTTCTCTCTGGATTAATTTCTTATGTTTAATGAATTTTATTAAATATTTCATTGCCATCCATTTATTTTAAAAATGGAATGCCTCCATTTCCTTTACATCAAACAAATAACCACCTTATTAGTTTGTTTTTTACTCATGCTACCGTTTTAAATGTCCCTTCATTTTATTCATATGATAGCTATTCATGACAATTATCCATAGAGCGCCAAGTACCTAGGCATCACACTAAGACCTGGGACAGAGATATTTAAGAAATAGTCCCTGGCTCAAGTTCATTGTCCAGAAGGGAGTGCCACTTGAACAAACATAATTATAAGGCAGTGTTAACTACATTATAACATAACTACAAAGTGCCATTGGTGTCCAGAGCTGGAAACTCTATGATATGGCCTTGAGGAATTGCCCCTATTAGACTGCCCTGGCTGGGTGGCTCCATTGGTTGTGGGCTTGATTCCTGGTCAGGGCATACACCTAGGTTGCTGGTTGCTGCTTTGACTCCTGGTCTAGGAAGGCAACTGATTGATATTTTTCTCTCACATCGATGTCTCTCCCTCTTCCCTCTTCCCTCCTCTTCCCTCTTCCCTCTTCCCTCTTCCCTCTTCCCTCTTCCCTCTTCCCTCTTCCCTCTTCCCTCTTCCCTCTTCCCTCTTCCCTCTCCCTCTCCCCCTTCCTCTCTCTCTAAAATCAGTAAACATATCCTTTGGTGAAGATTAGACTAATAGCTGAGCCGTGATTACTGGCCCTGATTTTGATACATTTGGTGCAGCAGTTGGACTTTGGAATCAGAAAAACCAGGAAACAAATTCCGGTTCAGTCATTCACTAAGTGCTATTCCCTCTGAGATTGTTTTCTCATCTACAAAATGGGAACAGCAACGCCCACCTCACATAATATGCTTTGAATGAGATAATGGCGTTCATGTCTTTGCTTGAAGGCCCTCCTCATGGAAGTTAGAGCTAGCGAGAACAGTGGAAGGCTGGACTCTGGCCACCATACTTGGTAAGGCTCAAGGCCCAGCTTCAGTTATTTACATGTCTAATCCTTTCGATTGTCATCACAACTCTACTAGGTATATATTATTATTTCCATTATTTCTGCTTCACAGGAGAAAAATGAGGCTTACAGGAGTTCAATGATTTGTTCCAAGGATGTGGTTAGTAAAAGACAGATCGAGAGGTCGAACCTAATTAGATCTGTGCGGCACCGAAGCTGAGGTCTATCCACTTCTATACTGTTGCTCCCTGCCCTGTTTTGTTTTGATTGTTGAGTATGGTAAACACTTGTCCCACAGGTTTTAAGTCCCAGACAGAAGACTAGGGTAGACATTAATCTATACTGCATGTTCCATGGCACCACGTGCCACAAGTATTTTGCTGAGTTGAATCCCCAGCATGTCACACAAAGCTTAGTACCCAGCAGGCGCTTATATTTGTAAAGGGGCAGGCTAAGCTGATGTGACAATGGGACTGCGACACACATCTGTTTATCTCCCTCTCCCCTAATGGTCCTTGGCAGGCAGGTAGGCCTCACTTTGCCATTTTCATTAAGCAGGCAGGGGAGAGCAGTCGTCCAGGCCAAGGATTTTCTTTAAGGCAAGTGATGGTGAAGTCGCTATCACTTCCTTTCACCTTCGTGAGTGCCAGCTGAAGTCACCATGCCTCCCTGTAAATGGGCTGGAAAAGCTGGGTTGTAGTGGACAGCTGCACGCTCAGGAAGAAAAGGAGAATAAGTTTGGGGCTCTACCAGTGCTCAATGAACATTTACTGCATGAATGAATGAAGAAAATCAAAACCTATAAATAAAAACAGGCCCCAATGAGACCAAGACGAAGATGTTAGCTTGATCCACCAGCTTAGAGACCCGTGTTAGCATGACAATACGACTTCCCAGCTAATTCTTGCCCAAACACATCTTTAGTCATAGCCACCTGTCTTAAGTATCTCTTCACCGCAGTGTTTCCCTTTAATCTAAAGCTGTCGACTTTTCTCTCGAATTGCAGAGCGGGATCAAAGCCACGACGAGTTGATGTGAGCTCCGTGGATTAGGCTGCTCTCTTAAGGAAGATAAATGGCAGGTTACACAGCACTTATCTGCTTCCCCTGCCAGGGACCCTTCATCCTGGGGCGGAGGAGAGTTGCACGAGTTTTAGCTGGTGTATGTGATTCTCCTTCAAAACCACCTGCACATGGGGAGACAGTGGCTCCGACGCTGGCAAAATGTGTTTTTAGCCTCTTGTAAAGAAAGTGCCAGAAGTTTGCTACCTCAGGACTTCTAGACTCTTCAGGTCCATCTCCTGGCTGGGACCTCTATCTTAGCAACTTCCTTTGTTCTGCAATGTAACACTTTCTTTGTTACATGGGGCATGTGTTGTATGACGCTCTACCAGTAGGGGATAATTCACCCCACACAGGCTGTGACCAGTCTTCTCTGTTGCCCGAGGGTGGGGCAGATCCTTACCAATTTCACTGAGGCAGCGGCCAGAATGACAATAGAGGTTGTGAATGTAGAAGAGGGAAGGCTACAGATGGGGGCGGGGAGGAGTACTTAGTGAGACTGTGTTCTTCCAAAGTTACCACAGTGGAGCTTTTCTCTCTCACTTGCAAGGCTGATAAAACAAAGAATAACTACTGAAACCTTCTATCTCTTTAAGCCTTTTCATTCCTAAGAGCTTAAAGGGACTCTGTAGACCTACATCTCATTTATTTTCACAACATCCCTGTGGAGCCAGAGGCTGGTTTTCCTTTTAGTGTCCAGAGGGAAGGCAATGCCCTGAGAACTCGAGTGACTTTATTCAAGGTCAAAAGTAAGTCAAGTTGTCAAGCCGATGCCTGACTTCTCACCTTATGGCTGCTTTAAGATGATAGTATTTGGGGAAGAAATATAGCTGGGAGAATTCAAAATATATGATAAAGACACACAATGTCATGATTTATCAGAGTTTAGATCTGGAAATGTTCCTTAGCCCACATATTTTAAAAAATGTTTTGGATGATTCAATGATATTTGATGATGTGAACTATCCTTACTTTAAGCCATAGGCATGGGATCATTGTCCCGTATTTAGTTTAGAATGATGCCCTGGAATCAGAGATTCTAAATACCAATAAATACTTAACATATTCCAGGAAGAACGGTGGGACATTGACCGTGGCACATAACTGATACTCATCAAATCATTGTCAAATAGAATGGTTATTATAAAAAATTGAAAAGTAGAGTGAACAAAGTCAACTCCTAGACTTGTAGGGTTGGAGCAGGTCTCTGTGAATTGTTTGTGCAAATTAGGAAAATGGCCTTTCTTCCAGATGGACAGAGCCCTATGCCAGGGAGCACAGCCTGGCGAGTAGAGCCCTGGCTAGATTTCAGCCTCATGTGCCCACCCCCTCAGCTGGATGTTCTTTGTGGCAACCTTGGGGTGGGAAACACCCTTCACAGTCACCTGGCCCACTTTCTCACATACAGGTAGTGTAACATCATATCTACCTCACAACAGAAGTTAATCCACTTTTAAAGATCTCTTGGAAAAATATTTTCATAACCTCATCACTTACTCATCATAGTAGTCCTTGAGGTTAAATAACGTTTGTGTACATATGAAGGGAGACACCATGAATGATCACTACTGAGAGTTACATTTACATGTAACCTTAAGCAGGACATAGCTCTCAGCCCAGAAAGGCCAGAGAGACTGTGGGAAAACCTGAGTTACAGTAGGACCATCTCGTAGATTCATCCTTGTAAGTGGAGGGATAATTTGTCCTCTTTCCTGAAAGTACAGAATTACCAACTTTCAGCTAGGACCGAAGTTAATGTGGTCATCCATAAAACAGGTGGGAAAATAGGGGATTAAAATAAATAAAATACATTAAAAATGGAATTTTAACAGATCTCTTCAACACCACCCACCTCAGATGAAAGCATTGCATGGTGGGCAGTGACCTCCTTTCTGAAAATAAGAGTAACGATCAGGATCATGTAGGTTATGAACTTGCAGAAGATTTAACAAGCTTCACAAGAGGCCTGTTTATAATGGGCTTTCCACTGGAAGTGAACATCAGAGGGAGGTGCTGGGATCTAGATATGTAGCCTGGCCAAACTTCAGGCAGCCGTTCAGAGAAGAGAGCCCTTGTTTTCGTGAGACAGGACTGTAGGTATCTGGAGCCTGTGAAGATTGCAGGAAGCACTAGAGCCCGTAAGATGTAACTAGTTCCTACAAAAGAAGCTCTCCTTCTTGGACTCTGTTGATTTTGGTAAGAATATAATTGTAAACACATGGTCACTTTAATGTTTAATGATGAGTGCATTTTAATTCTCAGTTTAAGAAAAGAAGAGAGGCAGAAATTAAGTGCCTTGCTCAAATGGCATTATCAAACTATTTAAATTTCAAATTCCATTTTCCCACTAAACCTGATAATTTCTAGGGTTGAAAAATAAATCCATGAAATATGAATACGTATTATTTGTTGAGTGCTTACTATGTAAATATTTACCATGTGTATTGATTGCTATGCTAAATTCTTTATGTAGTGTAATGGACTGAGTTGTGTCCCCTTAAAATTCATATGTTAAAGCTCTAATTACAAATGTAACTGTATTTGAAGATGGGTTTCTTAGATAGGTAATTAAAGTTAAACGAGATCATAAGGCTGAGGCCCGAATACCCTAGAACTGGTGACCTTATAAGAAAAAAAAAGAAGACACACTAGGGATCTCTCACTCTTGCTCATGCATGCACACAGAGGAAGGGCCTTGTTAGGACGCAGCAAGAAGGTGGCCATCCATAGGCCAAGAAGGGAGGGTCTGTCCTGGCCTGTGTAGCTCAGTTGGTTGGCTGTTGTCCCATGCACCAAAAGGTTGCTGGTTTGATTCCTAGTCAGGACACATGCCTGGGTTGTGGGCTTGATCTCTGGTAGGGGCTGTGCAGGAGGCAGCTGATCAACTTTCCTTTCTCACATCATTATGTTTGTTTCTCTATCTTGCCCTCTCCCTTCTCACTCTTAAAAAAAAAAAAAAAAATTAAAACAGAACAAAAGAAGAAACCAACTGATGGCACTTAGATCCTGGACTTCTGGACCCCAGAACTGTGAGAAAATCAGTCAGTTGTTTAGGGTCCCCAATCTGTGGTATTTTGTTCTGGAGCCGTAGCAGACTAATATATGTAATTAGCTCAAATAAACTTCTTAATAAGGTAGATGGTATTATTTTAGGACTTCAGTATAGTGATTAACAGTATAGGTTTTAGAGCCCAACTATCTGACCACAAACCCTAGCTCTTACTAATGTGACCCTGGGCAAGTTCAGTCTCTCTCGAATAAGCTTTTCCATTTCAAAGTTGGAGTAATAATATTACCTTCCTCACTGGGTGTGAAGAGAGTAAAATGAATTAATGTTAAAAGGTATTGTAGTGCCCCAGACAATAGTGTGGTGAAGACCTTGGGGGGGGGGGGCAGGGTGGGGGGGGTCAATGGGGTAAAAAAGGGGACATTGTGATACTTTCAACAATAAAGGTAAATTAAAACATGAGAGAGAGAGAGAGAGAGTTGTAGTGCCCAGTACAGAGAAAATATCAATAAACTGAGGCTTAGGAGATTGACTAATTAGCTCAAGATCACCCAGCTATTAAGTTGGGATGTACCATTTTTGGAACCAGGTTCTTATTTGCAGATATTAAGACCTTAATCTTTACATCGGATTGACTCCAGGAAAGGGCAATCAAGTGAGAAATGCAGTTAAAACTTTTTTCTAAGTAGACTAACCATCTAAGGGTTTTGAAATCTGCCTCCTGGCATTTCAGGGCCAGGAATTTGGTGACACGTACATCACTTACCTTTGTTAAAACCACCAGGGTTTTTAATGTCAGAGGTGCGATCACTTATTATTTCTCCTCAATGAAATTCTGACTTGCTTTTTCTGGTCCCAGTAGTCCTAGGAAATGCCGACAGCACAGGAAATGATAAAGAACACGAGGAAATTAGCTAATAGAAAATGCTACATAAGAAGTATTATGTGGACACATGGACACCAAGAATTCCAAGGTGACCTCAGTCTACTGAGTTTATCCTATATTGTTCCATTGGGCAGCAAGACTTAGACGGGTTTGTGAAACCTTGAGGGATGCTCATTTCTATGCCGCTTCTTGGCCTCTCTGGCAAACACTGACGATTGGACTAGGAAACTCCTCTCAGCTTTGTGTAAGGCGAACCCTTAGCTTTGCCCTCTAGGGTGGTGCTTCTGCTGGCTCTGGCCTTGCTTCTCTGGTTGCTTAGGCTGTGATTGTAACACGCCCTCTCTTCTGGGAAGCTGCAGGCCACCTAACTGTTGACTATTTAATGTGCTCTTGACCCGAGACCCTCATGCATGCTGAATCCTCTTTAGTGTGGCTAGTGGGAGGGGAATTTAATTGCTTTGGCTGATGATGAAGCATCTTCTTTTTGCTTTTGAAGTCTTGCCACAGACATTTTCCAACTCACTTGACCTTCCAAGATTCTTTCTCTGTACTAATGGTCCTACTTCTCTTCATATTATAGCCTTGTGTTCCCATCTTTTAACAGTTTTAATAAGTATACACTGAACTTCAAGGTTGTGGAAGGTAAGAAATATGTATGTACATAGCCTCATAGATCCCATGGGTTATGCTGGGCACTGGAGATATCTACAAGACACTTAACATATATATACTGAATGAATGGACCAGTGAATGAGTTAATGGGTGCTACTCCATTGTCCTTGAGAGGACCTAGCAGTATATACTGCTGTGAGGTAGGCTATTGAAAAAAAAAGGATTGCATAGATGTTTATTTATATACATGCACTACTTTGAATCATGGCCAACAGTCAACATCTTCTCAGGCAAGCTAGCAATACTTCAGAACTCGATAACTTTCAAATTTGTAAGGGCTGGAAGGTTCTAAGACTATGCATTAATTGAAATTCTCCAGCTTTTTCAATTGTCAGAACGAAATGCTATTCAGAGAGGGAGCTCTGATATCCCCATGGTAACAGGGCTCCATTAAAGACACAAAGCTGTCCTTGTTTGAGGATACCTGGGAATTGCAGGTATAGACGGAAATGCCATTAAAGGCAAATTATACATACATATTCAGTGTAATTACGTGCACATGCATAGATATGCCTAATTTAGTCCCACCTTTCATTTAGTCCCATTTATCATTAGCCTTTTAATGACTCAAATCTCAAGCATGAATATAGTTCTTAAAGAAGAGCTCATCTAAATATTGGAATAAATATCTATCGTTAACGTGGTGCTGCTCTTGGGCAGAAAAGCAAAAATATTAAATCCTTTGCTTATCTACTTATTATTACCTTTAACACAATTAAGGGAATGTTTATTCTCAACACACCCTCTGAAATGGGTAAATGTATTGTCTCTATGCAGAACTGTCCAGCACCTGGCTGACCATTTATGGTTTAGGCCAGGTCCGGCAGCGTGCCTGGAGGGAACATTTTAGACTTATAAAAAAGATTGTGGAGATGAACGAAGCAAGGTCAACTCATGTGTCTTTTATCTTTATTTTTTTTTCTGGTTTAAAAAATTTATGAAGCCATGGCCCAGTGGCTCAGTTGGTTAGAGTGTCCTTCCAATACACCAAGGTTGTGGGTTCAATCCCCAGTTGGGGCACAAACAAGAATCAACCAATGATGCATAAATAAGTGGAACAAGTTGATGTCTCTCTCTCTCCCTCTCTCTCTTCTCTCCCCTCCCTTTCCCCCTTTCTCTCTCTCAAATCAATAAATTAAAAAAAAGGTCAAAATATTTAAACCACTTGTTATTTTGTAGATACCACTAAATAATACTTTGCATAGTGTCTGAAAACGGAAAAGATAAAACACACACAAAACACAGAAGGGTGGGTGGAATGGAGAATGGTTTTGATCCCCTCATCATTAGCATAATCCCTTTGCTTAGTTGTGGGTTTGCTTTTAACGGGTCCCATTTTCATATTGTACAATGAAGCCAGGAAAGTGCGAGGCAGACCAGGTTAGCTCTGAGAATGCAGGCAAGTGTGACAAGGTGAAAGGCTATGTGACAATGTGAAGTTAGTTAGCTCATAAATAATACAGACCTGATAGGACTTGCTAAGGAAATGCGAACCATTTGCATAGCTCGTGTGGCAGGAACGCGTGCAGCTGAGTGTTTATGCTGACTGGAGAGGCGCTCTGAGCTGCAGTACTGGCCAGGGCGGCTTTTCTCTCCAGGGTGCTTCTAAAGCTTCTTGCTGCCCGTCTCTCTCACCCACCTCTCCCTGCTTTTCCCATAGAATCCTTGGAATTGTTCAAGACGTCAGGCTGAAGGTTGGCTTTTGTTTATGACATTGAGTTGAATTGAGTTCGTTTAAATGAAAGTCTAATGCTGTTTCTCTAAATATTATCTATGTATGGTCCCTTCATTGACATTCATATTTTGCTTATAAAAAACAATTTGTTACATTTTCTACATTTCAAATGAGTCCCGAGCAATGGTCCCCATGAGGATTTTCCTGAGGGCTAGGTGAACAGAATATCTGAGGATCAAAAATTACTTTCTCTACCTATTAAATCCCATTCAAATGTAAGTAAATTTCCCCCCAGTAGAAAAAAATGTTCAAATGGAAAGTTAAAGCTGGAAGAAAACTTAGAAAATATATAGTTCAATCCCTTCTTCTTCTTTTTTTTTTTTTTAGCATTAAGTCTCTTTCATTTCTTATTTTTTCATTTCTTGTTGCTACTATTATATATGTCCCAGATCCCCCCTCCTTGCCCTCCTTGAATCCATGCCACACTGGTGTGAGGTTGTCATGATCATATTCTCCATTGTACAAAAATGCAGACTGAGGCTGAAAGGGATTAAGTACCAGGATGGGTCAGAGCTTGCACTCCAACCGAGATTTAGCTCATTCCAGAGTGTGACCATTAACTGCAGCATATCTCGCTTCTGCAGTTCTAATTTGCTCTTTCTCCCAAGCACTTACGCTTCTAAAAATTAGATTATTTTACCAAGTCATAGGTCAGACTTAGCACAGTGCCAGGTAAAAAGTGGACACTTGAGAAATATTTGTTGAACAAATGTGTGAATGTATAAGGAAGGCCTCAGTCTCCTTGCTGAGAAGGTCCATGCTCTTTCTACACCAAGAGAAAGAGATGTCCTGCAGGAGGGACTTCCCATTTTAAGGCAGCTGATGTTCCCTTGGGGTCCCTAATCCCTCCAACCCTCATTCTACTTCCCTTTATCTTTGACTGATGTATTGCTGCAAATGCCCTACTGCTATTCTGAGTTTTTACTTTTTATTCTTGTGCTATTTTCTTAGATGGTAGTCTGCCAGGAGGACTGAAGCCAAATCTAGTGACATCCTTGGAATTTCTGAGCTATTATTTCAGGGATTCTGAGAAAGTCCCCTTAACCCTTAATCTCCCTTTACTTCCTGGGAATTTTAGAGCTAGAGCATCTTTAGGTGAGGGTTTTATGTTATTAGAACTTTGTATATTAGTGTCAGTGAAAGATCAAGGGCCAATCCCCGAGGTGGGAATAAAAGTTTATAGGGACCCTGGATGCGTGAGACTAAGAGGGACGGGCAATGAGGAAAAACAGACGCTGATCCAATGGGAGGTCATACTGGGAGAACTGAAGACATTGTCCTGTTGTCCACTTTAAAGCAGGGCTGGCTTTGATGAGGTACAAGGTGGCGGGAGCCAGAGCAGGGCAGGGGGATCCCCCTGAACATTCACCTCAACTATGCAGCTGCCTCCTTGTGTAGATTTGGTCCAGGAGACAAGTGCCACACCACTCTGGGTCTCATTTCCTAAGCTATACAACAACAGGGTGAGGGCGTTTAGGCATTTACTTCCTTCTGTTTGGGAGCTGTAATAAAAAGGGATTCGAGATTGGGAAAGTGGCAAGCTGGGCTCTGTGGAGACAGGCTAGAGAGGGCCAGGTAAGGAGGGGATAGCTCACTTCCGTTTCGACGGCTTGGCGGGTGGTCTCCTCCCTGGCCTGGGCCCTTTATTCTGGTCAAAGGTACTCTTGAATTTGGGAACTACCCCCACCCCCACCCCAACCACATGCTGCCTTATTGCACCAGCTGATCCTCAGACCTTCAAAGGCTTAGCAGGATGCTTGCTCCACCCGACATGGCCCCCTGGGGAGGGGACTGTGCCTGAACACTTAGCCTAACGGGGTGTTTTGGGATTTGCCAGAGGATATTTTTCAAACCTCTGAGCTGACAATGATGATTTTGAATTCCATCCACTATTTTACTGTTTTTAATTTTGTAAATGATTAATATATCATTATTATTATTAGTTAATCCCCACCCAAAGATTTTTTTTCCATTGGTTTCTTTTAGAGAAAGTGGAGGGGAGGGAGGAGGGGGGAGAGAAAGAGAAAGCGAGGGAGAGAGAGAGATCAGTGTGAGAGAGACACATCAATTGGTTGCCTCCTGCACTCGCCCAACTGGGATCAAGGCCCCAACCGAGGTACGTGCCCTTGTCTAGGATTCAAACCCAGGACACTTTGGTCCTTGTGCTGATGCTCCAACCACTGAGCCAAACCGGCCAGGGCATGATTAATATATTAAAAAGAGTCCCAGCCCCAAATGTATTTATTGATTACACATATGTGTTTGATTTAGTTTCCAGGGAGGAAAAACTCTTTGCTAACAAATTTATGGTCATTCAGCCGATACGAGAAATTGATTTAGGTCTCCTCATTGATCTAACCTAGGTTTGTGAGTCATCAACCTCCCACAGACTTTGTGCAGGAGTTGGAGATAAACAAAATACAACCTCTGCTTTTGGAACTCCTAGGATAGTGGAGAGGAGATGGGTATGCAAACAGGTAATTCTAATGCAGTGTCACAAATGTTACTGTGGAGGTGACAATAGAGCATTACAGGAACTAGGAAGGAGGGGCAGGGTCTGTTTGGGAAATTAGCTAAAGTTTCATGGACCACATGCTCTCTGGAGTTCGGTGAAGTCCCCACATTTCATCTCTAACCTTGAGATGACATTTGATTGTGTGAGGGCTCAGCAACAAATCTTTCCCCTCCTCTGCGCTCCCTCTGTAACCCAGCAGAGAATTACAGTCGGCTGAAAAGCATGAAGGCAAACCGCGTAGGGTTAAAGTAAGAGCCACTCTTTGTTGACTTGGGTTGGCTCCTGGAAGCTGCAGAGAGCACTTAATTTTATAGTTTTCCTGATTAAGGCTTTTCCCAGCAGCTCCTTCAGTGGAAACAGGTAAGCAAAACAAGCAGCTGGCCAGCAGCGTCACAGATCTTGTATTTCAGTCTTCTCTGCTTCTGGCATACTTAGCAGGATGTCATCTGCCTGGTGCATGAGGCAAATAAAATTGCTCACATGAGGCCTTGGTTACAGCGAAGAAGGGGGGAAGTAGGAAGGAATTCAATCTCTGGCTTAGAAAAATCTAATTCTCTCAAGGTATATTGAAGTCTGGAAAGCAGTTATCTTTCTGAGCAGCTCGGTGAAACCTGGCATGTAGCTCCTAATAGCCTTGGTGAGATTAAGTGAAGTTTCTGTGATTGTGGTCATCACACCCAGGTCACGTAGGGTGTGCTGCCCTTCCCTGCAATCAGCCTGGACCTATGGTCCCTTCCATATTCTTCATCTACCCCACACTTTTTACCTCTTTCCTGCTGCCCCAATCCACTGGCATCTCGACGGGAGGAAGGAGAAATGAGAGGCTTGACAGCTTGAAGGACACGTTTAATAGAAATTCATGGAAGTGGCCCAAGAAGGCCACCCTTCTATTATTCTGGCAGCAGGAAAGATTATCAGGGCTTGATGGAGCCACGCTCTCTAGCTGAAGTATTTTGTGACTCAGGAGACTTGATGTTTACTGGACTTGCAAGAGAATTGGGAGAGAAGTTGAAAGGGAAATGAATTTGAACTGTAATTGACATAAGGTCAGTCACGGTGGCGGGAGGAGAGGAGCTGTGGGAAGGTTTTTGGATGGGGTGAGCAATTCTGCTCCAAAGTTGGCACCAGGATCCTTTGTTGTAAGAAGTGTGATTTGGGAACAAGGGGTCAATTTGCGGGTCTGGTTTGATTATCCTGGAGGTATCAGCCTTTCAAACTGAAATACGTATTGGTAAACATCCAAACAGATTTGGTGGCACCATTTTCTCTCTACTATTCTTTGAGTACAACAGTTCATCTCTGAAGAAATTCAGACTCCTTAGACGAAGGCACTTCAGCAGCTGCTGCCTGGAATTACGCTTTAGACTGATTTCAGTTTAGTATCTCTTCTTTCTTTTTTTCCTCCCTCCCTCTCTCCCTCCTTCCCTCTCATTCTCCTTCCTTCTCTCTTTATTTTATTCTTATTTCCTTATGACTTCAGCAGCCTCTTTATACAGAAGGAGAGGGGATATGTCTTCCAAGGATATCCTAAAAATCCTCACCTGTCCCCTAACTCAGGCTGAGAAGTGACTTTCCTGAAAAGCGAGATTCCCAGAGATTCACAAGGAACATAGCTTTTCTTCTTTGACCATTTGCAAAACAGGCACACATTTATCATTACCTAATAATTCCTGTAATGTCAAAGACATAAGCCAACTCACACTGACTTAATGAAGACAAAGGGGGACCTGTTGGCTTATAAAAACAGAAAGTTCAGCAATAGCTCTGGGGTTGCCTCTGCTAGATGCAGGGTCTCAAAGGATGACGTCAGAGCTCTCTCTCTCTGCCCCCATCTCTAGACTGCTTCTCTTTGTGTTCTTCATGGTGATGGGTGATGACAGCCCTAAGGTCATTAAGAGTCAAAAGGATATACTTCATTTTCAAATTTTATGTCACACTCGCTTGCAAGGAAATTGTAGTCTCTGAGTTGGCCAAGTGCCCCAGTGTGGCTTAGGGAATGGGAACAATGATAGGTCAGATCTCATGTCCATTCGTACAGACGGCATGTAGGTGAGGCCCTGTGACCGACAATCTTGCTGGACCACATAGAATAGGAAAGGTATGGTTTCCAAAAGGAAAGACCGGTGCTGAGTAGACAAATATAACAGATGTCTACTACTTGAGCGTACCTGTGTTTCTCTTTCAGGTGGCTGTCATTCTTGGAGAAGATAATATTCTCTTGGTAGGGATACAGTCTGATTTGTCTCTCTAGACATCCCAAGTCCTATATATTATCTGACCTCTACCTACGTTTTTAATTTATTTTCTATTGTTCCTAGAGTCATATCTAGGCTCTGGGCAGACATGACCACTCATTATGCTTCAAATATTTTTTTCTCCATGTCTTTTTTTTGAGGATCCTTGGGGACAGAATTAGGGAAAATTCTGCTTTTACAGATTAAGGAGTAGAATATTATTTGATTGTTTCTTTATAAATATGTTTTTAATTGATTTCAGAGAGAGGAAGGGAGAGGGTGAGAGAGATAGAAAATAGATGAGAGAGAAACATCTACTTTCCGCTTCCTACACGCCCCCTACTGGGGATCAAGTGCACAACCTGGGCATGTGCGCTGATCAGGAATTGAATCAGTGACCTCTTGGTGCATGGGATGATGTTCATCCAATTGAGCCACACCAGCTGGGCTGGGCAGAATTTTTTTTAAAATGTCTTATTTTATTTCCAAACTTGAACTAAGATTCAGATTTCTTTTTTCTTCAAGATGCAAAGCCTGAATAGTATTTGAATAATGTCTCCCCACCTCCCCACCACCTTTGGTTCTTTTGTTACTGTTCCAGCAAAATGATTTATGGATCATTGTGTTATATTCTTTGCTCTCCTTATCTGTACTGTTTTATAGCCTTCTAATTAATTTTTTCATGTTTTGTTTTAAAAGTATTTTTATATCTCCTTAAAAATATATAACTACCTTGGACAATAGAAAAAAAAGCATACAAAGGCTTAAATTAATATGTGGTTACAGGAGAATGCAATAGAAATAGTGACTATAAACGTCTAAGAAGAAAATCAGGCCTTGGATAGAAAAGGCCATTTTGCTTAACGGTGCCTTTGTTCACTTATGAGTGCGGATTGTCATTGTGATGAAAGCACCAAAAGAGACACAGAGATTAGAGGAGATCTTTTAGCATTAATATCTTGAACAACTCTTTTAAAAGTTTGTTTTTTTGAATTTTTCAAGCATTGTAAAAATGGGAATATTTCCATTTTTTGTTTTTCGTTCTTGGATTTTCAAGGACTACAAAAGTGTAGGGGTAAGGAAAAGTCCCTGTAGTTTTAGCTTATTAATTGTGTTACTTCCATTTCTAATACCCCCTTTCTCTTACTTCCTGTGTTGCAATCTTTAATCCTTCAAGACCCAACTCATGGTTAACTCAATGAATTTATCTCTGAGAGCCTCAGATAAAAGTACTGTTTCTATCTGCCATCCTATAAAAACTGCAGGTCTCAAAGGGTAGTCCCTGAACCAGTAGTATCAGAAACATCAGAAAGCACTTATTGAAGATGAAAATTCTTTCCTCTTCTGCGCCACCCCCAACCTCAACCTATTGATTCAGAAACCGGAGGAGGGGCTCAGCAGTCTTGATGTAACATACCCTCCAGGAGATTCTGATATATGGTAAAGTTTAAGTATCACAGTTGTAGAACTTAGCTTTGTATCTCTTATTTACATAGGGAATACGTAACATCTACTCTTTTGACAACATGCTCCTGGGAGAATGTCTGTGTTATATTTGATTTTTAGGCCCCTATGAAAGGTAAAAGACATTGAAACATGAAAGTTTGTAGATGAATGGGCATAATAGGGCAGAGAGCTTACATAAAAGAGAGGGGAACAGAGACTAACCTGATTTCTCCATTTGCTTCGATGGAATGGACCGAATAATTACTAAATCTCTATTTTACCTTATGGCCAAATCCCTTTTTTGCTTTTTGTGGTGTCTCTCTGAACACAGAATAGATATGCTCTCATGCTATAGTCACTAGATATGTGCTCACTGATGATGGTCTGCTTTCCTTGATGTAATTCAGCAATTGCAATTCTGTTGCTTAGAGCTTTTGTAGAGTCTGCTGGTCAAGTTTAAGTAAAGGGCAAATCCACTCTAATTTAAATATATAGAACAGTGTATTAAACATTTTTGTTCTTTTGAAGGTACTGTTCTTTCCCATCAAAACAGACTCTCACTCACTTCAGGTGTTGCCCCTGAGGCTGGCTGAGCTCTCTGAGTGTCTAACCTTGCCCTCTTGTCATCAGCTATTAAAACTGCTAAAACAGAAGAATGCTTAAACGCTCCCGCTGTTAAAACATTAGTACATGCTTTGGTGAGCTCAAATTTAAATGCTTTGAATGGCCCTTAAGGGGATCTTCCTCCTCTTTTTTTACGTTAGTGTTCAGTCATATTTCACCAATAGTTTTAACTTCTTCAGTCCCTGGATGTACTCATATTTCTCCAATTTTCCCCCTCAAAAGGTCCAGTTAGCCATTAGTCTGCGGATTAACTTTTTTTAAAATTTATCTTTATTGCTGAAACTATTACAGGTGTCCCATTTGCCCCCCAATTGACCCCCTCCCACCCCCTCCCCAGGCCTTCACCTCATTATTGACTGTGTCCATGGGTTATGCATATATGCATATAACTTCTTTGGTTAATCTCTTCCCACCCTCCACCCACTTCCCTCTTTCTTCTACAATATGATTGCCTGTTGCATGTGTCCAGTGTCTCTGGATCTACTTAGTTTGTCAGGTTGTTTTGTTCATTAGCTTCTTCTTAAAGAAGATTCTTCAACATTTCCTGTAGTGCTGGTCTGGGGGTGATGAACTCCTTTAGCTTTTTCTTATCTGTGAAGCTCTTTATCTGACTTTCAGTTCTAAATGATAGCTTTGCTGGGTAGAGCAATCTTGGTTGTAGTTCCATGTTTTTCATCACTTTGAATATTTCTTGCCACTCCCTTCTGGCCTGCAAAGTTTCTGTTGAGAAATCAGCTGACAGTTGTATGGATTCTCCCTTCTAGGTAACTAAGTGCTTTCCTCTTGCTGCTTTTAAGATTCTCTCTTTGTCTTTAACCTTTGGCATTTTAATTATGATGTGTCTTGCTGTGGGCCTCTTTGGGTTCCTCTTGTTTGGGACCCTCTCTGCTTCCTGGACTTGTAAGTCTATTTCTTTCCCCAGGTAGGGGAAGTTTTCTCTAATTATTTTTTCAAATAGATTTTCAATTTCTCGGTCTATTTCTTCACCTTCTGGCACCCCAATAATACAAATGTTGGGCCTCTTGAAGTTGTCCCAGAAGCTCCTCATGCTATCTTCATATTTTTGGATTGTTTTTTCTTCTTGCTGTTCTGGTTGAGTGTTTTTTGTTTCCTCATATTCCAAATTGCTGATTTGATTCTCAGCATCCTCTACTCTACTGTTGATTCCCTGTAAATTATTCTTCATTTCAGTTCGTGTAGCCTTCATTTCAAATTGGTACTTTATTATGTCATCGATTTTCTCAATTATTTTCATCATAATCTTACTAATATCCTTGAGGATCCTTATAACCATTATTCTGAACTCTGTATCTGTTAGCTTGCATGGATCTATTTCATTTAGTTCCTCTTCTAGAGATTTCTTCTGTTCTTTCCTTTGTGACATGTTTCTTTCCCTCCACATTTTGGCTGCTTCCAGGTGTTTATTTCTACATATTAGGTAGAGCTGCTGTGTCTCCTGGAATTTGTAGAGTGGCTTTGTGTAGTAGGTGACTTGTAGGGTCCAGTGGCTCAGCCTCCTCAGTCACCTGAGCTGGGCCTTCTAGGTGCTCCCCTGTGTGGGCTGTGTGCTCTGACCTGTTGTAGTTGAGCCTTGGTTGCTGTTGGTGTCACTGGGAGGAACTGACCTCTCAACCAATCAGCTCTGAGGACCAGCTGCAGCTACAGCCAAAGAGCTGCTGTGCTGGAGACATCCCTATGGAACAGGGTTTACTTCAGTCAGGCTTTGGTGTTCACCAAGTGGGCCCCTTGAGTGTCACTTGTGGATGTGGTAGGGTTGTAATCCAGCCTGGTCGAGTCTGCCCACCAGGTGCACTGTCTCTGAGGCCTCCCGGGAGGTGCAAAGTCAGCCTGTGGCAGTGCCTTGCCCGGGGCCACCCAGCATGAGCTACACAGCAAACCGTAGTTGGCTGCTACTTGTGCTGGGCTTGGAGGTGCCCAGGAGAGGCCAAGCTATGAGCCAATGCAGCTGCCGCTAGTGCCAGGCCTGGGGCCACTTATCAAGCTGTATGGGGCTGCTGCTGCTTGTTTGAGAGATTTTAGGAAAGTCCTAAGCATGAGGCTCGAGAGGCCACTTGCGCAGAAAAGCCCCTGGAAACGGCCTGGATGAGCTGCAGGTGGGGGGGGCGGGGCCTCGGGAATCACGGGGCGGGGCCAACGGTGTGAGTCAGGTGCTGGCGACTCAAACATGGCGCCTGCCTGCCGGCTGTGCGGGGAGGACTCGCCACAGGAGCCATGGCCTCCGCCAGCCCTTCTGCCTGGGAGGAAGCCGCCCTCCGCCTCTCGCCCGGATCTCAGGCAGGTTAGTTCCCCCCCGAGTGTCCCGGGTCCTTTCAGGCTGCTGCCCGGCGCTGGGCTCAGAGGGAGCGTCCGAGTGAGTCCCTGCCGGGCCCTTTAGAGGAGCTGCTGGGGCTCCCGCAGCCTCCGCGACCCTCAGGGACAGTCCCCGCTGGTTTCACAGCCCGAAGGTGTGGGGACGTCTCTTCCCTGCCCTGGAGCCCTGGGCTGGGGGCCTGCTGTGGGGCTGGGACCCCTCCCTCCTCCGGGAAACCTCCACCGCCAAGATGCCCTCCCAGGTTTAACCCTCAGCACCGTGTGTGGGCCCTCGGCCATGTTTCTGAGGTTTAGCCGGGATCAGCCCAAGTCTCCGCCCCTCCTCCCGGTCTCGGTGCTTCTTCAGCTCCCTGGTTGTGGGGCTTCTGTGCAGCCCGATTTCAGGAGGCTCTGAGTGATGGTGGTTCTGGATTTTAGTTGTAATTTTGATGTGGTTGCGGAGGTGGCGGGTGCAGCTGTTCCGTACGCCGCCAGCTTATTTCCTCCCCTTGGGTTAATTTTTAAGCTGTTAGTCTGTATTTAAAATTCAATAGTTAAAACTCTAATGGCTTTTTCGCTTTGTTTTCTGTCTTTCACTTCAAGGCATCACGGGCTTTTTTTTTTTTTAACTCTAAAATTCCAAATGATTCTTATAGGGTGGGTCAGGATGGGATCAGCCAAAAGAGTGTCCGAGGAGCCTCTTCATTTTACCTGCCCAGAGGACCTGTGGTGCAACAAGGAGCTCACACCCTGTCTGTGTTTCCTGGACCTTACATTAATCCCTTTCTCCCTTCCTTGCACTCACATCTTTATTTCATAAATGCTGCCTTCTTATAATTCTCTACCAAATTTTATAGGATTTTCCTTTAAACTCTTGGTTTGTTAGTTCCTTCATATATTCATATATTCTCAATTTGGACTTTCCTTAAGGAAAGTATCTAATATTCCCAAATTTATATAACTCAATCCCTTCCTTTCCACAGAGCTCCAGATCTCTGTTCTGCTTGTACTCAACTTGGTTATTTATCTAAGGTCTTGCTAGTCAACATGTGGTCTGTGTATCGGCATCATTGGCATCATCCTGGAAATATCAGAAATGTTGGATCTTGGGCCCATCCTAGACCAACTGAATCACAATTTGCATTTCATCGAGATCCCCACGTGATTCTGTGCACAATAAAGTTTGAGAAGGACTGTTCTAAGAGGTACCCACGTTCACTTAGGCTACAGCGAAATCCTTGACTTCTTTTTCTGTCTAGCTCCTCCCTAGGTTCTCTTTCATACATTCACACCCCCATTTCTCTTCCCTTCCCTTCCCTTCCCTTCCCTTCCCTTCCCTTCCCTTCCCTTCCCTTCCCTTCCCTTCCCTTCCCTTCCCTTCCCTTCCCTTCCCTTCCCTTCCCTCCCCTCCCCTCCCCTCCCCTCCCCTCCCCTCCCCTCCCCTCCCCTCCCCTCCCCTCCCCTCCCCTCCCCTCCCCTCCCCTCCCCTCCCCTCCCCTCCTTCCTTCTCTCTCTCTCTCTCTCTCTCTCTCTCTCTGTCTCTCTCTCTCTCTCTCTCTCTCTCTCTCTCTTTCTCACTCATCTCATACAATCCATTAGGAAGCTCTATGGGATCTACCTCTAATGTATATCACAAATCTGCCCATTTGTATCTATCCTCTTGACAACTATTTCTTATCACTGTATTATGTTCATTATATTACTTATCGCTATATAGGGCTATCTTATATTTCTATACTTGTTTTTTTGTTGTTGTTCTCACTCCCCCCGTCCTCCTTTCCAAGTAAATGGTAAAGTCCTTGAGAGCAGGAACTTGTCTGTCTTGTTCATGGCTGTATTCCTAGCACCTAAGATGGTGAACAGTGTGGAGAAGATCCTCAAAGATACAGTGGTTGAGATTTTCATGTTACCCAAACAACAGCTGTCTTGATAGTGTGAATAACTGATGTGCTGGGACTCAGCACTGGCTTCCCTCTGGGTCCTATATTCTGATGTGGAGAAGTGGTCCATCCTGAAGAAGGAATTTTCATTCTGAACAAATCGACAGGTAAACTAACAATCAGTCCTGAAAATCAAATAATTTGAGTTCATATCCATAGTTAGTACATACAAACCCTGTGACTCTGGATGCTATTTAAATTTGGGTTTCCGTTTTCTCATCTGTACAAGGAGGACATTGCGACTACCGACCATGTATTTTCCTGGGTGAATACATTCTATAAAAAATGTTTTACCCACCCATTTTCCTTCCCCCATTTCTCAAAAATTACCTGGTACACATGAACTAATAGGCTATTTGTGCTCCTGTGTTATTGCTACCAGTTATTATGTTAACAACTTTGAATTAATTATACTTTTTAAATTGAAGATGAATATATTTCAATATAGAATTTTGAGCTATCCAGATTTAACTCCACAAAATTACATCAAGAAACTGGGCGACTGTGAGAGATGGCTGACGTAAAGGAAAAATAGTATAAATAAAGCTTTGAATGTACTAACTCACCTATTATGTTCTATATTTCTATGCTTGGTATGGATATTCTCTTTTTATTGTTCTTAACAAAATAAACTTTAGCCTACATCCATGAACATGGACTTCTGATCATGGAGCCTGCAGTTAAAAAACAACACAAATAAATTTTGAGGCATTTGGACAGGTTCTCTAAGATCTCTGTTTTAAAACACATAATCATATACACATATGTTACTTTACATGTTTATTAAATTATAATAAATTACGGACAAATCAGTAACTCAATAATGAAAGATGTTGATATAAAAAAGTACATAGGGCTTCCATCCGAGATGAAGAAACTGGGGCCAAATTTATTCTTCTACCTGAAACAATGAAAAATGAAACAAAATTTATGAAAAGACTATTTTTGAGACTTTAATCAACAAAGAATAAATAAAAGGAGACCTAAAATTTCTAGGCTTTAACTCATGGGAAAGAGCACAGTGCGCTCTCTGCGTCCAAGAGATAAAGCTGGGAGTCTGGGAGGTTAACGGGGCTAGGACCATAAGAAGAGAGAACTGCAGAGATAAGAGCTTCAGAGATCTGAAGATCTCCATCAGATCATACCCCTGAGTGTTGATCAGTGCATGTGTGAGAAACTTCTGAGGCTGGGGAAATAGTCATCCAAAATGAGTACCAGGAAGAGTGCTCAGAACGGACACAGAGCCAGAAATAGTTTCTGCTTCGTGAGCCAGAGCAGAAAATTTCAAACTTCATAAAAAGTTGGATAGAATATGCAGAAGGATTTTGCTTCAGTGGTGTGGTGAAATTGGATGTAACCTAAAGGCTGCTGTATTACTGCAAAACAAAGCTTCAAAATAAGATCTGGAAATATCAATTTGATTCAAGGTAACACTTTATTCCAGAACAAAGCTCAATAATATCTACAGAAAAACCAAATTATACAGGACTCAACAAAATAAAATTCACAATGTCTACAATTCAATCAAAAATTATTAAGTATGCAAAGAAGAAGCAAAATATATCAAACATATCAAAATCGACCCCAAAATGTCACAGTAGACTGAATTAGTAGATAATAACATTATAAAATTTATTTTAGCTGTATTCTATATTTTAAAGAATCTGAAGGAAGGATTGAACATGTTAAGTAGTGATATAGAAAATATAAAGAGACCCAAATTAAATTTCTAGACATGCAAACTATGTCAGAGATGAAAAACTACTCTAGATGTGTTAAACAGTTGATTAGACATTGCAAAAGAAATGATAAGTGAATTTGAAGACATAGCAATAGACATTATCCAAAATGAGACACACAAAGAAAAAGAAAAAAAAAAAAAAAGAACAGAAAATGAGTGAGCTGTGGAACAACTTCACTGACTTAATATATGTGTAATTGAAACCCTCAGAAGAAAGGAAAGAATTGGGACAGAAGTGATTTTTGATTAAATGTTGTCTGATAATTTTGTTTGGTAGTTTGATAATTATAGCAAGGAAAAAGATACATTATATACACAGAAGCGAAGACAATAGACTTCTTGTTGAAAATGGTGTAAACCAGAAGGCAGTTGAGCAATATCTTTAAAGTGAAAGAAAGTGGAAAAGAAAGAATAATACTGTTCTCAGCAGATATCTTTGAAAAATGAATGAAAAATAAAGACATTTTAGGATGTAAAAAAATAGAAATAATTTATGACCAACAGTGACACACTATAAGAAATGTTAACGAAAGTCTTAGAAAAAAATTCCAGATCAGCAGAATTGAATATTACAGAAAAGACTGAGTTGTTGGTCTTTTTCAAAATTAAGACAATTTGCAAAATTAAGACAAGCCATAGACTGAGAAAAAATACTGATAAGCCACACATAGAAATAAAGGACTTTTATGCATAATTAATAAAAATTCTCAAAATTCAATAGTAAGAAAAGAAACAACCATTTAAAAAAGTGGTTGGAAAAAAACTTCACCACAAAAATGATGCTATATGGATAGCAAATAAGCACATAAAAAGATGTTGAACACTGTGAGTTATTACGGAAATGCCAATTAAAACCACAATGAGATACCATTACAAATCTATTAGAATGTTCAAAATGAAGAAAAATTAAGACGTCAAATGTGAGTCAAATGGAACTTTTGGACCCTGCTGGTGGGAATGTAAAATGGTACACCCAGTGTGGAAAACAGTTTTGTACATGGTTGGGTAGATACCTACCAAAGGACCCTACCATTCCACTCCTTAGGTACTTTACCCAAGAACAAAGAAAACATAATGTCCATACAAAGGCTAGGTCATGAATATTCATAGCTCAGTTTATAACAGTCCCAACCCAGAAACAACCTACCTGTTTATTAAGGGGTGAATGGAGAGACAAAATGCTGCATAGACGTATAATGGAATGCTCCTCAGCAAGACTGCAGGAGTCAGTGTTCAGGAAAGAGTTAACACTCACAGGCCTGAGACCACTGACCTTGAAAAGGCCTGCTTAGCCCGGCTGGTGTGGCCTGGTGGTTGAGCATCGACCTGTGATCCAGGGGATCGAGGTTCGATTGCCGGGCAGGGCACATGCCTGAGGTTGTGGGCTCGATCCCCAGTCGGGGGTGTGCAGGAGGTGGCCGATCAGTGACTCTCTCTCATCATTGATGTTTCTATCTCTCTCTCCCTCTCCCTTCCTCTCTGAAATCAACAAAATATATATTAAAAACAAAACAAAAGGCCTGCTTACATGATTGGCCCTTTGCTGGCATCTGGGAACTTGAATTTGGACAGGGTTCCCACCATTCTCAGAACTGTTAAGGACGACTCAGTGCCCCTAAACTGTTCGTGCAGGCAATCTAGTTTATGCTGAACAGCTGCTTGCTTCGCAGAGTATGGAATTTTGCTACAAGCCAGGCAGAGGCAGGTACATGTCCAGCCTCCAGTAAAAACCTTGGGCACTGAGTCTCCTCTAAGCTTCCCTGGGAGATGGTATTACACGTGCTTTCATACTCGCTGCTGGGGGATTAAGAGCACCCTGTGTGACTTCACTGGGAAAGGACTCTTGGAAGCTTGTGTCTAGTTTCCTCTGAACTTGACCTCTTGCATCTTTTCCTTTGTTATTTATACTTTGTATTCTTTTTGTATCACAGACATGGTCACAACTATATGTTGAGTCTTGTGAGTTCTCCTTGCGAGTCATCAAATCTAAGGGTGGTCTTGGGATTCCTGACACAGTAAATCTTAAAAATATTCTGCTGAGTGAAAGAGGTAAAGTGGGGATAAACGTGATGGAAGGAGACTTGACTTGGGGTGGCAAACACACAATACAGTATACAGATGATGTATTATAGAGTTGTATACCTTAGACCTCCATCATTTTATTAACCAATGTCACCCCAATAAATTCAATTTTAAAAGAATAAACAGAGAAAGAACTCTGGGCAGTGTGGCTCAGTTGGCTGGACATTGTCCTGTGCACCAAAAGGTTGCTAAGTTCTATTCTCACTCAGGGCACATGCCTGTGTTTTGGGTTCTGTCCCTGGTAGGGGATGTGCAGGAGGCAGCCAATTCATGTTTCACTCTCACATTGATGTTTCTCTTCCTTTCTCCCTCTCCCTGCCTCTCTCTCTAAAAATCAATAAAAATCTTAAAAAGAAACTAGACTTTTCCCCCTTAAAAAAGAGTACATACTATATCATTTTATATGTATATATAATTTATATATGTAATATATATATATATATTATAATAAAAACTAATCTACAGTGATAGAAAAAATAAATTGTTTCTTGGGATGCTGGGGGTGGGAAGTGATGGTGTGGAGAGCAGAAGGGAAGAAGCAGAGAAAGGGGTGTGAGATAATTTTGGGAGTAGGGAGTATATTTATTTTCCTAGTTGTGGAGATGGTTTCATAAATGTATACACATGTTAAAACTTATGAAATTGTACAAGTTAAATATATGTAGTGTTTTGTAAGTCATTTATACCTGAATGAAGCTGTTCTTTAAAAAGTACATAGCACACACCTGTCAGAATGGCTACCATCAACAATCAAGATGTGGAGAAAGGGGAACCCTGGTGTGCTGCTGGTGGGAATGCAGACTGGTGCATCCACTGTGGAACACTGTATGGAGGTTCCTCAAAAAATTAAAAATGGAACTGCTTTTTGACCCCGTGATCCCACTTCTAGGAATATATCCTAAGAATCCTGACACCAATCAGAAAGAATATATGCACCCCTATGTTCATAGCAGCGCAGTTTACAATAGCTAAGATCTGGAAACAGCCCAAGTGCCCATCAGTAGATGAGTTAATAAAAAAGCTGTGGGACATTCATACCATGGAATACTATGCAGCTGTAAAGAAGGATCTCATACTTTTTGGGACAGTATGGAAGGACCTGGAGAATATTATGCTAAGCGAAATAAGCCAGGCAGAGAAAGACAAATATCACAGGATCTTGTATATGGAATCTAAAGAACATAATAAACTGATGAACAAAATAGATTCAGTGACATGGAAGCATGGATCAGACTGATGAATCTCAAAGGGAAGGAGGGTGTGGGTGTGTGAGCGGGGAGAGATTATTTAGGGAATCCATATGCATAAATGTATAACCCATGGACACAGACAATAGTATGCTAAAGGCCTGGGGAAGGGAGTGGGTGTGGGGTGGAAGGGGTCAATGGGGAAAAAAGGGGATATCTGTAATATTTTGAACAATAAAAAAAATACAAATTAAAAAATTTTGCATGATAGAATTACTTGAAAAATCAAGAAAACTGAAAAAAAAGACTACAGAGTTCTTGTAATGTGTCCAATTGCAAAATTAATATACAAAACTTAAGAGTAGTGATCACAACCTTAAACATCTTCAGGAAGACAACAAAAATGAATGAAGCAGACTGGTGAGGACCTCCTGTGACTGCAGGAGGCAACAGCTCCCCAGCTCCTGCACATTTTTGTCAAGAGGGGAAGTGAGACCCGAGTTGCTAGATATTCTGGTTTTTCAAGAGGATTTTTAAAGCTAGATTTTTGTATAAAACTTCTTGATTTTTATTAGCAGGTAACTAACGCAAAAATCATCTGAACTAAACATATTCAAAGACTAGATTTGACTATGGGCTCCAATGTGCAGCTTTTGATCAGTGTTTTCCTATATAACTCATCTTCAAATATGATGGTGGGAAATGTGAAATGAGACAAAAACTGATTAATCTTTAAATACCTAACTATTTGAGATAAAATTAAATTTCTACTTCTTAAAATAAAGTACATAGCACTTTCTATGTAATAGGTCATATGTTCAGCACTTTTGCTTTGGCCTTCTTAAACCTTGTGAGATAAGCAGTGTTACAATTCTCAGGAAGCTGAGTTCGAAATAAGCAAAGTGACTAACCAAAGCACGTAAAGTCAGAGAAAGGGCCTGGACCTCAACCAAGTTTGCAGAATTCCAAAGCATATTCTCCATGTACTGCTTCATATTCCATGGATGAAGGACTGAGAATTAATTATTCAAAAGTTTCTCTCCTGTGAAAGATCTTCCATTGGCACTTCAGCTTGGGGACTGCAGGGTCTCCTTAGCTCAAATCCGTGTCCTCTGGCTCTCTGGCCTGTTGAACACGGCTGCCCTGCCACGATGGCCCTGGGCCTTTGGGAAACAGAGGCCAATGGCTTCTGTTTCAGAAGCCACTTATGCCGAGCCTTGGTCTGCCTTCACTCAGGTTCCCTTCCTCATCTCCCTGTCCCTCTACCCTTGACTCTGTGCTTCAAGCCCCAACTTGTTTCAAGTTTCCTACTGAGTTACCAACTCATTTGGTCTCTTTTCCTACCTCATTACCTTTTGCTCTCTTTATAGTGCTTCAACTGTTGATTCTGTGGGATTCTTGGTGATGACAGCGTTCACTGCTCTGGGCGAGAGACCCTCTTTCAAGCCCTGCATGACTCCCATAGTTCAAGCTGAACCCCGTCTCTAGAGAAGAAAAATCAGACATTGAGGTCAGTGAATCGGATAAACTTTCAAAGATAGAGCTAAAATGTAAAAAGGCTGAAAAAGAATGTCTGCTCTGGTGTTTTGATGTATGTGACTTCTTGCTGTTTGGAGCTCTGCTTACATCATCTGCTGTTGTTACATTTGTCCTATCAGTGAATCCGAGGCAATTATGAAACTGCCAACTCCATTCTTTTTATTTAACAAGGCCGTGTCACTCTGCAGCTATTGACAACCTTCGCGTCTCTCTTAGTTTGACATCCCCCTTTCCCCTGCTGCTTTTCTAGCATTCTGATCACTGGTGCTGATATGGCTTATGAGATAGTTGCACAAAGAGGATATTAGGAAATTAAACAATACTGGTTGCACCAATCTGAAGGAATAGGAAATTATTTTCACAGAGCTACCTGGTATGTGCATTGTAACAAATTATGTGAGGCATTTTCAAATGGAGGGAAAAAAATCATTTTCTTAGAGCATGGACCACCTGAATGTCATGACTGACTGGGTCGTGTAAGGAATAGTTTCACTGGCATAGGAAATAGTTTAATCACCCAGAATTTCATGTCATGTCATAGACTTGCAGTCCGGCCAGGAATCGGAGAGTTCACCTTTCTTTATCTTTCTCGCATCTAGTAACACTAAGAAGTAGTAGTGAAAATATTACTTTGGTAGTAGTTGGAATTTAAAATTGGTGTCCAAAAACCTCATTGCTGTGGAGCCAGAGAGTCTATCTGGGAAGGTCAAATGCTAAGTGTGTGCTTATACCTGGGCTGCAGGTCTCTCTGCCCCATGATCTTTCTTCGTTTAATGAATACAATATAGGAAGAGAGGAATGCAATTTCATGGAAGCTTATAGGAAAGGGGGGAGGGGAAATCCTTGAATTTTATGACAACGTTTGACGATCAGACCAAACTCTCTGTCAGGATATTCCTTTCTTTTCCATTTTTTTCTTCTTTTTTCTTAAGTGAAAGATTGGGGACTTGATCTCTCAGCACAGCAAGAGAATTTAAACAGGGGCTATGAAATTTATCTTAATTCTACTTGTATCTGAATAATACCACTTAGATACCTTTCAAAAAAGGAAGTAATAAATAACTAAATAAATTGGTATACGAACTCAGAAAATGTAGTTAATTTCTCAAGCCCCCAGCATTTATCCTTTATATGGTGCAGATAAGTGAGGGACCAAGTGGTATGTAACTAAATTTAGCAGTGCTCATGATTTTGGCCCAATTTGTTCCAGCAGGCAGGGTGGGTAGGAGTAGTTGTGCAAAGTGATCAGATGCTTGACTTTTTAAAAGAGAATAGTAGAGGTATTAGTAAAAATAATTTTGCTTGCAAGTTATAGAAACCCAACTCAAACTGATTTAAGCAAGGAGCAAAGTAGGCTTGTTTAAAAGTTCATGGTTAGGTTTTGTCAGTCAAAGCTGGACCGAGGGGCTCAAATGATACCTTTAGATTTGGTTCTCTCTCTCTCACTTATGTAGGCTTCATCCCACATGGAATCTACTCATATGCATTCTCTTTCTACAAGATGGCTCCTGGAAATACCATACCTACATTCTGGTGGCTCTCAATTTAATTGGAAGGGCCTCTCTTATTTTTCCACAAACAATTCTCCCGAAGTTTCATTGGGCCAGCTTGTGTCCTAAACCCATTCTTGAACCAGTGACCTGGGGGACGCATTGCTCTGACTGAGCAGGCTTGGAGCATATGCTTATGTCAGGAACCAGGGTGGAGTTATGTCATAAAACCACACATGAGTAGTGGAGGAGAGGTTCCCAGAGGAAAAATGTGGCTTAATTTTTCTAGAAGAAGGAATAGATCCTGGGCAAGAATTAATAATCTTTGTGGACGATTGTATAGTGCTTACTTGGTGCCAGGCACTGACTGATCTGATTGCCTTAGATATGTGGAGTTATTTATCATCAAGATAACCTACCTTACAGATGAGGACATTGAAGGACAGAAGTGTTAGGTAACTTGCCTAAGATCATACAGCCAATAAGTGAAAGAGCCAGGTTCAAATGCTGGCAGTCTGGCAGTAGAGCTCATGCTCTCTAATCACTGGACGACACTGCCTCTCAGAGTAAAAACACACACACACACACACACACACACACACACACACCCCCCCCCCCCCCCCCCCCGCTTCCACTCAGGCTCTGGAATTAAAACTCAACTTTTGAGTCTTTTGCTTATAAGCCATTAGTCATGGGCAAGGTTCTTAACCTCTTTAATTTTGTTTCCTCATTTATAAAATAGTGGCGGTGATATTACCCCGGAGATGAAATAAGTAACTGTGTTGCTGGCACGGGGTAGGCACTGGACAGTTGGTAACTGAAATGACAGTCACAGTGTGACATGCCCTGGGGCGTGGAAAAAACTCCCCACCCCTCAGAATTCCTAAAACAGTTATCAAGGAATGAATGTGAAATAGTATTTCCTTCCCTACTCACCAAGAAAATGGTTCAGAAGTAGATCTTGGCTCCTCTCTCTTCTGCCTGATTTACCTTTTCGTGATTGCCTCCTCGCTGGCTTCACATTAAACACAGAGGTGTGACTAAACGGTTCTGCCTCACAGCATAAAGTTAGAGAACGAACACGCGTAGAATTTCACTCCCCCTCCGTTTACCTGACACCTACACGCCGTGTGGTGCTCCAGTCCGTGCCCACCCCTCATTTTCTTGGCTTTTCCTAAAGTGCCTTTTATTACAAAATGGAAATAAATCACTGAAAAGTAGGACATTTTCCCCCAGTAAATAAGTAAGGGTTTATATAACGCTTGTAAAGAGATAGCATAAATATGTATTTTAGTAACATTTTATCACAAACATGGGTGACAGGAGTTTTCTAAACAGGAACCGCATATTCAAAATAATGAGACAGAACTGTTAGCTTTTGGAAGAAAGAGACAACTATTGCTTGTTTTCCTGTTTCTTTGGCTACCTATCAAAATATGTTTTTCTCTCCTTAATGCATCATCTTGCTTTTCTCCTAAAAGAATTTTGCCAACTACTTTAAGGAGTAAAAACAACAATAAAGAAAAGTTATGATGGCATGTGTTAAAGTCTGGCTGTTGGAATGGGTAAATGATAAAGCTTTTAATAAAATACCGAGGAATCAGAAAATGGAATTCCTTTTTCATTTAATTAAAAGGATGTTTGGGAGATAATATTTAGCTGCCGATGTAGAAGACACAGCAAGAAGGTTTAACCTTTCACATGAAATGTTTGGGAGTAGCCCATATTGCCTAATATGTAGCCACAATGAAAATTTCACTTGTCCTGGCATTTGGTAATCTTTCATCTGGTAAACCTCACTAAAGTAGACTTTCCATTTGAGTTTCTTTGGCCCTGTATTCTTAGAGATGTTGCACAGAAAGGGGCATTATCAGTGTCTTTGGCAGATTTTGGTTCTAATACTGGCTGTCAGTATATGACCTTGGGAAAGTTATCTAGGAAGCAGGTTCATTCTCTTGATGATCTGTTAAGAAAATGACCGTTTTTTTGCCAAATTTACTTGTGATGGTATAAAAATGTTGTTATGGTTAACAAGAATATGAATTATACTAAAGTTGATATGCTAGCTGAGAAATTTGTCAAAGAATTTAAAAAATGGTAAAAAGTTCCTAATAGAAATGTTATTTTTCAGCCAACATTTTGACTTTTCATACATGTTAGGATTGTTTCTGCTCCTTCTTTTGGATCAATTTGGATGCTTTTGACTATCACTTTGTATTTTTTCAAACTTTAAATTTTAAAAAAAATATATATCTTTATTGATTTCAGAGAGAGAGGAAGGGAGAGGGAGAGAGAGATAGAAACATCAATGATGAGAGAGCCATTGATGGCTGCCTCCTGCATGCCCCTGACTGGGGACTGAGCCCACAACCAGGGCATTTGCCCTGACCGGGAATCGAACCTCAGTCTCCTGGATCCTAGGTCAATGCTCAACTGCTGAGCAGCACTTTAAAATTTTTATTGCCAACACCTCAAATGGCATATCAGCTTTTAGTGTGTATCTCTAGCCATTTAAAATTTAAATTAAAAAGCATGTTAAATAATCACAATTTTAAATTAAATTAAATTTAGTTTTAACTTTAAATAGAATCAACTGTTCATTCCAAATTAAGTGAAATTTCCAGTTACTATAATTAAAAATTAATTACATACATATTTAAATTAAATTAAAATTTTAAACTTAAATCCAGAAGCACCTTAAAAAGATAAAAATAACCTGAAAAAAAAATCTCAGCACAGAGAAAATGCAGAAATTATATTTGCTGAGAAGAGACCATTGGGATAGGCCAATGTGTTATAAGTTTATTGAAAAACCAAACATAAAAGGATTAAAAAGTTTAAAGTGTGTAACTGTTCATATTACTTTGCTAAAGTAGATCATATGATTAGTACCTCTATTTTTCCTTGACCAGAAATCAGAAATTGTGAAGGAAGAATATTAAAATTAGACAAAAAATTCTAAAATTGCTAAAATTTGACAAAACAGAAATAATGTTAAAATGAGTTTAGAAATCAGTAGAAACTGAAAAAAACTTTATGCTGACATTTCTGTTTTGCTAAAAAATGTTTTATTAGCAGAAATCAAAATTTAACCTTCCTTTTAAGCTCTTAAAATATTCCTGCTTGGTTTTCAGTTTTCTCACAATTCAAGCTCTAAAAACCATTTCAATTAGACCAGTAAATCTGATAAATAGAACAAATTGACACTTAGGAAGTTGAATTTTGCTGAATTCATTTTAAGGATATTAGCCTACTGCCAGTTGCTAAGTTCTCTCAGTCTCAGTTTCTATATCTGTGACATGAGAATGACAATAACATCGCCTTCTTTTTTCCTGTCATCTCATCTATATTTCTCTCTCTCTTTTAAAAAATATGTCTTTATTGATTTCAGAGAGAGGAAGGGAGAGGGAGAGAGAGAGAGAAAGAAACATCACTGATGAGTCATTGATCGGCTGCTTCCAGCACGCCCCCTACTGCGGATTGAGCAGAAACCTGGGCACCTACCCTGACCAGGAATCGAACCACAATCTCCTGGATCATAGGTCAATGCTCAACCTCTGAGCCATGTGGGCCGGGCTATATTTCTCTTGTACCATATATGCATTTCCCTTAAAATATCTTGTTTCATTTCTGTAAATACTCTCAGGGACTGACACAGTAGAATATTAATAATTTAATAATATTAATAACTGCTCATATCATGCCAGACAGTGTAAAAATGCTTTACCTAATTATCTCATTTAATCTCAACATAAAGCCAGTAATAAAATTACTATTATCTTCTTACTACATATAAGGAAGCAGATGCTCAAAAAGTGACTTATGAAAGAGAGGCACAGGTAACAGTTAATGGGGCTGAACTTCAAACCCAAGTGGTGTCACTCCATGTTTGCTGCACTGAATTCCCAAGGATACCAATAGCAATTCTTTTTTAATATGATATAGTCCTATGATATATTCTGGTTCATTTTTTTTCTTTTAGGACTAAATAGGTTTTCAAATGTAAGGCCCTCACAAGAGGCGTATAAATGCAGGTATTTCTTTCTGCATTTACTTGGACTGTGTAGGATAAGAGACAGGAGGAAGGTGGGATGGGTAATGTGACGAAATACATGATAGCTTACAAGGGGAAAGGGCATGAAACAACGCCTACAAGTGGAGACAGCTACCCAAGTGAACTTATATTTTGACTCACAGTAAGATGGTGTGGATTATTCTGAATTCAAGAGAACTTCTGGGTCATTAGTCCTCACTGTTTCTCATTAGCTCTGTGGAATTACATAAAGTAGATTTGCTGAAGATGTGTAATGAGCTAGGGCCACAGACACACCTCCTCTCTCTCTCTCTCCTTCCCTCCCTCCCTCCCTCCCTCCCTCCCTCCCTCCCTCCCTCCCTCCCTCCCTCCCTCCCGGGAGTTCCTACTGTCTTTGCCATGTGCAGTTTGCAGCTATAAATATGGTAAAACTTACACATTCTAAAAATTAGCAAAGAGCAACTGGCTGTCCTTTTCTAGGGTGAAAGTTTCATCTGATGTAAAATGTTAGCTTGCCCATTGAAAAGGACTTAAGTCATCCATCCCTTGAACATTTAATGTGCTCTTACTACATTTCAGACACTGCTAGGCATTAGAGCTATAAGGATAAAATGATATTGTCCCGGCCTTTGGGTTAATAATCTAATAGGAGAGACAAATGGAAATCATGATGCAATCAGATAAGTGCAGCCTAACAGATATAAGGTAATGATGATTTCCAACATTTGTTGAGAGCTTAATTTGTGCTAGACATTGTCCCAGCATTTTATATATATTATATCATGTCATTCTTATAAAATCCTATGAGATAGTTACTCTTATTATGCTGAATTAAGACAAGAAAACCAAGACACAGAGATTTTAAATAACTTGTCAAAGCCATAGAGGTAGCAAAGAGATGAACCTCTGTTTGAATCTAGATAATCTATCACGAAAGTCAATGTACGTGAAACACTGCAATGTTACCTCTTTATGGGAGTACAAAGAAGCTCAATAGAAACATAGAACACATTCTCATTGTATTCAAGTTATACTGAAGGCTGAAGACTTAAAACAAATTTCTGACTTTGGGAAAAGAAACACAAATCTAAATACACATGTCTCAATTGAGACAATAAGAAACTGCTTAAGAGCCCGTCTGCTGGTTTGAATCTGGGCTCATCCACTTATTTGTGGCTATGCAACCTAGGACAAGTTATTTAATCCCTCTGAACCTTAGTTTCCTCATCTGTAAAATGGAATAATGTTAGTATAGAACTCATAGGTTTGTGATGAAGGTTACATGAGATAATATTTGCAAAGTACTTAGCAAGGTGCTTAGAGATTGGTAGGCAGTGATCAATGAATACTAGCTCTTATTACATGCAGTCAGGAACTGTATGAATTATTTCTTTACAGCATAGAAACTAGTAGTGTATCTGTTCTGAGTTTTGAGAGGAAATGAAGTCCGGTAGTGGTGAAGTAACCTGCAAGGTGGATAGTGTAGCAAAAAAGTAAGAAAAAATACAAACACCAAAGAGGAAAAAATGGTTCTGAGTTAAGTTCTAATCTGAATAAGCTAAATTTCAAAACTGAAGAAATTTCCTAATGTGGATTTACTTAAACAATACTTAAACAAAAGATTGTTTCTAAAATGGCAGAATATGGAGCTCAGAGAACCCCAAAAGATAAACAAACAGATCTGCATCTAGATATTTATCACAGTGAAATGGTTGAAAGCCAAAGGCAAAAATAAAAACTTGAAAGCAGCAAGAGAAAGATGACAACACATAGAGGGGAATAATAATATAATAAATAAGTGCTTATAGCTCATCAGAAACACCGGAACCAGAAAGCAGTAGAATGCCATATTCAGAGTGCAGGAAGAAATGAAAACCCTGCCAACCAGGAGTTGTAAAAGTGAAGGCAAGATAAAGACATTCCACAACAAACAAAGACTAAGAAAATTCCCTGCAAAGCACCTGTCATGTCCTATCTGATTTAATCCTGGCCAAAAACTTGTTCGAGTTTCCCTTTTTTCTTGTTTCTTTTTTACAGATAGGGGCACTGTGAAACCAAAAAGTTAAATAAATTGCTTGAGGTCATACAGCTGGCGAATGGGATTTGAACCCAGATCAGTTGGATATCTGGGGCCATTCTGACTTCCCCACGAAGTTTTATTTCATTAGTCTCCCTGCCTTCAAACTACTGCCCTTAGAACTAGTCTACTTGCTGCTGCTACTTGGATCCTCCTGAATCTCATTTCCTTGATATTACTTTTGTATTCAGAATCCTCGAATGGCTTTTTCTTACCTATACCATGAAGACCAAATTCAGCGGCCTGACTTTTTAAGGACTTAAAATTTGGCACTTAAGTACCATTCAAACATGGTCTCCTAATATTTCCCAAGTTGAGGAGCACATCATATCTGCCAGTCCCTTCCTCTCCATCAATTGAAATCCTCCTCAATTTTTTTTGCGATTAGGAGGGGAGTGAGGGGGACACCCCACTCAAATTCAGCGGCCTGACTTTTTAAGGACTTAAAATTTGGTACTTAAGTACCATTCAAACATGGTCTCCTAATATTTCCCAAGTTGAGGAGCACATCATATCTGCCAGTCCCTTCCTCTCCATCAATTGAAATCCTCCTCAATTTTTTTTGCGATTAGGAGGGGAGTGAGGGGGACACCCCACTCAGAGCTCATGTATTTTAATTCTTCCCTGATGTTTCCACCTTTCTTTGTGGTCTCCTTTTTACTATATTGCCATGATCTTATTTGATTCTATGCATTGCTATATTTTTTTGCCCTCACTCGCACATATTTTGAGTTACTTATATGTATGATAATATATAAGATATACACATATATATGTACATACATATATGTGGGGGAGGGCATAACAGGATTGGAAGCAAGTTATTTTATTTCCTTTATGGCTTGAGCAGGACTTAGCACAGTATCTTCTCTATTATAGTAGCCTGTTAAACATTACTGAATGATGTCTTATGGTTTCTGGATAAAAAATTTAATATTAAAGTCAAATAATAAGAAAAATATTATTATATCCTGCTATTTAGAGTGGTTCCATTTACTTGGAAAATTATGTCAGTCTGGAGTCTTGCTAAAATCAAATCTGAAGAAAAAAGAAATTCCTCTTTTCTTGCTCTAGTCCCAGGAGGCTACCCCAGTATTTCAAAGCCAAACACTTAGGGATTTTTTCTTAACCATCATTGCTATAGACCTGAGAAAATCAAGACAGATGTTAGTGGTCAAGGAAGCTCACAGCTCATAAATTTGATAAACTAAAATGGTAGCCAACTGCAATTTTATGGGGCAGGTATGGGAAAGTTATTTCAAATTCGGAACATAAAACATTGTGTAATTCTCATGCTTACAAAGAGCAAGCTGATCCAATTAACTGACCGAAAGCTAGACGCTTAGATATGTTGTAAGAGTAATAGGGAGGGTTAGCATTCATGAAAAAGTAATTAATTTCCTAGTGGAGACCGAGGACTTAAACAATTGCTGTTTGTGGAATTTTTGTCTGTGGGTCTGTTTTCTTCTCAAAATGTGACCTATCTTTAAAGACACAATAAGGTCAGTCACTAGCATGGATGTTTTTCTGTTTCTTTTTTTCCTTAAGCTTCTCCTTTGAGCCCTTTCTTACCTCTCTCACTTTGAAAAAAAAAATCAAATCTTGTTAGGAATACCCTTTGCCCCAATACCTACTAGTTTCATTTATCCCATTAAATATGCTGTAACTATACCTTCATTTATCTAGGTCACCTTCTGGCTACATAGTCATTCAATTTACCAAAAGTAAAACACAGTAAGACACCTTGATTAGTGATAGGTAATTGATGTTGGTTTTCTGCCCGGCACCCTGATTAAAGTACTCATCATCTAAGGGAGGTGGGGAGAGGGGGCTGTGTAGAAAGAGGAGGGTGAGTTCAGGTAAAGAACTAGGAGGGGGATTTCTTTCTTGGGAAGTGTGGAGGCTGGGGCCTCATATCTCCAGTGTTCTCCCATTCCTGCCTGGATTGGGGCCAAGGAGGTGCAAGAGTATGCCTGTAACTACTGTCGCTATCCTGGAAACCCCAGCCAGCCAGAGGGGCAAGAGTCAATATTTATGGCAATGCAGATAGCTGTGAGGTGGGACCAGGCCACCGTCATGGGGCTGCATGGATTTGTATTGCACACTCTGTAACTCCTGGTTGGCAAACTGGGTGGACTTTTTGTTAATCTTGCAATAATGCAGTCAGGCATTTAATGTAAGTGAATAGTAGAGCTCATATAACTTTAAAAAAAAATATGTTTCTATTGATTTCAGAGAGAGAGGTAGAGAGACAGAAACATCAATGATGAGAGATAGCTGCATCCCCACCCCCCACTGGGGATTGAGCCCATAACCCGGGCACATGCCCTGACTGGGAACTGAACCCCTATCTTCTGGTTCATGGGTTGATGCTCAACCACTGAGCTATGCTGGCTGGGCTCACAGCACTTTTTTTTAAAGGGTTTTACTCAGCTCTTACTATACGCCAGGCACCGTCCTATGTGATAGAGATAGGACGGTGAATTAGATAGGCATGGACCATTCTTTTTACTGCATAGTTTAGTAGAAAGAGCAATCACCACTTTTCTCTTAATTATTTCTTTATATTTCGAATCAAGGAGAACAAAATTATTTACTTCTAATCAAAGTTTATTTTGTCTGTATTATGGTAATCAACCAGGCATAAAACCCTAATAGTTGGGTGGGATGATCTAACAGTAATAACAGCTATAACAAAATACCAAAGAATTTTGGTATTTATGACATACGTTCCCCTATCTGATCCCTTTTAGCCTCACTGAGTCTCTGTTTTCTCATCTGTAAAATAAGGCTTAACAGTATCTACCTTGCATGGATATAGACAGCTAGCCTAGGGCTGTGCCTGCCGATTATGAAGGTCTGCATTTTATAGATGCCAAACATGAAGCTCAGAGAGGCTATGTGAATTATCTATGGTTGGGAATAAAGTCAAAAGGAAAAAATGGGACTCTAAAGTTTATGGTTTTTCCATTACATGTCAGTTGTTGCTCAATCGACCCATCAATCAGTGAGGAGCCAGGAGTATCCCCTCAGAACATCTCCAGACATAGTTCTGGGTAAGCTGGTCCCATTTTCCCATTTTTGGCAGCCCATATAATAATAGTGCAACCAAACAGGGAAGAAATAGAGAGCAGAAACAGGGAACATTACTTTAAGGTAATAATAAAATTCCTCCATAAGCTGACCACCCAGAAATAATCAATTGTGTGCACATCCTTCCAGTCATTATCTTAGAATGCACTTATATTTCCAGGCTGTTCTTGTTTCCTTGAGCCCTAGTCACAGGGAGCTGTTTTTGCATTTGTTCCATGTAATATTAGAGCAGAAACTGACCTTTGAGTCCATCTAGCCAACCCCCCCGTTATTCCGATGAGGAAGTCGCAGTGAGAACGACTAAGGCAAAGTCCTAAGAAGAGAAAACGATTAGTAACTTAATGAATGTTTTTCTACACGTAATGGTTTGCTTACAAAATGAACATTCCATAGCCTAACTGTAGGATAGTATTTAAAAACTTCCCTGAGTTTATATTTAGAAAAGATTTTGATATGCTACGTCATTGTCTTAGGCCTCACAGAGCTTTTGCCTGGCTTGATATATGGAAGGCTCTCAAAAACCATTTGTGTGTGAGTGAAGGACATATGTTTATACACTTAGGAAATAATGAACACAATTTACTAATCGAAGACCATTTCCTTCATAGTCACCATCGCCAATGACATTTTGTTGAGTGTACCCTCCATAGAGTTGTAACAGGAATGGGAAAGAAAGGACGCTTATAGAAATACTGGGCCACTGGAACTGATTTGTGTGGCGATGGAAGTTTGAATCTGTGTGCTCTTTGGAGAAGGAGATGGAGGTAGGGCTCACTCAGGGGAGCGGGGAGTGTAAGATGCTACCATTTGTGGATACAGGAGTGACAGAACCTAATAAAGGAAATAGAAATACAGCGACCCCTGTTGTGCATGGAAAAGAAGTCGCCCGCATTCAGGAGTCCAGAGCAGGTGAAGGGCGGGGGTACAGTATGTTAATGGTTTTACTGTAGAACAGCCCACGTACGGGTCTGGTCACCAGTTTTTGAACACCAGCAACATAGAGTCCTGGTGTAATAGCAGCCAACACTTACTTACTGAAGACTTGCCGCCACCCATGGTGATAAGCGCCTCGCATTATTGAATTATTTCACCCTCATCAGAGTCCTGTGAGGCGGGCATGGTACTGCTCTCATCTTACAGGTGAGAAAAATGGAGCCTAGAAAGGCTAAATAAACTACTCAAGGACACTCAGCTATAATGTGGAGGATCCAGGATCTGAACTCAGACAGTCTGGGTCCAGAGCCTATGCTCTTAGGCACTTAGTTGTACTGCCCGCTAAAAGCTTCGATGTGGAAGGAAATTTGGTGACTCTGCGGTATAATAAGACTCATTCTACAGGTAAAACATCCAAGGCCCAGAGAAGGTCAGTGACTTGCTCATGGTCACTATTATTTTGACAGAGCCTAGACCATGCCAGTTTGCGCTCTGTGTGCAAGACTGAATTAATTGGAGACAGGTTAGGGTGACAGTAGCCTGAAGGTGCCATGTACTTTTATTATATCTGCCATTCATAAACCAATCCTGAAAGGCTGGAAAAATGGGGTGGCCCAGACAAGTTTTTAAGCTTTCTTTCCTCATGGGAGGCACTTCAGTAATTCTGTGACTGGAAACATCATTCTTGCCTGCTCTGGATAAGGGACAGATTCCTTTGAGGTGTACAGTAGCATCGATTCCTTGGCTACTTAAGTTTCTATGTTGAGGAAGGACCACCAAAAGAAAAACCGAGTGGTGGCTTTGTACCAGGGGGATTAACAAAAGATGAGGGACATTGAACAGGTGATCTTATTTCTCTCTCCCCTACCTGGACAGTTTCCTCCACCTCTTGTCACTCCAGAAGGAAATTTGTTCACAATATTCTTAGAAAAGAGATTCTACAACCTTCCTCTTCATTGCTGATAAAATAATAAGAAACCCAGGAGGGGCATATCTGGTGTCATTTCACCCCTTTAACTAGAAAATCTCCTCTGGTAAATACCTTGAGGCTCACTGGGCCATGCACATCAAAGAGAATTTGGCTACCTGCAGTGTCATATTTCATGGGGAGTTGAACGGGGCAATTTATCACAATTGACCCTATCAGAGAAGGACCAACCATCCTTGGTAGACCCTGGGTTGCGAAATGCCCCCATATTTGGCCAATCAATTTATCATGTCAGGAGATCTATGGTCACCACCATGTACTGTGAAACATGGCAGTGCTGCTGGGAGATTTGTCTTTGTTGGGTCTGACAGATTAGCCTTGCATTTCCACGTAGTCCACTCTTGCACCCCGGCGCCATCTATAAGGACCCATCAGGACAATCTGCTTGGAAACAAGACTGGCAGCTCCAATAAGCTAGGATGGGTGTAGGAAAGCCTCCACACATGCACCTATTTGAGGAGCACTCTGGTAACATGCTGAAAAATTATTCAGTGACTTCTTTCTCAGATAATTATTTTAAGAAAAGTAGCACATTACAAGGGAACTTAGGCTCTTGATAAATCAACATCATGGGAGGTATATATGTTTAACATTTAATTTTTTTTTTCTCATTTCACGGAAAAGAAGCAAAGGAACAGGCATGGTAGAATATCTTCCTTATACCTGAGTTCCTCCTTGGGCAGGCGTGTGAGGGTGGCAAGGCTAGTTATCAAAGTTTCTGCCTCTCAGCTCTCTGTTCTCACTGGTTTGTTTCCTTTGCACTTAGTGCTCTCGGAATCTCTGCATATGCAACTTTTCCTAAATTCTGTTGAATGCATTCACTTACACCAGCATGTTGTAAGAGAGAGATACAGCTTCATAGCCCTGAACTGTTGGATTGCTATCCAATCTCCAGGATGTGTGCCGATTGACCCTAGGCAAGCCCTGAAACCTCTAAGAGTCTCAGATCTGTGAAACATTTGGATAAATAGAAGCAATTCTCTCTTAGAATTGGTATGAAGATTAAAAAGAATTTTATACATATTTATATCTATACTTTTATAAATTAAAGAGCATAATAAAAATGATTTTTTTTGTTTGTAAAGGCAGCAAAAGAGAACTGGATGTTAAAATTCTAGTTGTGTGACTGCAGGCAAATCATTTAGTTGCTTTGAGTCCCTATTTTCCATTTGTTAAAAATGAGAGTAAGTGTTGTAAAGATTTAATAAGATATATATGATGTTCTTTGGATATTCTAAAAGTAGTATACAATTTTTTAAAAATTTACACCTCATCTTGTTATAGAAAGCATATCCATACCACAAAGAAAGTTCCATTTGATCCTAGGTAATTTGATTCTGAAATCTCTAGCAGGAAACCCCCAAAGGGACTCTGGTCACTTGGATCATTTGGATTTTATATAAGATTAAGATAGATGGCATTCCTAGATAAAGCATAGCTTTCCCCAGTACAAAGACTAGACAGAGACTTGTCCCTCGGGCCCTCAAAGAGAGGACATGATGATCAATATCTTCAACAACATCATTATAATAAACGCAAAGGCAAGAATCATTGGGCTGTAAATAAATGTTTATTTTACAGTTTTCTTGGTGTTGGGATGTTATAAAACAGGCAAAGGGTGAACTCAGCTCCAAAAGAATAGCTGTTTATTTCCACCAAACTGTCATGGTGAAATCCCCTGATACTGCCCTGAATCACTGTAGTCACTGTCACAGGTGCTCAAAGTCAGTTGCAGTGACTCCTAATGACTTTCTTGCGAAGTTCTTCTGGTTTCTATGCAACTCCCTCTACTACAGGTCCTAAATGTACTACAATTTCTGTAGTAAACATTTCCTTGGTGACCTATTTGATCTGCTGATTATTGCTGTCATGACTAAAAGAGAAGTCCATGTACATGGTAGAAATTTTGAGAGTTACCTCTTTTCTGAGAAGCCTATGTTAAATAATCTGAGTTCTTGTTAAAATTTTCTGCTAAATCAGAATCTTTCAGTAAGAGACATAGGAATCTGTATTCATAAAAAGCTAACAGGAGAGGTTTTTATGCAAATTAAAGATTGAGACCCTGAGTGGAAAGTGGGTAAAATATTGTAATTCGCTCTCAGGCCTGACAAACTCCAGAGGGAGAAATGCAAGACCCTCTGTTCCTGTTTGTGTACATAAAGTTGTCTGCAAAACTTTGAAAATGGGGTTGAAATTCCCTAGAATTTAATTAGACTCTTTACACACAACTCTTTTGACCACAAGAAGTAAATTAGCTACCTGGGAATAGTACACACCACAATTTCTGGATGACTTGCTCTTGGGCCAGGAGGTTCTGCTCGTTGCCTTGTGATCTAAAGAAAGGCTTCATTCTAGACATAGCCCAGATCTCCCCTCTGAATTCTTGGTCTACATTTATAAGCCTAATAAACTCCATAAAGATATTCTGCTGGTACCTCTGACTCAACATGCACCAAACTAACATGGTACTCTCACATGCTTCCTTTTCCTGTGTTCTGCCATCATAAATAGAAAGTCCATCTTTCTATGCATCCACGCAAGAAACTCTAGAGTCAAACCAGCTTTTCTTCCCCCACCCCATTCCCACAATTAATCTGTCAACAAATTCTGTTGGTTCCTCCTTTAAACTAACTCCATGTCTATTCCAACTGTCTAGTCCCTCCAACAGTGTCCTCGATCTTAGGCCATTATCATCTCGTATCTGGTCATTGGCTTCCAATTCCTAATGTACATTAGAATGTCAGATTCAAATTCAGTGAACTTCCCTGAAGCATCTCCTATAATTAATCACTGGGCTGTGTGTTTCTGTATATTTATCTCACTTCACTTTCATACAGTTCTGTTCTTAATGCTTCCATTTGCAACTGGAGAAATTGAAAATCGGCAGGGTTCTGTGACTTACATCAGATCACATAATTGCTGAGTGACAAAGGCAGGATTTCAACCCCAGTCTTCTAATTCCCGGTCCAGCTATTGAAAATTTCTCATCTGGAATCTATTCTTCACCCCGCTGCCATGGTTAGCTTCCTTCCACAGTCGTAACACTGCTCAAAACTCCCATACTTCCCGATTGTCTACAGCAGTGTTGATAAATGGTTTTTCATTTTGTAACCTTATCAATAGAAAAAATTTGACTACACATCCAATGTATGTAGATTTATCTATTTATTTATAAAATACTTGCATTTATTAAGCATACTAGTATTTATAAATTTAATAGGAAAGAGAAAAAATACAAATAGAAATTAGAATATATTTTCATGCCTCTGTGGATGTTTTTTAACTTTCTCGGGGGATTTCACTGCACTTTGGACATCACTGAATTCAAGTTCAAGGGCCTCTATGGTATTTCCTGAACCCAACTTTCTGCGCTCACCTTTTCGAATTTTCCTTTCACCCCCTGTGTTCAAGCCTCACTACGTCACTCTTGGCTTCTAGTGAGTACTGTACACTTTCATGTCTCTTTCTTTGCTCCAGTTGTTCCCTCAGGCAGAAGTGAGCATTACCCTTTCTTTGCCAGTAGAAAACTATTCTGTTGGACTAAGCAAAAAGTCCCATCTCCTCCATCAAAAGACCCCAGCCAAAACCCACCGCTCCTTGAGCACATGACTCGAATCTCCATCATGACATTTATTTTATTCTGCCTTTCTTTAGAGTTGTGTACTTCTATTTCTTTTTCAATATAGTGAACTCTGAGTACAGGGGTTATGTCACATTCATTTCTGTGTTTCCCATAAGGTGCATTATATTTAATTGAATAGTAAATATTTAATAAACATTTGCTAACCACTGAATCAAAACAGCATTATATAGATGTACTATCTTGTGCTCAAAGATTTGCTCTGTGTTGAATATATTCATTAGTTCCAATGACTCGATTATTTTTTAAAATTATTAAGAATTCATAATCACCAAAAACTGGGAGCAGGAAGATGTTCTTGCTTACAAACACAGAATGCAAGGTACTCGAGTGGTTAGAGCATTGGCCCACGGGCTGAAGAGTCCCGAGTTCAATTTTGGCCAAGGGCATGTACCTTGGTTGCAGGCTCGATCCCTGCCCCGGTCCTGGCACATGCAGGAGTCAACTAATTGATGTGTCTCACATCGATGTTTCTCTCTCTCTCTCTCTCTCTCTCTCTCTCTCTCTGTGTTTCTCTCTCTCCCTTCCACTCTCTCTGAAAAAGCAATGGAAAAAATATCCCCAGGTAAGGATTAAAAAGAATTATTTTTATTATTTTATACCTTAGGGTTTACTCTTTGTGCCAAAAAGTCCTATTGGTTTTGAAGAGTGCATGTCATACATCCACAACTGCAGTATCATACAGAAGAGTTTCACCACTCTACAAATTTCACTGTTTCACCTACTGAACCCTCTTCTCATTCCCAAAGCAACTGACAAAAACTCATCTGTTTATCATCTCTGAAGTTTTGTCTTTTATAGAATATCATATAATTGGAATTATACAGTATGTCACCTTTTTAAACTGACTTCTTTCACTTAGTTATATGCATTTAATATTTATTGATGTCTCTGCCCTGGCTTGATAGCTCATTCTTTTTATTACTGAATAATATTACATTGCATGGATGTACCACAGTTTATCCATTCACCCATTGAAAAACATCTTCCTGCTTCCCGTTTTTGGTGATGATGAATTCTTAATAATTTTTAAAAATAATCAAATCATTGGAAATAATGAATATATTCAACACTGAGCAAATCTTTGAGCGCACGATAGTGCATCTATATAATGCTGTATTAAAAGAGTTTTTCATGGCACTGAAGAAAGTAAATAAATCTTTGTAGTACACAGGTTATATACTCAATACGTTCTCAATGATGTGAAACAGGCACATGTATCTACATCTGGAAGAAAATACAGCATGATAGTCACAGACTTTATCTCTGGGAATTGGAATAATAAATAAATAATAAATAATTATTGCTTTTATAATGAGGAGAAAATAAACCAAAATTGTTTCTACATCATGATTTGAGCTCTAGATTCTGTAGGGAGTTGCAGTTGCTTGCACTCAGAAGGATTTTTGAAGTTTTCCTCCTGTTCCTTCCAGTTCTTAGAGATTGCCTTTCTGGGATATTTCTTCTATGCTCTAGACTAATTTCCATTCTTCTGGCTCTTCAAAACCTCTACGGATTTTTATGCAACTTTATTTCCCCTTACTACTTTCTTTTCATCTCTCTTTAAAATCATGACAAATATCACCAACCAGACACTCTGATTTTCCTATTAGCAGTGGTTCACTTGGTCCATGTAGCAATCAGGATCTTTATTTTCTAGAGTACCTTGCGTTCTGTATTGGTAAGCAAGATTATTTACATTCTCTTGGCACTGGGTGTCGTAAAGCTTCAAGCTATTACACTTTAAAGTATCTTTGGTTATTATTTTTATAGTGATGGGTGGAGGTCACAGGGCCATTAACATACAGGAAGAGAAAGGAAAAAATAAAATTAAAGTGAATGCGTGTAGATTTAGCATGCTACTTCTGAAAGGTAACTGTTTCTGTCACCTTAGCCAGGTGTATTTTTCCATAAAGCCAAAACTAATGATGAAAACTCATGTGGTTTTGTAGGTGGATGTTTAGAAGAATAACAAAGTACAGCTCCCCAATTCTTACACTTTTAAAGGAGCTCTTAAATTTCTGTTTCTGTTTCAAATAAGTTGATAGAGTATGTATTTCTATGACCACTGGCAAAACTATTTAGACAAACTGTATTTCTTTTGGAATATTATAAATTCATTATGTTTTCACCAAATATTGAAACTTTAATTTTAAGATTTCTTCTCTCTCAGTACTAGAAACACGGGGGGAAAATGTATATATTAATTTCAATGTACTCCCCTAACCACATTGGAAGTTCTGCAATTGATGAAAATGGATACACCCAGCTGACTGTCGACACCTGAGCTCTGCTCTCGGAAGATTTATTTTGAAAGAAGCACCTTTAAAATAGGGAGAAAACCACATGCTAGGGTATAAAATCGTTCTTGCCAATGTCTGACTCAGCAATGGTTTCCCAAAAAGCCCAATATTCTGGAAAAAGAGATGGTTCTGAGCCAAGTGAGGCTGGTTTTCTGAGCTTCTTCTTTATTATAGGCAGTGTGTTAAGTTGCTGGATTTTTGAAGGTGAACAGTCCTTGGTCAGTATATCCATTCAAGAAGTGTATAATCTAACAAGAGAAGTAGAGACAGAAATGATTCTATGAAACTGTGTGATGAATGGTACTCTGGGGCTAGGACGCATGGCGTGGTGAGTGCCATTTCCCAGGAGGTGAAGGAACTGGAAAGGATCTGGTAGCGCCATTCTCAACTGCTTGCCCATGATCATCTCTATACACACACACACAGAGAAATAAACAAAAATAAAGACTTAAACTTAGAAACATATTGGCTGTTTCTCTCATCTCTCTCCTGTTGAAACCATGGTACCAGATTGCCTATCTCTAAAATATCATTTATTGCCTAAGAGCTGAACATATATTATATATCCAAATAGAGTGAAGTTTTGGAGTACATACTAGCTGGAACATTTACTAATATAACACACAATTCCTAGTACAACTTCAGCCCATGATGGTTATTCAATTAATTATTTGTTTACAATTAGATTTTTTAAATGAAAAGAGGGATAACTAACATTTCTTAAAAACCACTTGAAAACAAATGGTTATACATTTTAGAAGCCTAAGAAGAGACTTCTCATAATCAACCTCGGGAACAAGCTTCTCCATCCACTTCTGAACCTGTTCGTTCCCTCCTGAGACTTCTGTGGTCTGTTTATTGAGGCTTCTGTGGTTTTGGTCTTGAATTTACAATGATGGACTAAATAAATGTGAACCTTTTAATCTAGGGCAGACTTTGAGATTAAGAAAAGAAATCAATTATTTAGGCAAAGAACAAGAACAAATAAGTAATGAAAGGGGGGTGCTTCTTTAAATTAGATGGTTAGGAATGGCCTGTCTCAGAAAGACACATTTGACTCAGGAACTGGTTTGAATAGAACAGACGTCCATTCAACAAAGGAGGGTTTTTGTTTGTTTGGTTGGTTTTCTACAAAGGGTGAGGAAATGGAGCCCAAATTGAGTTAAACAATATGCAGATCATACAGAGGTTTAGACAGAGTTGGAGAAAACCCCAGATAATTCTAAAGTTCTATGACTTAATGCTATTTTTCCATGTGTGTGCACACGTGTGTGTGTATGTCCCTTATTACTCAAGGTATGGCTTTAGATATATGTTTATATTTAAAAAAAGTGATGTATACGATTACCATCCTTGTTTCCAAGATACACTGTGCGATCAAATATGAGGGAAAATCTACCTTATAACCATTTGAGAGGTCACATCACAGCTCCCAAAGATGCTTCTCATCTTTTCCTTTGTGATGTTGTATGTGGGTTTTGCCACATCCATCAAATTGATGAAGGCTTCGGCACTCTTGGTGGTTCATGGACATTTGATAGAAAGTGTTTTGACTCCAACCAGTACTTGTTAAATTAATCAAACAAGGAGGCCATTAGGCTGGACAGCTCTAATGCTGTGGCACCTACTTAAGCAAACCAAAATCTATGCCTGGAAATACTCAAAGTTATGAAATTGAAACCTAAAGACAACCAATCACAAACAGACAACTAGGCTTTAAGCCAATCAGTTTCTTTACTTCCACATTTCCTCTGTAAAGTTTCTGGCCAGCTCTTGTGCCCAGAGCACTTCTAGCCCCTTCTGGTTTGGCCACTGTTCTATTCGAAACAATTTTTGCTCAAATAAATTCTTGAAATTTTAATATGCCTCAGTTTATCTTTTAGCATAGTTACTGCAATCAAATTAGAATACATCTATTGAGCATTGGTAAGGGCTTTTACGGTTTGCGTACCAAGCCCCAGATTCTGTTTAAGCATCTCCATCAGTTCTCCCAGTTCGTGCTTCTATGTCTCTAGTATCAGAAGCTGATTACCTCCCAAGTTTGTCTAGTTTAGCAACTCTAGTTTGAAGGACTTTTCTTATGTTAATGTAAAATCTGGTTTCTTGTAAGCTCCAGTCATTTTGCTCTTGGAGTGACACAGAATGAGCCTACTTCTTCTCTCACTTAATGGAATTTAAAACATATAAATGCAGTTCAGTCTCTAAATTATTCCTTTCCTAGTTAAACATAATTTCATTCACTTTGTCTCTTTCTCATGAACTGGTCTGTCTTTCACTGAGTAGATCATCTTCCTCTATCTCAGATACTCGACACTTGACCTCATAAAATTATCCTTTCCATTCATTCTGAATCTTCAAATTATCATTTAACAGCTCTCAAGTACTTGTTAATTTCCTTCTCAAAGAAAATTTAAATAGTTTTGACCCCTAGAGAACTTTGGCTGCTTTAGGAATTTTGTGAGCTTCACTAGAAATAAGTCCGTTCTTTCTTTTTTCTTTTTTAATGCTATGATCTGCTAATGTGCTCACAGATTTTTACCAACATGAAATTCCTGGCAGTGATGTTTGTCAATGAACATTTCCAATAATGTAAAGCAGTGTTTGCCAGGGGGAAAAAATGTATTTCACCTGTTTCCCGGGGAGTGACATCTTGTTACACAGAGATGGTTTTCTGTAGAATGATTTTTAAAAGGAGATGATTTTAGCCTGGCCGGTGTGGCTCAGTGATTGAATGTCCACCCATGAACCAGGAGGTCATGGTTTGATTCTGGTCAGGGCACATGCCCGTGTTGTGGACTCGATCCCCAGTAGGGGGCGTGCAGGAGGCAGCCGACCGATGATGTTTCTCTGTAATCCATGTTTCTATCTCCCTCTTCCTTCCTCTCTCTTTATAAATCAATAAAAACATATTTAAAAATAAAATAAAATGGCCAAAAAAAGAGATGTCTTCAATAGGCCTATTGTCAGTGAGCATAAATACTTTATCCTTGAATGTTCCTTGGAGTTACCCACACAGCGACCACGGGGGATGTATGTACACAGGTGGGGGGTCCAGCTCAGCTAGGGATGCTCCACTTTTATCTGGTGTGTGCGTGTGTGTTAAATTGGGCTTTATCATTAGATTTAGTTGAAGAATGACTAAAAATATCATTTTGAAAACTACTGGAACCTGCTGACTATTTTTGATACTTGGACTTTTTCCTTATAAATAGAATGTTCTCATTAAACCTCTTGCTAAAGCTGGACTCTTTCATGGCACTGAAATAGTATTTATAACAATTAATAAAGATGCCACCTACAAGGGCTAATGACCCTAAATGAAGAAGTAAAGCTAAGGACTAGATAAACTCAGGACGGGCTGAAACCCTGCTGCTGTGAAAATGTCCTTGATAACAAAGAAGAGGGGGTAGAACCACAGCTCTTCTGGCTTTATGGAGACGGCTTTGTTTCTGTAGAGAATGTTTCCCAGCGGTTCCCTGAGGCTGTGCAGCTCTTTAAAACAGCAAGCCCCCTTTATTTCCAGTCACAGAGTGGCAAAAAACACCACCTTTTCTCTTTTCCTCTTTCAAGAAACCTAAACTGTGAGTATTGTTGAGTCACCTTATCTCTCTTTGAAGAGGGAAATGCCATCCCTTTGTAGGTTGAATATAGGAGATTTATGAAGAAAAACAGAGTGGCGAAATGGATCATAACAGCGTTGGATTTAACATTTTCTTCGTTTTACAATGCTCTACCTTGCTTGACATGTTTACTTTGCAAACACTTAGATTCCGGGCTCAGAGTTGCTCTGGGAACACCACGGTGCATAATTAATGTCAAGGTGGAAGGCCATTATGCCGCAAATGTTGCTCCCTCTGCTCAGAAAAGCATTTTTAAAGCCAATTTAGGTCACACAGGGTTCATTCTCTTGGAAATTTTTCTTAATTGTTCAGCTAAAGAGAATGCCTCAGGGTGTTTATTAACAGACATTCCATTCAATGGGCTGTCTGTCCTGGGGTGTGCGCGTGTGCTGGGGAAGGTACAGTATCTCAAAGGGCATGGCGAGGGTGGCTTACTGTAGGAGAGAGGGAGCCTGAGAACAGTAGCTTTTTAAGCCTCAGAAACATAAGCAAATCAACAAAGAACACAATTTAGCTAAAAAGCATGTGACAAATTGTGCACTGTTTGAAAAAAGAAATGTCTTCTTGTTTTCCTCACTCCAGTAAGCCTCTGAGGATCATGTGGCAAGGAACATGTCAGGCTAGAAATTAGATACAAAATACATTTTTAAATGGACTATTTCTCTTCTGTTCAGTTGTCATTTGTTACTTTTTCCAGTCCTCTGCTGACAGGAGACTAGGCTGATGAGCTTGCAGTAGCAGTCTGAAGTCACCCTGATGGACAGTTCTCAAGCTTTTGTGTGTGTGCGTGTGTCTATAGTCCCTAAGGCTGGAGCCAGAAGAGGTGTTCTCCTAGGGGTGGCAGTCAGTATGACTGGTAGTGTTATTGGGGGAAAACATGCCTTGTTTTTCCCCGTTGCTAGTGGGAGTGGGGTTCTTGGGGTCCCTCAGGAATAAGCATTTCTGGAGGCCCCCATGGGAGGGTGAGATGTGGTAGGAAGCTTTATTTCCATGGAATTACATCCCTGGGTTTCCAAAGTCCCATTTCCCTCCGTCAGTCATAGAAGAAGTGTAGCTGGGGTTTCAGCAGAGCTAAAATTAGAGCCAGTGTCCAGAGTTTCTTTTCACTGTTGGATCCTGGTCCAGTCCAGCATCAGGCTAACTGCAGTCCATTAGGGTGTGGGGGTCCACATGGCCGTGGGTCATCTGGGAGGATGCCAGGAAGCCAAGCATGAGCCATGAGCCAAGCCTGCCCAGAGGAACCAGGAGAGCGTTAAGAGAGTGAGCTTTTTTGTTTAGGGGATTATATATCCCAAATTTCCTCCGGCTTATAGTGGCCACACTCATTCTGGCCAATGACCTCTGTCCTCACGTGTGACTGACAGCACCTTCCCTGTCACCCCAGCTTTACTAGGCATGTGTCTGTCTTCACTTTGTCCATTTTCCTGCCCCCTGTTTTGCAGGGAACATACCTATAATGTCTGGCCTTCCCTTTGCTCCTTTCCTGTTATTAATAACTAGCTAATTAGAATGGTATCGGTATGACAAGGAAGAAAATGGAGGGTTGTTTAGATTTATCATCTGCACAGAGGACTATACCAGCCTGGGGTACAATAGCAGCAGATGGCACCCACTTCCTCCTTCCATGTTGTGCTTCCCAAAGTGTGGTACATTCGGAACCCCAGAGCTGATATGGAAGGGGATCTGCATATGCCACTTTGGCATAAGGATTAATTTTAGATGAAGGCCATTGTGAAAGAAACCTTCTGGGAGCTTCCCTTAAGCAGCAACTCCTGGGAATAAGGCCTAGTTTCCTTTTTAGGGCAGATCTTCCCCTGGAAGGAAGAATGAGAATAAAACCTACCCAAATTCCTTATCAGGGGAGTTTTATGTCCCTAAAGGAAATAAAGTGTACTTATACCTGCGTAGACAAACGTCACATTTTCTTCGCTCCAGCTCGTTCTCGTTGAAGCCCACTCACCTTTCCTAAAGAAGATCATTTGTTCTTTTCATAAAGTCTTTTCTGCCCCTACCCTTTGCCTTGACTAAGTTAGGTATATGTGCCTCTCATCTCAACCACTGAAGGAGCCAGGTACTTTTATTATTAGGTCCCATGTTCATATAAATAAATCATTTTCTCTGGTTAGTGTCTCAGGCCAGTTTAGTTTGCACATCCCCCTCATTGAACCTAAGTGGGTAGAGGGAAAGTTTTTCTTTCTCTACACCAACTTTCCACCTTCACCACATCATCATAAAATACACACCAAATTTCTCCATGTTTCTCCTGAATCACTGTATGGGCATAATAAATGCTCCTTGTATATGATCACCATGTGGCTCAGGCAGGTAATTAAGAAGCGGGGCCTAACAAAGGATTCTTCTACAACGTGTTTGGCGAGGGAGTGCTGAAATCTGAAAAGGCGTGAGAGAAGCTGGATACGGTAGGGAAAGAAGCTCTGCAAAGCTGTGGATTCTGCTGAAGTCTAGCCTTAGCCTGATCCCCCATGGAGCTGTGGACCATGGCACTACATGCTGGTCCCACCTTGAAACAAGGGGAGCTAGTTTTTGTTTGTTTTTGATTACCTACCAGTCAGTAATTGGCTCTGGGCTGCCCCTGGAAGGGGAGCATTTCTAGGGGGTGGCTCCAGTTAGGCTCATATAGGCAACTCTCATGAGAAGGAAGTACCTGTGAGCTGCTAGGGGCCAAGCTCAACAGTTGGGGGATTAAGGAAATCTTGCTAGAGCAACAACATCTGCTATACCATGCAAAATATCCATCTTGTCTAGTAAAGTGCTTATGATAGGGATATTCCAGGACTCATTGCAAATATGTTAAATCTTTGTGTGAAGAGAATTATTAAAGCTACAGGGCAAGGGTCAACACCCTTGTAAGGGTCTAGATAATAAATATTTTAAACTTTGTAAGCCAGATGATCTTTTTGCAACTACTCAACTCTGATTGCGGTTGTACAATAAAAATAGCCATAGACAATATATAAACAAATGGGCAAGGCTGTGTTCCAATAAAACTTAATTTTAAAAATCAGGCAGGTGGCTAGATTTGACCTGTAGTCTATAGTTTGCTGACCCCTGATATAGGGGATAAAACAAAGAAGAATAATCAGTATTCCCAATTCATCTAGGATATTTTTATTTTTTATTTTTTTAATTAATTAATTTTTTAAATTTATCTTTATTGTTGAAAATATTACAGATGTCCCATATTTTCCCCCCAATTGACCCCCTCCACCTCGTTCCCACACCCTCCCCAGGCCTTCACCCCATTATTGTCCATGTCCATGGGTTATGCACATATACATATAACTTCTTTGGTTAATCTCTTCCCACCCTCCACCCCACTTCCATCTTTCCTCTGAAATATGATCATCTGTTGCATGCATCAATGTCTCTGGGTTTATTTAGTTCCTCAGATTCTTTTGTTCGTTAGCTTCTTCATAAAGAAGACCCTTCAACATTTCATGTAGTACTGGTCTGGTGGTGATGAACTCCTTTAGCTTTTTCTTATCTGTGAAGCTCTTTATTTGACTTTCAGTTCTAAATGATAGCTTTGCTGGGTAGAGTAATCTTGGTTGTAGGTTCTTGTTTTTCATCACTTTGAATATTTCTTGCCACTTCCTTCTGGCCTGCAGGGTTTCTGTTGAGAAATCATCTGACAGTCGTATGGGTGCTCCCTTGTAGGTAACTAATTGCTTTTCTCTTGCTTCTTTTAAGATTCTCTGTTTGTCTTTAACCTTTGGCATTTTAATTATGATGTGTCTTGCTGTGGGCCTCTTTGGGTTCCTCTTGTTTGGGACCCTCTCTGCTTCCTGGACTTGTAAGTCTATCTCTTTATCCAGGTAGGGGAAGTTTTCTGTAATTATTTTTTCAAATAGGTTTTCAATTTCTTGGTCTCTTTCTTCTCCTTCTGGCATCTCAATAATATGAATGCTGGACCTCTTGAAGTTGTCCCAGAGGCTCCTTATGCTATCTTCATGTTTCTGGATTCTTTTTTCTTCTTGCTGTTCTGGTTGGGTGTTTTTTGTTTCCTCATGTTCCAAATTGCTGATTTGATTCTCAGCGTCCTCTACTCTATTGTTGATTCCCTGTAAATTATTCTTCCTTTCAGTTCATGTAGCCTTCATTTCTGATTGGTACTTTATTATGTCATTGATGGTCTCACTTGTTTTCTTAATAGGCTTACTAATATCCTTGAGCATTCTTATAACCATTATTCTGAACTCTCTATCTGTTAGCTTGCTTGGATCTATTTCATTTAGTCCCTCTTCTAGAGATTTCTTCTGTTCTTTCCTTTGTGACATGTTTCTTTGCCTCCACATTTTGGCTGCTTCCAGGTGTTTGTTTCTATGTATTAGGTAGAGCTGCTGTGTCTCCTGGAATTTGTAGAGTGGCTTTGTGTAGTAGGTGACCTGTAGGGTCCAGTGGCTCAGCCTCCCCAGTCACCTGAGCTGGGCCTTCTAGGTGCTCCTCTGTGTGGTCTGTGTGCTCTGACCTGTTGTAGTTGAGCCTTGGTTGCTGTTGGTGTCACTGGGAGGAACTGACCCCCCAACCAATCAGCTCTGAGGACCAGCTGCAGCTACAGCCAGAGAGCTGCTGTGCTGGAGACATCCCTATGGAGCAAGGTTTACTTCAGTCGGGCTTTGGTGTTCACCAAGTGTGCCCCTTGAGTGTCACTCGTGGATGTGGTAGGGCTGTAATCCAGTGCGGTCGAGTCTGCCCACCAGGTGCACTGTCTCTGGGGCCTCCTGGGAGGTGCAAAGTCAGCCTGTGGCAGTGCCTTGCCCAGGGCCACCCAGCATGAGCTACACAGCAAACCGTAGTTGGCTGCTCCTTGTCCTGGGCTTGGTGTTGTCAAGGAGAGGCCAAGCTATGAGCCAGTGCAGGCTGCCACTGGTGCCAGGCCTGGGGCCGCTTATTAAGCCATATGGGGCCCATTGCTGCTTGTTTGAGAGATTTTAGGAAAGTCCTAAGCATGAGGTTCAAGAGACCCCTTGCACAGAAAAGCCCCTGGAAATGGCCTGGATGAGCTGCAGGTGGGGAGGGGCGGGGCCTCCGGGAATCATGGGGCGGGGCCAAAGGTGAGTCAGGTGCTGGCGACTCAAACATGGCGCCTGCCTGCCGGCTGTGTGCGGGGAGGACTCGCCACAGGAGCCATGGCCTCTGCCAGCCCTTCTGCCTGGGAGGAAGCCGCCCCTCCGCCTCTTGCCCGGATCTCAGGCAGGTTAGTTCCCCCCCGAGTGTCCCGGGTCCTTTCAGGCCGCTGCCCGGCGCTGGGCTCAGAGGGAGCGTCCGAGTGAGTCCGTGCCGGGCCCTTTAGGAGGAGCAGCTGGGGCTCCCGCAGCCTCCGCGACCCTCAGGGACAGTCCCTGCTGGTTTCACAGCCCGAAGGTGTGGGGACTTCTCTTTCTGGCCCTGGAGCCCTGGCCTGGGGGCCTCATGGGGGGCTGGGACCCCTCCTCTGGGATCCCTCCACCGCTGAGATGTCCTCCCAGGTTTAACCTGCGGCACCGGGTGTGGGGCCCGGCTGAGTCTCCCGATTCAGCCCCGATCTGCCCCCATGTCCGCCCCTCCTCCTGGTCTCAGTGCTTCTTCAGTTCCCTGGTTGTGGGGCTTCTGTTCAGCCAGATTTGAGGAGGCTCTGAGTGGTAGTGGTTCTGTATTTTAGTTGCGATTTTGATGTGGTTGTGGGAGGCGGCGGGGACTGTGGTTACCTACGCCGCCAGCTTGTTGTCCTACATGGAAATATTTTCTCTACCATTTTTTTTTTTTTAAATAATTGTTGAAAGTATTACGGATACCCCCTTCCCCCCCCCCCCACTGACTCCTCTGACCCCCACCCGCCTCCCCCCTCTCAGGTCTTCACTGCCGCATTAACTTTCAAATAAAAAGCTTGTAACTAACATATTCTCCAATTTTGGTTTACATTTTAGGCTTTGCAGTTATAGAGACCAGAATTTCACTTCTGCCACTTTCTATGCTATCCATTTCACAGGGTCTTGTTGAGAAATAAATTAGAAAATGTGCTCCGCTGGAGTGGCTCAGTTGGTTGAGTGTCGACCTGTGCACTGAAAGGTTGCTGGTTTGATTCCAGCTCAGGGCACATTTCAGGGTTGCAGATTCAATCCCTGTTTGGGGCTGGTATGTAAAGCAACTGGTCAGTGTTTCTCTCTCACACTGATCTTTCTCTCTCCTTCTTCTCTCTAAGCTTGTTCTCCGGCAAGGATTAAAAAATGAAAAAAAGAAAAGAAAATGTTTCTAATGCACTTATAATCTGGTGGCTGGCACTTAGTGTTTGATAAATACTTTGTTGTCATTGCTGTTCTTTCCCATTGAATAGTGCTTTATAATTGCTTCATTGGTGCTATCACTACTTTTATTCAGTGTCTGATGTACTTCTGAGATGTTATGAAATTGGAAAAAAGTTCTGCAGAATAAATATAACTGCACAAGAGAAGTTCTGTTTTCTTACATCAAGTTGACCCACGACTGACACATGCTATCTGATTTCCTAGTCTCCCTCTCTCTTGCTCAGCAGAGATAGATGGGATAAAGATTTATAAATAGATCCACATGTAGAGATGGAATTGATATCATGGAGGAATGAGATGGTATGGAAGTCTGGTAGAAAATCTGACATATAAATGGATCCTATTTTCTGTAACAAAGAATTACCCGAATGAGAAAATGAGATGACCTGAGATTGCACCTTAACATGGCCACTCCCTTGGTTATCACTTGCCTCCATTCCTCACTGAATGCCTGAGTGAGTTTCTCACTCCATTGCGTGTAAGTCAAAACAACTTTCACTTGTTTCATTTAACTTCCATTATAGGATGAAGACAAGCCTTGAATTGGGGGCTTGATTTAAAACAGAGCTGTCTCTCTCTGTTTCTTAGGCAGAAAAAAAAGGGGAGCAAAAATTACTCTTGTCTCCAAGGTCCCTGTGGAGTTGGCCCCTGTTCCGGAGAAGAAGCTGGAAGGACCAGTGCTGCTGATGTGGATTCACTGAGGACATGTGTTCCTCAGAGGCAGGTCATCCATCACTACTCACTTGCTGGGCTTTCACTGCTCTGACGAGTACATAATGTCCAGGATGGACATACAACTCTGCAGTGGCCCAGGGGAAACAAATGGCACCCCTTTGGTAGATGAAATGGATTGGCCATCAGAAAGAATCTGTTTTATGGAAGCATTTGGCGTCCTGAGCAGCCTCATGTTACAGATAAATGAAATCCTACAGCAAAGAAGCCAAACCTGCTTTTAAGTTATTTTTCCAGACTTAGAGCCATTTGTTGCCAGAAAAAGTTCAGCTTCATGATAACGGGGATCACTGGACTGTGACTGGACTGAGAGTATCCTTGGTTTTTCAACTAAAATCCCAAATTCTCATCATGGCTATAAACAACTCAGGGTCCTGCCACTTGCTTCCTCACCCACAGGCTCCAGCCACAGTGGCTTTCCCTTTCTCCCTCAACTGTGGCAGATGGATACCATTCCAGAGATCTTGCACATGCTGTTCCCCTGCCTGGAATACCGTTGACCTAGGTCTTCACAGACTGATTCTTTGTGATCATTGATTCAGCTCAAAGGTTGTGTTCTTGGGGCATTGTATGCTGATAGCTCCCACTGCAGGGGCCCCCACATCACATTGTCATGATTTCCTGAGCTTATCTCTCTAGCACTTTTCACCATCTAGGACTCTCACTGATTTTCTTTTTCTTTTTTTTTAAATTTTATTTTTTTAAATATATCTTTATTGATTTCAGAAAGAGAAAGGGAGAGAGAGAGAGAGAGAGAAACATCAATGATGAGAGAGTCATTCACCGGCTGCCTCCTGCACGCCCCCAACAGGGGATCAAGCCCGCAACCCGAGCATGTGCCCTGACCGGGAATTGAACTGTGATTTCCTGGATCCTAGGTGATGCTCAACCACTGAGCCATGCCAGCCCGGCCTGATTTGTTTACTTGTTTGTTGTTGGAGTCACCCTTCCAAAATCTAAGTTTCAGGACAGTTCCTTTTCTCTCTGTGTCTTTAGCTTCCAGAAAATGCCTGGCACAAGATGATACTTAATTAGTGTTTTCTGAAAGAGTAAATTAAAAAATGAGTCAGATGATCTGGATCATGTTCAAAACTAGTCCTGTAAAAGTGGGAAATTTTCATATTCTTTCTGGGTCTCAGTTTTCTTCAAATGAATGGAATGGAGAATCTTAAAGAATTTATACACATGTATTTTATGACTCTGTGGGGATTTTTCTTTTCACTGACTTCAAATTTTGTTAGCTATACAAAAAAATCATAATATTGGAATTGGGAGTTAGTATTCTGTATCTTTCTCTGGCTATATCCTCACAAGGCCAAAAAAACTAAGTGATTTCATCAAATATGTTATTTGACAGCATAAAATGTTTATTTTCAGGTTATATAAACACAATTTAAATAAACAGTTAAAGACAAGATAAAACTAGAATAGTTGGCCTTAACATCCTGAGATATCAGATGCAAATATTACTTTTCCAATTGTCAGCAGATTCTTTTTCACTGAGAAGTGAGCCTTAGTGATGACAGTAAATACGGCATGCACACTAGAATTTGCATCAATAACACTTAAGAAATCACTAACTTTGACTTTGATTTTTGTTTGTTTGTTTTTGAAGATGATAGAAAATCTCTCCAAACACACAGCTCCTACACAGCATCAACCTGTCATGTATCGTGAAGCTTACACCTTTTATCAGCGGCATGTTCCTCTTCTTAGAAGATTTTAGTTGCTTTGCCCAATTGCTCATTTTTGTGCTGAGATTACACGCTGGATGTTGGTGGTTAATATTATTTGGTTAACTCCATTCACACTCCATTCCATGCACATAGCAGTGAGTATAATTTATAATTAGAAATCAAAGAGTTTTCATCAGTATATTTCAGTTTTGCTCACAGACACTTAAGCGTCTACTACGCCCAGTGCTTTGGGGAATGTAGAAAAGAAAGTGGGCCACATGGACCCTGTCCTGATTTATGTTCCATATTAGATGCCGTGGACATGAAATAGCTACTGTTTACCAGGCATCAGTTGGATACTTTTCCTTTAAGTATGTCATTTGTTCCTCAAAACCATCATGCTTTAAAGGAGGTGCTATTGTCCACAGTGGGCAGATGGCAAAACTAAAAGTTCAAGGTTCTTGCAATTTTCCCAGGATTGAATGTATGTCAGAGTGAGTACTTAAAAATAGTTTTCTGATTTCAAGTCCAGTGCCCACTGCAGAAAGACAAATAAAACGTAGCAACGACGAAATGAATATAAAGTCAGAAGAGCTACTCTAAACACAGAAGACGAGGAGAAACATGTATTTCTATGTCCCCATTTCAAGGAGCCACTTGAATTAGGGTCCTGCAAGCTGATGACTTAGAAGAGCCAATGGTGTGAGTTCCAGTCCAAAGGCCAGCAGCCTTGAGACCTAGAAGAAGCTGAGGTTTCAGTTCAAGTATGAAGGCAGGACAGAACCTATGTTTCAGGCTCTCTGTCTCAGGTTCAAGGTAGGATGAGTTCCCTTTTACTCACGGGTCCCACTTTTTGTTCTAGTCAGGCCCTCAGTGACTGGATGAATCCTACCTACATTAGGGAAGGCCATCGATTTACTCAGTCTACTGATTCGAAGGTTAATTTCAGTCAGGAACACCCTTACAGACTCACCCAGAATAATGCTGGACCAAATGTCTGGGCACTCCATGATCCATGAAGTCCACGGGACAACATTAACCATGACCGTGGTTTGCCCTACCCTCTCTTGATATGTATTAGTAACAATCACTCATAATTGCTTTTGCATTAAAATCCTTATGTCAAGCCCAGCCGGGCGTGGCTCAGCGGTTGAGCATCAACCTAGGATCCAGGAAATTGGGGTTCGATTCCCAGGCAGGGCACATGCCCAGGTTGTGGGCTGCAGCCTATCAATGACTCTCTCATCATTGATGTTTCTCTCTCTCTCTCTCCCTCTCCCTTCCTCTCTCTGAAATCAATAAAAGATATATTAAAAAAAAAAATCCTTATGTCAAGATTTATTTTTCTTTCAGTTTAGGCAGATGCTTTTTTTTTTTTTACACTGCCCAGTATCCATTCTCTTTTTGTACCAGTTCCTGATATCTTTTTAGGGAGCTTCCTGTTTTCCCTTGCCTGTTCTTGAGGGGACTGTACGTCAAGGCACCCTACTTTTCTCTACCTGAAGGGCAGACAGGTGATTCAAGCTCATCTCAACAGACTCTCTCTCTGGGACTGTACATCTGAGTTGAGTAGACAAGGAGGAAAAATGGGTGAAATTGTTTTGGTGGCAGAGATTCTGAGTACTTCCTGCTGCTATGTACCTGGAACTGCTGGGCTTTAAGCCTGGTTTTTCATTTCCCCTTCAACATCCTTCTAATACTTTTCCCCTTGCTTAGTTAGCTACAGTTGTTTTCATTGCTTATGATGAAAGCACCCTATCAGATTCAAGTGTTATATGATTCCCCACCCTTCTGTGTCTAGTCTCAGTGGGGATGAACGTCAGCTCTTTCAGACATGTCACTGGGATGGATTTCCCAGAAGATTAAATATTCATCTGAAGCTTGAACTGCCACTGAGAATTCTGTAGCAAAGCTGTTTTTTTGATGTGCTTTCTTTTTTTCCATTGTTGGATTTGGCTGCCTTTGACTTCTATGGTCCCCGCATCCTGAGACTGGGACTAAAGCCATTCTTCTTGCTTAATCTTAAAATCTCCTATAATACTCACTTTTCAAGTGGGGTTCCTAGAGTGATTCAATCTTGTATGTTGCCTGCTTTAAAGAGGAGTAAAATGGCTGATTATGCAGCACTTTTTCTACCACTTAGTAGAGTTTCTGTACAGTAAGGGATGCATGACCAAGACTCTCCATCCCCGACGAGGCAGCAGAGGCCACGAGAGACGGGGTGGCTGGCTGGAGACTCGGCAGCACAGAAGACGATGCGGGAACTGAACTCAGAGTTTTCTCCTTCATGGGCTTTAACAGCCTGATTTGCAGTGTTGATCTTGCTCCCTCTGTCTTTCTCACTCGGACCTGCGCAATTTGTAGAATGCTCTGGTGTGTCTCCAAGTTGGACACTAGCACTGGTGCACTCGATCCAGCCAGGAGCCTGGGCTGGGCCAGGAACCAGCAACAACATCTGCTTCCAAAGGCCCGGTCCTCCTGCCCTTGCTTCCACCCTTCCGCTTTGCCTTGGCTGCCGAAACCGTCCCCCTTCCGCAGGTCCATTTGGCTCCTTAGGGCCTTACAGATCCTCACGTGGCATCAGGGTTCTTTCCTGTGGCCGTCAAGGGGGTCCCGCCATTGCTGCTTTTCTGTATTCAGTGCGTCAGGCCTCTGCCCCCTGGCTCTCTTTGGCTCGTATTTTAGCGGAGTCATACTCGGCACAGTCTCATCCTTACTTCTCTTATATGTATATAGAGTGTGTCATGGGTAAACCCTCTGCTCCCACAGTCACACCAGCAAACATTTAATGCTGCCTTTTATAACCTGAACACGCGTTGTTATTTCGCTCACATTTCATGCCTCAGTGGTTGTTGTAAATTCCCTGCTGTATTACAACTGCATTTCAGACACTCAATCCTCGTCTCCACTGGGACATCACATATTGCTAAGGTCAGAATTTTCCCTTCTGTGAAACTGTGCAGTTTTGCTCCTAAAGATATATGATGTAGTTAGGATTCAAGATTTTAAAAATTCAAGTAACTGGCCTTCCTTATTATGGCATTTAAAAATATTCACAGGTCTACAGGGACAGTTCAGATTTTTTCTGACCCAGAGAGCAAAATGAATGAGTAGGGGTGAAAGTCTATGCTTCACTGTACCCTTCCCACCCTTGGCTCATATCAGTAGCACCTATAACATATTGATCTGTCCAGAGTATATATTTTTACTTTTTCATTTTCAGGGACTACATTTGGCATTTCAAGTTAAGCATCTGAAGCACTTTCATACAAGGGTTTTCAACAACCTGACTTAATTCAGCATAACTTTGACCTTTATAACTCCCAGACAGGAATGACTGCCTTCTCAACTCTGCATTTCCATTCCTATAATGAAGGTGAGAAAGCATCGCTTTCTGGGGAGGTCGGAGGATGTCCACATTTCCCAGATTTATCTAATTCCTTGTGGGCTTCCGCTCCAAGATTATGATAATCCCACCTTTTCTTTTCCAAGGTTAACTCTTCCTTTCTTCTCTGATCCTTTGAATTGCAGTCAGTCCCTCCTTTGATTATTTCTTTGATCTCTATCTCGTCCAACACACGCAGCCCAGTTTCTCTATGTGCTCAGATTCTCCATGTCATAAAACCCATTTCTCTCAACTGATCTCATTTTCCACTCACCACCCAAACTTACAAGTTCTGTTTCATCACCTCCTAGTCATCCCTGAAGAGTTTATAGTAGACTTCAGCTGTCATTGCTCTTCTAAAACTGTAAGAATCTGCCAAGAGGTGGGGGAAATATGTAAGCTTAGACTCAATGTGGGAAAGGGGATATGAGAGAGAGCAAACGACAAGGACAGGAGCCTGGAGGTAGGACTAATAGGATGTCTTTTGTCAGAGTCAAGTGGAGTGATAGGTCTCTCAGAAATGAAAATAGGTTTAATTGGTAGGAAGCTTTCATCTTGTAAACTAAAGAAAATGGAAAGCAAAGCAAAACCTCGACTTGCTACACAGAGTAAAAGGAGCAGACAGGAGAGCCCTCTGTCACCACTGTCACCACTGTTCTCATGATTTGTCCATTGCCTGAGTGGTAATTAGGATCCCAGCTTACAGACTCCATGGACCCAGTGCACAGGTTTCAGCATCCCTTGGGAGGTTACCATTTAGGCAAACTCTTGGTTTATCCAGAAGCCCCAGTCACTGTCTACAAACTTCTCTGGCTTATGGATCCTGGTGTATTGTCCTGTTAATAGCTTTACTTTGCCCCTCTTTCAACAATACACAGCCTGGGAGAGTGTCGTCTGTCTGCTGGACACTTGCACATGGTGTCCAGCTCCATTCTGAGACCACAAAAATGGGATGTGAGTAAAAAGCAAAATTTGAAGGATAAGACTTGGAATGGCCATGTTGCCAACTGGTTCTGTTCAAGTCATTTAACAATCGTTCTTCTTTCTTTCTTTGGTGTCTTAGGATGTCTCCAATTGAAATTCTGGGTTCCCAAGTAAGCACAGAGGTATCAGGTCATAGCCGCTCCAGGTATTTACTCATGTTGTCATATATTGCTTTTCTCTTTTCTCCTACCCTGTGAGTAGAATGCATGTGGGAGAGCCCTCGCATCAGACGACCAATAAGCCTGGCTCCTGGGAAAGAACAGTTTTAATGGCTAAGAACATGCACTTTCAAGCCAAATCGCCATGGTTGAAACCCAGCCCTTCGCTTAGAGTTATACCACCTTGATCAAGTTACTTAACTCTTTGTGTCTTGCTTTCTTCATTTGTAAAACAATGATAACAGTGATTTTCTTATAGTGTTGCGTGAAGGTTCGGTGAATTAACACAGGCATAATGTTTAGAACAGGATTTGTGACACTGTAATTTCAAACCATCGTGACATTGAAATTTCAAGCTATTGCGTAATTTCAAACTATTGTAATTTTAAACTATCATTATTATTATGGTTGAGTTTTATAAGATGTCAAGAGCTCCTAAGTAAATTTTTAGGACACAGGGCAAAGTTCGTTGTGGCAAACCACCAGTTGATCCCATTCTTTATAATACCCTCCATTCGCTCCACAACAGGTTATAAGATATGAATAATTCCATTACTTTCTTGAGAGGGGGCTGGAATTGGGAGATAATTAAATGATGCTTTTTTGGGAGAAGTTTCTTATGACATGTATATCATGAGAAAAATGTAGACCTGTGAGATAGACATGAAGTGTTTCCCATGACATGTTTCCCATGTGCCATTTATTCATTCACTCCAGCCAAGGATAGTGAGTATAAAAAGCCACTAAGCCAGATACACATTGGTCTTCTTTTACATTATTCCAGTATCTAAAGGGGTACATGGACTGTCAATGGAGCCCTGATACTGATAATAATGTATTCACAAATTAAGTCAGGGCTCAAACTTTAGTCTTTGGTGATGGCAACTATAGTTAACCTTTGGATATATATGTATGTGTATATGTATATACACACACACACACACACACATATATATATATATATATGTATATATATATATATATATATATATATATCTCCAAAGTCTCCAATGTATATTTATATATAATCTTGGTAACAACTAAGAGGATAGTTGACTGTATAATTCTGGGGAAAACCTGGTCATGTCAGTTTCATAGAGTTTTGAAGTCTTTTTTTCTTTTTTCCCTTCCATGGATAGATTTTCATTCTCAGAACAAGCTCCTGATGTAAACTTTCTGTACCTGAACTTTTGGGTTGTTTATATTACATGTGTCATAAAAATTATTTGGCACCTCTCTTTCCTTTCCTGTCCTCTGCCCCTAGCTTAATTTCATCTTTCCTTTTGATGAGGAAATCTGGGAGGCTGTCAACACTTGATATTGTTCTGGATCCCAGTGGATAACGATAACAGTGATGGGAGGTTTGGGGTCTGCTCAGATGAGTCTTTGAGGCACAGATGTTCCTTGAAGAGCCTGTTAAAGAGGCCAAAGTCTCCAATATGCAATTTGTGGCTACAACAATTTTGTAGGCTGAACTGGTCTCCCAGCATTTCTGGCTCTCCTGCTTCCAGACAGAGCTGGAAACATGGCAGAGGCAGCCTTTCTGGTGGGATTCCCAAAATTTGCGCTCTGGCTAGTGGCTTGGAGCAGCAGTTTGGTACTTAGAAGCCAGCAAGGAGGTCTGTCTGTTCAACTCTAACTTTAATTTTACTCTTTCCTCTCAGTTATTGCAGTCATGCCAAGGATTGCCAGTGTAGTCTAGACTAATACAGGGAGAGAATTAAATGCTGTGGATGTTCTTTGTCCTGGGTCTTTTGTCAAAAGCGCATGGTGTTGAAGCACCCTTGAGAACATTGGTTTTCAACGCCGAAGACAGTGTTCTGATGTCTCTGACGTCTGGACTCGAGAAACAGGTTTAGTGTGAGGTGACAGACAGTTGTGTGACCTTCTCTCAAAACCTTGAACTGAATCAAATGTACTTTTGTTGGCAGAAAAGCAATGATGGGAACAGATGTCATCTGAAAATGACTGCACAACACTCAGCCCCGTTCCTGAGAGGGATGATATGTCCCCTCCTTGGATGATGGTCCTGTTTTCTCTAGTCAGGTTTTGGTTTGTGTTCAGAGGGAGGGAGATGATATTGTAGAGTTAGACTCAGACACCTTTGCTAACTAAAAGTAGGCTAAATGTATTAAAAGTTTGTTATGAAATCTCCGATGAGGAAAGCTCAAATGATTTATGTAGAATTCCTGGCCTCAAGAAGGTGGAGCATAACTCCATCTTAATAAAGTGTGAGCTGCACATGGTAACTTCCTTCCAAAGAGTACCCGATCCCCTGACCGGATGGTTCAGTGGTTAGAGTGTCTGCCCGCAGACTGAAGGATCCTGGGTTCAATTCTGACCAAGGGCACATACCTTGGTTACAGGCTCAATCCCTGGCCCTGGTCAGTGTGAGAGCAGGAGGCAACCAATTGATGTGTCTCTCTCACATCGATGTTTCTCTCTCTCTCTCCCCCTTCCACTCTCTTGGAAAAGCAATGGAAAAAGTATCCTCAGGTGAGGATTAAAAAAACAAACCAACAAAAAAACCCAACAAAGAGCATCTGATGAAAAGGGGGAGGAACAGTAACCTTATAGTAGAGAAACCTGATAAACACTACTTCAGCTAAGGAATCAAGGTCAACATCAACAGTCATAAATCATGTTCATAGCAGATACCCTGGTTCTGATATGATGAAAATGACACTTCACCTCTGTGACCTTCTTTCCAAACCCCATTACTCCAGTCTAATCTTGAGAAAAATATCTGACAAGTTCCAATAAAGGTACCTACAAAACACCTGACTAGTACTCCTCAAAACTGTCAAGGTCTTCAAACACAAGGGAAGTCTGAGAAAATGTCACAGACAAGAAGAGCTTAAGAAGACACGAAAACCAAGTGTAATATGAAATCCTGGAACAGAAAAAGGTCATTAGGTAAAATAACTAAGAAAATTTCACCTATAGACTTTAGTTAATTAAAAAAAGTGATTTTCTTATATCTCGGCTGATTTAATTCTCACAGTGAAACCATGCCTCCTTTAAGGGACAGGATATATGGCTGGAGCTTAATATTCTTTTAAAAAAATATGTGGTTTTAATGATTTTTTAGAGAGAGGAAGGGAGAGGGATAGAGAGATAGAAACATCAATGAGAGAGAGACATCGGTCAGCTGCCTCCTTCACGCCTCCAACTGGGGATAGAGCCCAAAACCCCGGCATGTGCCCTGACCAGGAATCAAACTGGGGACCTCTTGATTCATGAGTCAATGTTCAACCACTTAACTATGCTGGCTGGGCATGGAGCTTAATATTTTAAATCTCTGCTTTGAGAGGTAAAGTGACTTGCTCAAACTCACACATCTCATGAATGACTGAACTTGGATTCAAGCCTAAAACTTCTATGGATGCTTCCATGATAGAACAGATTTGCCATAATCCTGCAATGACTTACATTTTAGTTTTCCTTTGCTTCTGTAGTGAATTATCATAATGTTAGCAACTTTAAACAACACCCATTTATATCACTGTTTTGCATATCAGTAATCTGGGTACAGCGTGACCCAGTTGGGTCCTTTGCTTAAAGTCTCACAAGACTGAAATCAATACATAGGCAGGACTGCCTTCTTTTTTGGAATCTTTGGGGATTAATCTACTTTTAAGATCATTCAGGTTGTCTGCCAAATTCAGTTCCTTGTGTTCATAGGACTGAGGTCCCCATATCCTTCCTGGGTTGTAGTCCAGAGCCTCTCTGAACTTCTGCATTTCTCATGACATTGCCCTCTTTATCTTAAAACCAGGATGTCAGGTCTTTCCCATATTTAAGATCCTTTTGACTTTTCCTTTCATTTTCAGCTAAAAGTGAGCTCTAATTTTAAGGGTTCTTGTGATTATACTGGGCTCACCAGATAATTGGTGAATGATCTGCTGGATATGGTGTGGAGAGTTAGGTTTCCATCTCTATTATTTCTATCACAACACAACATCTTCACTGAAGGGTAGGATGACTTCTGGGCAGTTACACAGGAAAACTAATTTAGAGACCACATTCAGATTCTATCTCCAGATATTCTGAAAGTGATAAATCCATAATTTCTCTCTCCTGAGATGAATAGCTTTTTAGTTTAAAGTTTCTAAACATATAATTTATTTTCCAATCCTTTGATATATTTCCCCCCAAATAGCCATAAGTAAATTGCTTACAATTTCTTTCCTGAGTTCCTGTTTCCCCATCTGCTATGAGTTCTTCATACTCCCCTTCCTCCCTTGACTGGAAGTACCATGGGCACCAGGGCCATGTCTGTTGTGTTCACCTAGAGTTCCATACAGTGAACATAAGAAGCAGTCAGTCATTGCAGAATGAATGAATAAATGAATGAGCAGCACCTTAGAATTAGGAAAATGGTGTATTTTGACAAATGAAGAAGTCCTCACTTAAACTCACCCCCTCTCTGTTTTCTCCGAGGAAGGAGAAGCCCCCCAATAGGATTGCTGGGTTTCATGACCCTCAGGGGACCACTTTGTCACTGTCCACTGAAGGGTACAATCTGGCCATGGGGCTCTCTTTCTGGTGCTTAGGGTGTTCTTTCCCTTCCCTGTGGTAGAATTTGTACACCGACACAGTGATAACATTCCTGTAACCAGCTCTCCAGCATTCTCTCTACTCTGGGGTTCCTTCCTTTCATGTAATAGGGCCAAGCATGTTACATTTAGGCATGAGCTTAAGGGGAGAGAAGGAACTTTCAGAGGAGCACGGGCTTTAACGGTCAGACTGCCCGAGGATACACAGAGACTCTGTCCCTTACGAGCCATGCGAGCTTGGGGAAGTGAGTTACCCTCTCTCTGTTCCATGTCCTCATCAGTCAAGTGTTGATAACAATGGTAAATGTTTCACAGGAGGGGCATGAGATCATACCTATAAAGTATTTTGCACAGTGCCTGGCGTCTAGAAAGTGCTTCTTTCTCCCTGATAGCCACTTGGCTCATACCCTCATCTTCTTTAAGCATTTGTTCAGGTCTCATCTTCTCAATAAGGCTTCCCTTTGCATCCTACGCCAGACCTTAAACTACTCTGAGCCATGATCTTGTTGGCACTCCTAATCTGCCTTACTCATCCTGATTTTCTTCACTTGATAGCCTTTGTCTAAATATTCTGATACATTACATTTATTTTTTAATGCAGATTAGATTTTAGGGTAGAATAGAGGCTGAGATGGAGAGAGGGCTATTCTTCATGAAAATTTTGTTTTTCCCTTTCAGAGATTAAAAACAAAAACCCTCTAAGCTAAATACACCCCTAAGGGCATCATAGTTGAAGCTCCTACTGAGCTTTAATTTAGATGTCAAATTGCCCCCACATGGTAAATAAATACCAGATAGATAAATATCTGGTGACTTTGTAAAGTCTTTTATTGTTTCCTTCAAGTTCAACTCCTCTGCTTTTAACTATGATCACCACTCAGCAGATTACACCCACATTATATTTATACTGATAAAAGAGTAGTCTCAAGGTTCTAGTATTTGGATTAAAGGTGTTAGCAAGTAGTACTCCGTTTGGTCTTGGCCTGTCATTTGGGGAAGACTGTTTTGACCACAGAGATTCAAAGGGGCCTTTTTTTTTTTTTTTTTTAACTGAAGAGTACTATAAATTCTCCAGAGTTGAAGCTCTGCTTACTTGCTATTCCCCCTGCTGCACGGTGAACCCCTTTCTTCTATAATTCCTTTGGTTGATAGGAAGGTGCCAACCCTTCCTCATCTCTTTCTATGCACTTATCTCTTTCCATAGTCTCATCCTACTAATGCAACAGCATCTGCCTCCCTGGCCTACCTATACCATGTCATTTAGAAACCTACTTCCAACACCCCTTCCCTCTGGCCGTGATAACCGAAAATAAATTTTCCTCTTACGTTGCTCTGGTACCGGTAACCTTCTCCAATCCTGTGTCTTATTTAACCTGCACACACATTGTTGTAGTTTCTACTGAGGTTTAATTAAAACTACGGGTTGCCCCCACATGGCAAATAAATATTAGGTAAATATCTGGTAACTTTTTTCTTTTATAATCCTTTGGTGTTTCCCAGAACATTGGGGACCAACTCGGGTTTGGTAATTTCTTGCAACATCCAGTTCAACATTCTTCATACTTCTCAAGTGACAGGTCATTTTATAAAGATTTTCCTAGTCTTCCTGACAAACTGTGATCTCTGCCTTAAGTTTAATGTCTTCATTCAAAATTATGCCCCTTTTTGACATTCTTACTATCCACCATACTTCTCTCTTTTCTCATTTTAGTTGTCTCTAGTGTTTTAAAATGTAGGTTTTATTATTATTATTCAAGTCTGGCAAGGCCGTCAGATCAGGAGACAACTGCCATTGGAAAGACAGTTACTCATAGTTCCCAAGAGAAGGGGGCATGCCACACCCTGTGGGGCCACACTGGGAAGCATTGGGATTAGCCAGGAGGCAGAGGGAGCCAGAGAAAGCCTGGGCAAGTGCTTTTATTGTGGCTTCCATGGGAAGGAATGGATGAAGCAGAGTAAGCAGCTTCAAAATGGCTAGTCTGAATAATTCCCATGGGCTCTGGAGTGTAGAGGCTGTCCTGAGTTGTCTGGTACATGGCTCTGGGATGATTAGGGCTGGTGGATAATGGCTTGGTGTGTAGGAACCTGCTAACGGGAGGTAGTTAGGAGTATGGGCTTTGGATTGGTTAGTTGCCTATGAAAGAATCACTTGTAGGTCCTCTACTAACTCAAGGAATTGCCGATCCCTGGGAGGCATTAGCAAGGCCCCAGATGTCAAAGCATCAGAAAATACAAAAAATAAAACAAGCATGACTAATAAATCTAGTCTCCTAGATTCTCTCCAGGTCTCTTAACGATTGGATTTCTGTCTTCTTTCTGTCTTAAGTAGCTCCTTCCCATTTCCCACCCAGTTAACATGATATTCTGTTTTCATACTTGGGAATTTAACTTTCCACCAATACCCTCAGTTCCACTGATCACTGTCTGTACTTTTGTTGGCTTAGGTAGCTAGTTAGTTATTAATAAAGGAAGGGAGCAAATGGAATCAGACATTAAGCCTGATTAACTAGGGCGCTGAATCAGACATTAAGTCTTATTAACTAGGAAGCTATAGCATTCACAGACTCCCCAGGGGACAGCCACATCCTCAGACAAATGGATACTAATCCCCAAGCAGGTGAGAAGAACTGGCTTTCCAATCTCCCTGGAGGAAAGTGGGCTCATTAGTCAGGATTCCTGGGTGGGGTGGGGGTGAGAGATAGGTGGGGGGGTGGGGGGCACGAGGGGGTGGACAGAGTGGGATAAACCAGTGCAGGGAAATTCCTTTGCTGGTGTATGTACAGTAGAAACCAGATGACGGGGCAGAACTTTGAGGCAGGCATTGTTCCAGCCAAAATGGCAACGTGAAGGGGAGGACTCTAGCCTGGGAAAATCTAGAAAAATAAATGAATAAGGGCAGGAAACCCCCAGAAGACCCAGGAAAGGGATTGGTTAGGGGGAGGGCCCAGCACAAGCCCAGGAAAGCCCAGGAAGTAGGTTGGATAGTTTGAATGGCAGCCCCAGCCCTCTTGTTCCTGAAAACTAAGAAAATATATGGAGGATTGACAAGGATCTTGGGGCAGTTGCTGCTAGAACCTGCCCGCTCTCTACATCCCTGAGGGCATACTGTGTCTCTTCAACCTAATAAATCTTACCGCTATGCTTAAACTCCTCCCACATGTATGCCCTTGGAAATTCCTTTCTGGTGACACTGCAAGGACCCATTTTCACAGGCAACACTTGAACTCCCAAGATGAAGCCTCATATCAGACTGGCCATGCTTCCCACTCACTTCGGCTCTTGTTTTTGAAATTTCCTTCACCCTCTGCATACCCCTTGTCCACCTTTGCTTACTCCACTCAACAAGTTCTTCGCGCTTGAAAATTCTCTCAGCTCATCAATAGACTTCACCACTTCCTGTCAGTTCCCAGCGCCACTGATGACCCACATGGCATCTTCAGTTTAGCTGTTCCCTCCCACTCCCCATCCATCATGTGGTCTCTAGGCCTGGTGCATCCCTTCAACCAGGACCAACAAGCTTCCTTCTCCCACTCTCCTCCCTAAATAGCGCATACTGCTGCTGGATTAATCTCCCCTCAACATAATTCCTTTATGAGACTCTCCTGCACAGTTACCCTCCTTGCCTTCTCTACATCTAGAGTGAAGACAAACAGATTATTTCAGGATTAATGGCCCTTCACGGTGTAGCTTTTTCTCTTGATCAAAGTCTGCTTTGATTTTTTTTTTTCTGGCCAGTTATGAACTTTCTCTCCATAGGACTTGTAACTCTACAGAGGCCCTCACATTCTGTCTCGTTTCAATTATTTGCATACCATTAGACCTTATGCTTCTTAATGACAGGGTCTTTACCTTATTTATCTTTGTGTTTTCTAAAGTCATTAACAATAAGCCTTACTTACAGTAGGTGTTAAAGATCACTTTTAATGGAACAGAATCTCAAAACACCACGTTAAGAACCCTAGTCCCTCAGCTAACTATTTAATTAGGTGCCATTTTAAAGAAAATAAAGATATTTTATGAGTAATTGGATCTGCATTCTGAGTAATTACTTTGCAAATGTGTGTTTGATTCAAAGAGTTAAACAAAGCAACAAATTGCCACATGCACCTTACTTTGCATTATATTTTGTACTCTAAAGCTCTCCTTGGGCTTTCAACTGTACATTTAATGTTCAGAAAGGGTTAAACAAATGCTATGTGTTGCTTCCAAGAGAGAAGGGAAAGTGAGACGAATTAAGTTGTTTACATAAAAGCCAAATAAATCTGAGACACAAAACTAGTCTCATATATCATGAACTCCCACACATTGCAGGCTTTGAGAGGGCAATTACATGATCTTGCCTGGAGACAGTGATGGGGCAGAGAAGAGTGGAAGGTCTGATTTATGATCCCATTCAGAGGAGACTGGCCACTCCCTAATTATCCGCCGGGTAGGATCAGGGCAAGTGAGAGGACATAGGAAACAGAGCCATAAACTTTTGGAAGTAGAAAGGTTCTTAGAGGTCAATTTGGTTCAATCCCCTGCCTGTTCTCCTGCAGAAGTCTTCCCCAAGTGCCCCAGACATATGGCTTCTGTTCAACATCCCACTGAGAATGATGATTACCCTATTGAGGGATCTCATTTCACTTTAGGACTGAGCTAATTATTTGGAAATCCTTCTTTCTATTGAATTGAAATATGCTTCCTATAACTTTTACCCAGTGGCCCTCATTCTATCCTCTGGAGTAACACAGAATAGATTTAATTCGTCTTTCTTATAATTGCCCTCTGAATAGCTGAAGCTCCTATCATGTCCTCTATCAGTCTTTTTTCTAGAGGCTAAATAAAAATCTCCATTCCTTAAATGACAATTTCAAAGCACTTTATTTGCTTCTTGCATTTGGAATTCATATCATGCCAATTAGCATATTAATTTGTGTATATTTCTGTTCTCTTTCCTCCTCTTTGTCCCACACTGAATGAATTGAGCAATTTTTTTTTTTCTTTTCTGAATCTTTTATTCTTCTAGTCACCTTTTTCAACATCTACCCTAGGTCTCCAATCTTTCCTTTATAACTTTCAGAAGAGAAAAGTGACAGGAACACTGTATTTTCTCTTAAAGGAATGTCTCTCCAATGATTTTAAAGGGAAATATGTTGACCCCATGGTAGTTAAAACTGCAGTGAAGTTATTTTAGGGGAAGTACAGTTGACCCTTGAACAACATGGGCTTGAACTGCACGGGTCCACTTACATGCAGATTTTTAAAAAAAAATCCTCTAAATGTATTTTCTTTGTGATTTTCTTAATACTTTCCCAGCTTACTTTATTATAAGAATACCATATATTAAATATATATAAAACATACTCAAAATGTGTTAACCGACTGTTCATGCTATTGGTAAGGCTTTTTGTCAACAGTAGACTATTAGTAGTTATGTTTTTCTGGGAGACAAAAGGTACAGGTGAATTTTTGACTGTGCATGGGGTCGGTGCCCCAACCCGTGCGTTGCCCAAGGGTCAACTGTAATGTGGAGATGAGACCACGTGAGACTTGCCACAGAACAGCAAGGCCTCGCGGAGGGTTTGCCCAGGCATGTTCCCACCAGGGGTGCTGTCTGTCTCTCCCTCTGCCTGAACTCTAGAGAATTCGGGATGACTGTGACCTCTCTTGATTGTGTCAGTGTCGTTCTCTCAAGGCAGCCTCAAATTACAATCTGGTGTCTCTCTGTTTTCATTCCCTCAAGCATCTCCATGACTTGATTCTGTCTTCCAGTTAAAAGTTCTGTCATCTTTCACTTGATAAATATGACATGTACGTCTTAATCTAAGCGTTAGATAACATTATTGACTAGTAGAGAAACAAGAACTAGACCCTTAGATCTGCCATTGGCACCTCTTCTCAGACTTGATATGGACACTCTCACCAACATCATTGATGTACCAGCGTCCTACCCTTTGTGAAAACTCCTAACAGTATTATTAGTCAGCAAACATTTCTTCATTCTGCCCACAGGAGTATCCTAAAACTTTGTCACAGCTTTGCTGAAGTCTGGATATAGTGTGACTACTGCATTGTCTTAACCCAATTTCCTTACTAAAAGGAGAAGGTATTTTGTCTTGAGCGCAGGCTGGTTCCTAAGAATCGTCCCCTTCTCCTTTATGTATACACCAACATTCTCTGGTCATTAGTATGGTTGCAAAATACCTACATTTTATTAGTTTGCAATTTCTATCTTTTTTCATTTTGAATTTTTATTTTCACTTGGTACTTTTTGCGGTATAATAAGTGTCTCAAATACACTGACGTCACGATTGTCACTCAGGGTTCCTTTAGGACCACAGTTCAACTTGTCGTGGAGTAGAAATGGATTTATTTAACCACTTGTGATATGTCCAGATTTCCAAGTAGTCTAGAAAAATCCTCATGTTCTAGAACAGCGCTATCCAATATGACTTTCTGTGGTGTTAGAAGCGATCTCTATCCAAAGCAGTAGCTACTAGTCACATATGGCTATTGGGCACTTGAAATGTAGCTAGTACAACCAAGGGACTGAGTTTTAAACTTTTAAATTTTAACCCAACTTTAAACATCCGTGTGTGACTGATAGCTATTACATTGGACAGCATGATTCTAGTATTCTGGACTTTTTTAATTAACAAAACACATTTTTTTTTTTTTAGAACTGTCTCTGTTTGTTTTAGCATTGAAACCATTTGTAATTAGGTAGTCAGATTAAAAATATTTTAGTGTGTCTCCCTCATTGTGGGATTACCTCTGTCTTTTCACCAAGACGTTTCAAATCTGTTTTTCTTGGTGTATGTAGATGTGTCTATCTTCTGCTTCTCTTCAGAACAAAAAATTTAAGATTTAGCATGGCACCTGGGAAGAGCAAGTACAAATACAGATGGCTGAGTTTTTGCCCCTGGCCCCCCAATAGGGGTAGGTTCCTCTCTCTTTTTAATAGCATGTCCATTTCTCACATCAGACTCCCCCATTACGACACAGCCATCATCTTTTCAATTTGCGGAGGATGAATTCTTGAGGTTTCAGGGACTAAATACACTCTGGATAGGTAGAGAAATATCTTCAATTAGGAAAGTACAAGATATTAGCAAGAAATGAATGCTTACGACAGGAACACGTTTCTTAAATAATTTAAAGGTTGAAGCCACAGTGTTATTAAGAGAAATTAATGCTCTTCTGAGCCCCGATACAATCAGAACTAGAAAGATTTTTACACGGGGCTACTTTGGAGTGATGTAGCTGTTTGAGTCCACATCTTTGTTGTAGCCGGGGTTCCTAGATCGGCATGTCATGACTTGGTATGTGTGTGTATGTGTGTGCATGCACTTATGCACATGTGTTTGTACATGTTCAAACACATATAGTCATATAGGTAAGTCTGTATCTACAATGGCACTTGCTTACTCCTAGATCTGAGTTTGTATTTCACAGTGTCTTATGAATAATTCATTCTTATGACAAGAAAATTAGAGGAGCCCTAGGATTTGTTAAGTTTCTGAAACTGTGGGGTAGATGTTTATCCTCAGAAATTCATGGATTACTAATACATGGCTTGCTAATTACAATAATGATACCCTGCTTTTTCAGGCTTAACGGTGGAGAACATCTTGCTACCCTTGGCTTCCTTGATGCTGCATTTCTGTTGAAGTAGAAGTTAAGTTGGTCTGACAGGCACAGCTCACTCACTCACTGACTCATAGTGACAAATCTGGGACACATCACCCTCGCTGTCATTGCTTCCTTCCTAACAGATTTGAAGGATTAACAAAATGACCAGACCAATCTCCAAGGGTATTCGGTGGGAATGATGCATTAGTAAACGGTCGAGTGATTGGGAAATAATAGCTCCTAAGTAAAGTACTAAGCGCTACTTTATGCCTCCTGGTACACACAGACAGTTAACAGGCTCACTTCCCTTGTTGTTGTTGTTTTGACTCAGTTGGAAGAGAAACAATTAACTCTAGCCATTGTATTCTATCAGTAATTCCTGATTACCCCCATACCTTTTAAGGAAATTATGCAGAATGGTACATAAAATCAAACAGGGACCTATAGCCCGTTTCTAGAGTTTGTAGCTATCAAATGCTGTACCCCAGCTCCACGTACACCTGTGTCACTTAACTCTCCCCAGCCAGCGATGATGGACAACAGTGCTGGGGTCAGAGAAAGGAGCCCTGAGGCCCTTATTGCATCACTGCACTAATGGATCTTGAACTTGCTTATGAGAGAACAGTTCATTCTTAGGCCAGTTTGGCAGAAGGAGCTTCCAGAGCTAGCTTTTGTGTCCTGGAACCAACCATTCAATATCTACCCTTGGCTTGTCCTTGAAAGGGCAAACATATACCAAATGGGAGGAAAATAGGGAAGGTGGATGAGCTTGCCTCCCACCCCGGGTCTTCATTTCTGCTGTTGGACATACATTTAAACTCTTTGGTAAACTCCCTCCAAGAAGGTGGGAGCTCTCCTCTCATAGTGAGGAGTGACATCTCCTGCCTGCCCACCTGCCTTCCTCTCTCCTTCCTTCCCTCCCATTCACTTCATCAGTATTGGCTGAGTTCCCACGGTGGCAGGCACGGCACTACATGGAGAAGGGTGTCAGAAGATGCTACCCTAAAATACGCTATTTTGCCATAGGGGTTATTTTTAGATAAAAGCACCTGAAAAACAGAAGGTGCAAGAAGCGGCTTCTAATCCTTCCCTTTCTTCCTGAAAACAGGAAATAAAAACTCTCACATGAAAGATGCTCTCCCTGTATCAGGAAAAGAGGAACATTCTTCAATGAGGAGTCAAAGCCAAGAGAATTCTGTACAAACACACCTCGTCAAATTAATCCTTGTCTTCCTTTAGCCACTCCAGAACATTTTAGTTGCTTCTCCACAATTGCCTCTCTTTGTTCAACTTGGTATATAAACATTTAGGCTTTGCCACTTGCTTCTTTGGGGTTTGTTTCTTTATGAGGGCTCCTGTGTCCTGTTAAATTTATATAAATCTGTATGCTTTTCTTCTATTAATTGGTCATATATCATTTTTCGTTGTTGTTTCTTTTTTGTTTTAAATATATCTTTATTGATTTCAGAGAGAGGAAGGGAGAGGTGGAGAGAGATAGAAACGTCAATGATGAGGGAGTCATCGATCGGCTGCCTCTTGCACTCCCCCGACTGGGGATCGAGCCCGCAACCCGGGCATGTGCCCTGATCGGGAATTGAACCATGATCTCCTGGATCCTAGGTCAATGCTCAACCGCTAAGCCACGCCTGGCCCAGCAGTTGTATATCATTTTAATTCTCAGGCCCAGTTGAACAACCTTAAGAGTGTAGAGGGAAACTTTTGACTTCATTATGGTGGGGATGGTGGTATAGAGAATATAGAGATTAATAAGGTGCCTTTCTGAAGCTCATAGTCTCTCCACTGTTGTTGTTTCTTCCTCAAATTGCTCCCCTTACCCCAGCCCAACCCAGGTGTTCTGTAAAGAGGGATGCTGACTTTAGTAGGGGAGGGAGGTATACTGAAATCACGAGGGAAATTAGGGATAGGAGAAGCCCAAGTGGACAAAAGGACACAAGGCATTAATAGCCCTTAAGTAATACATTTAAAGGCGGCTTTTGTGTTAAAACCATTAGACATGATTAACACTCTGGGAGCTCCATAAATAAGAGCTTTAGTTTCTTTGAAATAATTCTGGGTTGTGGGTGGAGAGGGCAGAAGGAGAAATGAAATTAGGGGGTAGGTGGAGAGGCAGGGGGCCCCTTCCAAAGCGCTTACTTTTATAACATGTAACTCAGTCAGCTCACCCTTCCATTGTTACATGCTAAACGATGCTTTATTCTTGTTCTGTAATTGAGGGAGATTACAGTTTAGAAGTAATATTTAACAATGGATTATCTACATGTATACTGCTTATTATGTTCGCTCGGTACATCGTGTGTATAGGTTGTAAAGCATCTTACAGATTCATTTGTAATTAATTTTTTATCACTTCCTATGCTGTTCTCTATGTCCCTTTGCCTGCAATATTCTCTACCAGGAATTTTCTAAAGATACCTGAACATTTTTATTCAGCAGCTAAGAAATATCTCTTGGTACAACTCATGTAGAACCAACCCGGATAAAAATATGGCAACAGGGGAAAAAAGAGACAGCTTTCCTAGGCAGAGTTCCTTTTATATATAAATTGTGAGTGTCTTGTAGGAATACTTGAACTAGCAGTTTAAGCTAGATTTGTTTTTGAAAAGTTGGACTTGGGGAATTGAGTGGTGGTAGAATTTGTCTGTATAAAAATGTGGGTAATAAGCAGGATGCACATGGTGGGCACTTATGTACCAAATGGGTTATAAATGAGAGGGCTCCTCATGATGAAAATGACTTTTTACACTATCATATATTTAAATTGAGAGCTTTGTCAGATTAATGCAGTATTTTAATGGCAACCTGGAAGGATGCTTGTGTTGTAGATTTCTATGAAAAAAGGAAATGCCAGTTACTTAAGAGCCAGAATAGCATGTCTGAACACTAAAAGAGATTTCATTCAAACTGGATATTTCTGGACAGTCTGGTTTTAAATAAACAGCTTTGTTACCTCTATAATTATCCTTACTGACCATGTTATGTTTTACCTGAGCCCCTATGCTCTCAGGCAAGAACAAAAATTAAGAAATCCGCTTGTCCTTTGTATTCCTGGATATAATTTAGTACAAAGAACCGCTTTTCTTCATGTGACTTAGATAAGACTCATGGATACCTCCACATGATAAAGCCAGGCACATACCTCCCAAATTCCCTTCCTTCATTCTATAAATGTTTAGCTGAACTGTTTTTGCCCTCCACTCATCAATCAAGACAAAAATGCTTATTAGCCAAACTGTGGTTAAGATTCCCTCCTTCCCTCAGATCAATAAACTGCCCACCTTGTAGCCTGAGACCACCTTTATTTCCCATTTCCCCATACCTGGTTCTTTGTAGCTTTGTTTGCTCCTCTCTATAAAAGAAACATTCTTTTGGCTTAACTGTGAAGGTGCTTGAAGATCTTGGGGTCAAAGATTCTTCCTATCACAACAGCCCCCTAGCCCTGTTGCAGTAGTCTTCCCCCTGCGCCCCCAACCCTCACCCCTTGCAGTAATCCTTTCAGATGAAGTCTCTCCTTATGAAGTCTGGATTCATTTATTATTTGATGTCAATTATATTTGTTAGAAGCAGGGTCCCAAGGAACTCAGGGAAATTCAAAAATTTCCTAAGAGCTTTCAGGAAAATAAACCAGATATGAATTTTTTCTTGATGTTTTCAATGTTTTAGAATAAATGATAACTATAGGGTTATCAAAACTCTAGTTCCTCAAGTGGTCTACTCTCAGAAACTCTCAGCCCTGTCTCTATCCAGCCCATATTTTGTTCACTACTCAAAATAAAATTCTTTGTGCCACCTTCTTGAGAACAACTCTATTGAATAGACCTTAGGCAGTGAGGGTTTGTTTCTAGTTTCTATTATTTGACAGCAACCCCTGAGGTCTATGGCATGAAGTGGCTTCGGATTTAGCTACGGCCCTGATTTGAAACTCATGTTCTGTGAGACTGGGGTGGGTGGAAGTGAGAAATTTGGCCATCTGGACCTCACTGTGACTTCATTATCTGGAAACAACTGTTGAGAGAAATCATGCTTTAGTTATGTTCACTTATTTTGAGATTCCCTTGAATGCAGGCTTTCTGCTATTTTCATTAGCTTCCCCAGATCTCAGGAAAGTATTTGATATACTATATATGCTCAGCAGATATTTCTTTTAATATATTATTAAAAACTGTATCTCGGGGCCTCCTGCTGCACATCTAGAAGAATAACATTTTCACGGCTCTTTTTGCGGGGCTGGCTGATAACAGGGTGGGGAACAGGTAAATAAGGGAGGTAGCATTTTTCTTCTGACTCCCCTCCCAAGGTCAGAGCAGGAAGAGAGTGCCTGCGGTTCCAAGAGCATTCTTCATGTGCCTGTTACCTATCCCGTTGGGTTTAATTCTGTTTTTAATGAGTTGCACACCTGTGTCCCTGGCTGGCTGCCCTCACACAGTGGGAGGAGTCAGGGAGGGCAGATTCCTCCGTTCTGAGTCCTAGGATTCAGAGCTGTGCCTGCCTGTGTTTTGTTGAGCATCGCAAGTGTGGGTGGTATTCTGAACATCTTCCCATTATGCTAAGCAGCCAACATCTGTTTTGTTATGTAGATTAAGGTTAAAGACAGTGAAATTTCTCAGTTAAATCCAGGCTCCAACAAATTTCCCAATTGCAGAAGCAAATCATGCCTGACTTTTTTTTTTTTAATTTTCTGGCTAGTGGATGCTTATCTCAACTCAGAGGAGATGGTGGTGGAGACCACCCAAGCTTTGAGCTCTGGAGATGGCCTCACAGTAAAGAAGGCAAACTGAGTCTTAAAAGCTGAAAGACTTCTCAGCCCATTATTCTTCATGGGCTTCTTTATGAGTCAGGGATTAGGTGAGAGATGGACAGTAGCAAGTCAGATTTCATTTCACCATTATTACAACTTAAGAAAGTGGCTGGATGAATTTTTATGAAATGCACGGGGTATATTTGGGATAGTGGAACTAAAAATGTGAAGTATGTAGAATTCATGTCAGAAGGCCACTGTAAGGCAGTAATTTTTCAACCAACGTGCTGCAAGAATTTTTAAAACATGCAATTCCTGACTCTTTAGTCAGGGGCACTGACCGTTTTTTCCTTAAATTGTCAAATAAAAAAATGACAACAATCAACACAATAATAGCCGTCCGGTGTGAATGCCCTGTCTTGAAGCCTAAATATATACGTCATATAATAGAGTTGCATCTTATTGGTCACGTCCCATAATAAGGTTGCTTTTGATTGGTTAATTCTTGGTACCAGAAATCCTTATATACAAGTATAGGCACTTGATTATTTAAAAAGTCACTTCAGAGCAAAAAGGATAAGTAATTTCTATTATTTTTTTGGTAAATCAATCAACACTATACCTATATATTTTTTGTCAGATCGGCAAAAAATATATTTTTTGGTATGCCCATAATTTTAGAATCTGTTTATGTGTGCCACGAAATGAAAAAGGTTGAAAATCACTGCCTTGAAGGGATAAATAGTGTGTCCCTGGAGAAGCTGAAACAAAGACACAATTCAGAGTCCCAGGGTAAGCCATATCTGAAGACATGTGCCAGACATGTGGAAACTTGGAGGGCAGAGAAAGCAAATGGTTATCCACCTTATGGCCCTCAGATCCAAAATGCTGGAAGGATAACCTGACTGTGGGTGCTGGTTAATGATGAGTTTCTTCTCACATGGGCAACCCTATGTCGCGTTGCATTTTCCAGGGTGACGCTTGGCATGGGTATGACGGGGATCAGAATGTGCCACCACCGCAAAATATGCCCCTTTGGCATAAGGATTATTTTGAGCTAAAGACAACTAGCCATAAATGCAGAAAGAGCTCTTTGCCACACCCCTACCTATCTAAAAGCAGGTCATAAATGTCCCCCACCCCCATTCTATACCAGAAGGGGAATGACTCTTATCACCGGAGATAGAATTGGCAGAGATGGGTCTGCGTCAACAAATCTTACTAAAATAACCCTTGTGCTCCATTAGTTTCCCCCGTCTATCCACCATCCCACAGTTACTGCCCCTAGAACCCACAACCCCTGAGTCTGATTCTTTGGCTCTTCACTTCTTTTCCCTGAAGGCCTCTATGCATGTAAAAGTTAAAATATGAACATCATATGCAATCTCTATGCCCTTTCTCCTGCTAATCTTTCATCAGTCTAATTTGTATCCCTAGGCACAGAAGTTAAGAGGATAGAAGAAAGATGCTTCTCGCCCCTGCAGGTGCTATCTGAAGTCCATCTACCTCTTAATTTCTCTGTGGACTTCTAAGGTGCCTAAGCCACTGGTTACCAGGTTTTGTTGTTGTTGAGCCTGCACTTTTATCATTTTATCAGTAAGCACATAGCTCCAATATATGTTTATTTACTTATAAATAATATAGTACTGCACTAGTGTTCCTGTGCATTATAAAACATACTTTAAGTAAGGAATATCAGTATTCTAATATTCCTTTCCTAACTTCCCAATGGATCTTTGTATCCTGATCCCACTCTGGGAAGCCTGCTCCAAGAGCTCCTTCTTTCAAGAGCCAAGTGGACTTTTTGAAATGCATTCTAATCTCATCACTCATCTGCTTAAGACTAAAGTAGCTTCCCATGGCACGGAGAGTGAAACCCTGTTCCTGGAGCCCAGCAAGCCCCCCTGCCCTATTCCAATCTGACCTGTCTCCTTCTGCAGCTGCTCCTCTGCCACTCTGGCCCTGGCTCAGTAAGCTCCTGCCCTATTGGTTTCCATTCAGTTTCTCAAATGACAGCAGTCTTGTGCCTGTCACTGAGTTTTCACGTCAGTTAGTGTGAAGGCTCTTATTTCTGTTCCTCACCTGACTAATTTCTACTCATTCTTTGAATCTCTTCTATTATGTCATTTCTTCAAAGGAAACTTCCCCGACGCCAACTCTATGTTCTCCCACTAATCCCAATCAGTTTTTCCTATACTAAGCTCTCATCGTTTTTAAGTTTTTCTTCATAGCACTTATTACAATGTATAATTATGCTTGTGGCGTTGTTTGCTTGTAATCTGTTTCTACTGATAACTTTTGTGGGCTCTGGGTCTGTATCTTTTTTTTTAAATATGTTTTTATTGACTTCAGAGAAAGGAAGGGAGAGGGAGAGAGAGAAAATCAATGATGAGAGAGAAACATCAATCAGCTGCCTCCTGCACGCCCCCTACTAGAGGTCGAGTCTGTAACACAGGCATGTGCCCTGACTGGGAATCGAACTGTGACCTCCTGGTTCATGGGTCAACACTCAGCCACTGAGCAACACCGGCTGGGCTCTGTGTCTTTTTAAAAAAAATAATTTTATTCTGGTGCTTAGCCCAACATTTAGCACATAGTAGGCACTTGATATAATTTTTGATAATTGAACAAACAAATAGTGACCATATTTTTCAAACCAAACACTGGCATGTGGTTTTGGGATATCAGGCAGGGGCCTGTCTATTTGTGGTAGAGACTCTGCCATAAAATTCAGGACATAGGACTAGTGAATTTCCTCTTTGTTCTTGTCGATTATGTATCAAGACAGTATTTGTAGCTATTGTGATATGAATATCAGAAAGAGATTATATCTGTGTGATGAGCATATTGCAGAATGCTATAGGATAGTGCTTCTTCTAAATGTATCTATCACTCCCCTTATTTAATGCTGTCGCTTTCTGCAAGAAGCTGCTGATGCTATGAATCCAGATCTCGCTTTTATTCAGTTGTCTTGATTAGAGAATAGCCTAGCATTCCTAAATTATTCACAAGTCTCAGGCCTCGCTGAGGATGAGCAACTGTCAAATATGGTAATTATCAGCCAGGCAGGAGAAGGACCTGATTAAATGTATGCATTTAAATGAACAGTGACCCCTATCCATTCCTTAAGTTCCAAGACAGTTAAATGCAAATGGTGCTCCCTAGGGGTCCTGGGCCCACTGCCCCTTGTCCTTCATAGAGAGAAGAGAAATATCATTCACAGTGTAATCCTAGGGCAGAGGGTCTGACAAAGCCGAGTGCCTACAGTGCCAACCTGCATAAACACACGTGATGGGAACATACTTTAAAATATCAATTGGAACATTTTCTTTTTTTAACTACCTCCCGTGATAATCTAATTTCTGATACCTTCTCTGTCCCAGCCCGGACAGCTGTACACTGCTTTGAGGGGAAGAGAGAAGTCACCATATAATCAGAGCATACAAGTCAAAGAAACTTAGTTATTTGTTCATTTATTTCTTTAACAAATATTTAGTTACCGCTAAGTTGTACTAGGAGTTCTGGTTCTAGGGATACAGTGTGATTAAAGCATGGTCCCTACCTCATGGAGTTTAAATTCTACTTAGGTAGATAGATAATAAACAGAAACTAGTAAGTAATCAATATGAGTGCTGTAACGATGATGATAATATTAATAAAATCAGGTTAAAAAGATAGAAAGTGACGTAGGTGATGATATTTAAATACCTCATTGCATAAATGTCATTTAAAATGTATTGCCAGATTTAGCAAATAATAAATATGTGATACTCAGTATGTATGCTTAGGGGACATTGTTCGTTGTTAATCTGAGCTTCAAGTTTAACTGGACATCTTCTGTTTTTATCTTGCAACCCTATATTCAAATCGCATCATGAATAATATGAAAAAGCTGGCTACCTAGGACCTGGGGAAAGAGCGGCACAGGCAGGGGTGTGTGCGATGCCCCAACCCAGGAATGAGGGGGAGAGACTGTTTGGAGATGAGGGTCTAGGTTGTCCAGGCCAGGCTGCGTAAGGCCTTGTAAGCCACGGTGCAAAGGTGGATTTTATTTTAAGTGTGATGGAAAACCGCTGAAGAAGTCATTTGGAAAGATAAGTGACATTATCTGCTTTTTGTTTTAAAGACATCACGACAACTTTAGGGTTACTGACATCTCAGAGGTAAGGGAGAAAGCAGATGTAGGGAAGAAAAAATTAGGTATATTGGCTCAGACTTTGTAAATTAGACAAAAGACAGATTAAGAAAAGGAAAACAGATGGGCGTTGATTGCATGCATTGCATGACACACAGGAGCGCTCAGTGATGAGCGGCTGAAAGGGCCGGTTAGAACCTGGGCTTATGTGTCATCTTAGCAAAAGAACAATGACTTTGTAGAGAAGCAACAGGACAAAGGAGAGGGACTTTGAACTTCTAGGAGGCGGCAAATTGTGGGAAGGTAAATATCTGGGGGAAACTGATGAACTATAAGGATTGTTTTAGCCAGGTTAGATATGTTGATTCCTCTTTGGGCCCATGAAGGTATGGAGTTGTTTTCAGTGATTAAGAATCACCCTGCCTTTCCTGGTAGAGAGAAATAGGGCAGAGAGTTTTCTTGTGTCCACTTCTTCTTAATTGCCTTCAAATTAGCACCTCAAATTCATCCTTATGCCAAAGTGGCCTGGTTTGGGGTGGCATACTCTCACCCCTTCGCAGAAAAGCCCGTGGAGCCGGCTATCGCAATAGAACCAGCATGAGATGGTGGAGCTTGAAGGACACAAGGAGTGGTGGAGGTGATGAAAGTCCTTAGCTTTGGTATATTTTAAACGTAGAGGCAAGAATTACTTTTACCAGAGGTCCTTATGCAGTATTCTGGGAAATGAATTTCAGAGACACGTGTAGGAGGATTTTAAGTGATAGTGGCAGGTTTATTAGAGAGAAAAGCGATAGTATAGTCTCCAGCAGGCAGAGAGCAGGCAGGCCATAGGGCAGTGGTTGCCCTGAAATCCTTGCCAAGCCTCCGCTTATTTTCTTGGGTTTGGAAAAGAGCAGGCTTTCTTTCAAGCTGTCCAGTCTCTTTCCAGGCTCTCCCTGGAGTTGTGTTTGTGCCCTCCCCTATCAGTCCATTTCCTGGACCTTCCGTGGTTTTGTGCCCTTATACTATCTGATCTTTTCCCCCCAGATTTTCCCAGGCTAGTTGCCTCCCCCTTTATGGTCACCGTTTTTTGCTTCTGCTGTGCATGCCTCATCTTTCTGCTTTGTCACTTGGCTTCTACTGCACATGTGCTTAGTAAGAGGACTTTCCCCCAAGCTATCCTGGCTTCCACTGCACATGCACTCAGTAAAGGAATTTCCCCCTCACTGTCCCTTTCCCCCATTAATCCGGGGAAATGGGGAAATGGCGCCAGTTGTTTCCTGGGGTTTGGGTCCACTTGGATGTTAATCTGTTTGGTGGAGTGATGCCGGCTGTTCACTGGAGTGACTGTGAAACTGCCCTTTCCTAGTTAATCTGACGTCATCATATATCTGGCTCCCTTCTCTTTCATTAACAGCTAACTAGCTGCCTACTGTAGCATTACCAGAAGATTGCATGTGAGGTGGTGGGAAACCAAGAATGATTCCAAGGTTTTTAGCCTAAGTAACCATTTCAAAAGTTGCTAATGTCAGTAGGAATAACAATTTTTTATTCAAATTTCCAGAGTTTTCCCAGCTTGGTGCCAGATGCAAGATAGGCTGGAGAAGAAATGGGGAGAGACAGGAAGGAATCACTATTTGAAATGAAAAGGTCTTGAAGCTACATAGATTCTGAGCCACATTTGTCCACCTTGTGGCATTCTGATCAGACTGTTAATTGATAACAGGTAGCAAGGTGATTGCTATGTTCTGAGACTTGAGTTCTGAGACCTAGCTCTGCATCTGACCCACCCCTTATGAACTGTTATCTACATCCAATGGCCTGGGACGCTCAGAGGTATGCCCTCTCCTACATCCTGATCTTTTGGAGCATGGTAATGACAATGTGAAGGCAAAGCCCCCATAGCTGTGGTAGGCAGATTAATAGTTCCCCAAAGATGTTCACATTCTAATCCCCCAAACCTGTGAATATGTTATGTTAAATGGCAAAGGGAAATTAAGGTTACAGATGGAATTAAGGGGGTTAATAAACTAGGGTTCAGTGTAATCACAGGGGTCCTTTAAATGTAGAAGAGGGAGGCAGGAGAGTGATGTGATGGAAGAAAGACTTAACCTGCCATTGCTAGCTCTGGAGATGGAAGGGGCCATGAGCCTAGGAATGCAGACAGCCCTTGGAAGCTGGAAAAGACAAGAAAATAGATTCTTCCCTAAAGGTTCCAGAAAGGAAAGCATCCCTGCTGATACCTTAATTCTAGCCTCATGAGACCCATTTCAGACTCCTGGCCTCCATAACTATATGATACTAAACTTGTGTTGTTTTAAGCCACTAAGTTTGTGTTAGTTTGTTGCAGCAGAAATAGAAAATTAATACACTGATCAATATATAAGTAGGTAAAACCTCTGGGCAACTTCTGTTAAGGAGAGAGCAATGACAGAACACGCTGCCCTCTTATACACGGTGGAGTGTTCACATTTCAGAGGGAACTGAAAATGAAATGATTACCTAGATGGTTGAGAGGACATAAAAGATGCCATGTTTCTTCCAATTTTTTATATTCTCAACTTAGTTATTAGAAGCTATAGACTGAATGTTTGGGTCTGCCTAAAATTCATATGTTGAAATCCTAACCCCCTCAATGTGATGATATTAGGAGGTGGAGCCTGTAGGCAGGGATTAGGCCTGAGGGTGCAGCTCTCATGTTTGGGATTAGTGCCCCTGTTAAAGAGACCTGAGAGCTCCCTTGTCCCCTCTCCCATGTAAGGACATAGCAAGAGATGGCCGCCTATAAGCCAGGAAGCAGGCCCCTACCAGACATCGAATCTGCTGTCACTTTGATTTTGTATTTCCCAGCCTCCAGAATTGTGAGAAATAAATCTGTGTTGTTTATAAGCTGCCGACTTTTGGGCAGATTGTTATAGCAGCCCAAGCTGACTAAGACACTAGTTCAGCTTTCCAGAATGAATCAGAAGTGCATGGGTTCAGTCTGTTCTCCATAGAACACCGACTTTTCTATGACCTTTCCCCCTAGACTGTAAGCTCCTTCAAGGTTGAGACTGTCTTACTCAACTGTCTTAGTCTTAGCCTAGCACTTAGCAAATGAGTGCTGAACGGACTGGAGGAAGAGGAATGAATGAATGAATGAATGAATGCTCCCCTTTCCTTTCACTCTTGACAAATGCATGTGACAGGTCAGTGCGTATATAACAACTGTGCGTTGGAACATCACAGGTGAAGTTTGAATTCATGCAAGTCATTTGCCAGGCCTGGTTTGACAGATCCATTCATAATGCAAGGTTTTATCGCAATTGTCCCTTAGCTTAAATATGGGCCAGTAACCAAGCACTAAAACGTAGTAAGTCCTTGCATCTAATCTCTTCCTTTGTTGCTTGACCTGATCTCTGACAAGCTGAAGGAGAGCCAGCCTGAAAAGTAACCCGAAGTCCTGCCACATGGCTGTAAGATTGACAGCTTTGGCTCAGCAACAGGAGCAGGGCAACCTGAGGGGTGACCAGTCAGTCTACAGGGGAGGAGGTCGGAACTCAGTTGCCTTGGAGGACTGGGACAGAGAGAGAGGCTGCGTAGCGTGAGAGGACATTAGGAGAACTGGGTGAAGCCTTGGGTTTTTCCAGGTTAAATCTGAGATATATTTGTTCAGTGGTTGTTTGCTCTACTGTGAGCTTTGTCCAAGGCACCATGCAAAACCCCATGAGGGAGGCAATGATGAGTAGTCACAGCTGATACTTCCTTCCTCTTTGTTGTGTGTCAGGCACTGTGTGAGCACCATAAAAGCAGCATCTCATTTAATCCTCAAAACAGTTCTATGAGGGCAGAGCAACTATCACACTCATTCAAGTGATGAGGAAAATTAGGCTCAGGGACAGTAACTTGCCTAAGGGCACCCAGTAAATGCCAGAGCTGGATATTCAAACTGAGGTCTGATTCAAAAGACTGTTCTCTTAACTACTTCACATACTGACCTGGTCTTTAGTCGCTGAACTGGATACTTAAATTGCCCCGCTTTTATTCTCGTAGTGGAAATAAGATGCACAAATGCAGAAGTTATAATAGAGACAAAATGGGATAAATGCTATAAGAAAGGTGTGAGTGTGATTGAACACAACTCCTGGGAGTGCAGTTCAGGCAGCATTTAGGCAGCAGGAATACGCAAGTAAGCGGCAGCTGCTGAGTGCTTACTATGTGTCAGGTGCCTGATCTTCATTTATAAGTTTTCTGAGAACCTACTATGCATCTGGTGCCTTTCTAAGTAGTACCTGGGTTCCATTAAAAAATAAAACAGATAAATATACCTGCCTTCTTGAATCTTGCATTCTAGAAGAGGGAGAGAAAGAAAGAATACACTCTACATATATATTTTATGCACACACACATATTCACAAACACATTTTTAAATATTAGAGGGCATTACATGCAATAGAAAAAGAAAAAGTGGGAGAAGTCAAGAGGTATTTTAAATGGGGTGACCTTGAAACAGTGTGTCCTGACCTATTGCATTGACTCCTCACAGCACGTTTGAGGCAGGGGCTGTTTTTGTACCCCCTTTCCAGATGGGAAAACAGACTTAAAAAGGTTAGCGAATTAGCTCAAGAAAGTAATGGAATTGGGATACCAACTTGTGTAAATGGACTCCAGATCCTGTATCCTCAATCCCTAGGTAGGCTTTGAAAATCGTCTTCCTCTCCTTCCCTCCTTCCCCACCTTCCTCCCACTTCTCCATTCCTCCCACCTCCACCACTACAGTCTAGCAACATGGCTTTCAGGCCCCACTGACTTTCTGAGAGTCCCTTCTCTATGGGTCTAGCTCAGCCTCAGCTATGGAGTCCCCAGCAAAAGCCTTAAGAACCTCGCCTCCCACCATCTGTCCCAGAAGCTTCAGCCCTCACCACCTGCCTACCCAAAGCCACCTCCAGCACAATGGAACCATATCTGTGTGGCCTCAGGGATTCAGCAGCATTCTGCTTTCTCTAACTTGTGTGAGGTCTCCTGGTCACTGACCCATATTTGTACCTATTAGGCATTGGAAACTGGGTCTTGGGGCAGCAGAGGCTAGTACAGGGGGGATTTAGCTCTTTGTTGAGTTACACTAAGCAAGTAGTAGAAAAAGTTAGGCTTATGGCTAATATGGAGTGAACGTAGAGGCCTGAACATAAGCATTTAAGATTAAGATTAAAGGAGGGGTAATAATTTAGGGACCAGCTGGTCACTCTGGAAAAAAAGACCCTGGAATATGTCAGTAACTATTTATCAATAATACCAAAGTTAGCTTTAGCAAAGGCATTCAGGATGCTCTTCAGCCAGCAAGTGGAGTGAAATAAGTGTTATTTATGTTCACCTGGCATCATTTGTTATTCGACTTTTTCTGATGGCAGTAATGGAAGTGGAGCAGTTAAACCATGTTCTCCAGGGTACTGGTACTACTGCCAAGAGCGGAAAGCTTTCATCTTCCAAAGCCTCAATCAGCCAGTTTCTCATCTGCATCCCATAAATCATCGCAGAGGAACAAGCTCATTATCTCAGCACTAGGGACAAAAGTCTTTTACATGACACTGAACTTCTGACTACTGCAAAACATGGCAGCTTGCCATTGGATCTTTAATAGGTTGGTGTTGGTTCCTTTAACAGACTGGGCCAGAAGTTGGAGGCATGGCCTGAAGTTTCAATTCTGTTACATGCTGTGACCTGCAGTGGGTCCCTGTCCAGAGGAAATTGGGCCCGGTGGTCTGTGGGGTTCCTTGGACATTCCATAGTGTTAATAGTTTGCGGAAAGAGAAGTGGGGGTTTCTGATCCTTCAAACAACCTCTGTTAGAGGCTAGGACGTAGAGGAACTTCTCTGCACTACTTTGGGAAGGTGTTTCAAGGCTGCTACTTGAGAGATCTGAGTAGGAGTTTCCAAGTACAGGCTGTAAAAATTTCCTAAACTTCCATCCTTTAGTTCCTGCACTACATAATGGGCCTGGCTTCGTTCTGGAAACTTCCAAATTACCCAACATGTGAATCCTGTGTCATGGAGAATTTTCTATGCTTTTTAGTAAGATAATCATGTTCCCAAAAAAGGTCTCTTAATGTTCACCTCCTGTTGTAAGGAGAGAAATACTATGAGTATGCATGGAGGTTGTTGCAAATTAAAAACATTATGTTATTACCTGATCAAGAAAAGTTCATTGAGTAGGAATGAAAAGGGCATACGCTGTAGTGGGTGTGGCAAACCTTTTCAGTCACAGGCCAGATAACAAATATTTTTAGCTGTTGTGCCATGTCATCTTGGTTTTAACTGCTCAAATTGATAACAAAGGCAAAAACAATATGTAAATGAGTGTGTGGCTGTGTCCTAGTAAACTTTATTTATGGACACTGACATTTGAATTTCATAATTTTTACTTGTGATGAAATCTTGTCTTTCAGCTATTTAAAAATATAAAAACCATTCTTAACTCACAGGCTGTTAAAAACCAATAACAACTAAACACAACAGAGCAGACCAGATGTGGCCTGTGGGCTGTAGTTTGCTGACAGCTGCTGTTAAAAATATACACATAAGTAACTAGCATGTAAATATTTCATAAAATTATTATAGATATGATTGGAGTCTAGCCTTTTAGAGTTATGGAAGAATTTATGTTTCTGTCTTTATATGTAGAATTAAACATCATAATTTATTTTGATTTTATGACTGTTTTATAATGAGCATCTTTGTAAGTGGGAATTTAAAAAATAATAAAAGAAAAAAGCATGTTGTTGTGGCACAATGGAAAGATAATTGATCAAGGTTTGGGAGTCTCTGACACTAAGCATTGCACTTTCTCATCTCTAAAATGAGACTAGTATTTGCTCTCCTGTCCATATGAAAACCAAATAAAATGTGCTCCTGAAAATTCTGGAAAAGACCAAGTGCTACATGTGCACAGAGTAATTTTCCAGGATTATCCAAAAAGTTCCTGGCCTGCTGTATTGTATAATCTTTCTCAGCAGTTGTGTGGGAAAAATACTTTTGCATAAATGGATAGATATAGATGGATATTTTTATATTCATGCAGTGATAATATGTAGAGAAAAATCATCCACCCTGACTATTTTATCTTTCAGCAGCACTAGCAATGTTGCCATATGTGAATCTTTCACAACCATGCCTAAAAACTGCTGTTTCATTTAGAGCAGCCCACGCGCCGCAATAATTTTTAAAACATGCAATACCTGACTGTTTAGTCAGGGGCACTGACCTCTTTCCCCTTAGATTGTCAAATAAAAAATAACAACAGCCAACACAACAACAGCCATGTGGTATGGATGAACCAAAAATATAATATATTTTTTGGTGTGCCACAAAATTTTAGTAATTAGTTTATGTGTGTCATGAGATTAAAAAAAGAGTTGAACATCACTAATTTAGAGTATTATGTTTTCTCTGATTTATCCCAAACACAAAAATGGCCAAAGGGGATGAAATATGTCTGCGTACACTTCCTGGGTAGAAAGATACATGAAATGATAAGGACTGGATTAAAGAAGGGCGAAGATCTCCATACAAGTGGTTCTTCCTAATACTGAAAGGTTACTAGTTGACAGGGTAGGAAACATGTCCCTTTGACCTTCTGCTGTTCAGAAAGATATTGGCAATAAATGATATTGTACATGTGTGTGAATGAAAATGAGCGGATATATGCAGTACACAACGAGGGGGGAATAAAAAATGTCCATATTAAAATCATTTAGTTTCATTTTAGTTTAATCGATTTTGTAAAGGATTTTTCTTGACCTGCAAGAAATCATTCAGTGAAAGACTAGAAAACATTGTGAAAATGGTAAATTTCTGTTTATGTTTCTAAGGATATGAAATCACTTGTCCCCTAAGTAGAGAGTTTTAATTAAAATAGATGACAACCCAGAGAAGCGAAGGAGAAAGATATTTAAACATATTTTTCATGTGTAAGTTTTTGTCATGTTTTCTTCATAAACGTTGAATTTGCCTTCTGGGCTTTGCAGTATAGTTTTTTATAATTATTTTGGAGAAATAAGAAATGTGAGAAGGAAAATGGGGTACTTTAGAACTTATCCAAATAACATGCTACATCTGGCTGATTTCAGTTAACTCTCCAAGCGCCGCTATAATGGTGTAGATGTCACGGATTATGATGATGTAAAGTTTTATTTTCCCCACTTCTGATGTGCATTGTCACAGTGCTGGCATCTCTGCCACTTGCTCTTACTCTGTCTGTTGCCAATGTATAATTACATGACCCTTATCCCTTTTTATTCTTCTATGTTTTGAATATCATTATATTCTTGTCAATAACATTCCTGACATTTTCTGATTTGGGTGCATGTCTGTGATAGTAGCAGCCATGCTCAAGAAATCCGCCTTTGGGTGAGACCAGCCTAATGTTTCTCTGTAATAAATATAGCGATGAAAGAGTCTTTAGTGATGGATCAATGCTAACAAAAGTCCTTCTCATTAGATCTGCACCACAGAGTCCTGGCATAGTTGCTGTCAGGTTCAGCATTAATTAAAGGAGACCGTAACACACACTGATATCAGATTCAATATCTCATAGTGTAGAACTTGTAGGGGCTATAAAACCTAATGACACCAAATGTAAGTCCAGAAACCTCCATCCGCTCTACCATCTTGTTATGTCAGAAACTCAATGAAGGAACAGCTAAACAAAATACAAAGAACACAATGTGTTGAATTCCAAATCCTTAGGAATTTTGAAAATTGGAACCAAATTTAAACTCAGAAAGTTTTGTGTATGCTCTTGCATTTTCCTGTACGCCTTGGATGCCTGGTCTCTTAAGGTCAGCGTAAGTTGCTTGTGCTGTGGAGAGTCAGTACCAACCCAGTGGGTGAGAAATCAGCTGTGGACTCAGACTTACCTGGTTTTAATTCCAGCTGTGCTCTCTGTTAGCTGAGCAACCTTGAGCAAGATGCTATGGTCTCTGAAACTCAGCTTCTCCTTCTTTAAAATGGGGATAAAAATTATATTTTGCAGGGGGAATCTTATGAAGTAAATCCTATTGCTTAAAGTGCTTAGTACAGTGCCTGGTCCATAATAAATTATCCATAAATATCATTAAATGTTCAAAGTGTAGCATAGGGTCCTTCTAGAGGAGTACAAAAGAAAAGAAAAAAAGATTCAGCCTGCTTTAAGGAAGTAGCGGTCTTTCTGGAGACAGACCCCCGACGTGCAGGAATGATTTCAGGAACAGTGTTCAGATATGTCCATCAAGGGCCCCAAGAATAGATGTTGTCAACTTCAAGTAGATTAAAGATTCCAGGGAGGGAAAGATCACTGGGGGAATGGGTTGATCTAGGAGGGTCTCTTAAGGGTAGTATTTGGGCCTCACAGAATTTAATAGTCAGGTAGGAGAGGGGAAGGGCAATGAGGTGAAGAAGTTTTAGGTTAGGAAAGTGGGAACCATCACTTAGTGATGTCTAGCTGATGGAGGTCTGACCTCAGGTGAAACATACACTGCTTTTAGATCCTGTTCCAATGGCAGTCATGATTGAGTTTTCAAAGAAAATGGTTGATCCAAAGATGGAATAATTGGCTCCCTTGCAAGTGTTATACATCTGGGAGCCAAATTCATGAGCCCTGGGTTTGAACCTAAGTTCAGATATTGATGAATTGTGTGACATTGAGCAAGATTCTTACTCATTGGTGCTTCAATGGTCCCATCTGGAAAGTGGATGCAATTGTATCTCATTCAGAGGAAGGTTTTAAGAGTTAAAGTCAGTGTTATATAAAAAGAGATGACAAGTATGACACTTTGTAAATAGCTAGGCGTTATGTAATGATAATCTTTCAAGTCTTCACTTCCCTGTTTTCTCTCGCCTCCTGTGTAGATAGTGATTGTTTGGGAAAATATATTTGGGATTTTCTTCACTTATTCTTCAAAGATAATGGCCTTATGTCTTTTTATTTGCACTATACTTAGAGTTACAGTTTATTACAATGAAAGGGTATAGATTAAAATCAATAGAGACAAAAGGCACATAGAGTGGAGTCCAGAGCGTCCACCAGTCCCCTCCCATTGGAGTTTCAGGAACAATGTTTAATTCTCTAAGCAAGCACATTCTATAACATGTATGAACTATTGATGGCCTTGTGTTTTTAAGAGGGTTTTGGCATTAGAGCACCCTCCAATGCATATCACCTCATTTGATCCTTACAATGCTGCAAAGTAGATGGAGAATTCCAGAAAAGGAGGTCAGGCAGAGTGCAAAGGGGTCAGCTCCTTGAGGGACAGTGGGACTGTCAGGAAAGCCACAGGCCTTGTTCACTTCAGCCCCAGAGGGATTGGTCTAATACCCCATCTCTTCCACGCTGGGAATGCTGTACCTCTGAGAACAACACTATCAGCAAAGCCACACGGGGGGCAGCACTTTTAGCTTTTCATATGCTGAAGGACTCCGAGGGTGGGGTGCAAAAGATAACTGCTTTGACAGGTACATATTTTATTTCATAAATGACCTTTTTAAACATTAGCTCTCCTGTGGCTGCACAAAGTTTTACTTGGAAGACTTTGCAAAACTTTAAAAAATATACCATGCTACCTGGACAATCTGGACTGGAATAATGGCATGCAGAGATGCACCACGTATAGTACTGGGCTCATCTGTTTGCTTTGGGCTGGGGGTTTGGTGAATGGGGGAGAAGGGGAGAATAGTAGGTGTTTTGTCTGGTGTAAAACCAGAAGGCAATTGATGTACCAAAGAGAGCAGAATATGTATTCTGGGATGCACCTCTAGGCCGGGCATTGTCCTTGGAGATTGCCTTGTGCCTCCATGCTGTTCAGTTCATCTTCTTCCCAGGCTGGGCCTTGACAAGTCATTTGTTCACAGTAGACACCTCCAGAGCTAACCTTCAAAATTTACAACGGAGGATCCATTCTCTGAAGGAAATACATGCAGAATATAGATATGCTTATTAAAAAGCAAATGTTCTGTTCTGGGAAAGCAAGAAATGGTTTCTCTCTTCCTTTGCTAGCATGTGCACAAACTCTGGGCCTAAAAGCCTGTTGCTTGCCAGGGCATGCAGAATTATTTACTTTATTACATTATTTACATTTTCAGATTGTTCCTGGGATTAATTGCTGTTGAAGCCCAGATTTAATTAGCAAAAACTTCAGTAACAGCTTAATATAAATTAAACTACAAGCCATTTCTCTTTGAGAAATATTAGGATTTATTAGCAGTCCCCCCCAAACTAATTAGTTGCAACGGATGCATTTCAGCATTAAGCAATGGAGGAAGCTTTGAGTGCAATGGTTTGTAACTGTATTGGGCACATTCCCTCCCGCCCCTCTACCCCTTTGGTGTCTATTCTGGTGATTAGCCTGGGTGGGAGATGCCTTGTCTTTGCGCCCAAGGCACTCTGGAAAGCAATAATGGTCACAGAGAGAGAAATAGGCTCTACTGAGATAAAGGAGGAGAGGGGGGAAGAGCCTGAGAATAATGAAATGGTCAGGTCACAGCTCATGACTTAAAAAATAAAATGTGGAAGCAAAAAGAAATGAGCATTCTTAAATCCAAGAAGTCTGAAACGACTTTCTCATAAATCCCACATGGCTAAAGGAAACTGTAGTTAAGCATTCCTGCCTGTGCTGTGGGCCCGGAAGAGGACAGTGCCTGCTCCGTGCTGTTGCCAAATCCGTCTTCTAGAAGAATCACTGGATCATGTCATCCCCCCGCTCAAGAACAGACAGCTATGGGAATGAGCCTTGGAGCCAGACGAGCCTGAGTCCCAGTAATGCTATTTGTCCATTTGACTTGGGGCAACCTGCTAACCTCTCCTGCTTCAGTTCTCTCGTGTGTGAGCAAGGATTTGATGGAGCCTACCTCACAGGGTTATGTGGGTAAGGCTCTTAGCACCGTGGCACGTAACAAAATCAATCAGTGTTGGCTGTTGTTAATAGATAAGGTGCATTTCTCTCGGCATAGCGTTTAAGGTCTTCTATCATTGTCTGTAAGCGGGATGCCCTGCCATTCCGTTCCCGAATGCTTTCCCTGCAACTAGACCAGTATCTCGCTTTATAATTTGAAGTGCGTCTTACTGCCTCTATTACACGGAAAGCCCTTTGTGAGGGACAGGCCTTACTCAGTTTCAGAACTCCCAGTGTGCAGGAGAGTCCCCAGAAAATGCAGCTGCATCTCTACTTATGAAAAGATTGGCTTTGCAAAGTCTTTAATTTTAAGTCCACGTGTTTGTAAATCCCGAGTGTTGTAAGAAGAGTTCGAGTTTGCAGGTCGGACACTAATTTGGCTTTGAGTTTTCCTGTATAAAATGAAAGAGTGGGATGAGATGATTCATCAGTAGCGTTCTTTCCAACTTAAAAAATGTGATTTCACGTAATGTGTTTTAACTTCATTGCTGTCATGTTCCCACAATGCCAAACATCACCAAAGTCAAGCTTGAAAGAGTAACCAAAATAGCAGTAGTTTCAAATGCCCAGATGTTTCGTATCACATGGAAAGCATGTCTTTTGTTTTCTAACACGCTTTTCTCTTCTCAGCAGAATGCTTGACACGAGACCATCCTTTACTGTGAACGTGGGAAGGGAAAGGCAGCCAAAATGAAGCAGATGGTTGGGGGATTTAGAAGATGTAGTTCATCCTTATATATTTTTTGTCTGTTTCATGCCTTCTTGAATATTTCTTATAAGAAAGTAGCAAAGGCAAAGGTTTTTTTAGCTGTTATCAATTGTCCTCAATTTTATTAATGGAGCGACCTTGTGGAAAACCTTCAGAGAGGGTGGCAAAACCCAGATAACACCCCCTCTTAAATAAGAGATGGTCACTAGTCATATAGCTTCACAGTGTTGCAGAAGGTTTTAGTTTTCAAATTTGTAACTGACCTAATCTCTAGAGGTGTGTTGATGAATCAGACAGGGGACGTGGTTTCTGAAAACTAGAGTAAATAACTAATGTTTAGGAAATTACCTAAATCCCTAAATGGGACATTAGATTCCTTGGAGAATTAAATTCACCTCATGTGAATGAGTGAGCAATTTCTTTCCAAAGGAAATTTATTTAACAGTATGCTCAGCCAGTGTTTGGTCATATAGGTCAAATCCCCTTAAAGAAAAAGAATTTGCATTTTAAAATGCTTTCCAATTTCTCAGCCAGTGGCAGGATTCTTTGATACGATATCTGAATGTGTAAATCCAGAAAACAGGCGCTCTGGTCAGCTGCTCATTGGTGGATGACAGTGTTTGGCAGAATATCAAATCAGTTCCCACATAATTGTTCAACTCTTTTGGTAAAAGTACTAAATGATTCATTTTAGAAAATCTTTTTTTGTATGGTTCAATGCAATCTTTAACTCGAAGTAAAAAGTGAGAAAGCCAAAAATGTGAATTAAAGAATTGAAAGGAACTGAAGGAAAGCAGTTTCATTTCCTTTAAGTTTTGTGGGATGATATAGTTGAATTAGCAACTGATGCTTCTTTCCCTGACATTTTTCTGAAGCCCCAGCCCTTCCTGCAGTTTGTTTCCATCAGAAGATATCATAAGTGTACTACCTATTTTTATAGTATTTTATATCCCACCTGGTCTTAAGTACTTTACATTTGTTGGCTTATGTAATCACTGCAAGAGCCTTAACATGAGGTAAATACAAATATCACCCCCATTTTATAGATGCAGTAACTCAGGAAGGCACAGAGATGTTAAGCCACTTGCCCAGGGTCACACAGCTCATAAGACCCAGGCAGTCTGATTCTAGATGTTAACCAGGCACTATGTTTGTCAGATTTGGCATGCATCAGAATCATCTGAAGGGCTCTCTAAATCAGATGCTGGGTTCCATCCACAGAACTTTGGAGTCAGTAACTCTGGGATGGGGCCTGACATTTTACATTATAACCAGTTTCCCAGGTGATGCTGCTGCTGCTGCTGCTGGTCTGAGGGCCACACTTGAAGGCCACTGCACTATCCCTCTCTGTAATACCCACAGACAAGAAAAAAGTTGTGATGGCAGAAAAACAGTTAAGACTTTTCCTTTTTGAAAGTCCAGACTATGGGGCTACCGAGGGCATAGGAAAACACGTGATCACCCTTATCTGGCTCTTTTGGATCCTGCATCTAGAAAAGCTTCCCAAAATGGAGGGAATGGAGGAAAGGATAGACTCTGGTGGGTTCCCAACCAAACCTGTCTCTTCTGGACTCTTTCCTAGGGGAGACTGGAAGGAAATGGGGGAGAAATAGGACCCCTAGATAGGTTTGGTAGATCTGGGAGCAGAGAGAGCCCATGGAAGCTTCACAGGCCTGGAGTTCCCATTGCTGGATGGGGTGTGCTTCTACTTGCTGTCCCCATCCAATGAAGAAGTGACGACGAAGGGCATAGACAGGCTGGAGACACTATTGCAGAGTTTCTTGGAGCTTCAGCAAGGGGCAGGAAAAGGAACATGATCCCCATGAGCCTTTGGAAGGATGCAGATCGGGCTGGCAGAGTGGCTGACGGGATGAGATCATGGGGCTGGGAGGAGGCCTGCCAGCCGATCTGCGCTGACGGGTGAACAAAACCCATAGAGGTGAGCATGTGTCCTGGATGCCGTGTGGACAGGTGACCACACCCAGGACTAGTGCCCTCTGCCACCTGTCCCACGCCACAGGAACCATATAACCCCTCAAAACCTCAGCTGCATCCCTTGACAAAGGAGGTGGAAAGACCACTATTGAACTGTAAAGAAACTTAGTTTGAAAGAGAGTAACCAAGTGCTTTAAATTTATGACAAATAAAATAGGTGACTGAAAGGAGGCAGAGGGCAAAGGTCTGCCCTCTTGTAAGAGTTTACTGATACAGTTCATCCAGGGCTCAGGCTTTCTTTCCCTGGGAAGCGGAGGGCCTTCCCAGTGGCACCAGCCCAGACCAACAAGGCAGTTAGAGGCCACTGTCAGGTACCATGAGATCACCTCCCAGTAGCTGAGGGCAAAGGCCAGACCTCTTTTTGGTAAGGTTCATTCTGCACTGCACAGAGGCTCAGGACTCTTCCTTCACCCCGCTGCCTAGGGCACCAACCCAGTGGGCAGAGCTCCCAGTCGGGACGAAAGCTCATCGGAGAGTTGTTGGAGCCGTATCTGAGGAGGAACCTGGGCCTCTGACGCCGTCATGTAGTGAGCTCTAAAGTGAGGAATAAAAATCCGTCGGACTTAAGCCAGTTATTTTTACTTTTTTCTCCATCATCATCATCAAATATAGTGCTAACCAAAACTGCATATTTTTGACTTTCTGATTTAGAAAGTAAAAAATGACTTTCTACCTACTATCTTACTTTAAAAATGCCCTTATTTTTTTTTAAAAAAAGTCTCACTAATTGTCAGGGACATATGATTCCAGTTTTTCAATCTCCAAAATACACATTTTTGAGAAGTATTTTAATGGCACTGAAAAAACATTTCCTTGTGAAGGTGAAAGTTTTCTGAGTGTGTGGCTCAGTGGTTGGGTAGCTCCAAACTTCCATCCGCGTGGTCAATGTCCATTTTTACTGAGGATTCATTTGACTCTTTCAGGCAGGCTTGCTTTTGGGAATTTAGACTTTTATACCAAGACTAACATTTCCTATAGTCGTATTCACCGTGTGCTTATATCATGGTGGCTTCTCTCTTCTCATCCATCGTAAGGGGAAGCTTTTAGTGACAGGTGGCAATGGTTTCCTCTATAGTCACCTTTTGGTGTGCTTGTACTTGCTGTCCCCATCCAACTGTGTCTTTCTCGCCATTCACTCATAAATGAGTGATAATAGCCGTAATTCTCTCCCAATCAGTCATTTGCTGCAGTTAACAAATGGTTTATTAGAGTGTTAACCTCCATTAGCCGAGAGGCTAGGTCATTAACTGCCTCTGATAACCATTTCTCAAGGTTTATGACTTAAAGAATCACTTAAACAATGACTTTTACTCTTTTACCTGGATTAAAACAAAGTTTTGTAAGAACTTAGAATTTAGGGATAAAATGAGTAATATTCATTAATAAATATATGTAGATGTGGGCCTTCAATTTTGATTTAGAACCTCCCAGCAGAGATGAAATGCACACCCTGTAACTGCCAGGCACCAAGGAAGTATCTCAATTGTGTATTTGTCTTCTGGGGACTGAAATCTGTAGGTAAATTGTTTTCCTTTTAACTTCTTATTTATTGTCCCAGAAATACCAGCAGCTTTAACATAAACTATGTACCCTGAATGTTTTGTGACTTATTTATTGATAAACAATTGTATGCTATCTATACTTAGTTTTCTGTGGTAAGAGTAAAGGGAGCTGTTACCACCAATCTGTATTTGACATGTCTAGTGATTCAGGATGACAAGTCAAGACATGAAAAAGACAATGAGAGTCACAGTTTTCGTCATGCCACCCCAGTGCTCACATAACTTACCAGTTCTCAGTTGCTTGGGAATAAAGATTTCGTAGGTAGAGAAAGTGGTAGGTTGGGGTGCTAACTCATAGAGTGCCAATTTCCCTATTTCTAAGATGAGAATGATAGTATTAATATTTTTATTCCTAGATATTTTGAGGATGAAATCAGGTAACGCCTATGAAGCATTTACAAATGGTATAAAAGATTAAAATGCCACATCTATTTTCATATTGCTAATATGCCTAGAAATTATTATTTTAGATTAGAAAAATACATATTTTCTCATTGCTTTCTCTCATTCACTAATTTAAATACTTTCAACTATATAAACCTAAGAAAGCTTTTTAAATATTTTTTTTCTTTTTACTTCTAACATAGACTGCAGCCAGTCTTATTTCTGTTGACTTGGCTCTTACGCAAGACAATTTATCAACAAAACTGCATGAGCAATTTCTTTTTCTCTATAGCTACTTTGCCTGCTACTATGCCTATCACACAGTAAGTTTTGAATAAATATTTGTTGAATTCCTCAAATATACCTGGTCAAAATTAATCTCTCTCTTTTTTGTGATCCCTCCATGATGTTTGTATGAAGTCGTTTTTAAGGAAATACTCTATCTCGTATCAGTTCTTTATGCTCCTGCATGATCTCTTAACTTGCATAGACTTAGAGCATAGGCGGAGTCTGTCTCTCTTTGTATCCCTCCTAATCCCTAACACCATGCCTTGCCTATATTGTAGCATTTCCCAGAAGGTCTTTCATTGAAGACTAACATAATAGGGTGTTGTATTGGTACCCCACTGCTGCTGGAGTCGATTAGCACTCTCTTAGTGAATTCAAACAATACACATTTATTATCTTACTATTCCAGAAGTCAGATGTCCAAAATGCAGAGGAAAATACCTCTCAGGATTGATCTTGGTGCATGAAGAATGCATGCAGCGTGCCCGGCATCACATCTGGTGTGTAACACTTGCGTAGAAAACACCCATTTTTCCTCTGGCTTCTCATAGAATAATATCTCACTTCTTTGCCTCCTTCCTTGGTCATCATCTTGCTATTTTGTAGAAATCCTTTGTTCCTCTCCTATCTCTTTATTAAAACACTCATTTTCACATATTGCATCCGTCAGCCCACTGACATCCTATAGAGTGATGATTAGATGAACTCAACAGTTTAGACATAGACTTAGCAATAATTAATAAAGGATTATGGCAGTATTGGAGAATTTAACACATGATCCAGATGGGTTCAAGTCATTCTCTAGCGATAACTTCCTCCTGCTCCAGATTGGAAAAGAAATATTTAGAGCATATGAGTAGCTAGAAGAGGCTCTGCCTTGAGTTTGGTGGTTGGCAGGGGGCAGGATGCATAATTGTCAATGTGGCCCGAGAAGAATGGAAAGGAAAGCTGTCCCTTAAAAATTAATGGCAAGGAGAAGGGGCATGATATAGCCCTTCAATAAAGTCTGAAGAAATTCATAAAAATTAATTCCCAACGTTAAACAGTAAAGTAAATAAATTGCTTTTTTTCCACACTTGTGGCTTGGAAAATAAAATGCAAACCTTCAAACTCCCAGTTGCCAGAATGAATAACAATAATTATAGGAAGCCTGCTGCATAATGGTCATCTTAATTGCCATGTTTTTGCTTTTGTGATATAATTAGTTGGTTGTTTTTTTGTTTTTTGAGAAATTTGAAGGAGAGGCTCTCTCAGCTGGTTTTAGGTCCTGTCTAGTCTAATGAGTGTAATTATATCTTCCAAGCAACAGTGTCCAGAATCCAAGGAAGTAAGAAGGATTAGACACTGAACATCTTGTATTGCAAAAAAGAATTCAATGACATTTGCTAAAGCCAGTTCCAGAGGCATTTTTCAGCTACTGAGCCAGCGAAGGACAAACTGCACTCCCTGCTTTGTCACTGGCAGGGCTTGAGTGGCCATGCTGGAAGCTGTACCCTGCCACGTGGGTGTCACAGTGTCACAACTTTCCCACTCTGGTTCAGGTTAAACACCAATATTGAGTGCAGTGACTAAGCAGTTATTGAACAGGAGGCTACAAGGTCCTTCACCAAGTTTTCCCATCCTTCGCTGGCAGCTAGAGTTTCCAGTTGGTCTTGATATTGTTCTGAACTCTATACATGACCAGCCACACTGTCTCAGTCAGATCACTGATCCTGGACAAGACCAGGGAGAGGCAATGAAGGGGCTTGCCGTATGTAGCGTAGCTCTAGCCATAAAGAAACAGCTATAGATCACTTTATTAAGTAAGAGGCCACTTGCACAGTATGCCACCTGGGGATGGCCCTTCTGATCACTGCCCGTGAGCAATTAGAGTGGGTAGCAAACTCTGGGAGGGGCTGTATCTGCCTTTTGCACTACACGCTGTGACCCCAGTTGTTCTTCTGGAGCTGCGTGGAGGGCTCTGAGGTAGTAGCCCAGGGTGGCAGTTCCTGGAGGCTAATTAAGAGTTGCATAGAAAATGAAATCCCTGTATCTGCTTGAAATGAGCTGCCTATTAATTTGGAGCAGTCCTTGGTTCTGATGTGATGGGTTAGTGCAATTAGCAGTAGTTTATGGCTCATTTCTGTACTGTTTATTGTTTTATGGCTATGTCAGGACACAGCCTGCCGTTGTTAATGAGGACCCCTCCTGAAATGAAGGGTAACGAGATGACGATAGTGCTTTCCGTTGGTGCCACTCCTTAGTTGTGACAGAACCAAGGACCCCAGTCATTATCCTCAGCATGTGCTGGCCGCTCAAGGGCAGAGGTTAACAGGAAAGGTTTATCAGTCATGATTCTAACAACAGAGGACAAGTCCCCTGACCACTGTCATCATCAGGACTCTTGGAGTCCAGCTCCATGTAGATTGCTCTTACATCTTTTCTCTCCCCAAGCCTCAACCCCTTCTTTGCTTTCACTCCCCTGTTTTCTCCCGTTTACAGAAGAAATTTGCAAAAGCCAAAAGGGAGAGGCAGGCAGCATCTCCTTGTGTGTTCATCTCCTATTTGAAAACGAACAAGTATTCTCAGAAGCTTCTACTAGACTTCCGTTGGGCCAGAACTCACACCCCTCCCTATAACAGTCACCTGCAGAGGGCTGTGAAATCACTGAGATTGGCTTAAACCAATTGTGATTCTTCCCCTAGGACTGAGTACATCACCACTGAACAAGACAGGGCCCCTGATGACCAGGAAGAATGAGCTGATTGCTGGGCACCCAAAGTTGGTGGCCACAACTACTTATGGACTGTGGTCTCTTTGGAAGCTCTAAGCCTCCATCGTCTTCTAGATTGTCATGGCTTCGTGCCTGGGGTGCTGCGGCAGAAATGCTCTCAGGATACCAGAAACTTTCTCTCAGGTTTCTCTATGCTGGAGCAAAGTTGTGTCCCACACAAAAACAGGGGGAGTGTGGTCCCTTTTCCAAAACAGCTTTGTTGTAGCCACACAAGTTTTCTCACACGAAGAGCTCCTTCCACAATGCCTGGCATTCCTTTCTCTGTGGAGATCAGATCCAGGCACAGGAGTTGGAGCTGGGAGCAGATACCTGTGCCTCGCAGGCTTAGCTTTCTCTGGCAGGAGATTGTCCATCTATCTGAATATCATTTCAGGGACAGTTGTATGTTATGCTACTTGGAAAAATTAGTATTAACAAAATAAGACTAAAGTTGAAGTTGTGGATTTTAAGAGATCAAACTTTGGGATTAACAAGCTTGAGGAATGCCCTCAGAATTTTTGACTCAAAGAAACAAATCATAAGTTGAATGTACTTGGAAAAAACCCTACCAGAAATTTTGTATTAGATCAGGAGCTTGTAATGTAATGGAGACAGGCCACGCCAGAAACATTTGGATCTGGAAAACTGTCAGGTTTACAGGATGGGGTACTCTTATGACTTAGACCATGTTTCGTGTGATGAGAGGAAAACCAGGCTGGGAAAATACGCAAGTCAGTGATTCTGGGGATAGTATTACCACTCAGAAATACAGATGGTGCCTGACTTAACAATGGTTCAGCTGACTATTTTTTGATACTAGGATGGTGTGAAAGTGATATGTATTCAGTAGAAACCGTACTTTGAATTTTGTCTTTTATTTTTAAAAATTATTATTTTTTACATTCTCACCTGAGGATGTATTTTTATTGATTTTAGAGAGAGAGGAATGGAGGGGGAGGGAGAGAGAAACATTGATGTGAAAAAGAACATTGATCGGTTGCCTCCTGTATGTGCCCCGACCAGGAAATGAACCTGCAACCTAGGTATGTGCCCTGATCAGGAATCAAACCCACAACCTTTTGGTGTTTGGGGCAACACTTCAACCAACTGAGCCACTGGCCAGGACAAAACTGTACTTCAAATGTTGAATTGTGATCTTTTCCCAGGCTAGTGCTGGGCTACGGCAGCAAGCCACAGCTCCAGCCAGCCGTGTGATCACTGTGGTAAACCACTGATACTCTCCAGTGGCCTGTGTTGTCAGTGTTTTTTGAATAATGTGTTTTGTGCTTTTGCATCCCATCATGTCTACAAAACGCCCGTCTGTGTCTCCTGCTTCCGGTGAGAAGATGAGAAAGACAATTACCCTTGAGATGAACTTAAGATAATTGCCCAACTGTAGGCTAATGTAAGCGTTCTGAGCACATTTAAGGTAGGCTAGGCTAAGCTAAGATGTTTAGTAGGTTAGGTGTATTAGATGCCTTTTTGACTTGTGATATTTTAAATCCACATTGGGGTTATCGGGATGTAATCCCATTGTAACTGGAGGAGCATCTTTAATTAGAATCAGAGAATGATACAGGTTTGTGGGGTTGCCTAGAGGCAGATGGAAACAAGAAAACCAAGCATGTAGTAAGTACTTAATAAATTCTTACAGTTAACAGAGCCTCTATGTACCCTCCACTGGGTGTTAAATTTACTTTGGACAATGTTTGATTACTGTATGCCTCCCTCTGTAGCCTATACTCCATGAGGGCAGTGACTATGGCTGCTTTTGTCCATTATAACATCCCCAGACCTACCATAGTGCCAGCTAAAATAGTTTAAATAACTAAATACATAATAAATGTATGACCGAATAGATTTTAGGGTAGATCTTTGATCCTTGGGGGGAATAATGAGAGTGGAAGTGCAAGGGTACAATTGAAGCTAAAACTTTTATTGAGAGTTGGATACAAGGTCAGATAGGACCAGGTCCATGAGAGATTTGAAGCTGAGAACCCCAGCACTAATGGGGTCTGTGTAGGAGAGTGAAAGTCAGGTGAGCCCTCCTTAGGGGTGGAGATGAGGTGTCAGAGAAGTTGTTTAGGCCATCAGAATTACTTGACAATGTCCCTCCCTTTTCCTGCTTGATTGGAGCTTATTTAAAGGTAGGCGTCTTACCTGGTTGATATTTGCATCACTTTGGTGTCTTGCACATACAGGTAGGTGCATGCTGATTGTTGAGTGAATAAATCAATAAGTGAATGTAAAAAATTTCATGTTAAAAACTATCAAGACACATGAATGCAAAGTGGAGAAGTGCAGCTGTATAGCTATGCAATAGAGAATATATCCATCGGATGAATATGTTTCTATTAGCAACTTTCCAATGGGCAATACAGTATTACTAACTATAGTCACCATGCTGTACATTACATCCCCATGACATTTATTTTGTAAAAGTCCTAAATTTTGATGAACTCAAATTTATTGTACAGTTTTCCTTTGTTGCTCATGCTTTTGGTGTCAGATCTAAGAATACATTGTTAAATCCAAGGTCATGAAGGTGAATGACAACTTGCTTGACTTTTACAAGTACAATGTTAACATTACATGAGTGTTTTTTGTTTCTTGTATTATCACCAAACATCGATTTTCATTTAAATCTTAGGAATCACCATGTCATTAACCTCTCCATCAGTTGTTAGTATCACAGCCACATACAGAAGGAAAAAGAGTGGGTTGAAGTAGGATCTAGCATCTTGAATACTTGGCTTCTGTTTCAGGCTCTGCCAGTATGGCAGATACTTGGTCACCTTCCTGTCATCTATTTTCCTTCCTTCTCTTAACAGCCTCTACTATTTGGCACTCGATGCCCCTTCCACTCTCAGTCCATGTGCTACCTATGGCGTACCACTCCTACCTTAGGGCTAGGCACATGGTCGAGTCACACTCTAGTCCTGGCTGTCCTATCCACAGGACATTTTGGTTCAGGCAGGACATTTTATTTTTAATTAATTAATTAATTTATTTATTTTTAAAATATATCTTTATCGATTTCAGAGAGAGGGAGAGAGAGATAGAAACATCAGTGATGAGAGAGTTGTCATTGATCGGCTGCCTTTTTCACGCCCCCAACTGGAGATTGAGCCTGCAACGCAGGCCTGTGCCCTGACTGTGAATCGAACCCCGATCGCCTGGATCCTAGGTTGATGCTCAACCGCTGAGCCACACCCAGCAGGGCAGGACATTTTTTTTTAACAGAGACATTGAGATACAATGAATTTTTTGTTGATAATTACGGTGCAGAAGCAGCTGTTCCTTCCTACTGGATTTCACCCCAACAGAATAAAGTCCAGAGCTAATGACAGATACCTGACATTATAAGGAGAGGAGCTACCTGAGAAAGAAGCCAACTTAGAAGATACAGAATCAATGAGAAAGAATTAGGTCCTGGTGAAGTTTTTTGAGACTTTGCATCAAGTGAGCTTGAAGCTAGTCTTCCTCTTTAACTTGAACCAACAACTCCTCTTTTTGCTTGAACCAGTTTGGTTTGGGTATGTAGTCATTTGCAACTGAGAGTCCTTCTGGACAGAGCTCATAACCAGCTATGGGACCTTGAATGTGTCACATCACATCTCTGGGCCTCTGCTTTGAATCTGAGATGCATGAGTTCTCTTTTGGAAACTGTGAAATAAAGGCACTATAAGGTGAAGTAACTACCTTCAAGGTCACACAGTATATCCTCAGAAGCACTGAAATCTATAAGCTCAAGTCTTGGATGTTTAGTTCTAGTGCAGAAAGAGCATTGTTTTTTATTAAGCAGAAAGCTGACTGATGATGGCTTCTGCAGACTTGCTCGGACCTGAAAATTCCAATATTACAGACAGGAATCTGAGCCGTTAGGTAAATTGCTTCATATGTTCACCCCGCTGAGCTGCAGATGGACAGTACGGTACAGAATGTACCAGGAGAGATGCATGCACCCACCCTTGATGTCCTATGAGATCTGCAAATTGTACTTGACAAAGGAAATTAAATTTGGTTCAAAGAAAGCTGTAGGCAGTTCTGAGATACTGAATGAGCTCCCACTCTTTCTCTCTCTCACTTTTTAAACATCTCAGGTTCATGAACTCATTTTCTTTGCCTCACATTTCATCATTTCCCTAACAGATGGGATTATTACCCAGGTCTTGGCTAGGATAAGAATCTAAGACTGCCACTTTCTCTGAGACAGTTCCCTTTTCCTGTGGCTACCTTCAACTGGCACAAGCCTGCGTGATGGAAAAGACCCCTGCATACACTGCAGGTGCTTAGGTTTTTCCTTTCCCCTCCCCACTCTTCTTTTTTCTCTCCTTTTCCCCCCTTCCCCCCTCCCTTCCCCCCTCCCTCCCTCCCTCCCTCCCCCCTTCCCTCCTTCCCTCCTTCCCTCCTTCCCTCCTTCCCTCCTTCCCTCCTTCCCTCCTTCCCTCCTTCCCTCCTTCCCTCCTTCCCTCCTTCCCTCCTTCCCTCCTTCCCTCCTTCCCTCCTTCCCTCCTTCCCTCCTTCCTTCCTTCCTTCCTTCCTTCCTTCCTTCCTTCCTTCCCTCCTCCTCCCCCCCTCTCTCATTCTTAGAGAAAAGTCAGCGTCAGGAGTCTCCTCCAGCCCCGCCTCTCGGGAAAGGATTTTATTTTCTCATGGTCTTCTGCATGGCTTATGGTGTGAGTAGTGGCCCTCCTTTCAGAGATAATGAAAAAAATTACTTAAAAAAATTTACAAAGCAATTTTTTTTTTTTTTTGCTTGAAACTTGATAAATAGGAAAAAACAACAACAACTTGGATTCCTACGGAGGCAGAATTTGCAGACAGCAGGAGCAATCATGAAAACATTTTAAAAATCTAGCTTCTAGCTTTATCTTTTCATTTTAAAAATGACTGCACAAAGACCAGAGTGACAAAAGGAGTTGCTCAGAATTGTGCAAATAATCCCTGGCATGGCTAGTCCCATCCGCATCAAAGCTCTTACTGATACTCTGCCCAGAACAGAGCCAAAGTTCCTTCGTTATAGACAACTCCTGAGGTTTCTAGGTTTTACATTAGGAAATAAGTAGGATAGAGTCATGGTATTCAGAAGGATGCTGCAGATGGCCGGTTTTATGTGACATATTTTAATATGTATAACTGTTGTGCTATTTACATAACCTCTGGCTTAGTCTTTCAATATCTAAATTTATTCTATTTTATCTTAATATGTATATGTAGATTTATAATTTTACATAAATGTATAATTGGCCTATCTAATCTATTCTCTTATCATTTTCTTGTCTCTGTCTTTTTCTTTCTAAGCAAATCAATCCTCACTCTCAGCAATTTCAGGAAAAGTAATTACTTTCTTTTATTTTTATGCTTATATATTATATAAAAGTTATCAATGCACCTACATAGTCACCACACACATATACATCTCCCTAAATAGAGATTTTGATATTATGTTATAAAAATAGGATAATATTAGGCACACTTTAATACCTATTACTTTTAGATACTAGTTCAACTTTAATATTTTAACATAGGTGTGAGTCCTTTAATTATGAATTGAAGGAAGTCTTGGATGTATTAGTCTTGGTCATTTTGTAGTCTTTTGTGAGTGGCCTGTACTCTCTTCCACACACTGGCCCTATTGTCCTTCACGTGCTCTATGCCAATTAAGATAGACACGAAGAGGGCTCGCATGCTGCAAGTATACAATTAATAGTTGTCGAATAGGTGGGAGAACTCAAGTTCTAAATGGAGACTGAATTTCAGTGTCATAGGAGTGGTGGAGTGAGTTGGGGGTAGAATTTATCAAGTGTTGTAGTTTAGATTGAGTGTGTATTTTGGAGCAAAGAATATTGAAGCTTGAAGGCCTTGGAGCTAATCTATTCCAGTAGTTCTCATACTTTGTGAGGACAAGAATTGCCTGGGAAACTGGTCCAGAAAAATGACACTCTTGGAGCCTGATTCAGTAGCAGTAGGTATTACCCAGGAATATGCATTTTTAAGAAGTGCTCCAGGTGGTGCTGTGTATAGGTGATCCTCAACCAGATTTTGAAAAACTCTTCCTTTGGATTCAAGGAAAGAGATGTCTAGCGACTTATTGACTTGTCCAAGGTCAACCATATGTGTGGCAAAGAAGGGACTATAAACTAATTCTCCTTCCTTGAAATGCAGTACTATTGACTCTTAATGTTCCTCCAGGTGTTTTATTTTCATAATCTTTGGTAAAGGCTCTAAAAATGTTCCAGCTGCCCTGGCCAGGTGGCTCAGCTGGTTGGAGCATCGTCCTTTACACCAAAAAGCTGCGGGTTCAGTTCCAGGTCAAGGGCATATACCTAGGTTGCGGGTTCAATCCCCGGTAGGGGTGTGTATGGGAGGCAACCAATCTATGTTTTTCATATTGATGCTCCTTTCTCTCTCTCTCTCTCTCTCCCCCCATCCCCCTCTCTAAAATCAATAAACATATCCTTAGGTGAGGATTTAAAAAAATCTGCAAAAATAAACAAATAAATGCATAAAAATGTCCCAACTGGCTCTTTCCCCAAGTCTTCATTTGCAAAAAACCATTCTCCCAAGCGAGAGATTGGAATTTGAAAGTTAGAATGGTTCTTAGGAGATGGTGTCTGAATTTTATTAAATAAGTCATCTGAAAGTAATGTTACTTTTCAGATAATCAAGGAAAAGAGATTTAGGCAAACGACTTGTCTGGCCATTCAGAATATTCTGTCAAAAGAATGTTAAATAATCTCATCCCACTTGCCGCTTGGTTATTTTCACTTAGAATTTGAGGAAATAACTCTGTTGATATCTTTGAAACCGGCTTTGAATCTTCTTATTTGAACATGGCTTCATGCAGGTGGAAGAAGAAATCATTTGGTGAAATGAAATAGGGTAGTAGTAGTATTAAACTTGGGGGTTATGTTATGTATTCATGGCTCATTATGAAATATTTTTATATCCCCTGTGCTTCAGGGGATGAAGAATATTGCCCATACAAATTTACAAAGCTTTATGTTTAACATAAAATAGTTTAAGACCTCATGGGGCAGTCTAGTTTACAATTAAAGTGTTGCAGGCAGTGAGTTCCTCATTAAAAACACAAAGTAAAACTTAACTCACGCCATTAAAGTACCTCCATTCGTTACTACAAACATGCACCATCTGGGGTTGTTTCGTGCCTCCCAATTTCTTATTAGCAGGGGAGAGATCCGGTTGATTTCTTCCAGAAATCAGTATGTCTTACTGCTGATGGCAAGTGGTCCATAATTACTGATGGGAGCCTCTGACCAAGTGCTAATGCTGAAAAATGTCCTTTCACTGGTGCTTTGAAAATGACTCAACTTGCAAATTTTTACAGAGGTTTATTTTTCTCAATGATATTGCCTTTTATGACTAGAAAGATAAAGTTTAATTGTTAAAATTTAAAAAGAAACACCCACTTTTCTAAACTCAGAATAATGGTAAAAGAAAAAAAGAACTCATTACTAGGTACCAACTTTTATGTACTAGCATGATTTTAGCATGATCTCTTTCATCTTCTCATGGCTCTTTTAGGTGTATAAAACGGGCTCAGAGAGGTACATAGCTTGTAAAGGCAAAACAACTGGTGAGTTGCAGATGTGGGCATGATGCTTCTCTGGGGGATATTTAATCATAAAGATAATATGAGGCTGCTCTTTGGGGCTAATAGCTATTGGTATATAAAGTGACTCCAGCTGCATTGAAATACCTTGGTGCCTTAGGCAGGGATTGTAGTCTACCTCTTGCTCTCAAAGTGTGGTCCATGAATCAGCAGCTTCTGCGTCACCTGAGTGCTTGTTAGAAGTATAGGATCTCAGAACTATTGCGTTAAAATCTGCATTTTATTTGTTTTTATTTTACTTATTTATTTTAAACTTTTTAAGTAAAATATTCATTTTAAATAGATCCTCAAGTGATTCATACGTATCTTAATGTTTGAGGAGCACTGGACTAGATGATCTTTAACTTATTTTACCAGTAGTACTGTGGTCCATGCAAGCAAGGAGGCTCCAAGCCTCTCTTATGTACCATCCATCACTTGAGAATAGCAGCCCTGTCTTATATAGTTATGCAGCACCCACCGCAGTTAGCGCTATGACTTTCCTAGTATTTATGTTAATGCATTCTTGATGAATAAATGAATAAATAAATGACTATCTTCCTTATGGAAATATAATGATTATGGAAGTTTGAATATTAAAGAAATCAATAATGGATGCCGAAGCCTTTTTAAACATTTGATTAGAGTCTCTAGATATGGTACCATTCCATTCCATCTTTCCCCCATTTTTCAGCTTTGGCGGGGTAGGGCAAGTGATTTTATTCAGTATGTGAGGCTGAACATTAGACATTTTAGACCGAGGCTCCCAGGCAAGGCAAGCCTCCTCTATTGTGCCCGTTCCTGCCCCTCCCCAGCTCAGAGACAAGCCGTACTTCCACCTTCCCTGTGATCTTGTCCACGTGGTTGATTATAAGAAGCCTCTACTTTGAATCAGTCTCATCGCCCTGTCTTTTGACTATTTCTAACCACGATGAGCTCACAGTTTGGATTTCTTGGACAAACCCTTATCCTCACACTTACTGCGGAAGGGACCCGGTAGCAAAGCAGACACAGAACTGATAGTGTTCCCCCCTGGAACACATCCTGCACCCAGGATGGAATTTGGACTTTCAATAAAGACACAAACAAAACTAATTTTTAGAACCATGAAAAAAAATGCAGAACACTGACAAAGGGCAAAGGAATAGGTCTGGGCACTGCATGAACCTCACTGATGTGTGAGAACATCTGGAGGGTAATGAAGAGAGAGCACAAGCAAGGCTGCAGGGGGGTCTTTCCCGGGTGTCCGTGAACCCGGAGTGGCTGGCTGGTCACGGGCTGTTCAGCTGCAGCCATCAGCCTCTGGGTAAATTCCACTCGATGGATGCCTGAGGTTCAGAACTCCTATGGCTTGGAGGTGGCAGCTGGGACTGGGTCCGCGAAGGCAGGAGATGAATTGGGAATATGGAGGAGACGGCACCGGATGACCAAAATTGGTCTGATTTGTATTTCTAACTTTACCTCATTGCCATAGAGTTAGGATCTTTGAAATTGATATGCTAATTTATGTATAGTAGATACAAATTCCTGTTTGGTGTTAATGAGTGCTATTTTTAATAAGCCTGAAAAGCAAAATGTGTGAAAGTGGGAGAGGCACTACACACACACACACACACACACACACACACACATTTATTTTTTATATATATTCTGTTACTGCTCATTATTGTAGATGACTTGAGAGATGAGGTTGGGAGAAACAAAAAGTGTAGCATTTCATATTTTTCCTGTGCTTCACGCTGTGGAAACCATTTTCCTGGCTCCACCGCCCTTCCACCCCATGCCTGCCTAGTATTCTTATGCTAAGAAGGCAGATAATGAAGAGTTAAGAAAGAGCCCTTTGTTAAACCACATGAAGAAAGTCATTCTGACTCTTCTCTTTCACTTCCCATTTCCCTTTATTTTAACGATCATCAAAAAGAAGATCGTGCCAGCTCCTTTTCCAGAAGTTGGGCTGGATAAGCCCTGGAATTTACTGGCCCTCTAAGCCTCTCTCCGTGATGTCCTGGCTGGAAGAATAGAGTTGCCTAGGGTGTGGGTTTCCTGGGCTGACAGCCTCGGGTCCTAGCTGTGGACCATAGAAAAGTGAGGAAATTTCACCAGGCCTAGGTTTCCCGTATTAGGAATGTTAGTAGCATCTGTTTCCTTCGGTTATTAAATGAGATTAAATAAAAGTGCTTAGCATAATGCCTGGCACATAGCAAAGGATATTCATGCCTAGCACAGAGCAAAGGAACATTAGATGTTCACGTCACCTGCCATTCAGACATTCATAGAACCACGGATATTAGAGCAAAGAGGTCCTTAGAAATTGAGTCATCTGTTGGCTCTTGTTTGGGGGCACCCCTAAGTAACTGAGCAAGTTCATATACATAAAGGGTGCTGAAAATAGAAGGGTAAAGAAGTAGACCCATGTGAAAGAAGTCTGAAGACCATCTCCTTTAAATCTTGTCTAGTTCACTATCTAAGATGGGACAGCCAAAGTGATTCTATGATTATTTTTCTTTTTTTAAAAATTTATTTTTATTGTTGACAATATTACAGATATCCCCTTTTCCCCCTCATTGACACCCCCCTCCCAGGCCTTCACCGCACTGTCGTCTGTGTCCATGGGTTATGCATAAATGCATATGAGTCCTTTGGTTAATCTCTTCCTCCATGATTATTTTTCTTTGGCTCCAATCACGAAGATCAGGGCTGACCACCCTGACAACATTTCTTCTTTGGCCGTATTTTACCCAGAGCTCAGAATAAAGCAGCGCTGAGATGTTTTCCTGAGTGATTATATTTGAGCTTCCCTGGAGAATGTGAAGCATACTTTTGCACTGTGTTGTTAGCCACACCATAGGTATTTATCGATTGTGTGTTAAACAGCTCTAGCTTATACTTTATTGGAAATTTTTACCTCTAAGCTTTGGATAAATAGGAAGGTAAAGTTTGCCCCATGTACTATCAAAGGCTATAGGTTTTAACAGGTATAGAGGGAGTCGGAGTTATATAGGTGTAAATTATCCATGAAAATAACCCTGAGTCTAGTTCTCTATGGTCTGAATTTAATAGAATTACCATGGGGTAGAATTTGGTCAGTAATATTGTAATCATTCTGTATGGGGCCATGTGGGTCCTAGAACTATCAGGGGGGCCACTTTGTAACATGTATGGTTGTCTGACCACTATGCTGTGTACCTGAAATGGATACAAAATAATATTGAATGCCAATGTAATTGAAAAATAAAAAAATAGAATTACCCTGGGATAACTGACAAATCTGTGGATAGTATCCTATAGAAGGGGCCTGATTTAAATATTCTGTCACATGTGTGTGTACTATATGTCAGGAGAACTAGAATCTACCTCTCTTTCTCCATTATTTTTTCCTAATCCTCACAAGTATGTTAAAAGATGATATTCTTAACCCTCAGATTAAAAAACTGCAGGAATCATAGCTGTTCGGTGAGCAAGTGACATAAAAGGGACTGGCCCTTAGATCTATCATCAGAGCCTCCACTTTAGCCCATTGTTTTCTGCTCCCATAGCAGGTGGACATGGAAACGTGGCTTTGGTTGAGGGCAGCTTCCTCTCCTAAATGATGAAACTATATTTGTCAAAATTGCTAGTAAGTTCTTTACCCTGTTGGTTGACTGGACAGAAGAGATGAGGTTAAGGGCTCAGGAGTTAGCTTTGGCTCAGAAAAGCTGCCCTGGGACATCCTATGACATCATGTGAGTGTCTAAGGGAGTTTTGTTGCTAATAACAGCAATAATTTCCTGGAATTCATTTCACAGATATCTGAGTTCCTACCACTTGCCATACATTGTTCTAAGCAAAGGAAATACAGTAAAAGGCAACATTTATAATAGTCTCTGCCTTTAGAATGCTTTGAATGTATTTTTTCCATATCATCCAATGCGTTGGCTTATAGACTTCTATTTGGAAACCGTTTTCACTAGTTACAGCTTCTTGATACTTTTAGTGCCTGCAATAAAGATGCTTTTATTAGGCAACTTTAAATCTCACTTGTTTACCACTCACTAATTATTGAATCAGGAACTACCAGACAGTAAGAGCTTTGGGCATTAAAGCAAAGAGTAAACAGAATTTGGTCTTAGGTTGTTAGGAGAAATGGATCTTTTCTTCTTCTTCTTCTTTTTTTTTTTTTTTTTTGAAAAAAATGCCATTATATAATGAACATCTTAAATCTTATTCGTGGAGGTTTCTAGAGGCTGCTTGCTTTTACAGTTTAATTTGTTGCTGCAGCCACTTTGCTAACTTTTCTTCCCATTACCATTCTCCAGCTTAATCTTCAAATAATTTTTATTTGTACGAACTGAAATAGTTCTTGATATTACTGAAAGTGTCTTAACATGGTCCAGTACTCAGAGTAGAGAAAGCCAGGTGTTAGTCCAAGAATCACCATTTTGCTAGTCAAATAACATTGGAGAAGCCACTTAAACTTTCTGGGGTCAGGTTCCTCATAGTTTCAATGTTTCTTTGAAAATCAAGAGAAAAAAATTAATGAGGGATTTTTTTCCCTACCCTCCAGTCATGGCACATTAATACTAGTTTATTTTTATTTAGGCTTTCTTTGGAAGTACGAATTTTATCTCCCAACCTAGGTTATCAGGTCTTTGACATCAGAAATATTGTCATAGGCCATTTTGAATCCCCTAATGCATTTAATATGCTGACAATATATGTTTTGCAATACTTGGCTGGCTTAGGAGAAGAGTGAATAGAAATAATGTAAGGAAAGAAATCACCCACTTTAGTTGTTTGCACCCATGAGTATACATGGAGCTTTTTTGTTTTTTTAAAATCTAGGAGAGGAAGGAAGAATTTTGGTTGGAAGCTAGGCTAAGAGAGCAATGTATGTGAGCAGTAAAGTGAGAAATGGCTCTCACTGGGTACCTCGACTGGTTTCTAACTTTGGTGGAGAGAAAGAATTGGAGCATGGTCTTTAGGAACTAATGGAATTGTATTGGGGTCCAAATGTCAAGACAAGTCATAGTTGGGAGAAAAACCGCTCTCACCTTTGTAGGAAGCTCAGTGGTACTCAGAGATCCTAATGACTGGAAGCTTTGGAACATCGTGAGGTCACACTCCCATAGTATTCATTGGCCTTCTCATGACAGGTTATAGGAGTGGCGAAGATTCTGTGAGCAGCTTCTAGGGCAATACACAAGGACACGTGTGAAGGGGGTGGGGTATTTGTTTGACAATCAGGGGTTCCTTTTGGTGGCTGCATCTGACAGACTTGTTTGAGGGTACAATAATATAATTCTTCAAGACTCCAAAGCATGATATGAAAAAGGCTATCTTTTAGCATTAAAATATTGGGGGAATATGCCTTCACAAAAGGGGCACAAAAACAGGTGTGGCACTAAACTTCTGCACAGGGGAAATAGATATACTTTTTCCTGTTCCTCCCATTACTACAACTAAAATTCTAGGACAAACATCAGAGAACTCTTCAAGGTGGAAAGAAGAAAGGTAGGGACCTCAAGACCCAAGGAACATCAACATGGTGATAAATTTTCCTGGGTTTGACTTGGAGCTAAAGAAGCCAGAAACCTAAAGTCCCAGCTCCCCCGAGTGCTCCCCTACCCCTCATCAGCCCCCATTCCCCACTGACAATATTATACTCTCTCTAGCCACAGGACCAGGAAAGTGAAAGCCTAGGAAGGCAGAAAACTTGTGCATTTTATTCCTGCCAAACACCACAGAAAAATCTGTGCCCCACCTTCACCGTCATACCCACCAGCAAAGGCCTAGTGAGGACCTAGATCTTAACAACTCACTGGGCTGAAATGAGGAGTCCCCAACCCACCACTGGGGTCTTGTCAGAGAAGACCAAGTAGAAGCTGGGACTTTTATCATCACCCAACAAGCATGAGGCCACCCTCCCCCCCATGGTGGCAGAGGAGACCGTGTGGGGAGCAATCGTGAGGCACTCCCACTCCTCCTGGCCTTCGAGGTATCAGTGGAGGCGTAGCGGGAGCCAGAACCCTCACCTCCATTCAGCAAGAGTGATGTCAGAAGCCAGTTAGGACAGAGGAAGGTTCAAATAAGATTCACAGTGTCGTGACATAACACCCAAATGTTCAGACTACGATTGAAATTCGCCGATACAGCAAGATCAATGGCGATCTCCAACTGAATGATGAGAGCAGTCAATAGATTCCAACACTGAGATATGCGAGACCTTAGATTACTCGACAATAAATTTCAAGTGGTCATCATACAATGCTTCAGCGAGCATGATGACCGTGCTCGAAACAAAAAGAAGTAGAAAGTCTCAGCAAATAAGTGGAAGATTTAAAGAACCAAATGGAAAATTTAGAACTAAGAAATACAATAACCATAATAAAAGAAACCCTTAATAGATAGACTCAACAGTAGAATGAAAGGAATATTGAAAAAGAAATCAGTAAACTAAAAGAGTAATAAAAATTATTCAATCTGAAAAACAGGGAGAAAGTAGACCAAAATAAATAAATGAGTAAATGGGGCCTTAGGGACAGACTGTAATGAAAGATTCAACATTCATGTTGTTAGAGTCCCTTCCATAAGGAGAGAAGACATAGGTAGTTTGAATAGCTGTATATAACAATTAAGGAAATTTAATTACTATTTTCAAAACTCCATAAAAAGAGATTTTCAGGCCTAGATGATTTCAATGCAGAGTTCCACTAACTGTCTGGAGAATTAACACAACTCTACACAATCTTTTCCAGGAAATAGAAGAGGAGAGGCACCTCCTAATTCATTTTATGAAGCTAGTGTGACACCATAGCCAGACTAATAGTACAAAAGAATTTATAGACCCAAAGTGGAAGTCTGGAATATTTGACCATGGGGTTGAGTTAGGACATCTGGATTCTGTAGTCAGGCATGTTCCTCCCTCACTGAATCACTCTGTACAAATAATTTTATTTGTTCATTTGCTTAATAAATATTTCCTACATTTTTTCTTTGAGCCAGGTCTGAGCAAAGTAATGGGGTTATTCACTCTGCTGACCTCAATTTCTTCATTTTTAAAGAGGACATTGGACTCTAAATGCTCTTCTAACTTTATAAATAAAAAACCCAAAGATCTTCAAGATGATCTAGTAGCTAAGAATCATTATTAAGCTTTGATGGTAGTTTATATTTGAATTACAACTTGCCTAATAAACTCTGTAATTGAGAGATAGTCTCTATACCTCTTCATTTATCCAATGCCCAGCAAAATAGCTTTTCACGTAACAGCAAAATAGCTTTTCACGTAATAGATGTTCACTTAACTTTTATTGAAGATTTATTTTATGAGTTTATCACTGGGTCAATAATTTAGGACAAGTGCTCCCTAAAACAATTACCCATTCAAATGCACACAAAACTTAAATGCCAGTATTTAAAATCGCTTCCTAAGCCGTCGCCCACCAGCTGTTTTAATACAATCATGTACTGTTTAAATGTTCCGTATTAAAAGCTCATATAATTAAGCTCAAATGTATTTCAAAATGACACCCATTTTTAATTAATCTTATCATGGTTATACAACTATATAGCAAATACCATAAGCATCTATATTATAGAAGATCGAACCCTGGAGAGAACATCAAACCACAATGATGGCTTCTAAGTCTGAAAGCTGAATCTGTGATGCTTGATGAGGACTGGAAATGCTTAGAGAGCTATACATCTCCCAGCTAATCCAGCTGATTTTTCTCTGATTTTCAGAGTGAAAAGCTTTCCATAGTCTTAGGTATTTTTATAAAACATGTGCTGTTGTAATTTTCAAAAGTGATGTAGTGGATCTTTTTCATGATTCTCAGATATCTGTTGAAATTGTAGAACTAGTGTTTATTTAGGAGATAAAAGCAAGTTGGTTTAATTTGGTTTTGTCTCAATCTGCCCTTTTCTTCCAACTATGACTTTGTCCCGAGAAGTGAAAACAGATGGACTATGGACTATTAGTTAAGATTCTAGGGTATACTCAAGAAACTATTCTCCAGCCCTCATGCAGTGACAACAGACTCATTCTAGATAATGTTATAAAACTTATTTACTTGTTTTTAGAGCGCCCTGGAGGTCAGAGGCAGAAGAAATCACTCTGACAGTAGCAAGAATGGTCAGAAACCTTTCTGACAGTGTGGGGGGTCATCAATCATACAGATTTTATTTAACCCCATTCCTCTTGCCATTTTCCACCCTCTCAACTTGTCCTCACCAAGATATGAAACAAGTATGACAAACACGTGAGGAAAGAATGGGGCCCTACGGCATAGAACCTGGCACCCATACCTCTTCAGAACTTTATTCCATGCTCCACACTGTGTTTGCCATTGCGACAAATTTTATCTTGCAAAAGTACCATTTTGCATTACTTTACCAAGGAATTTTGAAAGGTTTTCCACTACCTTTTAAAAATTGAGGCTGAGTAAGGACTTTTTGTTCAGGGTGGAGGAAACCAAGTCTTTAAAAACTTATTTCACCTAAGTGACAGTCCTACAACTAGTACATTTCATTAAATCAGTTCCCCAAAGGTCTCTATTTACTTCCAAATATCATCTCTAAATTATATATCTTGAAGGATTCTCATCAGCCACCTTCCCTAAAGCTCCATGGTGCCCGTTAAGTTGAAGTATAATAAAAAAAATGACAGATTGCAATTGGAATTTTATTTTCAGCTTGGGTTAACTCAGAGTTCTGAGAACATGAGAGCAGGTGAAATTGAAACTTCAGTACCTGCCAGAACTGAAGTTGCTTTGTCAAGTTAGCTTGAATTCTCCAGAGTGTGATCTGCTTCCTGCTTTTCCCTAAAGTAGAGCCAGTCTACAAGTTAAGTTTTTAACATCCTGGATGATCGATTCCTAGCCTTATAAATCCTTAAGCTTTCCTGGACACATGGGGCCACACTCCATATGCTATTTTACTAAAAGAAACTTTATGTCTTGGCAAACATTTTTCCAACTAGGAAATAATAAGTAACTAATCTATATTTATTGATTAGCAAATATTTATTTATATTAATTGAGTGTGTTGACATTATACTAGACATTGGGACATATCTCCTACCTAATGGAGATTAATTTCATAAATGAAAGTTTTATTAAAATTGATGTTCTGAGAAATGCTTTGTTAGTTGATTTTGTCATTGTGCGAACAGCATAGGGTGCACTTACACAGACCTAAATGGTGTAACACCTACTATACACCTAGGCTATATGGTCTAGCCTATTGCTCCTACACTACAAATCTACAGCATGGTACTATACTGAATACTAAGGCAATGGTAACACCATGGTATTTGTGTATTTAAGCATATCTTAACATGAAAAATAGTGCAGTAAAAATATGGTCTAAAAAATAAAAAGTGGTGCACCTGTATAGGGCACTTACCCTGAATGGAGCCTGCGGGACAGGAAGTTGCTCTGGGTGAGTTAGTGAGTGAGAGGTGAGTGACTATGAAGGACTAGGACATTACTGTATACTATTGTAGACTTGAGAAAACACTATCCCATAAGTCCTCTTCCTGCTTCCTTTGCACAGGGTCCAAAATAGAACACTGAAGCTGTCAAGGCTGTTCCATGAACAGGGATGTGGGCTGTATTGATTGGTAATATCAAGGAGACACTGGCTGGGTAAGGTGTAGATCACTGCAATAGTGACTGTCAGGAGGGAGTGAAAGGTGGCCTGAGGATCAGTAGGAACAGGAAATCAAGATGAAGAGGTGAAGAAACACAGGGATTGTGATGGCCGTGTGGCCATGGCTATTGCATGTTGGAGCAGTGGTCAAATTGACGAACTTTGTGGTATTCATGAAAAATAGGGTGTTTAATATGGAGAAGATACAGAACTGAGGACTTCATATTTTTACTTTGAAAATTTGCTTTTGGTTTTAGTGACCATATCTGGCAGAAAAGTATGGCATTGAATTGCTAGAACAAATAACACTTATCTACGTTTTACATCATTACAACCTGAAAATTGTGATGTAAGTACAGGGGCAGGCTGGCCCCACACTACCGCAGAAAGCTTATACTAATATGGCAGTGGCACTTAGTACTTGTTAAGGTAGCTCCTGTTTCCTTGTACAGGGTCTTAGGTCCTCAACAAAGAATTTACAGAAATGTTCTCTGAAGACCATCGCTCTAGGTCTGGGAGGGCTTCCGTGTCCTCTGAAGGTGCAGTGCTGGGGGGACAGGCTCCCCTATGCTGACACAGGTCAGTGGCTGATGGACTGGGATGTCGTCTCTGCCCTAAGAATTGAGCTGCTGTGAGTGAGGGAACCCACTGAAGGTCCCACAGATATGACTCCATCAGAGAAAAAAAATTCCTCCTGAACCACGTATCCTTCCATTTCTAACAGGAAATTCAGTTCCATTACAATCTTATGGGACTATTGTTATATATGCAGTCTGTCAATTACCAGAACTTTGTTATGCAGCACATGAAAAAATATACATATATATTTTCACATATACCTTAGATTTCTCTTGACATTGGATTTAGTCAACTAGAAAAGGAATTGATTCATTCACTAGTCAGATAGAAGTTGGATAAATGGGATTTCCAGGCTTTCATTCTACTTTTCTCCTCCCTACCTATCAGATGTCTGAATTGTATTCATTCTCACTCTCAGGATGATCCAGCAGATAAACATCCAGTGGATGTTTCTCCCATAACCTGGGCACCAATGTTATAATAATGGTTCGCATTTAAGGAATGTGTGATTATTTGCATGAATTATTTAACTCTCACAGTAATTATAGCAAATCATATCATTACCCCCATGTTACAGATGAGTAAATAGAGGGTCATAGACTTGCCCAAAGTCACAAAACCAACAGTGTTAGAGTCAGCTCTGCTTGTTCCAAAGCCCGAATTCCACTGTTCTGTGCTGCTTACGCTGCCCTTCCTATGCGTTTGTGATCGATCAGGACCTCATAACAGCAGGTGCGAATGTAATTCAATTAGTGGCTATGCTACTGGGGGGCAAAATTCAAGGGGGTATACAACTGCTCTGCTGGGTTGGAAATCAGCCCAGGGTCAGAGTATTCCAGAGGGCTATCCTGTGTTGCCCAGTGACCTGCAGGATAATCTGCTCTGAATGATTTTTAGTAGTTGTCAAAAAGCCAGCCACTGCTCCATTTCTAGAGTGTGATTGAGAGAATTCACTTGACATACTTTACTCAAGTTTGTTCTGTCCCAAGGGGGATCTCCAAGTCCAGGAAGTAACCTTCTCTTCCCATCAAAGGAAAGCAATACTTCCAGATTGCTTGTAGAAGGCTGCTGGTTACTTCCAGGCAACACAAGTACTTTTGAGGACTAATGTTTAATGTGTTGGAAGGAACATCACCAAGTGGAATTATCATCACCTGCTAGTGAGAGTCTACATTTTGAAACCTTGGAAAATATCTCCATATTGACATAATGAGGATTTTCTCTCTGAATCCTGAAGCATTTATCAACTTAATTTAGCACAATTAGTGCAAATTATCCCTTATGGATGGGCCTTAGTTCATGAATTATTTGGTTTGTAATGAGCTCTCTTTAAATGATCAGAGAGACTAATGTTGCTTTGTGTGAACTTGCATCTTTGCCAGTCAATACAGCAAATTGCACCAATTATTCAGTAGGCCCCATGCAACTTCCAAGTTGGCAGGAAATAGAAAAAGAGAGGAAACTTAGGACTGGAGTGGAAAAATACATTGAGGAGTAGGGTTTTCCAGGGTCTGATTTGAAAGCTGCCTTTCCACAGCAACTGAAGCTTGAAGCCAATTAAAACTATGCACGACTAAACCTAATTTCCCCCCTCCCCATCCTTAAATTAGAGGGAATTTGAATCTTAACTATATTTTAGATTCCATGTGCAAAACAAAAACAAACAACTCCACCTGAGATTTCAAGACACTGCTGCTGTTGCTTTCCTCTCCTAACTTAACTGGGTTTCCCCCATTGGATCATATTTTTCTCTTGATATTTTTCCTAACAGTTGGAAAGCCCTCCAGGGGCCCACCTCAAATGAAAGACACCTGTTCTACATGAACAATCCAGGCAGTGGAGCAAAACCAACAAACAATGGCAAAGTCATCTACCTTGGGGTGAATTTGGATTTTGCCTGCAGGATGTTTGTTTTTAGGTGATGGCATTTAATAGATGCCATTTATATCCCAGAGAGATATTTTCTAGGTTAGGACTCGACTCTTTACATTCATTTTTTTTGTCGCCCTCTGTATTCGAGTTAGCTGTTGTTATAATTAGCCCCATTGTACAGATGAAGAAATTGTAATTTAGTGGTGTTACATAATCTTTCAAATGCACCCTCCCCCAAAATTTTAGAACTGGGATTTTAATTCATTACCCAAAATTACCTAGAGCTGGTTACATAAGAAAGAAGCTATAGTGGGAATACATTCAAGAAAGGGTTAGTAGAAATGTGGTCTATGTACCACCATTGTCTTGACTAGTTATTAGTAGTATTAGGTTTGTTCAAAATTAGTTAACACTTTCAGGAAAAAAAATGTATAAACTTCTCTTTATAACTTCTAAGGTCTTGACTATTTGACCTCCGAAGATCCTCCCAGAATTAACTTTTAAAAATATTTCCACCCTAGCCAGTTTGGCTCAGTGGTTAGAGTGTCGGACCGTGGACTGAACGGTCCTGGGTTTGATTCTGGCCAAGGGCACGTACCTCGGTTACAGGGTTGATCCCTGGCCTGGGTTGAAGAGGGAGCTAGAGGCAATGGATGTGTCTCTCTCACATTGATGTTTCTCTCTCTCTCTCTCCCTTCCAGTCTCTCTGAAAAGCAATGGGAAAAATATTCTCCAGTGGGGATTAAAAAAAAATAACAATAAAAATAAAATAAAATATTCCCACATACCTTTCCACTTTATCTCAATGGCAATGGAATGCTTACTATTATTGGATATGTCATTTATCTCATGCCTTGTGCCTATGTTCATGGTGCCACTTACGTAAATTCTTCTCATCCTTAAGTGCTAAAGTGCTACTTTCTCTGAGAGGCCTACCTTAATAATTAGTCAAAATTAAATACTCCCTCATTTGGATTCTTCCACCAAATTGAGTGTACCATTGTGTCGCCCTCTGTATTCGAGTTAGTTATGGTGCAAGTTAGTCTTCACTGCAGTTCGTAAACTCTTTGAAGGCCGGTCATTTGTCTCATCCAAATGCAAGCTCCAGACATATTTCTACTAGTTTTAAGTGAGACAGAAAGACAAGGCCAAAATGTAGAATAATTAAGTAGAAAGACAGACCTGAATTTTTTTGCTTAGGCATGAAAGGAAGAATGAACTTCATAGAAGAGGTCACATGTAGCATTGCTTTTCTCTACTTTCAACATTCTTGGAAACAAAGATTTTACCCTCTCCATTTGCTTTCTGAAAATATTCAGAAGTTTTTTCTTTGTGAATGAAATTTAATTATGTCCTTGTAATTTCTTGGAAGAGGCAAGAGTTTACCGGGTCTCCTGATACTGTCTAGTATTTGGGTCCCTCCTGCAATCACCCTCGGGGCCCCAGTGTGAACATCACTGTGCTCCTAGATAATTGGATCTGGGTTTAGAGTTTCATATACTTGCCCAGAGAGGACTGGCTTAAAGGGGGAGGCAAAGTTTAAAATAGTAATACTGGAAGGGGTAAATTAGGAGGACAGTTTTTTTTTTTTAAGTTGTTAATTGAATCATTAAAAATGCCATTTTGAAACAGGGCAGGTAGTGTGTATTAACTGCAAGTATTAAAAGAGCAATAAATGTTATAGCACCTCTTTTAGCCATGAGTGAGTGTTGAGAGCTGTTAACAGAATTTTACAAGTGGGAGAGTCACCTAGATGTATTGGATGATCATTTGCGTGCTTGCTATGTGCGTGGATTGTCTTGGGTTTGAAGAATCCTCATTCTAAAAAAGGTTGAGATCTCTTGTGGGAGACAGATCATAAAAAAATCAAAGAGGTGTATGTAGAACTCCAGAAGCACAGGGGAGGGAGCAAATAACTCTCTAGAAAGAAATCCGGGAAGGCTTCACCTGGGAGGTGGTATCTAAGCATTATTTTGAAGAATGAATTTGTTTGGCCAAAAAAGTGGAACAGAGCATTTCATGCGGAGGGTACAGTGTACACGGATAATGGAATTGCCAAAGGGTATGTATGCATTTAGGAACAGTAAATAATCCAGTGTGGTTAGATACAGGGCGGGTGACGGTGTTTCCTGGAAAGTGAGGCTGAGAATGCAAGGGAGGCCTGAAGGTGAAAGGGCTTCCATGTCACGACAAGAGGTCTGACCCTTATTACAGCCAGTAGAGCCTTGACATCATACCTTATAACTCAGAAGCATGGAAGCAATAGTCAAAATCAGAAGGAGCCCTGGCTGGTGTGGCTCAGTTGGTTGGAGCGTCTTCCTGTATAGCTGAGGGTCATGGGTTCGATTCTGATCTGGGCACATACCCAGGTTTCTGGTTTGATCTCCTATGAGGGTGCATATGGGAGGCAACTGATTGATGTTTCTCTCTCTCTTTCCTCTCCTCTCTCTCTAAAATCAATGAAGAAGACATCCACAGGTAAGGATTAAAAAAAAAAAATCAAAAGGAAGTGTTCATGCTTTAAAGCTGGAGACACCATCAAGCAGATTATTGTTGAGGGTAAAATCATCCCGTCTGTCCCAGACCGGGTCTGCCATTGCCTTTCCCTTTCCCTGAGTACAGATTGTAAACTTTCAGGGAAATGACCTCTGCAATTACAATGAGAGAGCTAGTTAGTGCTGAATTATTCAGACCTGAATAATTGCTTGATCACTAGTAACTGTGGACTTCGGGACTTTTACAGAGTTAAATTTAAGGACTCTGAAAGGTCACAGAACTTCCCTGAAGTTTCTCCATGTTCCAGCCTTTTGGGTCTTTATAACTGCAAGTCCTCAGTGGGCAAAGAGCAACGACTGCCTTTGGAGGCTGCCTAGAAAGGGCCACATAGATCTAGCTTGTAATAATAAAAACTGTACGAAGCTCTTAATTTCTCCTATGTTGGAAACAGGCCACATCTCTTACCACAAGGAACCTACGTGCTGGGAAGGAGCTGCTAATTAGCAACTCCAGCCTCCGGTGGGAGATCAGTAACTTTTCAAAGATTCTTTGTTCAATGTCTAACCCCCCCCCCCCCCCAAGCCCTTCAGCTAAACAGATGAATCTTAAAATTTATTTTCTTCCTCAGTGCTTTTCCTTACTGGTCTTTTCTTTCTGTGTCATCAACTGCTCATAACATGGACTATTTATCTCGAGATTCCAGTAGGACGAACAGGAGGGTTTGGGCAGGGTTAGAAGTTGTCTCTCCTTGACTTCTCCATTTCAAGTTCCCTCAAGGAATCATAGATGCAGATGCAGATTTGAAAACCAGAATTAAGACTTGGAAACATGGTCTTTACCAGGCTTTTCCCCTTGGACCTCCTTCCTGTTCTGAAGGATGTGAAAAAGTGGGAATTTTGAGACACTTACCCAATTGGTGCAGAGATGAAATTAGGTTAAAAAAACAACCACCCAAAACTCTAATGATAAAACTCTACCTATATTTTCTGAATGTAAGATACTTATTTGATAAATAAAAAATTAAACTCATCAAGTGCAAAATTGATGGGGGAAGAAGCATTCATAAAAAGATACCATGAAGATTGCAGGGAGCATACAAGAAGTAACTAATCTCAGAACAGTCTCCTTTTTTTTTTTACCCTAATAAGGCCTAGAAATTGGTGGGGGAGGCTGTATAAGTCTCTATGTATAAGTCTATTCTTTTAAACAAGCCATAAGAACGTCTCCCTTCTCTGTAGGCTGAGTTGAAGTGGGAAGCCTGAGGAGGAAGCACAAGCTTGGCCCTGGGGGTGGGCTTGTCATTTTTCTATAACCTTGGGGAGGCTGGGGGTACTACTATTCGTGTTATATCAGTTTCCTGCCATTCTGGTTAACAGGGCTCAAGTTGTACTTAAATGGTATTATTTGATCAGTAAATACTACTTTTGTAATGATTACATCTTTTAGTGCATTCATAAAATGTCTAAAAATAATAAAAATAATTATCATAGGACTCAATTTACTGCCAAGATTAAATTTACAACCAACATGCTGATCGACTCAATTCCGCAAACACTTGTTGAGTGCCTTCTCTTTGCTAGTGCTGGCGTTAGACCAGTGAATAAAAGAAGGGCCTCACCTGCAAGGTCACCATCTGGAAAGATCCGGGAAGAGCTGTCCTGAAGACCCAAACTAAATGCTACTAACTGTATAGGTAGTTGGGGAATGTAGATTCTAGAAGGCATTTTTTTTTTTTTTCCATGCTGGTAGTGAACATGGTTAGGGCAACTGTAACTATTAATTGTCATGTATTAAGTGACAGCTATAAGCTAATTTTAATATTAGGCTTAAAAGAAAATCATGAAATAAAAATATAAAAATTGGGATTATCCGTTGTGTGATAGTGGCAGGGAGGAAAAACTTTGCTTCTGCACTTTTAGGATTAGTAAGTGGGACATGCAGATTAAGCTGATTAAAGACACATTCACAGGAGAAAAAGTTTATTTGCATGTATACAAAAGAATACGAAATAAGTAGCTCATTAAATGGATAAAGTCAGAGGCTTAGTGGAGGAAATCTGGTAGGAGAAAGAGAGTGGGGGAAAAAAGGCCTCTATGGGGACAGCACAGAGACTTCTTTAGAGAAGACACAGGAGTTTTTAGGAAAACAGGAGATAAGAAAGTTTGTGATGACATTTGTCTGTGCAGATAGGAATGGACTTTCCAGGTTTGCTCTTTTTTTCCTCCTGGGAGTAAACCCACCTGAAGAGATAATGAATGGAAGCCTCATTTCCCAGAAGTTGTTGCTTTGAATCAGATAAGGGAAGTTCTGAGAAGGGTTCTTTCTGCATCTGTTGAATCTCAAATGTCTTCAGCCTAAAATAATCTTTAGACCAACTATGGGGTTCCAAATGAGTCCCCACAATAGGAAAAAAAAGTTTTCTTTTGTGGTTGCATTTTGTTTGTTGACAATTGAGTTTGGGTCTCCTCTTAGGGAGAGGCCTGATTTTGTTTTGGGGTGCAGAGTAGTAGGCATGTTTGATTTTGAAGATTAGTCCTTCCAAGCACAGCTGGAACTTGCTAGGAGTTGGGCAAATGGCTCTTCACTTGAACTGATGATAATTATGAGTGTTTGTAATGAGGGGCTCCAGGAGGAGAATGGGGAGCTTAACAGGGGGAAGCTGGGGGCCCCACAATGCAGCAGAAGCTGAGACTCAAGTGGGGGAGGAGATAGATGACCGAGAATGTCAGTCTAGAAGTGAAACTGGCTGCTGGGCCTCTGGAAGAGCAATGTCTGCTACTGATGTCTGTTCTTTTGATTTAAATTGTTGGCCAGGCTAAGCTTGAAAAGTGATGTAAATTCCTCACCCCAGCCTTCTCAACTGGCCTAAGCCTTCAGGATTATCTTCTACATGAAACAGTTACTTGGTGTGTGACTCAACATGCACATTCTGAGACACAGAGAGCAGGTGGGGCGTAGGGGGAAGAGAGTGAGAATTAGATTAATTCCCATTCATATACAGAGTCCACCAACAGGAAAATTTATTAGGGAGCCTTTTTGTTTCAGCATACATGTAAATTGTGACATTTCAAATACGTACTTTATTTTGATTTTTGAATTAAATATAGGGAGGTTGTGGACACTGATTTTTTCAATGCTTATGTTTTTTATATGACTTAGAGAATGGCAGGACTGGGGTGGTGTCCCACCAGGTCACAAGGAGAGAGAAGGCAGAATAGACTCAGGAAGTCAGAGGAAAGACAGATTGTTAACTCAGCAGATGCAGGACCTTGGACCCTGAGATGCTGAGAAGAAAAATAAGGAGTAGTGCTGGGATAGAAATGTAATTCAGTTTTAAACTTCCATCTAAAAGGACAGGAAAACTCAGCAAGCTGAGTGATTTTGGAAAGTCTAAGGCTGCTGGCCAGCTCACATATGCCACTGGTGTGTAGTGAGTGCGTAGTCAGTCATGACACCGTCCCCAAGCATACCTGGAAGGGGAGGGTTAGGTTTGCAAATGGGAATCTGAAAGTAGCCTGTGAGAGCTTTATTAATTACTTCTTTTTGTCAAGAGCATATAAGAAGAAAGCTCTGGCTGCTAGATAGAGGATGGGTTGTAAGAGGTGAGAGTGAAAACGGGTACCCATTAGGAGGCCATTGCAAGCTCTGTGTTGGAAACTATGACAAATTAGAAGTCCACAGAAAGCCTTCCTGGCATGGCATATTTGAAAATACTGGATATAAAAAAAAAGTTAAGCTCATGGTCCTTAATGTCTGGCTGAGCCTGAGGAAAAATAATAGAATTCTTTCCAAGTCAGAAAGAAAATATGAATCCACAGGGTAAGCAGGCCCTGGAGCAGGAGTTGGCCCCAGTGTTCTGTGTTATCTACCATCCTGACAGCCAATGGTTTGGATTTTAATCAGGTCAAAGCACAGTAGGAGGTCATATCTGCCAGTTGTGCACAAAGCTAGGAGCCTTAAGGGCTAATGACCTCATTGAGTGAACTAGGGAAAACCTGCCCCCCCAGAGGGGGGCTGATGGGACACTTGTCTATACTGAGTTTGGCTCTGGGCACAGCAGAAAAGTCTCTCCTGAGAATTGCTGACCACAACTACACTTAGGCAGGTGCGGTCTCTGGATTCATAATAGCTGTGATGCCTTGAAACTGTGAAGCCTAAAATTTAGTGTTAATCAGATTCCCAAGGTCCTGGAAAACTCATTTACAAACTCTCCCAGGAAGAATGCAGTTTAAAATGCAACTTCAAAATTGTCACATTATTTTATGAGTTCGAAATCCTAAAGATATGAGAAGACAAGCCTCTGTGAGAAAACAAGACTACAGAGTCAAAAACTACAGTTATTGAAATGATAAAATACAGATTATAAAAGTGAGTATATTTTATAAGTTTTTAAAGAAATAAGAGAGGAGAAAGAAGCTATGAACATTGACCTGGTAGGTTTGAAAAAGAACCACCTACAATTTGTAAATCAAAGTAATAATTGACATTAGGGTCAAAGGCTGATATAAAACTATAGATTGCACACAACTGAAGTAAAGATTAGTGAAATGAAATATGAAACTAAAGAAATTACATGAAATGCAAAAAAAAGGTGGAAATATGTAAGAGATTTTCAGGGACATGAAAGGGAGTGAGAAGACCCAACAGGAATCTAATCAGAGTTCATAGAGAAAACAGGATAAAGCACAAGTTGAAAATTTGGTTGAAGATATTATTGCAATTTTTCAAAACTGAACAACTCTGATCTTCTGATTCTGGAATGCCAGTGAGTCCCAGTATAATAGATAAAAAGAACTCCGCATGTAGATATGTAAACTGGAGAGCCCCAAAGGCAAAATGAAGTCGGTGAGGTAAACTATGGGGGCAATTGTAGAGGCAGAAAGTTTGGGCAGATCCAGGCAATGTTTCAGTGCTTAAATTGCTGCAGTTTGCTGGTGAGATAAGTTTAAGGCATGAAGGAAATGGGATTCGGGGATGACCGCTGCAGCTGGGCTGGTGAATGGTGATGTATTAACTAGGGAAGGAAAGAAGGTTTTGCCCCTTTTGACCTTGGGATTTGGCACCCTCCCTTGAAATACAAGAGTGTGGCAGAGGAACAAACTCTTTCCTACCCTCAAGCTTCTTCTGGTTGGTCGAATAATCACATAGACATGAGACAGAGAACCAAATTTAGTACATGTGTATGGGAACCCCACATGCCCAAGAGGTTCAGATATAGAAGGGGAACGTGTGTACATAAGACATCCTGAGCTAGGGATGAGGTAATGCACCTTGGGACTTCAAAAGGTCATTGCAGGATGGTAAGAAGAGCAGATGTTTAGTCAATAAAAGTTTGCCCTGCCCTATAGGTGGGTCAAAAATACATTATCGCTGATAATCTCTAATGGGCAAGGCCTCTAATTCAAGTTCTTCTGCATAATTAAAGGTAGGGGCAAATGTTTCTCTTGAGTCTAAAGCTAAAATTGCCTTTAGCCCAAAGTAACCTGCATACCACTGAGGCACATCTTGGGGTGGCTTGTTTTGAACTCCCACAGGAGGGGGAAAAGGCAGCTAATATTTCACATTGTTGCTCCCCAGGTCCAAGGTACTCACTTCTGCCCACAGAGCTCCCATGCCAGTTGGTTGGTGTGAAAGGCAGAAAAGGGCAGTAAGCTCAGCCTCCAGACTGTTGTGTGGGAGCTGTGGGGTTTATAGAGAAAACGTGCTGTTGTTGTTGTTTTTTTTCCAGGAAGTTTGGTCAATGTGACTTACGGACAGCCTGAAGCCAATGCCCGGCATGGAAAGGTGACATGTCTGCCCAGGCTCTTTTCTGAGATAGCAGGCAATTTTAGTCAGATTCCCACCTGGATTTCCTGTCATTTTATCCTCAGGTGCAATTTTAATCTTGCATTGTTCAAGCCAGTCAGTCACTGTCACTTCTCCTTGTTTCAGCAAGATTATTATTTCAGGCCTTTCTGGTTGTCCTCAAAATCTTCTGAAGGGCAATACGCTGTCATGAGCGTGGCTGAAGGAAGGAAATGCTTGGTGCCGAGGCCGCGGCTCCTCTGGGCTTTCTAAATGCAAAGTCCAGTCTTTCCTTGCATGACACCTTAAATTATTCCTTACATGACACCTTAAATAAAATAAGAGCCAATCATTTCGCAAATACCTCGAAGTCATGTCCTGCTTTGTGGCGACTGTGCCTTCCCAGCTGTCGCCTCAGCTCTGAGTAAGTCCTCAGACCTCTAAAGGGCCTGGGGACTGCTTTCCATAACCTCTCCAGGCCCATCTCCTTTTTTTTTTTTTTGCTCTGAAATTACTTTGATCATATTCAAATTCAGCATATTGGCTGTGGACCTGAATTTTTTGTTGAAAAAATAAACTTTTATATTTTAGAATAGGGCCATATTTACAGGAAATTTGCAGAGAGTGTAGAGTTCCCATGTACCCCACATGCCCTATCCTTTACATCTTACATCACTGTAGCTCGTTTGTCGAAACTAAAAAAAGGAACATTGGTACATTACTATGAATTAATCTCCACATGTTATATATTTTTCCAGTGATGCCTTTTATCCACCAGAGATTCCACGTTGCATTTAGTCGTCTTGTTCCTTAGGCTCCTCTTGGCTCTGGCAGTTTCTCAGCTCTCCTTGTTTTTGATGACTGACAGTTTGGAGGAGCATTGGTTAAGTATTTTGTAGAATGCTCCTCAATTTGAATATTTCTGATCTTTTTCTCGTGATTAGGCTGGGGTTAGAGGCCTTTGGCAGGAAGATCACAGAGATAAAGTCCCATTTTTTATGAACATGCTTTGTCATTATTGGCCTCGATTACCTGACTGAGGTGGCTGCCTGTCTGGTTTATCCAGTGTAGAGTTACTTTTTTGTTTTTCCCTTTCAATACTCTGTTCTTTAGAAGTAAGTCACTAGGTGCACCCACACTCAAAAAAGAGGGGAGGGGTTAAGCTTCCCTCTTGGAAGAGAAATTATTATGGGAATCAAAATATGCCACTTTGGCATACGTATTATTTTGAGATGAAGGCATTTTAGATTCAACAAATGCAGAAAGGAGCCTTCCCAAGACTTCCCTTATATCTGACTATAAGAAGAAACTTCTGAAAAAATGAGGACTGCCACGAATTTCCTGTCCTGGGGAAGTTTTGTTGCCATGAAGAAAAGAAGCTGGTGCCGAGACGGACCCGCAGAAGCAAACGATATCCTGCATCAGTGGCCCCGTGTGTTTAACACCCCACAGCCGCCTGCTCTAGGAAGCCTCAAACCCTTTTCTCTGTCACTTCTCTACAAAGTTATTATTCTTTGCTAAGATGCTAAGAAGCCCCAATTTTAACCACTTCTTTCAGTTACTTGTCACTGAATGCTCTCTCTACATATTAATATACTTGTGTTTGTTTTCTTTTGTTAATCTCAAAAAAGTCTAATTTGCAGGGCTCCAGTCAAAGAACTTAGGAGGGTGGAGGGGAAAAATGATTTTCCTTCTCGACAGTTCTCTTATACATTACTTGGAATTCTTCTGTAAAAATATGTCTCTTTTCTTCCATTTATTTATTCAGCTGTTGATTTATGTCACTGGACCTGATTTTCATTCCTCTGCCCAGTCTCCCTTGTTAGCTCGATACTTGCTCAGCCTACGCCTTGGTTCTCAAGCCTGCTTTCCTTTGGATACTGTCTCTGTCATCAGTTCTCTGTTTTCTCCAGGTCTTATCTTGCTTGTTTTGGGGGGAGGGGGAGGGGCAGAAAGGAGTAAATAAGAAAGAAAGGAAGTCTCACATTGTAGGGAGAAAAGGTGTGCAAAGAAGTGACTATGGTTGGACTTAAGATAAATGAAGAGATGGGAAATGCAGCAGAAGCGGGATATTAGAGCAAGAGGTGACGCTGAGACCATACATTCCCGGGTAACTTGTAGAAAATGTGGGGAGAGCACAGGAATTTCTACACTTTAAGGTGAAAGGTGATTCTGGGAGGGTTCTGTGGACATCCAGGTGGCAGACATCCAGGTCATTTGAAAGCTAAGGAAATAGGATCCGGAAGGTCGTAGATGTCAACCCATCAAGTTCCTAAAGATGAAGAAGAATGGATGGATCTGAGCTTTTTGTGGATTGCCAAAGGACAAAGTTGTTCTCAACAGAGCCAGAATTAGAAGTGAGGCTTCCTGATTCCCCACCTAATTCTAATTCCAGGATGCTGCAGCTGTTTCCTTGTAAGCTGATTCTGATACTAATAGACTGAGGTTTTCCATCCCCTTGGAAAATTTGAGGCTATAACTAGAAATAGCCTCAATGGGATAGGAACAACGCAGAGGCCAAGCTCCCTTTTTGGTGATTTAAATGTTAATACCTTGGCCCTTCTCCAGGCAAGTGGGAGATTAGAAGGCAGCTAAGGAGTGGTGCCTATTCTAGAAAACCCCAGCCCCTGCTTTTGGTTAAGTGACTCTTTGCAGTCCTTGAAGGCAGGATTAGAGGTTTATAAGAGATTCATAATGGAGCCCAACTATCCTTTCATCTTGTGTCAGTGGCAATATTTCTCTCCTTCTCTCTAGACCAGTAGAAGCCTCCAGTAAGCTACTGTACCAGACATGCTTCTATTAAAAAGCTGGACCTTTCTTTGGAAGCAATTCATTGCCCTAGTACAGATGTAGCTCAGGCAGGTGCTGGGTAAACTTTTGTCTGTGTGTTTCTCTGCCAGAGCCCCCGCTCCATTCTCTCAGAAATCTCAGCTGCTGTTGATTCAACACCCGGCTACCTAAAGCCAGAACTCCAAATGGGCAACAAAACTAAGCAGTTAAAGATCTGGTGATTTCGTTTACTTTCCAACAAACATCTGGGATTTGGGAACATCTGGAGTGTTTGGTTTGAAATGCACAGTTTTCATCTGGTTTGGTGTGCTGTATATTAATGATGCCTTATTTATTTGGGGGCATTTGCCAAGCCCTGGTCCAGTTTCAGGCTGTGGCCAAAAGAACATCACTAAGGTACCAAATGTGGCAAGGGCCTTGGGTTTAGCAGCTCATAAACTTTTGTACAAGAACCCTTGGAAAGTACTGAAAAATAAAGAGAAGGAAATGAAAATTGCCCTTTAAAAAAAATCAAATATAGTCACTGTTTTCACATTTAGTAATATTTTCATCTTTCCATCCTGTTAAAACATGATTCATAAAAATCACATTATTCATCTCTTATCTCAGTTTTGCTTCTTTATATAACAAATCAGCATTTTACATGCTAACAGAAACTAAAATACTATTTTAATTATTGTATTAATTGAACGGTACACCATAATCTACTTAACCGATTTTCTACCATTATTTATTTTTTAGATGGTTTTCAATATTCGGTTGTATAAATAAATATTTTTTTTTATCTTCAGCTTTTTCTAAATTTGAAATTTTTATTTGGATAATTACCCAGAATTGGAATTGCCTATGACTTTTCAAAACTTTTCAATTGACCAGGTCTTAAAGATACTCATATCTTCCAGATTTTTCCTATGAGGCTGAAATCAATACCTGAATTATGATAGCTCTTCTCAAACTTTTTATCACTAGAAATTAAAAAAAAATACCTATGTACTTCATCTTTGAAACTACCTTTGTCTGCCCTAAATTAAAATGATCATATAATAAGTGGTTTACATTTATTTGCCATCAAAAGCATATATAATGAAGCACCTTTTCACCCTTTGTCTTCTTTCAAATGACCAAGGTAGGCCAGATAACTCAGAGTTTGGGTCTGTGAGCTGGAACTGTGTGTTTTCTTGGTGCTATTAGATTGGAAAAAGATCCAGACAAGGTAGGAAGTGTGGAGTTGTGGCTAAATTCCTTAGGGAGAACCAAAGTTTAAGGTAGGGAAATTAGGTATGTTGTCAGTAGGGCCATGTGGCTCCAAAATTTCTCCATAGTAGAGGATTAAACCAGAAGAACATTTTGTAGTCAGTTAAACAGAAGTTCAGAGGCAGGACAGTTCCAGGATTGTGCAATGGATCAATGATGTCTCCTCGAATCCAGGCTCTTTCTAACTCCTTACTCTCCCATACCCAGCGCTCTGACTGTCTTTGAGCTCGTCTACTCATGGTCATAAGATGGCATTAGGTCCTTGTCGAAAGAAGCCCAAAAGGGTCCCAAAACATACAAGACATCATCCACAGGCAAGAAGAAATAAAAGAGTTCTTATTGGGCGTGTCTTTTTGTATCATAGGGAAAAATATTTTCTGGAAGCCTCTGGCCAATTTTTCCTCAGATGCCAATGGACAGAACTGGATCTAGTTTATACATCTGAGCCAATCACCGGCATGGTAGTTTTCCACCCATCAGAGTTCAATCTCTAGGGGAAGGGAAGTGATCCATCTTTTCTGAGAACTTTGTTGTACATTACCTGGACAAAAGCAGGGCTCTTTTAGCAAGGGTGGAAGAGTGACTTTGTCAGGGAGATCATAAAGAGCATCTACTATAGCCAACATCCTGGTTAGAAGAGGAAACCAAGTGATTTCTTTACATAGTTTTTGTATAAAACAACATATTTCTTTATTAAATTTTGAATTTCTTTTTTCTTGGAGTATCTTGTGTGTGTGGAAGGGGGAGGGTCATTAAAATTATGAAGAGCTAAAATTCTCCCAGAGCCACTCCATAGCTCCTCTACAGAAATATGGGGAAACACATCCAACTCAAAAGTAGTTTAATTGAAGCAGGAGAAGTCTAGATTATGAAGCAAAATAAAGAAGTCTGGGGTAATTTCTGTGTTGGGGATTACATGTTTTATAAGTGCCATCTTCTTGAGTATGTTAGCTGGGACTGATATAGAAGTTCAGAGTCAGGGTGGCCAGTGAACAGCAGACAGGAGTGAAAGAGAGCTGCCCTGTTTCTACTAGTTTGTTTGAAATATTGGAACTAGTTTATGGAACCGTAAGAATTTGGGACCCCCAGGATGGAAATCATGACAACCATAGAATTCTTGCTTATTTTATGTCTTGCTAAATGCCATAGAAAGCCTTTGATGCTCACACGACAGTTAAAGAAGCTGGGTTTACCATAAGGGAAGCGCCTGTTTGTTCTCCCCAGGTTAGATATTATCTCCTCTGGCAAGCTGGTCTTGATGTTCAGGGTGGCGATTTGTTCCCTTTCTGTGGGACCTCTTAGCTCACCCGCGAGGTTACACTTATCACTCATATTTCTATAGCCTGTGGTCAGATGCAAGGAACGCATGGTAGTTACTATATGAATAATGATGATTGAGTTAACAAGTGAATGAAATTAAATAAATGAAGAAATGAATTCAATAAATGACAGCATTATAAAAGAAATTACCTTTGTTGTTTCAGAAGAGTCAGGATAATCAGGGTAGAAGATTTAAAAAAGATACATACTCAATAAATTTTCTTGAGCATTCTTCTTTCATGCCTAGTAATCCTATTTAAACAAATTCTTTATTTCTAATGCAGAATTTTACCCAGCCTTGAAATTAACAGCTAAGTATTCAAAAAAATAAAATAAATAAAAGAGACAGATTGTATTATCCGGTTTGTGCCCTGAAACCAACCCTCCCCAGCTTCTTCTGTACAGTTGTAAAGACCTAACTATGCTTGCGAAAAGCCGGTTTACTCAGTCCGTGTGCTAATAACAATGGAAGTCTGGAATTTGACTTTTTAATTTTTTAATCCTCACTGGAGGATATTTTTTCCATTGCTTTTCAGAGAGAGGGGAAGGGAGAAAGAGAGAGAGAGAGAGGGAGAGAGAAACATCGATTGGTTGCCTCCCGCACATGCCCCAACTGGGGCCAAGGATCGAGCCTGCAACCAAGGCACGTGCCCTTGGTCCGAATGGAACCCGGGACCCTTCAGTCTGATGCTGATGCTCTAACCACTGAGCAAAACCAGCTAGGGCTTGACCTTTTTTGTTTAAACACATTTTATTGGAATGTGTTTGCTTCTTAATCTCAATAATGAATACGATAATTTTAAATTCTGAATGGCTAAAGAAAACTCCAAAAACTTACAATCAGATTGTATTTAGTACATTAGCTGCTCCTAGAATCCTAGCACATGGTAATATTAAAATAGTAGTATCATACAAACTATGTTCTGTAGTCCATAGTTCTTATAGTTCTTATAGTCCATAAGCATGCTTATGTCAAATACAGAATCAGATGGCTGAAAAAGATTTGAACATGGCCAGTGTTGCAGTTTGATTATTGGTAAGATTTGCATAAAATAAATATTATTATAACCTCCTACAGAAGCTTTCGATATAGGACAGTCATCTTGGAAAGAGCACTGGCCAAGGAGCCATAAAGGTTAAGATTGGGTCTTGGCTCTGCCTTAGATTATTCATTAATTCCTTTTGAGCCTCAGTTTCCTTCTCAAGAAACAAAAGATAATGCTATAGATCTTACCTACGTCAATAGCCATTCAGAGATAAAATGAGGTAATTGTACGAAAGGACTTTGAAGTGGGTAAAAGTTATAGTTTTCAAGTATTATAATTATTAGTCACAAGAGCCAGAGGCAGACAAGTTGAAAGGAGATTTTTCTATTCATTAGCAAGAGGCAATTAAAAACACACACATTAGGTCAGTAGAATCATATCCATGTATGAGACATATTTTTTATAAAAGTATTGATTAAATGTAGCCTATTTGCCATCTTATCTTGTCTTAGACATTACTTCCATTGTGACTTGATCAGAGAAGATGCGAAGTTAAGCAGACATCTAGGAAGAGAGGATCCCACGTTTGCTACACATTGAAAAATTAGCGAGGAAAAAGAAAACCTAGCGATACAAAGAGAAAATGGGGGCATGGGAAGAAAATCTATTTTCTATTAAGTAGTGCACATAATCTCTTTGCAATGTGTGTGTCTGGGGGGAAGCAAAGAAGCAGCCAAAGAAATAAGAGCCTACTGGCTTTTGATTGCTGGGGATGAAGTAGAGCTATTTAATCTCCAGATTGCCCTCACACTGTGTGCATCTATTGTGCTGTGGTTGAACTCTAAGAGGCAGTTCTGTTCCCCGTTAATTTCAGCACCGTGTGAATCCCCTCCTTACGTAAAGGGAATAGTTAGTTCAATTGATGCACATTTCTCTGAATCCACAAATCAATAAACCACTTGGAAAGAAGTAAAGTGTGAATCTTCCTGCAAGGTCTCCTGATAGGAGAGACAAAGAATGGCACTAAGATCTGAAATCCCCATCTGGGATTTAAGCCTGCTTTCACTTGTCTGGTTTAGCAGATGGCATCAATTGGCAATGGCTTATGAAAGTTATCTCTATAACCCTCTTTCTGTGGGCCTCTCCCTTTTCCAGCTGGGCGTCTAGGGGCTGGCATACAATTTCATGTCATATCTTGAGAATCAGTGGAGCATGGTTTTTTTGTTTGTTTTGTTTTGTTTGTTATTTATAGTGGAACTGGGCAATGGGACAGGAGCTGGTGGAACCAATCCAGCTGCAGGCTCTGAAATGTGAAGTAAGGTACAAGATCATGGAGTATGGCAATCTTTGTGCATAGTCCAAGTCATGGATAAAAACCAATCTGCATGTAGTCCCAGGACACAGAACTGGGGTTAAGAGGCAGGATTCCCAGAGTGGGAGCCAAGGCAGTAGTCTATCAGCCAGAGCTCTTGATCGAAAGCAGCAGAAACTTATGCCGGCTATCTAAAGCAAAAAGAAGATTTATTATAAGATGATCGGGGACTTGTGAAATTGATTGGAGGTTGCAGAACGTGGCTTGGGAAAAAAGCAGGAACATTCACACACAAAATAATCAGTTCCTTAAAGACCTCAATGTGAAAAGTAAACTATAATGCTTTTTAGAAGATAGTGCAGAAAAATGTCTCCATGAAGTCAAAGTTGGGAAGGATTTTCTTGTAAGACTCCAAAAATACTATCCATAAAGGAAAATATTGCATTGCCTACTATGCTAAGATTAATAACTTTATCTATCAAAAGACACCTTAAAAAGAGTGAAAAGACAAACTACAGAGTAGAAGATATTTGTGATATTTACCTACCAAATATCTAGATCCAAAATATATAAAAAGCTCCAACAAATATGAAATAAGGAAAAGACATATAACTCAATAGAAATTTGTATATAGAACTTGAAAGGCTATTTAATGAAAGAGAAAATTAAAATGGCTAATAAGTATATGAGAAGATGATTAGCTTCATTGGAAATAAGGAGAAGGCAAAATAAAACCATAATGAGGTATCATTACACACATACCAGATTGGCAAAATTAAAAAAAAAAGAATCAGACAATACCAAGTGGAGGTGAGGCTGTGGAACAACAGGACTTTCTTCCATTTCAGGAGCATAAATGGGTGCAAGCTCTCTGGTAAGCTCTCTGCCATTATCTCCTCAAAATTGATCATATGCACACCCAGCCAGCCAACAGTTCCACTTCAAGAGAATGAGCCTATAAATAACTCAACAACAAAACCAAAGAACCTTCATCTTTACACAGCGTAGACAAATCTTACATACAACATAAAGTTCCAAAATACGTAAAGAGACAAAACTAGTTATTTAATTTAATTCTAGGAGGTAGAATAAAAGAAAAGCAAGAAAATAATTATCACAAAAGGTAGGACTGTGGTTATCTCTAGGAGAGAGAGAAGATTGTAATTGGGAAAGGATATGTGGGAGTGGGGCTGGAGTGCTGGCAATGTTTGCATCATGCAGGTGAGGACAAGTCATGGAGGCATTACACATGCTGTCCCTGCCAGAGTTGGGTTCATTGGGAGAATCTCACAAAGACACTATCAGTGGCACATGTGCAGGTTCCTGGGCAGCCCACAGGTGGCTAGAAGACCCAGATGTAAGACTCTGGGGGAGGGATTGCAACCCTTGGGCTTTGGGATTTTTTAGCTGCAGTGATAGACCCTTGGCTCCAGCCCTTGCCATGAGCTTAGTCTTGTGTTGGAGGTAGCTCCATGCCTTCAAACCCAGGGGATGGTGTCTAAGCCTGGTAATTGTAGCTCTACAACATAGCAAGTGAGTGACGGGCCTTGTCAAATCAACATTCACCCTCTCCTGGGAAACTCGAAAGACTGTGATCCAAGTCTCACTCTTGGCCAAGATCAGTTGCCTAAAACACCAGGCCACAGCCCATTTCTGGGGAGCATTGCAGGAAACCAAAGCTTTTTCTAAGAGGCCAATGTACAGAATTAGTCTTGGGCAATTTTAACTCCTACATCTGGTTTTAATTTTCCTACCTGCTGGTGAGGTTTCATGGTTGTTTGTATTATAATTATTTGCCAATTTTTACACATATTTTATATACTTTTCTTATGTATGCCATCTTTTACAATTAAAAAAAAGAAAGAAAACATATTGGAATCGGGACTCTAGAGGCCTTGGGCAGGCACTGCAGCCAAGATTCAAATGCAAACACAGCCTGGGCCTCTGGCTGCTATACCCCAGCCTTGTATCATTCACACTTGACTCAAAGTCCCAGGACAGAGGAGAATTACCTCGAGGCAGTGATAGCTTCCAAATATACTACAGGTCAGGCCATCCCAGAGGTCATGGAACAAAAAACCTCACAGACCAAATTAAGAAGCTTGAATACAGTGATTTATTAACTGAAATTAAAACACACAGCGAGAAGCAAGGGGAGAAAGCTGGGGAAAGGTAGCCCACTTAGGATATGTGCACATGGAAGGGCCCCACATTCTGTATTCTAGGACTTGCAATGCCCATATGTCCCACCTCTCTATGCGACGTCAGTTTTCTGCACCAAAGATGTGCTTAGCGACGACCAAACTTGAGGTTTGAGCAAATGAGCCCACAGAGGGCTGATGTCTTAGGCCAATGACACACACTTGCTCTACTGAAGACACACAGGGACAGGTATAACTAGTCACAGCTGGAACTGGCCAGTTCGACTGAAGAACAGCCATGGGCTTTATTTGTGTTTCTTGGGCAGAGGACACAGGAAGCCTGACTGAGTTTCACTGAATGGCGATGAATTAAAGCATCAAATGCATTAAGTGTTCATATGTAGTTAGTGTACTCTGAATATTTGGTGCCTCTTGTATATTTAGGCACATCTATGTTTAGTACACAGGTGCTTTGTGAATATTAGACGTCTCTTGGTCCTTTCATTCCTCTCTGTGTTGGACACACACATGCTCTACTCGCTACTTCTTATCTTAGGCTTATCGCACCCCGTAAGTTCTGGCTACATGCAATAAACTTTTAGCTTACTAGCTATCACTAGCTATTTATCTGTACTGAAAACCCCTTAAAAGTTTTTGCCTATTTTTATAAACTATACACCTATTTATCTGGTAGAATTGAAAATTCTCAAAAGCAAGTGCACATTACATATGTGATTGGCTGAGACTAAGTCATGCAACTATCTTACTGGTTATGCCAGGACTGGGAGAAAACAGTGCAGCCCCTTTGGTTTATGAGGCAGGAGGTGAGCGCTTCTTCCTGCCAACAATACTCACACAGAAGAATCTTCCCATAAAGGAGCTCAGGGTGCAAATGGAAAGGAGAACACTAAACTCTAGATGGCCCTAATAAAACTACTGAACAAACGCTACATATATATATATATATATATATATATATATATATATATATGCAAGGCAGTGGGACTTGGGAATAAAGTTAAAGCCTAGCTATTGGAAGTAAGACATTGCAACTGTGTTGACTAAGTAGCAGGAACGGTTTGAGTCTGAATCCAGGAGTTAATGGACTGGGATATTTAAGAGCCTCTTTCTTTAGGTCAGAGTAGCTGCATGACTGCTACTGTGAAAGCTGAGCTGAGCTTCCAGATGGTGATTCAGTGTCTCCCAGGATGGAGAGTAGAAGGAATGCCGTGGCTATGATTAACCTGAGAATGTCGCTCGGATTTCCTGGAGTTCTGGCCACCCATGAATTTCTGCATTTCTGATCATTGTTATTGGAACTCCTTAGTGACAAGTCTAACAATTTCCACCACTCATTCCTCTGGAATGTTATTTAGATAATGGAGGATCTATCTAAATAACATCTCTGTGTGTGTGTGTGTCTGTGTGTGTGTCTGTCACACTCACGCATTTAAAAGGAAGCTATACTAGAATTATCTCTTAACAGCAGGGTACATAGTGGGCAGTAACTACCTTTAGATGATGCCTGAGGCTCTAGAGGAGCCTGAGGTTTCTCAGCAATGTAATTTCTGAGTTACTCTCTGAGGGCATCTTGGTAAGTTGCTTAGAGTACTATTCAAAGCTTCGGTGCCTCCCAAAATTTGAAACATCTTTGAGGAAATTGTTTATAGCACTTTTCTACTCTGATTAAAATATGTTCCTTCATTAACCGCATCCAGGGCACAGAAACACTCTTTACAGTGCCTTTCCCCTCACCCCCCTCCATACCCCAATTACAGAACTGTGCTCTCTAAGTAGAGTGGGTACCATGTCTGAACTATGATATATAAGACTATGATATGTAAGCAAACATATGACTTCCATCTTCTCATGTTCCTCCCACAGGGCACAATAGAATTAAGGCCCTGGGAATGGCTTTTTTGAAAAAGGTAAAATCATGACCATTACACAGATTTAAAAACTGACCATGCATTAAAGATTTTTATTTTACACCTCTATGAGGTGAAGGCTATCAGAATAGGCATATTCCAATAAATGCCACTTATTATTTTGAGCTGATGGCAATTGAGACCCAACAGATGCAGGAAGAGTTCTCTGCACGCCCTCCTCCCTGCCATCCACCTAAAAGCAGAGCCTAAATTGCCCTTTGCAAAGGTATCCTGTCCCCTTCTACCCACGACCCCCTCCCCCACCCAGGAAGAGAGAGTACTCATCACTGGAGACTGAGAATTGACACTGAGGTGATTTTACTAAAAATGAGACTTCCGTTAGTTTGCTAATATATTTCCTGGTACCTTCCCCATGACTTTTCATCTCTTGGAGCCCAAACATCTTTTCTTTGTTAAAACGGTATACAAGCCCCTAAGTCTCCCCTCTTCTTTGAGATTCACTTCTTTTTTGTGAACTCCAATGCACATAAATGTTAATATAAATTGTGTGCCTTTCTCCTGCTACTCTGTCTTTTGCTAGTTTAATTCCCAGGCTTCCCGGCACATACCTAAGAGGGTAGAAGGAAAGACAGAGGGAACCAGGCAGATGTTATTACTGGTTCAAAGGAGAAGTTAAAATACTGTAAACTTCTCTGGAAAGCAAAGGGATGTTGAAATAAATTGCCAATGGAGGTAAAACTATTTTTTCCTGGGGTTAATAGGAGGAATCAATTAAATCTCTCCTGGACTGGACAGAATTTGTATGGCTATCAGTCACCTACAACACAGAGGGGTTACAAAATAGCTTAAAAACAATAAAAAGTTAGAATCCGATAGCCTGAAAGGATGTGCTATATGTAGACAATGCAGTTTTTCCTATAATATGCAGGAGAGCTAATGCTATTTTATTGTTGACTTCTCCATGGCTGGCATTTGCTCGACTCGAGCCTTTCTTTCACTGGTTCATTATACATCATGGTTCTACTCCTAGCGACTTATAATATTCTCAAGGTTAATGTGCTGCAGGTTTGAAGATTTTTGGAAGGACACATTGGAAAGCCCTTAGGGTTGCTTGAGATTGGATTTTAGATGCTTAGTTTTACGGGACTGGGAAATCAATTACTATGCCAGCTTCCTGGATGTCAAGAATGGCCACTGCTTCACACAATCCCTGCCAGGTAATGAAGCAGTCAACATTTTCCCCATTCACAAATCATTCATACCAACTGTCCAACTTGACATTCCCTTAAAGAATTCACAGTATTTAATACTTGTGCCCGAAGCCTTTAGGATTAAGAAATGTTTATATTATTTATTCTGGCCATGCCGATCTGTTTGTGTTATCCCAAAGGTGTTATTTGCTGCTTATGCTGTTTCTGGGGGGAAATTGTTTATGGATTCTGTATTTGTAAATTTGTCTACTTGCAAGAAGTTATTTGTAACCACACAATCGATACTCAAGGTGCTTTTGTAATCATTCACAGACGTGCACATGGGTGGGTGGTGAAAAATTTGAGTCACCTGACACACATGCTCCCAGCTGAGGCCAAACAAGGCCATGCTCTGCTTTCTTGTTTCAGTTCTCATACAAGTGTCCTTTTGATTAAATATAATTTTTAAAATGTATTGATTTTTGGAGAGAGAGAGACACAGAAAGAAACATCGATTTGTCGTTCCACTCATTATGCATCATTGGTTGATTCTTGTACGGGCCCTGACTGGGCATGGAACTGGCAACCTTGGCGTATCGGGATGGCGCTCTAACCTACTGAGCTACCTAGCCAGGGCATGTGGTTTATATAGTTCCATGGTTTTTACATTTTTGTTGTTGCTGGTGGTGTTTTCACTGTTTAAAATACCTCCTAAGTGCAGTGCCGAAGTGCTGTCTAGTTTTTCTAAGTGCATGGAGCCTGTAAGGTGCCCCATGGAGCATGTGTTAGATGCAAATATGAGTGTTAGATAAGTTTTGTTCAGGCATGAGTTATAATGCTGGCCATGAGTTTAATGTTAACGAATCAACAATATATCTTAAATATGTAAACAGAAACACACAATAAACAAGGTTATGTATTGATCAATTGGCAAAAATACTTGTGGGATCCTTCCCCTGGATTTCCGCTGGGAGCAATGATTTAGTGTTCTCTAAGCCGGTGTCTCTGGTGACTGCAGACCTTCAGTTCCACAAACCAGAATCGATTGTCTATCTCAGAGGGCTTGGCCCGTACAGTGATGAGTTTCTTCCTGCTCACCTTGCAGTCCACCTCTTAGCTTTCTTTTTGTGTCTGGAACTTACGTCATTTGGATTGTTTGAGGAGAGATGCCTGTTTCCTCAAGACTTGGTTGAGGTAAGAGGGCAGTATTCTTTGATCAAGTTTTTTCCTCCTCATTTTGGAAGGAATGGAAGTAAAGTCCCAAAACTGTAGCCGTCTGTTTCCAGGTTGTGCTGAACTACTAGTGAATTAATTGCCTGAATGTTTCATCCTTAGCAGTTTGCAGAATTTCAAGGGGAGCCCCATTTATATGGTTTTCATTGCCCTTTTAAATTCCGATTAGCCTTTGCATGGACATCTTGGCCCTTTCTCTTCTTTGTGCGTTTTTGAAATGTTATAATTAATACACGAGTGCCGAGGAGACCTCATTTATTTTACAGTTTTGTGCACTTGTTCTTTAAAGTGAAACCATGTGGGCCCTCCACACACACACACACACACACACACACACACACACACACACACTAATTGGGGTCATTCGGAGGCAGGGAGCTAGAGATGGGGGGGTGAGGAAAGGGAGGGATGACAGCATTCCAAAAGGAGAGTTGTTAAATGCCACTTCACAGAACAGTTAGACATAGCTATTGCTCCTGCCACTTCAACCAGGTCCTCAGCAGCTGACACAGGCTAGTAAGGGGTTACAACATCTTACCCTCACTTTTGACAACAAAATGCAAAACAGACTAGAGGTGGTGAGGGAGAGGAACGATGGAGGTTTGATAAGTTAGGTGCCTCTCTGTCCTTAGGCAACCTCAGTTTTGGTTTGTGCCAACTCCCCTTTGAGCATCACTCCTTTTGTTTGTTTGTTTTCTCTCTCCAGGTGCAAATCAATGACTTGTCCTCTTTTCTACTCAGAGAGCAGGGTCTGTTCACAGTCATTACCACCTTCATACAAACTTAACTTTCAATTTTCCACTTTTTGCCTTTTTTATCATTGCAACATGAAAGAGTGATTCCTTCCTAAAGAGATTCCGAGCGTGAGTGGGGAAATAGAGGCAGAAAGGGCCTTTCTTTAAAGTTACTTCATTTGCTACATCGGAGCTGCTCTGGTTGGGGACAAGTCAAAAAGCCCAGGAACAATGAGCTCTAAGGAATATACAGGGAGGGAGGCTTAAGAGTGTGGGCTGTGCCACTCACTAACAGTGTGGATTTCGATAATTTTCATAACTTTTTGAAGCCTGTTTTTGCATCCATTTCAGGATTCAGCAAACTTTTCTGTAAAGGGATAGATAATAAATTATAGGCTTTGTGGGCCATCCCGTCTCTAGCGCAGCAGTCACAGACAATATGCAAACTAAAGGGCACACTCTGTTCCAATAAAATTTTACTGATGAAAACAGGCTGCAAGCTGACTCTGGCAGGATAGATTCAGCTCACTGGGCTGTCATTTGTTGACTCTTGATCTATAAAATGTTAATAATAATTGTACCCAACTCCAGTTGTTGGGATGATGGTACGGATGAACTATATGTAAAAGATGTAGTATAATGTCTAGCTTATAATAAGTATCTTTGTCAAAAAGATAATTAAAAAAAATATAAAATCATGATTTTCACACAGATATAAAATAAATATATGTTAAAGATTTTACTTAACTTATTATTAGTGCAGGAATTAGGCAGATATTATATCTGGTTCAAAAGAGATGTATAAAAACAACAAACAACCCAGAGATTTATAGATCAGAAATAATAAAATTAATTTACAAATGACACAAAATTTTCTTGGAGGAGGGAAGTTGTTTTTTCTCTAGACGATTCATTTACGTGTTCATAGCCAAGAGTCATTTTCATCTCGTTGTAATTTTCTACAACTTACGGAGTTGAAAATAGCTCAGAGGTGATGAGAAGCCAGAATCAGATGACTTGGAATAATGGGCTTGAAACAGTGTGTAATTTGCCACTGGAGAAATCTAGTAATCGGACTTGCTTGTTCCAAGCTACTCTGCACACTCAGACCTGACCTATTATCGTTATTTTCAGTTGTCAGCTAGGACTACCCTGTCCTTTGGGGTTGAAGTGGAATTGGCTCAAATTCCATTGGTGTGTGCGCTAGGGTTTTCTTCACGTTAAGGCTGACTTGAATTTCCTGACTGTGCCATGCGACTTCAGTGAGTGGATTGTTTTCACAAAATGTGTGGCGTTGCTCACTTTTGGCAGATGTGACCCTGTGAGATGCGTTCCAGTGGCTCCATGCTCCTGAGAGATCACCAACCTGAAGCTCTATGAGTGCAAGGGGCAGTAGAACACATACATCCCAATCATGCAAAGGGTTTGAAATGCCCACAGCTCCCGCTGGCTTCCCTGTCATGAGGGATTTCCTACTGACTGACAGCTCTCTGGAGACGCCAGCCGACCTGGTTCCCCAGCTCCTTCTCCCCTGCTTTCTCCCCCCTCACCTCCCTTTCTCCAACAGTCTTCAGTTCTTGTTCATTTCTTATGTTCAACAAGAACTGGAGGCAGGGGTGGGGTGGGAGTTCTGCTCATTAGTCGTTTTTGGATCTAAGCTAGTTGAACAGCCAATATCTTGAATATTGCTGCTCATGGCCCAGAGGAAAACAAAAATTTTATAGCAGTAGGTACTTCCCTGTCTGTGGTGAAAGACCAATTTTCACTTATTATTTTGTTTCTAATCTGTCCAGGACCCATACTTTTATAAAATACGATAAATTTAAATTATCGCATGAGTAGATGTTACAGCAATGTTAAATTACTATTAAATTTTCTAAATGCTTATTTCCTTTTCTGTACTATCTTGTCATGGACTGGGAAACAAATAGTTTATGGACCACTTTGCAGCTCACATTCTGAGTGGTATTGACTTGGAGGGTTTCGTACTGATAAATACTCTGGCCTGGAAATAAAATACTTTATTTTTTCTCAAAACTCGTTGGCCAACACTAGTCAGATGTTCCCTTCCCCAACAGCAAGAGAGTCAAGGAGTTTAGTCCTGTCAGATGCCCTAAGGAATGGTGGAGGGATGAATAGAAATATTGAAGAACTCTAATGGCTACCACACTGATTACAAGAGCCTTTTTATAAAATGTAGAGTGCTAGGTATAAAATTGGGAGTCCTTGATTCAGTAGGTATAGGAGAGATAATTGGAATCAGTACTTTAAAAATTCCCCAGTTGATTTAATTCTTCATGGGAACCGTTGTCCTAGGTGAAAAACATGAAATCATTTCCTAGATAATGAAGGAAATTTGATACCATCTTGTATTAGTCCAGGTCCTCTGAGAAGTGGGTACAAAGATAGGACTAGAAGTGCAAAGATTTTATTAGGGTCAGTGCCTGTGTAAAAGGAAATAGGGAGAAAGTTAAAAAAATACTGGGGCACCCATCAGATCATAATGTATATATGATCCCAAGTGGAGGAGAGAGGAATAGAAGGTTGAGTTGAAGCATCGTAGGCTGCTGTGCACTCTAAGAAAAATGGAGCAAAGCCGCTGAGGAGACTGAGCCAAAATTGTGGGACAACAGAGTGCTATGTCTCTTAGGAATGAGTCTGCCGCATGCAATTCCCCCCACCCCATTCTCAGTCATTGTCTGGGAATAGCCTTGGCACAAACCAGACAAAGAATTTCAAAGCACAGCAGCTGAGGCCTTGGGTCAAGTTTACTCCCCATGGAGGAGGTCTTTGAGGCACATGCTCATGGCAGCTACATGCCTGCTCTAGTTTCCTGCCTTCATGAATTTTAAATATTTATTCCCATTTTATGAGCTAGTTGCCGAGGTCACAGAAGTTTGGTGGGTTAAGGTACTGGCACAAGATCCGGAGCTATTGAAATTGGAGACGGAGACCAACACCACTTATGCCTTGCTGTCTCTTGGGATATACTCATGGTTTCCCTAATTGAAAAAATTTTTAGTGGATATTAAATTATTTTTAATTTTTAATATGCTAAGCACTTCTTTCTGCTGGAAGTTGCACTTCCTTTTTTTCAGTCTTGAAATTTTTCCTCCTGAGGTCTTGGTTGCCTGACCAGGAATGAGCGCCTACTCAAGTTGGGCCAATTATGTTCCTTCCTGGGACTTCAAAGCTTGAACATCCTTTGAGTGCTGGGGGTACAGGGCAGGGAGTTGTTGGCAGTCATGCTTCCCACTGTGGTTTAAAGTTAGTCTCCGAGAATGAAATAAAAACACACAAAGGTGCAGATATGAGAGAAGCCGTGGCAATTCTGGAGGTTCAGCTGCAGTCCCTTTTCTTCTGGCTCTTATATAACACACCTGCCACCAAATTCTCTATTTTTCTCGAACTGCTAGTGAGTTTCTGTCATTTGCAACCAAAAGACATGACTAATACAGTTTCTCAGCATTGTAGACTTTGAGATCTTTTATTGTAGTGCTAACATGATGAGGTTATTACTTTTTTTTCCCTATGTCCTGATCTCTTTTATGTTTTACTTATTTATTTTTTAAAACCTTTTTATGATTTTTATTATTTTTAAATACCCTTAATCAGCTGTCAGGGACAGCAATTAACACCTAGACAGGCAGCAGGGTATTCAACCTAGCACTGGGAAGACAAGGAGGTGTGGTACACCAATGACCCATGAATGAACCATTAGAAACTCATTACTCCTTTAATGAAGGGATTGATCCCTCTGTTAAAGCTCCCACCTAGCTTCACAATTAATCCATGTGCAATTAAATGCTGATAGCACTGAGTGTTCACTGAGAAGTCAACATTTTGTTTCTGAAGGGAAAAAAAAAAGATATTAACAAGCCAAGCATATTGAATGAATTTAAGTTTAAAAATTATAAAACAAGTAGATTTTTGTTGTGAGTAAACATAGAACTAATATTTTGAATTGGCGTGTCATTGGTACATGCTCCATAGAGTCTGTATCCCGAATAACTAAACCTTAAAGTTAAATATTCTTAGCATCCCAAACTGAAATAAGTAATTACATCCTAGAGATGAGACTGGCCTGGGCCAGGAGAGCTGGATTGGTGTTCAGTGAGCCTCTGATATGGGTATGATTCTGCATCTGCCGGTTAGGTTATTTGGGTTTCTGTTTTCCTTATCTCGAAAATGGGGCCAGTAGAATAAATGATTTCTAAAGCCTCCTATAATTCTCTTATTTAAAAGAAAGTTCTATGTTTGAGGAGACTATAATGTATTTCTCTCATATTCTGTCCTCATTTTATACATAGGAATTAGACATCTGGGGAAGCCAATTGATATACATGCAGTGGGCTTTTTGTCTTCATTGGAAGACATTTGTCTTATCTCTCTGTAACTGATTCCTTGTATTAACATCTAATCTGCTGCATATAATTTGTGACAGGGCTTGATTTAATGGCAGGGAAAAGGAATATTCGATATGATAGCTCTAGAGGTAGCAATAATAAAATTTCCACTAGAAGTAATGTAACAAATGATATTGCTCTTCTATTAATGTATACTTTATATCTTAGCATAAAATTTTAATTTTCAAAACATTTTTCCAATAGTTTTCCACTTAATTTCTTACAAATTTTTTGATGCCTAAAAACTGGGAAAACGTTTTCTACTCTAAACAGCTGCATGTAGTTTGAGTTGGTTGGCAGGGAAAAATGAATTCTTTGAGAGAGAATTGACCTCCCTTTTTAAAATTTAAATACCTGAATAGACTTATTTTCTTATAGTGTAACCACACTGCCACCCCAGGGCATTTTCTATTTGGGATCTATTTAGACAAAAATGATGAAAATGGATCCATACAATAAAGTTAAGAAAGGATTTAGGAAACTTGAAGAGAAAATGGGAGAAAGGTTCTAGGGAGAAGACCCCCAGTGAGGAGGAAGCTTGGGACTTATGGACATGTATGGCTTTAGGTGGAATAGTTCCTGGGCAAGACATGTCTGATGAATTTTGAGGCACAGTGTGGTGCCTGATTTTTATTCGGTGTAATGTTTGGTCAAGCACTGTGCTGTAACCTTCCTCCGTTACCAAAATATTTAGCAGAAACCTGCTTTATAAAGTATCCTTGTCTAAGTGCTGTTTTACAGAATGGAGTAAGAGGGGCTGTAACCTAGCTAAGTGGGTGTCGGGAGTGAGATATAAGCGGGGCAGTCAAGATCTTGGTGCAGGAGACCTTGGAGAGAGAGAGGGCCGGGAGGTGGAGGCTCTCTGGGAAGTCTCAGTAAGTGGGGTGAGGGGAGGGAAGAGCTTGAGCCATTTTGTATGGATAGTAAAGAAAAGGGTCTCCAGAAGGCAACCTATTTTCAGCATGAAAAACCCAAGAAACAGAGAAATTCCCTTATTTATGGTTAGAAGGTGTTATGGACATACAAGGTAGAACTTGAGAGCACTTTTGCTGCAGCCCGACTTCATAGCTCCTTGCTGGACAACAGTGTACACTAGGTGACCTTCTTGAGGCAAATCGATTAACTTGCACTTCTGGGCAGATGGAAATCCTCATGTTACCCATGATGTGTTGTTCTTTCTCACGTCGCCACCTCCCCTATGTTCCATCCTATGTATCGGTTGCTCTGCATATGTGGAGTTAGACAGCACTTGAACCTGAGAATGTACGATGCCGCATTTGAGGCCAGCTGGCAGGGAAATCCAGTTCCCAAGGGCCCTGAAGCGTCTACAGTTTGGGCATGGGCCTCTTTAAGAAAAAGAAAAAAAAATCATGCATATGTAATTAGATATAAAAGTGAATATTATGTGGAAAAAGAAATCACAACCAAGCACACATTTTAATCAAGGTAATGAATACTACAAACATCAAAAATACAGAAAAATTATGATTTTTATATTATTTAGCCACCTGCCGCTTGTCTCTCATCGTTTTTTCCTGCAGCTGTTTTGATGATTTTTTCACATAACAGCATTGGTAATATCATTTCCTATTGAGGAAATAGAAAGCTAATTCAGTCTTCCCTCTAGAGAGGTTGATTGACACTTTTAAAATATTTTTTGATAATAATAAAAATACAGATATACTTCTCTGTTTGTAGAATGGCTATAGATACGTATCCTTTAACCATAGGAATTCTGTTCTGTTCTTATTTTGCATGATTCCCATCAAAAAGAAAAGACATGTGGGTGTTTGTAATTGCATCTTGTGTATTATTGAGTCAATTTCTGATAGAAGATAACTTTTGTTTTGATCATGCATTTTTGAGATCTGAATCTACTTATAATTTTACCTGTCTGATAGTAAAATTGTTCACATTACTGCACGTATTAGCTTCTGCCTCTAGACCTTTTAATCGTTTTTTTTCTCCTCTTATTTCCTCATGCTACTGGTCTTGAGACCCATGTTCACGTCACAGTAACATTTTGGCCCAGCACCTTTGTGTCTGGTGCAGGGTGAGGTGGTACCATGGGAAGAGCAAGTATTCCTGAAGTCCATTCCTACAAGGAGAGGGCTTGCAATAACTTAACTGTATGCAGAAGAGACTGAGAACCATATACATATATCACTGAAATAAAAACTAAATGTATCCCCAACCCAACTGCTGATTAGTCAAATTATAAAAATGCCTAGAGCTACTCAAACACACCCGACACAGCTGGAAGTCCAATGGCGGGGAAAGTGGGGTAAAAAAATAACACTCTTAGTAATTATGATTAAAATTCTTATTTTGGCAAATTTTACAAACACACACTGACCATGTGAACATATTGTTAGGATTCCTCCTGGAGCCTTGGAAAGAGTTCGTGCAGATGAGTAACTCTGAAACTTAAGCCTCATTAGCTTTGTGGTAAATGCAGCTCAGCTAACTGGTCAAGCGATTGTTTATTAGGTGAATTCCACTTTGGGCCATTTTTTTTGGGCAAAGATGTATATTCCAAAAACATGCTATTGCTTACTTGGGCTATTTTTCTTCCTAAGATAATTCTGGCTTTGGCAGGTAGTGGTGCGTAATGATGACTTGCTTACTTGTCTCCCTGGTGAGACTTTATGATTAGATGTGATAAACCTAATCATAACTTTAATAAGAAACTGCTCTCACTTTATTCTTTGCTCAAGCCGTGTGTGGGATTCTATTGGTTGTAAACTGTGTTTACTAATTCCTCAGGTTCATGAACAAGAGGCCCTGGCCACTTTGGAAAGCTTTCTGGCCTAGTGGGTTCTGGGCAGACCAACTACTATGTTGATCCAAAGACTCAAAAGGGAGGTGTTAGCTGAGGGACATCACTGAGTGGGGCTTCCCTGGCAAAATTAAGAGACTTGTTGCTTCTCATCAAAGTCAGCCTTATTAATTGTGCCCTAAGAATTTTTCTCCCTACGTCCACCCCACCCCTTCATTTGTTATAATGGGTCCCTTTATTGCCTTGGGTGAATTAGCCAAGGTGAGAGATGGGGTAATCGAGGACAACTCAGTAAAGGGAGTTTTTGCATAGGCATAGGCAATGTTAAAGGAAACCAACATGGGATGGTAACACTCGTCCTGTTGTAGCAACAACCAGCCATCACATCTGTAAACTTGAAGAGTCTACAGGAGGGAGCCATAGCTGTAGAGGAAGATCATCTAGCAGAATCTGTGACATCTAGAAGAACACTGCCAATCTATAGCCTGGCAGCAATGACTCAGTGAAATAAACACCCCCACCTTCTTCTGCTGACCTTTGATGTTCCACATGTAATTCTTATTGGCTGAACCCAACAGGAAACCAAAGGGCAAGAAAACTCATTGATACAATCAATAAAGGTCAGCTTCCTGGGGCACAGGTGTAGAGGAGAGGGTGGAGAGTGTTTTTAGAGGGGCAAAGAGAAAAATACCCAGCACAGAGGCTACTTACATTGGCGTCTTAGCTTTACCTTAGAAGTTAAGCTTGCATTTCTGCCTTTCTGCATCCAGAACTTCTCTTTTTTCAAAGAAGGAGGGAGTGCTGATGTCCAATAGTCTCAAGGTGTCAGATCCTTCAGGGTTTGTCTCAGCTGCCAAGAGCTGTTTTTCCCGAGCTCAAGTCATCCTTTCTGGGGTAGGCTTAAGTTGAATAGAATTAAATAGTTCAAAACCCTCTTTGCATATCTATTACAAAGTATGCCCTATTAAATATTGTCTTAACCTTCACCACTTTTCATTACAGGAAAACTTGTTCCAGGAATAGGATATTGAACCTTTCTTTTGAATATTTTTACTGGAGCAAGTGTTTCCTCATTTCAGTGGCTATAATAAAATGAATTTTTCAAATGCTGAAATTATCTTTTTCAGTATTTTTGTGAGTGATATTTAAAAAATTTTATATACTCTAGACATTACTTCTTTAGTTTCCTTGAGCTGGAAGAAATATGCCAATGTTTATCTTGGTGAGAAATTCTAATGAACAAGTTTGTGTATTCTTAATATTGAAATGTACTGAAATGCTTTCATATCCATTCTTTAATGCTTCCTGTGACTTAGAAAAAATCCAACTTGATCATGGTTTAATCTGGTCACTGAATACTTATTATCAGTCACTTTATGATCTTCAGTGCACACCATCATCTTGTGGCATGGGATTTATAAGCTAATGAGGATTGTTTTGTGTTATCCTCTTCCATTAGTTTTTAGTATTTTAGCCTTTAGCCTTTTTCATCTCCCGTAGGGAATTTATACATTTTCTAATTGATGACTTTTTAAAAAAGTTTTCTGAATGCTTTAAAGTCACACATTTCTCTAGGCCCTGTCATGTACTGATAATGAATCTAAATTTCTTTCATAGTGTTTTTTACTTTTTAAAATGGATTCTTTGAATTTCCATTTTTTTTTTTTTTAGCCGAAGCTTTTTCTTTATTCATGCTATTGGTAAATAAACATAGAACTGCCTAGAAAACTGGTAGAACCACTGAAAATATAAAAAATTAACATCTTAATGCAAAGGACACATTTATTATGTTAGAGAAAATTTTGCTGTGTTATATGAAATTAGAGGGACAGTCAGTGAAAATAATTTCTTAAAAAGAGCTCTTTATAAGATTAAAATATTAAGCCAAACACTAATCATAATAACATTATATAAAATTGTTAAAAGTGCAAGTGATATTCTATATTATTTGACACACATATAAAGATATATGTACAAAATGTAGTAAATGTATAAAGACATACATGGATTATGATAAACATTGAATTCAGAAATAGTTACTTTTAGAATGGGGAGAGTAATAGAATTGTGAATGGATGCACAAAGAGCTTCGGTTGTATTTGTATTTTTCATCTTATTCTGTCAAGCATCAATATGGCTATTTCCTTTTCATGTTTATTCTAGTTTACTAATCCTCTCTATAGCTATGTCTAATTAGCTCTTGAACCTATTTATTGAGTTCTCAGTTTCAGGTGCCCTATTTTCAGTTCTAAGATTTCCATTTTTATGTTTCCAGCTTTTTGCTGAAATTCTCTAGCTGTCTAATTTCTGTTAAGAACTTGGAAGGGTCTAAGATTTTACCCTGTTTGCAAGCTAGCAAAGTAGCATGTCATACTTTCATGGGTCCTGAAAGAAGATACAAGCCTCCTGGGTAAGAGAAATATGACACTATTACACATAGCACAGCAACATGTGTGTGCTTCATGATTGCATTGGTTTCCCTTGCTCAAGTCCCACTAAGATGATAATGAACATTTTTTTTTTTTCTTATTTAAATTTTTTTTTACTTTTTCAATTACAATTGATGTACAATATTATATTAGTTGCAGGTGTACAACATAGTGATCAGATACATTTATATAACTTACAAAGTGATCACCCTGAATTATCTTGAACAGTTTAGCTGGATATTGCACATGCAGTGGGTTTATGTCATAGCCAAGGACCTCCAACTTGGGAAACCCATATATTGTATAATGGGCTGTAAGCAAATTTTTCCCCTTTCCCTGGAGGGAGACATTATCTTTAGTATACAGCATAGTAAGCAAACCTTCCTGCAACTTCAGAGGGAGAACTATTACTCTCCTCCAAGGCAATTTCTACATAAATGTCTTTTAAAAGATAGTTCAGAACAAAATCTGTCAGTACTTTTCTTGAAAGATGGGTAGAAACTCAAGAGACCCATAAAAAACTGTATTCCAACAATTTCTTGAACTAAATCACATATTTTAAGTATCTGCCTTTTCCATGTCTATCTTTTTATACTTTCCCCCTCCTTGATTATTAGCCCGTACATAGCCAGTCAGCAGTGGTCATTGACTATGATTAAGAAGCACTTTTTTTTTTTTTTTAATTTATCTTTATTGTTGAAGGAAGCACAATTTTTGATGTTTAATATCACTAAGGTTAATTATTATTATTACAGCATAGTCTGGCCTATTCTGACTGATTTGGAATATTGTTTTGATTGCTGTTCCTGCACACACTTAGTGAGTTTTTCCAGAAACAAAATGGAAGGATGAATTCTAATAGTGGTGTCCACATGCTTCCCATGAGCAACACTTCTAGCCCTACTCTTTACCTTTCACTTACCCCTTCTCCAGGAAGTTGAGGCATATTTGATTGGTGACATCAGGTAAGTGCTCAATAAACTTTCATCCCAGGTCCCTTCCCTTCTTTCAGAGCATCCTGATTTCAGGACACACATTTTCCTTTTCTTACGGCCAATAAGTTGCTGAGAGCAAAGGCCTCGTCTGTGACTGGGTAGGTGTGCGTAATTCTAGGAGGAAAACAGTGGGAAGCCTAAATGTGGCAACAGGCTAAATCACATTCTCTAATCCAGTTTACTGGCACCATAATATATTTTGATATTTCATCTGCTTATGCCTCTGTTTTTCAATTGGTTACACATGATGGTGTAAAGTGTGCAATTGTCCAGCCCCCATCCCAACATTGAGGTGCACGAAGGTCCAGATTTGTAAATCTATCATTTGCTTATAGTTCCACCACGTTTGGGAGGGGGCATTTGCATATTGCTTCATGGGCATTAATGCAAACAAAAAAAGGAGCAGAGAATAGTGAAGTCACATGGAGAAGTAGTTACTGATTCAGTCATTAACTGACTCATTTCTGCAAACCCTCCCACCAACCCCCAGCTTTATTCATACTGGGGTTTCAGCAAAGCGACCACCCCAAATCAAAGGCCTTTGGAAGTTGCTTGGGAATGATCAACAATACAAATGTTGAACCCACCAATGCCAAGGGTCACCTGTGTGCGTGTGCTGGCGTGTGTTCGACCGGTGCAGAAATAACATGAGTTTTGTGATCCCCTTAATGTGCTAATTGGAAGTGGGAGGAATTCAGGCTGGCACATGGGGTTTACTCTTTTTTTTTTTTTTTTTTTGCCAGAGGGCATTTCTCTTCAGAGTTTTTCTTTTTCAAGAACCACAGACATTTATTTTATTGCTACTCTATTCTGCTGCACAGCTTTTCCCTGGGCTAAGAATTGGAATTACTAACACTGCTTGTTCCATAGTCTGAAAACTGCAGTCAGGTGTGAATTAAATGTTTTATTTGAAGAGTTGAGCTCCTTCTCATCAGTCACAAAGGGAATTTTTATGGAATAATACTCATTCGTACTGATATGATTCTTTTCATCTTAGACTCTCTAAATGCTTTGTAAATGTCCTCTTTCTGATATCTACCTTTCAGTGACGCCTATCACCCTCCATCCAGGATCACTGACAAGAAGCTTCATACTAACTCTCTCAACTCTCTCAAAGCTGCTGACATTCAATGTAAGTGGCAAACACTTGAATAATTGTTTCTGAGTCCCTGGAGAAAGGAATGGGACAAGTCTGATGATCTTCTGGCATATTGTAAATTCAGAATTTAGTAGGAGTGGTAAGGGCAACATGTGTCCCCTGGAGCTGATAGGGTGGAGAGAAAAGATAATACTAAAGCAGATTCAAAACAAGGAAGCAACCTACAACCCTCCTCTCTCCAAACCCACCAAAACTTGTCTTGATCTTAAAAAGATTACAACATGGGACTTTATTCCACATTCCATTTCGGTGTTCAAGTCATAACTATCTTTAAGTCATTTATAGTTATAATGCATTTTGCGTTAAAAGGAACGGTAAACACCATTCATAACTATTAACAGTGCAAGCAGATTGTTTTATAGATGAAGCATCTATAAAGATCTCCTGATTTACTCAAGATCAAGCACAGGGCTAATTGGTGCAAAGCTGGCTCCTTGGATTTCTCACTGCTCCTCACTCCTGTAACCTCATACTGACCTCTATGGTCTATACCCTTTCCTTTCTTTTCTCTTTTTCTTCATTTTCTGTCTTCCTCCTCTTGCTCCTAGAATGGGCCATATTTTGAAATAAGAACTTCAGGGAGAATGCTTTCCGAGTATGATTGGAAGCAGCCATGGAAAACACACTCATCACGCGTGGTCACCCTCACCTTTTATGCACTTTCAGCCTTTAGCTTCTTAGCTTCAGGCCAGCTCTTACAGTTTGTATTAAAAATGCTTTTATTTTTAAAATCATGTGCAAGAAGTAGTATTAGATGTTGGCACCTAAGAAGGCAATAAGCCAAAACAAAACAAAACAAAACAAAAACCTGTTGGCTAACATTTTGAAGGAGATCTGGGAAGTATGCTTCTCACTGCTTTTCCTTAGCAGTTCCTTCTCACACCTGTGTGATTTACATCACCCTCAGTTACTGGGTAGCACCTGTCCAATGCAATCATACAGTGTTAGATCCAGCAAGAGACTAAAAGGCCCAAACCCGTCATTTCATTGATGAGATTCAGAAGGGTGAAATGACAAATCCAAGGTCACCTTGTAATTCTTCAATTTGATTTACTTTGGCTATGAAGGTAGACTGTTTCTTTACCTTCTGGAAAGATGGAATTTCAATATAGGAAAGATCTTTACGGCAATTTGGCCCTGGAGTGTTTAAATGAGGCAGGAAATTGCAAATTATGATTCCCACAATCATTTTCACTTGGCCACAGTCGCATGCTCATTTAGGTAGAGTCTTTGAGATGACTACATTAGTGCATTTTTTTCAGCTTTAAAAAAATTTTAAATTGAATTTTATGGTATGTGTATGCTAGGTGGCTGCATTCATTTGGGGAAGAAATTTTCTCTCAACCAAACACACTGCCCTAGGAGAAAACCAGAGAGGGTGAAAGTGAAATTTACCTCTGGAGAGTCAGGGTTGTTTAAACAAAGACCTTCTCTGGATGTGGGATGCCCAGAGTTGAGGCCAGGCAGAGTGCCACTGAGCTGCCTTGCTCAGCTCATTAAATTCTCTCTTGACTACCACAATCACCAGCATGTTAAGAGGGTGTTTTGTAGTTCCTATCTCTCTTGGGCATCAGGGTTTTAGGAATTTACCTCTTCTAAAGTGACAGCCTTGTCTGCCAAACTTGTGCTAAAGTTTGGCTTTTTTTTTTTTTTTTATGGCTGTATAGCACTCTCAGAGATTGTTGCAAATAGCTCCAGAAGTTTGGCAGAGAGTTAAAGCTTTAAAAGTCCTTATAAAATCAATTTGAACATAGTTAAATGAAAATGTACTGCTTCCCACAACAAAATGATGGCTTAGATTTTTAACTTCCATTCTTTTTCTAAAATCAAGTAAGAGTTCCCTTAGTCATCATTTCTCCCCACCCCCTCAATTTACGCACATGGAAACAGGCGTAGAGGGTAGGCACCTTGACAAGATCAATCGTTGCTGAGAAAAACAATAGAACTGGAAACCTATAATCTAGCGTCTAACACAATACTTGAAAATGAAATTGATTTGTTGAAGAATGAATGGATTCTCAATTATTTTTCATTACACCATGGTTCCTTGCCCATCAGTTGGCTCATTCCAATCCCTCATCTCCCCCCTGCAGATGACCCTGTGGAAGGTGATTCTGGCTGACCTGCCTTCAGGTTGGAACCCCTGAACCTCCTTCACCGAGGCTGCCCCAAGGTCGGTGTCTTCCCACATGGCTTGAATAGACCAGACGCTTCAATCGGTAAGTCAATCGGGATTGCTGAGAGCACAACTCCCTATCTTCTTGTTTCTTTTGACATGGGCATTTTTAATCAGGCGCCTAATTTGGTCCTGGGGGACCTCACTCTGCTTCAATACTACATGTGACAAAATTTACCTCTTTGCTTTTGAACTTGTTAATTATGGAGTGCATTTCAAATGAGCGATTGCGGCCAAGAAAACATCCCCTTTGGATGCTTACGTATTTTAATGCTGGAAAGAAGTAATAAGCAAGGAAGGGTTATGAAACACCTCTCCATATGCACGGTGGTGCTTTGAGGGAAACCAAACAGCGTGGTCATGAAGGCTTTTTGGTGATGGGTTTATATCGAGTTGTGTGTCGGATTGTGTTACAGACTCTACGTAACCCAGAGGGCTTAAACCTGCCTTCAAAGCAGGTGGAAGAAGAGCAGATGTAGGCCAGTGTGGGCCAAGGCATTACACTCCTTAACTAAGGAGAGTCAGTTGCGTCAGGGGAAGACAGGTTTTTTGTGTGCCTTCTACAGGATAGCCAATGGCAGATTGCTCCAGGCTTCTGGTGATCTTTGTGGTATGTTCTCAGTCTCACACGTGTTGTGAATTCTTATGGTCACTAAAGCAATTACTTCTTACTTAATAAATTGGCTGTAGGTTTCAGTGAGATTTGTTACAGGTCCTCCGACCTTCAAACATACACATGCACTTTAAATACCGACGCAGTTAAAGAGATGTGAAGCATCATTTAAATGACTATGCCTTATGAGCAGCAGAACCCAGCCAAACCCTCTGCATGTTAGCCTCACAAGATGGCTTTTAGTGGCTTAGTTCTAGAGCTTCCTCCATTATTTTTCCATTACCTGAAATGATCACTGTGTTTTGCAAATACAAAACTTGGGTGCCATACAATATATTTACTTTAACTTTCTTTGGAACAATGTCCTAGAAAATATGATTGCTCAGAAGTTGAAGATTGGAGCAGGTCTTCATGAGGTGGACGTTTTGTGTAATCTACTCAAAGGCATGCTTAGTCCTATACCAGAAGCAAGATAGAGGACAGAGCTCGGAACAGCTTTCCACTTTGTTTTATGAGAAAAGCCAGGGATTTTGTTCCTTTTTACAAATCAAAGACTGAGCCCAGGCATTACAAAGCCTTTGGGAAACAGCCTGGGTGGACCAGTGCAATAGGATGGTGTCTTTGGACACATCAGTACCCAACAAGTATGTTAGCTTTTAAACACATGGGTGACGTTCATTTTCCTTCTGGAAACTGACCTAATAAGAGAAGTGTTGCCAGTAGAAAGTAGGTATTTTGCCGAGTAATACGGTTGTGATAGAAAAAGAGTGAAATCTGATTATTCTTGGGTTAGACGAGGAAGAGTGAGAGCCCTCGCAGTTTCTCCAAACTGCGGTGACTGTGCGTGGCTCTGTGTGAGGGTGAGTCACTTCACATCTTGGCATCGGTTTCCTCCGTATTAAATAAATGAGAAGTTGGGAGAAGACGATGGCAAAGGGCTCTTCCACTTTGAATCTTTGGATGGTCCCGAGGGTAGGCTGCAGCACAGAATAACAGAGGGGCCGTGGCTCAGGGTCCCAGGAATTTGTTCTCAGGCAAATGTTGGGCTGTCCTCCTCAGCCAAAGCGAGCTTTACAGATTTTCGCACAACTTCCCAGGAGCCTACAGCAGAGTTGTGAGTGTGTTAGACCAGTCATAAAAAAGTCGTATGTTCTTTCCTAGATTTTTTTTTCTACAAAATTGCATAAGACCTTAACTCTGATCTCAAGTAGCTCAGTCGTGCAAGAGGCAAATATACCCATAGTAATTATAAAACAATTTAATTAGCAAGGCAGTAGAGCTAGGATTGAGATTACAGGAATAAAGGGCTCCCCAGCCATCCTGCCTTGGGAGGGGAAGAGCAATCAGAGGCGCTTTCCAGGGACGTGCCAGGTGATTTGCCGAAGGCCACACCACTAATTAGTAGCAGCGCGAGCACTAGAATTCTGCATTGTCTTCCCTGAGTGTCTAAAGTCTTCCCACTTTGAAAAATGGAAATAGAAGAATCTTAGCTGATCCAGTGTTCTTTCCTCTATCCTATCTAACCTCCCTAACTATACTTCATAGTTGCCTGCTGGTGGTAGGAGAAGTAGAAATATCTCCAGGACAGTGATTTCTCTGTTCTCCTATTGTCAAATCTTTTCTCTCTTTTGTTAAATTGCTGAATGTTTATTGATTTGGGGTTATCCAGGTGTCTTCTTCAGAGCACTGCTATGTCTTAGTCTTAAGGAATATATTATACCTCTTTGTTCTCTCACACTTAATATACTAGGTGTGACAACCTGAAGGGAAAGGGTAAAAGGCAAAGTGTAATTATTTGCTGTTAAAAACAATCACAATCAGAGCACTTTAGCTTATTTTATTACTAGCTCATTCAAAAGCATATTCAGGAAGGTAAGCCGTTTTAATCAAGGCGTTCAAAGTCAAGTAACCAACTTGTTTCCTTTTCACTGTCTAGTCTGAACCATTCTTTTTTCACTCTCAGCATAGACAATCTATCAGGTTCTCAAGGGCAAAGGTAATTTTTTACTCGCTTTTTTCACCTCTCCAGAGAACCTGGCATATAAAAGAAACACACTATATTTGTGCTGATTGTATGAATTAGCAAATGAATGAACCAAGAAATAAATTTAGAGTTCACTGTGTTCATGACTTCATTTGGAACTAAGTATAATAGAATCTCCCTTGACTTCCACTTAATAGATTCCCTGGATTAAACACTGCTTTGTCACTCTGTCACACATTGTCGTTATTGGCCCCGATTCTTTCCCTGTTGTAGAATTATACATTTACACTCTGGACATGGCCTCATGATAAATGGAGTGTACTTTCCCAGCCCATGACTTTGGACTTGAACATATGACTTGCTTTGGCCAATGGGATATTGGTAGATCTGACATAAGAAGAGACTTGAAATATGTTTGTGTGGTTTAGCTTGGCCCTCTTGTCCTTCCTCTGTCACCACGAGAACAATTCCCAGGTAGGGTCCCAGGTCCCCTTTCAGTCTGGGTTGCAGAGCATGTCTTATCTTAACCTGCAGCCTGGAGCCCAGTTCAACTGAACCCCAAATGACTCAGAAACTTGTGAGTGAGAAATGTAAATATTTGTTGTGAGACACTATGGTTATTTGTGTATTTGTTATTGAAGCATTATTATGGCAATAGCTAACATATATGAACATGTGACCTCTGCTCTTGTGTACTTAGCATTCCTGAGTTAGCGCACTAGTTGCTCCCACCCATTGAGTTATATACTTACCAAGGGGCAGTAGTCTTTGTTTCCATAGCAATATGTCAGTTGTGCCCATTTTTCTAATTGTATAATTTACATCATTTATATTAGCTAATGAATCATATTAGAGAACAAACTTCTTTCTATAAATCAAAGCTGAATGCTTTTGAAAGACTTGATAAAAGCAAATTGTTAAATTGAAGTAAAATTAGGTGTTGGTGAGAGATTTTTAGAGACTGGACAAAAATAAATATGTAAGCAGTCTTGCATTCAGATTGCTTTTTAATTGCTTAAGTTCTGCTTTTTTCTTTAAAGAAATTAGAACAGAGGATTTTGGATGATGGAATACATGTAGTTTAATGCAAGAAAGGTGAGTTCAAATTTCAATTAGAAACAGCCTCAAAGAAAAGGCCCTGCCCTTCAACAAAATATTGCTAAGCAAATATTTATTTATTTCTGTATTTAATCTATGTTTGTATTAGTTTTTATAATTTTTTAAAAAAATATTTGTTTAACTAAACAAAAATTATCTAAATCCCATTTTCATTAACAATGTCGTAAATTTAATGCCACACTGAAAATCCTTCCTTCCTTCCTTCCTTCCTTCCTTCCTTCCTTCCTTCCTTCCTTCCTTCCTTCCTTCCTTCCTTCCTTCCTTCCTTCCTTCCTTCCTTCTTCTAAAGTTATTAGTATAAACTACAAGTAGTAATGTTAGAACAGCCCTTTCTTCACAATGAATATGTAAAGAGTAAATGTTCTTTTCAGCTGCTGTTCCTCTTTTCCTACTTAGATCCTAGTCTGGTTTAAAGATCTGCAGTTTGGTTAATAACTTCCATAGGAGGACACTCCTTAGTTCAGATCACAGTTTCCCAGTTTTGTTTTGTTTTAATAGCTTCCTTTTTATAGAAATTGTTGAGTTTCAGGAATGCTGGGTACTTCTTGTTATTTGAACATTTTTTGTTGCAACAAAATCATACCCCAGAATCATCTGGATTTGAACAAATCTGTGAAAGGGAAAAATCAGCCACAGCTTTCTTGTCTTCACCTGACTTTTTGGTTGCAACCAAATGAAATGACCATATACATTATTTACCTGAAAACCTAAATCTTTTCAAAGTATGCATAAAACAGAATCAATTATGGGAGAAAAAAAATCACCAACATTTTCCTTGCATCTGGACTTGGCTTGAAGTTTGGGAAAACTTGGCTTCATTTCAGAGTTTTAAAGAAAATACTGCATATATTGATTGATGAAACATGCTGCTTTCTGGTAATGGTTTCTGAGATGCTGATGGTCACCCCTTGGAACAGTTCTGAAATGAATGCTTTGTGGCATATTAGGATCAAAAATCCATCTATAGGTGATGACATTCGATCACCACTGACAAAGGTTGGAACTGAAAAGAAGAACTCCAATTGGAAAAGCAAGTTTCACACCACATTACCCGTAAGCCTATTGCTCAGAGTGCAGGGACCAACTACTTAAAGAAACCCCAGGGCCGCTCGGCACCAGCTCACTCACAGTTTGGAGCACGTGTGAATAGTTTGTAAGGAAGGGGAGTTCTGCTCAGACATTGGGTTATTCCAGTTCCAAGAGTGTCAGTTCTCACCTGGATGGGACAGGTGGACAAGAGGGGCTTGACTTTAGTAAAGTACACAGATTCTAGACCGGTTTTAATATAATCAGGTGATCACAGGCCCATAAACCAGCCAAACCAAAGACACTGAGCCATGGCTCAGTCAGTGGCTTTCAGGGTAACGGAAAATGCTCTTCCACTTTGGAATATTAGTTTTTCATTAGGGTTTCTCCAGATTTTGAGAGAATGGGGGAATTGAACTAATTTGTTTCACGCAGCTATGAAGAAATTCTTTGCTTGATGGTATGAAAAATTCACACGAAATCGAGAGACTGTGGGTACCCTGTGTCGGCATTTACAAGCATGCGTGGCCAATTCAAAAACAGCAGGCAGATCCAGAACCTGGAGGACAATAAACCAATGCCAGAAACTATATCCAGAAGGTAGTTTTTAATATTACTGATAGAAGCTATGTCAATGTAGGGGAGGAAAACATTCCTTTTTCCTTGACCCACCTTAGGTTCACTGGCTGGGGCTATGCCAATCGGACTGACAAAAGGCAGGGCAACGGGAGGAAAACAGTTTATTAATGTGTGTGGCTCACATCACAGGGGAGCAGCCTCAGCGATGAGGAGCTCAGTGAGGTGGTTAGAACTTGGGCTTTTCAGTATCTTAACAAAGAACAATATGTTTGTGAAGAATTAACAAGATAAAGCCAAAAGGCTTTAGGCTTCCAAGGGCAGCAAACTGTGGGAAATGAAATCTATGGGGGCAACTAATGTAAGTTAAGGGCTAATTAGTAAAGTTTATAATGTAGATTCATCTGGTTCCACGGCTGAGCTGAGAAGGGTCTAGAGTGGTCTCCAACAATTAATTTCTGTCCTTCCTAATAAAAAGGGGAGGTGGGGGCACCTTTACAAATTTATGTCTTGTTTGGCTCATAGATACACAAAACAAGCTGAGGGCTGCCAGATGGGAGGGGTTTAGGGGGCTGGATGTAAAAGATGAAAGGATTAAGAAATACAGATTAATAATTACAAAATAGTCACAGGCATGTTAAGTACAGCACATGGAATATAATCAATGATACTGTAACAACTACGTCTGAGACCAGGTGGGTACTAGAATTATTGGGGGAATCACTTCATAAGTTATGTAATTGTCTAACCACTATGCTGTACACCTGGAACTAATACACAATGATACTGACTGTCAACTATAATTAAAAAATTAAACAATAAAATAAAATAAATGAAGAAGTTAGAATTAAAAACAATTATATCCTGTTTTAGGCAAGCAGGAGGAAGGCAAAGAACTTTTCTTGTATCTGCTTTTTCCCAGTTGCCTTCAGCTCTAAATAATTCGTATGTGGAAGAGGCAGATTTTGGGGTGGCATAATCTTCCACCCTTCATCAAGCATAACTGTGTAAAGAAGTTCATGTAACAACAAAAACAACCGAGAGGAGGGAGCTCTGGTACAGTGGAAGAGTTGCTGCAATGGGTATGAAAACACTCACGTTGGAGTCCAGGCTACACCACCTCTTAGTCTTGAGACCTTTGAGAAAATATTTGGGGCACTGTGTTGTTATCTGAAAACTTTTTCTTATATCTTTATTGAGAGAGAGGAAGGGAAAGGGAGAGAGAGATAGAAACATCAATAATGAACGAGTCATTGATCGGCTGCCTCCTGCACACCCCACGCTGGGGATCGAGCCCGCAACCCGGGCATGTGCTGGGAATCGAGCCGTGATCTCCTGGATCATAAGTTGATGCTCAACCGCTGAGCCACGCCCGGCCGGGCTGAAAACTCTTCATGCAATACAGACTGTCCATGTAACTATCAATACGAAGCTGTCGATGTAACTCACCGAGTTACTGAGATGCCACGATACAGTGCACGGAAGCGGTCTGTGTCCTCATAGCACCTTCCATTCGATTAGCACCTTACCGTCAGTTAAATGGTGCAAATGTTGACTTATTGGGATATTCATTTAGCATTTAGACACTTCGGTGTCTCCAGTTGTTTGGCAGAATTATTTGCTTTAATGACGGGGGTGTTCGGTGTCCTGTGGACGGCCCCGAAGCTGTGGCGCTGAACTTCGTGGAGAGGGAGGCCTGTGAAGGAGCCTCACGGGGCTCGGGCCAAGCCACCTGTGCACAGGGCTCAGTGACCCACAGCCCCTGCAGCTGATAAGCACTCTTGGGAAGAAATGGCTTTATTAAGTGCCCTGTTTACAGGCTGCCCTCATGATCTGAGCAGATGGCAGCCACTGGTGTCTTTTCCCTTTCTCTCTCACCGGCTCGATCGTTTTTATGCCTAGGGAAAGCAAAGTGAATAATATATAGCTATTGGTAACGGAAAAATACCAACTCCAGCCTTTTTCGATTTTAATTGGACCCTCGAGCAGGGGAACAGGAAGAGAGTGGCAGCTATAGCACTCAGTTTCGGATGCCTAATGCTTTGTCTTCTGCATATGGAAACAAAGAGCCCTTGACTCGGCTCTCAGCACAGTTCCTTTCCAAACAGGAATGGGTGGGAGCTGTTGGTACAGACAGACTCCATCCTAGCCTGATTTCGTTTCATCACATCACATTTTCTTTCTTCCACATTAATTCTCCCCTTGGTGTTTGTATCTCAGAAGTGTTTGTAGCTGCTTTCCCTTAACTGATACATTCTCTTAACTGATGATAAGGCAAACTCTACATATTTAATTATTTTTGGTTTTCTCCTTTTAGTATGTTTTAGCTCAGTGGTTTGGCAAAAGCACATTGGATCTGACCGATTAGTTTTCCTCATTTATTTTGGGACGTACTACTTAACATGGGGACATACTTCTCAAGGCTCTGATACCTCAATTGAGGAAATGGGGAAAATCATAGGACTGTTCTCAGAGGAATGTGGGCTCGTTAAATGAGACCGTTCTAACACGATCACGCAGTCCCAGATAATGCACTCAAATGCTCAGGAGAAGTTAAATAAAAACATTTCAATTTCTTATCGCTGAAATGCCTAAAATTTCTCAATTTCAGGCAAAATTGTGGCTTCAGTAATTTATATATAGCCATATACAGAAGGAGACATTGACTTTCACACTGATTGATTTCATCAAAGTGGGTAGTCACTCTCAGTCCAAGAGATTGAGAAAATTGTCTTTTTTATTTTTTGCTAGGGAAAATCACAGCTTCTAAATTATAAGAGAAAATAACTAACTGTGGTGGAGTCTTCTCTTAAGGCTGCATCAGAAAAACACGGAGTTAGTGAACTTTCCAGCTCTTACTCCCACAGCTCGAGAAAGTTCTGTGGATGTGCACTCGACGAAGGCGAAGTTTTGAGATGATCTATCTGCTAAAATATGCCTGCGTCATCCCCTAAACCTGTTCCTCGGCGGGGTATCTGCACAACTGATGAGAGAACCAGCAATCTTGCTGATTTTCATTTGGAGTGAAATGCATTTTCTTGGTAAATTCCAGCATTCAGATTTTTGTCTTTTTAAAATAAAGTTGGGTTGAAGCAGAGACGGGAAAGGGTGATGTCAAAAAGGAAAAACAAACAGCCCTGTATCGCGCTCGCTGCGTCTGCTCTCTGCGGCCAACATCAACGTAAATTCCTGACATGAAGACAATTTTCCTTTGCCTTGCCAATTCCCTCTTTCTTTTGTGCTCCACCTGCCAGGATGCACTCGGCAGGGGTGCGTAGGCTTATGGGACAATGAGCTGCATTCATCTCTGAGTTTTCAGCATCTCATATTCTACAACCCAAATCGGCCTCTCAATCTGGCGGAGCACCTGGTGGGCCCCAGTGTTCGTGGCTGGAGAGTGAATGGGGCGGAGGCCTGGCTGGTTCTCTTTCATTTAACTCAAAGGTCAGCGTGACTTTTGAAATTAATAATTTCATCAGTCACACAGCCCTGACAGAATATTGAGGAAGCAGCTGGGCGTGAGGAGGGTAGTGGGGTCATTTCACTATTGGGGCAAAGCCAATGTCGGGCTGGCTCTTTAATCCCTTTATTTTCTGTGACGGACCTTCGTACACGATGGGGGAACAGAGTGACTCTCCCCAAGGATTTTTTTTTTTTTTTTTTTTGATGGACTGGATTAAAAAAAACAACAACAAAAAAGATGGCCATTTGGGCAGTTTTATAAGCTAAGGCTCTGAAAGCTGTAATTTAAAAACCTACATGGGTGGCAATGTTGTTTAAGAGAAAAAAGAAGAGATAATTATGGGGGGAAAAAACCCGGACACACAAATCAGGAGATGCTAATTACATAAGATGGTTAATTTAAGAAATAATAGCTGAATTGGGGCCAAATCTCATATGACTCAGATCTTAAAGCAGCAGCAAAATAACCCCAGACCATGAGAAAGTCTGGCACATGTTTTGGAGGGATGCAAACGGTAACATTAGTAATAGCTGATACTTACTGAGTGCTTGCTATGCGCCATATATTGTGCTTTTAAAAATGTTTTATCCTATTTATTCATCAAAATGAACCCTTAAGGTAGTAATTGTCATCTTTTCCCCATGTACCAGACAAGATGACTGAGGTATGGAACCGTTATTCAGGTGGCAGGACTGGAACCCAGGTCTTTCCAACCACAAGGCCTCAAACAGGGGTGGGCAAAAGTAGGTTTACAGCTGTTCATATGGAAAAAGACATGCAGGTTATGATTATTACAGTAGCTTTATGAGCTCGAAAGAATATCACAGTGGCACAGCAAACCTGCCTTTTGGCCACCCCTGTGTGGAGCAAGAGCTCCTTCTCAGAGAGTATCACTAACATCTGCAACTGAGAGGGATTCTCCAGGGAGCCTGGATTCAAAAGCAAAAAAGAGGCAGAAAGGAAACTGTACTGATACTTGCTTTTGGATAATATCTTTAATTTTCGTTCTTAACTATTCTGGGGACTGTTATTACTGTTAACCAACTTATGAACACCTAAAGGTATTCTTTAAAAGCATTATTTAAAAAGCAATAAAGAAGTTACTCCTTAACACACATTTAATGCAGTACCTTTTATGGAGAGAAGAAATTGAGATTAAATCTATCTTTGAGATGCTCAATTTAAAGTAGTGTCCACAAGTAATATGGAAGAAATTTGCCCCAGGAAGAGGGTAAGGACATTAATACCTTGGGTCTCTTTTAGACTCTAACATCAGTCCCATTCTTACCCATTTTCCCTCCTCCCCCTTATCTGAAGAAGGTTGGAACTGTAGTGAGAGACGTGGAAACCCTCATCTCTACACCGAGCCTCCTTCCTCATGCTGAGACCAACCCCATTTCGCCTCTTCAAACATGTACTCACAGGTTTCAGCACAATGATTTCATTTTTTTTTTTTAGTTATCTCAAATATTTATACCAATTTGTCAGTGGCAAATATCAGTGACAAGTGGAGATCAAGTATTATTTATGTTGAGATATCCAATTTTTACTTGTTTGACTGCCTTCTTGAACGATGGTGCTTTGGGAAATAAAATGCAACGTTTGTCATTGTTGGGTGACTATGGGCGGCGGGTTTACTCTCTTCTCTGGAATCCACTTAGTTCACACAGCAGAGTCTTCACAGCCCCCCCCCCCCTTTCTTTTTCAGGTCACATTTATCCAGCCAACCATCCAATTTTTATCCAGCTACTTTAGTCTTATGGGAGGGGCTCTCAGATTGTTTCATATGCCACTTCCCTTTTTAAACAACAGATAAAAAACTAAGATACATATATATATTTGAACTGATGTATCTTTACTAATATATTTATATATGGAGATTTCCATATGTATTATGGAGACCGTTCTGGTAGATGACAGATGGGTCTTGTCCTAAAAAACTCAACATATTCTAACAAAAATGGCATTAAAATATTTCAATCTTTAAGGTAATATTAAAAAGGAAGAATAAATAGAAACTGTTTCATGAAGCCTCATGGTGTAGTAGAACATACAGAACTGGAAAAAACCTGATGTCCCAGTGAAAACAGAAATATAGATTGGAATATATTTTAAAACGTGCATATAGTCCCTATATTGAACAGACTTTGAAAATGAACATAGGATCCTGCACAGTCGTTACCCTTTTCAACAGATTCCCCAAGCTTTAAAAAGACATTTACAGTGAATATGTTGGAAGAAGACTTATGAGTATGACATGATTATTTCCCCAAATCCTCTTAATAGTGATGATTATGAGGCTAAGAAAGTAATTGCTTTGAAATATCACACACTTACACATATCACCTGTTGACGTTCAGGAGAAAGGGGTCCTTTCTCTGTTTCTATTTATCCTCATGTTCTCTCCCAAGAACATACCTTCCAATTTCCCCTGAGTCTTCATATGCGACCAGATCACAAATGTTGCTCACAAAACAAATTATGTGTGTCCAAAGGAAATGAGCGGAGCATAGTCATGTAAACTCTCCACATACATCCCGTCCTTCAGACGTCTCGGCCTTAGAGGGCCATTGCAGCGCCTCTCAGACTGTGTGATAGCTGGGCTGGAACTGGGATATGCTCTGCTCCCCACCTAGACTAGATCGGTGCAGAAGTTCTCTGATTTGGAGGCTGGCTGTCTGTCCTGGCGACGCCATCTCTCCTCCTTGCCATGGTCTTCCTTGAGGCACAAAAAATAAGCTGCTGATTTCTCAGTGAGGTCATTCTGGGTAGTTACCCCCCTCATAGCACAGATTCAGAGCTGTTACTGTCAGGCGAAGTCAGCAGCGGTTACGTTACGAGGTGAACAACAGCTGGCCTTCACCGGGAGCTTACACGTGTCAGATATTTTGCACGGAAGTTTATGCGCGTCACTGCATTACACGGTCAGGCCAGCACCCCGGGAAGTGTGCCCTGGGTGAGAGATGAGCAGTGGCACCCTGAAGTGTGACGGCTCCCCATCTTCTGTGTCAGGAGAACGATGTTTGGAGGGGTTGTGTAACTTGCCTGAAGTTCCAGGCGGCTGCTAATTATTGATGAGAAAACAAAGTATTGATGAGTAACAAAGTATTGTGCGACTCCCCCTCAGCGGTGGGCTTTGCCAGAATGGAAATGAATTCGGACGGGTTCAGAATTACTGTGATTGGAGACAGGAGGGGAGGGTTCAGAATTACTGTGACTGGAGACAGGAGGGGAGAGTGGTATCTCTTATGGGTGGAACCCAGAGATTACGGGAGAGGGTTGCTATTAAATGTTCTTCAGCACAAGTTACATATGGTTCTGTGACTGGCTGTAGAAATTCCTCTCCACACAGGTTTTCTTTCCTAATAAAAAGAATGTTTCCCCCAACCCCCAGCTTTGAATTCTCTCACCTTTTCAGGGCATCCGGGAGCACTCAGTGCTCCTCCACCACTGGCCAGTAGATGGCAGCAAACGTCCACCCCAGGCCCCTGGAATTTCGCCTCCAGGCTCCTCCTACCTGGAGCAGGCGGCTTAAAAACACAGTCATCCAAGCGCCTCACCTTGCACGTTGGAGGGGCTGGTTTTCCAGGTCACACGTCTTATTACTCTGGAAAATAATGTGGAAAGGCTTTCATTGTGTTTGCTACTACATATCTGCACAGTGGTGGCTGTCGAGCCAAAATCAAACTAATAGCACGGAGGGAGAAAAAAAAAAATGAGGCTGACCCGAGAAGTGCAAATAATTTCCGTTAAGAGTGTTCCTCGGGAGTTTTCAAAAAGACGTCTTCATCGCCCAATCTGATCAGGGAAGCAGTCTTGTTCATAAATTATTTATCAGTCTCCCTTCTCTCTCTCAGGGTTCACACCATCGAAACAGGCAAAATCCATCTGTGGGTGAATTCCCTTTTAAGAAAATCTAGGAACATTTCTTACCACCCCCTCCAGTGTCAGAAGTAAAGCACAACCATTATGCAAACAGCAAACACCAAAAGGAATATTTTTCTTTTAAGTAGAATTTTCTTTTCAGGGGCCGCCACCCTTGGCACGTTTTTGTCTTGATGTTCCTTTCATTTTCAGCCTGTCCTGGGTTCATTCTCCTGGGCCTTACGCTGTGGATTTTGTGGACGGTGGGCTGCGATTGGTCTGAATTCGAAACAAATCGCTTCCCTGACCAGAGAGAGAGAGACAGAGAGACAGAGAGAGGGCTCAGTATAGGCACAATGTTGCTACTGCTTAGCTACTTGGCAAGCAAATAGCACCTCTGAGTTCTGTTTCATTTTCTCTAAAATGAAGATTTTACAGGATCATTGTAAGGATTATATGAAATTAAGTGAGTCAATGTAATGAAACCCCTAGCTTAGTACGTGTTAAAAATTCACCGTTAGCTGAACGTGAACTGGGAGGCGGAGGCTGGTGGACCCTAAGGTTTCTTCCAGTTTTAAGCGTCTGTGACTCTGATTAGCTTCTTTCCGCTCACCCTCAGCCTCGGAGTTACAGACCCGTCCTAGGAAGGCGTCACTGGACAGATGCTGGGAGGAGGGCCCAGAGGGTGAGGGGTCCATTCACCGCGGAGGAGGCTGGTCCTATTTTTACTACTAAGAGGTGGCATAGATTCATCCTCTAACAACGAGAATAAATGGACAAGAGAAAAATGATACCCTGAGGAAATGGTGGAAATAAAAAAACAAGGCTCTGAGGGACCAGAAAGGGTCCCGTCCTCAGCGCCGGCACGTGGTCACCATGGAGAATATGCTCCAGTATCTGAAACCAAAGAAAATGCTGTTTCGAGAGCCCTTCAAGAACTAGGTCATTACAAGTGTGATAATCGAGACTCCCATCCTGGAGTCTCCTGTTTTAATGTTGGCATTTATTTTGGAATTCAGTCCTGCATTGGGAGATGCCAGCATCCCTCGCCAGCCCACTGGACACCCGCTTGCACCGGCCTGGCGCTCTTCTTGGCGTTCGGGGCAGTGCCGCGTTGCTGTGTCACAGCCCTTCACAAGCGTGATCTCGCTGCGTCTTCGCGTCACTCGGCGAGCAGGTGTTCCAGTCCCATTTTGCCGAGGAGCAGAGATGGAGAGATCGAGTCACCAGACTGCCTGCCTCCGGGGTTAGGACCAGCAGAGACCGTGAGTTTCTCTTCTCACCTCTGCTGACACGGCTACTAACACAACGAAGAAGCAGTGGTGAAGCATGAGTTTTGTAAAATTTGGTTTTCAGTTATAGTTGACACACAATATCGCATTAGCTGCAGGCAGACAACAGTGAGGAGACATTTGTATACCTTAGGAAGGGGCCGCCCCCGTAAGCCTGGCATCCACCCGCTGCCACCCGTCGTTGTTACAATATTATTGACTTTACTGCCCGAGCCCGAGGCCTCTGACGGTGGAGTGGCTGCTGGGGCTCCAGCCGAGGGCTCTTTCCAGGCTGGTGACTGCGGTTAGGCCGCCTGTCGGGGACGATGGGCGTCCCTGTGGCCAAGCGTGGCCATGCTTTTACTGCTTAAAGGTAGTATTTGTTCGTTTTTGTTTATCCAACAATAAGCATTCATTAAAAAATAGAATAAACGATATACCTTGAAGAAGGAAGGAATGGAGTGCTTTGGATAAACAACAGTTTGGAAGGAAATATCATCATTTTGTGCCCTGGGGAAGTATGGAGATAATTGCCCAGGACCTGACCATGGAGAGTCAAGACCAGCTTTCAGTCCATTTCTGCCTTAAGTCCTGGCTTCGCAGCAGTCGCACAGGTTGGCCACCTCTCAGGGCCTCCTCACCTTAAAATTAAAACAGTAACAGCACATCTTTCGTAGAGTTATTTTAATATAACTATTGGTTTCCTCCCGCGCACGACCTGACAAGGGCCGGGGATCAAACCTGTGACCCAGGTGTGTGCCCTTGACCAGGAATCGAACCCTCAGCCTTCTCTGTAGGGGCCGACGCTCTAACCGCTGAGCACACGGGCCAGGGCCCAGCACCACCGTTTTAAATATATTTGTGAGAACGTGCAGTGCTAGCCAAGGGCTGAAGACTAATTTGGCCTTGAATGTTCAGCTTGTTCATACTTAGTATAATTAATAGCCAAACTTCCAAAATGTCAACAGAGTGCTTTTGCAAAAAATAAAAAAATTAAAAATGAATCCTTCTGTAGCAAGTACAGTGTTACAGCTTTATCTTGGCCCTGAAGTAGAAACACACTCCCGGGACGTGCATACTATAATTGCCTCTCTGCCAGTTACCGGCTATGAGCTGGACTTCCTGCCCCTAGAGATGGTTCCGATAGTCAAAATAAAGCAATGATGATGCAGAACTTGACCTATTTTTTTTTTTTTTAAATGAATACTCTTTAAACCTGAATAATATAATTAATGCTTTTAATCTTGGATGCGGATCTTTGGTGAACCACTGAAACTTTGGGCTTGGTAGGCCCTTATTTGGGAAGCGTGGGGCTGGACTGGTTCCGGCTCTCCTATTTGGAGCGTTTTTCGTGTGCCAGGTCCTGTGGTCAGGGTGTTACGCACCCATCCTCATTAACCTGCCACCAACCTGGTGAGGTACACGCCATTCCTGCTCCCTAGAGGAGAAAGCTGAGGCTCCACATCAAGTTCAAAGCCCCGTGGCCGGTGCACGGCGCAGCGTGTTTGCACCCAGGCCTGCCCATCCCAAGGCTTGTGTCGGTGACACCTGCGCAGACCCAGCGCTGCTCTGCCGTCTCCGCGGCCAACGTCCCCACCCCGCGCTCACGGCGCTCTTTCCTGCAGTGGGGAAAAGTGTTTTGACATATTGCCTTCAGCTTGAGGGGGAACAAGACAATTTAACGAAAATAAACATAGTGGATCAGGTATAAATTTACACATTACCACTCGGGGGCACAGAACTATAACTTTTTAGTTTTCTATAACTCAACTCCATTTCGTTCTCAACTTCCCTCAAGCTGCTGAGAGCAGACAGCACTTTTTTTTTTTTTTAATTTTTTTTATGGCATTGTGGGCTGTTCAGTTCAATCTGGTTGAATTTGCAGTCAGATTTAGGCGTCCTTTCAGCCACAGCCCCGTTTGAAGCTTCCTAAGCCGGAGGGAAAACTCAGTATCCCAGGCTTGTGCCGTCTCACAGTTTTCCCTGTCCTCTCCTCCTCTGCGGGGTGCCAGGAGGGGGGCGACCTAGCTTCTGGACCGTGCTGGCCACTGCTGGTCATGGAGCTGCTCCTACGTGTCAGTGGCATGTTCCGGCAGCTGCTACAGGTGACCAGGCTTCATGAGCTCTGCATCTGCTTTGCTCTGACATCCAGTAGAGTTTTAGTTTTTACTTCTCCCTCCCTGGGGTGTGTGGGAGCTACTGCATCTGCTGAGAGCCACGAAAAGTTGGCCAACAGAGAAATGCGAGAACCTCCTCTCTGGGCCTTGCCTTTCCGCATCTCTCGTTCAGCTCCACTGAGGCTGCCCCGCCTGGCTTGCCTCCTTGCTCTGGGCCCAGCACCAGGGGATTTAGAGCTAGGGTGAATGCAGAAGCTGCATTCGACTCCCAAATTGTTCCTTCAAAACCTCTTGGTTCTTCCAGCTCACAGCCTTCCCGTCTCTCAGATTGGGAAGGGTTTGCTTTTACTTATAGGGAGAAACATTCTCTATGTCATATCCTATCTCCTTCCTGCTCTAAATTATTTTACAGTTATGTCTTTTTTTTTTTTAACAGGAGAAACTGTCCAAAGTCTTATGGATGTACATGCTGGGGAATGTCATAAGATATAAGACCCCAAAACACATTGGGTAGCTAAGGTTCACATGTCATTCTGGACAAAGGAGAAAAGGGGCAGGGATCTGAGATTTCAAAGGAAATAGGCAATTTCTTGACAGTTATGTCCTGATGCTGTGCTTTGTATTAGATAAAAATCCAGCTTTCTGGTTTTCAGGAAACCCCTTTCCCTTACTGGAAGCCTTGCTTTCAGGAATACTGCTTCATCATAAATCTATGGAAATCTACTTTATCAAACAAAATTAAGCAATAGCTTTCTTATTCATGATGGGCCTGCCTATCCCTGGAAGCAACTGAAAACACTTTGGCTATAATTTGTGGAAGGGTACAGATCCTTGGGGCGCTTGGAACCAATTCGGAGTCCCAGGTGGAGCAGACAGCTCTAGCTCCACCAAGATCTGTGCTCATGTTCTCTAGTGCACAGTTTCCACTGAAAAATGGATGGTCACCTGCATCTGTATTTCTCACACCCGCATCTCAGTGTAGCCGTGTGACTGCTTCCAACCAACGAAATGTCAAAGACATGTTGTGTGTTAGTTCTGGGTTGACATGGTTTATACCTGGGTGTACTTTGTGCTCTGTCTTGTGCCCTGTCCACCAGCTGGCTGTCAGCATCAGTGGTGATCTTGAGAGGCTTGTGTTAAGAGCGGCTGATCCTCTGCCGGCTTGGGCTCCTACATGACTGTGTGGAGCGGACAATTCCTGCCCATAGTCTTCTTGCATCAAAACAAATTTGTTGTGAGGGTAGCTACTTGGAGATTTTGGAGTTTATTTCTTGTATCAGCTAGTGATAGCTACTTCAACTAATAAAGCAGGAGTGTAACATATATATATAAATATATATGTATATGTATATCTAATTTTTGTTCAAAATATTACAGATGTCCCTTTTTCCCCCCAATGACCCATTCCACCCCGTCCCAACCCCTCCCCAATCCCTCTCCACACCATTGTCTGCATCCTTGGGTTGTGCATATATGCATATAAATTCTTTGGTTACTCTCTCCCCGTCCATCCACCCGCCCTCCTCCATCTCTCTGACATTCGTCAGTCTGATCCATGCTTCCATGTCACTGAATCATTTCTGTTCATCAGTTTATTAAGTTCTTTAGATTCCAGATATAAGTGAGATAATGTGAGTTTGTCTTTCTCTGCCTGGCTTATTTTGCTTACCATAATATTCTCCAGGTCCTTCCATACTGTCTCAAAGGATACAAGATTCTTCTTCTTTACAGCTGCGTAGTATTCCATGGTGTGAATGTCCCACAGCTTTTTATCCACTCATCTCCTGATGGGCACTTGGGCTGTTTCCAGATCTTAGCTATTGTAAACTGGGCTGCTATGAACATCGGGGTGCATATATCCTTTCTGATTAGTGTTTCAGGATTCTTAGGATATATTCCTAGGAGTGGGATCACTGGGTCAAAAGGCAGCTCCATTTCTAATTTTTTGAGGAACCTCCATACTGTTTCCATAGTGGCTGCCCCAGTCTGCATTCCCCCCAGCAGTGCACTAGGGCTCCCCTTTCTCCACACCCTCGCCAGCACAAGTTGTTTGTTGACTTGTTGATGGAGCCATTCTGACAGGTGTGAAGCGATACCTCACTGTGGTTTTAATTTGCTTCACTCTGATTAGCGATGTTGAGCATTTTTTTATATATCTCTTGGCCATCTGTATGTCCTCTTTGGAGAAGTGTCTATTCAGATCCTTTGCCCATTTTTTAATTGGATTGTTTGTCTTCCTCTTGCTGAGTAGTATGAGTTCTTTGTACACTTTGGAAATTGGTAATATATTTTTAAAAGTTATCCCTGCCACAAGATCCAAATAAAATTTTCCTAAAGGGATATAGGGTTCTTAAAAATAAAAAAATAAAAAAGTCACTTCTTTCACCCTTTAATTGGACTATTCATACCTGTTATGCTTTGATGTTGGGTACAAGTCAGGGGTTGACAAACTTGAGCCTGCGGTCTGTTTTTGTATGGTTCCTGGGCTAAGCACAGGTTTTGCATTTTTAGATAGTTGTAAAAACCAAGACAAATGAAACATAAAACAAAGAAGAAATATGTGACAGTGATCACACATGGCCCTCAAAGTCTAGGATAGTTACTATCTAGCCCTTAACGGGAAATTTGCCATCCTCTGGTACAAGTGGTGGGGGACCAAGGAGCTTAAACTTCACTGTAGAGAGAAGGCTACTCTGAGCCTAAAGAATTGCCTGTTCTCCCCCGATCTGTGCTGTTACGGGAGAGGCCTTTGAAATGATAGGAGCTCTGCGGAAAGTGTACACTTGACCTCGCGCTGGTCAGTCTTCGTTTCCCGTGTCTGTAGGACTAAAAGCAGTGTGACTTGTTCACATAACTGACTGATTATTTTTGCAGCCGATAGTCAATTTGGTATTATCCAGACGCAGCCAGAGAGAAGAAACTGTTCTCGTTTGCTTATTTTGGATGGTGGCTCCCTAAACCAAGGCCAGCGGCTCTGAGATTTATAGGGCGGATGAAATTTTTTCAACACTTCAGTAAGGAAAAGAAATCCTCTCGAGACCTGAGTAACTGCAACATAGTAATGTTCTTTTCTCTCTCCATTTATAGCCTCAGAAAAGTCAAGCCCATTTGTCCAGAATAATCTAGATTAACCATCAGGCTCTAAATTTATTATAAATATACAGTTTTCAGTAGGTTTGCAGCCAAATCGACCCATGTTATCCCCTGGGTCACGAATAATAATTCAGAGGCTCTGCTTGTGGTTTCCAAGGGGGACCAAAATCAAGGCTGCGTTATGATTAAGCCTCTGCTTCTGACATGTGCCAATGAGCAAGAGTTGTTTAAGTTGGCAGGTTTTAATGCTCGTGTGAAATGTTTTTTATTTTCCTGCCGCTAATTATGTTGTGATTAAGTTACATCCACCAGAGTGTCATTATCTATTGCATAATACTTTTTATTTGTGGCTCCCTAGAAGTTTGCTACTTGGGTAGCGCTGACTGAGGGTTCGCCACACCTTCTTAATGATCAAACTTTCCTTCACACAGCTCGATTTATCTCCGTTTCCCTAGGAACGCCTCCATAATCATTTTAGGAATAAAATCCTAGCCTAGGTGGTTTGTCTTGCCGATGGTGTTTTCCATCGGGCCCTCGTGAATTCTGGGGCGATCATGATGGCCTGCTCGGCGGCGGTGGCGGGAAGCTTCTCCAGGAGATGTCACGGAGAGTTCATTTTAGTTTTAGTTTCCATTTTGAGAGCTTTGAATTTTTCCAAGTCTCAGAACAATGGAGCCCTGACAGACGGTTGATACTTGACAGCACCTCTTTCCTTCATTTTTGCAGTTTATATTCTTCGATGGGTTCAATAGCCAAATAATTCTCTTTGCGTCTGAGACTCTGGAGCTATATATTAGAGTAGTTCACTGGGTGGGGAAAATAATGTTGCCACAAAGCCATCCCAATCTTGGTTCCTCCTCTCCCCCCCCCCCCCCATTCAGTCCAAGTGACACCGGGGCAAAGGCCATGCCTGTCTTTCCCAGTTTTTGATTCCTGGCACCTGACATTTGTTTCGCTGAAAAAAAAAGATGAATGAATGACATTTCTTCCCTGGGGTGGCTTTTGAGTGCCTTCTCAAAAATGGCAATGTAGCTTTCTGGGGTTCATTTTATAATTCTGGAAATTAAGTGGTAATTAGAGCAACTTTTTGTCCTTTTGCTGCTTTCAAATTCTGTGGTTTTAAATATCTACCGTATGATTGATTCATTTCACTCATTCATTCAGTCATTCAGCAAATGCTCATGGTGCACCAACTATGTGCTAAGTAATGTTCAAAGGGTAGTGGTGATCACGGTGGAAAGGTCCCTGATCTCAGGGAGCTTATATTTTTCCTGGGACAGACAGAAAACTAAGTAAATCACAGAAGAATTAGGTAGCGATGAGTGCTGGGAAAAGCATGAAAGCAGAGGACAGTGACTGAGAGTTTCTGGGGGAGACTTTAGATTGAGGCTTCGGAAAAGGCTTCTCTAAAGTGGTAGCACAGCCAGCTATGCAGGGATGAGGCGGGAGAGCATCCTAGGCTGGAGGAGTGAAGGCAAACACCCCCTGGCAGGGCCAAGACCGACACCGTCAAAGAAGCCCCTGGGCTGGAGCGTAGGAACAAATGGACAGCTTAAGCTTGGAGTGGGTTTTGGAGATGGGCGGGTGGGTGTCTAAATGGGGTGGAGACCATCTAACAATAACATTAATGAGTCAACATCAAAACATTAGCAAGAATGGTATTGGAAAGCATTCTTGGGACAAAGGGCAAACACCTGAAAATTAACCTTTGATCGTAGCCCATCTTCTGCACTAACACCCCTGAAAGCTAGACAAACCTTGTACCTAAGCCTGCAGCATTGCAAAACATAGCCTTAAAGAAGAATTGGGAAGAAAAATTCTACGACGTTTAATTCAACAAGGATTCACAGGGGAAGGTCTTTCTTCTTGAAAGCAATTATACTTTACAACGCGTCCTTTCCCCTGGTGTTTCAGCTTCCCACGATGCCCGACTTCATTAAAGCAGGCAGGAAACAGGATTGTGATGTGCTGGTAGAATTATGTTTTCTGAGCTGCAACTAATTGTTTTGATGAAAACAAAAAACCACAATATAGCACTATATGAGAGGAAGATCAATGCTTGCACACTGGGCCAACTCGGGAAGAAAGGAAACAAAGAACAATAACAGAAACACGGCACATTGTTTTATCTGTCACGTTTCGCTTACATGAAACATAAAACCAGAGGAAGGCTCGGCTTAATGGCAGATGAGAGTGCCGTTCGAGAAAACCTCGTAGCTTTGCCTGGATGTTTCTGTGTGTGTGTGTGTGTGTGTGTGTGTTCTCAAGCACAGCTTTTTCCTTATTTTGTTACTGTCTTGATTTCTTTCATTTTTAAAATGGGGGTAGGTATGTTTATTGCAACCACATCTACAGGAATGCTGACAAGATGTATTTGTAGCAAAAAGAGATGAAATAACTGAGATAACTGAATTGTTATTGCGCCCTGTGTACTCAGCAACCCGAGCACTTCTTTGTAGGTGTCAGGAGAATTGGGCTCTAGTCTGAGCTCAGTTGAGGCCTTGATCCCCTGGACTCTCCTCAGGGAACCCACCTGGGAAACCTAGGATGTGGTCACGTTAACTCTGAAGGCCTTCCCTCTTTTGAGACCTACGATGCTAAATATGTATCCGTTCTTAAGATTTTCTCCATGTCATTTGACCATATAACCACAGGGACCTAGGATTTATTGCCCAACGATACTCTGATCATTGAAACCAAATGGGAATTAGGAAATGACTGTAGAAAAGATAATTTATTTGGAGGCTATTGGCAGAGAACAAAAAGCCTTCCTAGCTACCAAATCCTTCCTATTTCTTGTCAGGACCAAAAGGAAACAAAGCATCGTAAGAAATAAAGGGACGACTGGTCTGTTTAAGATCTTTGCTTCTCAAGTGTGTCTGAGGAGCAGTAGCAACAGCACTTGGGATCTTGTTACAAGTGTGGGATCCCAGGCCCTGCCCCAGGCCTACAGGACCGGAATAGTCACCATAACCAGAGCGCCAGGTGAATCATTTGCACATTAATTTTTAAGAAGCTCTGTTTTAGATGAGTGGCCACTAAGGGGGATGATTCAGCAAATGATTCATTCTGACCTCAAAAGCAGAAGAAACGCTCTGTTTCAGCAAGAGGCCCAATTGCAGCACAGTGGTTGCTCTTGGCCCACGCCTTGAAGTTTGTCTTTGAGTCATTTAGAAAATATTGTATTGCCCAAGAACCAGCACTCTTCCTTTAGCCTCAGAGCCGAACCAGTGACCCATGTTGCTGTGAGTTGTTACCCTTCAATCTTGCAAAGTGTACCTCACATTTCTGCCTGCTGAGATGAGCATATTTTGAAGAAATGTTCATGCTGGAAAGATCATCCGTCTACATGATTTCTGCATCTAAAGGCTATAGAATTGATAAGTAACCTCTCTACCCACTTGTGTTTAAAGTAATATACAATATCAGTTCCTTTCTCTTGTGCGTGCATTGAATACTTAATTTATGGGTGTGTTCATGTGTGTTCATGTGTGTATACATAAGAAAGGAGGCAGGTGGATATCGACCTCTGCTAACTGAAAATATATTTACTGGTCTACACTTAGGGTCACAGTGCAGTGGGCTCAAAAATGATTATCTTGGATGGATATTTCTTTTCCAGGTATTAGGGCCTGAAATTGATTAGGTGATTTTTTGTGCCACAGAGGAGGTGACTTCACCACAGGAGGGTAACATGAGCCACCTAGAATGCTGTGCTGATGCCCAGGTCAGCTGAGGTCGACTCTGCGGCTCTGGGAGATGGGTTGTACTTTCAGTGTAGTGCTTGGAAGCTTTTCTTAGAGATAATAACTAAAAAGTCTCAAAAGAAGGCATGCAAGCCATGCCCTTGACTAGGGACCACACAGTGCAGAACAGAATGATGTTTGCAAGAAGTGGGAAATCTTCTGAAGTCACGGGGGCAGTATTTGAGTTGGACTGCAGAGGAAGAATTCAGCAGACCTCAGGTTTCAGCTTTAAGAGCCGAGTGTGTCTTGTGTGACACAGGATACACTGTGAGTCCAGAGACCTCGTTTATTATGCCCCAAGCTGTTCTGGTCAGTCTACATGGGGAGGGGGCTCTTCAAGAAATTAGAAAGCACATCAGTAAATCTTTTGAGTTCAAGTCTCTAATAATAACCCAAAATATACATTTCTTTGCCTCTGAATAGTTGATACTTTGGAGAGGAGGGAATGGGTAATCCAGAACAGTGCTTAATTATATGCATATGGCAACGGGCTTGACCTATGTTAGAGCTTCGTAACATGCTAGGTTTCCTGGAAGAAGCCTTGGGGAGATGCCAGTTAATCTCTTTATTTTATAGACTGGTGAACTAAGTCCCAAGGAGCCCACATGACATGCCAAGTTCACACAGCGTGGTAGAATTGGGACTAGAACTCAAAACTCTTGAATTAGAGGGCATTGAACTTTCTGCATTGAACTTTCTGCAGGGCATTGAACTTTCTGCAGGGCTTTGAAATTTCTACATGGGAACACATAAGAGAACGGTACAGGATGTAGGAGAAAGCGAAGCTGTGAAAATTGAAAGCAGACTCTATATTGCTAGAACTTGGGTCTAATTGTCTCCGACTGCAAATGCCCATCTGCTGGGGAATGAATGTCATGGCATACGGGCTTGGAGCCTTTCCAGCCTGGTGTATGTGTGTGTATAAGGCTTCCATACAAAGGGGCACCCATGGAGGGCTTCATAATGAACAGGCATTAGGGAAATCTGTTCAAGCAATAGATGGGAGTAGTAGTTTGTAGAGGGTGCTTTCATCCCTTCATTGTGAATCCATTTATTCAACAAGCCTGTCTTGACTGTGAACCGGCATCTAAGTTAAGTAGCAGCAATAAGAAATGAACAAAGTACGTGCTGTCTTTAGAAAGTTTATAATCCGGTGGAATAGACAAGACAGTAACTATGCAATTTCTTTATTTAACCTGTTTTTTGAATTCTGTGTCAGGCACTGTGTTTGTCATGAGGGACACAATAAAGAACATGATAGACGTAGTCCCCGAGACCTAGCGGCTCACTGTAAAGCCATAACAGACATTAAAGAAATTCTTGAAAGATTAGTACTGTGATAAAGGTTTACATCTGGATTCTGAGAGCACAGAGTAAGGGCATATGACACAAATGAGGACGGGGGTCAGGGGAACGTCTGACGTGAGTTTCATCCTGGAGAGCAGTGACGAATTAAGCAACCAAGACCTCGCAGGGCTAACGGTGTGCCTAGATTTTTCTGGGTCTTTTTCATGAGCCGTGGAATGTCCTTGAGAACACGCAGAGTTGAAGATAGACTTATTTCCCTAGCTTGAAGCAACTCCTTCTCACTAGGGCCCTGGGAGTTGAATGAGGCAATCACTTCTTTTGATTTCTTTGGCTAGGAAGAGAGAATTTCTGGCCCTTTCCCTGGAAGGCTGTTTTCCGAATGTATCACTTCGTGTGACAGCTTAGACATGTGATTAGCGGGTACTGATTTAAGCAGGAAACATCCTGCTGGATGTAACCGGACTACGGGGCTTATTGTTTGGGGCCGTTTCCATTGGGATGATGGAGGCCTCAGATGCTTTGTTTTTGTTCACTTTCCCCAAATGCTCCTGTGTGAGGCTTTGAGAATCGGAGTCAGGTTCTCAAGGACTGCTAAAGCTTTTTGGAGAGTCTGTCTATGCTGAATAGAGAGGCTTAACTCAGAAGACTGTTTATAGATGAGGGAGCTGAAGGGCAGAGAGGTAAGGAGAAGCTATGCAAGACGAGATGACAAGTTAGTGACTGATCTGCCCGGACTCCTGGCTACTGTGTCTTGCACCCAGCTAGGTTCGTTGCTTTGTAGAGATTGTATGCAGATTCACAGTCACTTCCCAAGCAACCCACCTGCCAGCCTTGCTCCTGGAGGTTTAGATAAGACCTATTCTGTGTACCGGTTTTTAGTGCCATTGTTTTAAAGCACAAAACCACATCAATAGTGGGAGGCGGCTATTTTTCATCTTTGTCTCTTTCTGCTTCCAACATAATCTTGGCATGTAATAGGGTTTCAGTGTATGTTTTTTGAATTAAAAACACACACACTGATATACCTTTGGTCAATAGAGTTTGAAATTTTGTTCCATTAATGCCACTATCCAGTTGCATGATATTAGCTCTTCTAAACGTGTTTCCTTTGTAGTAAAATGGCAGCATCCACCCAGATATTTATTCGACAAATGTTTTTTGCTCACTTACTGTATTCCAGGAAATGTAATATGTTCTGGAGAGTCTGTGGAAGGTAATGAAAGAACTCGTCCCCACCCACTGTGACTGCCTGTCTACTGGAGATAAAAGACAGTTAAAAAGCTAATGTAGCCTGTATATCACCCTAGATTAAGTGATGGCAGCTGAGATGGTGGTCCACCTCAGTCTATTGGTTTCCTTTCTCCGATAGAGAAATTATGCTTCACTTAACAAAAATTCTCGCATTTAATGTAGTTTTTGTGTCCAAAACGTCCCCCTTGTTATAAAAAGAAAGAGCTAATAGAAACAATCTAGTGTTCGCCCAAGATAGTCAAACCTCATGTTGTATTTTGTTTCTTATTAAAGGCAAAGTAAATATAAACTCTAAACATTTTCATGTTTACTTTGTCTATTCTTCCAGTGGCCAAAAGGGTGGGCATGAGTGGTTTCATAAATCATCTATATTAACATTGTTTGACAGGGTAATTAGAAAAATACTACATAGTGATAATAAAAGCAGAGAAAATAACATAGTGATAATGAATGCAGAGAAAGTAACATTTAGTCTGCTCCCAAGGTCAAATTATTTTCCTTAATTTTATATGTGAACTGCAATTTAAAACCTCTGATCTTTCCTAAGATCTTGCTGCTTAATTTATGGATTTAATTGTGCGATGGTACTTCCTTGCATATCGCTGGGCACGAATTCGACTTGGTCACATATGAACCTTCAGTTGCATTTCAGAATTTCACATGCCTGATGTAAAGCAAGGGGATGCTCGTGTTTGAATAATAATGTGTTCTATTGTGTTCTCTAGCCCTGTGAAACCACTTCCCGTTCCCCCCACACAAGACTGCTTTATGGCTCTGGTCTGGGGTCTGCTCTTTCCTCTCCCTGTAATGCTCTTCAGCTCCCTTGGCTGTTAAGCCACCACTGGTCCTTTCAGACTGAGCTCAGGTGTCATCTTCATTGTGAAGACTCGCCACTCTCTCCTAGTGATCGGTGCATGTCCCTCTTTCCTATTCTCATAGAATCTTACATATACTTTCTCATTAAAATAATCAAAGCTGTTCATTCAGTAGTTATTGTATTATGTTTTCTGTACTTGGTATAGGGATGCCTTAGAATTACCTCATCTATTATATCTCCAGTTCTGAGAACTCCTTGAGGCAAGAGGTTTTTCCCTGACAATGAGCAGATGCTCAGCAAATGTTTGTTAAATGTATAGAGCAGTGATAATAAGTGTGGCTGACCTCTACTGAATTATTTTCATCTAGAATAAGCTCCTTATTTTAATCAACCTGTTTAATGTTCACAGCAATCCTTTGACGTAGGTATCACCGTATTCATTTTACCTTGAAAATATCTAAGACAAACCAAGATTAATTAGTTTGCCCAAAGTCACCCAGCTGCCAAGAGGGGAAGCTAAGATTTAACCCCCAGCTCTGTATTATTCCAAAGGCCATATAATCTGTCTCCCACTGATATGATTTATGTTGAAGTCACAGAAACAGCTGGGTAGAAAAAATTAGAATGGTGATTAATAATAATTCACATCTAAATGGCACTTAACCATTTACATAGTATTACACTATACATTATATCATCCAATTAAAAAGTATTACATTATTATTCACAATACTTTTCCAATTTAGAGGAATTACAAAGAATTAAAAGAAACAATCTCCAAATCTCCAATCTTTACCACCCAGAGAGAACTTTCATCAATGCTTTTCATCAATATTTTGTGTGTATTTACTTTGTCTCTCCCTCCATGTATGTGCATGTATGTTAGTGTGTATGATGCTATTTACATTGTCCCTTTAATGATATATCAGTAAATAATAACTTTTCTTCAGGTCTACAATAATATTCTATGTATTCCACTTTGAGGCTGTGTCATAAATTATTTTGTTGGCATTTATGTTGACTCACCCACTCTGATCTTTGGGGCTTTTTGTTTCCTTGATATGTTCTAGAGACATTCCCATATTTATACATTTAAAAATTTTTTTAAAATGATTTTTATGAGAGAGGAAGGGAGAGTGAGGGAGAGAGAGAAACACTGATGTGAGAGTAAAACATCTATCGGCTGCCTCCTGCATGTCCCCTACTGGGGACCAAGCCCGAAACCTGAGCATGTGCCCTGACTGGGAATCAAACCTGCGACCTTTGAGTGCATGGGACATTGCCCAACCGACTGAGCCACACCCCTCAGGACGAGAAACTCCTATATTTGAATATATTTATTACGTAAGCAGCTCAGTGCTGATACCAAAGTCCGTGAAGAATAACTCGGCAAAATACAGGGGAATATTTTTGTGACCTGGATGGTGAATAATACTTTAAATACAGGCAATTAACAAAGTTAATGAAAGAAACCAAAATAGATTTTACTATGTAAAAACCCCTCAAAGTTTCTGATGTAAAAATGATGAAAATAATTTAAAAAAATATTGACGTGTGATTTCAACAACTGTGATTAACAAAATGTTTATATCATGAACATATGTGAAGCTCATACAGATTAATAAGGAAAGCAGTAGAGATTCAATAATCAAATGGGAGAAAACATGGAACAGATCTCAAAAGAGAAAATATAACTATTTAGTAATTGTGTATAAATGCTTAGTTTCATTTGTTCTTTGAAAATAAATCAATAACCTGGCCAGTGTGGTTCAGTGGTTGAGCACTGACCAATGAACCAGGAGGTCATGGTTCGATTCCCAGTCAGGGCACATGCCCGGGTTGCGGGCTCCATCCCCAGTACCGCACTTGCAGGAGGCAGCCGGTCAATGACTCTCATCATTGATGTTTCTCTCTCTCTCTCTCTCTCTCTCTCTCTCTCACCCTTCCTCTCTCTAAAATCAAATAAAAATATTTAAAAAAGAAAAGAAAGCAATAATAATACTTTCAGATATCAAATTAATAAGATAAGATGCAAAGTACTCAGTGCTGGTACAGATATGGCAGTTGAGCTCTCTCTTGCCACAGGGAAGAGTGGAAAATTAGTATAACTGTCCTGAGAGCAATGTATTAATTTGTTTCAAAAGCCTCAAGGTTGTACATACTGTTTTACTTAGTAATTCTTCTTCTACTAACCTACTGTAATAAAATAATCAGTGATGCAGACAAAGATTTATGTACAATGATTTTCTTTGAGGCACTGTTTATAATAATAAGGCATTGAAATAACCTAAACATTCATCAAGTGGGAGAATGCTGACTAAATTATGGTGTATCTATAGTATGGAATATTGTGCAGACATTAAAATGGTATTTAAGATGAGTATTTAATGATGTGGAGAAATTCTAAGGTAGGCGAAAACAAGGCTGACTACAGAATTGCTTATAACGTGGGACTAACATGTAAAGGAATTTATTATTAGGAGAAAATGCATGAAGACACTAACAGTGGTTTTCCTGGGGCCCGGGATTGTCCCTGCCATGCAATTGCCTTAATAAAGAGTTAATTGCCTTACTCTGGAGCTTTTATAAAGTTCTACAGATTATACATGTTCTTTCACTTTCCTTTTATTCTTTTTAAATAAGAAAATTAATGTTGGGTCAGTACATTAGCCTGAAATAAACTCAGTCAAAGCAAGTTTTGGACATGATTAGAATTCACTTGAAAAAAAAACCTGGTAAAAATGGGGGCAAAGAAATTTGACTTCAGATTTAGTAATTACTCTTGATCAGCTTTACAATCGCCAGAGTAGAATGATATTGTAAACAGTGCACGTGTGTAAAAAACACACAAACAATAGTGGAATGAGTAGTTTAAACTTAAGAATTTTGTTTGCATTGTGGATGTATTACTCATGGGAGGAATAAAAAAATAAAAAAATAAAATGTCCTGATTTATGTGAATGGGGGTTTTAGTCTGGGATAAAATATCTTGTGAGCATCACAAACATTTCAAGTATTTTGCCTGAGGCAACACAGAAAATGTAAAGCCGTGTTCCAGGAGTTAGGTGAATTTCAACTGAGTTTAGTTGAAATTATTTCAAGGAATACTAGATATATTTTTTTCTGTGTTCTATATGTGATTTAAATATGCATACATAATTAAATTAAGACACTAACTATCACAGATATACATTTAACCATTTGGTGTATGTAACTGGTGCATAAGTATTTAGCTGGGCTAAAAATAACAGTAACGGCATCAAAACTGATGGATCTTTTTGTTGAATGGAGAATTGCCTAATATCACTATATCTGACATATTCTGTTTTTTTTCTTTTGTATTTTTTTCTGCAAAGAGCACCATGATGAAAGACTTGGACAGGAGTTTTCAGTTTATAGTTTGAAAGGGAACGTAACATTGCAAATACCTTTGGGGAAAGAAAAATATCCTTAATTCCACCCTAAATTAAGATAAACAGATTTCAAATCCTTCCTACATAGGTGCTTTGGAAGTGTTTCTAAGAGGCATAGAAATTCCAGGAAACCAAAAGTGGTGAAGGAAAGAGAAGAGAGAAATATGCAGAATGGGCTGCTAGGAATACTGGAGAAAAACTTTTCATTTTTTATAATTTTTTAATGACTTGTTGTCTCATTGAAATGTGGTTTGAATTTTTTTCCCCCTTAAACCACAACCTAACACTCAGAACCTCTTCGTGTCTGAGGCTAAGCTTCACAAAGACCTGGAGAGATCTCCGTTCTCCAGAAGGGGTAATGGAGCCTCGCTGGGCACCTTGATCTTGAGATGCAAGTCAGCCCTTGGGTTAGCTGGGGCGGTGTTGGTAGCCTTTGTGTGACCTGCTGCATTCGGTAAAGGAACATGAGGAAACAGAATTCTAGGCCTCTTGCCTCATTCTAGACCCTAGTGCCTAGGCCTGGCCTTATTGAAAATAAAATAGTTACAGTTGGAAGCAGAAAGGATGTTTTCAAACCTTTAAGCCAAAACTTTGGAGTCTAAATCCATTATGATGAAGAAAAACACAGAGTTGCCGAAACAGAAAGTTATATACTATATTCTTTGGTTCATTTCTCATTTTTGTTTCTTCCATGTTTTCCTCTCTGCTGAAAAATAAATGAGGAATGAAAAATTCTTACCTTTAGAAATTAATACTAAAATTGAATATTTCAGAAAAGCCTCGCCAGCCTGAAATTTTTAAAAAAACATGCTCTCCCTAGCCTTTCTCCTCTCCTCTTGCTGTGATTTCCAGTGACTGACAATGTTTGGTTCAAAAACAGATGAAGACTCTGTCAGGCTGATGATCTCTCTCCTTTGGTTATTTATATTTTGAACAGCTCCATGCAGTGGATTAGCCAGCCTACGTTCACTGGGGCTTGAATTTCATCATTCTTATCAAGATGTCATTTCCACAGCCTCTCCATTTATTTGCATTTTCCACAACATTGCATAAGAAAGCCTAGGCCTTACTAACCAGTTATAGAATTTTCCCCCCAGTTTTTATTGAAAATAATGGCACTAATAGCTGGTATTTGCCAAAGGATGTGTAGGCCGTGTGTGAAAGAAGGGGTAATTAAGAGCAGAAACTTTCGAAGTCCAGGTAGTCTCTTCAAAATAAATCAATATGCCTGTTAACCCTTTGATGGCTATTCTATATTATCTGTCACATATTTTATTTTAACAAAATAATTTGTTAGGAAGGAAAGATCTAGCAATAGGCCTATAAAACATTTTCCCCCTTTATTGAATGATATTCCAAGTAAGAGAGAATGATTATCTGGTCAAATCCTTTTGTAAACAGGCAAATACCTGGTATTTACTAGCAGGAGAACCCTCATCTACGAAGTCCCTTTAGAAGGATGAACCTAAGATGCCTAGGATTGACTATGATAAATAAACCTGGAATCTATTGATTCATGGAGAAAAGCCCCCTAGAAAATGTCATGGAAGCTCTGTAACAATTTGAATATAAAATGGGAATGTACCATGACCAGACAAGCTCCCTTTTTTGTAAGTTATGCTCTGCGGCATCATTTGGAGACCATATGTTAAACACGAGCTACAGAGTGTCCTTATGGGCATTTGAGGTCCCAGATTTTCCCCTCCTGTGCTTTGTGATTACTTATATCCTTGAATTATTAATACAGCTTAATATTGGAAAATGCCTCTGATTCTTGTGAGCCTGATTTGACAGACATTCCAGTTCTTTGTGTTATAGTGAATGCAGACCTAATCTAATACAGGTTTAGGGAGAACTTGGCTTGGTATTGTAAGTGGCATAAGTTATACAGGTTGCTCATTTCACTCAGTCTTTAAAGGTGGGAAGGTATAGTCCACTGCTGAAAAGTCTTACTGTTATATAATCAGGTACGGATCAGGAGTTTCAAGGTTGGCACAAAACAATTCTTTAAGTTTGGGTTCTCCCAGAAGCAGGCCCTGAGACACAGTGTGGAGTGTTATTAGTTATTCAAGGGGTGAAAGGAGCACCTGTAAGAAGTGGGGAAGTGATACATTAAAGGGGAAGCAGTCAATTAGTGGCGTGTTATTAGGGCAGCTATGACAATGGGTGACTAGGGTTAAATCCTGTGGGGAAGCTCTGGAAAATGATGCCGATCATAGTCACAATGATCTCACCCGAGGAACCAAGGGGCCTGGGTATTTATACACTGAAACCTGAGGGTCCTTGGTTGAGTACCACTGTCAGGGTGTACTCCTTCTCGGGGTCTACTCTGCTTGGACAGGATGGTCCTATGAGGTTCTGGACAGGCGACTCTTTAGGTCTAGTGATGTGCCTCCGGGCAGTTTGGAAAGCCTGGAACATACAGAAGCCTGAGGGACGAGAGCACCAACAGTGTCCGCTCCACGACTCGGGCCATCTCATTGACCAGATCTGCTCCATCCAGCTGACTGTAAGGGAATCTCTGCATTCATTCATTCATTCATCAACTATTTATTTATTATGTTGGGGATGTGACAGACGTGGTGAGAGAAATAGACAATAAACAAATAAATAATATGCTGTGAGGTAATAAAATGTATTATTAGGAAAAATGAAACAGAATGTTGTAAAATAGCCCCAAAGATTTTAATCCTTAATCCTAGAATTGGTAAATATAAACTCATCTGGCAAAAAGGCCTTTGATGATGTGGTTAAGTTGAGGATCTTGAGATGGGAAGATTATTCTGGATTTTCCGGGTGGGCCCCAAATGTCATCACAAGTGTCCCTCATAAGAGAGAGGTAGAGGTGGATTTCACAGACAGAATAGGAGAAAATAATGCCAAGGGAGAGAAACTGGAGTGATGTAGACATAGGCCAAGGAATGCCAGCTGCCAGCAGGAGCTGGAAGAGGCAAGGAATGGATTTCCCCCTTCAGCCTCTGGAGGCAGCACAGCTCTGCCGACCCCTCGATTTCAGTCCAGTAAAACTGACTTCAGGCTTCTGGCCTCCAGACCCACGTCTGCTGTTTGAAAGCACAGTATGTAGTAATTTATGGGAGCTGCGCCGGGAAACATACACAAGGGAAAAGGGGGAGCCAATGGTTGAATGGTTATCGTTTTAGAAAGAGTGCTGAGGGACCATCTCTCTAATGGGTACATTTGAGCAGAAACTTGAATGACAGCAAGAGGATGAGTCATTCAAGAGACGGGCCCTGGGGAGAGGGCAGTAGACACAGAGAGCCTGAGGTGGGGAAGCTTGGTGTGCGGAGGAGCAGCCGGGCTGTCAGTGCGCCAGGCAGAGGGAACTGGGCAAGGCGGTGAGGGACCAGATGGGATAGGGAGGGCCCAAATCGTGTCAGTGTCTTTCAGGACTTGGAGTTTTTTCTGGGGTAAAGTGGAAATCACTTGGAAGGTTTTAGAAGAGTGACTGGACCTGACTTTAAAGCCCTCTGTCCATCATAAGGCCCTCTGAAGCTCTGCCAGTCATCAGGCTTCATTTTCTCCTGGGCAGAGTCGGGGGAGGCGCCTCGAGTCCCTTCAAGCACCTGGGGGGAAGGAGGTGAGGACATGTCTCCCTGGTCCCCAACCCCAGGCCTGGGCCTAGCATGAATGACCTATTAGCCAAACACAAATTTCCTCCCGCTGAAATGACTTCCCTTCTTTAGCTTAACCCCTGCGCGTCGTTTACCCTAACATGGGCCCTCCCGCTTTGTCCTGTCTTTCCACGTCCACTTTCCACTGCTCTTGTCAGGGCTCAGAAAAGGTGCAGTTGTGAGTCCTGCTCCCAGAGAGATGGAGAGTGACGCTGCGGATGCGAGTGTGGGGGTTAAACAAACCAACCGTCATCCATAACCTCACCCCTCGTTTAACCCTTGGCGCGAGCTGCATATGTGACCAAGCGGCTTCTCTTAAGCACGTCTGGCACCTTACACTCCCCCTAAGGCCAAGGACCCTGCCTCTGTGCATGTTACATTCCTCAGAGGACAGAAGGCCTTGCCTTCTATAGATGACCGTTCAATACATTTTACTGAACTGTTGTTGAGGGTCACGGGTTATTGGTTAGAGAAGGAAACAGGACTGCGCTGTGAAGTGGAATGCAAAGCCCCGCTTCCTGTGCCCTCTCTACGCCCACCCACCTTCCCCTCCTGCACCAGCAGTCTCGGGACAGAGGTCTGTGGGTGCCTCTCAGAGGCAGCTGCAGGGGCGGCCTTTCCAGTTTGGGTTCCAGAGCTGACTCATCAGCGCTGGAAAACCTTAGAATCATGCCACCCCCCAACATTTTCCCACCCAGAGCCTTTCCAAGGAAGAACATTTAGATCTAGACTGTTATATTTATACGCTATGTTAACACTCAATTCAGTATCCCATTGGATGGATAATTTTAATTCATGCATCCATTACCTGCGTCGTTGCACAAAGGTTTTGAAGCAGCTGTATATGTATCTATATAAAGTAAATAGACAAAGCTAGAGAAAAGTTAAAATGCTAGATTGTTTGGTACAGGTTGGGATGGACTCGTAAGAAAGCCTTCCCGAAGGCAATGAATCTTTCATGATACTTATATTCATCCAGGTCCCTGGAGTTATTACTATTTTTTCTTTGGTTTTCTGCAGAGTAGCTCTTAGACTGATGGTGTAATGGGAAGGCACACCCTTAACTAATATTCAAATTTTTCATCATATTTATTTTCAAAGAGGAAAAAAAGAGAGAAAATGCTCTGAGGATTGGGACAGTCATCATTTGTTTTAGTAAGAAGCCTAGGTATTTCGTATAACACAGCATTTTAGGACATTACCATAGAAATAGAGAATAATTGATGGGAGGAGAAACAGTTATCCAGAAGGAGAAGTAGATCAGAAAAACAGGAGAAGCTCCTAGCAAAATGCAAGCTTTTAAAGGCTCCCACTGTGGAAATAAATGACTGTGGTCAAACCAGTTTAAAGCTTTGCTTTTCATTTTGAAGTTTTAGAGCAGGGGGAGATCTTAGAGTTTATTTGGTTCAACGCCTTCATCTTAAAGATGACAAAGCTGGGACCCAGAGAGGTTAAGTGATTTGCCCATGGTCACACAGGGTATGGGGCAGAGCCATAACTGCATTTCAGATGGTCTGACTCCTGGTCCTGGGCTCTCTGTACTACATTTCATTGCTGCCTCCAGCTGATGTCATTTTGGGAAGGAGACAGCCAGGGGCCTCAGCAACATGGACCAACATGGACCAACATGGAAAGGGAGAGTTGTAGGATGCACGGGAGAGCTGGAGATACTAACCTAGTAGGTAGGCTGGAACCAGCAAGAGCCGACAGATAAACTCTACAAAGGGTGTGGCAAATTTTGATACTGTTCTAGCAGAAGCCATACTGGGGATTCACTCCAGTGCACAGGGGAACAGGTGAGCTGCAGGGATAACATTAAATGATGGAGTCTAAGATCTGAGATGATCAGTTTTGTAAGAGCAGATCTCTAGCTGTGGATTGAGGTAACAATCCACAGAGGAAGGCTCTGGAAAGGCCTAAGTAGTAGGTCAGAACCTCAGCTGTCTAAGATCACGTCAGGGCCAACTCCAAATCCAGAAGGGAGCTTACACAGACAGTAGGGAAAGCTTCTAAGCCCACATTTTATCCAACAGAGAAAGAATGAGACTTGGAGACAAGATGTGTAATCAGGAATCACCTCTATGGATAACCATGAGTTCAACAGTCTTCCCATGCTGGGCTATAAAGGTGGTTGAACCGGATATAATTTCTTTCTCCCATTGGGGCAGACTATTTAAGAAGAGAGGAGTGTGCAGATTGAAGATCTCTTGAATTTAGCTGATAGAGACAGGTGGGTCCCTAGGCATATGTATAGTATATCAACCAGAATGCATATGGCTTCAGGTAGCAGATCTCTGGATTAGGATTGAAATCAGCTCGAACCATATGGGTGCTTACGTTTTACTTGACAAGAATTGTGGAGGGAGGGAGGCAGTCCCAGAGTTGTTTTGGTGAATCAAAATTGCTCAGTTTTGCCACTGTACCATTCTTCATGTATTAATGACGGCTCCTTTCTTAGTTGCAAGATGGTGGCTGCAGCTCCAAGCATCAAGTCTTTATGTGACGGCATTCTGAACAAAATATAGAAATAGAAAAAAAAAGCCTCTCATCATCAAAGAAAAATATTTCCCAGAGGCTCCTCTTGGGAAGTTTCCCATCCATTTCATTTTCTAGAACTGGATCATGTGACACCTAAACCAATTACTGGCTAATCTGAACAGACTTGCCACGATTGACTAGGTGTGGTTGACTATCGGATTTCTTCCCAATCGTGATCCATCTTCCAAAGGTAGATCTATTTTTACTCCACCAGAACTTGTTTCTGTGAGTATGCAATGTTGGGGAGAAAGCCAAGAGCCAGCCACACTTAGTTAACTGATGTACCACTTTTATAAGATTTTGAATCACACTTGACTATAGATAGAGCCTGATGTATGCCAAATTTTGATATTGTTTTACCTAACCACATCCTAACATTAGAAATAAAACACTCAAAGGAGTTTCTTAAAGGCCTGTCTATAAGTTCAGAAGTCTCCCCTTTGATTTAATGTAGTAACAAAACAGTGAATTAAATATGTTCAAAAGTAAAAAAGAAAAACAAAAAACCTGTTGCAGCTTCCTGTGGAGAAATGCCCGGGGCTACCAGAAACAGGAAGAGGCAAGGGAAAACTCTACCCTAGAGGGCTCGGAGGGAGGAAACATGGCCTTTCCAACACTGCTTTTGAACTTCAAGCTTCCAAAATTATAAAAGAACAGAATCCTATTGCTTATGGCCACTAAATGTGTGGCTTTTGTTATGGCCGCCCTGGAATAATACATTGTCCTCCATGCTCTATTTTGTCTCATCAGCTGGCCAAATGCAAAGATCCAGGAGGAACTGGAATAGCAGAGCCACTAGTTGGAACCAGCTTGGGTCACTGAACAACTTTGTGGCCTGACGCGGCCCCCTTACCCTCCTGTGTTGGACAGTGATATGACAGAAGTGAACCGTGCTGTGTTAAGTCCTGACATATTGGGACTCATCATCACAATTAGCCTTCTTGGTGGAATAGATCACACAGCCTGGACTGGAAAGGTTGTGAAATTAGGTAGAAATCACAATGCGGAAAACTGTAGAGTCTCCAGCTCTGTAGATGCTGCAGATGTAATCAATCAAATAGCCCAACATGTTGTCTGCCTGTCTAGGAAGCTTTGAATCAATATGGGGGGACTTTTCTGTCTCAGGTCTTACAGTGAGGACTTGTAGAGACCTCACGTCTGCCTCATAAACTGAAGCATGTTGAACAATACAAGGGGTGACTTGGAGGATGTTGGCTTTAATTTGTGAGGTGAAGCTTCTTTTTCTTCTGTAATAAGATTGTGCAAATTTCTGTTGGTACCCTTTTCTGAAATTATAAAAGAAAAAGAGAAAGTTGCTTTCTGTATCTGAATGATTAAGTTTGTGTCAACACAGTCCACAAAGGCAGGTAACTCCACTAGCCTTCTCATCACATTTTCTCATCTTTACCGTAGGGTATATATAGGAAAGATTTTCAAATATTTGCTTTAGCATTGTTTGGGCAAAAAAGTAAAATGCTAAAGAAAAACATGCCCGGTTAGCCAGATGTAACCTGCAGGAAATATAATATAACTTGTGTTCAGCAATGTTGGCATTATATTCTCAGTGAGCATCCACTAGCTGTGTGACCTAGGGGAATCTGGTCAGCCTCTCTGGTCTCCCTTCCTTCACCTGTTGAAGGAGGGATTGGAGAGCTTTTTAAAGGTTTTTGAAGAAGCCAACACTTTCTGGGTGTTTCCTCAGAGGCTAATTTAGGAAGCTTCTACCAGTCACTCTACCTTTATGTGTTTTTTACATTCAGTGTCATGGGAAATCAAGCTAACAGAATGGAAAATGATGCATCCACTGTGGAAAATGGCTTGGCAGTTCTACAAAAAAGGAAACATAGAGTTACCATAAGGCCTAGCAATTCTACTCCTGGGTATATACCCCAAGAGCTGAAAACAGGGCCTCAAACAGATACTTCTATGCCAATGTTGATTGCAGCATTGTTCATAATAACAAAAGTGTAGAGACAACCAAGTGCCCATCAACAGATGAGTGGGTAAAGAAAATGTATACAATACAAGGGAATATTATTCTGACCTAATGAGGAGTGAAATCCTCACACATGCCACAACACGGACAAACCTCGGAAACATTATGCTAAGTGAGAAAGAACAAATACTGTGTGATTCCACTGATATGAAATATACAGAACAGGCAAATTCATAGAGGCAGAGAGTAGATTAGAGATTACCCAGGGCTGAGAGGGAGGGAAGCAAGGAGTTACTGTTTAATGGGTACATTTGGGGTGTGTGTTTGGGGTGATAAAAATGATTTGCTGATAGTGATGATGATTGTACTGCTAGTTGTGGATATTAATAACAATGTCAATGTTAGTAATGCCAACTGAATTATACATTTGAAAAGGGTTAAAATAACAAGTTTTGGTATATATATTTTACATAATAAAAATAATTAAAGCTCAAAAGTATTTTTGCAATGGAACAAACAAATTCACAAACAAAAATCTTTGGGACAAGGGGCTCTGTGACAACAAAGGTTTGCAGACTCCTGTCTGTATCATGCTAAACAACCAATATGACTTTTTTTTCGTTGCAGAACTGAATACTTTATCGGATTGCCTAACACTTTCAGAATTAGTCACAGAGATAATTCCACCAAATCAAGTGAACTCCTGCTTCTCAGCAGCCCTGGGTCTCAGGAGCCAGCTGTGTAACGACGACACTTGAGGCAAACGCTGGTTTATGGGTCTCTCCAGCAATGTGCCCGGAGCAAGAAACCCTGTCCCTTGGATCAGTGACAGTTCCCCTGATGCGTGTTTTAGAGAGAACGCACGCCTTCGGGCTCAGGAAGTTAGGGTGTTGTGCTGTCCCCGAATAAGGGAAGGTCAGTGCAGGAAATGATAGTGGGGGTGGGGGGGCAGGAGACACTTCAGGCTGCTTTTTCTTTCCTTCTGTTAAGTACAGGCACTTTCCCCAGGGTTGTGGGCAGAGGGAGTTTTGAGTTTTTAATACAATGATTAATGCTGATAAATATTTTCTTTAAAAAATTACCCTTACCTTCAGCACAGTTCAACACAAGTGATTATAATTTAAAATCTTCAAAGAGGGACGAGCTCTTTTATCTTTTGTTTAGAGTATGGGCAACATGTGTCGCGGTTGCTTGAGACTAAGTGGGCGATCCGGCCTACGCTTCCCCTCCACACCCTTTCTCTGCGCCTTATGCCCGGAATCTGCGCATTGACAGGCGGGTGAAAAATGCGTCTTCTGGGAGGCTGATTGGGAGAGTGAACGGTCAGAAAAACCTTGTATTGTTTTCTTTTGAGCTTTCCGGTATCACAGAATGTTACCATCCACCAAAGACCTCCTCACTGTTTTGTGTCTATGAGGACAGAAACTTTTAGAGGCACGTTTATAGAGCTGCCAAGTGGCTTTCACAGAGCATTACATTCTTATTTTAATTGGGAGCAACAGTTGCATTTTAACGTTTTAGCATTTGCCAGTTAGGAAGCAGCACAGAGCAAACTAGAATGACAGTTCTTCTATTTTCCTTGTATCTTGTGAAACAACATGAATATACCGTTATATTAGTATGTGTTTTCTTTATTGGCAATGGGAAAAAATGATTGGCAGCAGAACTCCTTCTCTAAGGCAACATTGACATACACATTTTGGGAAATAATTGAATAAATCTGAGAGTTTACTGTTCACATTGCACTTTTGTTAAGCGATGCCCCTATCAGGGCGAATGTGATTTTTTCCCCTCACTTTGCTAAGTTCACCATATATAGTTAAAGATTAGACTCTTCTAAGTTCCCAGGAAGTGCTGGGCCTGTTTCTAAAAGACAGGATTCATGTTTCCAAGTTGCCATTATCAAAGAAGTCTATAGGAACACCAGGGCGAATTAGACCGAACTTGGACACGTTTGATTCTTTGTCGGGATAAAAATAGTCTTTCAATGCTCATGTCCTTTCAACACTGCCTCTCTCCTATCCCGGGTGTTGACCCTCAACACTTGCTAGGGGCAGAGCAGATTCAGGAATTAAAGAAGGTGGGATTTTAAGGTACATGTGCATCCCACCTGGATTGTTTCTCCATAAGAAAAATAAAAACCAACACCAAAAGTGAGATTGGTTCTGATTATGATGATGACAATAATAGTAGTTAAAAAACTGCAAGTGCCCATTGTGTAGCAGAAACGTTTTTAGAGTGTTTCCTTTAAACCTCAAAAATGACCCCATAAAGAAAGTACTGTGAAGGAAAATGAACACTACTTTGCATGACTATGTTGGGCAAAAATTATTCTAAATGTTTTCTTATGGGAGAAACATATAAACAAAACGCTGATGCTTATCCACTGGGAGAACAGAGAAAAGGGTGATCCGGGTAGATGGTGAAGATACACGAAAGCCCTGAGGTAGCATATGGTTCAGACCATTCACAAAGCAGAGCAGTATAGCTGGAGGCTGTGGAGGAGAGGGGCATGGGTCAGATAGGTAAGCGGCAACCAGATCAGGAAGGGTCTCTTTCTCTAGTTTCTAAAAACTAGTTATTTATATTGGTCATTGCATAGATGCCATGTTCTCTACAATATCAATTTGGATAGGACACTCGGTCACTTGAAATTTTTTGTATTAAATTATGATTTTATGTTATTATTTTACATATGTGTTTTTTAAAGCAGACACATATGTAAAAAAAATCCAAGCATGAAAGCTGAAAAATTCTATAATTCTCATGCATATTCTATAATTCTCATACATTTATACCCTTAGTAGTTTATACACACAAAGAAGTAAAATACTACATTTGTATGCATTTACTTAGATGGCTTAAAACAAAAGAAATGTTAGAATGGGCAATCACGAGTGTTGGAGGAGTTGTGGAGGAAGAGGAGCCCTCATTCACTGCCCGTGGGAATGTCAGCCGGTACAGACACTATGGAAAACACCATGGAGGCTCCTCAACAACTGGAGTAGAGTTGCCCCATGACCCAGCGACCCCTCTTCTGGATATCTAGCTGAAAAATTTGAAAGCATTTATTTGCAAAGCTATATGCACCCCCATGTTCACTGTAGCATTATTCATGGCGGCTGAGATACGGAAACAACTGCAGTGTCCTTTGCTAGATGATCGGATGAAGAAGACGTGGGACATGTATTCAGTGGGATACTACTCAGCTACGAGAAAAGATGAAATACTGCCATTTGCGACAACGTGGATGGATCTCGAAAATATCACGCTAAGCGAAATAAGTTGGACAGAAAAAGTTAAGAACCATGTGATTTCACTCAGATGTGGGATATAAAACCGAAAGCAACAGATGAACAAACAAGACAAACAAATGAAAACCCGTAGACGCAGACAACAGTATGGTGGTTTCCAGAGAGAAGGGGGTGAGGGGAAGTAAAACGTAAAGGGGGTCAGATATATGGTGACGGAAGATTTGACTTTGGGTGGTGGGCACGCAATGCCGTGTACAGATGATGTATCATAGAATCGTACACTTGAAATCTATGTAACCTTATTAAACAATGTCACCCCAATAAATTTAATAAGAAAAAAGAAATATAGTCTTTCACAGTTCTGGAGGCTGGAAGTCTGAAAGCAAGGTGTCAGCAGGGCCTTGCCTCCTCAAAAACCTCTAGAGGAGGGTCCTTCCTTGGCTGGTGGCAGCCCTGCTGCAATCTCCGTGCCCTGTCTTCAAATGGCAGCCTTCTGCCTGTGTGCGTCTGTATCTTCACATGACAGTCACCTCTTTTTATAAGAAAACCAATCCCGTTGGGTTAGGCCCTACCCTAATTCAGTATGACCTCATAGTAAATGGATTACATCTGCAAGACCCTATTTCCAAATAAGGTCACATTCACTGGTACTGGGGATCAGGACTTCACTGTCATTTGTGGGTGCACAGTTTAACCCATAACAGCGGCCTACGAGGTAACCTGTGGTGTGGCCTCTGTGACCTTCTCCAGACTCACCTTGTTTATTTTCCTTTCCCTCTTTCTACATGACAGCCACTCCGGCTTCTTTGAGTTTCTTGGACGCACCATACCCTCTCTAATCCCACATATTCTCACAAATAGATTTTTCTCCTTGCCTGCCAGCTTGTCTTTTTTTATTTTAATTTTTTAAAATAAATGTTTTCCTTGACAGCCTGCCCATTCTTCTTACAAAAATACAGACCCTGTTATGTTCCTCCCACACAGCTTTCAAAGGTTTCTTCATGTCATTAATAAGTCCTGCTTAGAACCAGGCTGGACCCATCCCTCAAGCATACATGTCACAAACTTACTAGCAAATTGAGGGAGAGTATTAAGTGTCCCAGGAGGTACTGGTATTCTTTCCTATTTGAATATGTGTAATCACTTTATTCCTTTTCAATTCTGGTAGATGTTGGCTTCTAGGACTTAGGATGACATTGTTCAGAATAATTTTTTTCAGTAATCAAGAAATGTTTTATTAAGTTCACTATTTCTCTAGCTCTACTACTAAATAACCTAATAGTGGATCATGTTACTCTCCTTTGGGTCATAATCTAGCTTCCTACTCTCTTTTGAGGGGTCAAATGGTTAATTACTATTAGTGTTTGTATAGAAAATTGTTAGTAAATTTCTTGGCATCTGTCGTAAAAACACTTCCAGCCAATGAGCTTCTTGGATGCTCAACCTTTGAAGGAGAAAGAGACGGGAACACTGATCTATACCTCACTTTGTCAAACCTGATGGCGCTAGAATCAGATGCAGTCTGTAAAGGATTTGTCGTTAGTAAGATATGCAGAACAAATAAAACTTGAAAAGATCAGGCCAAATATAAATCAGCAGGTAATAAGTATTCACTTCTGACTGACTTGTACCATTGCTCTTGATATCACAGCAGAGCCGAGACACTTCGTTCTCAGCTGTCTCGCCAGAACTTGACAGCTCTGTTCTCATGCCTTAACTCTGAATGGCTTTTCTCCTATCAACAGCCCTAGGAATATTAACTTTAATGTCTATATCTACCTTACCTGAATTATGAAAACATAAATAAGTTGATGGGAGAACCTTAAATGTTTATCACTTTTTGCTTTTTAAACTATTTATGCAGCAAATGATTAAAAAATGACTCTCTTTTTAATAACACCAAAAAGTCAGTCTAATTTGCTGATCGTACCATGTATTTTCATTAGCAATTTGCTGAGAACAGGCTATATATAAAGCTACTGTTGTATTGTAATTTTTTCCTAGATAAGAAGAGGTTTAAAAACTTCATAGATATAAGTCTCTTAAACCCAAGATAGCTGAATTTATACTCCCAACCTCAAACTTTATATTCCAGTAAGCTATGAATCTTCTGTTACAAAGATTTAGTGCTATCTTGGGAGAAGATCCGCACAGAGACTTTTATTATTTTATTTTTAAAATCTGAATTATTCTTTCTAACTTCAAGCTTTCTTGCCTTAGCGAACTCCTATATATATCTTTCCAATTTCAACTTAGATAATGCTTCTTTCAGAGGCCCTTAGGGATCCAATAATTTATGTTACATGTATTAACCTCCTATGCATTCCTGCTTATTTCTTATACTTTCCTTTATCATAACAAAACATATATAAATTGTGTATGCAAATTTCAGGTTTACATTTTATTTCTAGGATTTCTTCTCATACCAACTGCCTTAAAGGTAATAACTTAAAATCCAGACAAGATACAAGGAAACAATGACCTGAAGGTAGTGGAGAGTGAAAGAAACAGGCATATTCTGGTGGAAGAGTTGAAGCTTTTAAGAAGAGACCAGGGCCAAATGGCTTTGCTGTCTTGATGACTTTTATCCTGAGGACCAGCGCATGTCAGCGCTGTTCAGGGTGGTCAAAATTCAGAAAGAAAATTGGAAGCTTCTCTGACCTGCAGAACAGAGGACAGATTTGGGGAACCCTAGCCATAAAAAAGAGAGGGGACTCCTGGGAGAGAACCAGGGAGGGAGAGATCCATGTTCTATGTGAAAATATCATTCAAGTCTCCGATTGACATCCTGATACTTGCGAGAAGAGAGAAGTTCACAGACTGAACTGAAATTGAGCTGCTGCTACTCAAGAGAGTTGGCACATTGGGGGCAACCAAGTTAACAGCGTAGACAAACATCAATACTCTTCTGAGGGATATGACAGGATCCAGAGTCTCTATGACACAGTCATTACAATGCCTGGCATGCAGAACAAGATTACTCACTATGTAGAGAACCAGTCTCAAAACAAAAAGAGTTCAATCGAGATCAACTATGAGATGATCCAGACGTTGGAATGAGCAAAGATTTTAAAGCAGCTATTGTAATTATACTCAACGAAGTCAAGGAAAATGAGCTAATAACAAATGGAAACACAGGGAGTCTCAGTGGAGAAATAGAAATAAATGGAAATCCTAGAACTGAAAAATTATAACAACCAACATTAAAATCCCCTAGAAGGGGTTATTTAGCAGAATAAAGATGATAGGGAAAGTCATCAATAGAAGAATAATCTGAGGACTGTGAAAATAAGATAGGAAAACATGAACAGAGCCTTGGGGACCCATGGGCAATAACAGAACAGCAAAAACAAAAGCACTGGCGTAATCGAACTGCTAAAAGCCAAGGATAAAGATGAAGCTGTGAAGCAACTAGAGAATACTGGCATTTTACATGCAGGAGCGTAAGCACGATTAGTCTATGGCCAACAAAATCAGAACAGTGGGGGGCTGGGAGCAGGGACTGCCTGGGGACAGATGTGAGAAAGCTCTGGGGGTTGGTACCATGAGAAGAGATTTGGGTTACATAGGTGTGCACATTTATTATAGTAGCAAATGTACACTTCAGATTACTATATCTCATTATGTGTAAATTTAAATTTTATTTCAAAAGAATGAAACTAAACAAAAAAAATCATAGTTTACTCTCACTAGCTTTAGATACTCTGAGAACAGAAATTTATTTAATCTCCCTCTTCATGACCCTTGTGTTGAGTAAGGTGCATGGCATTAGGTGCGTTCTCAGTAAATTTTTGTTGAGTTAAATTTAATTCTACACATTCCTTTTTTATTTCTACCCATTTGATACAGATGAATAGACCACAATCAAGGTTCTGAAAAGTAAACAGGGGAATGAAATAAGGAATCTGTGTAATCATGAGCATCGTGGACGGCTGAGAATTTAAATATAATATATAGCATAGGTCATGTAATGACATGTTACCATTTACACTTTATAATTTCTGTTGTCTTATATCAAGTGCTGATGTAAGCCGAGAGCTTAACATAGCTTAACATGCCTGATCTCGAAGAATGTAGAATATACATCATCTACAAGAACACTGCAAAGTAAAAACTCTCTCTTTTCTGCAGTTAACCAAACAGAGACTAAAGAAAGGTGAATTGTTGAGATTATATGGCTGAGTAGCTATGCCAGTTAGGATACTGGCAGGAACATGTTCTTCCCAGATGGTTCAAGGAAGAATTTAATGGCACGACTTACACACTGAAGTCTGGGTAGGGCAAAGGGAAGCAAACACGGGTGAGGAGATGCTCAGAAGAAGGCACTTAAGGGAACCGCTACAGCCCCTCAGGTATGGGGGGACCAGGGGAGAAAAGAGCATTTCCAGAATCAAGTGAGAAGTGAAAATACGGAGGAGAGGTAGCACGCTGGGAACTCTAGTACTGGAGGTTTACGCTGCCAGAGCTGAGTGTGAGAGAAGGGAAAATATACCCAACCCCCGTATTGCCTGTTTCCTGCAGGTTCTCCCACTAGTTGATCCCCACTGATGCCAGCAGGCCAGGGAGCTCCCAGAGCCAGCCTCCCAGGGCGCAGAGCAGCTCAGAGAAGAGTAGAGAATGGAATGGGAGGAGGTGATTGGACATTAACCGCTACATATAGCCACACCCAGATTTGGTTCCATGTTCTTACATCTCTCAGGCCCTTGTTCTTTCCTATATGTCAAGTTGACACTCACTCTAGACACACATTTTAGTAGCAACCAGGAATTATTTTTATGGCTAGAAATTTGAGGCACTCTTGGTTTCTCTTCTGTCAGTCAGAAGGTCGTCTCATAGCTTCTGAGTTTCCATGGGGAGTGGAGGATGGGAATGAACTACCATCACCTAGGTTAGTTCTTGGATCGTTAGCTCAGACACACCCGAGTATCTTCCAAATTCAAGATAAAACTGTTCCCAGGTTAGCAGACTCTTTCAGGACTTTTACATGAATGAAACTGAGTTACCAATTAAATGCCAGAAGGCTAACTGATGGGTGATTACTCTTTAATGTGATATTTGAGAGCACAGAAAAGATGTGGGCTAAGATAATGATTCTCCAAGTAGCTAAATGTAATGCCCCAAAGAAAAAGAACCAGTGTGCCGGGCCTGGCTTCAATTATTTCTAGCCCAGCAGGTCTTTTGGAAATGCCTTTTCAAGCTGCTGGCTCTATCCAGTTTTCTGGGCAGCATGGAACACAGACTTCACATAAAATGTGGTTGAAAATACAGATCGAATGAAATATTCTTTGCTAAGTGTTAAACAAGCTAATTAATCTCACAGAGCCTCAGCTTCTTGTATGCAAAACGGGGATACTAACAATGTGTAACACAAATAAAACAATGCTTGGAAAACAATAAGCATTCAATAAATGTTAGCTATTATCATCATTGCTATAATATTACTTTGTTCTGAGCAGTGACCTTTGCCCTCTCTTGGCCCCAATTCTCTTTTTAGGTTGTTTTAAGAGCCCTTCTAAGATTTCTCTCGTTATATATATTTTCACTTTTCTCTTAATTTCAAGTTTGTAGTCTTGGCAGAGACTCCTGCACACTGATATTTCCTACTTGGATTAATTTAAGGTGTCATGAATATGAGTCCTTGCCTGGCACTATCCTGGTGAATAAATCATATATTCGTGGGCTTATTCTGGTACACAGCCCTGCATAAACAGCTTCTAAGCCATAATTCACTTACTTGTGCTGGGTAGAAGCCGAGGGGAGCCACCTAGTTGTCCTCAGATTTATTTAGGTTCAAATCCTAGAAATGCTTATTTGTTGTTTGATTAAATTGAGGGATGAGAATGGGAGACATTCAGTGTAGTTTTCAAAACATGGGTTTCAAAATAAAAAACAAAGTTCAATTTTAGTTCCACCATCAATTGAGTATTTGCCAAGTTCCTTAACCTCGAGTCTTAGTTTACTCATGTATAAAATGGGGTAGAAAAAAAACCTACTCCCCAAGTTGTCCTGTAATTCAAATGCAGTAATGTGTATACATTTAGCAGTGTCTGAAAAGCAGTAAGTGATCCCTGAGTGAGAATTGGCATCATCATCATCAACATCATGTCTCGCTTTGGGAAATGTCCCAGCTCGTTGTATGTATTCTGATGAGGCTGTCAATAATAGATTCTTTTATACCCTCTGCTGGAAGGATTGGGCAAGAGACTGAGATTTGGTTGACCAGAAATCCTCAGCAACTGGTCAAAAGGATAGTATATTATTAGTTTCCCTGGGCTGCCATGAAAAAAGTCACCACAAGTCAATAGAAAGAGAAATTAATTGTTACAGAAATTAATTCTTAAACAACAGAAATTTTTCCTCTCACAGTTCTGGAGGCCAGAAAAAAAAAAGTCAAGATATCGGTATGGTTAGTTTTTTTCTGGAGATTCTACAGGGGAATCTGTTTCACCTCTCCCGTGCCTCTGGTGGTTGCTGGCAATCCTTGGTGTTCCCTGGCTTGTAGACACACCACTCTAATTTCTGCTTTTGTCTTCACTTAGACTTCTCCTCCATGTCTTCTTCCTTTCTCTGTCTCATAAGGACACATGCCATTGGAATCAGGACCCATCCAGTTAAGCTAAGATGATCTTATCTAGAAATCATTAACTTAATTATATCTGCAAAGATTCTTTTTCAAATAAGGTCACACTGACAGATTGTGGGTGGATATGTCTTCTGGGTGTCCCCATTTAACCCTTTACAGATAGGCACCTGATCCAAGCAGAGTTTATCTGCAGTCATCAAGATCATCTAATAGGGAGAACTGGTATAAAAATCAAGACAACCTAGAGGAAAGCAAGCTTAAATGATGAAGTGATGAGAAAAGAGAAAAAAGGAGAGAGGGAGAGAGGGAGGGAGAGAGAGAGATGTCAAGGGAACACCTGGATGGCAGTTGAGCTCTAAGTCACTTCTACCTCTCAACTTCTCATTTCCATGAGCCAGTTAGATGTCTGGGAATTTTTTTGCCTAAACTTCTGAAACAACCCTGAATAATACAACTGTTAATGAAAATAGATATTAATTCCTTTCCTTTATTTGCTTTTGGTAAAAAGGGGAGAAGAAATATTAAAAAGGGGCTTTCTGATGGAGATGGCACAGACACTAGCCCTTTTCACACTATATTATAGTTGTCTGCTTACCTGTCTCTCTTTTCTCTAAGGATGCTAATTTCATATGTCTTTTGGCCATCTGTATGTCCTCTTTGGAGAAGTGTCTATTCAGATTCTTTCCCCATTTTTTAATTGGATTATTTGTTTCTTTGGTGTTGAGTTGTATAAGTTTTTTATAAATTTTGGGTATTAACCTCTTACCAGATGTATCATTGGTGAATATATTCCCCCATTCACTGTTTTGTCTTTTCATTTTGTTGATGGTATCCTTTGATGTGCAAAACCTTTTTCATTTAATGTAGTCTCATTTGCTTATTTTTTCTTTTATTTCCCTTGCCCTAGGAGGTATATCAGAAAAAATATTTCTATAAGAAATGTCTGAGATTTTACTGCCTATGTTTTCTTATAGGTTTCAAGTCTTACATTTAAGTCTTTTATCCATTTTGAGTTAATTCTTGTATATGGTGTAAGAAGGTGGCCTAGTGTCATTTTTTTGCACGTATCTATCCAGTTTTTCCAATACCATTTATTAAATAGACTGTCTTTACCCCATTGTATGTTCTTGCCTCCTTTGTCATTGACCATAAAGGCATGGATTTATTTCTGGAATCTTTCTTCTGTTCCATGAATCAATATGTATGTTTTTATGCCAGTATGATGCTGTTTTGATTATTATGGCTTTGTAGTATAACTTGATATCAGGTATCATGATCTTCCCACTTTATTCTTCTTTCTCAAGACTGCTGTGGCTATTTGGGTTCTTTATTGGTTCCATATAAAATTTTGGAATATTTTTTCTAGTTCTTTGAAATACGCCATTGGAATCAATAGGAATTGTACTGAATCTATAGATTGGTTTGGGTAGTATGGACATTTTAATAATGTTAATTCTTCCTATCCATGAACATGGTATATACTTCCACCTATTTGTATCTTCTTTAATTTCTTTCTCCCAGTGTCATAATTTTTTGAGTACAGGTCTTTTACATTCTTGGTTAAATTTATTTCTAGGTATTTTACTTTATTTGTTGATGCAATTGTAAATGGGATTGCTCTCTTAGTTTCTGTTTCTGATTGTTCATTATTGGTGTATAAAAATGCAACAGGTTTCTGGATGTTTATTTTGTCTCCTGCTACTTTGCTGAATTCATTTACTAGTACTAGTAATTTTTTGGTGGAATCTTTGTGGTTCTCTATATACGGTATCATGTCATCTGCAGGATGCTGAGTTCTCGTGAGTTATCATATATTTAGTGCTTTCTATTTTTTAAATACTGGGTAAAATATTTGCATGTATTAAATTTTATAGAAAACCTATGTGATAGAGGATGTTATCCTCATTTATAGACAAGGAAAGTGAAACTCAAAAAGTTGAAATGTTGTCAAATTTCTTACAATTTGCAAAAGGTTGTATCAGGCAGCAAATCTGTTATCTTCACTGTTGTATCTTAAGGATTTATCCCAGATCTTGGCACATAGTGAGCAATGGATCTCAAAGTGAGTTCCCTGAATAAGCAGCAGTAGCATTACCTGGGGTGTTCTTAGGGATGTAAATGACCAGGCTCCTCTCCATGCATACTGAACCTGAAACTCAGGGGGTGGGACCCAGCTCTCCAGGTGTTCTGGTGTTCTAAAATTTGACTATCACTGAGCGAATATTCAGCGAATAGAAAAACAGTTAAAATATTGAAACAAAAGCTGGAAGCCTTAGTTAAATGAAAAGATTTAGCCTAGGGGCTATGATTTTCCAAGAATAATCTGACTTCTAATATCCAAGTGGCAGAGAATATCTGTGGATACCCTAAAATTACTCTTCTCTTTTATGTGATCTCAGCTGACTGCCAAGTTATATCTTGGGGCATAGGTTTTAGAACCACCTGCAGTACACTTGACATAACCACAGACACAAAGAAAGCAGTGACTTCTTGCCTTCCAGAGAGTGGAGGGCTTCCATCTCTCTGCACTCATGGTCCTGAGCTCTGTTCCCTGTGCGTCTCGGTCATTTTTTATTAAGCACAAATTTGCGGAGGGGAAAAAAAAAGTCTTTTCACACCATTTAGGCCATTGCTTACCTAATGGGACATATAATGTGATGAAATTGCCACCTGGTGGTTGAGATATGGGACAGTTCCCGAGGGTATAATTACACAGGCTGTTATTTAGTATTTTAAGTGTACCTACTCCAAAGGCATGCCTGTGGAGTTAGTTAATGTTATGACAAGCTGTAGATTGGAACTGAGATTTTTGACACTTTTAAAATGGCAGAGCAACAAATGACTAGATCTGGGGGAGAGGAAAAACCCAGCCACTTAATTTTAAAGAAAAGTTTGCCATAGAATAAAACAAGACTGAAGACAAAAAGCAAAGTGTAGCAAATAAAAGCCCGGAGTTTAAAAGTTTGGTACCTAACATTCATTTTTAATTTTCCATTTTATGAATGCAATATCATATGGAGAAATGAAGTAGTATCAATAGAAGATTATTATCTTTACATAAAATGTTAAAATATATATTTCTAGGAAATCCCAGGATGATTTGGATCTTTTTAGATGCTGTCTCTCCCTGTGGAGTATTGAAGTGTTATATTAATTGGGACAGAACAAGCTTTGCTGCAGAAACAAATTAACCTTGAAGTATCAATGGCCTAACAACAATTAATTCCTGTCTCATCCTACATGTCCAACACAGTTTGGTAGGGAACTCTTTTCCACATAGCTGCTCTAAGACCCAGGCTAGTGGGAAGCTCTCCCATGTTGTGGTTTCATCATCTAAACATGAGTGTCCAGAGCAAAGGAAGAGAGCACACATTGGCTCTTCTGTGCTCTGGCCTTGTGATACACAAGTGATATGTATTCCTCCCACTCATGGCCCATTGGCCAGAACTTATCATATGGCTTCACTTAACTGTGACAAACTTGGAACTCTGGAGGCAGTACATGGATTTTTCATGAGTAGCAATATCTGTGCCCAAAGTACCTATTTAGTCTAATTAACCAGATCTCCTTGTAGGCCACCCTGTACCACGGCTATACATTCTGCTAGCCTGTTGGAACTTCACATAAAAGTCCTCAACTCTCGTAATAGAATGTGAATAATTTCTCTGTCTTCTCAGATAGCCACAGCATGCAAATCTACTTTCCACAACTGATATCTAGTTTCTGCCAAAACACTAAGGGGAAAAAAAAAAAGTAACCTCAAGGACTTGTAAGGAATTTTCTTTCCAACAATTCCTCAGGACTAAGTAAATCTTGGAATCGAGTTAGGTCACCAGAAAGTACCATCCCTGGGCCTCTCATTTAATTTCCATAGAAGTATCTTTAGTGAGTTAAGCTTTAATATAACCCTTCTGTGCTGATCAAGTCATTGGAAGTACACGTGTATAGCACATGCTCTAAATTGAGGTTTAGTCTCACGCTTAAGAGTTTAAATCCTGGAGCCAAGCTTAGGTTTGAATCCCAATTCTACCACTTACTAGTTATGTGGCCATGGGCAAATTACTTAATTAACCTTCTGTGCTTTTATAGGTTTCCTTTTCTGTAAATTAGGGGTTATAACAGTACCTATATCCAAAGTTATTGTAAACATTAAATTGGTTGATGTGTATAAAATCCTTAAAACAATGCCCGACGCAGAATAAATACTATATTGGTTAGTGCTGGCTATTATTATATTAAATTAGGTAATGTTTGTAGAAAACCTTTTGCATAGTAAGTACCTTATAATACAGAAACAGCAAAGAGTTAGTCATTCATGAAGATATTACCTGCTTTATTATCAAATAACGACAGTATAAATCTCTGTGCTCTTTTTTCCTTTTGCATTGGTTCCTAGGAAACTCAGAGCTAGATTTAATGCTCAGCCATAGTATCTACACATCCTTATATTGTTGCTTGCATATGTATATTAAATGACATTCTGCTATCATCTTTTGAAGCAGACTGGGTGTAAACAAAATTTTTAATAGTAGAATTTCCTAAGACCTTTTTTTATTATAAGAATATTTTTAGGACTGGAAATAGTTTCATCTTACTGTGTAACCTGTGTCACACAGCTACTGTGCAAATGCTAGACATTCTTCTAGGAGGAAGCAGCTAACTGAAATAATACTTAAAAAACACCCATGATTTTAATAACTGAAGGGCTTCCTAAGGTCCCTACAGAACATTCTCAAGTCGAAGGGACCCCATTCTCTTACTAATGCTATTTTCTTCCCATCACACTTTGCATCTGCCACTGATGGGCAAGTGCTTGTGCACCCCGAGCTCTGCTCTCCTCGATAAACTTTGTGACTCACTACCCCACCCCAGCGTACACAAGGAAGAAGTAGGACTTGAGGGCTCATTTTAGATGACCTCTGGTTTCGTTGGAACTGGCTGCTTCTTTTGCTTGACACAGAGGCACAGTTCCAGAAAGATATGTGGCTGTTGGAAAGGGTTCAGTGAAATGAAAGAAAACGTGGTCTGTGGCAGGTTGAAAGTATTGAGCTCTTAGGACTGTCGGAGGGCAAGTGTATAATACACTTGAGTAAATGACAAGATGATGGGGAGGAATAAATGCCCCGAGGTCTGCGGTGAGCATAAGGACCGAGGGAGGAGAGGAAACAGAAGAGCGCTTCAGACAGTGGCTGCGAGCAGTTGGAAGAAAGGGCGCTCTCTCTGCCGACCTCCAAGTACTTACTGTTTATACTGGTCTTTTTGGAATTAGTCATTTTTATCACCCAGGATACTTCTTATGTTGTTTTGTATTATTGCCCCACCTTTTACCTGTGGATGTCTTGTTTCGCAATATAATTATAAGTTACTGGATGGCGGGGACCAAGCTATCCCTCGGTCTCCTTGTCAGTGAACGAATCACATGGTTCTGTTCTAAGCTCTGCTATTCACTAGGGGCTCAAACTAGGACAAGACACTTGGCTCCTCTAAGTTTTTATTTCTTCTGCAAGATGGGCCTAAGGATATTTACACTGTAGAGTTTTAGGGAAGTTTAATGATACGTAAAATGTGTGGACGTATTAAGTAAGATATTTGCCAGTTATTGTCTTTCCTTCTTAAGTGGCTGATCCAGTGCCTGACATATGGTAAGTATAATATTGCACTGTTTTATTACAGATTGGTACAATGTGTAGTATATAAATATGGTATAAATATATGGTATACATGTGTACTTTACATATACGAAAATTTATAAATGAAGTAAAAATATATAGCCTATTCACATATTGTAAGCTTTTACAACTTGCTACAACTTTGTAAACTTTATTTTGGCATTTATATATGGACACATTATGCACATATTAGGTATTATATATCTATGTATGTATTTAATATACACCTGGAGACTCAGAACATGGAATGAGCCTGAATATTTTTCATGTTGGGGAGATCCTGAGTAAATTCACCATAATTACCCTCCGACCTCACCTTCCAGGATCTGGCTGGATGTAAAAAGTGCTGTGAGGCTCATCTGACTGTGACCTATAGGTCCCTGGTGTCAGCACAGCACCAGGATGGTCCGAAGCTGAACTGGGCCAAGTTGCACCAACAGACCCCTGGGACCTGGCTCTCTTTAAAGGGGAAGGCTAGGAGGCCCTCCGTGGCTGTGACCTCATGTGGATTTATGTTCATTTCCAATCACCATTTCTCTGAAATCTCTCCTGATTGATTACAGAATCTGAATTCAAGGAGCACACTCATCCCTCAGTAATTCCTTTGAAGCCCTTTGCAGACCTGAGCACCACTTTTCTGAGTGCTCTCTGTTCTGAGGGAACTGAAGCAGCAGAGAGAGGGGAGGGGAGGCGGCCCTCTGCATGCAGCTGAGCGAGGACGGGCAGATCAATCAGGCTCGCCGCGTCTTCATCAGAGGCCTGCGGTTCACTGTGGTGGCCCAGGGCTACCTCCTGGCCCACGGCATCTTCTGTTTAGAGACGCTATTGATTGCTCCTCTCGCCTTTGCTTCTGGGAGAGTTTCTGGCTGCAAGGCAGTGTCAGAAGGGCAAGGAGAAAGGTGTTTTATTTAGGGCGCATGGGATTTGGAGCCGGGCCTAATGCCCAAAGCAGCTGATACAATGCCACTCAGTGCAGCCTTTTTAGAATGGCGATGAGCGGGGATATACGAGATAACAGTGATGTGCCAAGGGTGCTCGTGCAAGGACAGAGGAGTGATTTAGTTAGTGGATAAGCAGCCATTCTGTTTAGGCAAGAAGATGGCAGTGCTCTGAAGGACGTCACGCTGAGCACATTAACCCTGTCTGGAAGAAATCAGAGAGTTGCTGGTTAAAATAAATTTTTTTTTTTCTGGTGAAATATAAAATCTGGAAATCAGTCAGGGACTAAGAACATCATAGATCTATTTGTAGGCTTTGCATTTAAATCAGTATTTCTATGTGGACGTTGGTGAGCATGTGAAAACATCCTTAGAAACTGAGACCCCTCACAGACGAAACTTAAACTATTTGAACATAGATTTGAGGGTGGGAAATATAGAATTTAATTATTGCTGATTCAGAGTTTGCTATAAGGATGAATAACTGAGTAAAACAAGGTCATTTCCCCCCTCAAGTTAGAGAAGTAATGCTGGGGGAGAGTCCCAGGGGGAGGGAGACAAATCAATTTTAGATTAGAAATGGGAGGGTAACAATTTTGTAATTTGCATGGTTACAGAAATCCGCAATAATTCTTTACTGTTGTTAAGCAATGCAGAGGCAGATGTTAAAAATGTGGCCAACTTAAGCTCCAAATACTATAGAGCAGCATACAGCCAGAGAAATAAAAATACTTTTCAAGTCTCAGACAGACATGGATTCAAGTGTTAAGTCAACTACATATTATGTTACTTTGGTTGAATTTCACATTTTTCTGAAACTCGTTTATTTAGAAGTAAAATTGGGATATTATATATGTTATCTATTCTCCCTCCCCTCCTTCCAAGTCTGTATTCATTTTCCATCTTAAAACTTACCCCCAAATACAGAAAGATGTATGCAATGGCCTCCTGAGATGTCATCAGAGGATGGTATTGACCCGCTGAGTAATGTTCCCCTCCCCCATGTTCAGGTCCTAATATCTACAACCTATGGATGTTACCTTATATGACAAAAGAGATCTGGCAGATGGGAATGGATTAGATTTTGAGATGAGATTATCTTGGATTATCTGAGTGGGACCTACCTGCCATCACAGGTGTCCTCGTAAGAGGGAGACAGGGACATTTGGTGTGGAAGAACCGGCAATGTGACCATGAATCAGGGTGCCGCACTGTGGGCTGTGAAGGTAGAGGCAGGCAGGAGTCCACACGTGCGGGGAATGCAGCTCTAGAAGCTGGAAAAGGCAAGGAAAACGATTCTTCCCTGGAGACTCTGGGTGGGGACTGACTGTAGATGTCTGAACCCTGAGCTGTAAGAGTAAGTATGTGTGGCTTTCAGCCACCAAGTTTGGGGTAATTCATTACAGCAGTCGTAGAAAACGCTTAGTGACTGTACCAAGGTAAGAGGCTTAGCCAACAGGGTTCAGCCTCAAAATGCAGTTTCCAGCTACCACATCCCTTCCAGGGATGCACTCGGGTGAACCACAGTGTGAAACTGATGCACAAAGTCACAATGATGACTCGAATAATTCCCATGAGAATCGAACTCTCCTGTGACTGGAAGACACGTTCAACTGGCCAGTCCATTCTTTCCCTATGCGCAGACAGGCTTGGGGAACCAGCCCACAATCAGGACGCCTGCATACTGAGTTATAATAAAAAAATAAAATTCTGCCACATAGGTGGGAATAGTCAACGTTTCCACCCTCCAGCAGACAAACCTGGAAAGATAAATCATAACTGAAGGTTGTATGTGAGTCATTGACTCTGAACAAGGGCAATTAGATTAATTACTTGCTGAATGGCGACAGGAGAAGACATCCTGAGACATGCCTTTGACACTGAAACACTTGAATTCCTTTGGCTAGAATTTTATTATTCAGCTTCCTTGCAGGGAGGACCTTGTCAGTGGGACCAGGATAGCTGTGCTTGTTCTGTAAGGATCCCTCTTTGCCAGTCCATATCCGAACAGTCACTGCTAAATTAACCCCTGTGATTCTTCTTTGTTATATGGGTGACTATCTTTCCATCTTTTGGGGGGATATGTGGAGCTTTTATTCTAGCCAGAATTAGGCCTTGCTGGCATAGAACAAAGACAATTTCTTTAAAGTGGCATTGCATATCTCATTATAGCAATATGATATTATCATAAAATATCTCATAGTGATATATACTAATATAATGTTGATATAGTAATAAAATAACCAATCTGATTTTTTTTCTTTTCAAGTTGTAGTTGAGAGATGTGCTTCAATTTTTTCCCCCCAGGAACTGATAATATATCTTGTGACGATCATACAAGGTAATGTATAGGGCGGGGCAAAAGTAGGTTTATAGTTGTGAGTATGCAAAGCAAAGTTTATTCTTGTATTATTACTTATTAATTCTTGTATTATTTTCCATACAATCAACTGTAAACCTACTTCCCCCCCACTCTGTATATATAAAGGGCTTAGCTCTGTTCCATATTGAAGACAAACGTCTTCTCCAGCCTGCATTCCTCGATCGTCTGCAGTGCGGAATGGTGCAAGAATATGTCAGGAAGTTAAAATTCAGAATGAGAGCATCAGAACCTGTCATCCCCTGACAACCTTAAGCATCTCAGGGAAGCAGAAAACCCAGCATTTAGAGCTCTGCTTCTTTGTTCTTTTGATGAAACAGAAGTTGTTCCTGAAATAAATCTATTTTTTTCTATTTCACTCTGATCTAACTATAGAGATACTTTCAGGCAGGGGTAAGATTTCATTATTTCACAGTCTTATGAAATTCCCAAAAGGCAAACACATCTTTAAAAGACAACATCTTAATTTTGCATCTTGATATATTTTAGAAAAATAAAATTCAATGATATGTATGTCACTTAACTCAAAGTTTTGTCAATCAAATTTTTGTATAATAGCCATTGTTTTCCCAATTTGTATTATAATTTTGGAAATGTACTCTCATAAAAATGAACACTCGAGAATAAAAATATTCATCCCCAACAACGTAGCCAACTTAAAATTATATAATTGATCAAATACTAATAATTTTATAATAAAATATTCTCATAGACTGTCATTAGCAGTACTGTGCTTAGGACACAATGTAGCAGAAAGAAATGAACTAAGATTTCAGAGACAGACAGATCTGTTTTTATTTTTATTTTATTTTATTTCTTATTTTTCTTGGGAGGTGTGGGGGTGCTGCAGGCAGGGAGGCCTGGCTCAGGGGGCCATGATGCCACTCACCCACCCACACCACCCCCAAGATCTGGTTTTAAATGCTGGTTTGGCATGAAATTCTTCATCTCTAAAATACGGTTGATAAATAAAATTATGTGGGATAAATAACCTGGATCACAGTTAGGTATTTGTTAACAATAAAGAGAATTACTGTTACATTTTCTTGATGATGATACAGATGAACTCAGTAATATATGGGACCAGAAAACTGGCAATGATTTATGGAAAGAGAAAAAGCTCTTTTATGGAAAAATGCATAACTATTGTTAAAATTCACCAGTTGTAAATAGTCTTTTCCCTATATACCTCACTCTCTTTCCTGCTCTTTCTAGACATGTTCAACTGTAATAGAAATGCTGTGTTTTACCCTGATACCTACAATAAAGAAGCACTTAAAAAAAATTTAAGAGTCAGACAGGGAAGAACATGCATTTTATCTTCATGGCAAACTTCAGGTACTATTCCAAGCACTTATATCAAGTCACCTGGTCATGAGCTCAGTCACTGTTCAGTGCTGCTTGGCTACAGGAAATGAGGGACAATGATTCTAGGAAAAACAGGAGTTTTGTCACCCAATCCCCTAGAATTTCTGGAAGTTCTTCTTTTACCTGAATATGTGTATCTCACATTTTCAAACTGTCTTCCTGTAGCATTTGATGCAATTTCCTCAAAACAGAGTAAAGACAGATGGACCATTATTATTATACCCCTTTCCTTTATAAATTTATTATGTTTTATTTTGTCTTGTAGCTAAGGAAGCAGAAGCTCACTTGGTTAGATAATATTCCAAGTTAATTTAGTTGAACTCTGGATAAGAGTTTCTTTTCATCAGGAAGATTCCTGATGTAATTATTTGTAGAGAGATAAAGCAAGTAGCTCAAGGAGGTAAACATTGGAAGAGAGTATTAGACTGGAGCTTCTAGAACAGGGACCCGTAGGATAGCAGCAAGATAAATGATTAAAGTTTCTTTTACTGCCTAGAAATAGTTTATTTATGTCACAATAAATGTCCCTGCTGCACAAAGAGTTGGGAAAATTCAGGCTGCTAAGTAATATTACCATGTGACTGTAGGGATAGTTGGGTCATGATCACTAGGCTCTCCTCTTTCTCACTTAATAGTATTGAAGTGTAGACTCCCCATGGAGTCTGAATTTATTAAAATTGTGGCCATTACTACTAATGGCAACCATTACTGAGGAGGCTTGAAAAAATATAATTCAAAAGTGGATTGAACTCACAGGGTAATATGTTGCATAGAAAATGTGCACAAAGCCCTGACTGGGTAGCTCAGTTGATTAGATACACCAAGGTTGTGGGTTCGACCTCCAGTCAGGGTGCTTATAAAAAATGACCAATAAATGCACAAATAAGGGCAACAACAAATCTCTCTCTCTCTCTAAAAATCAATCAATAAAAAATTTTTCTAAAAAGAAAAAAGAAAGAAAATGTGAACAAAAATTACAGTTTGCTTTCATTCCATACAACCTAATTATCTTACACATTTACCTAAACTTGCAATTTAGGTTCCTACAGAAAGATTTTTTTATAATCTGCAATGTCCCAAACAGTTCAATTTCTCCTCTACTGTCCGTTTTTGTCCATCTCCAGTAATCCAGCTCTGAAACTGCAGAGGTGAAGAGCTCAGCTCTGGAATTCAGTAGGCTTGGTTCTGAATTCTAGTGTGGCTATTTCTGAGCTATGTGATCTTGGTGTGTTACTGAGCCTCAGTTTTCTCATCTGTAAATAAACATAATAATAGAACCTACCTCAAGGAGTTGTCGTGGGGAATATTCATTACTGAGTGCAAAAATCTAAGCACCATACCTGGCATATACTAAGCACTCAGTCTGTTGCTATTGTTGCCGATGCAAATGAAAGTTTCCTTTGATAACCATGTGCTTTTAGGTTTAAAACTTTTAGGTTCTCTGCTTTATCAATTCATTCATTCATTTATTCAATCAACCCACATATTGTATAATTATTCTTTTAGAAGGTCCCTTGAGACATCAGGTGACCAATTACCAAAAATTCATCTGCCATGAATTGCATTATATGCTCCTAAAAATATGGGGCAAACAGAAATGTTGCAGTGTGACCTGTTATATGAGTTCTTTTTGGTTGATAGGAATTTTTCAGATTCTTCATGACTCTCCATGCCTACACGAATGCAACGCTGTTTCATTTTATTTTTGTCCCAAATCACTTTTATTAGGCCCTGATGATAGAGAGCTTGAGTTTGTGGTTTAACAAGCCAGCATTTGAGTTGGGCCTCATAAGCATGCCTAGCCCTGAGGCATCCATTGAAAACTAAATGAGAAAAGGAGCCTGTTCTCCTGAGTATTTCCCTGAGGAGAGCCCCTGTAAGCTCTGAGATCCCTAAAAGGGACTTAAAATGTGGAAACAAATCTTTTTACTCCACGCCCAAAGGGATATATGCACTTAGAAAATGTCCCTTTTATCAAACTGATTATTTTCAGCCAAACTTTTAAACGAACCCTTTACCATGAGCAAGGCGAAATGACAAGACAACCAACACTCTTACACAATAATTGGAGCTCTGAGCCAGAGTGACCTTTCGTTTCCCCTAATTGCCTTTCTCTTAGTAATCCTGATCTGCCCATTATTGATTGTTCTATCATGCTATGCTTCTAACGACTTTGCCTGGGAAGATGAGAAGTTTATTCAGTATTTGGAACGCCCCTTAAAAGAAGAACGTGAGAAAAATAATGTTAATTGAAAGTCGCATTTATCAGGCTTTCCCACCATTCCTTCTACCCAATTCCTAGCCACCTTTTAAAGTATAGCTTAACTTCTACCCCCTCACCAGCTTTTGTGGACTGCGTCAGTCAAATTACTATATTTCTCCTCTTCTTGTTCACTTGACTCAGTTGGAACTCATTACTCCACTCAAATCTATGGGAAATTCTTCGTATGGATTGTCTTAGCTCCTTCACTGAGTTATAAGGCCTTTGAAGGCAGAGGTATGACTTATTCTCAGGGTAATGCCATGGTCCAAGGAGTATTCTCTATGCAACAGTAAATTTTAATTGTGACTGTATTCATAATATTAATATTCATAATATTCATAGGATATTACAAAGTGTTTCCTTCTGCATTATCTCTTTAGATTCTCCCAACTTCCCACTGCGATGTGAATGAAACCTCTATTTCTAATTTTAGAGAGAGAAAATGGAATCAAATGAAAATTTAAATTACTTGTCAGAAGTCATGACATATCATACAATGTATGGATTAGGTGGGGACATGTTATGGTTGTTAACTCTGGCGTGCCTTTACTGTGGTTGACATATAGATGTAGAAATAGGCTTGCAACACTTCTGCTCCTCCAAAGACCCAAGAAGTGTCAAGGCCGCGGGATGAAAGGGGACAGGCTACGCATGACTTCTTATTTTTGAGTCTCCATCTGCTATTGTCTCTAGTGGGAAGAAAAAAGGGTAGCACTGCCATCGCTTTGATGTGAATTAGAGAAAAGGCATCTCCTCTGGAAAAAATGCAGCACTGGGTTGATGTCTGGAGCCTTTTGCCTCCTTGCCCAGTGCCCTTGGATGTGGTCAGTCTGTTTAACTGTGCACAGTAACCAATACTGGGGGTCCTTTAAAACATGTAGACTACCTACCTCCACCCTAGCAGATTCTGCTTGGTAGGCTTGGAAACAAGCCTGATGTATCTGAATCCTTTCCTTACATATAAGGTGAGAGCAAAGGAAGAAAAATGTCAGCAGATGTGACAAGGCAAGTAGTTAAAGGCAGTTTTTACATTGCCAAACATAAACCAGTGCAGAACTTGTACAAATCAATCAGCTGGCTATTTGAAAAATGCAATTCTGGAGTGGCTTGATCACAAAAATATTACTTTCATTTTGTCCACAAGAGTCATAGAAAATAGATAATGGAAAGCTGTGGGTAGAGGAAACGTTTGCAGAATATTGTGTAGGGAGGAAGGGCCTGCAGGATGCAGCACAGCACCACCTAGGACTACCTGGGAATACAGTCAACCTGGAGGCACAGAAACTTCTAGAAGGTGATGCTGTGTTTTCACTGTGTCAGGTTTTGGACAGTGTGAGTGGTTCAGTAAAAATATTCAGTTCATTTTGGATGGGAAACTAAGTAATGAGTCATGAGAGCATGATCAGTGATAATGAAATCGTAGGCAACATTCTCTGAGGGAATAACATCAAAAAATCTTTTTTAAAAAAGGTTAAAAGATTTGTGATGAGATGTTTTGAAATGTTAAAAATTTTCCTTCATGTATTTTCATTAGAAAAGCAAATTACACCATTTGTAAGAACTGTTTCTTTGCTGCCTTACCCAGAGGAGAGCTTTGGGTACAGAGTATTGGGCTGAATGTTAGAGATAAAAGGGTCCTTTGAGGCAAAATCTCCATCACCAAGTGTTAATTCCTTTCCTTCTTTCCAGTTTAGTACCAATTCCAAAGATTAATTCTAGTTGCAGCTTCAATAGTCATTAATATTACAAATGCAACAAATTTATACATGTTGACAATTCTAGGATGTGGGTACAGGCAATTTTTCCATCAGTAGAAAATTTCTTCTTATAACTTGTTCCTCTTAAATATAATTTGTTGAGAAAAAGCTGTAGAGATGTTTCAGAGCAGAGCTGGGATGAGAAAATTCACGGAACTCATTTACGCACAAACAGGCTTGCGTAGCAGGATATTAAGGGAAATATTCATCCAAAGAGGTAGAATACCTGGATTCTTACACTGTGGTTCTGAGGTGTGTGAATTCTCTTTTCAGAGCCTGTTTTCATAAACCTATATTCGATGGAAATGTGTGTGTGTGTGTGTGTGTGTGTGTGAGCGATCACACGTGCAGGGGATGTCGCATCCTGGAAGATCACACTTTTATTCCAAAGGCATTAATTGCACAACTGTTTTATTAAAGTATGATGGCAGACCCTCAAGATCCAGATGTGATCACTCAGGTCTCAAAAAGCATCTGAGGCCAGTTGGGGCAGCGAGATAGTAATTGAAGGAATCATAGGCCAGAGTGGTGGGGGGAAGGAACAGAAGCAACTGCGACACGTAGGGTTCAGTGCGGAGGAGGGATCGAGGACTACATGAGTCTTAAGGATCTTTCAATTCCTTTCCAAGATGCCTCTTTACTTAGGATTTGATGATAGATAGGAAAAGAGTCCAAAAAATATGACAATAAGTTGGAGCCCAAACAGGTGGGAGTAACTGAGAGTCCTTGGAGACACGGCCATCCAACATCTGTCACATTGCTGTGTCTGACCCTCCCTACTCCCTTTACCATTTCATGATGTCTAATTTGTGCACACAGGCCTCATGCAAGTGATTTCTTTGCAGAAATTGAGGGAAAGCAGTCAAGTTCCAAGTCTGAGGTGGCATGAAACAGAGATAAAATAACAGTCATAAGACAACATGAGCATTAGGTTTCAACTTAAACAGGATACTGAATCCAGGGGTGACTAGGAGAATTGTTAAGCCAGTGGGAATCCGCAGAAACCTCATGTTGGGCTGCCATTGATTTCTACAGGAAAAATGAGAAGAGTGCTGAAAATTTTTCCATTTTTCCCCCACTAGAATCACTCTTCATGCTTTTTCACCACGCTCTGTGCCCCAGGAAGCTACTCTTTATTGATTTTATCAAAGGGCTCTCTCCTTCTCTGGCTGCTGATTTAGTTTGGACAAAGGACTAGCAGGGGAGTGGGAGGAGGGAAGAAAATGAGATGTTGAATTTAGTTTCCTGATTTCCCTTCTGCACAGTTGCCATGGGCTGGTCGCCTCTCTCCATCAAAGAGCACAGGTCCTGCAGCAGGTCTTGTCCCCCTGTCCCATGGCTTCTCTAGTCCTAAGGATGACAACCTTTTCTGTATAGTGACTGGCCCCAGGCCATGGCACTGCCCCCCGTGATTTCCTTACTAATGGCCTCACTTTCAAAATAGCTTGCTTGTTAAACCCTGCTCCAAGTCCCTACTTTAAGTGTGCCAGTTGCTTACTTTTGGAAGCCTGACTAATATAGGTGTTTAAGACATGCACTTACATATACCATCAGTGAGCCCTATCTAAATACTGATGGGCAGTTTGGAAACACAAAATGAAAGAGAGAGACGTTAAAGAGACTTAACAGAAATAAAAATAGTTGGGACTTCAGTATGAAGGTAAAGTGAATAATACTATCATGGGTACTATAGTGAGTTCAACAAAGTTTTTGACAAATGAAATTATAGATCTTTTTGTCACAGGGAGTTTAGTTCAATAACCTTATTTCATAGATGAGAAACTTAGACCTTCCAAGAGACTGCCTTGCCGTTTCTAGTGGTAGAAAGTTAGGGTGACTGAGTGTGTGTGCATGCAAATTCCTTATTTTCTTATTTATCACTGACAATACCTGAGAAGCCCATGGAGATGGCTCCGTGAGCCCACCTCTGCTGCTTCTACCAGGCCGTTCCACGTGTCTACCTTTCCAACTTTCCCAAATGTTTTCTGTTCTTTTGATGCCTATTTTCAAGGGAAGGTATTTTTCCCTTCTTGTGGGGAAAAGAGGGGAAGCCACTTTGTGAGGATCGTTGCAAAAAGAAAACTGAGCAGACAAAAACAAAGTGATCTTGAGATGCCCAACATATTAGCTTATTGGCTTCTCCCGAAACCCAGCTTTGTGTATACTGTGTGTGAGTTTCAATCTGGGGCCTCTGATGTGTTACATATGACATTCACAATTGAGGTTTGATGAAAAAGAGTCTAAACTGAGAATGTTTAGGCCACGGATGCTAAATGTGTAAGTGCCAATCGTGTGTTCCTCAGTGCTCCCCAAAGTCTAGGTCAAGGACTTCCTGCATCACAATCACCTGAGTGTCTTTCAGTAATAATACAAACTTTTCAGCCCCACTCTTAGCTAGCTAGTAGGCAGCCAGCTAGTTAAGGAAGGGTACAAATGGAATCAAATATTAAGCCTAATAAACCAGGAGGCTGCAGCATTTACAGGCTCCCCAGAGGACCACCATGGCCTCTGGCTGAAATGACACGATCCACGGGCATTCCCTGAGAAATCCCTGAGTGGGCAGGAAGAATCTCCCCAGGGAACAATCAGTCCATTCCCTGCAGAACCAGAAAAGGGGAAATTCCTCTGCTGGGCTCATGTGCAGTAGGAGCCAAAGGGGTGACCATAAAGGGGAGGTGTCTCGTCTGGCAAAAGGATCAGATTGGATGAAGGCATGAAACTCTGGAAGGTCTAGGAGAGAGATTAATAGGGGACGGGCCCAGCACAAGCCCGGGATGAGCCAGGAAAGAGATTGGTTAGTCTGAAAGAAAGACTGCTCTCTCCCAAGCCAGAGGTAATATAATCAAAGCTTAGCAAAGGGTCGTGTTGGTAGCATTGTTTGTTCGCTGCCTGTTTGTTCACATGTTGCCTCTCTGTAGTAGCGGGCAGGGTGGCAGCTTCCTGGGCCCAAGCCCTGACCTGGGAGTGGACTGGCTGTGCGGACTGGAGCACAGCCGGGAGCAGGGGCTAGGCTGGACTGGGGAGCACAGTGTGCTCGTACAGCTCTGGATCCTGAGCCTCCTGGTGGGCGCTTCTGCTCACCAGGCCCAGGCCTTATTCCACAGTGAACAGAGCTAAGCCACCCGGTCATGTATTAGACACTGGCACGTGGGGACAGTCCTTTGTTTCTACTTCAATAAATCTTACCACTATACCTCATGCTCCTATGTGTGGGCCCCGAAATGCTTTTCTTGTGACTCTGTGGAAGAGCCCTATTTCCACCAGCAACATCACCTAAGGCTTACTTAACAGAACGTCTAGGAGTGAAGACCAGGAGCCTCCATTTTAAATAAATTTTCTGAAACAACTTCATTCTTTACGCAGGTTTGAAATTGTGATACTGAGTTTGGTAGATCTTTGAAAAGAAAATCAACAAGTGCACCCAGCCTGATATTTCTTTGGTCACTAGGGGGAAAAGTTGGCTTTCTAAATGTTTCCCTTTGAAGCACAATGGCTGTCTTGCTTGGATTTGGGTGAGTGGATAAATTAGGTCCCTGAGAATACTGAGGTCTGTATTTTTGGTAACAGGCTTGGCTCTTCAGCAATAATAACTTTCCAGCTAGGGTGGGCTGAGTGAAAAGCACAATCACTGATTGATGGCCAGACCCCTATGGTGTTTTGAACCCTTAAAGAAGGTAGGACTGGGTGGCTGATTTGTGGTTGAAAGGGGCTAAATGTTCTTTCCTGGAGTTTAGGGAACCAGCTGCTTCCTGAGCTGGCAAAGGAGAGAAAACCTTGAGGCAGAGGAGCTTCAATTTGCATGAGATGCACTGAGCAATTCTCCCATCAGCTGCCTTGCCTCTCTCCATGACTACCTTGGGGAGGAGATGGGGGTTGTGAACTTTGAAGTGGATAGTTAATTATTCATGCCTCCTTCCTTGGATGGAGGTAACCTGCATCTCAGGAGCCAGGCCCAGAATTCATTATCTTCCTGTTGATGTGTGCAATAAAAATAACACTGAATATTCATCCTTTCACCTTCATTCTTAACTCCCCTTCCTCCCCCATCCTTTCGATAGGTTACGCAGAATCACGCCTCTCCCCTCATTCTCCCCATCCTGATCCTCCCGAGCCATTTATTGTTTATTCAGGGGTTTGAAGGCCCATTAAACTGATAATTAAGTTCAAGGGCTAGTTGCTTACTTGAAAAGTCCCCAGAATGCAGTATGTCCCTGCTCAGGTTTTTAATTTATTTTCAGCATGTTTGCAATAACCATGTCGTGATTAGTGACTTGTCACTTATCCCTTTTTTTATTTCTGTATTTTAATTTTTAGGAGTATCAACCATTGTCTGTTCCTAAGGTGGAGTTCTCTAGAGACTGTTGTCAGCTCTAGTAAGGGTTTATAGTCAAAAGTAAAAGACTCGTTCTTGTCAAGGACACGTGTGTCATGTGTGCGTATTTAAGTATACATGTGTATTTGTATTTGTCTCTAGAGTCTGTCGGTGCATTTTCTCTTTTTAAGGAAGCCAGTAGATCAATCATTACTTATGAAAAGTATAAGTGAATTAAGTTGGAGATCATTACATTCTTATAACACAGAATAATCTGCATCTTATGTATGGAGACAAGGATTGATTCAAAGGAGGGTTAAGATTAGTTTGCAGAGGTCTTGAAATAAAGATTTATAAACAGGAGAGGAGAAATATTTTAAAAGGTGTCCTATGATAATAGTTAATTGAACAAATATAATGACAGTCACTAAGTTAATGCCAAGAACTTTACGTGGTCTGTGTTGACGCTTCTAGCGTTTGGCTTCTGGGCTCTGTTCCAACCTGCCTTCTTTCCTGCTATTCCCTCTCTCCCTTTCTCCCTTCTCGGCCCCCCCCCCCCCCATTAACTAAAGGACAGTTTACACTAGTGCTCACTCTTGGTGTTGCGCATTCCTTGGGTTATGACGAATGTGTAATTCCATGTAGACATCATTACAGTGCCGCACAGAAGGATTTTATTGCCCTAGATATTTCCTGTGCTTCACCAATCCATCCCTCCCCCCCACCAAAACTTCGGGCAACTGCCAATCTTTTTACTGTCTCTATAGTTTTACCTTTTCCAAAATGTCATGTCATTGGCAGTCACCCAGCACGTAGCCTTTTCAGACTGGCTTCTCTTGCTTAGCAATATGCATTTGAGGCTCCTCCACAGCTTTTTGTGGCTTGATAGCTCGTTTCTTTCTATCACTGAATAATATTCCAGTGTATGGATATACTCAGTTGTTTATCCATTCACCTACTGAAAGACATCTTGGTTGACATCAAGTTTTGACAAATCTGAATAAAGCTCCTATAAACATCCATGTTTGGAATTTTTGTGGACATAGATTTTTAACTTAATTTGGGTAAATACCAAGGAGTGTGATTGCTGGATTTTATGGTAAGACTATGATTAACTTTGCAAGTAACTGTGAAACTGTCTTCCAAAGTGACTATACCATGGTGTGTTCCCACCAGCAATGAATTAAAATGCCTGTAGCTCGCCGACATTTTTGTTAGTGTTTTACATTTTAGCTATCCTAATAGGTGTGTAGAGGTATTTCATGGTTTTAATTTGCAATTTCCCAACAACATGTAATGTTGAGGACCTTGTCATATGCTTACTTCCATATCTTCTTTGGTGAAGTGTCTATTTAGATCTTTTGCCCATCTTTAAACTTGGTTCGCTTTCCTATTGTTGAGTTTTAAGAGTTTTTGTATACTTTGGATATAAGTCCTTTATCAGATATGTGTTGCACAAGTGTTTTCTCCCAGTCTCTAGCTTTTCTTTTCATTGTTTTAATAGTCTTTTACAGATCAGAAGAGTTTAATATTAATGGAGTCTCATTTCAGAATCTTTTCTTTCATAAATTTTGCTTTTTATTTTTTTTAATCTTTATTTTTCTCTCTCTTCTTCAGAACTCAGAATGCATTTCTGAGTGAGTCATGGCCTTGCCACTTTCTAGTCATGGGAACTTGGGCAAATTTCACTTTCTTTCTAAATTTTATTTTTCAGGTGTTTTTTGTCTAAAAAAAAAGATGATGTTTATCCCCTGAATGTACTGGAAAGATTACAAATTGTATAAAATAATGCATTGAAAATTACCATTTAATCTGTTAATTTCTATAAAACGTTACTTTCTTTGATTTTCCCTCACCTTCCTCACTCTTCTTTCTTGTTATTCTCTCTTGAATTGGGAGGCATATTTGCCAGTCAGTCATCCTGTGATTGAATAAATGATTCCTTCGTGGAACTGTAGGTAGTTTATAGGATGCGGCGTGTATATGAGACAAAACCAAATGTAGGTTTTTAAATGACTTAAACTGACTGTTTGCACCCAGGTCAATGAAAGTGTTGTTGTTTTTTTCTTCTATTTTTTACCTGGTCTTTTGCTACATTAGATTAGTGAGCTCAGGTAGGTACTTATAAAATGAGTCCAAAATCGTATTTAACCCTAAAATTGATTTGGCAGAGAGAACACTTTTATTTTAGAGCCTCATTCCAGCCCTGTCATAAATATTGGTTCAACAACAATACCTTAAATCCACTGAGGTGGTGGTTTTTAAACTGTGCAACCACCAAAGTCTTCTGTGGAGACTTTGGGTTTGTTTGTTTTTTTAGCTAAAGCAAAAGTTTATTGAAGGAGAGACAGAAAGCTCCTGCTGCAGTGAGAGGGATCCCGAATGGATAGCCCAAGACTTTGGGGTGTTATAATTTATCTATCCTGCAGTTGGGAGGAGGGAACAGTGCCTTCAGGACTCTGAGACCACCCCCTGTTTTACCAAAACAGCTTTGCTTGTTTTAATTATATTTTCATGTGAAACTGTGTTTGAAGAAACAGTTTCCTTGCTGATAAAATGTTTGGTTTCTGTCAACATTGTAAACTGAAATTCAAGATTCTGAGTTTACTGGCACTCAGTGTTAGACTGGATCAGACATTGGTGCTACACGCTTTGAGGGCATTGCGCGTGTCGTCCTAGGTATGGGGTTGAACAGTGAACTCTCCTTACCTTAAAGCCTTCTGCTTCTGGTGGGTTTTTTTAGCTGCCTAGGACAGAGCCACTATATCTTGTCACTGACTCACCTCAAGTTGAAAAGCACTTATGCTCTCACTGTAATATGTTTTCTTTCTCGCTTGATTTATAAACCTGGCCTTTACATTTTGAGAGCCAAGGATGTGGATCTACACTTGAGACGTAAATGATGAGGCTGTTTATTATTCTCTTCCTCTTTGAAGAGACAGATCAGCCAGGGTTAGAAGCAAGAGCTGTATGGATAAAAATATAAACTAAGAAGCCTCCACGGAAAAGTTCAATATACTGATTTTAGATATTCTGTCCATTAACTTCTACTGATCCATCCTTTGAAATGTCTTGTACATCTGGCCCTTCCTTTCTCTTCCCACAGTTTCTGCCCTTTAACTCGTGCCATTCCGCTCTGGGCTGTGCTGGGCTGCCCCCTTTGGTTGGTGTTTCGGTTCAGCCAGCGAAATGCAGTCTCCCATCTTCAGTGGGAAGGAAGAGTCCACTCCCAGAGCGCGAGGGGAGCTGGCTTATATAGACGGAAGGCCCTGTCCCTGGTCCCTGATTGGTCTATCATCATGCAAATGAGGACTCCAAATCCTCACAATATGATTGGTCAGAGTAGAGCCGCTTGGGTTGGTCGCCGCTGCACATTCCAACTGGATGGGGAAAGCTTCGGTCCTACTGGTTAAATAGAATTCCAGGAGCTCCTTTATAAGGGTGTGTCGGGTGGCAGGGACACGCAGGCAGGCGGTTTCATATAGTGGCAGGTATTTAGTGCGGGCTTCTCTCTGAAGTGCAATTTGCAGGAGAGACCCTGTGTAGAGAGGCCTGCTAGGCCTTTTTTTTACTTTTGGAAATTTGAGCACAGTTAGCCACCAGGAGCCGTACTTAGTAGGTGTCTTCTTTCTCAGGGTCCACAGTGGGCTCTTCTGTATTAGAAAACAAGAACCAGGTTTTACCACAAAATCACAACCACTGACAACAATAAAACAGCTGTAATTTTTTATGAGTGCTTATTATGACCTGGAGATGTGATAAGCAGCATCTCTTCCATCCTTAAAATCACTGCAAGTTCGTCATTATTATTCCATTTAACACATGAGGAAATAAAGGTATATGGATGTAAAATAGTCTTCCTAGGATGACACAGATAACATTTGGCAGAGCCAAGATTAAAACCTATTTCTGTCTGTCAAAAACAAAATGAAGCAAAACAAAACAGAGCACCTTTTCAATTTATATACTGTACAAGATTTTGTTGGCATCCATCTCAGCAGCCAGGATAGTTCTACCAAAAAGGAAAATTTAAAGAGAGGTTTTCAAATCTGGCCTTAGAGAGAGAAATAAGAATCACAATAAGGAGACAGAGTAAAGTATCTCTAGGGCTTTCTTAAAAAATTAAATTCCTATCAAAAAAACAAAAAGAGAGAAAAAAGAAAAAGAAACGCACACACATAACCAGAAACAACTACATTCCTGTTAGTTAGGCAAGGAACTTGTATTGGAGTCAGGTCAGAGATCCTTGCTACTTTCACATTGTGCTCCGATGTGGAGTTTTCTTAGGTTAAGGAAATATTATAAAGCCCTGTGAGCAAGGATGGGTGGGACTAGGATGGTCCTCGGAGAAACCCATGAAGTATGGGCGACTGAGAGCAGAGTAAGAATGCTAACTATCATGTAATGCTTCTTCCAGCCAAAGGTACTGGTGAGGCCAAAGCTAGCATGGCTTCCATGGAATAGGTAGAGAACTGTCCTGAGATCCCTTCTTAATTTCCTTGGAAATGGATAGAACAGAGCGCTGCCTTTTTAACGCTTTTTTTATCTGCTAAGATGATTTTTTTCTTCGTTTAGAACATTGAAGAAATACATCTTTGTTAATTATGTTTTAAAAATATTTTCTGATTTCTCGTTTTCCTGGTTATTATAGGCTTCTATTATTTTTTTAACTAAATGATGCCTTTGGTCATTATGAATACATATCACATCACAAATACCATCCAGTAATTTTTGGAAAAAGGCAAGGGCTCCATAGTAATCACAGAGATGGGAAAAGACATATTGAAATCTCCATTTACCCTCCCACTTAAAATCTCTTTCCTCTTTTCTAAGCCATTAATTTAGAGCAATGAGTAAGGCAGCTACACTTGGAACTAGGATTCATTAATATTATAATAAGTTTTCCCATCTCTCTGGAACAGAAACTTTCTGGCTCTAATCTATTTATTGTATCAGGTTGTTGACTGAGAAAACAAGAAGTTAGAAAGATATTAAATAACATTCAAAGCACACAAACAAAAAAGGTGGCCTAGGAAAACATGAGTAGACTCTTCCAAAAGAAAAAAATAAAGAATAAACATAAACTAAGTAAAATATTTTCCCCTTAAGAATGTTATTTATTTAATATTTGAGCCAGATCATTGGAAGATATAATATCCATTGACTATTTTTGAACTAAAATGAAAAATATCTGGTTACATTTTATATTTACTGTAGATTAAAATATCTGTGTGAGCTATAACCCCTGTATTTTTCCTTTTACATAGGTCTACCAACTGTCAAGGTAAAAGAGGTTAATTATGAAAACTTATGGAGAGGAACATAGTATTTGGGTAGTCTTAAGAAACAAATCTTAAACACAGAGAATTTCATGGGAATTAAAATTGTTCAGATGATATGCTTTGAACCATTTTATATGGTTTAAAATCATTGTTGCTAAATTGTTACAGAGGAGAAGTACATTTTGGATTTAATCAGGCCCAAAACATGGCAATGACACTTGAGAGCTTTGAAGGACACAGCAGGATTTGTCTATGCTCCTTAATTAGATAATGTTGGTAAAGTACTTGAAAGATGAACAGTGCTATATAAAGACTGGTCTTGTTGCCGGGTCATTAAGCATGAGTTCATGTGTACTTATGTAACTGATCAATCTTTCTTAATTTTAAAGGACTGAATTTTTCCACTATATAGTTCCCTTGCGTTTTTGAAACACTTACTGACTTTTGAATTGTGACTTTTTAAGAACTACACAAATATGTGTACATACAGTGTAACTCCATTATTGGACCATTATTGAACACTAGTCTAGAAAATTACCTATATTTTTTGAAATAAAATAGAACAGAATATTTTGATAATTCCTATTTAAAATTGATCTTCACTATTATCATATATTTTAATTGTCCCCTCTCCTCTTAGTCTACACTTAAAAAAAAAAAGTTTTTATTGATATTAGAGAGAGGAAGGGAGAGTGAGAGAAAGATAGAAATATCAGTGATGAGAGAGACATTGATCGACTGCCCCCTACACTCCCCTGACTGGGGATCGAGCCCACAACTTGGGCATGTGCCCTGACGGGGAATTGAACTGTGATCTCCTGGATCCTGGGTTGATGCTCAACCACTCAGCCATGGTGGCTGGGCTATATATTTTCCTTATTTTGCAAAGTAAAGTAGTGCAAGGAGATAATAGCAACTTAATTATCTACTTCAGTAAGGAACAGTTGGGTACCTAACTGTGGTGGGAGAACTTTATATTACTTTGAATACAGGCTCCTAAATTTTTTTTTGTGTGTGTGTGAACAGCTCACAAAATGGTAAGTATATTTGTATGTAAGTACATATAGTTAAAAGCTTGCAAGTATTTAAACATTTGGAATGTAAAATTTCTTACCTCCTTTCATTGAAAATGTTCAGATCAATCTCTAGGGAAATTTTTGGTTGATATGAAACAAATCTTCAATTTGATAATGAGCTTTATAATAAGATACTCTGCTTCATTATTTATTTTATTTGCTTAATAATGACTTTACCTCGATACTGGTGAATACCTGCATTAATAACATTTAACTATAATAATTGATCATGTTGACCAAATGATTTCCTCTGTTGAAAAAATAAAATACATAAACATAAAGGGTTGAAAAGAGAAGAGAAACATCTATCAAATATAAAGTCTGCTCATAATTATTTATTCAGTATTTATTGATTATCTGCTTACTTTCCTCCCCCTCCCTCCCCCTCCCTCATCTCTTTCTGTCTCTCTTTGTCTCTGTCTCTGTCTCTCAATCTCTGTCTCTATCTCTCTCTATCTGTCTATCTCTGTCTCTCTATCTATCTCATTTCTTTTGTTTCTCTTGTGGGACCCTGACTGATACAAGGTCCTTATGCGATTCCACTGTAATTATCACCAAACCATTCATCACTGATTTATAAACAATGATCCATAAAGCCTCATATTTTCTCTAGTAGGTCGGGTGTGTTAACCATATGTCTCTAATGCTTGAGGCCTCGCTGGCTCTGGAAGGGCTGCCTCTCCCAGGTCTAGCCACTCCCTAGAAATAGTAAAGGACTTGCCTGCCAAGGCGTTTTTCACATGGAGACCATTCAGTCAAGAGACCATACCCCCAGCCACCTCCTCTGTCAGGCTCTCACACTCAGGGCCACCATTCTCCTGCTCTCATCACGCCAGGACCAGATACCACACAGCGAGGGGCAGCTGCTGTGCCCCAGGGCCCACTGGAGTTACTCACACCAGCCAGCGCTAAGCCTGCCGCTCCGCTCGGCCATCCCTCCCGCGGGAACCACAGAAAGGTTCCTGCTCACATCTTCCCGTCTCCGTCCTCCTCCTGACCCACGCTAGTGCTTCATGTGGGGCTCCCTCATAGGATAGTGCGTCTCCTCCTTTTGGGATCTGTGAGTACAACCAACTACCTTTTCAATACTGGTCATCTCTGATCTATCGGCTCATCATGCCTGAGTAATAATATCTACATTTTAAAACAGACGGAACTGTTATAACTGTTTGAAAGATACACTATAGCGATTGCCAAATAAATTAATATATGAAAAATGCCCCAGATTTATTTTCCTCTTGTGAATGTGTGTGTGGGCAATCACCACTGTAGCAAAATTCTCTCATTCTACAAATACGCATGTTGTGCACATACATCTTTCTCAAATACATACCCACCACCCACGTATGTCGGGCATACTTATATTTGTGTTGATGCTTTGATATCACACTAAAATTTGAATTTCTGTTTTCCTTACCTGTGAGTCACTTATACATAATTTAAGCTGAAAAAAAAAAAAGGACATTATCTATATACTAGAAACCCAAACATCAGAAAATTGATATATTTAGTAAATCTTTATTTTTAATGTTAATTGTTTGCTTGGTCATTTATTTGTTTGACTGACTTTGTTTGCTTGCTTGACTGACTTCTTTCACTGACCTGTTTGGTAGTTTGATCATAGGTAGACATAGGTATGAAAAAGCTTATTAAATGGGAGGCATAGATTCATAGTGGTAAAAGAAATGAACAGATGTATGAAATTTTAAGTTTTTAATTTATATAATATCCACAGTTGGTATATATGGCCTTAAGATAGTCAATCCCACCCCTCAACTGCCCTCGCCATACTGAAATTGGTTTCATAATCCATTGGCAAATATTTGCCACTCTCTCAGGCTTGGGATGTCTGCCAGCTGTTTGATTTTGGCAATATTAATACCTTTGTATAGCAGTGTTTGTGCAATTATTTGACTATTTAATGTCATAATGTCTTTTGAAATGAGTAGAAAATTAAAAGTGCTAAAAAGATATTAAGCATATTAAAAGTGAAACTTTTAATCCACGTGAATGTTCATTAAATTTAATTCAATTATGAAAGAAAATAAAAAGCTAGATGGTATGAAATTCTAGAAATCTACAATTGAATAGTTTTTGAAAGGTGAGGCTTAATGATTAATTTATAAGAGAAGTTATTAAACTTTAGTTTGAATAATAATTAGTAATGTTACAGCTAAAAATTTCAAATGCTTCTTTGCCTAACCACAGAACTTAGGTTTATAAATGTATCGTATAACTTGATCCCACAAAAACCATATGAAATATACGTTAGGAACTATGAAGAGGCTGAAATTTTATTTTACTTGCCAACTAACAAGGTAGCATGACACAGATTAATGGGTGCAAGTAGAAGATACACACTCTTGGATCACAGATGAAAATCCTGTTTATTACAGAAAGAGCAGAAACCAGACTATCAGCATTTGCACCATTTCCCCAAGGTCAGATTCACAAAGGGCAATGCAGTGAAGGCCAGGTGACTCTGGGTTGCATTATAGGAGGAATCCCAAATTTCTGAAACCCCGGTCTCCTAAAGGGGCCATAAGTAAACCTGTCAATTTTTTGTGCTGGGGAAGACATTATCCTTATTATTCAGGACAGAAAAAGGTAGAGCTTCTACCCTGGCACTCCCTCCATCTTCCAAGGTTGTCTGCTCTGCAAACATTCTTGAAAAGATAGTCTGGAACAAAATGTCATCATGACCTTGATTCCTAAGACATGCAAAAATTCAACAGACCCACAGGAAATTGTTTTCCAATAGTATATGTTTTATTTCCAGTTTAATGATGAAGAAATAAGGTTTTGAGTCCTCAGATGATTTGGTCACAGTCACACAAAATTCTATCAGAACATCATTAAATGCAAAGGGATGTTCATCATCCAACTAGCTATTGGTAGGATTAGAGCTCAGCAGAGAATCCTTTGTTTAGAGAAGGTTGTCATTCTTATTTCTCTGATTACATTTTGTTATCTGTGGCCTTTGTAAAAAGAAAACTAAAAAAAATCCTCACAAACAACAACAAAATCCATCCTCTCAACTCCAGACTAATTCATGCTTAATCCCTTGAAATATTTTTAATCATAATGTCTTCTTCCCAGTATTAGAACCAATTTCTTCTCAATGTCACCTCAATTAAGCCAAAAAGTCAACTTCCTAAAATACATAAAATTAATTTGTATGCCCATAGCAAATGGAAATCCATGTTGTTAACATTTGAAATAATTCTCGATGTTAGATAACCTAAAGAAAAACCCACTAATAAGTCTGTATATTTTCAATAAGGAATTTATAAAAATTTTAGGTTTTCTGAAAATGGAGTCTTCACTTAAAGTCTGCAAGCTTATTGTTTCTGCTTTTAGACATTCAACTACAAGCATCCTTTTAAGAATGCACTGGATTTTAGAGTATAGAACTTTCTCCACATACTCATTAAAGTCAGGGCTATTCAAGAAGACAGTCCATGCCTCACGTATTATTATTTGGAAAGTCACAGTGGAAGTAACCTTGTGCTTGACTTGTGATGAAAGAAGAGAAGGGGTGACCATTAGGATTGGAATGGCAGAGTCCACAGGCCCCAGATGGGACTTCTCAAGTGAATTGGAGTGAGTGGATTTGTAAAGAAAGGGAGGGAAGGAAGCTTCAGATTTACTCTTGCTTATCTATGTTGTTTACACGAACTGTGCTTGGGATTTAATTTTTGCTCTAAATTATATGTTAACCATCCTTATTGTGATGTGCTAATAATACTGGGTAAACATAGCCCATTCAGGGGAGAAGACCTGTTGATTCTATTGAGATGTTACTGAGAATAATCTAGAATTAAGTTCATGGGGTTATTTACTATGTTTATAGGATTGGTTTCTGAGTTTAATTTCTGCTAAATGGCACATTTTCCCGCTTCTAGATAGTACCCTTCTTTATGGTCCGACAATAAATTATGGGATATAACCTTGTGAAATGGTTCTAGGTTGCCAAGAACTTCCCAGGTATATGTGTGACTGTGGGGGAGTTTTGCATCTGTACTAATCTACAAATATATACATATATGAAGAGAAAGTGCTTTATCGTTTTCACTAAAGCACAAACAGAACCATCTACCCAACCAGAATTCTCCGTCAATTCACCATGTGCCTAAGCCCATGCGCTCCACTCCATACAGGGTACCCAAGAATTTGGCTGAACGTGCACTAAGTTCTAAACTGTTCAGAGGATTTATTGAACAAAATGAACTAGCTGTGTCCTTTGAATTGTTAATGTTGCTTCTAAGGTACAGATGAAAACATCGGCCAACAATTCAGGCATCTGATCCGCTACCCATCAATCATGAAAGCTCAGTACCAAGTCAGACTTACTCTGCAAATCCCGTTAATTTCTGACCTGTGTGAAGAACCTGAATAGAAGTTTCTCCAGTTTCTATAATGCAGTTCAGAGCGGTGAGTCCCCCGTGCAGGCAATGGGCACGGCCGCAGCTGAGCTACAGTGCACTGCGCCCATCGAAAATCCTTCCTAAGAGTGGAATAGGTGAGGGGGCAGCAGACAGTCTCAACTCATGTGTATAACCACCTAAATCACATACAGTTTTGACTATTTCATGCATGTGTAAGAGAGCGAATGCCGTAAGACCCTCGTTCTTTTTACTGCATTAAAAAAAAAGACGTACGGCATTTAAAAGAAGGCAGGCATACAATGTTTAGAGATTTCCTACTGAGAATCAATGATTATCCCACCATACTTTTTGCATTTCCAAGGGTGAAGGACATTATCTTAAGAGCACTAGCAGATTTCAGCTGTGGAGAAATAGCCACCTGGGGCCTGGAAAGAATGTTCGGGAAGCTATGGAACCAAATCATTTGGAGACACTGAGGAAAAGAAACGGGAGAAAGAATTCACACAATTAGAGCTGGCGAATGAAGCCGAGTTGGAGCCAGACACGGGCAGGAAAAATGTGATGAGAAAACTGGTATTCTTTAAAATCACGGGGATAGATGGGGCTGCCGATCCCAGCACAGGGCAGAGCAAGGCTGAGAAAACCCTGGCAGCCGCTCCGAGAAAGCTCATGCATATGTTAAATGGCAATGGAAGGCGCCCCTCTGTGGTTCACCCTTGCCGCCACGGCCTGTCGTTTTCAATAAAAGCTTAATGCCTCTCCCAGAGAACGAATGTGTGCCCTGGTTTACAAAGGGACGAGGCAGCGGCCTTATTTCCAACGTCTGACGGATCAGCAAATACGCGTAGGCACAACTGCCTATTTGCTATTTACCACTACGGTAAATGGCAAGCCGTAAAACGCGATCTGTTTAAATTGCATTTTGCAAACAATCCTTACTTCGCGCCGTGCACTCTGTGAAACATTATTATTATTATTTATGAGGCGCAGTTAAGGGTGCCTGGTGCTGGGAGAATTGTGGGTTTCTTTTCCATTTAATTTTGTGAATGGAAGGGGCTCAGAGATTATCTTGTTGGGGATGTTTATTTTTTCGTAGAAGAAACTGGAACATTATAATAACTTGACTATGATTATGTCTAGAGAGGGAGGCTGACTACGAATACAGTTCCTGTCATCTTTTTATCTTAGGTTGTGCTAAAATAGCCACGTTCCTATATTTAAAGCAATTGTTGGTGAGATGAGAGAAAATTCTCAGTAAGAGTCATTGTCCACATAAACAATGAACACTTTGAATATGCCATTCAGATACAGATTTATCACTTTAATACTCTATCTCTATTATCTATCTATCATCTATCTATCTATCTATCTATCTATCTATCTATCTATCTATCTATCTATCTATCATCTATCTATCATCTATCTATCATCTATCTATCTATCTATCTATCTATCTATCTATCTATCTATCTATCTATCTATCTATCATCTATCTATCTATCTATCTATCATCTATCTATCATCTATCATCATCTATATCATCTATCATCTATTTATATCATCTATCTCACTGGTATTTTGCCTTCAAGAACCTTATCAGTTAAGAATAGGTTTTCAAGTTTCATTATATGTAATGATCATGGAGATTATGGTCCCATGTTTCAATTAGGAGGCTGAAATAAAGAATTTCTCAAGATCATGAAAGTTAAGTGAGGTTTCTGTTCTCTGGGGATTAAGCATTAAAATACAAATGTAATAGCTCAGAGCTATTTCACAAATCACAAAGATATGTGAAATTTCTTTAGAGGCAAAGTATTTCCTAGGCCTTTAAGACCAGACTATCATCTCATTTCCACATATTTCATGCCAACTGGTGTGTTGACATCTTCACTTGGGTGCCTGTTAGGCATTTCAGATGAAAAGTGAGCTCTTGGTTTGTCCATCCAAATGAACTCTTCCTTCTCATGTCCTCCTACCTCCCTGTAAAAAGCTGTGGCAGTGTCCCGGCTAAGGGACCAAACCTGGGTGTTAGTTTTTCACTTATTTTTCTCCACATCCTCCATCTCAAAGCCATCAGTGCTCACTCTTCCTTCCAAACATGTGCAAATAGCATTTCTGCTACTACCACTCTGGCCGACCCAAGCCCCGTCTCCTCTGGCCTTGACAAATACAAGTGCCTCCTGAATGGTCTCCCCACTTCTGCTTGAACTCTTTAATAAATCATTCTCTACACAGCAGCAAAATGATTCTTACAAAATATAAATAAGATCACATCATTCCTCTGATGAAAAATAGTGCAGGGAGGGCTTCTCATTGCATTTAGTACAAACAAATGAGCTCCTTTCCCAGCCTTACAAAACCCTACACGAGCCATCTACAGCCTCGGTCATGAAGTCAGTACCCATTTTTCCTTCACCCCCCACGCTCACATTTAGTGGCGCTTCTTGTCAAGCCCATCCACCGCCATAGGACCGTCCCATGACTTATTCCCACTACCAGGAGCTGGCTTTCTCAGCCTTTGTATGGTTGGCTTCTAATTGTTATTTAGCTTAAATGTCACCCCTTAGTCAGGGTTTCCTGACCCACAATCTAAAATAGCCATGCAGCCCTATCACTCTTGGGGCATTTTCTTTTTTTTAGAACTTGACAGAGAAGGGACAGAGTTCCTTGCTAGACCTCTCCAACCTCTTGTCTTCCCTCTTCTTTCTTCCCCTCAGTGACAGAGGAAATAAGAAAAACATTCCTTAATGAAAAGTGGTATACAAAAAATTAAAACAGGGGATTAAGGTGTGATCAATTACTCATAGGAGCAAACCTAGGGCACATGTAATTACAAATTACAATAAATGTTATGAAGGGGATTTGAAGGACTATGAAGTATAGTATACGCACCCTCTCCTCAGTGCTCCCACCTGTAGCCAATGGGACTGTCCATACCTTTGCGGTGATGTTGAACCAACGGATAGGGGCCTGTGAGTGGTCAGGAACAGCCTAGAAACAAGCTTTGACACAGGTTTATAAGCCAGATTAGCATTTTCAGTAGCCTGGTGCTTTGACCTATTCTTGACCCATAATGAGGTACCAGGGGCAGGTACCTCACTACTCATTCCCCTGAGCTATGAATTATAGCAAGACTAACCAGTTGGGAATTAGAGACTGGATATCATTAACACACCATGGACCAGAGTGCCCCAATATCAGGACTTGAAACTGGTTTTATCATTTCTTGATTTTATTATTATAATTTTGGTTGTCAAATAATCTTTCGTTGAAATATTTTCCTTGGTAACTCTTAACTAGCTGGGCATTCCACTGCACCACTGTTGATGTCTTCTTGAATTTATTATTTTCTATAATTACTTTAGGGAATTATAGTAAGACTATTCTGGATTTCTTTGAGAAGTAATATGATTCCTGGAAGGAGAATAGGTTGGATATCATGAACAGAGGAAGAAAAACCAACACTTACATGGTTTGAGTATCTACTGTGTGCCGGATTGTTAGGTACTTACTCTGTGCTCCCAGACTACACTGCAAATATCTCTTATATGCATTGCAGTTAATTTATGTGGTACTTTGCTTAATGTCTGATTCACCAAGTAGATAGTCAGTGAAATGAAAGTAAGGATTTTTCCTTTTACTTTAACTTACTACTAGGCATTGTGTTTTACAGATAAAAACTGCTAGAATGAAATTGTTGAATGTAAAAGATTAACATACGTCATTTCATTTCCTAACCTCAATAATGGCATCACAAGGTAGTATTTCCCAGGCAATACCACCACCCAGAGATAAAAAGCTAACATTTTGTCACTTAACACTTGTGAAAGTCTTGTGGACAAATAAAACTATATTTACCTCAATCTGTTCAATAGCTGCATAATATTCCATTGTGTAAAAATACCAATATTATATGGCCAATTCCTCATACTAGAAATTTAGATTGTTTCCATGCTTCCACCATTATAAATAATTCTCTAACAAAAACACATATATATTTTGTGTGGTTTAAAACCACCTCCTCACCTTGTTAAATGCTTCCTGATTCCTCATTTTTATTGTGAGTGTTTCTGTATTTTCTCCCTTTTATCTTGATTTGGGCAGAGTGTGGTTTATGTCCCCCCTCCGCCCCCAAGGGAGTAACTCCGAGATAAACTTACTGGCTCTACTCTTGTAGTTTCCTAATTGCTTTACCTGGTGCCAATGCCGCATTAATTCCTGCCTCCGCCTTTTGCAGTTGGTTTTGTTTGGAGCTCTTCTCTAACCTCTTACATTAAGTGCTTAGTTAATTCTTTCTTCCTTAAAAATAGTAACATTTAACAGCTGTGCACTTGCTTCTAAAAAGGTCCAACATCACATTTTAAGCTTTGGTCCCTCTTGTGCTAAATTTTGGATTTTGATTTATACTTCGATACTCTTGGTACTTTTATGCTTTGAAAATTTTTTAATTTAAATAAAACGTACATACGGGAAGCACGAAAACAAGGGCTGCAAAGCTAGATGAGTTTTCCCAAGGTGGACCTACCCAGTGTACCCTGTATTATCCCCCCCATATTATTTCCTTGGTTACTGCTTTGTTGTCAGAGAATACAGTTTGCATGTCTTCTCTTTGGAGGAGAGGGAAGAAAGGGATGTTTCCTATGGTCAGCTCACTGTCAAGAGCAAAAGGCGAAATCAGAGTTGAGCATGCCTGGCGCATTCTTCAGAAATCTCACCAATTGTGTCGCTTGGCCTGCCTAGGGAAGGAGTTGTCCAGAAGGGCTCTGCTAATGGAGCGGTCACTTTGTGGAAGGAAACATTAGGAATGGGAAAGGTGCTGGCTCATCAGGAATGCTTGCTTAGTTTTGTTTACTTATTGTCATCCGTTTATCTTTAATTTATTATAATAATTCAATAATTCAACTAAGCGTCTCTGTGAAGGACAGGCATTGCCCCTATAAACGAATTCCATCTCCAGATTCTTCTCCGGGTTTAGGGCAGCCGCTGAGTCAGGGGCCTGCTTTCTGTTTCACTCACCCCGCACCACAGACACCTGGCATGGCTGTACCTGGGCTTTTATGCTGTTATCTACGAGCTTTAGAAAGCCTCTGCAGCATCGGGAAGCCTCATCACATGTTGGGCCTGTCTTAGTCCGTTCAGGCTGCTGTCCAAAATACCACAGACTGGGTGGCTTATAAATAGCTGACATGTATTTCTCTGGAGACGGGACATCTGAGATCAGGGTGCCCACATGGTCAGAGTCTGTGTCTGGTTAGGGCCTGGTTCCTAAAGGGCCATCTTCTCACGGTAACTCACGCAGCGGAAGGGACTAGGGAGCTTTTATAAGAGCACTAATCCCATTCATGAGGGCCCATTCTCATGGCCTAAGCACCTCACAAAGTTATACCTCCTGATACCATCACGTTGGACATTACAGCTTCAACGTATAAGTTTTGGGGAACACACAAGCATTCATATCATAACAAGTCCCATCGGTACTATATTTGGTCAAAATATTTAAATTTTATGACCTAATTTTTCTTCCCAGTTTCCAAAACTTTCACTTTATTTTTATATTCCTGTGTTTATTTTAATTGGTCTCTGATGGGGTAGGATGTATAGATATTTGCATTCAAAGATGCTTTGACTGGGACTTCTCTTTTTAAAAATAAGCTCCGAAGTGTTATTCATTTACACATTCTAAGATTTTAAGTCTAAATGCATTTACAATGACCTGAGTTCTCAGATTTAAAATTTTTTTTTCTTCCAGATTGTTTGTAGAGTCATGTCTGATGTGGTTTTAGTGTCAATGTTCTAATTTATATACATAGGTTTTACTACAATTTTTCTAAATTTTTACTTATACATTTCCCCCTTACATATTCTAGGTGATTTGTGTTTTTCTTGGAATTTTAGGTCTCCAAGTGAATGGTAACCCATCATTATCATTTAGATCCCCTACTTTTCTGTAAATCTTAAAGTCATTTGAGCAGCCCATGAAATTCATAGGCATGGGTGGTTATCAGAGGTATTATCAAGGAGCCAATATTTTCCTGGCTGGCATTGATTTCCCTCACTAAGCTATTAAACTCTGTCATGTTTAAATGTTTCTTTCCTTAGGAAAAATAAAAACAAATTAGACATTTATATGTATATATTTGACTCTTGTCAGGCTTAACTTTCCCCTAGATATAGATTAAAAGTTGAGGAGATTTTAAGAAATACGTGAATTTTTAGTTTTTAAGCATGACAAGTTGATAGAGAAAAGCAGTCAATTACGTAGAATTGAGGTCAGTCTCTAGTTTCATTTTGTGAAATCCATTGCTCTAAATTTCATAAGGTGGCTCCCTGTGTAGGTTTGTAATTTTACCATCATTTATGAACTATTTTGAGGATAGTTATGGCTATTACAGTTAATTGCATCGATCCAATATAGTTCTGATTTTGAATATCTCAGATACAGTTATTAAAAGATATACATCATAGCCTTGGAAAATATCCTTGCCACCGAATTCTATTTTGCTCAATATTTAGACACTATTTTAAGCATTTTTTTTTATATGCACCCTATTCTGACTTTATCTTTGATACTCCATCTCCCAGCCTGTTTATATTTGTAGCTAAGAGAATGATGTGTTAGCCGAGCATTGCTGCCTGCAATCCAGACCAAACACAGTGCCTAAACATAATATCCTTTCCAAAGATAGAGACGTTTGGGAAAAGTGGAGAGAAAGAGCAATAGTAGTTGAGGGTAAAGTAATAAATGGCTTATGTAATGGGGGAATCTCATGTTACATTAACACCTTGAAGGAGGTCCTAGCAAGAGATGATACTGTCTTTTAGCTCAATTGTGTCAGATTCCCAAAAGGGTGACGTTCGTACCACTAACACTCCTGCTCTGGGAACCTCACAAGAGCAAATGGAAGCCATCGAGCCTGAGTGACCTCACGCTGGGACACACTTTCACGTGGTAGCATGGTGTGCTAGGCTATTGCGGACTGCGTGGGACTCTGGCAATGTGCCAGTGGCTCTTGAGTTGGATATCATTCTGCTGTAAGGGGTCCATGGCCAGGCACCAAGGGATGGACTGTGATGTAATTACAAAACATATGTTTGGCCCTGGCCTGTTTGGCTCAGTGGTTAGTGTCGGCCCACGGGCTGAAGAGTCCCAGGTTCGATTCCAGCCAAGGGCATGTATCTGAGTTGCAGGCTCGATCCAGCCCAGGTCGGGCTGCATTCAGGAGGCAACCAATTGATGTGTCTGTCTCACATCGATGTTTCTCTCTTTCTCTCTCTCTCTTCCACTCTCTCAGCAATGGGGGGAAAAAAAGTTTGGTCTCTGCTCTAATTTTCTGACACAATCTTTTAAATCCCTTGTTATTTCAGAGTAATGGGGGTGATATAAGTAGCTTACACAGACCTCCTAAATCCCTTGGAATTTCCTAGGTGATAGGAGTATCTTTTATTCTAACGAGGTGACTCTGGGTGGGCTCTTTGATAGCTCCTGGATGGGAGCTATAAAGACCAAGCCATGATTAGAAACTTGGAATTTTCAGCCCCACCTCCTATCTTCTGGGTAGAAAAAGAGGGCTGAATATTAAGTTAATAATTGGTCATGCCCATGTAATGAAGCCTCCATAAAAATCCCTAAAGTATGAGTACAGAGAGCATCCAGGTTGGTGAACACATCTACGTGCCAGGAGGGTGGCACTCTTCAACTCCATGGGGACAGAAGCTCCTATGCTTGGGACCCCTCTGGACCTTGCCCTATATACCTCTTCATCTGGCTGTTCATCTATGTTCTTTATCATATCATTTATTATATAATAAACTGGTAAATGTGTTTCCCTGAGTTCTGTGAGGTGTTCTAGCAAATTATCAAACTGTAAGAGGGGGTCATGGGAATCTCTGATGTATAGCCAGTCAGTTAGAGTAAGGGAGGCTCAGACTTTCTACTGGCATCTGAAGTAGGGGAAGTCTTGTGGGATTGCACCCTTAACCTGTGTGATCTTAAGTTAACTCCAGGTGGACAGTGTGAGAACTGAAATATAGGACACTCAGCTGGTGTTGGAGAATTGGTCAGTGTGGGGGAAAAATCCACATATCCTATGTCTAACAGTAGAGTGCATTCCTTCAAATGAAAATAATGTAGTTTGCTTTTCTCAGGACCCAAAAGAGTGCATCAATTCAGTAGGGAGAAATGGAAAACCTTTGGAGCAGCTATCATTATCTAACCAAAAGCCTATTCTTTCTATGTTTAGTGATGTGTGCTTTGAAGCTGATTATACAGTTTTACTGAGTGTCCACTATTTGCAGTTACCAAAGTCAATAACCAGAGATCCTTTTGAAAAGGAACTTTGACTGCTGAGGAAGTTTCATGTCAGATCTTGTTTTGTAGTTATCTGTGGTTGAATATGTAACATATAATCAAACACTGGCTTAGGTACTTTATATTATTTGATTACATATTAGAGATATTTATTATTATTCCTATTTTATGGTTGAGGAAATGGAGACACTCATTTTAAGTATATCTTCTTGGTAAAATATAGTGAATGATGTTTTGCTGAGCAGTAGAACCAAAGGCCTAATTGCGGGTGGATGGGAGTAAGCTCAGTAGGACTGGCTGTGAAATTCTTTCTACTAATACTTGGCTGCCTGGGAGCATGTGAGTAGCATAGTTTATTCAGGGTTTAAATGTAATATAATAAAGCATTATGAATGATACAGACATCTGAGTGAGTATTATGACAATGAGTAGAGTAACTGACAAGACCAGGTAGAAAGGCAAGTGAATTTGAAAAAGAGCCACATGCATTGTAGGAAGAAGGGACCGAAGACCTAGAGGTAACAAGGGGCAAGAAGAACACATACAACATAGCGAGTGGGTAGAAGGAGTGGAAAGATGAAAGGCATGGTCAGAGTGGGGAAATTCACTGTTTTAGATTTTGGGGGTGAAACAATTTCAAATAATGGCAAAACCTCAAGGTATGGAAAACCAAATGAAATGAACTTGATGGTTGTTGTAGGTGAGGAAGTCAAGGATCTGTGAGGCTGGCATTTTAAGGGTCATTGCCATGGGTTTGAAGTTACCAGTGGTAGTTACAGAAGATGTGGTGGATCGAAAGTTTATGCAGAGGTGGCTACGTTACAGCAGTTCAGGAGATAATGATGAAATTGAGAAGAGGGTGATTCAGAAGCGGGGCGACAACTAACCACATGTTGCCTTTGTGCGATTAGAGAACCTTGATGCTGCCCTGGGCTAGGGCTCAGGTTGTGGGACGTGGTACTTTAGCCGGACTTCAGCAACTATATACGGGCACCTTTTGTACCTAGCACAACCTACACAATCAAACCCAGGGATCCCATGTTAAAGTATAGTATGAATTTTAAACAAGAAAGGGCAAAGATGGTAGAACATCAGTGGTCAGTGGAGTCTTTGCAAATGTACAAGCACATCCCACAAATTCTTACAATGATGATATGTATCCCTGATCTGATACATATATCCTGCCACCCTTAAAGATACTGTAATCATCTTAGGATCATGACCACCACCACCAACAAAAAAAACCTGTGATAAGGGCCAAATAGACTGATCTGTTCTACTTCCCCTGGGTGTCGAGTGGAGTGGGAGAAATGGCTTTAATTGCTGTGGGTTGCAGGAAGAGTCTATCATCTCTTCAATTGTGAAATCCAGTTTTACTTAAGAGGGAAGTTAGAGCAGTGTTTGAAAGAGAGGCTAAAATATAGGTTCTGAAAGTCCCACTGGCCGCTGAAGAAAAGACTTGGATAGGGTAAGGAGGGGTGGACTGGAGTTTCTGGGAATGAGGTTCCAGCGAGAAATAACCCACTGAATAAAGCAGGGGTTGAGGGGTGTGATTGTGAATTCATTGGTGATGGGTTTGGGAAGGCAGAGGGCTAAAAAATGGGTAGGAAACACTGTGGTTTTTTGGAGTAACTGGCTCCAGAGTTTCAATAGAATGTACATTATTTTATGTCCCTGCACTATATTTCCCAGGTATTTCATGTGCTGCTGCTCATGTAACTGAATTTATGGAATAGAAAAGAGAGCTGGAGGCAACATAGGCTGGTGCACCTCTGGCCCCAGAAATTGGAAAAGCCTTGAGAAGTTAATGATTCATACTTCTTCTCTTGTTTATGCAAGTAGGGTCATGAACATAAAAGCAGTACCAGTAGCTTTGTGACTACCCTTATGTACTTCACAGAAGCTTCAACTACTAAACCATGAGTTTCCTAGGGGAGGCTAAGTCTTATGAATCCCCGTGTTCCCGGTGTGTAGCACACTGTCTGACACATAATAGATTTCTAATACTTTTTGGTTGAAAGAATGAATAAGTTGAGTCATAATACAACCCTGTAAAATTAGGGGCTGTTTTTTAATTTCTAAACCCTTTCATACCAGAAGTTCTCATTGAATTTTTGAAGTGAGACATAAATGTCATTTTGTGCATGGTTCAACCACATTAACTCTGATACCATCTTACCTCAGTGATTTTAACTGAACTTGAAGTAATTGTGAACCTGGTCTTCTTGTCTGATTGATAAGTAATCTGCAAATGGCTGGATGTATTGATTTGACCACATAGAGCTGGTCAGACATCCTATCTATCTCATTTCCTCTGCAGACTATCAAGATAATGAGCCTCCCAGAGTCACATTTATTCTAGAATAGAATGCTGCAAAAGGGAAATTAAAATTATTTATAAGAAAGCCTGAGAGAAGAAAACACACTACAGTTCTTGACGGTGATGATAGAGAACTCATTTAGAAAATCAAGCGCATTAATAAATGTATAGTTTCACTGGTATAAAAAAGACCAAGCTATCTTACAGGCTAAGTATTTTTCTCTAATTTTTAAAAATTGTGAGCAGATGACAAATTGCTGCATGAGTAGCACATTATGAGGACTGAGCATGCATGTTTATATTTCATTGTTCTAATCTAATCTAATACTACACACACCAAAGTCCCTTATATACACATTTAATGCCATGCATAATCACGATTGTGCTGCATAACAATTAGGCATTAGTGATAAGCAGTTCCCATAAATTACTGTAATTAGTATTACTCTTATACTATCACAGCATTTTTTTTTTCAGGTTGTCCCTTCCAATTTTGTTAATTCTTTAGTATCTATCATCAACACAAATGTCAGCAGTTTCCCTAATGCCAAGTGTGACTTAATTATCATTATTCTTTGCCCAGAGTGAGATCTCAATCAACGTTTGTGGGCTGAATTGAGTAGAATCATCACACAGCAGCTAACATTCTCATGCTATAAGGCAGACGACTTGGATTTGCCTTTCAGAGGTGCAGGTCCCTAGGTACATTTCTCAAAGTCAAGTGCTATCTCCCCCATTGCATATGTTTAGTCTCCTTACTGCTTCTCTGAAAGAACTTTGAGTTTCAGGGACATGATGAAATGCAGGCCAGGAAATGCTGGGCTGGAGCAGAAGATGGTGGCCATTGAGCACTCACCTGCGGGGTAGCTCAGGGATCAGGGAACTGGTTCAAAGACAGCGCTGCACATGGAGAGAAGGGGAACAATGAAGATGGTCAGTACCAAGCGCCTTGCTCTGTTGGGATGAGACACGAGCTGAGAGATTAATGTACGTCAGTGAACTACTGGGTCAAGATTAACAGAGACGTGGGAAGAAAGCTGATGATTTAGAAATCCTCAACGCCGCCTGAGCCAGCCATCACAGACACCATTAATATGGGGTAAGGGCAATTTATCTCCTGGCTAAGCTTACCCTTCAAAGACTCTGGGCCTAGGAGAAGAACTCCCTGCTTTCAAAATATTCTCTCTTCTTCTATGAGTATGAGGCAGAGCTCTCCTTCTACAAACTGAGAGAAGAATTCAAGTACTTCACAGAAAATATTTGTATAAATAAATTTTGACCAAACCTTCAAAGCGAGACCAAATCTCTTCTTGGGTTGATTAGGAGAGGGGACTAAAAGGTAGATGTGTAATGCTGGCAGAAGTGCTGGGCAAATATTGACAGCCCTCCCGTGGCCTGGCATTTTGCTTTCTTAGCATCTTCATAGTAACCATATGTAGTGATGGTACCTAAATATGTTTCTTGATAGAACAAAAAATGTCACAGGACATCCTCATGCTATAAGGCAGACAACTTGTGTTTGTCTAATCTATGGGGTTTGAAGCATTGGGTGACTGAATTAGTTTCCCATTGATGCTGTAAAAACATCAATACTGACTTAAAACAACACAAATTTATTGTCTTACATTTCAGTAGGTCAGAAGTCCAATAAATGCCTCATGGGGCAAAAATCAAGGTATTGGAAGGGCTGTAACCTTTCTAAGCAGGCTCCTGGCTGAATTTGTTTCCTTACCTTTTCCAGTTTCTAGAGGTCACCCATATTCCTTGGCTTGTAGTCTCTTCCCCATCTTCAAAGCCAGCAGCATAGCATCATCAAATCTCCCTGCCTTCCTCTCTCATTTATAAGGACCTTGTGATTACCCAGATAATCCAGGGTAATCCCCATCTCAGGATCTTTCATTTAATCAACCTGCAAAGCTCCTTTTGCCATGCAAGGTGACTCATTTACATGCCTGGGAGGGCTTTGGGGGGATATTCTGTTGACCACAGGAACTTATTATCCACCTGGCTTGTGGGTGCTGGACTCCCTAAGGTCGCATGACTTTAAAACCTGTGACAGGACACTCACTCCCCTTCTTTGGGGCAGCCTCCTGCCTTCCTAAGCCTCTGTGTGGCCCTTTTCATGTTAGGGTTTGTGTTCTGGTGGAGATAATTTTGCTGCGTTCTGGCCAATAAAGGGACAAATTCTTGGCTATTGAATTCCTGGAAGCCCTATGTTTGTCACCTTCAAACCCCATAGATTAGACATCTTGCCTGGTTCTTATAGTGCCTTTCATAGGCAATTCAGGCTTAGGGAGCATGAGAACAATGACATGAGCAAACATTTCTATAGAGATTACTGTGTATTAGGGACTGTTTAAAATGCTTTGCATGTATTAGCTCATTTAATCTTTACAACATTCCTATGAGGAGAGTGCTATTTTTATTGCCATTTTGCATATGAGAAAACTCAGCCCAAAGAGGTTAAGTAAACTGACAAAACCCAGATCTAGTCAGTGTCAGAGATGAGATTCAAACCCAGCTGCCTGGCTCTGGAGTACATGCTTGAACTCACTGCACTGCATGTTGCCTCTCACAGCGCAGGTAACAAAAGCCTAAATTAAAAACATGGACACTAAAAATAATACTGAAAAGATGGAGAGAAGGAGGGGGAGTTGGGGAGGATTTGAAGAAAGAGTGAACATGCCACACTTTCACACAGGAGAGAGAGTGAGAAAGAGAGAGATTGATTGACTGATTGATTGATTGATTTCACATTCTGGGCTACTGGGCAGGTGAGGCACTTTGTACATTGCACAAAGGCGGTCATTTGTGGGGTCTCTGGGGGCTGACATATGGCACTGTGGCATCCTGCTGCATCCACCCAGAGGGATGTCTTTTCCTACCTGCACCAAGTTACCATATAAGCTAGCAGCATCCCTGCTTAGAAACTGATATGTATATGAGGAATTCTTTTTTTACTAGAGAAATAGATTTATCTAATGAACATTATATTAAAGATTCCACAAACATGTTTTCTAGCATCAGGGCTGTTGCCTTCCATTAGAATCTCTAGAGAAGTATTTCAGGAGTAAAAACATTGAGCTAATTTTTATAAGTTCTGGCGCCCATGTAGCACCAGCCACTTTCACCCATAGACTCCTGGACTTCTATAAACCATTTCATTTTTTGTACTTCAGGACTTTACGATCAAGATTTTAAAAGGTCCACCTAGGTCTATAATTTTGTGATTTTGTTTCATTTTGTTGAAACATAAATAGCTCTCCAATGAAGAAGTCCTGACTTCTTTCAAAACCACTTTGAAATGCTGTGATATCTCCACGTGGTATTTGTGCCCCTGCTTAAGTTGGTGGATTTATCAACTTCCTGACTAAAAGATATTCCAGGGAAATCACATGAATCATTGATTTATAATGACTTGAGAGCAGACATCCAATAATCAGTAAATTTTAATCCTGAAATATTAATTCTTAGTTACTCAGTAGTTGAAATATTTAACAGCCTCATATTGGTTGTGCATTGAAACTACTCTTTAACACAACAGCTGTTTCTGAAAAGGCTTGGATGTGGGAAATAATTGCACTTCTATTGAAGCTATTGGAATGAGGCACAATTGGATTTCACATAATTTTTAATGCATAGATATTTCACATAATATGTTTCTAGGCAATGGTTCTGCAAATAAAGTGTTTTGTCCTCAAGAAATTTTATCTGTGAGCCAGCTTTACCTATAGCTCGATCAAATATTCTTGCCTTTTTTTTTCCTTTTTTCATTTACTCTTAAATTATTTCTAGAAATTATAATACTGCCATGGACCAGAAGTTTGTGTGCCCCTCAAATTCGTATGTTGAGGTCCTAATTCTCACCATGACGGTATTTGGAGGTGGGCCTTTGGGGGGTGGTTAGGTCATGAGAGTAGAGCCATTATGAACGGACTTAGTGCGCTTACAGGGAGAAATACAGAGAGATGATGATCTCTCTCTCTTCGCGTGAGGACACAGCAAGTAGATGCCCACCTGACACCCAGGGAGAGGGCCTTCACCAGACATGAAGTCTGCCAGTGCCTTGATCTTAGACTTCTCAGCCTGTAGAACTGTGAGAAAGAAATTTTTGTGGTTTAAGCCATCCAGTCTATGGCATTTATTTTTATTTTTTACAGTAGTCTGAGCTGAGATAAGCACCTGAAGTCATTGTTGTGGTCACTCTGTAAAAGCAGGATAAACCCCCTTCCAAAATCACATTTGAATGTCAATATGATGATACCACATGAACACCAAGAGGATATGAGAAGGTTTATTAATGACGTAATGGGACTTTTGGAAAGTTCAAGGCAGGACCCCAGGCTGGTCTAAAAATGGTTTGGGTGAGCAAGGAGACCGGCTTGGGTTTTTAGGGTAATTAGAAGTGTAGGGCTGAAGTGAGGGCTCCTGCCAGTGGTTTGAACTGCCCACCAGTCCCAAAGGAGGGAGCACCTGAGGATTTAGTGTTGGCTTCACCAGATGGGGGCAGGAGAAGGGAGAAGGGGAGGGCTTAATAGCAATCAGCCGTCACACATCAAAAAATGGGGTCACATTCTTCATTACAACCCTTCTTATTAGAGCCTACTTATACAATAGACTTTTCCCTCAACTCTTATGGAAATAAAGAGCAATTTTAAACTTCTTTTAAATATAAAACATTATGCATGCTATGGTGGAAAAAGCAAGACTTAAAGCCAAATAGCTCTGGAGGGTCAACGGGGGGTCACATTCTTTTGATGACCAACTCTAACAAAAGCATGTCACATTTTGAGGGAGGCATCTCTAAAGCATATTACTACTGTTTCTACTGCTCCTGAGTCACCAATAATAGTGATCTTGGTTTGTGTTTTGCAGATAGTATCTCAGTCTTCACCCTCCTGTGACTCACTGACAGGGGAGTTAACATTTACGCCTTAAAACAAGTTGTCAGTTTCATCCGTGAAGATTTTAATTTCTATACTCCTCTGAGGCCCTGTCACCTGCCTTCTCCTAGGAGGGCTTTGTCTTTCACCTCCACAGCTATTGGATTTCTTGTGGCGATGAGATAAACAATATCCTTAGTTCATGACTTAAAGCATTTCAGAACACATGTTCACGTATTAGGCTCAAAACATCTCAGTGTTGAGCAGAGAATTTTAAATGCTATGCATTCTTTTAAAACAACAGTTATGATTATTATTATTTTGTTCAGAAAGAGAGAGAAAAAGAGAAAGTGAGAGTAGAAGAGAGAAAAACCATGAAATGCCGAAGGGAGAGTAGAACATTGGTGTCCTTGTAAGTTAATCCAGAAGAGTAGCTTGCTGGGGGAAGCAGCACACAGATACATGTCTAACCCAGGAATGCTGGAAAGCATGGGTTACCTGGGAAAGTTCTGTGGCACGGGGCCTGTTCCTGTATCATTTACCTGAGCAAATTCATGCCCACGCTTCCAGTACAGTCAACAGGGCAAGAGTCTATCCAGGGATGGTCAAGAGGTTTCCCCTCAGATGCCAGTGCTGACAAACTGGTGACTGCCGAAGTGTTCCTTTCAGGACTCTGAAACCAAATATCAGCTGAAAGAATGCAGCAGTGACTGAGAAGTAATGTCATCATGGCTAAATGATGGATCGCTTCTTGTGAAATGTAAATGTCAACTATATACTGGGTATTATTATAGCCTGTGCCGACTTCAAGGTGCAGACACACACCTACGCAATGATTAATATATTATTTCAAACTATTTTTTTTAAAAACTCAGTTCCTGATAAGAATAAGTTTGGGGAGATTTATCTTTTTCATTAATATAGAAGGTAGAATATTAAACTCTGATCAACGTAGGGCTCTAAATAGTTGATTTAGTTCATGATAATTTTATAACATTTGATAAATAAATAAACAAATAAACAAGCAAATAGTTAGCACCCTCATTCAGCAGAGTTTAGGTGCCAGGCAAATGGGAAACCTGATTGTGCAGTTCTTGGGACAGAGCTGGGGAACACAATGGATGAGCTAGAGAAAAGAAAGGTCTGAAAAGGTTGGAACCAAAAGAGGGAACAGAAAATCAGAAAGTATTTTTTAAACTATGAAGATAAAATTAGAACATGCTAATACTTGGAGCTCAAACTATTGCAAGAAAAATAACGCATCCAATCATTTAGTGCTCAGAAAAAATCAGAGATATGTGTGTGTGTGTGTATACAGTAAGTATTATCTCTTTTATTTCAAATCTCAAATATAACAACACAATCCCTGGGCAGTAGCTAGTGTTTTAAAATAATAAAATCAGGGCTTTGGGTACTAGAGTGAATGCCTCAGATCTCCGCCCCACCTACGCAGCCTGGACCAAGATTTCATGCTGTAGTCACCCTGTGTATCGGTAAGGTATATGCTAAATTTTTCTCATCCAAAATAGAAACCTTTGAATATAAATTCAATGCAAAAATAAAATTAACAAATGAGTACAGTAGGCTAAAGAATGTCCCCCCCACCCCAAAATATATCCATGTCCTAACACCTGGAACCTGTGAATGTTACTTTATATGGCAAAATGATGGCTTTGCAGATGGGATTAAGTTACGGTGTTGACATGAGGAGATTATCCTGCCCTACTGCAGGTCGTCCCTAAGTGCCAGCACGTGTATTCTTCCGAGAGAGAAGCAGAGACAGATTGGACACCAACAGAAGTGGAGAAGGCAGTGGGGGCAGAGTGCAGAGAATGAGCGATGCCGTCACTGGCCAAGGGAAGCCAGCAGCCACCAGAAGCTGGAAGAGACAATCTCATCTTCCCCTGGAGTGTGCGGAGGGAGCGCAGGCCTGCCAGCCCCTTGACTTGAGCCCACTAAAGCTGATTTCCGATTTCTGGCCTCCAGGACTGTGAGAGGATGAATGTCTATTGTTTCAAAGCACCGAGTTTGTGTAATCTATTGGAGCTGCATCAGGAACCTAGTGCACAGGGTAAAAACGGAGGGCAAAGTGATTTAAGGCACTAAATTTGTGGTAATGTGTTAGAGCAGCATAGGAAACTACTATAATGACTTTTTAAAGTATTCTTAAAAAAATTGAATATTTCTTCCCTTAGGAAAATCTCCCCACACTAAGTAATCTTTTCCTAACATATACTTCCCAGCAACCTCACGTTTACTTTTGTTAACATTCATTCATAGTGGCTATCCTCTTCACCTGTGTAGACTAAGAGGTCCAGCAAAGTAACTGGCACATAGTAGGGGCTCAGTAAGTATTTGTGAAATGACTGCATGGAATTCAAAGCACAGGGTCAGTGGGGTGGTGACAGTTGTGTTGTGACTCACGCAGCTCCTGGTACTAAGTAAAACCTCAAGAATATTTGTTGAAGGTCCATAAACCTACCTTTTCTATACTGGAAAATATTATTACTTTTGTTGTTGTTATGAGCCTATTTGAAACTTTAATGAAAACCGTGAAGACTCTTCCCAGAAAAACTAAAAATTTTGTTGCATCTTCTCGTGTTTCATTGACCCCCCTAAAGCCCATTCATGTCTGGTTTATAATTTCCAAATTATGTATATTCCCCATTTTAAACAGCCGATGTTAACTTTTATGGAGTACTTACTACTTGTCAGGCTTAGAGCTGTATTATGTGTCATATTCCAATTAATCCTTACAGCTCTGGGGGTAAGTCCTGTTTTTATTTTTTAAACAGATGAAGAATTAATTTATAGGAGACCAACTTTCTTACCCAAGCTCACAGAGCTAATTAGCAGCAGCGCCGGGACTCAAACTAAGATCTTTTCTTATTCTAGCCCGAGTTTGCACTCTGAACCACTAAAAACCATCTGCCCGTTCCATGTCCCCACCCATGGTGAGCAGAGGAGTTATCCAGGGAGGACACTTAATCTCTCCTAGTAAGGGTCTGAAATGATGACATTCGCTGGCTTCAGCTCCTGACTCGATGTGAGCAGTTTCCTTGATCAAACAGGACAGCCTGTTCCTCCAACAGCATCTCTCGATGCTTAGAGAGCCGACATGCCTGCTGTACTTGTTTAGCAATTGGCAGAGCTGTGACTCCGAATTATCTCGTGCATGTTGCAAACCATTTAAATTGTCACTGTAGGGTTTTGCCTATTAGTAAAATACCATCCCCTGAATGCTGATTATGTGAAATAGCACAATTGCCTGGTAACAGGAAAGCAATGACTTCTTGAATGCAGTCCAGCACTATAACTGCTCTTTTTTTTTTTTTTTTTAGTGAAATGTAAAAAAGTTGCTTGTGCAATATTCTTTATGTAATTAGATTCTGGGTGCATTCATATTTTACCACATGTTGATAGAAAATAAATAGGCACAGTATTTTAAAAAATGCTTCATTGTGCATTTAAATGTCCTTTGTCACAGTTGAGGCTAAAGAAAGTAAACCATGCCTTCTTTGGCATTTGTCTTCCCTCTTCTTTGGTGGTGACAACATTTCCATCAGAGATTGAGTGGACCTAAGAATACTAAATTCACTTTTGGCATGGGACTTGGCTCTTAGCTGCTGCTCCCGTGGGGGAAAGTCCTCCTGGTTAAATTGGGGGCCATTAGCATGCTGGTGATTGATCAGCAGAGTTATTCACTTTTAAGCTTCATCACTTTCCCATTTAAAGTAATTTTGGTCAGCAAGAGCAAATTACACTCATTATATCTAAATGCAAATACATGTTTAGGAAGCATGTGGTTTAGAAAATAAATGGGATACAGTCCCAACACTAATGCCTCATTAGGGACATTTGCACACCTCTATTTCTATCTCCTAGCTCTTTATAATCATTGTAATGTCATGGCTCACTCCATGAAATCAGAAAATATATTTATTTGTGTCACCCTTACCACAGGCACATGACAGAGCTTATCTCCTAGAGTGGATCTCCCCCACCTCCATTATTTTTATTTCTTGCTTTCTGCACCAGCAACTGTACTAATCAGATACATCTAGGCCAGAAATCCTACAGAAATCCTAGAGAAGACTATCCGATCCCCAGGAGATCACAGAATTAGGAAACAACTTCTCTTAGAATCCCTTTAGAATTACCACCAGCATTGATCTTCAATAGAGATCTATAAAGACTTGATGAAATGAGCTTGTGTGCAGTAGATTAGAGATGGTTGCAAATTCTTTAATACTCTGCCCATTGAGAGATGGGGGCTAATTCGTCTCCATTCAGTCTAGGCTCAGCTAGTGACTTACTTGACCAATTCAGAGGAAATGACATTGAGACTCCCAAGGCAATGTCATAAGAAGCCTTGCAGATTTTACCCAGCTCTCTGGGAGCACTCTTTCTGGAAGCCTTGAGCTGCCATAGATGAAGGCTGACTTCTTTGAGATCATGTGTGGGCGTTCCACATGATATTCCAGCAGAATCCAGCCTTCCAATCATCTCTGCCAAAGGACTGTGTTTTTTGTTTCTTTTGTTTTAATGTAGGTTCTATAATTCAGGTATAATGAGCCCAACAGATCAGGAGCCGATTACCATTGAAAAGATAGTTTGTTGCTCATACATAGTTCCTAAGAGAAGGGGGCATGCAATGCCAGGCAGCGCTACATGGGGATGCACTGGGGTTTGTAAAGAACTGAAGGAGTGAGGGTAAAGCATGCACAAGAGCCTTTATTTTGGTTTAGGCTGGAAGGAATGGGAGAGGCAGGGAAATTGGCTAATTTAAATAATTTCATTGGGCTTCCAGATGTAGGGGCTGACCCTAGTTTTCTGGTACCTGGCTGTGGAGTGATTAAGACAGAGGAAGACTGGCCTGGAGTGTAAATGCTCCAGGAGAGCCCGCTAATGGGGGTGGGTGAGGGATATAGGCTTTGGATTGGTCAGTTTGCATGTGGAAGGCGCCCTTGCAGGACAGTAGTTGACTATCTCTATCTAGGAACTGGCTAGCCCCGGGGAAGTCTTTGTCAGGTCAGCAAGGAACCAGATGCCAGAGCATCAAGAATACAGAAAATATAGTTAATACAAAAAGAAATGTGGGCGAAGCTATCTTAGACCCTCTAGCCCAGGCCATCTGCTAGCTGAATACTATCAAGGTAACTCCAGAGCCCTGGGGAGCTGCATAATCAGCCAGCGGAGCTCTGTCCAAATTCCTGACCTGCAGATTTCTGTGATATAGTGAGTGAGTTGTTTTCAACCACTGAGTTTGGAGTAATCTGTTACACAGCAATAGTTAACTGGGACATCGCACCCCAACTTTAGGGCCCTTTCACTATCTGTCCCACACACCAGAAATTCACTAAAATGCGTATTCACTCCTGACCAATGCAAAAACTCAGCAAAATATTAACAAAGGTGAGTTCTTGTTATCTTTTGACAGAATTATACTTAGATAATATAATTAATCGGGCTTCTTTTAGTGATTCTGATAAACAGAAAACCATATACAAAATATGAAATCATGCAAGTGAGTAATAAAATGTTTTAATATCATGAAATTGCAACATTTTAAACTTGAACTAGTAGATCTCATGCTCTTTTCAGACCGATCTGCCAAGGGCGAGGGGTTGGGGCTTCCAGCTGATACTATAACGTGTGTGGCCTGTCTGCAGAGCGAGGCTGCGCAGGAGGAAGACGAGGAAAATTAATGCCACCTCTGTTTTCATACAAACTGGTTTCAGAGGGTCTTCGGGTTCGCCCAGACGGTCGCCGCGCTGCTGGCTGGAGCAGCGTCTGCCTTTCCCTGCCGCGCGGCCGCCTCCATCTGGAGTTTAATATGCGCTCATCTCTTTTCCATTCCGGGAGGGATATGTAATGAAAATCTCCATATTAGTCATCAGCTGTCAACACTGACAAATTTCAATTACCTTTCTTGGGTAGTAGTTCACACTAGAGAAGCAAATCAGGATGGCACACTGGGGTAGCATCCTTGTGACAGATCTATTTTAATTGCCTTTCTTATCCACATTTAACCTCGATCATTTTGACAGGAGAAGGAAACTCACAGAGGAGGTAACTTTTCCTGCCAGTGACAAAGGGGGATGGGATGGGGAACTAGGCTGCTGGAAGGAGCCCGGGCCATCCCCATCTGTGATGGGCTGGCCTTGATCGCAGGCGATGCTTTCCTTTCCCTGCGAGGCCTCCGTGGTAACTCTCTGCTTATCAAAATACTTTGCATTTAATCAGCTGCCTGGATGGATGTTCCTGCTGATGATCATCCATAAATTATTCATCAATTAGAAAGATTTGGCACAGTCTTCTTCTTTCTTTTTTTTTTTTTTTGCTTCATTTTCTGAGAGATGGATTTTCAAGAGCCTGTAGCAGGAGTTTCCCTTAGTGAGTTCTCATTTCTTCTCTTGCTTCCAACAATGCTGCTCATTTAGCCTTTTGATTGCAGCTTGATGGGTGCATCAGAGGATACCTCTGATCATGTTACAGTGGCTCTGTTTCTCTCTGGCTTCTTTCTTTCTCTTTAATCTTGAGGCATCTAAGGGCTGTTTTTGAAATAAAGAAGAAATGAGTTTTCTTTAAGGAGACATGTTAGAAGAGCATTTATGACCTTTGGTTTTTCACAGACCCATTTCTCAGGGGATTTGCAATGTGGGCTCTGTTCCTTGGGTGATCTGGTTTCTGCTATGATCTAGTCAAAATTAAATCAAGGAGTCTTTCTGTAACAAAAGTTTGCTAATGTTTACTGACCCGGATTATGCTTCAAATTGCAATACGACATGGTTATTTTTTTTATTTCATATTTTTGTATTTTTAAAAAATACGTTTTATTGATTTTAGAGAGAGAAAAGGAGAGGGAGACAGAGAGAGAGAAACATCAATGATGAGAGAGTCATTGATCGGTTGCCTCCTGCACGCCCCTTACTGGGAGTGGAGCCTGAAACCCAGGCATGTTCCCTGACCGGGAATCAAACTGCGATCTCCTGGATCCTAGATCGATGCTCAACCATTGAGCCTCAATAAAAAAAAAAAAAAATATATATATATATATATATATATTTTTGTTTTTTAACAAACAACTCCTGTGAGGTAGATACTCTTATTATCCATTCATTACAGATGAGACAGAAGCTCAGGGCTTTTTCCATAGCTCTGCCCCGGTTATACAGCTGGAAGGCAGCGAACCTGGCATTCCTGCTCAGGCGGTCTGACTCCAGAAGCTGGTCCCCAGCTTCTCCGCTGCACTACTCAGGCACCATCCACTCCTGGAAGGTTCCATTAACCATTTGAGTCATCACTGCCCTGTAGAAGGATAGCATCCTCCTGGGGACTTCGAAATTCGTTACTGCTTCCAAAACTAGAAAGAACGGATAATATGGTTTCACCATCTCAGGAATAGAACAAAAAGGCTAAGCTTATTTTCCCAGAGGATCAGGGGCTAGAGACAAGGACCATAGTTAGATCTGAGGTTAGTAAAGGAGTTGACTAGGGCATTCCTGACTTCAGGGAAGAGTACAACCAGGAGTGAAAACAGAGCCAGAGGGACCCAAGTGGGATGGAGACACTGGGTGTTCCTGACTTTTCTCTAGTTTTTTTTAGCTATGGAACCACAGCGGTGATCTGGATACTTTCTCCCTCCTCCCCACTTAGTTCACGTTCAAGGTAGATCCAGAGGCATCTAAGAGTTGTATTAACACAGACGTGTGATAATGGAACATACATCCCTTCTTAATTCTAGTCCTTAAACCAATGCAACAAAAACTGGTCGGTCATCAGTATTTATTATCTAGTATGTATGTAATTAAAGAAATGTGCAAAGTGTTGTGCAAAATCGCATAGTCCTCCTGAAACTTCGGGATGCCAAATGGATGTTCCTTTCGCCAGGACTGTGAGGCACAAGTTACAAGTAAGGCGATAACAAATTTCCGATTTTGAGAAGGCAGTTAAGACAGGAGAGAGAGCATGCAGAGCGGTGGATGCCAGGCCAAGAATGGCCCAGAAGGAGGCAAATTACAATCAGTTATACCTCACTGTGGAATTGAGAGGGGTTAAGGAGGTAATTAAAATCTTTCTTCTCAATAGGGACTACAACCTTTAAGTTGAAAGAATGGCCTTGGTGGGATTTAATAGAACTCTTCCTAATTATTAAAAGAATAAACTCTATCATTTGATAGAGTGTTCCTTTTTAAATGCAAGCAAATCAAAGCCACCCTGGGGTATGTGAATTAACTGTGCTCATTTATAAACTAGAAAGTGCTTTATATCTAAGAGAATGCGTAAGAGGAGCTGAAGACAAATCTATAAATGCATTCAGATTTCCTAGTGCCAAGATTTCTGACATGTCTTGAGGAAATATCCCAGATGAGATATAACACAGCTCTGGAAATATCAGTTCTCATTTAGTGCTGCTTGGGAAACCATGGAGCCTGTGTAGTGCAGGGTTGCTTTAGATTAATATGCTAGCATAGATTTGAGTTATAAATATAATAGTTATCCCTGTCCCTGGGAGTAGGACACATTTATCATGGAGCTCTCCAGCACCTGTCACATAGGGCTTGGGGAGGAGCTCACTTTATTAAGTACATATTATGTATTAGAAAATGTCTGAGCTGTGAATATTATTTTATTGAATTCTCAGAATGACTCCATCTATAAGGCACCATTAGTACTATTGTATATGTGAGGAAACTGAGGCTCAGGGAGCTAAATAAAATGGTCACAGGCCATAGGCTATAAGTGTACAAACTGAATTTAAATTCAAGGTCACTTAAAGTATACACGTTCCATTACTACATCATGCTGTGTTCTACAATATTATCGGTACTTTTTGCACGTAGTAGGTTCTTAATAAGTGGTTGTTGTATGAACTCAAGAATTAATCCATCTGCCCAGCTGGTGTGGCTCAGGGGTTGAGCATTGACCTATGATCCAGGAGATCGAGGTTCAATTCCCGGTCAGGGCACATGCCCGGGTTGTGGGCTCGATCGCCAGTAGGCAGCAGGCAGGAGGCAGCTGATCAATGACTCTCTCTCATCATTAATGTTTCTGTCTCTCTCTCTCCCTCTCCCTTTCTCTCTCTGAAATCAATAAAAATATATTTTAAAAGAAAGAGAAAGAATTAATCTATATTCAATTAATTTTAAATTTTATTATAGAGAAAGAAAAGTGAAATAAAGAATAATTAAAAGCAATATGTGAATATTATTAATGATAGAAATAAACACATATAATAATGTTTATAGAAACTCACCGTAAAGTGCTGCTATTGAAGTGAAGTATTTGTCAAGGGACTTTCTCAGAGAAGAAAGGAAAGCTTTGCTTTTTAAAATGTGCAATTCTTAATTAAAATTTCCACTCCACATCTTCTTACCAATCCCTTCAGAAAAAACATGTATTACAGTTTTTCAATATTATATATTGGATGGTGCCCAAAAAGCATATTTATCCTGCAGTAATTTTACTGCAACATTAGAGCTCATTTTCCTTTCGGTAATAAGGTAAATTAAACACATTTTCAGGTGATTTTTTCCCCCCGTAGACTATACACAGACAACCATAAAGTTCCTCCAGTGAAAATGTCCTCGGGGGAAGCACTCTACCTAAGGCCTCAAGAACATTTCAGGACTGGCAGCATGTTCTCAGGAATAAATATTTCATCCAAGCAAGGCGTGCTTGACCTTGAGAAGCAGCTGGGGATCCTGAACACAGAGCCACGTGACTTCCCAGAGGCCACAATCAATCTAATGCTGACTGTGGTGCTGACTCCATCTCTGGGAGTCCCGAGGAAAAAAGGCAGAAGGAGCTTTTGACTTAGTTGATTTGGTTAGAAGGGCCCCTGAAGACCAGTTTGGATGACAGGGAAGTCAACCCACCGCTTCTCTGTTTGGGATGATTTAATTAAGGCGCTTCAGTTGGTATCTACATAATGCGAAGTGAATTCCATCAAATTGCAGGGAGGCCTGTTACATTCAAATCTTGCTCCTGACTCTTCATTTCCATATGTGAGAGCTTCTATTACTCTAATTTCAGATTATTTCCAGATCATTTTCCAAGTGCTCTCATTTTCCCACCTGTCCCTTCAAAGTTTTATATATTTTTTATTCTCTATTTGGAGGTTTTGAGGCAGCTAAAATAAAATGTAAAATTACAGCATTAAAAAAATATCCAGTGTTTAGTTAATTAATATGTGCAAAACACAAAGACTTTAATATATTATTTCACTTCATTCTTATAGCAGAATTATGAGTTATTTGCTCGCTCATACGTATTTTACAGATGAGGAAACTGAGCCTCAAGCTTGAAAGAAACTCTTCGAGGCTACATATGCAGTAAAAGGTGGATTCAAGTTTCAAATTTAGCCCGATAGTGTTTCAAAATCTATGCTTATCCCAGGACTCCTTGGTGTCATCCTTCAACTTAGATGGAAAAACTATAACCTCACTTGTATCATCTCTGTCATTGTATGTCATCAGCTTGTGCTCATTCACTTTACACCCACTTAATGAAAGACTAATCTTTACAGCTTATTGGAGACTGACACAGACACAATGTTCTCGCTCCTCAAATTTTTTACAAACGCCAAAATTTGGTGTGGAATATCAATTCTGATTAGTTTTTAACATTGTTTATTAAGCTATGTGTTATTTCATTTATTGATCCAAGCCAAACCAAAACCCCTTCTCATCTGATAATAAGCATTTAATTCAAACTGTGAAGATCCTGGCTCTTGTCCACTCAGGCCAGAAATTTCACACCGGGCTACTCAGTTTCTCTGAGCCTACGTATGTCCCTGTCTTGCTCTTTTCTCTGATTTTTTTTAATTTTAGTTTTTTGGCCTTGATAGACCGTGGACTGATGTTAAAAAATGAAATCTGTCAGATACAGGAACAGTATAATTAGAGTTGTTTTACCTCTCCTGTTTGTCACTCATACGCAGATGTGCAATAATAACAAAGCAATTAATGTTTCCTACGGGGACATTAAGTTCAAGTGAAACCTCTTCGTATTTCAGAGGGCTTTCTGGATTCTCTTTCTTCTTCAATAGCAAAATCCGTTTTTGGGGTAATACATTTCTCCTCTATGACGAAAGCTCTATTGCCCTAAGTAATAGCTACATACACAGGTATATCTCTATGTCTGCCACTGTTGTAAACTCTTTATAAGCAAAAACACTGCCTAACTCATCATGGCCCCCATCTCATTCAGGCTTAGCACAAGGCCAAAAAGTAGACACTTAATGAAGATGATTGGCCCAAATCCTTTCCTTAATTAATGCAGGTATGAACCTGGGTGGTAACAACACATTGGCGAACTAAATCAGACAAGGACCCTGCTCTCATGGGTCTATAATGTTCAAGTTATTTTGTAAAAGATAGACAGAAGGAAGGGGGGAAAATAAGGAAGGAGAATCTAATATTATATGGGTGATAATGGTGTGTGAAATGATGTGAGGTACCTTATGTTTGCTAGTCCATTTAATCTTTCAGGTAAACCCCATCACAAAAGAAATAAATGCATCGTTCTTAAACATTTATGTTACCTCCCAATAAGAAAAGAAACCTGGGTCCCCAGCCTTCCTGGAGCCTGGCCGTTTGGTGGCTGTTACTTCTAGGGGTCCTTCTCATGGAGCAAACGGTAGAGGCTGGATTTGCCATCGCATTTGAGTGTCGTGTTGCCTGTGCTAAGCCGGCCGCTTCTTTCTCTATTCGTCTCCTCACCCTTTGGGCGTCTCCTGGTAATAACTCACTACTCTGTTGCATTTAATTTTTAAAGGAAACACTAATAGCCAAGGATTTGTAAAATTGCCCCCCCCCCTTATTCTGTATCACAATGTGGGGGTCAGATGGGAGAAATAAGTAGCCTTAACATAGCTATCAAGATGAGAGCTTAGTTCTTACTGTTCAGGCCACTTTCTTGAACTGGAAGATTATTTCTCTTATTTCGATTCTCTACAAATTATATATTTTAGAACTAAGGTTTGGTGGAGGCTGATTTTCGGAGGAAAAACACTTCCAGAAAGCCATATATAAATATTCATTTGACCTAAGGGATTGAAATAGCTTTTCCCACTTGCCTGGAGTCAAGGCCTTCATCTGCCGGCTAGAAGCACAGTCAGAAACGATGCCTCTAACAGGCGCTTTTATTTTAAAGAAAGGAACACCTGTGCCAGGCAAACCCAACTGGCAGCAGTGTGATTAAATCTGGGAAACAGGAGCCCCCCACCAGGCCTGATGAAAAGTATAAAGCCAAACTATAGTTGAGTTCTCTCAGCAATTAGAGAGACAAAATTACCAGGTTCTGTTTATAGATAAAAGAGATTAACATGGAGTCTTAGGACTTTGATCACAGAATCTTAAGGAGCCAGATATTGATTGTCTTTACAAGCAATCACAAGAGCCCAAAAGGTGCTTAAGTAGAGTGGATGGGAAGGGATGAATAAATTAGCTGTTTGATTCGAAAGGGAAAATCAAAGATTATATGCTCAAGTAGATGCATTAAAGTATAAATCATCAATATTGGCCAAAGGGTACAAGCATTCAGTTTTCAGATTAACGAGATTAACCAGTTCTGGGGCTCTAAAGTACAGCATGCTGATTATAGCTAATAATCCTGTATTATAGGGACCTCATCAAACTAAAAAGCTTCTGTACAGCAAAGAAAACTGGAAAGACCAAAATGGAAAGACCACCTACCAAATGGGAGAAATGTTTGCATTTCATATATCTGATAAGTGGCTAATGCCCAAAATATGTAAACAACTCACATAACTCAATCGCAAAAATCCCCCAATCTGATTAATAAATGGGCAGAAGATCTAAACAGACATTTCTTCAACAAGGACACACAGCCAACAAGTACATGACAAGATTCTCAACATCACTACTCATCAGTAAAATGCAAGTCAGAAGTACAATGAAATATCACCTCACGCCTGTTAGAATGGCTATTATTCAAAAAGACAAGACGTAACAAGTGTTGGTGAGAATGAAGAGGAAAAGGGAGCCCTTGTGCACTCTTGGTGGGACTGCAAATTGGTGGGGCCACTATGGAAACCAGTATGAATGTTTCCCCCCAAAATTAAAAAAATAGATCTGCCATCTAATCCAGCGATTTCACTTCTGGACATTAATCCGAAGAAAATGAAAACACTAACTCTAAAAGATACATGCACCCCCATTATCATTTTACAATAGCAAAAATATGAAAACCTAGTGTCCATCAATGGATAAAGAAGGTGTGATATACACACACGCACACCCCCACAATGAAATAGTACTCAGCCATAAAAAAGATAAAATCTTGCCATCTGTGACAGCATGGATGGACACTGAGGGCATTATGCTAAGGGAAATAAGTCAGACAGAAAGACAAATACCATATAATCTTACTTATATGTGGAATCTTTAAAGACATACACAAAGTTCATAGATACAAAGAAGAAATTGGTGGTTCCCAGAGGCTGAGAGTCCTGGGGACATAGGAAAAAAAATCAGTGAATGCATTTTTTAAAGTAAATTCTAAAAAAGTTGCATTATATACTTGAATGATGCTAAGAAAGTAGACTTTAAATATTCTCACCGTAAGAGAGAAGTAGTAATAAAGTAACAAGATGGAGGTGTTAGCTAATGCTAAGGTGGTGATCATTTTGTAATATATAAACGTATTAAACTAACAGATTGTATACCTTGAACTTACACAATGTCAAATGTCAATGATATCTCAGTAAAGCTGGGAAAATAAATGAAATAGTGATATATCACCAAGCATCAATGAAAGAGTAAGAAATAAAGAAAAAGGAATAGTTTTTAAGTCAGCCTGCCTTCTCATTGGTGATTGTTAGCATCAGATCTGAAATAGAAGATTTAGAAAATTGAATGCAAGTCTCTATTTTGTAGGTTCCAAACCTTTGGGATTTTGGTAGCATTAAAAATACAGAATGTGCACTTAAAGTGTTCACAACTTAAAGTTTTGGATGCTTTTGTGTATGTTTTAACTTGTAAAAATTTAATTTTAATGGCTTCAAAGTTTAATGATTTTTCCAACATGACCCAAAGAATTGCTTTCAAGGGTCTCCAAAGAGTTTTCATAAATAAGTTTTAAATTTTCTTAATGAAAACAAATGTTTCCTAAATGCTATCTTTGATAGATTCAGAATGTTAGGAGTGTAAACTCCAAAAGAGTGGGTTACTTGCAATGTAAAGCAGCTAACTTGGAGAGAAAAGTTAAGTTCAAAGATGCAAGATTAAGAATCAAATGACTACAAATTAGCAAGACATAAAAGGGCTCAGGATATTTTGGTCATAAGAGGCCAAAGCAGAAACAGATGTCAATAGTATATATAATACAATTTTACATAACCTTATGTTGTCCATAAGAATAGGACCCTGGGATATCAAAACGATGTCAGAAGAGCACCTTGGGCACATTCTATGCGGTCTCACCTATTTGGCTTTGGGACAGTGGGGATGATATGATCCATAAATTGAGCAGAACTTGAAGAGACGGTAGTTTTGGATATTTTTTGGTCACAGACCCATTTAAGAAGCCGATGAGACGGATAGGTGTTTTTGCTATGAAAAAAGGGTATGCATGCCCCCACACACACTTTTGCACATAAATTATGGGTTATTATGGTAGCAATCTGGACCCTGTCGATGACTGATTCCACTTATTTGTGAGTACTCTAAGCTCAATAGGATATTAAGCAATTTATATTAATAATTCAATGTGATGTACTATGATACTCAACTGCATAGTTTAGGAAACTGAGTAACTTGCCCATTTATCTGGAAACACAAATGCAATGTCTAATGCTTTTGTATCACTTAGTATACATATTTCTACGTATAAATGTCTACAGCGTCAGCAGCTTCAACCGACGATCTTGGGATCACAGTGTTCCTAGAGAAGGAGAGATGGACGTTGGGCAGGAAGCTTAGCCTCCTCTTTGTGACAGAGTCCCCTTCCCTGGTCCAGGAGGGGTCATCTCCGTTTCTTTCCATTGCGTCCTCCAGAAACGCACTTGAGGGAGAGGACAGCAGAGCAGGAAGCCGAGGTAGGAAATGAAACTTGTTCTAATGTTTAAGCAGATTGAGGCAACGGAGCTGAAGACTTAAAAACTGTCTTCGACGCCATAGCCGGTTTGGCTCAGTGGTGGGAGCGTTGGCCCATGGACTGAAGGGTCCTGGGTTCGATTCCTTCAAGGGCACGTACCTCAGTTGCAGGCCTGATCCCCGAATGTGGGAAGCAACCAATCAATGTGTCTCTCTCACATCGATGTTTCTTTCTCTGTCTCTCCCTCCCCTCCCTTCCACTCTCTCTGAAAAGCAATGGAAAAATTATCCTCAGGTGAAGATTAAAAAACACACACCCAGAACTACCTTCAACATACATTATGGGGAATTATATGGAAAATCCTTGTATGCTGATGATGGTACAACCTGAAAAGTCTTCATTTGCCATCAGAAGGTTTGAATTCATTGTAAGGAAGAGCTCTTTTTCAAGGTTATTAATCAATAAATTGTGTATAAACTGAATGTGGATATGTAAAGAAAGAGAAAAAACTGGATACAAACAGGATGTATTATTGAGACTTCCATTTCAGGATGGGTCAGAAACCCTTTGTGATATGGATGCCTTTAAAAAGAACAGCCATGTAGTACAGTGGATTTCAAAAATCTCTTTATTATAACACGTAGTAAAAGATACATTTCATACCACAGCACAGCACACGTGTACACACACACACACACACACAGTTCATAATGACCAAAGCTGCCTTGTTATTTGAAATACACTATTTTGTTTATTATATTCCTTCCTATCCTATGCTATCGTATTAAAGAATGCTGGTCATGGTCAACTTAATTGACTTTACTACCTTCTAATGGATCATGATTTGAAAATTAAATCAATCTGTAGCTTAGCATCCAAAAGAAAATCGATGATCATGGTACCACTGAGGAAGGAGGGACGAGATGGGTAAGAGTTTTATGTCACATCACCTATCCCATAGTTATGGATAGTTAGAGCAGAGATCTCTGTTTTAGAGTGAGAGAAGTGATGACTGGGTCTTTTACATAAGCAGCTTCAGGTGTTGTTTAGAGAGTAGTTTTCAGAGAACGAAGATGAGTCACTGATTGCCTATTCTCTATACCTTACGTATTACTGTAGAATTACATGAAGGTAGCTTGATCCTGCCTGTAAGAGCTGTCAGACGCTTTAACACTAAAAGTAGGGAAACTGCAATGAAGAGAAAGTGAAGAATCAGTTCAGGGCTAAGTTATGAGATGACGTGAGTCTAAGGCTTAAGATTTCGTAAGTGTACTTCTAGACCGAACAGACGTACTTACCGATGTGCTTCCAGATTGAACAAGTTAGTGTAGGTCATAGTGATACAGTGTAAGAACAAAATTGGTAATAACACCCAAATCTTTATCCTACCCAGCTCAGTTGGTTATTTGTTCAATAGTTGTTGAGCAGATATTGTGGTCTAGATGCTGCTAAATGCTAACTAAGCGCCGAAAGACAAGAAAACAGTTTGACCTCAATGATCCCACAAGGAAGGTGTGCCAGCCAAGGGGCTCCTCAGTTTGCTACTCTCCCCACCACATCCACCGCTCTCTTCCCCTGTCTGCCCTGCCTTTCTCCCCGCGAGGCTGGCCCTGGGCCCTGGGTCATCCTGCCTTTCAGCTTCTAGTTGAGATTGGCCAAAGGGGGTCACCGGTAGTGGGTGGCAGGGCGGGAAGAGAGAAAGACCAGGGCTTTCCTTTTCTGCCCCCCCCCCCACCTGGACGGTCTCAGCTGCTGAAGGCTGCTGCTCCTGGAGGGAGCCCCTTCTCCCCTGCCCACGCTCTGGGCCTGCAGTCACCCCCTTGCTCTTCTTTCTGCGTCATGCCCTTGCGTGCTGCTGATGTCTTACTGTTACTAATCTTGGGCCCTTAGCATTCACTTCTGGTGTCATTAACCTCTTTCCCATCTTTGTAAATATACACTTATGTTTCTTGAGAAGCCATTTGAGTACTGTTTTGTGCCTGCCGAGACTCTGCTATAGGAGAAGGCATATATAGCATAGTAACAAAATGGAGAAATATCAGGAGAGAGGAGTTCTGCAGCGACCTTTTTAGAAATTACCTATGTGTGTGTGTGTATATATATATATATATATATGTATTTGTAAGTGCCACAGTGGGGAGCAGGGCTGTTGAGAAAGGTTATTTGAGGCAGGACATTAAAATTTAACACCAGAATAAGAGTGTGTTAGATGAAGATAACAGAATTTAACCTGACATACTGTATTCATTCCGATTTTTACTCCTGTGCCTTTTTTCTTTTTGTATCTTGGCTGAACTACCTTTTAGTGCAACAAAAATGTTAGCACTTTGGAAATGTCTGTGAGCTCAACTCACATTTATTTACGTACCAGTGAAGAATAATGATGCACTTAAGGGCATGGTGTGCTTTTAGGCTAAACACCAGAGTTATGCCTTTGGGGAATATTTTATTTTTAATATGATGTTCACTTTCTCAGGGCCTAACATCCTGAAGGCCCACCCTTACTTCATTAAAAACTGAAAAAGTGAGGACTTGTGTTAATGTACTAATAGAGCCTTCATATTTTGTTCAATCTTATTTTATATTTTTGGGGGGCTGCTACGACATTTTTACCTTGATCCGTTTGACAGGCTGGCTAATTTAGCATGGAACGGTAGCAAGCAAGATACAGCTGGCTTCCTGCACATCTGAGGAAGACACGGACACGCTGGAGGGAGCTAAACAAACAGGAATCTTTGACCTTCTCATTTAAACTAGTGCTCTAGTCTGGTGAGCTCATTATAGGGAAATCTGTTAGCATCCTCCACATGTCGGCAGATGACTGCTACTGAGTACAGGCTGCCAGTCCAACAGGGGGTCAGGAGAAACCCAGCTCGTGCCTGACCCATTGCTGCTAAATGGCAGATTCCTGTAGTTACTTGCATTATGCAAAACTGCTTGATGTACATTAAAGAGGACCTTTTGAACCCCACACTCATTATTTTTTCCCCTCTATCTTTCCATTTTCTGTCTTCTGTGATGAGATTGCCTTAAAGCCTTATCATACATGCTCAGACTCAGGGTGGCTAATGAACATGGATTTTGTTTTTGCTAATTTTTGCGGTTGTAAAAGACCAGATTTTAGCCTCGAGGCAACGTCAGCTTTTAGCCTCGAGGAGACATTCAGTAATAATGCACTTATACCCTGTCAAGTTCAACGGGGACCTTAGAGCCCAGAGAAATGGGCCGTGCTATATAGCCTTTTCTCTCTTGTTGCCCTAAAAGTTAAGACAGGATTCCCTATTCTTTTCTGAAGATTTAAAAATAAAACACACACACAAGCTTTCAGGCTAAAACAGTTGCCCTTATGGATTATGAAGTGGTTTTGGATTCTGAGTCAAATATTATTTCTCTTCTGCCGAAGCCTCCTGACGCTTGGTGTAAAAAGGCAATGCACACTGGCCAGTGAACTATGGTTTCTACTCCGTGACAGTTCCACAGAGGCTGAAATCACGCAAGTAGGTGCTGTTGCACGTAAGAGTTCAAAGGGACCAAGTGGGAAGAGCACCGGGTTACGGTCCTAACTCCACTGGTGATTTACTCCTTTATCTTGGGCCATTCTCTTCACCTCACTGCAGGAGATGGAGTTAGATTATATGACTTTTTAGTTTTAATGTTCTGCCTCTGATGTTAAGACCAGCCATCTGAAGGTTATAAGCACATGAACATGGTTAATGGTGAAATTTACTTATGAATCTCATACTATGTTTAAAGTCAGACATCAGTCACTTTGTAGAGAAATGTTTCGAATCAACCTTTTGCCTGTAATTAGTCTGGGAGGAGGCCAATCTGAATTTGTGAAAGGCCCGAGATACGCAGTAGTATTTTAGAAATGCAATGTTACTATTGTTTTCTTTCTCACAGCAGTGTAAACTGGGCTTAACAATGTTGCCAGAGTATTTTACCACATAGATTACTTCTGATCTGCTCCTCATTTCAATATATCCAGCTAACATGCAATGCATATGTTAATAATTCATGTGAAAATGAATTGACCCCAAATACTTGTGATTTTATGTTTTTCCAAAACACCATTCTCTGTACTCCAGTCCTGAAAATAATTATGTTCCAGATATTCATTCAAAACAATGCTCTTTCTATGTAAGGAATAGTCCAGGTGCCTGTGCCAATGCTTTATAATTCTGCTCTTGCCTTGAACCCATGCACCTGACTGACACGCCAAGACTCATATGCCATCTAGTAGGTCACCATAGAGATGAAAGGGTTGTTGTGCCCTTAAGTACTTGAGTAGGCAAAGAAGGTCGGGTATTCACTGCTGTTCTCTATATGAAATATTAGTGAGTCATGTGTGAGAATGAGGAGTGTTTGGTCCATAGGTCATTGAATTGGGCTTTATAATTATTTGATCATTGATACCTTAATTACAAATGTTTAAAATTCAAGTTTAGTGAGGCTGTAAACATTATTATATAGGACTAAAAACAATACTCATTGTTTTGAGTTACGTAGAACTAGTTGCCCAAAATAAGGCACTAATTTATCTTTTACAAGAGTCTCATGTGACTGAGAAGGTAAAATTGAGGAGTGTTTAGATTAGGAATTGAAAAGCATGTCAACATGACAAAGTCTGAACAGAAAAACATAGTCCAAGATCAAAAGGTCTTTTATTGTGTAGAATACAGTGAGCCGGTTCCATAAAGTTGATATTAAATTAGGAAACCATGCAAATGTAAAAGTTAGGGGAAAGCACAAATACAGTCACTCAAGCTAGATTAGGTGTTAGGTATTTATAAAAACCCATATGGCATATGATTGAGTTCTGGACTGTGGTATGTGATAAGAAATGACATGTACCATTAACAGACCTGGTTTTTAATCTTCCATGTGCACTCCTCATTGCTTATTTGCATTATGGCTGATTGAAATACAGGTAACTTATAAGGAAAGTTTGGAAGATGGGTGTGAAAGGTAGCAAAGCTTCCATCCGCCTGTGTCTTTGAATGATGGAATTACAGAAGACTGCCTTGACAACGTGCTCACTTATCTCACATTGTTGCGTGAGCATGAAATAATCCCTTATGGGTTTACACTCTTTGTGAAAGCAGTTAGCTTCACCCTAATGAATACAAAGTCTAAACAACATATAAAATCTATGGCAGTTGCTCGTAACCTTTCTACAGGGTCATAATCCTAATGAGAATTTTTAAAGTTCTGGAAACTTTCTCCTTAAGAGTGCTTACATTCAGCAGATATGTAGCATATATGTAGCATTTTACAAATAATTTCCTGAACCTTATAAAGTACATGCACGGGTGTTAAAAATATCAGGTCTAGATACTTTTGAAGTTTAGACATGGAACAAGTGATCCCGGAGGGCCCCATGGAAAGACCACTTGGCACAGAATATTCCAAACTAAACCTGTGCTAAACCAGAAAATTGGTTACAGGTTTTTATCATTCAAAGATGTAGGTCTGTGTCACCCAACTACCAGGAATTGGCTTATCAGGCAGGATAGCCAGCCACATGTCATAGTTGGGAGAACCACAGGCTCAGTGCTCATCTTCTGGACGTGTAGAAGGAAAGGTCTGCCACCTGTTGTCCTTACAGGTAAACTTTATTTTTACTTTTTAAAATTTTTGTTATTCCTCACTAGAGGATACTTTTTTCCATTGCTTTTTAGCAAGAGGAGAAGAAAGGGAGGGAGAGAGAGAAACATCCGTGGGAGAGAGACACATAAACTGGTTGCCTCCCACAGGCTCCAGACCAGGGGTGGGGAGCAAACCAGCAACCCAGGTACGTGCCCGTGACCGGGAATTGAACCCAAGACCCTTGGGTGTGGGGGCTGACACTCTAACCACTGAGCCACTCAGGCCAGGGCATTACTGGGGAATCTTTAATCTGTTACTCGGTAAGGACTGTAAACTAAAAATAGTTTTGTTGTCATTATTGTTGTTGTTAATTAGGTCTTTCAGTTGCAAGGAAGAGATTCCATGAAAATAAACTAAAGTCCTGAGGGTTGATGGTAAGAATAGAGATGGCATTAAGGGAGATTGGAATCTTAGAAATGGCAGCAGGCCTTTAGACGTTATGTGTTAGAAACTGGTTCTGAATTCCAGACAGCTGAGAGACAGGTTATAGTGTCTCTTTTTAGAAATAAAACTTTTATTTTTTTGCTCTATAAAACTGTGGCTTATTGTGTCACTCACTTGTGCTTCATGGGCTCCCTGGCAACATGGTTCTCCTCTTCTTACTGATGCAGGGCTTCTGCCTATGGTAGAGCAAAGGCGAATTGGTGCATATTGTGAATAACTATTCACAATCACACACTCGGCGTATTTTTCTTACTGGACTACCGCATGGGTTGTTGTGTTACTTAAATATTGATTATACTTGAGTTTGGTACCCACTGTGTTGGTACAAATGTCTGATGCTTTAGAGAGGAGGAGATAACATCCTATGAAATAGAACTTGCCTTCCAGGGCTTAAAAAAGAGCCTACAGAGTATTTTCTCAGTAGAAACTATGAACGGGGCAACTTCCTAAAGATTAAATGATAACGTGGCTGCGGCTGGCATTATAATTCTTTGATGCAGTCATTAATGTGATAGTAAACCTGCTCTCTGGGGAAAAATAAGGGTTCTGATTTGTAGTGCTTGCCAGTTTCAGTGGTGTAAATACTCTCACCTTAGTCAATTTCAGCTATTTCGGTATTAAAACTGGCTTTAAAAATTTCTAAATATTTAATAATTGACTCTTGTGAGCCAGAAATTTCTATCATCAATAAGAGAACCTGTGCTAAATCAGGAAATTGGTAAAGAAAAAAAGTTAAACATCACTCATGCCAAGATTGGGATTAGTCAAACGGACTAGAAGAATTTGAAGACTCCCACTGGTTAATGGTGAGATTACAGTACTAGGAAGTCTTTCAAAAATGAACTAAATTTTGTTCTTGGTTTTGATATATTTGAAAGGCAGATACATAAAACCAAACTAGTAATCAGATAGTAATTTTTATTATCTTGCTTAGCTCATATTAAAATGCATAGCTCTAATAGTTTTGAATAACTAAATGGTTCTAGTTATTAAAGAAGGTCTTAAATAACTAAACGGGTTTGCTTAAGAAGCAGGTGCTACCATTTCATGTTGCACTAACAAAAAAATCTCATCTCTTTGTCCTTGGGAATTATAATTCCTGCTACCTTTCTAGCAATACCACATGTTCTCCAATGAAGGGATGTTTGAGGGAGCTGTAATTAGACTCGACAGGAGTTTAATGCATTGAAGACCTAACACTGATTTGATTTTATATTTGCATCGATGATATACACTTATACTTAATTTTCCTAACTAAGTCTGACACCTTTATTGGAATATTTGCAAAATAGAAAGGAATGCCTTACATGAAATATGACAGCATGGTCCAGACCAGATGGAAGCTCTCTGCACTGATGTGATATGGCATCGGAGGAGCTGGTAACTGCTAGACTCAGTATGACCATTAACTGAATAGGAAACCATTGTACTCTCAAGATGAGCCAGTCTGACTCCATACACAATCCTCTCTTCATTTGTGGTACACAGAGGACCTCCTTAGGACCTCAAGCCACAGATGAACATAAACTAGAGAAAAAAATGGGGGAAATCGTTGCTGTGAGATGAGAGTGGCACCACAGAGATTCTGAGGATTGAAAAAGAGGTGATGGAGGTCAATGTAAATAAGTGCAAACATTCCATTTCATGTCTTTGTGAATTTACTATAAACACAAAGGACCATCTATTTTTTCTCAAATGTTCCTCTCTGTCTCTGTCTGGTTATAGAAAATCCAAAGTCAAGGAAGCCAGGTCAATACCTTTGTCTTTTACTCCCTGCCTATTTTGTGGTTGGCTTGGGACCTTTCCTACCTATATTGTTTGAGCTAGTTGAGTTTGGATTTCTGTAACTTTCAGTTTAAGACAACCTGATACAGGAATCAACCACTATACAGTACTGTGTTTAACAAGGGCTTACTCTAATGGGTAATTCTTGAGATGGGCTTTTAAACAGTTATAATATGTGAATATATTGGGCTTTTGGAGAAGATTTTTTTAAGGTTGGGGGTCTACAGAGTATTATCAGTTGAGGGGAATATGTGCAAGCATGTGAGGGTAGGTTTTTTTTCCAGGGAAGCCTTGCTTGGAGTTGAGTGCAGAGTTCCTAACAGTTGTGGTTCCTTTGGTAATTCAGAGTCTAAGTCATACCAAATTTCCCCTCTGAGATTTATTTCTAGAAGATTCTATATCCTGTCAGGTACCATCCATCCACAGGACCATATCTTTTGTTGAGTCACTGTCTTTTGGCCAGCAATTACAGTCCCTCTAAAACACCCAAGAAAAACCTAACCTCTATAAAAGGCTGAAGCCTTCTCCAAGTTATAGTCCAGTGTCAAATTTGTCAGACTATATGCATCCAAATCATTAGGAATACTTATTAAAAAGCTAGGTTCCTCTTGGAATCCACTCATGGGTGAAGGCAGAGAACTCATATTTTTAGCAGTCCAGATGATTCTTAAGCTTTCAGCTATATTTCCAATCACAATTTAGGCTAAAAGTCATATAGAATTGTCAAACCTAACAACTTTGCCATCTGTTTTCCAGTTGGACATTACTTACATCATTCTTGATACAGGGCTGTTAACCATTAAATAACTTTTTTTATGTACTTTGTCGTGTCAATGACTAATTCGATTTATTAGAAATATCTACCTTAAGTCAATATTGGAATCAAGCAGAAAGAAAGTGGCTGCAAAGACAGAGGTGAAAAGAGAGGGAGGGAGGAAGGGGGAGGAGAGAGAGAGAGAGAAAGAGATAAAGAGAGGGAGAGAGGGAGAGAGGGAGAGAAGGAAAGAGAGAGAGAAGGAGAGAGAATATGACCAATGTGGGTAGAGACAGAGAAAGTGATGGAAAAATGAAAACCAGTTAGTTAGATTTATTTATTTATTTATTTATTTATTTATTTATTTATTTATTTATTTATTTATATTTCTACCTGGTAAAAGTTGTAATAATTTTTTTTTTTCTATTAAGAAAAAAAGTTGATTCTTAAGAAAAATATGTTAGAAATTATTACTTTTGTGTTAGATCAAACAAATAAGGTGAGGTAAAGAATGTATTAAGAAAAGAAATGTCATGGCTGTTTGATTCATTTATATGATAATAATGTTATAATTAACAAAACTCCTATCACTTCCTATAGTTCTAATTAGATCTTTTGTTTTCGTTGTTGAACTTGCTTTATCTGATGTTTCTACCGTAACTTTTTAAAGCATAATTTTGTGCTTTTGCTGTTTGTCCTTACAATAAACTTCAATTAGTGTTTTCTGGGTAGGAAAGTTATTAATGAAAAAAAAAATTGTGTGAAATTTGAGGTTTATTGTTTTAGTTTTTCATCTTGTTTTCCCAATGCCAGTGCCAATGGTATTTTCCCCTAACATTGTAAATATGTTGATCCATTGTAATTATGTTTTCTAACATTGTAAATACCCCTAAGACTGGAAATTTGAGAAAGGCAATTTATCTACATGTGTTAATTAATCAAAATAAAACAAATTTGGCTGAATTTTTATTTGTTTCACTCAAGAAACAAAAATTAGGAAAGCAAAATAAATGAATTTGTATTCTGTCATTTAACATATTTGTTAAGAGCTTAATGCTTGAAAAAAATCATAAGTTTGTTATAGGAAAACAAAATTATCCATCAACATATTTAACATAATTATCTATTTCGAATATGGGCTTTTTAAAAAATAAGTGGTATATGAGAAAGCCCAAATAACAAAGACGGATTAAAGGAAATGAAGAGATTTTTATTTCTGCTCATTTTCTGGCATTTTGTTCAGTAAAACCAGAATTTAGAAACATAAAAAAAAAGAAAAAAGACATTTCTCAGCAAGATTTCAAATGGTTTTCGAATATGTCCCTTTAGTACCTCTGATGTTGAATGCGTCAGTGTACCCTCTTGAATCTGGCGCTTGATGAGTTACACAATTAGGATCAGAAAATGTGCATTTTGACACGTAAGGCAATAGGAGTAAATAAGTATGAGATTCCGCGCTTTAGAAACCAAATAACTCTAGGGACTCCTATAAAAATCTTGAAAATGTATATTTTTCCTCCTATATACACATTAAGGAACATCTTCAAATCTAATATCATATATAAGTAAAAAATGTGCCTTTAGTGGCGAAAAGATGCTTTAATTAGATGTGTTATTACTCATATATTTACTTTGTCTCTTCCCTCACCATATTCTAAGTGGAATTGAAATTATACTGCCTAATGTGGGAGGGGTGTGTGTGTGTGTGTGTGTGTGTGTGTGTATGTGTACTTTAAAACATTTCAAATTCACCACAAGGGTTTTAAAATTCTGGTTACCAACCTGGTTATTAATATGTAAATGATTGTCTTCATTAAACACCATCTAATGAAACATTTTTCAATGTAGACTTGTAGGACTTGGGGGAGGGGGTAATTAAAATTATCAATTAGATTTGTGTTTGAGTTTCTGGTTGCTAGAAAAGACATTTTAAAAGCTGTCACACTCCCCTTTGCCTCCCAACACCCTCTTTCTCTCAATCCTGTAAAAGCTAAAAAAGAGAAACAGAATTGAGAGATAAGATCAAATGTTTTCGATGCCTCACCTATAAAAACTAACCAGAACTATTGATGGCTTTGTCTGTGGTATTGAGAACAGGATTGAATGGAACAGTGGTTTGCTGCTTGACAGGAGGAGTAACGACCAGGCGTTTAAGGGAGGTTTCTTCTTGTAAAATCCCCAGTTTAGAACCAAACTTTCCACTCTCACTAGTTCGAAGCTGCTTTTAATTCTTAACTTGGATGCACATTCAGTCTGGGGAAACTTCTGCAAACTTGCTCTCTTAGTCCCACACGTTTTTGGAGCTCTTTACTAACAACCTCGACCCTAGCTTTCCTGGGCAGGTTTTGGTACATTTTTATCCAACCTCACTCTGTCTTGGCCGGCTATCGCCACCCAGGGACAAAGGCTCTCAAAGAATAAAAATACCTTAATTTCCTACACATGTTTTATAACAGTTAGTAATGATTGAGCTCCTGCTTGTGCCAGACACCGAGCTGAGGAAGGGCTATAGCTTTACCTCATTCCGTTCCCATCACAGCCCCATGTGGTAGCCTCATTTGCTACCAGTGAGGGAAATGAGGCCTGGGAAGCTTTCTAGAAACTTGTCCAAGTTCTAAGTGTCGGAGTCAGGACTCAAGCTTAGCATAGTCTGAATCCTAAACTCACGCTGTTAACCCCAACTCCCCACTGCCCCCTCATGGCCACGGAATCAGGAAATGGGTTCTCCGTTCCCAGTGAAAATGAAAACAATGTGCTGTATTCTACTCCTGGCTTTTCTGAATGCATCATTCCAGCACAGGCTGTCCAGCGTACCAGCGCATCTAATCCATTTTAGCACCAGATTTCTCTGTCTGTCATTTGGGGCATCACGTATTTCACCCTCTTTACAACTTCCTTTACTTCAAAGTCCTAACTTTTTGTTCAGAAACTCAAAATAGTTAACTCCAGATTTCCCCCCCGTGTAGATCATCCGTTTTCTCAAGTCCGCTTAGTCTGACATTGCCTTTCTTTGTCTCTTATCCTTGGGCTGTTTCATACCTAGAGACTGAAGATCAAAGCGATGGACTCTTCCTTGATCTTCCTCTGTAGGGTTTCTGTTTCAGCCTGTGTAAGATTATTGGTGAAAGAAAAATGGACAGTTACTTAAAGATATTTAAGGCAACTGATGAAAAGAAAGGGAGAAACTTGAAATATTATAGCTATAAGTTTAATGGGTAATTATCCATCATAGGCCTTTCAGACTAAAGAGGCAACAAAAGATCCTGTAATCTTAGCACCTTTATTTCGTAGATGATGAATCTGGAGTGAAGAGAGGGTAACCAACTTGGTCAAGATTTCTGGCTGGTTAATCCTAGTTAGTGGCAAATTGGGGATAGCCTCCTAGATTCAAATGTTTTTTTCTATTATAACACATTGCTTTCTTGTCTTATTTCAACTGATGTGGTAACATCTATTTATCTCTCTATTCATTAACCCATCCAGTCTTAAACTATAATTCAGGGCACGTTTATCAAGGACATGTTACATGCAAGGTAATGTACTAGGAACTTATAGAGTTCACAGATATCAGTATAATATAGTCTTCATTATTAATGCAGGCTATACTGGTTTCTAGGCAGGAAGCACACAGTAGTGGTCCTTGAAGGACATGTTTCTAGTCTAAGAGCTCATCTAGGAAAGGGTCTGATTCTAGGCTGACCATCATGGATTGAGACAGGTTTGGATACAGAATAGTGTGGCAGAGATAGGCAGAGATGAGGCCATAGCCAGGGTCACCCTAAAAGTTTAATGTGAACTCAGGCATGGTGTGTACTTGAACCAGATGGCCAGGAGACAGAAGTTTTGTGTTTGCCTATTGTTTATTTGTTTGTTTTTATTTATAAATCATACCCTGGATAGAGATTAAATATAGGATACTAAGAGAAAGTAGCTTAGATAACCTGGTATATTTATTCCTTGGAATGGTGAAAAGAGAGTGGCTTCAACATCATGGCAATTCAAGAGTTCCTGGTATGATGGCCTTTAAATGTATTGTAGAAGCATTATTATTTTTTAAATCTTTCTAGAAGTTGGGGTAAGGCCTAAATTCATTAGGTAATGTGAATCAACCACCTATCTGTAACTAAATGCTTATTAGAAAGAGTTGAAATCACTACTAGGGGATTTATATTGGTGCAAAAACTTACAAGGATATGGGCAGGTATTAGTCTTTTAATGGTTACGCATTAATGTGATAGCCTACTCCATCCAGCAAGATGGTGTGACCTATCTCAATATTGGTCCAATGATGCAGCTATCTGACAAAAGAGTGGTTTAAAGATTTTTCTTAGTATCTGTATTATTTTTTTCATCAGCTTAAATTAGATGAAAACATGTAGTTGAAAAATTTAAGAGACCAAATCATTCAGATATCATGTCTATTTTAAACAAAATGTTGAGATATGAGGAACTATATGGTTAAATTATTTTATAAATTTATAATAGAGCATTAGACTAAGACTGCATTCTCATTTCTACTTTGTCAGTTGTCATATATATTAAGATTTTTTGGTTCTGCTCTACAGAGATTCTAGGTTTCACCTAACCTAAAAATTCTTATCTCTTTGTGGTTCCACACACTTAAAAACATGATAAATGGCTGAGGATCTGCTGCTCTATCAGAATGTGTGGATGTGCAAATTCACAGAAGACAACAGACTTGGGTTGTCTTAAATGTTACCTGATCCCAGTTTAAGAAAAATTCTGAGAGAAGTTTTCTAATTCTTTCACCCAGGACAAAGATTTGTACCTAATACTGAGGAAAGGGAAAGACAAATATGTGGGCCCCGGGGAGCTTTGCTGAGTGGTTAGAGCGTCGGCCCGCGGACTGAAGGGTCCAGGGTTCAATTCCGGACACTTCCCTCGGTTGCAGGCTCGACCGCAGCCCCAGGCCAGCGCATGTGAGGGAGGCGACCAACCGATGTGTCTCTCTCACATCGATGTTTTTCTCTCTCTCTCTCTCCCTCCCTTCCACTCTCTCTGAAAAGCAATGGAAAAATATCTTAGGGTGAGGATTTAAAAAACAAACAAACAAACAAACAAAAACATGCTGAAACGATCACCTTGCCATTTAGCAGAAGAGATCAAAGTGACAGGGAGAAACTGGGGGTTGATTTAATTAAAAGCCAATTAAACAATATAAAGTTAATTATTTCCCATATACAGGGTTGAATTAATAAGGATAATTTATCCTTATGCTAAAAAATTAACTCCAAACCTTAGTGGCTTCACAGACAGAGATTTGCTTTACATTCATGCTCCGGGAGCTAAAGAGGCTTTACTCAGAGGTCCAAGGGGTTGGCAGCTCCGCTGTCTTGTGGCTCCACCAACACCTCGATATCAGCGTCCTGGCTCCCAGCAGTGAGAAAAGAGAAGCTGGAGAATTGCACATAGATTTTTTTACTGTTTCGACCAAGAAGTGACAAACAGCACTTCCAATTACATTTTGTTGTCCATAAATATTCATATTGGCAGCCACCACTGCGAAGGGTTAGGGCAGGGTAACGTTCCAGGGCACCGAGAGAGTAACCGGACAGGATTATATACATTATTAGTCCCTAGAAGTGGTGCAAGAAGCAAAAGGAGGCCTTGTCCCCACTCCTGGGTATTTGCCCAAGAGGATAAGATGAATACACCTAAAAGGATACTACGGAGGCAACACAATACAATTTTAAAAACAACAAGCGCAACAGCATGGTGTAGGGTGACTAGGTTTTGGAAGAAGTCACGGAAGAAACAGCTGAATATTGTTCGGGAATTTATACTCAGGTTTCCATCTCCCACTGGTCAAGGTCTCTGCAAAGGGCGTCAGCTGCCTCCACGTTTGCAGACACTGGCCGTGCCTCCACATTGACCCCCCCCCCGGGAGAGGAGGGGAGGGGGTGCGGGGTGGGGACGGGATGTGGCTCTGCGAGGACATGGCACGTGCATCTGGGCAGCGTGCACGCAGAGTGGCCGCTGGAGTAGACTAAATCGTCACAGACCCCAGGAATAGAGGAGGCTGAGGGGCTCTGAAGTGAAGTGAAGTATGGGGTTTTGCTAGATGTATATGAGATTTGGGGCCAGTTGGTCTTGGGTGTAACTAGTCCATTCTGCTTGTTTTCTCTGCATTTCCTTTATTTGTCAATCATAAGACAGTAATGGAACATTATTATATGTTGTGGAATCATTCTGAAAATTAAATGATGTAAGGTATATGGTGTGTTTACTGTGCTATGTGGAACGTAATAATGCTGAATAGATGGTTCCTGCGGTGATCAGTATTTGTGGTTTTCCAGGACGTTGCTCGTTCAAGCGGGAGGGAGCATGGGTAGCCGAGAGGGCCGCTGGCCTCGCATATATGCGTGATTCAGCATCAGGGTGCTTCCCCCACCCTGCTCAGAGCCTTGGGAAGATGCTGCACTTCATTTCTCTCTTCCTTCTTCTCCCAAGGATGTGACTTCGAGAAAACAGCCTTACACTTCTAAAGGGATGGCAGAAAGAATGAAAACGCAGTTGTCTAAGCCTTGAAGAATCATGTTTTCTGGTCTAACTCTACTCTTCCTCAAATACAGTTGAAAACAAGGGCCAGAAGCCTAGACACTATGGACAAAGGTTCATGATGTTGGCTACACAGCTTCTAGTTCTAATAGCCTGTAACGTGAGTTAATTATATAAGGGAAAACATCAGCTAGGAAGAAAGCAAAGTGATAAAAGATTATAAAGATCTACATAATAAGATATTAAATTTGAGAGAGAAATATACTCTAATGATCTCTTTCTCTTTCTTACGTGTAAAATTAAATTTGAGAGTTGGTAATACAGTGACCTCAGTTTAGTCTCTACAGATCATTATCTGTAGATATTTTGCACCAGAGATTTGGTGTATTAAAATAAATGGAAATCACATTAATCAGTTAACTCTGTTATACATCACCTCTATGTAGAGTGTTAACTGCAATGGGAATCTATACGTATTATGAAAAGCTATTTCCTGAATAATAGTAGGTTAGAATTAAAACAGGAAAAACAAATATAAAATAAAAAGTCAAAGTCTGTGATTTTTGGTGTTTTTTTTCCTTTGTTTTTTTAGCTTCTAAGAGAAAAGTCCCATCAATTCCCTTCTCTGTCTGCAGGTAAAAGCACACTTTCCCTCTTCTAAACCTCTTCTAGAAAAAAGACAAATCTCAAAGTTTGGGAGGCTCTGCTCACTGGAGGGCCTGGAAATCATCCATCATAGTCTGAACACCAGAACAAAGCCTTTTCAGAACAAATGGAAATTTTCTCCTCACTAAAGTTTACTAACAGTTTTCTTTCAGAGCATGTTGGTTTCAGTGAAATCTTCTGGCACGCCTAACCCGGCACTTTGGAGCATCTGATACGTCTGAGAAGTCTGCATATATTTCTTAGGATAAAACAGAAGATAATTCTCTCTCCTAGGACTTAATTTACCCGGCCATTTGCTTATGTTTGTGTAACAGGTTGCAGTTCAGTCCTGTTGGCCTAGGGTATATTCAGTCCCTGCATTGCGGCTCACACAGTTCCAGCCAGTGGCATCCTGTAATTTAAGAAAAAAATCTCTATAATTAGTCATTTGATGTCACAAAGGAAAAGCAAACTGTTGATTGCCTAAGTTCTCATTTTTTTTGCTGATTGCTTTAATTTTATTTACCGACAATCACGGTGTGTCATCCATGTAGGTCACCAGCTTTTCTTGGTATTGAAGAGTTATGGTCAGACAGCGAAATGAGGGAGGTGATATAAGATCTTCATTTGAACCTGCTGAAATCAGTTGAAATTGCTGTTTCCACCCACAATTTTCTATTTAGGAAGAAAGATTAATCTGACTACATTTCATTCATTAAGAACTTAGAGACTCTGAGGAAAGATTGATGTGAAGCAGAGTGGTTAAGAACTTGCATTTCTTCACTTGGCTTATACTTGAGGACAAAAGGTGAGCTGACTGTTGACTCCAGAACACACACCCTGAGTCAATAATCTGAGGTTCCCCCTTTGGCAGCTGGACCCGAGGGTGGTAAAGTCAGCCAGTCTCTAAGCTTCCTCCTGTGTTATGCATCATTATACTCTATTTTTTTAATCTTTCGTTCTTTGCCCTTTAATATGTGTGATTTTGACAACATCCATGTCCCATGATATGTGGAAGATGTACAGTAAGGTGCGCGGACATTCATTCCCAAAAGTTTATGCCACTAACTCATCATGAGCACAAATGAAAATTTCTTGTTGTTCGCCTTCCATTTCCAGTAACGTCAACCATTGAGCTCCTTTGGCTTCCTGCTGCGTCATTCTTTGGCTTCCTGCTGCGTCATTCTTTGGCATTCTCTCCCTCTCTGCCTGCTCTCCGTGGCTCCAGGTTTCAAGCTGGTGGTTCCTCCTTGGCCCAAGTATGGAAGATGCCTCTCCTTAGCTTCACTTTAGATGGTTATGGTGGCACCACACTGAATCCCCCTTAGCAGTGCTTTAGGTCTTTTAGGGTCTTCGAAGTGGAGAAGCTACAAAGGTGGTAGATATTTAAAATGCTCATTCTTTTGTGAGGTAATTTTGGGGAGTTTCCAGAGATCTTTCTTCCTGTTCCCCATTTGATAGGAATGTTTCGAATGTATTTTCCTCGATGCGAGTAAATGCATTTCTTCTGGCTGATGATTGATTACTTCTCCTCAGACTCAAGACTTTCTTTTTGCCCAATCCAGGCAACCTTCTTGGGCAGCATCGAAACAATCTTTTACCACTTCTCTGACAAAACCCTAACAATTCTGGAATAAAGACTGTACCCAGGTACCTAAATTTCCCCCCAACACTACCACTGTCTCCATTATCAGAGAAATTAGACTGTCATAATCTCTTTCCCTTTAGGTTTTACAAGCATGTTGCAGTCTACTGTGACTCCAGGATCTATAGAAAACAGATAAAGCTCTCTGAGGCATACCACTGAAGTCCCTTTCCCTGGATTTGAGAAGTTAGAGCCCTCTCAGATTCCATCCCATGGCATTGGTAGAAAACTTAGAGCCCCCTAACCCCTGTCTCTCCAAAGCACTTTAAGTTCATCTATTGCATCTTTAAACTCTTTAAAGGATGGGCATGAATGTTCAGATAAGGGTTGGAAAGCTGGTTTTATACTGCCATTTTCACTTGAATGTCTTAGAATTTGGTAGTTAATACCTATGACCTCAGGATCTCAGTTGAAACTGATCCTAAATAAATATAAGTTCATGTTCATATCCTGTCGAACCTAGAAAATAAAACAAGAGCTATTCAGAGAAGACCACACTATATAGTTGGTTCTCTTAGATATATCTATCCTAAAGTCTAATCCTTCCTTGATAATAAACATAGGAAGCCTTTTTATATTTGTGTTTTTATATAGCAATTTTTAAATTAGCATATTTTAATTACATTAGCAGGATTTAACTACATATTGGCCTAATTTTATTGTGTGAGGGCAGCCATTCTCATTTAATGATGTTTGCTTTAGAAAGCCCCAACTAGCACACTCAGATTGGATAAAAGGGAACTGACTGAACAAAAAGCGACTCAAGGGCAGGGATTATATGAGACATCTTTTGCATCCTGCCTCATATCTTTTTGGCCCCTGTTTTCACTGCAGCCATCGCTGTGGCACACCATTCATGCAAGTGTAATGTGACAGCCCCTTGCCTTAGCTGTACTCCAAATCTCTTGCTTTTGGCCCTGGATTTTCTCTCCAATTCCAAATGGGATGCCTGTGGGAATCTGCTCAGCCATCTGACACATGCAGAAGGGAGTTCAGTTTTCATGAGGTAACCCTCAGCAACTGGGGATGAGAGTTGCTCTCCTCTTTCTTAGGTGGACAATCCCGGGGTTCCCATTGGCTCTTCACAAGATCCCCAGGAGATCTGTGCTCCAGTTGTTCACCGAGGTAATCAGTTCAGTGATGCAGTTTTAACTAACTTGCCCTCCTCTGTGTTCCTCTTCCACCTCCCTACTCCAGTTTCTTGGGTTCACTTCCCAAATTGAACTTCATGCGTTCCAGCCCTTAGCTCAGGCGTTTTGGGAAGGAACCTAGGCCAAGACTGTACTTTTTGTTTTTCTGTTCACTGAAGAATTCCAAACACATAGTACCTGGGACATAGTAGGCACTCAAAAAAATGTCAATTAAATGACTGAATTGTGTCCAGAGGATGGACTAGATGAGTGGCAATCCTTGTAGCTGTGAACTTACGAAAGTTTATTCCTCTGGGGGTTGTGCTGCATCTCAAGCCTGGTCATTAATAAGAGGTGCCGTTGGCGTCCTCCTGATGTAGCATGTGAAGCACGCTGCATGGCTCTCTCAAACAGAGGGCGTTGCCTCTTCATTCTAATGTCAGAATCTCCTGGAAAATAATGTTTTACCAGGTGAATTATAGCAGCCGAACATCGGAGTCCAGGGCGATGCATTGTTCTTTGCTCATAAATAATGCAAAGACAATAGCACACAAAGATAAAGGCCAGTGATTTATCCCACGTAACCTTTATGTAAACCTCATAAATTGTGCACAGTGGTGTCTAGGAATGTGAGGCGGCTGTGGCACCGATCGTGTTGACAATGGCAAGCACTTCATGCACTGAGAAGATCCCTTCTCTCTCCTCTTGTCCTGTCTCACCAGGAAAAACTGGGGGGGAAAGTTCTATTTTCAGAATAAAGCAGACGACTCAAGAATGCACAATAATAAAATGGAATAAGGAAGGAAACAGCACTAGAAAATCACATTACTTATGGTCAAATTATGAATAGACTCAGCTGTCCAAGCTTTTCTTGTTGGTTACTCACAAAGCTATAGAAATCTTACCCACCCACCCATTTATGTCTTTGCACAGTCCTGGTGACATGGGAGAACCTCACCCACTCCCCCCAGAATGTGGCCGTTGGTTTGGAATCTCCAGCAGTGGAGCTGAGGGCCTTTTAGTATTTATTTTCCATGGTCTCCGCGGCACAGGGGCAGGGAGTTGTAGATAAGGGCCTGGGCTGCAGGTCTGCAGGCTTCACTCTGCTGCGCTCGCCCGGCGAAGTCCCAGGGGTGGTGGAAACAAGGCTCAGAGAAACCGCAAATGGCTTGTTACATTAGGAGGTGAAACCTTAAAAATGACCAATTGTTAAATAATTTAACGAGCAAAAAAGCTGAATGAAAACTAAAACAGGAACAGCGAGCTCTAAAAGGGGGATAGTAAAAAACAAAAAACACTTGCCCGGCATGAGTTCAATGCAGTGGTTCGTTGCATCTTGAAGCGCCGAGGTGTGATTGCACACAGCGTGATTGTCTGTGTGAGCTATGGAAGACGTGTCCCACCCGAGTTACTCCATTTCTCATCTGAGCTCTGCTGTGCACCTGCCTTCCATACCATTTTTTTTCTTTATCTGAAGTTCCAAAATCCTTGAAGGACTCAGAGGCCATAACAGAGATGAGGCATAAGCTTAATTAATGGAATTGGCTAAGATAATAATGTAAAATACTTCTATCACCATTTGGCAAAGGTTACCTTTCAAACGGTTAAGTAAGAGATGCTGTCATTTGCTTCTAAACACAAGTGCTGACTCTCGTAAGTAAAACAACCGCCACCACTGCAGTTCCTTGTGTTGCTTTGACCTTAGCAGAGAGACTGTCCATACAATGCGCGCCGAGTGCTTTGTTTCTCCCTTTGATTGGTACCTGGAATCAGGTTTTGCTTTAGGCGCTTCCCTATGACAAACATTATGTTTCTAATTAATTAAAGAAAACATGACCGCAACATTAGGAATGGGAAGCATCTGTATTAGAAATCCAATGTCTAGCAAGGCTCCTGTGCAGTTATAAAGCAGCCACGTGGCTTAGCCACCCTTGATATAGAAACACAAGTTATAAAAAGAAAGTACGGCTTCCATGTTCTCGAAAAAGGAGAGAACATTGCCACACACTTAAATCTTGATTCTCTTATGGGCTGACTTTTTAGAGGCACGTGCCTAAACAGCTTAGGTATTGTTCTTTATAAACACAGTGTAACTTGCATATGAAGAGAATTCTTTAAAGAGGAAATAGCCTTAAAGAGAGAACTACTTTTCTTGGGGAATGGCAAAGGTTATGAAGAAGGGTGAGTCTTACTATGGTGTGCTCCAGCGGCCAGTCATTTGGAATAATAGCCACTGTTCTTAGCAACCCTTAGATTCAAATTAATGTCATTGTATTAGCAAGGGTATCTATTGTGCCTACAATGCACTGAACCCTGGGATGGGGTTAGGTGGGACTCTATCCAGGTCTTCAAGGACAGATAAGGCTTGAAATGATGACTAGAAGGAGGAGAAAAATGATGAAGTGTGACAGCCTGAAAAAAGTTTAGGATCTAGAAAAAAATCAGTGGTTTTAGCTTTTGCATTTTATAACCAGTGTCTGGTTAACATTCATCACAGTCTTTACTATAAGTGAATCTTCTACTGAGAATAAAAGGCTATGTCATAAACAGGTTAAAAGACAAGCCATGCGTTATTATAAACTCTTCACTATTTTCTTTTTAATGACCAAGTGTTATTTTGTTCAAAATGATTATGTATGGATTAACCAATGTTCCTATAATTAGCAAAGTCACCTTTTCATGACATAAAAAAAAATGACAATGTGTATTTTTATTAGTGTAAGCGTCCATAGTGGTAACTTCTGAAAATATAGCACTTTAGAACAGAAAGGATGTTTGAAAATAAACTTCAGTCCCTTATTTAAGTAGATGCTGGAAACTCAGGTCCAGAAAGGGCAGGTGGATTCTCCAAGGTCACAAGACTAGTAAACAGCAAAGCAGGGACTCAACTTGGGTCCCTTGACACTCTTGCGCCTCTAAAGGAAACCTACCTTTCCAACTGAGGTGAATTATGAAATAAAATGAAAGGGTTCAGCATTTTAAAACACATCATGCCCTAAACACACTACGACAATGCTGCTGTCCTCAGGAAATTAAAAAGCAATTTAGAGACATGAAATGGGTCCAGTGAGCTGTCACTGAAACAAAAGGCCTTGGATCAACTAGTAAAATCAGTAACTGCTTCCTGCACTTGAGGTTTTCAACCCTTCAGGGTGGGAGGTAAACCACCAAATACATTTAAAAGGATTTCCACTGAGTATTCCTTGTGAAAATCTGAAGACATGTATATTACACCCTCTACACCCTTAATTTCCAGTGCAAAAACAGAACAGTATTCAGTAGACTCCTGTTTTAAGAGGGTTATTTTCTGTCAGATCTTACAAAAAAAAATGCCGTAAAGAACTTGACTTCAGGGAGAGGGAGGCTAATTCTCTGAGCAGAATTGAGAGGCTCAGACATTTTTCTGATGAACATTAACATTTCCTTGTTCTGCCTCATCTTATTGATGATCAGCTGCCATTGCTTTCTTTCCTCCCAGGATTCCGGGGAAGAAAATCTGCCAAGAAGATCTAGTAGCTTCGTTATAAACTTGTGTTTCATATGCAATTTTAATGACAGTTTTACATACATTTCTCAGCCCTCAGTACACACAGAGGTCAAATCAGCATTTAAACAGACATTCTAAATGGAAATGAGTGTCCGGTCATTTATTCATGATGGGTTTGATAGAACAGCAACTCTCCGAATCATCTCAGAGTATCAGGGGCCCGGAAAATCAACAACAAGCATTGATTTCTTTGCACACTTGATTTTAGCAATTGGACTTCAATTGCATGAAAACTTAGGAAAGAAAGGCTTTTTGTGTTATTTTAGTCAGGCTCACCTGCACTGATCAATGTGAACTGCTCGATGTCTATGGATATTATTTTGACTATGGCTGACTGTGTTTCCAATTAGTTGTAAATTTCAGAAAAGGTTACTTTGGGTCTTCGCTTTGCCTCATTAACTGCTATAAACCATGAAGTCAAAAGTAGTAAACTTTGAGCTCCAAATAGGTCACAGATAGATGGGGCTTGTGAGACTTCTGTCGACTCTTTGCTCTCTGATTTCCAGAGTCACTTTGTGTAATGCCTAAATAAATGAGCATTTCACTATTACCCACCATTGTACTGAGCGGATCTTATAAGGATGACTCTGAGTGCAATAAATTACTAGTTATCACAGGTATGTGGTAGGCAGAATTATGGTCTCCATCCCCCAAATATCCATATTTTGTTTCCTGGAACCTGTGAGCATATTATAGTACATGGAAAGAGAGAATTAAAGTTAGTAATCAGATGACCTTAGTAGGGAGATTATCTTGGAATAGCCACGTAATCACACAGGTCTTTAAAGTTAGGAGGGGGAGGAAGGAGTCAGTGTCAGAGGGATGTGGTATGAGAAAGACTTGACCATCTACCGCTGGCTTTGAAAAACAGGAAGGGGCCACAAGCCAAGGAATGTGGACAGCCTAGAGCTGGAAAAGGCAAAAAAGCAGATTCTCCCCTAGAGTTTCCAGAAGGAAAGCAGTCTGCTCACAGCATTAGTTTAGCCCAGTGAGGCCCTTCTCAGGCTTTTGACCTCCGCAACCACAAAATAATACATTTTTTATTGTTTTAAACCATTATGTCTGTGATAATTTGTTATGACAACAATAGGAATCCAGAATATTTGGACTCCACTTACCTGGATAGAAGTAATTATAGTTTTTTAAAAAAGTTATTTATTTATTTATTTGTGCTATAAGGTGACTTTTATTTATTCATTTTAACTGTCAATAATATTTTGTATTATTATAAAGCCATAATGTATTTTATCACAATGTATTTCTCTACTCTTTTGTTTATGGGTACTTTGATGCTTTTCACAGTTTACTATTGCAAACATCCTATAATAACCTCTTGTACTTGCTTCCTTGTGTTTTTATACTTGGGGGCAAACTTGAACATAGAACTATCGGGATATTAAAATGTCCGTCAACTCAAATAGATATTGATAAATTGCTATTTAAAGTAGTTGGACTAATTTATACAATTACTAACAGTAATAAAAGTTTGAATTTCTCCACATTGTTGTCACAACTAGTCACAGACTTTGTATTGAGTTGGTCTTATGGGTTTTATATTATAACAGATGGTATTAATTAGATAAAAATTCATCTAACTTCTGATGAGTAGTAATATTTTTAAAGGCTTTACTTAGAAATCTATGGTGGCTTCTAATTTTTTCCAGATTAAGATTTAAGATTGCTTACGTGTTGTGGACATTGGCCTGCCTGTTATGCGAAGTGGCCTGTACCTCTGTGCACATACAGTGATGTTTCCTGACTTTAACACTGGCTTCCTCTCTGTCTTCTGCCTGGAGATCCATCACTTCCACCCTTCCTGCCCAATCCCTTTTTCTAATCTAAAACTCATATAAGAAAGCATGTCCATCAAAAAAATCTTAAATTTCCTTTATGTTCTGTACCTTTCTTTTGGTTCTAGTCACAACACACCACCATGTTAAACCTTTTTTTTTTTTTTTTTTTTTAAATAGATACTATAAGCGTATGGGTCAAATATCCAAAGTATAAAAAGAAATAAAGCAGAAGTACTCTCTCCATAATGCCTCTCAACTCTTCAGTTTAGAGATAATGATTATTAAGTTCTTGTTTAACTTTCTAGAAAAAGTTTACACACACACACACGCACACACGCACACACATATGTGTATACATACACACACAAACCAATACAATACATGCACCTGTATATATGTTGTTTTCTCTCTCATCCATTTCTTTCGAAACATTGGTTGAGAAAGTCTGTCTTTGGAAACAGAACATAAAGATCTAAAGATTACAAACACAAGGTGGCTGGTTATGGAAAAATCCCAGGGAAAGCAAAGGAAAGGATGAATGCAGAGGCCTTGAGGCGGGAGCAGGAGGCCTGGCAGAGTGGAGTCAGTGAAAGTAGAGTAATGAAAGAAAAGCCCAGATCATGAATAGGTTCCTATTTTTATTAATAGTAATATTAATGCATGTGTTGCAAAGCATTGGACTTGATGTTTTTAATTTTAATAAAATAATGACATACAGGGTGGGACAAAAGTAAGTCTACAGTTGTGATTATGCGAAAGTTTATTCTGGTATTATTATTTATTAATTATTGTATTATTTTCCATACAGACAACTATAAACCTACTTTTGCCATACCCTGTATATTTTTATTACTTCTGTGAAAATCATTTATGATTTTTTTTTTATATTCAGAGCATTGTGTGCGTATTTTTAAATAGCTCCGTATGTGTTCCATTTTCTTCATTTTTTCCCTGTGTTTATGTGCTTAGATCTAATATTTGGAAAGGGCTGAAGTCCTTTAAAATAACAGTTGTATAACAAATTTTATCTTTAAAAAAATGAATTTCTGTTTACTGAGACAGGATACATTAGCATATTTCCACTTCCTTTCCCCTTTCCTCCCTCTCCCCTACCCTTCAATTTTAGTTAATTTAAAAAAGCCTTTTTTGGTTATTATCATCGTAGAGTTAAATGCTCTTATGCTTCTATTGCTTGATCTGCCAGCCTTAAATGATATCCTTTGGCTCCCAGCTATTAGCCATTCCATGCTCCCCTTCTGCCTTATTGCTGTGGTTTCTCCTCAGTCATTCTTGGGGCCTGAATTTGTCTTCTAGTAATTTCCCCAGAAAGACACACGGGAACAATTTTTTCCCTCAGTCTCATTTATTTAACAGTATTTGCCTGTAGTTTTTCTAGCTAAAGAATCAGTTGACTTCATATAATTTCCTTGGCTTATATTTTCTTTAACTTAATTTTATATGTTGATCAACACTCATAGGTTTGAATGTTCCTATAGGTTTTTCCACCATTCATGTTTTAATCTATTTTTTCTGGCTGTTAAAAGGTTTCTGTACTTTGGATTTTGATATCTTTGTATCCACTGTTCTCAGTCCATTTCTCTAGCAAAAATGTGCCCTTTAGCATGGAGCTTCAAGTCTACTTTTATTTTATTCTTCCATTTGTTTTTGAAAATTTGCTTTATTTATGTCCTCTCTGCCTTTATGTTTTCTTCAGTGTTTTTTTTTTTTTTTCACTCTTGTGTGCCTTCCATTTTCATTTATATGACTGTGTTGATTTTACATTTTGCCTGCTTCTTTCTTGAGATCTGTCAGTTTTATTTCAACTCCTTTACTTTTTTTCAACATTTATTTCCTGAGGAGTGGATTTCTACTTTGTGATATTATTCCAGAGAGGCAATAGTCATTCAACCTTTCAAATTTGTGATGAAATATTTGCTTACACTACTCAGCTGGTGCATGGATTTGTTGTCAATAAATTTTCTGCTCTTTGGGTTTTGCATCATTTTAGGTTTAAATGGCAGATAAAACAGATAAATGTTTTGACAGCTGCTACTGCTGAAATATGTCTCCTTTGTCTTTTGATCATGAAGTTCATATTTTGAAAAAAATCTAAATATATCTAATTCATTTTATCTTTCTAGATGGATCTTTTGGCTGTAGCCTGCTAACATTTGACCTTATCAATTAAACTTCATCCCCTACTTGATAAGCATTGTCTTCTTTATTGAGGGTATTTATGAATATATCATCGAGAATAAAACTAATGACAGAGTTCTGTGACAATTCATTAAATCTCCCTCTCGGGCTGACATCTGTCCAGACCTCCATGCCCATTCAGGTTCAATTGTTCCACATGTTAAAAAGTTCTTTAATTGTTCTTTTAGTCACCCCAGTTTCCTGAGCTCTTCCAACAGTATTTCAGTCTTTATCCTGCAAATAATGCAATTAGCTCTTTCAGTAGAAAAACCTCTTATTTGATTATAATTGACTAAAGTTACATTTGACTCTGAAATTGCTGGTGAGCATTAGAGGGCACGAATGTAGATCCCTGGACTAATTCTTACCTGGTCACATAATAAAAATGATGAGGCTGTCATCATCATCATCATATTATTATTATTATTATTGTTAATTAACATTTACTGATTATTTGCCCTCTGTCTTGCAACTGTACAAACCATTTTGAATAAAATACTTTATTTAATCTTCACAGTAACCTCAATATAGTAGAAACTATGACTCTCATTTCTATGTAGAAAATCTGACATGCAGAAAGTTTAAGTAACTCACTCGAGGTTCCATAGCCAGTAATGATTGGAGCCAGCATTTACATCAAGGCAGCCTGATGCTAGAACACTTTTTAAACCACCACTCTATACTACCTTTCTTTATTAGTTCTGTAATCTTGTTCCTGTCCTCTAATTTTTCAAGAATTTTGCTTCTTATCTCTAAAATAATGAGATTAAAGTAGATGATCTCAAGGATCTCTTCCCCTTCTAATACATTATGAGACTTTATTTATTTTCTGTATTTTATATAAAAGCCATATGGTTGTTGTGTTTTCATGTAGAGTGGCCAGGAATCCAGTTTCAACATTATTCCTAGGATGATTCTGCCTTTTCCATTTCTCAAGGGATTACACCTGCATTGCTGTTGAAGGGCTACCAGGTCAGAATTCCATATAGACAAACAGATCACCCTGAAAATGGAAGCTCCCATCCTAAGCGAATTAACTTGCAAATGCTTCCTCAGAGTGATGCTGCTGGGACCTCCCTACTTAAGAGGGAATCTCCCTCAGTGCAGAATCCACTCACCTTATATTAGTTTTTCATCAACCCCCACTGTCCTGTGCGCTAAATTTAAGGGGCAAGCCCATACAGCTACTGACAACTAAAACCACGTTCAAACCCATTTTGCAATCCCAGCCAGTCCTCCTTAGACACCTGGCCCAAGAGTCACAAGTGACAGGCCGCCCTAAATAAATCCTATTTGGGCTGATCCTCCTTTGTTCAGATTTCCACGCCTCCAGCTTGCTCCTTAGCAGCACCGGCTCTGGCCGCCAACGCTGACGCCTCCTTGGTGTGTCACTGTCAGGTCCACTTCAAGTCAAACACACAAAACACTCGGTCTCTTTAACCCAGCTCTTCTCTGCAGAGAGCGACTCGGGGAGGAGGAAGGCTGGTAGCTCAAACCACATTCAGACTTGATGTCTGACCTTTCAGACTCCTGGATGCTGCTCCCTCTGCTATGACTGCCTGCCTCTTTTCTACCTTTAGCCAACCAGGTCCAGGTTAGGCATCGGGTTCTGGAAGTTTCCCTGTATGTGTCTGACCCAGGAGGGTCTCCTTTCTAGAAACAATAAAGCACATGGAGCCTCCTTTCTGTTAACCTTTTCTTCTGTCTGTTACCACTGTTTCTTACCTTTATCTTAAATCTTCCAAGAAAATCTGAAGCCGCACTTAAGTATTCACAGTTCTACAGTCAGTACTTCATCACAGAGGGAAGCCACCTTTGTGGACTGAGTCTGTGTTTCCTCTGGAAATCCAAGTGGTGAAACCCTCACCCCCAGGGTGATGGGATTAGGAGGTGGGACCCTTGGGAGGCGGTTAGGGTGCGTGGATGGGGCCATCGTGAGTGGGCTCCGTGCTGTCCTAGGAAGAGAGACGGGAGACATGATCCCTTTCTCTGCCATCAGCAATTCAGGAAGAGGGCCTTCACCAGACGCAAGATCCGTCAGCTCCTCGATCTTAGACTGTCTAGCCTCCCAAACGGTGAGAAAAAAACATTTTTAAAGCCACCAACTTTGTGATCATTTGTCATAGCAGCTCAAACTGACTAAAACGTGCACTTAGCAAGAAATGAGATTGAGTCGCGGCCCAATCTCTAGTCCTATGACCTTGAACATCTCACTGAACTGCTTTAATTTTTACTCTTTTTCAAATATACCTCCCAGTGCAGTGATTTTAATGATTTTTAAAGTTCCTACCCACTTGAAATTGCTGTGATTATACTCATTATAAAGAACTATCCTCTTAATCTTAGTGGCATAATAATCTGAATAATGAAAACCTTAGTTTCAAAGTAACTGCCTGTCATTCACAATTCCTTCTCAGAGGTAGTCGTTCTGGATAGATACCTAATTTTCCAGGTGGAAAATAGAATAGAATATGGTTTTAGAAGTTTTAAATCTTTATTTTAAAGCTACATAATCTTTTATTGTCTTTTGTAGACAAAGCTTTGATCAGCTAGTCTGAGGTGGGCTATAATGTCCTTTGCAAGAACAGTTGAAGGCCTTTTCACATAAAGTACTGATTGATTATCCAAATAAAAGTTTTGTGTAAATTTTTAAATTTATTTTATTATTTATTTTTATTAATCAGATTTATTGAGATGATATTGGTTCGCAAAACCAAGAGGTTTAAGGTGTACAACTCAATAAGACATCATTTGCACACTGCATTTTGTGCTCATTGCCCCGAGCAAAGTCTCTTTTTCCTCCCACTCCCTCCTTTGCTTACCTCCACCTGCCACCCCCACCCCTTTCCCGCCGGCCTTCCCCACACCATTGTCTGTGCCCATGGGCTATGCATATATGTTCTTTGGCTAATCCCTTCACCTTTTGTTACCCAATTCCCTTCCCCCCTCCCACCAGCCCTCTGCTGACATGTGCCAGTCTCTTCCATGTATCCATGCCTCTGTTTCGATTTTGTTTGTCAGTTTATTTTGTTCATTAGATTCTGCATATAGGTGAAATCATATGGTATTTGTCTTTCTCTGCCTGGCTTATTTCACTTAGCATAATACTCTCCAGGTCCATCCATGCTGTTGCACAAGGTAGGATTTCCTTCTGTTTTCCATTGCGTAAATGTACCACAGGTTTATTACCCACTCATCTGCTGCTTCCAAATCTTATAAGGAAACACTTAAGCGTTATGAAGAACACTGTTTAATAAGATATGATAGTCACTGTTTTCCAAGCCACCACTACCTCTAATGAAGAAGAGAGCAACATACACATGTAACTCTAATACATTTTCATAGTGTGAGCAACTATACTAATGATGAACTATGATAGAAGAGCTAACTGCAATGAAATAAAAAAGGAGAGGTTAACTTCAGTGCCAGTGGGAGGGGTTGCTACCAATTTTTAAAATCTCATTGGTCCAGTATTATTTGTTCTCTCCTTTATGGACTATCTACTGAATTATCTAGAAGGAAAATATTAATTATACAATACATTCTATTTTGTTTTTTAATTAGAGAAGTGATCAATAAGCCCTTTCATTTTTCTTGTATGAACGAACCTAGCATTTCCTTCTTCAAAGAAAAAGAGTTGATTTGTGGTTATGTTTCTTTCTCTTTATTTTTAGACAGGTAATTTTAACCACGAGTTGATGGTTTTCTAGCTTAAGGAAAGAATAATTCCTTAATATTATACACCCAATTATGAATCCTATTAACCTTTTAAATTATGTTTTCCAGTTGATGAGATGGACAGATTTCCAGACAATGGAATTTCTAGATAATTATTGTATTTACATAAGTATGATTTTATTTTTTTCAAAGAACAAACTTTAAGATAAATTAGTAGAAATGTAAAATGATGCATGGAAAATCCTGTGCTTTTATTTTATTTTTCCCTGGAACATCAACTTCCTGATGTTTCTGAGGTAAGCTGGTTAGAAAGCAGTGTATGGACAAATGATATGGTAACTGTCATTTGCAAGCTTCCTACATCTATCAGGTAAAGTGATTAAACCTGCTTTCATCATTCAGCATAATTAATCGGTAAGACACAACAGCCCATGTTTGCGTGCTGATTAATTTGTAGTTCAGGTATATACATCTCAGACTTCAAGTTCACATGAGAAATACATCCATCAATGCTGTGACATGCATTGGTGTGCCCTATTGCAGTTATCATATGAGTAGATATTCTTTAAAGAAGAATGGAAAAAGATTTTGATTCCTAACTAAAAGCAAAAATGTAGAGGTCTTCAAAGACTGCTAAACAGAAAGCAAAAATCCAGGAAATAATTTTCTTAGTTATTAATTTTAATTTCTTTCCTCCTAAATGATGCCAAAAATCCTGAACTTTATGAAATAGATCTCTGACTATAAAAGACTTAAATTTAAAGGTCTATGTATTCAGTCATGCAACAAATACTTATTGAGCACCTACCATGGCCTGGGGACATAACAGTGATTTGACAAGCTTCTTGCTCCCAGGAAGCATACAGCCTGGGGTTCAAAGGCCAGCGGTGTTAGAAAGGGAGATTGCTCTCACCTTGGACTTAATCGGCACCAGTCTGAGGGTTTCTGTTTCATAAGAAGGCAGATCTTTTTCTTTTTTTAAGTTTTCACTCTTTTTAAAAAATTAAATTTATTGGGAGTGACAATGGTTAAAATTATATAGGTTTCAAGGCGCACAATTCTATGACACATCATCTGTACACTGTATTGTGTGTTCACCACCCCAAGTCTCTTTCCATCACCATTTCTCCCCCCTGCACCCCACCCACCCCAATCACCACACTGTTGTCTGTGTCCATGAGTTTTTTCTTTTTTTCTTTTTTGCTCAATCCCCTCACTGACCCCCTAGCCTCCCAACCTCCTCACAAAACCTGTAAGCCTGCTTTCTATTTGTAAGTCAAAGATAGATCTTTTAAAAATAGTTAACACAGTCTCTTAATTATGGTTTAGCTACCTAAAATAACTTTAAATGTCTTTGTAAAATGTTTAATTTTGCTTATGTAAAACAGGAACGTGTTTTGATAGCAGACTAGAGAACATAGTGGTTCAATTCAGTCTTTTCACAAATGAGCAAAGCTCAGAGGAGAGTTACTCAAGGTAAATGCATGTGTATAGTCCACCTATGCAGTTCTCTGCCCCCACTCTCCCAGGCTACCTGCAGAAAAAAAGTTTTCAAAAGTAAACACTGAAATGAATTGATATAGCTTTTGATTAAAAAAAAAAAGAGAGATTTTGATATATGTCATTTTTAGCACTTGTTTTATTATAATGCTTGTTTTAGCAATTCCAATGCTTTAGAGGTCTGGTCCTTTCATATTTTTGCTGCATGCATAGGAACATGTACAAATACACAGGCACTCACACATGAATATAGTTTTCAAAATAGGTCACTCACTATGCTTTGTATATTGTTTAGATGGTAGGAGTTTCCTTAAAAAGTCTACTTCTGACTCTTTTCTTTTTATATCAGTGTAATCACAGTTACCTACAGGGTGGGTCTGAGTTTCCTACTGTAGACTTTAGGATCTGACTAACTTGTCAGTTTTAGGTTAAGCAAAAAGAAGCTCCTTCCTTGGCTACTGTTACAACTGCTGTCAAATGCTCTTGAATAATCATCAATCTCAACCTTAACATCCCCTGAAAATGGGCTGGCAGAGGAAGAAAGTCAGTAGAAGAAGAAAGAAGGTAGCCAAATGGGCACACTGGTATTTCTGACAAGCTCACAGAGTAGTTTTTCTTAGCAACTTGGAATATGTGTGTATTCATCATCATCCTTTTGAATGCATTTTAGGGAATGGATATGGGTGGCGGAAAACCCTCAGAAAAGAAGCCTCCATTGGCCCCACTCAGAAATGTCTGAGTACCTATGTCACAGTTCAGAAATAGGAAAGGCTCTAGCCAGAATACAAAATCAGGTATTTCAAACACTTGTCAATCAAAATTTCACAGTTCTACATCCTAGCTAATAGCTAAGCAAGATTGCAAAGGGATTGATGATCTGGATGAGAGTCCAAATGGATCATGTCCTCTGAGATCCTTTCATTTCGTAAAATAATCAGTGATTTAACTGCTTAAGTGTTTTAGGAAGTCTGACCACTTGAAATAAGAGCTTTTTGTGACTAAAGGCTTTTTGTGGTAAAATTAGCTTTCCTTTTAAATTTTGCCTTCCTAGGCCTGATAAAGTCACTTCTACAAAATTGTCCACTTTTTAATTTAGTTGTTCTTGATAATCACATAAATTAAACTGAGTTTTAACTCTTGAATGATTATTAAATCCATTAAATTGATTTTAAAAAGAGCAGATGAAAAGAAAGCTACACACAACAATAAAAGCTCCCAATGTTTATTTTCTTCTTGAATATTCTTTTAGTGTTTTATAAAACCTGGATCCAGTATATATTCCTTAAGGCTTTTCTACTAAGCATCTCAATCTGATAAACAAATTTCTCACCTTAGGATAGTACCAAGTCTCTAACCTCACAGGCTCACACTGCACTGTCTAGGTTAATAAAGTCATCTTTCTCATTTACATGTTTTAAACAACTTAGCATTTTAATAAATGTCCTTGAGAGAAAAATATAGGTATTCAAAATTATTAGCAGCTTTATAACTTAATAACCAATGAAGCCAGAAGGCAGAAAACTAAACAGATCTTTTATTGGAACAGCATTTCACTGTTTACAAGCTCTTTTTATAAATTTCAATTCACTTGCATATATATATTACATCATTTATGACAATCAATAAAGAATAAAACAATGGGGTCCATCACCTACCCTGCCAATTGGCACATTGTATTTTGCTATAAAATTGAAAAAATGGGATTGATCATTCATATTTCAAAGGTTGACAGTTATTTCATAAGAAAATTGGCAGCTTGCATTTTGTGGTAATATTTGAAAAAAACATCTGGTTATCCAAACTGTATTATTTAAGTTCCTTTAAAATGGGAGCACAAGAGATTCTGAGCTAGTTCACAATTTGGTTTCCCTTTCATTTGGAATCTTAGATGTTTATGAGGAAAAAAAAGTTGGGCCTGGCCAGCGTGGCTCAGTGGTTGAGCATCAACCCATGAACCAGGAGGTCATGGTTCGATTCCCTGTCAGGGCACATGCATGTGTTGCAGGTTTATCCCCAGTAGGGGGCGCGCAGGAGGCAGTCGATCAATGACTTTCATCATGGATGTTTCTAATTCTCTCTTCCTCTCCCTTCTTCTCTCTGAAATCAATAAAAACATGTTTTTTAAAAAAAGATGTGTCTGCCATAAGGTGGCCTCTGCGAAGAAAGCAAAATACCACGATCTGAGGGAGCCTCTAAAATTACAGGGCCAACTGCCAAAGTGAACCTTCTTGTAGGTTTTTCAATCCATTCTGGAATCAATCTTGATTGGATTTTGAACTACTTGAATGCGATTTGTAGTCACTTGATTTTGAAAAATAACTGATGACTTTGTGGTGTTAAAAGAAACATACATGTGTATGGTACTGAACATACCTGTCGCCAAGAGTTACCTGTGACCATTCCCCCCTCCACAGCCCCTCCGTTCTGTTCTCTTCCTCGCAGCCCACAGCCTGCTTGCTTAGACTGTAGATCACTTTGAGTGTTCTGGAGTTTTATATAAACGGAATCGTCAAGTTTGTATGCTTTTTCATCTGACTTCTTTCCCTCGGCATAATTATTTTGGGATTCTTCCATGTTGTAGTGTGTATGAGTAATTCTATTTTTTAAATTATGAGTGTTTTTCCATGATATAGTACAATTATGTTTATCCACCCATCCTTCCATGAAACTGTTTCCAAGTTGGGGCTATAACAAATTAAGCCGCTATGAACACTACGTATATGTCTTTGTATGGACATATATTTTCTCTTCTCCTGTGTAAACACCTGGAGTTGAATGGCTGAATTTTAGCCATATGCTTAACTTTTTAAGAAGCTAGTCAATGTTTTCCAAATTGGTTGTGGCGTTTAACACTCCCTCCATTAGTGTGTGGATATTCCATTTATTGCACATCCTTGCCCATGCTTTATAGGGTCATTATTTGTTTAAGTGATGTATAGTTGACGTATGATACTATATTAGTTTTGGGTGTAGAGCATAGTGACTCTACATTTATATACCTTACAAAATGATCATCACAATGAGTCTAATAATTACCTGCCACTGTACAAGACAATCAGTGGCCTTGTATGGCCAGTCTTTAAAATTTTAGCCACCCTAATAAATGTGTAGGGGTATCTCATCATGGTTTTAATTGGTATTTTCTCATTGCTAATGGCCAGTGATGCTGAGCATCATTCCATAGACTCACTTGCCAATTGTATAACTTGTGGTGTCTCTTTTCAATTTCTTTAAGTAGGTTGTGTGCTTTCTTATTTTTGAGCTTTGAAAATTTTTTATATATTCTGCATATAATTCCTTTATTAAATATATTATTTAAAATATTTTCCCCAGGGTGTGATTTATCTTTTCATTGTTTTACAGTGTTTTTTGAAGAGCAAACATTTTAAATTTGATGAAACTCAACTTACCATTTAAAAAATTTTTATAAATCATGTTTTGGGGAATATCTAAAAAATATTTGTATAATATATAATCACAAATATCTTCTCTTATGTTTGCTTCTAGAACTTTAGTAGTTTGGAGTTTTACATTTAGGTTTGAGATCCATTTGAGTTAATATTTCTGTGTGATAAAATGTATTGATCTAAGTGGGTTTTTTTTGCATATGAATATCCATTGTTCTAGTAACATTTATTGAAGAGACTATCCTATCTCCACTGATTTGTCTTTGAACTTGTATGAAAAATAAGTTGGCAAAATTTATGTGCATGTGCTTCCGGGCCTCTGTTATTGATGCTAATATCACATTGCTCATACTAGAGCTTTATAATGTGTCTAAAAGTCAGGCAGTGTTAAAAACCCACATACATGGTTTTTCTTTCTATAGTTGTTTTAGGTATTATAGATCCTTTGCATTTTCATAACTTTAGAATTAGTTTCTCAATTTCTACAAACAACTTACTTGGGATTTTGATTAGGGTTGTACTGAATCTATAGAACAATATGGGGAGAATTCACATCTTATTAATATAAAGTCTTCTGGCCCCAAAACAATCTTTTCATTCATTAGGTTTCTTTACTTTCTTTCAGCAGTATTTTATAGTTTTCAGTGGACATGTCTTGAATATATTTTACTAGAGTAACCTGTATTTAGTATTTTGTTATTGTAAATCATATTGCTGTTTTGTTAAAAAATTATCTTCCAATTGTTTGTTGCTAGTATATAGGTATACAATTGATCTTACGTATTTATCTTGTATCCTGCAAATTGTCTCCTTGCTAAATTATATCCTTGCTAAATTAACTTATTTCTAGTAGCTTCTTTAAGATTTTTCTATACAGAATTATACCATCTACAAAAAATTTGAGATTTTTTCTTTTTTTGTAATTTCCAAACCTTCTATTTTTTTCCTTGTGTCATTGTACTATCTAGGCTCTTCAGTACAATGTTAAATAAAAGTAGTGGAAGTAGAAATCCTTGACTTGTTCCTGATCTTAAAAAAGCATTCACATTTAAATGTGGTGTTATGTAGAAGTTTTTTATCTGGACAAAGACTTTCTCTTTTATTCCTAGCTTGCTGAGAAATTTTTCTTTTTTAACCCTTTGGGGTCGTATTAAATTTGGACATGGGTGTCGTACTGGTCGGAATTAATTTCCATTGAAAGAGCAGTGATACATAACATGCAAGATTATGAAGGATAAACAAGAGAAATTATGAACTGATACATGAATGAATAGAGTTAAGATTCGTACGGTTCCTTGCTGTGGTGGCTGAGAGCAGACATACGACCGGAAAGGTAAAAAAGCTTTGGTGGCTGAGAGTAGACAAACGACCGCAAAGGGTTACATCAGAAATGTATGTTGAATTTTGTCAGATGCTTTTTCTGCATTTACTGTGATGCCCATTTTGTTTTTCACTTTTAGTTGATTAACATTTTGTTTAGAATTTTCAAATCAATGTCGATGTGGGATATGCACCTATGACTTTCTTTCCTTGTAATGTCTTCGTCTTGTTTTGGTATCAAGATACTGCTGGCATCAGAAATGAGTTGGAAAGTAGACTCTGTTCAAATTTCTGGAAGAGCGTGTGTAATTTCCATGTTGTTTTCGCAGGCAACTGGTTGAGCTATGTCCTGGAAATCTCTTTCTTAGATGGCAGTTTTTATTTCAATTCAGATATTTTGTCTTAGAAGCTGTTTTCATTCTGTTCCACACATGTGTGACTCAGGTGCCCGCCAAAGAGGTAAGCAGATCGAATCTGGGAATCTTCACTCTGTGTCTTTTCCCCTGGGATTCTTTCTCTTGGCCTCGCAACCGTGGTTTCCCCAGGTGCAGTCTTCTGTTTTACCCAAACCAGGAAGACTGCGGTTTTCTGCTGCTCCAGTAACTCCAGATATTTTAGTGACTGAGGCTAGTTCAAAGATAAAAACCATAAAAATAGGAACTCATTTCTTACAAATCCCCTGCTCCACGTTTAGAGTCTCTCCCAGAATAGGCCTGCTTCTTTCCGATCTCCAGTGCCTCAAGGCAAGTTCTTTGTGTATTATATCCAGAATTTATAGCTGTCATCTGCAGAGAAGTCAGTACAGCAGAACCTTATTTAGTCACTCCTGGGTGCAAAGGTCTCTGTGCCTGCTTTTTCTATTTCCTCTGCTCTTTCCCTCAGTTTTAAACTCTCATGGTTTAGCCATTGGTTCATTTATGTGCCTGTCTAACAACCTCACTGCCACTTCCATTTGCTGCATCTAATCTGATGTAAACTTAGAAATTAACTAACTTGACATAGTAGAATTTGGTGTATCTGAAGAGTAGATGGTCTCAGAGATAATCTGATATCCATAAAGATTATGACCTTAATTACATCAATGTTGTGTAACAGTTTGGCTGCTTTTGATTATCAAAAATTAAGGTTTTAATTTTTGCTATATTTTCTAAATTAGAATTCCCATTATATGAAATTTGAAAAAGCAAAATGTTTTTCATATACATGTACAGACACTTTCATAGACCTACAAGATGCTTTTAAAACAGACAGTGGACAGGTGGGGGCCTGGGTCGGGGCGGGAGATGGGTGGAGGGGGGTAAGGGGGGAAATGGGGGACATCTGTAATACTCTAAACAGTAAAAAATTGGGCCAATTTACTCAGCATCTTTTAACTGCTTGAGAGAAATATATGCAAAAAACCCCAAAAACAAAAAACCCCATAGATTTTCTTTACTAGTTATAAAAATAATATAATGATGTCTACATATTGGTTAGGATAAGTATATAGGATAAAAACTAAAATTTGTTTTCAAATATTGATAAGCCAGGGTGGGTTTGTGATTCAGGATTTATTGCTAATCTTATAACATTATTTTTCTTAAAATGAAACATTTGCTATTTTCTTTTTTTAAAGCTGTCCCTAGGATGCCCTTGTAGGTGAAAGGCTTAATAGGTTTCATGGCTCTGAATTATTTTCAGCAGTGCTTGAGTACATAACACACTATATACCAGAAGTGCTGAGTCTATGATTCCAACCAGGACAAGCTCACATAGCTTATTAAGACTTTCTTCATTTCCTCCATTTTTCTGTTCATACTTGAATTCAGAACATTCTGTAATTTTTCTAACTGAACTAAACTTGAAGCTTATGTATTTACCAATACTCTATACACTTTTGAACTTTGCCATCTGATCCTAAGAAATACAAGTTCTTTTTGTTCCCATGCATATGAATACATTATTTGGTAAGTGTTTTTACTGAAGTTTCATCTGAACAACTACTCTATATGGATGGATGAAGTTAATATTCCCATTCAACCACACGTATCTTTGTATTTCTCAAGCCAGTTCTTTTCTATTCCGCCTGATCACGCTAAATTTGAAAGGCAGAGAAGCAGAGTCACCACTTCTTTCTTTGGATTCCATTTGGATGTGACTCAATTATATATGGTTTCAAAAATAGCTAACCCCTTTAGACCAAACAGAGGAGGCATATCTGGAACATAAAACTAAATTTAAGCAATTTGATTAACTTAGAGGAAGGCTTTTTCACACATGAAAACATGACACTGTTATCGAAGAAATACCTAACAGAGCTCTGGGAAATTATATGTGGCTGAAGTGAGTAAAAACCATTCTTTAATTCTCAAATGAATTAGAAATATTATGATAGGAAGATTATTTGAGGGTGACCTAAAAGGATGTAGGTAGTAGCAGTAAATGATGTTAAATAAAAATGTAGACTATCATAAAATCTCCAAATGACAGTCTCCAGTGGGAAATAATAGGAGCCTTGGGGGAAAAGATTTCAAGAAATATATTCTCATCCAGATGCCAGAAAAATTCTCTAATAGAGCTGAGAACTTTTATTTCTTATTTTCCAGTCATTACAATAATTTGAATATGTTATAGTGATGGCTGTGGATAGCCATGTGGATGAGCTTACCTTTAAATTGGGCATGGGTTCATGACCTCTGACCTTTGTGAGTTGTGGCAAAAGTTGTTAAATAATCATAAGTTATAGCAACTAAAGCCAAAAATCAATCTTGTGACTTACATAGGAATAATATCTGCTGGTTATGTGACGACTCCAAAGCCATCCATTTGATCCATTTGATGGTTGTATGATGTATGTATGAATGTATGTATATATGTATGTATGCATGTATGCATGACTATTCTTGGGAGACATTAAGCAAAATGAAAATATACCTTAGATATTTAACTTGAGAGTTGTCTAGAGAACCCTAAAGAGAGGAAAGGAACTGAAGGGCTGATTGAACATGGACACTTTTGCAGGACTGACTGAGACCCAAGCATCAGAGTAGAAGATACAATGACTTTCTGGTCAAACTAGGAAAAGAGTGACAATGAGGGAACCCACCAAGCCACAGACTAATCTTTTCTCCATGAATTGACAAACACTGAAAAAGCTACCGAGCAGCAACTTATGATGGCAGGACTCCTGGAATCTTGGAAAGTGGCAATCTTAGCATCCAAGAGCTGGTGGCAGCAAAGAAGCAAAGAGGACGATTCTTCAGAGAGACATCCTACCTGCTTTCGGGATTCGGGGCGGTGTTCCTGGGAGGGAAAGGCGGGTCCCACATCCTGAAGCAGGTGCTTCCAGTGTGGGCACCAAGACACTCGACGAAGCCTATGGATTCTTTCAGGGAAGCACACACATTCAGGTTTCTCTTGTGGCAGGTGAATATCTTTTATAGCTATGCAAAGTACACTTATTAATGTTTTATATAAATGTGTATAGAAAACTATTTTTGCTAAAATTCTTATTACTGTATGAAGTAGTGTTGTCCTTATATTTTAGAAATTCTGTTTCTGGAAAAGGGAGCAGACTACACACAGGTAGTCTATACAGGGTGGGGCAAAAGTAGGTTTACAATTTTGAGTACCTGAAACACAGTTTCTTCTTCTATTATTATTTATTAATTATTTTATTATTTTCCATAAAAACATTCTTGAAAGTTTGTATGAATTGTGCCTCTATCTATACACTTATTTTGTAGCTGAAAGGCAAGTATAATATCTTCAGATATGAACACTGTTTTTTTAAAATAGGTTGGAAAGAAAAGAAGAAAGGAGTTTGGAAATGACAGGAGGTTGTGGTTAGGACCAGCTCAACCCACAATCAGGCCCATGTCCAGAGGGCAGAGCAAATGCCGTGGCGATTCTAACGGGGACTAGAATTCTGCGTCAGCTCGGAAGGGCCCTGCCAGGAGCGCAGCGTGTAAAGTGGGAAGCGGATCCCACGGAGCCAGGAACGGGACTGCTTACGTAGGTTAGTTCTCTCCATAGGCGAGAGGCTCTTGGGCTCTGGACCAGGGCACTAGCAAGTACATCAGCTCTGCAAACATGTTTATCGTGTCTAGGAAAACTTCAATTTAGAAGCAAAATGAAAGTCTAGGTGGATCAGTGCCTTGGGCTGGAGGATCTCTGTTGTTAAATCACACCCATTTCGTGTCTGAGAATGTCAGGAAACTGGAGCAAAGCCAAAAGATCCAGTTATGCAGAACTGCAGATGAACCTGAAAGTGGGTGGCAAGAGAATTAGATAGATCTTGACAGAAACAAGTCTAAGTTCACTTCCTGTGGTAGGCAGACTACTTCCCCGCTACACTTCTCTCTCTCTCTCTCTTTTTCTAATATGTGTGTGTGTGTGTGTATATATAACTGTAAGAAAATAACTGCTTTGATATATACACACACACACACACACACACATATATATATCAAAGCAGTTATTTTCTTGTATTGCAAAACACCATTGAAGTCTGATACAAATATAATCTTGATACGTCCAATTACCTTTCCCTGATCAGACTCTCATGAGTATATTAAATTATATGTCAAAAGGGAGATACCTGGGTGACCCTAATCTAGTTACAAGATCTTTGAAATGGAAGAGATTTTCTCTCTGGTGATAAAAAAGGAAGGAAGACAAAGAGATTCGAAGCATGAGGAGGATTCAGGATTCAGCACACCACAGCTTGCTTGTGTGTGTATAAGATGCCATATGACAAGAAACTCAGGGGGCCTCTCGCAGCTCAAAGTGGCCTCCTGCTGACAGCCAGCGAGGAAATGACTACAGCTCTACCAGTGCAAGGAACTGAACCCCAAGAACAGCCTGAATGAGCTTCGAGTCAGATTCATGCCCGGAATCTGAGGCTAAGAGCTCACCCTGGATGACACCTGGATTTTGGCCCATGAAACCATAAGCAAAAAGCCTAGCCAGGCCCACCTGGACTTCTGGTCCATGAAAAGTGAAGGCAATAAAGGGTATTGTTTTAAGCCACTGCATTTATGGTAACTAATTACACAGCAATAGAAAACTGATAGAGTCTTCCATATGCTCTGTATGAAGTTTTGAAAACTGTTGCTTCTTTTGAGATGTTTACAGCGTAGTAAACAAGACAGGTGCATAAGCACCAAATATAATTATAACGTGTTACTTACCGTGATAGAAGTTGTTTATAAAATACTATGGGAAAGCGGATATGTGGTGGCAAATTCTGCCAAGGGAAATCAGAAGAGACCTTTCGGGGACTGTGTTTGTTGGATTCTATAATGAAAAAAATAATATGTACCAGGGACAAACAATATCACCAGGCAAAAGAGATACAAATTCTTAATCATGAATATTTACAACCTTGCAAAACTGAAGGCACAAAGAAGGTCAGTTTCAATTGCATAAGAAATTAACTAGTTTAAGTGTGAGTGTGTCTTAGTGTTTGAAGAAATAACTCAGTCTCAGGATATCCATTATATCACACTGCCAAGAGATTTCCCCCAGGCATGGTCTGACTAAGCAGTACTAATCATCACTGGGTAACTTCATTAAATTGCTATGATGTATTTATTTAATAGCTTCACTAGAGCAGGAAAGTAAGTTTTTAGCCTAGGAAACTTCTCTATCAGGTAAAATTAGGTTCAGCTGGGAATGACTGAAACCCCAAATAACAGTGGCCTTAAGGGGATACGCCAGGCATTTACTTGTCATGTAAAAGTCTTGAGGTTGGCAACTGGGTAAAGTGGTTATGGTGGCTTCCTGGTGTCAGGGGTCTCGGTTTCTGTGACTCTGAAATGTGTGCCTTATATTCTCAAGGTTATTTCATGGTCTATTTGTCTGTTAAAACTCCATAATTTATATTATATCCCATTTAGTGGGAAGGAGTCAGGGCGATGACGCTAACCATCCTTTCACATCTCAGTGAGGTTATTACCCAGAGCTTGCACATGTCACTTTCACTTGTAAGTTACTGATCAGACCCCATGCACATAGTCATTGGCTGCAAAGAAGGCTAGATAATATAGTTCTATTTCAGATAGGCACACAGTCCTAAAAGTCACAGATTCTATTTCTGTACAGTATGAAAGTTATGTATCCTGTGTAGGTGTCAACTAAGAGTGAGCACCCATACGTTTACTTTAAGTTTTAAATTTGTTTACTATAAGAAAAACTGAGCTATTTTTAACATCATACTGGCATTTTAAGATGCTGTTAAAACACCATTTCCCACAGTTCTTACCTCAGGTGATAATAGGTCATGTAACAATGAAATTGGAAGAAAGTATTGATGTACAAAAAACTACAATTATACATAGACTAAATAATAGTTATTCATTTTTTAAAAGGAGAGCATAACATCTACTGTTTTCTAAGATGTAGTATTATTCCCTCACTTTTAAGCCCTGGACATTCAAAAAAATACACACAAAAACCAGTTGAAAGTGTTAAAGTGTACAACTCACATAACTATTAGAGTGTATGTTTAAAAAAAGACTACACATAAGAATTTTAAAACAGTTTTTACAGCTTATAAAGGTAAAATAATTTAGCAAATCTAACTTGCTTGGAGATGGCAAAAACTTATTCATGGGAGCTTGAGTGAGCATAATATATAGACAGATAGCTTTTTTTTTAGGTAGCTATCCCTTATTTAGAACTTGAAGAGTCTAAGTGTGTGTCATTAAGTAGCAACTTTTTTTTAAAAAAAATATATCTTTATTGATTTCAGAGAGAAGAAGGGAGAGGGAGAGAGAGAGAGTTGAAACATTAACGATGAGAGAGCCGTCATTGATCAGCTGCCTCCTGCAGGCCCTCTCACTGGGGATCGAGCCCGCAACCTGGGCATGTGCCCTGATCGGGAATCGAACTGCTATCTCCTGGATCCTTGGTTGATGCTCAGCTGGTAAGCCATGGTCAGCCAGGCTAAATAACAACTTTTGTAAGTGTTGGTTGTCTCCCTCAGAAAAGAATGGGGTTGGAAAATCTCAACCACAGAACCACAGTAGATGTGAAAATCAGGGGCTTAGCAGTCACTGAAAGGAGCAAAATGGAACTGGAGCTCCTCAGAAAGCTCCATTCCCAGAGAACTATTATTCTTTGACCTTTGTGGAAGCTTCTTATTTTTATTTTTATTGTAGTGTCTGTCTTTATTCATTTTGACTCAGAGCTCACTCAATGAGGAAAGCCTTATCCTCAGGATATTAAAAAAACACCATCAGTGATAATTGCTTGACATTGTAGGTACCTGAATCTCTGAAGTGGCTGTAGCAATTTAGGCAGTTAAAAAGCTGACCAAAATTTTTAAAAAGAAAATCTGGGGAATGAGAAAAAAAAAAGTAGAGATTGGTGGAATGTATGAGAACACCATGATTCAACTATATGCTGACATACTTTAGATCCAATGACAAAAAGAAACTTAAAGTAAAAGGATGGAGAAAGAGACAATGAGACAGTAAACAAAAGAGAACAAACATGGCCTACTAATTTGATTTGAAAGAATTTAAAGTAAAAATTATTATTGGAAATAAAGAACTGTGTTTATAACCACAACAGAATCAATCCATCAGAAGATATATCATTATAAACATATAAGCATTAATCAATAAAGCACCCAAATACATGAAGTAAAACTCACAAAATTGAACAGAAAATAGACATCCAACAATGATAGGTTCAGAACTTAACTCCCCATTTCCAATAATGGGTAGAACAAGCAGACAGAAGACCAACAAGCAAATAAAATATGTGAACAGCAGTATGAACCAACTAGATCTAACAGGCTTATATGGACATTGCACACAACAAAACACACCTTCTTCTCAAGTGCACATAGAACATTCTCCGGGATAAGCCTTACAACAAGTCAGCATAAATTTGAAAGGATTAAAATCATACAAAGTGGGTTCTTGAGCCACAGTGGGATGAATTTAGAAATTAAAAACAAAAATACATTTGAAAAATTTTCAAGCATGTGGAAGTTAAACAACACACTGCTAAATAACTGAAGTAACAAATGGGTCAAAGGAGCAATGGAAAGGGTAAATGAAAAATACTTTGAAATGAAAGAAAATAATAATTTAAGATACCAAAACTTTTGGAATGCAGCTAAAGCAATGCTCAGAGGAAAATTTATAGTTATAAATACGTACATTAAAGAGTTAGAAAGACTAAAAATCAATAACATAATCTTAAGAAACTAGAAAAAATAGAAAAATAAACTTGAAGTAAAAATAAAAGAAAAATAATGGAAAAAAATGGAAAATAAAAAAAACAATAGAAAGAAGTAAACAAAACCCAAATTTGATTCTTTGTAAAGATCAACAAAAATGGCAAGCCTTTAGCTAGATTGACCAAGAAAAAAATACAGAACACTTGAATTGCTAAAATCAGGAATTAAAAAGAGAACATCACTTCTGACATTACGAAAATGATTATGATTATAAGAGAACACTATGAACGTCTGAACACAAATCAGTTAGGTAATTTAGATGAAAGGGACCAAATTCTATAAGAATACAAACAACTGAACCTCAAGAAGAAATAGAAAATCTGAGTAGCTCCAAAACAAATAAAAAATATTAGTACATTAAAACCTTCCCACAAAAAGTCTAAATTAACTGATGAATTCTACCAAATATTTAAAAAATAAATGTTAATCCTTCTCAAACTCTTCCAAAAATTAACAAAGAGAATAATTAATTTGATACCAAAACTGAAGACATAACAGAAAAAAAGAAAACTAAAGACCAATATCCCTTATATATACCAACACAAAATCTTCAATAAAATGCTAGTTAACAGAATCCAGCAACATATAAAAAGAGTTATATACAGTAACAATGAGATTTATCTAAGGAATGCAAGGTTGTTTTGACATGTAAAAATCAATGTACTATACATTTTAATTGAATAAAGAACACAAACCACATGATAACCTCAACAGATATAGAAAAATAATGTAACAAAATCAAACATTCTTTCCTGACAAAAATATTCAGTGACCTAGGAATAGAAGAGAACTTCTAGGAAAACTCACAGCTAACATCATAATTAATGGGGAAAGACTGGATACTTTTCCCTCAAGATCAGAAAAAGACAAGGATGCCTACTCTCATCACTTCTATTTAACATTGCACTGGATGTCCTAGCCAGGGAATTCAGACAAGAAAAAAGAAATAAAATGCAGATTGAAATGAAGAATTAAAAAAAGTATATGATCATCTGACCACCATGGTATACATCTGAAACTAGTACAGAATGATATTGAATGTAAGCTGTGATTGAAAAAAGAAATCTCCATTCTCTGATGACAATTAGGAAAGAAAAAAAATAAGATGAGTAGACTAAAAATGAGGAATTAAAACTACCTTTATTCTCAGATGATGACTTCGTGTATAGGAAATCCTAAAGAAGCTATGAAAAAGTACTAGAATTAATGAACAATTTCAGCAAGGTTTCAGGATATAAGATTAACATAAAAATCTACACTATCCATGAATATTCTGAAAATAAAATTAAAATTTTATTTAGAATAGTATCAAATAGAATAAACTGTATGAACAAATTAAACAAAAGGCTACATAAAAGTCCACACTAAAATCTACAAAACATTTTAAAATAAAATTTAGAAAGAAGTAAACAAATGGAAAGACATCCCATGTTCATAGATCAGAAAATAATATCTTAAAGATGACATTATCCTACAAATTGACTACAGATTCAATGCTTTTTTTTTTTGCTTGCAGAAATTGAGAAGCTGGTCTTAAAATTAATATAGAAAGCTGAGGAACACAAATAGGTTTAGTGGGTGAAAAAACAATATTTTATAAATGGAAACAATCATATTTTGGAGAATTCTCCTCTACTCTGACCCTTCCCCCACCTACTTAAGCTTTAAGGTTGAGACTGACAGTTTTTCAAGGAAGAAAAAATAGAAAATGGCCATGCTTTCCCTCCTTTTTCTACTGCATACAAACTGTGTATAGGTTTGATTCAGGGACAAAAAGCAAGTGCCTGGTATAAAACAGAACAGAAATATTTTAAATTAGGACATGGGGACCTCTGGAGTGTGTTTACAAAACTTCTGCCCCATGAGGTCTCCCTGAGATGAATTGACATGCCCTTCTCAACATGGGAGAATTGAACATAGTATTTTGATTTTTAAAATGTCTCCTCATGCTCTGCAGTTCCTCTGAGCAGCCCAGTGGGAGAAATGCAGGCTGCTGCCTCTGAATTTAACCGACAGAAATGAATAATGCTCATTCAGAGCACTGACCTGCATTTTGTCAGATGCCATGCTCTGCACAGCCTCCTCTCTATGGGACAGCCAGACTGTGTGCAGTGCCACAGTGCACAAGGTTAGCAGCTGGAAAAAATCATGGCAAGCTGTGGTTGTTTCACAGTCCAGTGAGGAGAGATGAATGTGAAGATTCACAGTCCTGGAGAAACCTAAGGGAAAAAAGTACTCTAATAGACACTGAGTTAATATTCATTATAAGTTAGTTTCTGGTGGAAGCATCTGTGTTTGTCCCTCTACTCGTGGTTGTTAAAGCCAGATGTGACTTAGGTGTGGATAAGAGAACTGCTGTGGATTACAAGAATGGACTTTGAGGGAGACAAACCCAGGCTTGGGTCCCGGCTCTTGAACATGGAGAGGCAAAGGAACATGGCCAAGGTCCCACAGCTACTGTGACTCAGTTTCTTCAGCTGCAAGATGCTCATAACAATGGAGATTTCTTCACAGAAATCTTGCTGTAGGGATTAAATTGTCTAAAGCATGGAAAGTATTTTCACCATAAGTGACACATTAATATTAGTTTTTATTAAATATGAAGTTGATTTTTAATTTACATTAGTCTTCTAGACAGCCTTCCTAGATTTCCACTCTTGAGCCCAGTTCTCTTAATCAGATAAGAGACTGGGTTGGCAGGTAAAGAATTATTCCTCAGAAGTTATCCTACACCTGGACTATGACTAACATCCAAGACCATGATTTTTATGAAAATGGATTTTCATGGGTCTTAGAAGAAGAAAATATATGAGACTTTCATAATTACTAAACTCAAAGAATACACATATCCTCAACTAGGAAGCATAATGAGAGCAGTGTGCCAACTATTTCAAAATATTACTCTTGTAAGGGGGTCATGTGACTCTGTGTGTGTGTGCGTGTGTGTGTGTGTGTGTGTTTTGGGGGGAGGTCATTATGAACTACCAATGGGTTGGCCAGGATTATTTTATATTACTCATTTTTTTAAAGATAAGGAAAGTAAGGCCAATGGGGTTATGCCACTCACCGAACAGCAAATAGTTCCCAATGGTCTACCTTGAAGCAAGGTCTTCTGGCTCTCAGCTTATAGAGTTTTACTTGAGACTGCATAGGAGTCAGAAAAGCAAGCTTGAACACTGATCACAGTAGCTTGGAAGGAAAGCAGAATCTTAACAAACCCCATGGTGACAAGTAGAGGAAGACTAGGAGAGGGTCCCTTTTCTCATCTACCCAACAAAGACAAGAGTTCTTATTTTTTCATGTCATTCTCTGCCAGTGTGAATACAGTACAGCTGGGTAAAGTCATCCTGCAGAGAACTTGATCTCTGCTTGTTCCAAAGGAAGACATAAATTGAACCATTGGGAAAGAAATGAAGCCATCAGGCTGAACTGTGATGGCTTTTTAACGAGATTATTTGTACTAGGCCAGCAGGTAACTTTGGTGCTGAGTCAAACCCAAGAGAAAGATAGTGAGAGATCAAGGGAGGAGAGAAAGAGAGAGGTGAAGCAGGAGCTTGGAGCTGGCAGCTGGCCAGCGGACTACAGAAAAGGAGCTAAATTATGCATCGTATTGAGTACATTTATTAAAAGAACATTTCTAGGCAAACATCCCAAAACAAATGTGACTATCTGTTAAGCATCCCGCAGTTCTGAGCAGATTTAATGCATGACAATTTTTTCATAATGGGTTTGTGGTGTTTGCTGAGTCTCATCTCTTTATAACATTTTATGAATTGTCATTCCGGGGGGATATTATATAGGCTTAATTTTGCCCTTCATTTGTGGCAACAAAGTAAAAAATGGATAAATATAGTGAGGATGACATAGGAATGGGAAGAACATGTTCATTCAAAAGATATTTAACTTAAGTTTGTGGTTGCTATTTGCCAATAAATTAGAGCACCACTGTTTCCTGTTGTTCATGAGTTTATTTTAATGAGCACTTGAACATCCCTTTTGTACTGGGACTTCAACTCTAAATCTTGGGAGCACAAAGGTGGATGAGGTAAGATTTCTGACATCAAGAAGTATAGTTTAAGGGGGGGGGGAGAGAAAAACATGTCACATGTGAAGGCTGAGCTATATAGATGAGAGTATTGAAGAGTGTGAGACATAAAGGAGGGTGTGATTATTCTACCTGGAGAGTGACAGGAAGAACCAGAGAGGTTTTTCCAAAAGGGAATAACAAGGAGGGCACCCGTGGTAGAGAAACAGAGTGAAGAGAGTCATTGGGCAGGGCATAGACTACCCTGGTGGTTTGGAGAAACAGAAGCAGCTCAGAGTGATCGGGACATAAAGAAAGGAGAGGGCAGCGAGTGGAGCCAGAGTGAAGGCTGCTACGAGGGGACAGGGGATGGATTGCTTTGCACACTGTGGTAAGGCGTCTGAACATGTTTCAGGAAAATGGAAAACCATGGGAATATTTTAAGGCAGGAGAATAACATAATTTTTGGTGCACTGAAAATATTAATTTGGGAAGTAAGGTGAAAGATGAGTTGAAATGTGAAATGAAGAGTAGGGATACAAATTAGGTTTAGTTCCATAGCCAAGATGAGAGAGGATATTGATTATGGCATTAGCATTATGGCTAGAGAGGAAAAAATTATGGGACATAATAGACTGAAAAACAATAGAATCTGTAGTATTCGATGACATATTGAAAGTAAACGGTGGTGTGTAAGGAAAAGTGAAGTCTCTAGGTCAGGGCGCTGGGAAATATCGTCATGTTAAAGGGATTATGAACCTCCAAGCTGGTAAAGCACAATCTACTGATTAAATATATATGTAAAAATACACTGGAAGAAAGTATTACAGATATTAACAGTGGTAATCAATAAGTGATGTAATTATAGATTATATTATTTGATTCATTGGATTTTACAGTATTTTCCAAATTAAAAAAGTGAACATGAATAACTTTTAGAGTAGAAAAAATACAATAAATGTTCCTTTAATAATTGCAAGTGGGATAAAAAGAGGTCCTTATAAAATACTTTTGAGGCTTGCCTTTGGTAGTGTTATCAACTGGAAAAACAGAACTCTATGCATGTGTTGAAATATATGAATTTCATTTCGAATAGTAATCCCATTTCTTTTTTTTTCTTTTCTATTTCTTTATACTTATGTTCTACTTCTCAGACTATATTCATCTGAAAAGCAAATATCATGGCTGGGAAAAACACTTAAGGCTTACTATATCTAAAAAGCTAGTGGCCACTTACTTTCATGGTCCATTAACACTGCCTGGGTGTATGGTTTGGAATCAATAACATGTTCTTGAAGCTTCTTGAATTAAGAGTTTCAGAAATTCTTTAGGAGTGAGGGATACTGTCAAAAGAGCCTGTATTCACAAGGTTTCTTCTATAGTACCCATATCCATATCAATCAATTGATACAGTATCCATATCAATCTTTCATATGCATGTTGTGTGTGTTTATACACACAAGTCTGGATGTCTTTTACCAGCTTGGTGTCCTCCAATGTTCTTTAGAGTGGCAGTTATTTATTAATATATCTTAAGTGTAATTCATCAGTGGATGCCCCAAAACACTTGAAACTTCAAGGCATTTGTCCATTGTTCCTTGGATTTGAGTTAGATTTTTATTTTTCTAAATGCTGAAAATTAGCAAGAACCCTTAGCACTGGAACTGAAGGAGCATTTATTTATTGCTGTCTGAAGGCATCTCTAGGCAGAAAAAAAAAAATCAACAGCTGACCTTAGTATGTTCTTATTTCAAAGAGACAATTGACTTTATTTGTACCATTTATTTGTGAACCTATATCACCATCTCAGAGTCTTGGCTTTGGTTTAGAAATTCACCTAATTTTTGGGGGTATCCTTTAGTATTGCTTCCATCTGTAAGGAAAGTAATTCACCCTCTAGAGACTTTGAGTTACTTTGAGTTTCAACTTAGAGTTACTAAAAACTTGAATCAGGACTGAACACTTGACTAGATCATGCTATTGTGTCCCTCTTAAGGTTTCATTCAATCCTTTCCATTTTGACATCAGTTTTCTTTAGTCAGGAGAGCCCCATCCCTCCCTGTTCTTTACCACTCCTGGAAACAGGAAGCATTCACAGACTTAAAATTTCCATTTGGAAGGCTAAAGGATTTAGATATGAGCTGCACAGCACACAGCAGCTCTTCCCATCTTATCTCCTTTCCTAGTACCTTAGTTGCTTTTTTTCTTGGCTCAATGCCTATTTCAATGTTGGGATTTCTGAGTTCTCCTGGGACTCAGCGATTGTAGAATATGATTATACTCTAGGGGCAAGTAGACATATAAAACTACTTACTTACACATTTGCTAGGAGGAATTAGAAGGGAAGATGCACTTTGTGAATGCATCTGACCCAGGGGAACCATCATGATGAGCGTAGCTGGCAATGGATGACTGCAGGATGAACCATCCATCTCTGCAGAAGGCACTTCAATGTGATGAGGACAGTAGCTAAGAGACCAATTGAACTTTTGAAACAGGGACGAGCATGCATCTGGGCCTTATATTCCATGTTCTTATGTTATAATTTCCCATCCAAGATTGAAGTGCAGGACACATATTTTATTATATTTAAAAGAGTAGATTGAGACTTAGGCCAAAAGGATATCTGAGTTGTGTGAGAAAATGAGGAGACAAAGAGTGAAAAGCATCCCTTTATGTCTCATTCACACAGCACATTCTGTTATATCCTGAAGATTCATGAGGTTCTCCTTTGCCTGTAATTGTGGTGAACTTGTATCTGAATTGATGGCTAGAATCTCCATCGTAAAGATCAAGAAGATAAGATGTTAGAATAAAGGAGAAATTGCCATGATGAAAACAGGGCACAATTAAGCTTGGAAAGCTAGGCTTTGACATGCCTCTGTCACTTATTGGTTGTGTATTTCAAGCCAAGTCGCCTACCTTAAGTGACACTATAATATAGGGATAGAATAAAGACAATGTCTGCATGAGGTTAAAATAAAGTAAGAATATGTTACAATTGAAGATAATATTTCATACCTTAGGATTTAAGATATAACATAATTAAATGAGCCTTGTCATGGCTATGGTTATAATATCACAAAGAAACTAATGTGATTTTAATAAGTAAAACACAGTACACTTCAATTTCTCAACTTCAACCAACCTGAGGCTGTGTTGCTTCTATTTCCCTAAGTGGTGACTTGCTATTGATATTTGAACAGAGCTTCAAACTGTTAACATGCTTCAGAAAGTTTATCAGAGACATTTAATCCATAACTAGTTATCAGTATAGATTGTGATTAAGCTGTCTTTGCTACGGCTGGAACAAGACACCTCTGGATTGCCCCAACCATAAATATTGTTGCCCATACAAAGCAATCTAAACGTTTGCACACATACCACTTAAATTCATTTTCCTTAAGACTTCTCCAGACCAGACAGAAGTTGTTCCAGGAAGATGTGGAAAGGGTAAATTAGCGAGTGTTCAGCTCTTGTTTGGGTGTGGGGAGCACTGTGTGTCAGGATAAAAAGCTCAAAACTTTTCTTGCTCACCTGGCTGAATTCCAGAGTTATAGCAAGGAAAAGGGAGAAGGTAGTTGTCTCTTTGGATGGAGAAAACATCTGGTTAAATGTAAAATATATGGGTTGTGTAATAAAGAAATAATTATAAGCACATCAAAGAATACATTAAGAATCGCTGAATTTCCAGGACAAAGTTTAAAATCTGTACCCTGAAAGACCATGAATATCCCTTGACTTGGCCATCATTTTTATAGCATTTCCTCTACTTCTAGGTGATTGACTAGGGCAATTTCCCAGTTCCCATAAATTTGGCTACTCCGAACTGCACATCTCACACCTTCCAACTTGCACCTCTACAAGCTGTTGTAAACCTTCACCTTCTGGCCACAGCGTTCCTCTGAAGAACCCCCCAGAGTGCTCTTACGAGAGCTTGCGCATAATGAATGGCATGTGATTTCTATTCAGTAGTCTTAGGAGGAGATTGTTGATCATTCTGCACATAAACTTTCATGAGTCGTTTCACTGCATGATTGTACTGGCACTTGAGGAAAGTGAAGACTTTCCCCTTCTGTTTTAGAAAATATGAAAGGCCAAAGCCTGAGATTCTAGGAGCAGGGGAAGAGAAGAATTCAGAATTTCGTTTCTGGTTTACACATGTTAAAACCCTTCCAATGAAGAGTTACCTAGAATCTAACAGCTTCTATGACTTTAGACCTTAATTAAGGACATTATTCAGCTTTGAATAGAGTGCCTTCTCAAGTTTCTGTGAGTCTGATTTCATTTTCTGGGGGGAAAGCATTTATTTTTCCTTCACTCAGTGTAGTATTGGTTTGTCAGCCCTGCAGGGTCCTACCTCAGATTGGGTCTTTTGGTGAAATTGTACTAAAGGAGCTATCTACAAAGGTGTGGACAGAGCATAGGAAAGCAACATGGGATGGGAGAGTACTCAAGAGAGAGTAATAGGGCAACACACATACTACCCCTTGAAAGAGTAATCAGCTGAGAGATAGAGAAAGACACACAGAGAGAGGCCTGGATCACTCTATGCAAAGGGCCACCTGGAATGTGGGCAGAAGATAGAGAGAGAGGAGCCAGGGTAATATATGCACTGAATTTACTCTCCTTTCTCTTGTCTTCCAACTCCTACAGGTGCTGCCCATCAGCAGAACCAACCAGAAGCCAGTAACCAGTGAGCCTGTCAGTGCGGCCCACATAGGCCAGCCTTCCAGGGCAGAGCAAGCTGGAGAGTGGGTGGACCCAAGGGGGCAAACTGAAGATATTCAGCATATCTGGTGAGTATCCTTTGGTCTTTGTAGTCACTGCTGACAAGGTGGGGAGCACTGGTAGTGTCGCTGATACTGGGCTGAGGAGATCTCTAATTCTGAGCTCATTACACATCCACCAGAACCACTAAGTTCATGGTTTGCTTTGGGTAGGCTAGTCTCTTAGAGTCAAAAGGAAAGAGTTTGAGCTAGAGTTCTTGGTCCCTGGCCAGGGGCAGTGTGTGGGTTACTCTTAGAAGCCTTCCCCTCCCCAAGTCCCGCTCTCAGCAGAGCTCTGCTCTGCTCTGCTCTGGGAGACTGACCTCTGTTGATTGCATCTTAGGATTCTGACTTGTGGCTTCTGGTCAAGATTTGGTAATGGGAAGCTCCGGCTACGGACATATGCTTGTTTGTTTGTTTTCTACAAACTAGTAAACTCCAAAATGTTCAGGATTGTGTTTCTTCTTCTTTGTTTCTTTAATAAAGTCCATCAGAATAAGGCTATATATATTACAGTGAACAAGAGCTAAATAATTGATTGGCTGGAGGTTCATCAATCTGTCTGAGCTTAAATCCCAAAGCAAATTCTAAAGTCAACTATGAGTGCTGCAGCAAGGAGGGACTTATTTTCCACAGTTATTCATTTATCTGACAAATATTAACTGACATCCCCACCCACTCTATGCCATTCCTAGTTCTAGAAATTGCAGATGCGCTGGAGAATGATACAGACAGAGCACTTGTTTTGAAGGCACTTAGAGGATGGTGGGGTGATGAGAGCTTGGGCTTCGGACCCCAGCAGGTGTGGACTTGATTCAAGGCCTGGTTTTAGTGACACTGCTATATCTATAACTTTCTAATACTTAGTTTTCTCATCTGTAAAAATGGAGATACTAGTATTTTGGTTTTTGTGAGAATTAAATGAAATAAGCTAAATAAATCACTATGATTGGGTACATAGCAAGAGGTCAATAAAAACTGCTATGATTACTGTAGTGCAGTGATTTCCAATCTTTTTCATCTCATAGCACACATAATTACTAAAATTCCGTGTCACACCAAAAAAGAATTATATTTTTTGCCAATCTGACCTAAAAATATAGGTATAATTTTGATTCATGCTCACCGGGTGGCTAGTATTGTGTTGGCTGCTGCCATTTTTTTATTTGACAATCTAAGGGACAAAAGGTCAGTGCCCCTGACTAAATAGTCAGGTATTGCATGTATTAAGCATTCTTGTGGCACACCGGTTGAAAATCACTGCTCTAGGGATGAAAGGGAATGAAGGATGCCAATCAAGTAGTGCTGGCCTCAGAGTTGAGTGATTTCAGGTTTCAAGAAGATATTTGGAAAAGAATTTATACCAATAAAAGGGACAAACAAAGAAGCCTCTTGGCCCAATAAGAAAATCTCATCCTCAGAGTACAAAGCCATATCGAATATGTCATGATGTTTGTCCCTGAGGCTGGCCTGTCAGCCCAACCTTCTTGGCCCCATGTTGGAATCCTATGGTGTATGTGGATGGGGGAGGAAGGTTGTAGAACCCCTGCTACCTCTCTAACAGAAGGAACTCAAGGGAAGGAGAGGGGCAGAGACACACTGGAACTCAGAGGGAGGAGATAGGATGCAACAAATTGCAGAGAGCGTTGCATCTCTAGGTGGAAACTCTAGTGGAAATGTCAGCCCCCGTTGCATGGAAGAAGCAAAGCTGTGATTCAAGAAACCCAGCTGAAGGAGAAAAACAAGCGATAGAAGAGGGAATAAAAACCAGTTATCATTTGGTATCTGTAGTAGACTGGCCCTAAGTATAGAAAAGCCCCTAGAGGTGCACAGAAACATCCAAGAGGGTAGAAATTACTAGAAGATTGGGGTTAGGACCTCTCAGCAGCTGTAGAGACCCATTCCATGTCCCCTTTGATGGATTCTGGTCATCCAAAACTTTTCTTTTAAATGTCAAACCATAGTTCAAAATTTGTACAATACAAATAATATCTTTTAGCATATTAAAAATGATGTAAAAATAATCCTGGTACACACAAATTAATTATAAGATTTATGAAAAGCAATAATTTATGGTGTACAGTGATAATGGGGCCCAGCATTGGAATACAGTTTTAAAGTATCCTATCTTTAAGTCTTCATTCAGAGATAATATCAAAAGTCTAACTTGGGATTCTTTTATGAATATGAAACAGAAACTAAATGGTCCTCACATTCTGTCCTCTCTCCTTTCCCCGTGTGAGGAGTGGGCCCTAATTGCGGTGCTGCAATACATGGTGGGAGCAAGAGCATAGACGCAGGTGGTTACAGTTTTTTACCCACAGACATTAGCCTGTGAAACCGCCCCCATTCCGCACGTGGTACCTATAATCTAGTAAGTGTTCAGTATCTCTACTCTTTCTCTCCCATTTATTTCTCTGCTTAGCACTGGCTCCCTTCCCAATCATTCTCCTGAAACTCTTTATTGACATCATGAGTGACCCATTAATTGGCAAGGCAATTGCATAAACTACTTGACCATTTTAGTCTACTTTTTAATGCTCCCCTTTCCTTTGGCTTCCTGGACACCCTTTTCTATTCATAACCACTGATCTTTGTGTTAAATTCATCCTACTTCCTTCTCTACAGTCTCACTACCAGTTGCATTTCCCAGAAGTCCATCCTGGGTCCTATACTGTTCCAAATCTCTGCTGTTTCCCTAAAACACATCATTAAACCAATTGTTACAGCTCTTTAACATACGACTCACAAATCCACATTACATCTCCAAACCCAAATTTTCTCCTGAGCCCCATACTCATGCATCTAACTATCTTTGCCTACTGAGTACTTTTTTTTTTTTTTTTTTTACGAGAGTATAGCATACTCTACAAATATTTGTCATAAAAACCAAACTCCTTGTATTTGAACTTTCCTTCGTATGCAGTGGAGGCATGTTTGAGTCTTTGCTCTCACACCCTACAGCAGGTTGTAACTATGGTAACTCTATTTTACAATATCTCTCAAATATGACATTCTCATTGTTATTATCTAACTGTTGAAAATTTGCATAGGCTTCTGTTTAGTTCCTCCTAACACTCACTGTACTGTCACTTGAATGATCTTCAAGTAAATATTATCATGTAATTTTCCATCTTCAAAGACTGTTGCTGACTTTTGACTCACAGTTGCCTTCAAAATTACATTCCAACTTCTTATGTGGGGTGTAAGAACCTTGGCATGCTGTTTCTTCTACAGATAGTGTCCTTAGTACTTTTATTCATCTAAGAAAATGCCCAATTGTTCTTCAATAGACAGATCCATTGCCAAATTTTGGTGAAAACTTTTTATACCACTCCAGAAATGGTGGTTGTTGTTTTACCTCTTTTCGAATTCTTCCCCACATTTCTTTGGAACATTACTTTGAAATTTCCTATAGTGTCATTTGTTGGTTTCCGTTTTTGAATTGCCTGTTTATCTGAACCTAACACAATGCCTGGTGCATCAAAGAGGCTCAGGATGCTGTTGAATAATAAATGGATGAATGAAAAATAGTGAAATGTGAGGGCTGGTAGTAATGTTCCGTTCCTATGCCAGGTTTATGGACTTGTGGGCTTGGTATGGGACACCCCATAGCTTCAGTTTCTCCTGACAGAAAATGTAAGAAATAAGGATTTATAAGGAAACATTGCTCTTCTTTGCAGGGGCAAGAGGTGGAGAAAGCAATGGCATTTGTCAGGGAGGCAGCATGGTGTAGTAAATCCATGTGTCAGGGAGAAGTGTGCCCAATAAGGCAGTCAAGGATAGCTTAGTCAATAACCCCGGAAAGTAGGGTCAGTTCCCACTGAGATCCTCAATCCCCTTTGACCAGTGGACTGCGGCTCATCTTCATGATATTTCTGATTTAGTTCAAATGTTAAAAACTATTAATTTAGGCAATCGTTTCACAATATATGTAAACGAAATCATCAATGCTGTGTGCCTTAAACTTTTACAGTGATATATGTCATTTACTGCTCAGTAAAACCGGAAACAAAATGAAACAACAACAAAAACCTATTAATTTAGCCCTGGCCAGTATGGCTCAGTTGGCTCATTTTGGCCTGTACCTCAAGAGGTCACAAGGTCACGAGTTCAGTTCTCCGTCAGGGCATGTTCCTGGCTTGCAGGTTTGATCCCCAGTTGGGTTCGATCCCCAGTCAGTGTGCGTAAGGGAGACACCCATGAATGTTTCTCTCACATCAGTATTTCTCTCCCTCTCCCTTCCTCTCTCTCTAAAATCAATGAAAACTTATTTTTGGGTGAGGATGGGAAAAAACACCTATTAACTTGGCAATCACTTTGCAATGCCTTCTCTGTATAATAACAAATGAAGGCAGTTGATCTAAACTATAAATTTTGATCTCTTTGTGATTTTCTGGTTTGTTTTCCAAAGACAATATGCTATTTAAAAGAAAGGCATTCTTGTGTACACACAGTCGTTCTAGGCTAACTAGGTTGTTGTGGATGGATGAAAAATGATTGCAAACAAAAATAGTTTCCTCCACTGGAACCTTGACCCATGAAGGCCAAGAAATGTATTGTTCATTTAAATGAAATTCATTTTGCTGTCATATTAGTTATGCTTGAAAGTTTTATATCCAGCAGAGATTTTCAGGGACATGCTGTTCCTGGAACACACTAATGCAGGCAGATATTAGAAATGTAGAACCAACTATAACCAACATAGACGATTTAGTGCAATGGAAGAAAGATGGGAGAAAAGGAGGGAAAAAGAGAGAAATAGGGAGAGAGAATAAGAGGAAGAGGGAGAGAGATTTTCACACTGATTTTTTAAAAAACAGATTTTGGACGTCAACCCTTATGGAAGATTGCATTTTTAAAAATTTTATTTGGGCCTGATATCCATTCCCTGTCCTGTAAGAGGATCATATATTTACACCCTTCAAGAACTGTGAAAGGTCTGGGGTTCTGCCCTGCTTACAACCTAACAATTACCCCGTCACGCTTTCATGGATGCCGGCAGGAGACCTGATCCCGGGTCAGAGACAGAGGACTTTATTACTCACGGCACTCCAGGCAGCAGGGGCTTCATGTTTGCATCCCCTTTGTTTCTTACCCCCTCTAAGTCTGACAGAGGCAACGAGGGGGTGGTCCTAGAAGATGTTGCACACACAGTGGGTTCATGTTCCAGATGAGAAACCCTGAGGTTAGTGAGCCCCCAACTTTACATGGGACTGCTAGCAGAGTTGCACCATTTTTGCCCAAAGGGGGGCATCTTTACTACTCTGGACATCAAACAAATCTTTCTAATACCCTGGAGGGAGACAGACCCTCTCTCTGTCTTCCAAGAATGTCTACTGTGCAAATATCCTTGAAGAAACTAGACCTTGCCTATACGAGAGTTTACACAATTGTTTTTTCCCAGAGCTTTAAGGCTTCAAAATTGGAAAACTTCGCTCAAGCAATAATGTTTTAACGCACATTAATAAAAGATAAGAGTCATGTATATCATGTAATCCTTTTTAGTTTTCAAAATAGTTTCCTGCACATGATTGTGCTCGATCATGTGTAGGGTCAATGATAATAAAGCTCAATTCATTTTAGATTTGTAGGTAATGATCCATGTTGGTAGGAGGGGTCTACAATTATTATGGCAATATTATCTATTAAGGTGGCATAGCTGGCACTGAAGGTTGTGGGAGTTATAGTAAAATGTGTGTGTGTGTTTCTTACCAGGTCATTGTAAAACAAATGTTATAAATTACCCACATACAAGCACTATTGGCTTTCTGGGACACTCCCTAATGAGCATTATTAAAACTGTCTAACATCAGGCTAAGGGTGTGTGTGAAACAGAATTTTAAAATAGAGGTGCTGGATTTATAAATACAAATAGAAAACATCAGAAATAGACTATCAGATTAAAAAACTAAAATCCTATCTCCACAGATGAAATTCTAGAGATAACTTTTGCATGCTGGAGGCATTTCATAGAGATGCTACTGAGCAGCTCATAGTTACCCTTGAGATTTTCCTTTCCCCTCCTTGCAACAGAATCAAAATCAATGATGAGTCAAAGACACGTAGACTGTCAGTGTTGGAAGGGCTCCAGACAGCCTTGCAGCCCAAAGAATCTCAAACATTGGTGTATGCCCCTGGAATCAATTGAGAACCGCTGGAATCAATAAAGATACAGAAGCTCAGGATCTCACTAATCCAGAATCTGGTTTCGTAGATCTAGTAATTCTGGTGTGAACCAGGACCGAGAACCACTGTTCAACTTAATTTTATAGATGAAGACAACCTTCGCTTACAACATCTCCATTGGTTATTTGTTCCTTTTCATTTCCATTGTTACTACTCTAATCTCAACTTTTGTTACCTGAGTGTCTGAAACAGTGCCTGGCAGTAGGTATTGTTGGATAAATATTTGTCAAATTAATGGATGTTTGCCTTTTGCTCTGAGATCATTTTCAATGCTGATAATTATTCTACCTTCAGTCAGTCTGTGGGATTCTATTGATTAATATTGCTTTAAGGCATTATTTATCCATTTGACAGATGAGAAAACTTAGGATAGGAGAGGTGAGTGATTTTTTTTTTTCTTTTTCAGAGTATAGTGAAAGAGCTATTGCTTAAATTAAAAGAATAGCATGTTCTTGAAGACATTAATTCATGGGCCCTTTGTGTAATTTGGATATGTCACAACTATTATGCCACAAGATATATGATATAACAGAGAGAGAGTGGAAGAGAGAGGGGCAAGGAGGTAATATATTGTATTGACCAAGTAGGCAGAGGTTTGAGCTACAATCCTGGGCTTAAATCCCCCTCTACCATGTGTGACCTTCAGTTGCATGACCTTGGTATATTTATTATTTCCTCTAAACCACATTTTTCTTATCCATAAAATGATGATGATAGTAATATTTTATTTCAGAGTTATTATCAGAAGCAAATGAAGATTAAATATAAATGCTTAATAGATCATCTGGCAAATAGTAAAAAAGTCAATAATTTTACTTATTAATCTTATCATCATCATCACCCTCATAATCATTGCCATCATCATCATCGTTGTTGTTGTCATTGACATGGAAATATTTTAGGAGATCAGGTTTTGCTAAGCTCAAGGTCAAAGAGGGACACTGGTTTATTAATCATATTCTGAGCTCTTATAAGGGCTTATAATTTTAACAAAAAATTAGAGAAAAAAAGATTTTCCAAATATATATAGCAACGAATAGGTTGACAAGTTCAAGTTGTCTAAACCTATTTAAACAAGTGATTTCCTTTCTGCTGAGGTAGGTTCTAATATGCTTAGACTTGGTTCTCTTGCCCAGGGGTATCTGAAAGAATTGATGAAATACTTGGAGTTGTTCATAAACCCATACATTTAAATATCTGTCCATTTTTCAAAGTATAAAAGTATGATCATTTGTGTACACTGACTCTGAGATTCTTTCCGTTGGAAATCAGGATACACCTCTTTTGCATATGAGTATAATTGCATGCAATTCAGTGGAAATTTAAGAAAATGTTATATTCATAAGCTCTTATTACATTAGCCTCGTGAAAACGCAAGTTGTTTCATTTGCCCTTCCCTGTCATGTTAAGCCACCCCACTGACACAAATGCACAAATGAAGAGGCATTAGTAGGATTGTAAACTGGTTTACTGAGGTTGTAAATGGGCATTGCCACTGTCCATGAAACTTCATTGGCATTTGAAGGATTTCACCATTTATCTAGGGCATTGCATGGCTGCCCAGGTAAGGTCTCGGCAGCTGCCTGGTCAGACAGTCAGGAAGATTCAGGGCCCAGGGAAAAAAAAAATCCTGTGGTCACATGACCACACATCTCAGCTATCCTCTATGGAGACTACTGTTAAGGGCACCAAAACATGGCCAATTATATGAATAGTAACTTACATTTGGAAAACATGTTGTTTCAAATCTATGTAAGTATTCTATCTAAGTATAATAATAACAATAGTAAATGTATATCAATGGGGCTTACAATGTTCTAGGGACTATGGTAGATTCTTTACAGGAATTATTTTATTTAGTCTTTATGGCAATATATGAGGTAGATAGTGACAGTGTCTCTATTTTACAGATAAGGACATTGAGGTACAAGGAAATTAAGCAATTTGTCCAATGTGATCCACCTAATAAAAGACCGAGTCAGAATTTGAACTAAGGCCGATTGACCTCAGAGCCTTAATTCTTAAATATTAACTCTTTACAGTATTTTCACTCATATTCACTGTGTGTAATTGATAAAACATCTATATATTTTTATATTACTTCTTCGTTTTACAAGGAAAAGTATTGATTGGTCAAGCAGTTTCTTATAACATAGTGTCTGTGAGGACAGGCAAGGCTATGCTGCGATAACAAATAAATCCCCCAATCTCAGTGGCTGATCAGTGGCTCTGGCATATCTCTCATTTACATTACAGTAAGGTGGCCCTCCTTGGCTGTTCTCAAATTACAGCTCAGGGTCTGAGCTCCTGTCCCACAGGTCCACTATGACTCATTGCTTCCAGTGCACAGATGCAAGAAGGATACCATGAAGGGCACACGCCAACTTTTAACTGCCTTTTGTGTTCATATTCCCATTGATGAAATTCTAGATACACAGTGTCAATATAACTTCAAGAAGCCTGGGAAGTATAGTTTTCCTGTGTGATGACAAAGAGGAGATACTGTGATGAATACATGGCATGTTTCTCCATAAGTATCAGATCACAGCTCTCTCTTTAATTCATTTTCTTCAAGTCTGCCTCTTTGCCCAGAAGAAAACCATAGAAGAATGTGACTTCGGAAGGCACTATTTAATGAAATTTTAAAATCAATAGATTTCTTAAATTATACTGGGACCATAAATGGATATGCCAATTTGCACACATAAACAGCCATACCTCAGAGATATTGTGGGTTTGGTTCCAGACCACTGAATAATGTGGATTTTGCAATAAAATAAGTCACACATTCTTTTTTTTTTGGTTTCCCAGTGCATATAAAAGATATGTTTACACTCACTATACTGTAGTCTATTAAGTATACAATAGCATTATGTCTAAAAAGACGAGGTACATGACTTAATTAAAAATACTTTATTGCTAAAAATTGCTAACATCATCTGAGCCTTTGGAGAGCCATAATCTTTTTGCTGGTGGAGGGTCTTACCTGCAATTTGTAAGAAAATGCATTTTCGGCCAAGTGTAATAAAATGAGGCACCATAAAATGAGGTAAGCCAATAATAGAGGGCCAAGGATTCTCCATAGCATTATATATGTATATGAAAACTTCTGTATTTTAAATATGAAAATGGGAAATCTTCTAATTAACTGATGTCTTGGTTAGGAAATGAGTGGCTTGGTTTTAGTTACTAGTTAATACTTCACTACCTGCGTATGTGTGCGTGTGCATGCGTGTGTGTGTGTGTCCTTACCTCACAAGTATAGTTAATTGAAGCTGGCAAGTGTACTCTATTTTCATTTATCCAAAAACAGTTTTCTTTTTTTTAAGGTTGTTGTGGTTATTAGAGCAGGGAGGGATGGACGATAAGTTGTTTATGAAGAAATCATTTCCTTTAACCATCCCTTCTCCCTATCTGCATTCTAAACCAGGCAGAATTTACCATGTTTTTCTCTGTATCTCCACTGTGTCCCATTCATTCTTCTGTCAAAGCACTGCATAGTTTCTGCAGGAATGATGAATGAATGAAAGCACTCCGGAAGAGCTGTCTATTTGAGTATGGCTGACACTGCTAGATTCGTACAATTAAGAGTCATCAATTTTTTTGTGATGGTTGACATCATGTGTGTGAGAGAACCCAGGCAGGCAAGTGCGGGCATGGCTATACCAAGTCAGGGTGAAGCCAGGACTGGTCTAGATTTCCACCGAAAAAGAAGCAGTTGACATGAAGAAGCAGAGCTATATCAAAATGACAGTTTCAGGGAGGAATCGCTTGTGAATGTAACAAAGAATGACAAAAACCAAGACAGCTGTTTAAATAAAAAAAAAAAAAAAATCTACGCCTGTATTGAGGAAAAGCAATCTTAGGAAATTAGTTAAGATTGTTGTTTTTTCTGCACAGTAACACAACTATTGAGACAGAGTTTATGAATTCTCTTTCCTTTGGAAATCTGTCTCCCTTAAAAACAGTAAGCATTTAAAGAGTCTTCCTTGCTTGAAATTCATCGTGTTGCATTTCATTATAACTCTTTCTTCCCCCATGTTGCTCCAGAAATGCAGACACTCGAATGCGTCGCCTCTGCCTAGTAGAGCTTATTTTCAATTTACATAAATAAATAACCTGCCAAAGCTAATTACTTCTCTTCAAAATCTAAATACATTATTTCTCCTCTTTTTCCAGGCTGCCTCGTTTTAATTATTTTCACATCGGTTGTCATTTTAGAAGCTGGTTTGGACGGCAAGGGGTGACCGTGTGTGTCAGTGTTGTGATTTGGCTAATTGAGATGGCTGGTTTGGCGGGTGTCTGCGGGGACACACCTGCAGCCCCAGCTAGTCTGGGACGCTGGGGGGTGCAGTCAAGAAGAAAGGCCACGCATGCTTATTTACATTTAAATACTAAGAATAAGCTATTGTTGACGCTTCCTAGCCTCCCTCCCCCACCTTATGCTCCAGACGCTGCAACTGGGGCTCCCTGGGGCTCCTGGGCCCTCACCTTGTTTCTAGTGAAGGAAGCTGGGGACACAGCGCACGGGGGGTTAGCTGACTCACGGCCCAACCCCGGGTGTAACTGCCTGGCTGTGAGGGGGCCACAGCAGCAGCCCCTGGGACGGGAGTAGGAAGGAAGGGCGGGGGAAGCGTCTTCTCTGCGCCAGCCATCCAGTGGCTGGGTCCCCAGTGCTTGGCGTGGTGTCTGCAGAGCCCTGAGCGCAGCTTGGATTTTCACAGCGCGCTGTCTTCCCAACCGGTCACGGAGTTGTGTCAGGCTTTGTCGCACTGATCTCTACTGTGTGACTGCATAAAAGCAATGGGCCGTCCTAGAATTCTTATGACCAATGGGGCAACTCAAATACGGTGAATTTATTACTGACCCCAAATCATGCAGGTATTTGGACCTTGTGTCCTATCTGTGAAACTAAGCTATGCCTTACGTTTTTTAATGATCAAAAGAGACAGATGTCTATTTCCAATGGGAGTATTATATATAAATATATTATATATAGTCACATATGTTCATATATATTCATATATATTCATAAGTATATTATATATGTTCATATATACACATAGATATACACAAAAATTATATATAAACATACATATACACATTTTATGTATATATGTACATACGTATGCACACATAAAATGCGTATATATATTTTTTTCCTACTTAAGTGGATTGGAGGAGACATTATTACTATTTTTTTTTTTAAAAATATATCTTTATTGATTTCAGAGAGAGGGAGAGGGAGAGAGTTGAAACATCAACGATGAGAGAGTCATTGACCAGCTGCCTCCTGCATGCCCCCTACTGGGAATTGAGCCCACAACCTGGGCATGTGCCCTGACTGGGAATCAAACCTCAATCTCCTGGATCCTAGGTCAATGCTCCACTGCTGAGCCACACCCAGCCAGGCGAGACACATTATTTTTGAATAAAAGGTTTAGGAAAAGGAAGTTATATTTAGCCTGATTTCCTGAATTAACACAAGTCTACTGTCTACTATTTAGGTGAGATTTCTTGAATTATAACAACAGTTGTTATAGTAGTTGACCATAATGGTCGATTTACATGTTCAACTGACACTGAGTTTATAAAACAGAGTATTTTAAGTTTATATGTTTTTTCTTAGATGCTTTATTTCTTGATTTTATGTTTGCAAAACTGATCTTCATTTTGTACCTTCCTGGCAGGTACATCAACTGTGATTTTTTTAATCAATTACAGTTCACATTCAATATTATATTAGTTTCAGGTGTATAGCTAGGGGTTTGACACATATATAATTTAAGAAGCGATCCCCCCAATAAGTCTAGTACCCAGCTGACACCATCCATAGTTATTGCAGTATTGTCAGCTTTATTGCCTCTGCTGTCCTTCACACCCCCATGACTATTTTATAACTACCAGTTTGTACTTTTTAATCCCTTCACCTTTTTCACCCATTCCCCCTATTCCCCACCCCTCTGGCAACCATAAGTCTGTTCTCTGCATCTGTGAGCCTGTTTCTGTTCTGTTTGTTCATTTATTTTGTATTTTAGTTTACACATATAAATGAAATCATATGATATTGGTCTTTTATGGGACATTTTTTACATTAGGTAATTCTTGACTCCAGCAGGCAATCTTGGCATTTAGGTTCAAATATAAAGTGACTCTCTGGTAGTATATTAAGTAAGAAATAATTATAATAATAGTGTTTATTGAGTGACTTCCACATGACAGGCCCTATTTTTGGTGCTTTAGAGTTGTTTCCTTATTTAAACCTCAGATAAATGTATAAAGAAATATCATTATTATTACTATCATAGTTTTATACGTGAGCTACATGAAGCTCCCAGGAGTTACGGGACTTGATAAGACTCACGTGTTGATTAAATTGTGCAGCCAGAATCTGAACTCACACCGTCAGAAGCCGAAGCCCTGCGCTCTGCCATGCAGTCTCCCATATGCTGTGGTGCTGGGGCCCCAGGATGGACCTGTGTTCCTCACTTTCAGCCCAGCCTCAGCAAGGGGTTAGGGCCGAACGGAATGCTCTGCCTTGGAAACTTAGAGTCTCAGCGAAATTCCTATGTGTAGCATTTCTTTCTAAATCCAATCAGAAGAGAATGTCCTCTGGCCATTTTTCTAATCCATAAATTTTAAAAGTGTCCTCCCCCTCATCTCCTCAGTCTATGACTTCAAGTTGCACAGTGTTCGTTGAACTGTGAATCCTAGAGTGAAAGATTTTTTGTTTTTTAAGGAAAATGGTGAGTTTCATACAGATATAAAATAAACATAAATTAAAGATTTTATTTAAATCATTATTAATGAGGAAATCAGACAGACGTTCAAAAAAGCCAAAGGTGCATGAAATTATATGAAATTAAGCAATGCTGAAATAAATTTACAAATAGAAGAAGCTGGCTTTCTCCACAAGGGATAAAAAGGGAAGTTAAATGCCCCCTCCTCACCCCGAATTGATTTGCATTTCTATAGACAAGGGTTATTATTTTGTATTGCTACCCATTATCTACAATTTATAGAGTTTTAAAACATTTCAAAGGCAGTGAAAAGCTTAAATCAAATGATCAAGAAAAGTGTGCTCTGAACAGTTCATAGTTTTCCCACAGGGGTGAGCCTGAATATGGAACAGAGATACCTGAGGCTGTCCACGTGCAAATGGCAGAGAGATTACTAGTATAAAGCGTATTCAACAGAGACTTCTGCCAAAGCCATTCTTGCTTTACTTATTATATTATAAACAGTTTCAAATGCATGGCAAGATGTATCAGTCGTGCTATTAACTATGTCTGAAAATCATTGTATGAAAGAGAAAAATGTAAGGCTTTAGAGATATGTAAGGAGTAAAAAAGCAGATACAAAGAGATTGCTGGAAAATAAGAGAGTTTTCATAGAAAATTAAAGGTGAGTATGAAAACCGCAAGAAAAAGAAACATGTCAAAATGTAATTTGGATGAGAGACCTCATCAAGGCTTCGTGAGACCTCACTGCCTCCACGGGCTTTTGAGGCCCTCACCCAAGAACAAAGGGAGCTGGCAGTGTTTGGGAAGTTCATCTTTAGCATTTTTTGTTACACAGCTACTTCTTGGAAAATCTCTATGTCAGTAGAGAAGGTCTGGCAAGTCGGGGAGATGAGGGGGTATTTTATGAGGCAGGATGGGGGATCTTGCTTTGCTAATGCCTCTGAAATATGAAATTAATAGATGACATCCTTAGTGGTATTTACATCATGACGTTAGTAAATACAGAACAGTGACTCCTGTGCCATGTTTCCTGAATATGTCACACGAGGCAAAAAAGGTGGCAAAGCCTGAAATCTGTAGTACATGTCTACAGGCAGAGTCAACCGAAAGGCTGTTTTAATGTGCAGGAGGGTCAGGATGCAGACAGCTCTGTCTGAGAATCACACAGGAATCACCTTCGATTTTATGGACCTGTCACTCCCCCAACAGGATTGTCCTGTCTCTCACTCATGGACACAGAATCAATTTTCTAGAGAAGTGAGACAGAATTCTGGGCGTATAACTCCTCTTCTTAAGAAGAAAATGAATACCTTTCTTTTAAGGATAGAAATATAACAGTAAAATATATAGATAAATATAATTTACATGCTATACTGCTAGAAAATAGATATTTATTAGTAACTATTTAAAGTAGCTATTAATACATATATTGGTTTAATGGATTGAACATCGTAAGCTCACTTTAAGAAGCAATATACTTTTGCTATTTAGATGAGGCTTATAGGACCAAGTGCTTTTTTTAGTGCCAAAACATGGCAGATTGGCTTTGTTTCTGAGATATTACTTTCTGCCGACACCAATGGGATAAACAGTAGTGAAGAAATCTTTCGGTGTCAAGGGCCACGACAAGTCCTTTTTAGATGCAGTTTGGGCAAAAAAGGGATGACTTTGGGCTATCTCCTTCCACTTCAGTCTTCCAGAATTATTATGCGGAGTAGCCTTTAGAAATGAAAATTGTGTATTCGTATGCTTCCAGAATATTCTCTTCTTTGGGGGCAATGGCAAAAGGATCTGTCTCCATGCACTTAAGGAGATAAATATTTTAGCTGTTCTCTAGTTTGCTAATATCACCTTAGTAAAAAGTGAGAGCTCTTATCCTATTTTATTTCTCTCTCTGTTTTCATTGAAAAGCGGCATTATTTTTTAATTTCTTCCATCCCCAGACTGCTTCTTACCTTCACCAGCTCGCACTTCAGAGTCTCCTTCAGCATATAAACGTCTCATGGAGGTACCTCAGCCACTCCACTCTGCATCTGTTCTGCCAAAAGAAGGGGCGGCCTTGAGGGGAGATGGGAGAGTAGAAAATTCCAGACTTGGCCATTAAGAGAGATTCGGCAGGGTTTAAGTTGGCTAAATTGGGCAGTCTCCAGTACAAGCTGTTTGCAGTGTATCCTGTCTTGGATTTTTTGTAACAAATAAGATTTTCCACCTTTCACTAGCTATGCAAGTCACTTTTGAGTCACATCTGAAACTTGTTTTGCTTACTTTGGTTTTTTAAAATGGATTTTTATTGTACTTGTCATGTTTGGAAATGTATTGTTATTGTTCAAAGCTTTTAGACTATGCACAGAAAACCTTTGCAAATGAAATTGTAGCTGCTTTGTAGGTATTCAATCTTTGGGATTTCACACTGGCTTTTAGAAATCTGGCTATTGACTAGCTTTCTGAGATAAAATATTCACCTAAACTCACTGACTAAACACAATTCTCACAACATAAGCAAGGTTTTACTGCGTGAGTAATATCTCACTACACACAATTCTGAAAACCAGGCTACTGAGAATATTTCTTAAGGTTTCATAAAATCCTTACTAATGTCAAAATATTCGTCAAGGTTCTAACCATCTGTGGTTTGTAAGATAAAGAATTCTATAGATCAAAATATCAGCCCTGGTAAGTGTTAATAGTCACAGCATTGCCATTACAATTTCCCTAGTTTTCTTCCATAAAAGACAGTTTAACCTCTGTATGAATTAACTGAAGGTGAAATGGCATTTTTGTAAATAGAAACCTTCTTGAGGTATTTAGAAAAAAAAATTGCCCTAGCCAGTTCTGCTCAGTGGTTAGAGCATCAGCCTGTGGACTGAAGTGTCCAGGGTTCAGTGCCGCCAAGGGCACTTCCCTGGGTTGCAGGCTCGACCCCCGGCCCCGGTTGGGGCACATGCAGGAGGCAATCAGTGTGTCTTTCTCACATCGATGTTTCTCTCTCTGTCTCTCCCCCTCCCTTCCACTCTCTCTAAGAAAATCAATGGAAAAAATATCCTGGGGTAGGGATTAACAAGCAAACAAACAAAAAACAAAACCCATTAAAGTAGAAGGCATGACATGTGGAACTATGTGTGTTACCTATGTTCTCCCTCCTGTGAACACATAGTAACAAGGGAACAACACTCAGATTCAGGAAGATGTGGGTAGGAATTCTCAGCTCGGTAACTTTTATTGATAAAATTACACAAACTTTAACTGGATTAACTAAATGGCTTCACTTTTAAAAATGTTTCCTTTTGCATAAAATTGGAAGAATTGTGCAATTTTCCATGTCCTTGAGGTAGGTAGGGGTAACCTGATAGTGTATGTCAGCTCAGTACCCAGGAGAGAGTCAGTACGTGATAAAAGCCTGGCCAGCCTGGGCCTCGTGACCATAGGCAAGGTGGGTGGCTGTGGCTGGGTAGGGGGGCCTCCAGGCCTCTTGAAGCACAGTGTAAATCACAATAAATTTATCTTAGTATTATTCTGAGGAAGAATTTCCCAGAAATGTTACAAGATGGCATCACTATGTATGGTGGTTATTATTTTTACATTATGAATTTTATTCTACTTTTAACCTAAATATTACATTAGAAATCTTCCATCAATAATAACTGGAAGAGCCCAGCCGGGTGTGGCTCAGCGGTTGAGCGTCGACCTAGGATCCAGGCGATCGGGGTTCGATTCCCGGTCAGGGCACATGCCCGGGTTGCGGGCTGCAGCTGATCAATGACTCTCTCATCATTGATGTTTCTAGCTCTCTCCTCTCCTTTCCTCTCTCTGAAATCAATAAAGATATATTAAAAAAAAAAATAACTGGAAGAGATGGGTTCATCTCCCATGAAAAGATCCAGTGAGTGCATTCATGGCATAAAGCTGCACTTGAAGACCAGTTGATTGAAGATTGAAAATTCTAAACAATATCTAGGTTTTGTGAGTGGTCCCGAGGTTAGAAAGAGATGAAATAAAAATCATTATATGAACCAAAGTTCAAAATTTGTCTTAGTTAAAAACATTTTTTTAATGGGTTGTGGAGGTAGGGGGATTCGGTTTAAGAGTGGGGAAGGACCTGAAGAGACAGATGTGTTCCCCTTGCGGACCTGTGGCGGATGCTGTTACCTCCCCGGTAGCCCCTGCCCTTCCTCTTGGCTGGCAGAACCCCTGCAGAAGGGGCTGGAAGTGTGCCCAGGGGCAGGCACCAGGCGATGCTCCGTCTTTCTCACTTTCCCAGCAGATGCATCCAGAGATGGATGAGTGACACTGTGGTAGTAGTGAGACCTAATCCTGTATACTAGAGGGGTGGGGGCCAGGCTTCTGCTTTCCTGATGGAAGGGTCAGGGGCTGGGAACGGCCGTGTCCCCTTTCCTCCTGCCTTGAACAGTGATGCTTTCTGTTTTCTTTTTGGAGCTGTGGCAGTTTTGCAGCCCTCCTTCCTGGAGAGGATGGCAGAGGGTGGAGAAATAGTCCTAGTCCTACGTGGCTTCACAGACCTGCTGAAACAATACCAGCAGCTGCCTACCCAGTAGGCTGATGCTATGTGAGGACAAAAAAGATCATCTTTAAAAGCCCTATGAGTTAGGTTTTCTTTTACGTGTACATAAAAGTAATCCTAAGTTATATAGATTCTCTACTGTCTTTCTGATTTTTAATCAAAATAAAAAACATCAAGATACTTCATAATTAGTTGAAAATTCATAAACTACACTCTCATACCAAGGAACTCATTTGATCATAACAATGGACCGCAGGGATAAGTTATTCTGTCAGTTTTTAAAATAGGAAATGTAAAATGCGTGAGATTTAGGAAACTGCTCAAGTGTTCTCAAGCTAACAATGGCAGAGTTGGCTGAAACCTAGCTCTTCTGATGCCAAGGCCAGTGTTCTCTCTCTAATACTCTACCGAACGCCATAATGTATTCTCAGCATTATTGTGATGTCGTGGCGATATAGAGAAAACAATCTTATCTCTAACTCTCCCCTGATTTTTATTCACTTATTTATATTTTTTGTTATGTATGTGGGGAATGAAAGACTACTTTCGGCTTTCTGAATGCCTTCCTATGAACTATATTAAAGAAAAATACAATTCTACTTTGTGGGATTATTTAGAAGTGACATTTTAGGAATATTTTTGTCACGTGCATTTGAAAGTCAAGGGAACAAAAGGAAAAAAAATTAAGTGCGGCTGAGAAATCCAAAAAGACTGAGAGAAACCTTATTTTCTTTCCTTCAAGGGTCATGCACTAAGGCAAGCACTACAGGCTCCATGGCTAAAATAACATATTTGTATCATGGTGATAGCGGGATGGACCTTTTATCAACAACAAAGGTTTCGGGAGACACATCCCAGGAACTCTGAAGTCATTCAGAGCAGACCCTTTTAAAACTAGAAATGACTTAAACCTGAACCAGAATGTTAAGTCGGTTTGAGGCCCTGAAAGTTGATGGGACATGCTGGTGGCTCTGTTCTGAGCGAGGCGGCGGCCAGGACTCGGCGGTGATCAAGCGAGGCATGGTCATGGGAGAGTTTATGGTTCATGAATTTTGTGCTCTTAGGGGCATGGTCTCTGCCTCATAGATTTCCATCTTATTAGGTGCGCACATATTTAGGGTTATTGTAATTTATGATCCCTTTTATCTTAAATGTTCCTCTTTATCATTTTATTTTCCATCCTCAAGTCCACTGTGTTTGATATTAGTATAACCTCTCCTGCTTTCCTGTGCTTACACTTTGCATGGCTATTGTTTTCTATTATTTTATTTTCAAGTCACTTGGGTTTTTATATGTAAAGTGCGTTTCCTGCAGAGGTCAGCTGGGTCTTGGTTTTTGTCAGTAAATTCTGACAACCTCTGCTTAATTGGCATGCTATTTATTTATATTTAATGAAACTGTTGATGTTTTAATTTAAACACGGCATCTTGTTTCTTGTTATCAATTTTTCCTTTTATTTTTGGACCACCTGTTTCTTTTTTTCCAGACCTTGTTGGAGTTCTCAGATATTTTTTAATAGTCCATAGTATTTGTATTATAGTTCTATATCTCCTATTACTTTATTGGTGATTGTTCTAGGGCAGCAACTCTCAATCAGGGCTGATTTTGCCTCCCGGGGTACTTTAGTCAGTGTCTGGAGGCACTTTTGGTTGTTAGAAGTGGGAGGCTGGGAGGCTGCTACAGGCATCGAGTTGGTGGGGGCCAGGGAGGCTAAGAATCCAGCAGTGCGCTGGGGAGACCTCTGCAGGGGAGAAGCACCCACCCGAGTGGCACCGGGCCCAGGGCTCCTGAGGCCATCAAAGCCTGCCAGTCAGCGCGGTGGCACTTCCCGCTTCACACCTGGCCCCCGCGTGTCCTACACATGTGACCTTCTCTGACTCTTACATTTGCTCTCTACTTTAGTTTATAGCAGGTGGATGGACTTGGTTTGAAGCTATAACATTCATATCATCAATGTACTTGTTTTCTAAAACTCGATACATGAGGTCTTAGGTTCCTGGGCAAGGACCAGACTCCGCTATGGTTTTATTCATTCCCCTTTGTATTTTTAACAGTTTCATTTTGCTTCCGTTTTCTTTTATGTCGTGCATACAAATTTGCACAGATATTTCTTTTTCTCTGTACTAAACATTTTACAGTAAAGTGTTCCTTTTTGTTCCCTTTAAATACACTTTTATGTTCAATCAACTTTGATATTAGTGTTATAATTTCTACTTTGTTTCTTTTTAAGTTTCATAGATTTACACATACCTTGTTTTTTAAAGTCTTTCTGCTGACTTTCATCTCTCTGGCCTTTTTCTCTTCATTCTTGATGACTTTTTCCAAGCCTTTCTCCAAATACAATCTGCATCACATTTGGCTGAAAGTTTTAATGTTTGATTAATGCTATTTCCTACTTTTAATGTTGATAAAAATCATATATATACGTGTGTATATATATGATTTTTATATACATATACATATAAATACTAGATAATTTGTTTCCAATTTAGTGTTGGAAGCTTGCTCTTACTCTCAAACTTCTTGAAATCTGTACAGTTAGAATTGAAGGCATCTTAGGAACATTTTCTCCTGTAGTATCTATATTATGTGGGCTTATTTTTTAATGAAGGACATTAATGCTATGAGCCAACTTTAATAATAAATATTTTTATTAGTAGTAATAGTTACTTCTTCCTTCCTTCTACCTACTCCTCCCTCCTCATTGTCATTAATAAATAATTGTTTACAGACATTTTTTCTTTGTAAAAACATCTCCAGTGACACTTTCAATGGACATATTTCCTTGTGCCAGTGATTCCAATAGGGGAGTGTTGCCACATTAGGAATATTATCAGACTCTAATGGTGAGGATTCTAATATATGTCCCTTAGGAGTGCAGTTGTGTCCTCTGGTTGATAACTAAATCTGCTTCAATTTTACATTTTCTTTTGAGAAAAATTAAGCACTTGGAAAATGAATTAGCTTTCTCCAGGTCACAGACATGGTTAAATGTTGGCATGAAAAGTTCAGATCTCTAGTGTCATACAGCAGCAATGATTTTTGAGCCAGGAGAAAAAGAATAATTTTCTGGTCTAAATTTCTCATTTTACCATTGAATGCACTGAAACCCATATTAATTAGTTGACTTGTCCCATCTGATATAATGACTCAGGATGGAGCCTAGATAAATATTAGTCATTGTTTTTTTTATCTTTTTCCCAGAAGTTTATAAAAATTAGTGTATTTATCAGGTAACTAGTTGCTTATAGAAATTCTCAGGACAATTTTAAAAAAATATAGATAAATTGCCAAAAATTGGATCAAGAAGTTGAACACCTGAGAAGATCAATCATTGCACTCCCTCAACAAATTTAAACTATGGTCAAGCTATTTCTATTTTATGCTCACTACTCAGAGCAAATAAAAAAAATGGAATACTACTCATTTTTTTTTTTTTTTGGTCATGGTAGTATAATCCTGTGTCTCAGTTTGAATTTTCTAGAAATAAGAGCCTAAGCCAAAACTTTTGCGCTAATGCTTTATTGGGTATATAATTCCAGGGAAGCATGAGTAAAGGAGAAAGGGAGGGGAAATGAGAGAGAAAGGAAATTCAAGGTGGCGTGCTACTCACTTGCCATACTTATCAACAGAACCCCAAACAATACTGCTGGGTGCTTGGTTGCATTGGATGTCCCTAGGCTGGCTGGATGAAACTACCGTGTCTGGGAACAGTCCTTCATGGGCAGAAAGAGCAATTAATCTATCTTTCCTAGCTCCTGTCTCTCATTCATTAAAGTTCCTCTCCATGTGGCTTTAAGTTCTCCATACTTTGGGCTTCTTCTGGCAGCTACTGGGGTGCTCAGAGCTTCTGTGAGTGTGGCCAGGTCAGTTCTGAGTGCTGGAGCTGCTGCAGCTTCCACAAAGCTGCGGATGGTGAAGGCATGTCAGGACACAGTCCTCGGTCCTAGAGGAAAGGGGACAACTGATGCTGGTAGGAGAGAAGACAACTGCCATGGAAGCCAGGGCCTTATGGTCTTGGATCATTGACTTGTTGCTGGGTCTTCTGCAGTTTTTATGATCATAAAGTCCCAGGATGAGCAACTGAAAGCTATTACAAAGGGACATTGATGAAAAATATTTCATGAAGTACAAGTGAAATGAATCTAATAGCAAAGTAAAATTATATCATAATCAGGTAGTATGGAAATTTTATAACTCTCTGCATGTTCTTGGACACTGCTCCCATCCAGGTTTTGGGCTTGATGTCCCCTTCCTTGAATTAAAAAGTGGGGGAATGAGAGCTTGTGACTGTTTTGATGAACACAGTGGTAAAAGAGAAGCTGCGTTACTTTCAGGGATAAGTTGTAAAAAGACAAGCAGCTCCTTCTACTTCTCTTGGGATGTTTCCTCTGGTGGAAGGCCCTGGCCATGCAAGAAATCCCAATGTTGAGAGTGTTATGGAGAGACCACATGTGGGTCCATGGGTCCATAATGCCAACTAAGTTCAGCCTTCCTGTCACCCTCTTAGACATCAGGCATGGAGTGAAACCTTTTGGAACCTCCTGCCAGCTTAGTACCACTCAGCTGATGCCACAAGGAGCAAAGGTATTGCCCAACCAAGTTCTGCCCAGACTTTCAGCCTATAGAATTCATGAACATAATAAAATGCTTGTTGTTTTTTACCACTGTGTTTGGCATGGCTCGCTTTTCATCAATAATAACTAGCATAGATGTGTTTATCTCAGGAAAGATTGCTATAATGGTGACATTAAATGAGAAAAGCCATAAGATTAATTGATAGATGCTGAGACAATATCTAATGAAATAAAGTATGCAGTACTGATTAAAAAAATAGCAAGCAAACTAAAAATGGAAAGGAATATCAATGAATAAAATATTTATAACAAACATCGGGAAAATATTTCTTATCCATGATATACTAAGATTCCACTCCACTATGGTATAAATCTTTGTTGTCCCCCCAAATTCAGGTTTTGAGACTAGATGGTTACTAGACTTATTGTGGTGATCACTTTGTAAGGTATATAAATGTTGAATCACTATGTTGTAGACCGGAAACTAATATAATACTATATGTCAATTATAATTTAAAATAACTAAATTAAAAAAACCTTAATGCCCAAGGTGATCATATTAGGAAGTAGGCCTTTTGGAGGTTATTAAGTCATGTGGGTGGAGCACTCATGAATGCAGTTAGTGGTCTTATGAAAGAGGCCCCAAAGAGCAAGCTCACCCTTTCCACCATGGAAGGGTACATTGAGAAATCTGCGACCTGGCAGAGGGCCCTCCCTGGACCAGGCTAGCATCCTGCTCTTGACCTTCTAGCCTCCAGAACTGTGAAAAATCCATGTTTACTGTTTATAAGCTACCCAGTCCATAGTACTTTGTTATGTCAGCCCGAATAGACTAAGCACTCCCAATTAATGAAAACATACAAATACCTTAGTAGAAAAATATGTAAATTATAAAGCAAATGATTTCCAGAAAACAGAATGCAAATTGTCAATGGACATTTGAAAAGATGCTAAACTTCATTAATAATTATGTAATTGCAAATTTAAACTCCAGTAATTTGCCATTTTTTACCCATTGTATTTGAAAACTTTAAACTATCACCAAGCCAGTGTGACTCAATGGTTGAGTGTCAACCTATGAACCAGGAGGTCATGGTTCGATTCCTGGTCAGGGCACATGCCTGGGTTGTGGGCTCGATCCCCGGGAAGGGGGCGTGCAGGAGGCAGCTCATCAATGACTCTCTCTCACCATTGGTGTTTCTACCTCTCCCTTCCTCTCTCTGAAATCAATAAAAACATGTGTTTTTTTTAAATTAAACTATTGATGATAATCAGTGCTCATAAGGACTTGAGTGGACAGGTGCTCTCATTCTTTTTTGACAGAAGTGTAAACTGCTACTTTTATTTTGAACTGTAATTTAAGAAACATTTTTTTTTTTATTTAGGGAAAAGAAATGCAGTTACCCTTTGTCATAACAACTCTACTTCTTACAATTTGCCCTGCAAAGAAAAAAGTTGTGTGTGTGTGTGTGTGTGTGAGTGTGCGTATGTGTATGTGTGTATACAGGGACATTAACGGAGAGCACTTTTTGTATGACAAAATACTAGAGCAATACTAGAATAATATTTATGAGCAGAGGAATCGTTACATGAATTTTGATACTGTGGCATACTGTACAAAGGTTTAAGAGAGGGAGATGAGAAGATATTTAATACACAGTGTTAAATAAAGTGGAACAATATGTATGTTCATTAAGATTATCCTGAATATTTGTGTATATGTCATATTTGTAAATCTGCAGGCAGGTGTCTGAAAGGAAACACTCTAGATTCTTATCAGTGTGTACTTTGGGCGAGGGTGATAGATTGGGGCTTTAGAAGCACATAGGAAAAATGTTTTAAAGACTTTTCTATTCCTTGAATTTTTGTTTTAATGAGAATGCATGGAAGTATTGATTGCATAATTTAAAATTTAGCAATTTAACAAACCAAACATGCGTGAAAATGGTAAACCTCAAAAGTTCCTGATGCAAACACCTAAGCTGTTAATTACATTGATGGTTCAGCACTCAGGCCCTGGCTTCAGCTTCTAGGGCTCCCTCATTGCCCCGCACTGCTCCGGATTCTCGTGGGTTTTCTTCCCAGCTGCCTTTTGTGGAACTGGAGACTGCACACATTTATGTTATTACACTAACATAGTTTCTCAGACAAAGGCATGTTCAAGTCCCTTCAATTTTATAGAGAAAAAAACATTTTTTTTTTCTCCTGTTAGTCCACTTTCTCCTGCTGCTCCTGGGCCTTGGGGAGCTGAAAACATGTTTTGTGTTTTCGTTTTATGTCAGATAATGTTTCTATTATGCCCCTTTTTTTCTGTCTTTGGTCTACTTTCCCAGCCCACTCTGATCCTGCAGAATAGTCTAAGATGAGTGTTTTAACTGCTCCGACTTCAAACACAGAGCCTCCGTGTGAAGATGTGAGCCGTCGGTATCAGGTTGCCTTTGGAAGTGTTCATTCACCTGCTTTAATTTCCTTTTACGATATTATTAACAATGACATGGGTTTCATGTTGTAATTGCATTTCTTTTGTGCTAACTCTGCCCTTTTACATCCCAGATGATCAGGATGGATATGTCCCTCCCTCCTAAGTTTCTGTCTCCTCATACTTCCATCTTCTCTCATTATGTGGGCTCCTTTTATTAACACATCTCCGGATTCTCACCTGATTGCTCAGATAATACACGCTGCAAGTCAAGAGCCTGGACATATTCACTGATCAAGGACCATCATCACTGGTTATTTTGTCTATTAATTTAACAAATGCTGAGGGCCTGAAACTGCACTTGGAATTCTATTTTCAGTGACCCATTCACACATTTCCCACCACTATTTCGCTGCCACCTGCTTCCTCCCTCCCTCCCTACTGAGCATCCATCTGTGGTCCTATTATCCTGCTTCCTGTTGGACACCTGCGGCTCTAGACTATGCATCCAGCCAAGTTTAATTATTGTGCTCGGACCCTCTCTCCATGTCCATGATGCTTCAATGATTTCACCAGTGTTCCCTCTCCTTTCAACAATGTGCATGTTTTCATCTTGTCTCTTCTTGTAGTTTTGCTTCTTTGATCTCACCCCTGCCCCATGTTTTTGTGAAGAATGATCATAGTAAAAAATGAGGCCAGATAAAATGTTACCCTTTCTGTTACCAGAGAATTGCACAGGTGGGATTTCTCTGTTGCTTGTGGAAGTGGGGTTCTTATGGTATCTCGAGAAAAAGAATTTTTTAAGACTTGCATGGGAGGATGAGTGGTTTTTATTTGTGTGAAATTATATTCCTTGAGTTCTAAAGTCCCATTTCTTTTACACCAGTCTTGGAAAATGTGCAGCTGGGGCTTCAGTAGATCTAGAAGCAAAGCCAGGGTTCAGAGTTTCCGTTGCATGGTGGAGTTGAGTCCAGCAGACCATCAGGCTAATTCCAGTCCATCAGTCCATTTTGTGTGGGGTCCAAATGTCTGTGGGCCATGTGGTACAGGGCACAGAGTATGAGAGCACACCTCCTGCAATAAGAGTTCCAAGGGAGCAAAAGGGCCGAGAGAGGGAATTCCCTTTGTTCAGGAGCTTATAGATGTCAGATTTTGTGCCCTTGCAGTGGCCATGCCTATTCTGGCCAGTGACCTGCTCCCAGATGTGACTGACAGGTGACCACCTTCTGTACGTCACCTAGATCTCACTGGGAATGCTTATAATATTTGGCCTCCCCTTTGTTCCTTTCCAGTTCATTAATAACTGGGATAATACAATGATATCACTTCCACTGCACATGTCTTGTGCATCTTTTTGTGAAATATATGGGTATAATAAGGTCTTATTCCTGGTGACTTTTCAATAGCCTTGAAATCTACAAAATAATGAAAGCAGCTTCTCTTTTGCCCTTTGAGTCAGTAAAACTCCTATTGCCTAAATACTAATGACCATCTTTATTTTTGCTAATGAGACACAAAGCAGGAAAGGCACAGATATGCTCTAAAATGATCATGCATACTTGCAAAGTCTCATAATGCTCAACTCCTTACCAACCTGTTTACTCTGGAACATACACAGTCAAGTAAAAATCCAAAAAGATATTATCTCTCTGTTGCATGCAAAACAATGGCTCCCAAAGAAACCCACATCCTAGTTCAAGGAACCTTTAAATATGTTACCTACAAGACAAAGAGACTTTGAAGATGTGATTAATTAAGGTTCTTGAGGTGGGGAGATTATTTTATATTACCTAGGTTAGCCCAATGTAATGGAAATGATTGCTGTATGTGAAAGAGGGAGACAAGATCATCAGCATCTCAGTATTTGATGTGAGAAAGACAATACTGGCCATTGTCAACTTTGAAGGTGGAGGAAGGGGCATGAGCAGAAGGATGCAGGCAGCCTCTAGAAACTAGAAAAGGTAAGGGTATGGGTTCCCCTCTAGAGTCTCCAGAAGGAACAGACACACTGGCCAACACCTTGAGTTAGCCCAGGAAAATCGATTTTGGACTTTTGACATCCAGGACTGTAAGATAATAAATGTGTGTTGTATTAAGCCGCTACGTTCATGATAATTTGTGTCAGGAGCAATAAGAAAAGAACATACTGCCAAAGAGGCAGTTTCAATAAGTGATTTACTGGAGCACTAGAAACTGTAGCTAAGATCCATCAGAGTAATAAACTCAAAATACTTCCTGCTTTCACCTTCCCAAGTGAGGTTCATTTTTTTTATTTCAACAACCCATGTGTCCATCCCCTATCTTTCCCTTCAGGCTGAGCTCCCATTAATATCTTCAGCTAGTCACCACCTCCACCCACATTCGCTCCAATGACCTACTCGTAGAACAACAGAAACATCCCCACCTTTCCTTTCTCTTTCTTTGGTAAAGTAGAACCGGTGAAACTTGGGACCCTTCCTTTTGTTGGGGCAAGAAGTTCTTCGATGGAGATGAAGACCTCTGTTTACAGCCAGTTCCTTTGTAATGATGGGACAGCCGACCACAAGGCCAGTAGGGGCTGAGTTGCTGCAAGGTCAACATCTGCACTTTCAAGTAAAAAGCATTCCACTAAATACACTGATCGCTGTAGGAAGAAATGACTTTATTGAAACAAGGAAATTCTGGAAATCAAGCACTAACTATTCTTTATATTCATCATTGTTTTTCCAGCTTGGTAGTTTTATAATGTTCTCATGTCCTTTCAGATGAGGTCTCTATCCTAATATCCCATGTCATGGTTTGTTAAGCTATTTTAGCTGCCTCATGCTATATTAAATAGCTATTTTTTTAAAAACAATACAAAATGACTTGCTGCTGTGTTGTTCCTACCTTTGAGTCCAACACTAAGTTATTCATTCTTATTCCATTAATGACAGAAATAGCTTTCTTTCTCCTTGCACTTCAAACTCTAAATCCAATCAGTCATTCATTTGAAAAAGGTTAATTGAAAGTTAATTGACTAACCTCTGAACATGAATATGTTAGGGTTAATGGAGATGAAATTGTTTAAAAGTATATCTGTGGCCCCTTCCTCCAAAGAGCTTCCTTTCACCTTTCACCTATTTTGAACAGTTAATTACTATTTTGCAATATAACGATCACACAAAAGCAATTGGTGGTAATACCTTGAGAAGCCAATCTCATTGGTTTGCAAATCTTGCTTCTTTCATTAAAAAGATATATTTCCCAAAGTTCAGGGTTTTCACTACAGTTCCTTTGATACTCCCTTTCTTAGGTATAGTATTTATACAAATATTTGTATCTGCCTATTGCTAATACAGTGTATGTGCAACCTTTACCTGGATTGTCCCAGACCACTTAATCCCAAGGTGTTCACAACCAGGTTCACACTCTACTCAGAAAGCCAGTTCTTTCTATTAACTCTCCTCTTTTGTTTCTTTGATGATGCTATTTTTTCCTAAGCATTTAAGCTTTACTGTAATGACACTCTAGCCCTTTTCTTTAGGATTGGCTGATAAAATACAAGATGCACATTTAAATTTGAATGCCAGATAAGCAACAAATGCTATTTTAACATAAGTATGTTTCATGGCTCACACTGTCATTTTATCTGCTATATCTGGCAACCATAGTCTGTTTGTTCTCAGCCTTCAGTGTGCATCAGAATTACTTGGAGGGCTTGTTAAGAAACAAACAGCTGGGCTCTACCCCTGGATTTTCTGATTCAGTAGATCTGGGTAGGTTCTAATTCTAATAAATTAGAAATTTGCTTGCATGTCTAACAAATTCCCAGTTAATGCTGAAGAGACCAGCATTTTGAGCATCACTGATTTAATTTAATTCCTCTGATTATTAACTGTGGTTCTCAACCCTGGTTGCATATTAGATTCAACATTAAAAAATCCTAATACATGAGTCCTATGTCAGATGCTCTGTTTGAATTAATTTAGGGTATGGTCCAGGCTTGGGGTTGTTGAAAAGCTCCCAAGGTCATTTGAACTTGCGGCCAATGTTGTCATCACTAAGTGTGCATACTCTACCTCTGCTGAGTCTCTCCTCAGCGTTGCAGGTAATCCCAGCCCTTGACCTCCTGCCTTAACTGTCTTCCCAGCCTACTCTCTGATTCTCATGCCCTCACCATCCATCCTTCACACAACTCTAAGTAATTCTGAAGCTTATCTCTGATTGTGTGATCGTCTTGTTAACATATCTGGAACATCACCCATTGACAACTGAATAATAAGTATTTCTACCTTGGCATTAAAGTTGCTGCAAAACTTGCTTTTAGCCTACTTGGAAAGCATTTGAAGACTTGTTTCTTCCTACGAACATGACACCCCAGAGAAACCAAGCCACACTCATTTCCCTGTTCCCTTGTTTTTAAAGTACGCCTCTTGCTGCCTTTACTCAGTGACCTGCTTGTCTTCATCTGTCCTTCACAGGTAAATCACGTTATCTGCGATTCTTTCTTTTTCCCCTGTCGTTACATATCTGGAAATGCTCCCTTTCCTCCGATTCCTCCTCTTTTAACAGTCCTCAAATACTTGTACCAACTGGGATCATTCATTCATTCACTCGATAGGTTCCCAGGCAACCACTGCTTCTAGAGCGCTCTTTATGTGTACTGGGCTACTTCAGTCAGCAGGGAGTCCCTGCTTGTATATTCTTACGGGAGAGACAGATAACCACCAACTACATATATGTTAGATGGTGATAAGTAGTAAGGAAAACAAAGAAGAGGAAGGCGGCTGAGAGATGGGCGTGGTGCAGAAGTGTTTTGAATAAAGTATTTCGGTCTGGAGATGTTTCTCTCATAATTGACATCTTATGTGGGGCCCAAGGAAGTGAGGGAATGAGTCACACAGCTGTCTAGGGGGCGTGCAGGAGGCAGCCGATCAATGACTCTCATCATTGATGTTTCTCTCTCTCTCTCCCTCTCCTTTCCACTCTCTGAAATCAATAAAAACATATTAAAAAGAAAAAAAAGAAAAAAAAAGGAAGGACAGTCAAGAGGGAGAGCTGGCTTTGTCGGAAAGTTAGTAAATAGGGGGTAAAACTATTGAGTTTAAGATGCCAGGTCTGTAATGAGGGCAACGTGTGATTTGGTTATTTGAATATTTATTTTATTTGTTTGTTTACTATCAATTCATTCATTATTAAATAAAAAGGGAGCACTTATGTATTTGGAAGGGAGAAAATGTTACAGCTCTCTTGAAGGCAGTGAAGCCAAGAGCCAGAGTCCCCGTCCCTGCAGCCTTGGCTCTCTGAATGCTCTGCAGAGCGAGCTGCGAGGAAGGAGAGCAGGTTGCACTTAGGAAGTATTTCTGATAAATTGCCTACGGGGACCCTGAGAAAAAGGGACTTGAGTGATTAGTTGTGATTTCTTTTTTCAATCTAAATACTAATTTGTGAACCTAACTGATTAGTTTTCACTTGTAACTTTGTATTAGGAGCCATGTGTCATACAGTAAACTATGCAGCGATGTGTGCCTGTGTACGTTATATAAATCATGAGATTTTCTGCACGTGTTAACTCATTTATACTGTATTTATGACACGCATCCATGTTGACAGGTACACGTAGATCTGCTTTATGCCTCTTGGTACATAATATATTGCTATGTGAACACATCACAATTCACTCCTCCTTTTCTTGTTGCAATGAGCTTTTTTTAAAAATAATTTTTGGTTATTTAAAGGAACAAACATGATCATAGACACTTAGCACCCACTTGCTTAAGTTTCACTATCTAGAAATATGATGGTATCTTAAAGTTACGAGATAAAGCTCAACGTGGTTCAACCAATTTTCAGTTTATGAGAGCAGCCGGGCCTTGTTTTAACCTAACTCCCAGGGTTTTGCTGACTGTCCTAAGCAGGACGTGCAACTCCCTCCCCAGGTGGCCACCTCCTAGTCACCAGAAGATGTTAAACTGTGTAACAAGGAGGAAGAAAGGCAGTAGGTGGGACTAGTGCTCTCAGCTGACATTATCCAGCTGGATCCAACTTAATCACCGGTGTTTTTTAACAGAAGGAGGAGGCGGGCGAGGCTTAGAAAGCGGGCTGTGCGTGAGGCCTCGCCCCACGGCCGATGCTCTGAAGGCGGCGGGAGACCAGCCCAGGAAGCAGGTGGCCCCCGAAAGCCAAGGTAAGGACAGCTTCCAGGAGGGACTGCACCCTGCTGTCACCTCCATCTCGACCCAACGAGGTTCCCTTCGCCAGACTTCCTCCTACTGAGCTGTAAGGTAAGAGCCTGGCCATTTCCAGCCTGTTTGCGGTCATTATTAAAAACAGCCCTAGAGAACTAATGCGCTACTGAAGGTAAACATCTTTTCGCATATTTATTGGGTACTCGTGTTTCTTTCTCTGGGTATTACCTTTTCTGACCCACCGTTCATTCCTCTGTGAGAGTGCTTGTCTTTTTTAAATTGTTACACAGCCGTTTTAGAAATATTTCGCTCGGGGACTGTTGGTCAACTTGTGTGCACTGTGCTTTAGGGTGCTTCTGAGGTTGATTTTTTTTAAAAGCACATAGACAGTACTATTGAGGCGTTAATTTTGGGTTTTAACTACTGATAATCAATGTTATAACATTAAAAGTTAAAAAAAACTGAGCTACCTCTTGGGCTTTAAGGTTAGCGTAAAAATGTCATCAGTTTTATCAATCTGCCTAAAATGTACTTTATGTACCATGTGAGGTAGCGATTCAATATAATATTTACCCCATATTGGTGGCCAATATGTCCCAGCACAATTGCTTAATTAGTCCATCCCTTCCTGGCTTATACAGGGTGTCCCCCAAAATGTATATGCACTTTGAATGACAATAAAGTCAGTGTTTATTACCATACAGTTCATTTTCAAGATTTAAAAGAATCTGCACAAATGAATAATTTTTTTCTCAGTGCCTGCTTTCAAACTTATGGCCCATCATTCTGGTCCAGGCACTGCTGATAACGCAAAGCAGTGGAATCCCAAATATCAAGAACCGTTTCGTTTGCTATTTGTGTGCCCTCAGTTTGTCTACTGGTGCTGGTTTTGTACCGTAAACTTTATCTTTTATGGATCCCCATAAAAAAAGTCTAGTGGCACGTTAGGATAAATTTTCTTTGTTCAAAGCCTAGTCTGGCTTCACCCATTATTTCAAATCAGATAAACCTGAAAAGGAGTGAAATTAAGTGAGTTGTCAGCTGTTAAAATCTGTATACTTTTTTTGGGACACCCTACGTGCATTGGCATTTCTAGATTGTAAGCACGTGGAAGGGCTGGTATTTTTGTCCATTTTATTTATTGCTGTATCTCTAGAATGTGGAACAGTGGGTGCTACTCAAGCGTTATTTGTTGAGTGAATAAGTACTTTTCCATATGAACTTGCGTATATTTCTCCCTTTAAAAATTCTAGCTTCATTCATGGGAATCAATTCACTATTTTCTGAATACTTCTCTAAGACTTTGTGAATGATTTGTTTCTCCATTTCACATACATAAATCTTCAATATTGTTTAATGCTCAGACAAAACCTAACATTCTTCATGAATTTAATTTAGATCATTCCAGAGCACAGTAGTTTCACATTTCTTACCCAGCCCCACCCTCATATCTAATTATGATATTGCCACTTTTATTTTTTGGCATTCCTGACTTATCAACTAGACAACAAAACATAGAAAGTATGTGAAAATAAAAGTTTAGTTCGAACCTCACTTTATCATTTCCTTTCTGCCTCATCAAGCAACTTGTTTTTTCTAAATGTATATTAATCTGTCAAAGCTTTGGGAATTTTTGAGAAAGTGAGATAAAGCTTGTATAAGACTTAACACAGCGACTGTCATACAGAGGCACGTGTTGAATGTTAATTTCATTTCAATATAAAGTGAAGATGCCTGGGAACGGAAGCTTATGTATTTGTGTTTGTCCAAGGTCACTTTTGGGGGCTACGAGGGGAGACTGACTGCTCTAGGGGAAAGAGCATGTTATAAGTGGTTCAAAGGAAAATCCAGAGGAAGGATACACTTACAGATATGGAGTATTGAAAAGAATGTAAAACGGAGGTGTGTTGGAGGTTCCCAAGGCCACCTCCAGGCTCAGCGATTTGCTAGAGGACTCAGAAGCTGTTATTCTGGTTATGGGTTATTACAGCGAAAGGACCAAGATTAAAGTCAGCAGAGGTGAAGGGCTCACAGGGCCACGTCGAGGGACAGCAGGCACAGGCTTCCAGGTTCTCCTCTCGGTGGAGGTGCGCAAAGACGCCCTTGATGACGTGTGAAGGGACAGTCACCTGCGTGTTGTCCGTGGGTTTTACTGGGAGTCAGTCATGTAAATATGCAGGAGCCACATGACTGATCTTAGCTGCTCAGACTCCAGACCAGCCCCACAGCAAAAATGGCTTTCACCAGAAGTCTGCTGGCACGCACTTACCTGCTCAGACTGGTACAGTGACCCAAAGATTGAAAAAGGCATAGGAAACACTCTTAAGGATCAGGCAGAATATTCTGAGGGCTCAGGGCATCTCTCTGGAGCTGAGGGAGAGACAGTGCGGAAAACAGGCCTTTGTTTGGAAGGTGCAGGGTTTGAGCAACTTGGGCCTGGAGAGCTAACCCTTTCAAGCCCGTGTCAAAACTGTCTTCTCCACGGGGGGTAGGGAGAGGTCGTCCTTCCACCAAACAGGATTTGTTTTCATGTCTATACACAATGATTATTTTCCATTGAAATCAGTTATCAACAGCTTACAGCTGTAAAACAGCACCCATAAGATTCGACAGCATTGAAGGGTATGCTAGAGATAATGCAGTTTTCTGCTGAAGCACAACTTCTTCCTGGTAGCCTAAGTGCACATTGGTTTCATTTGATCTATCACGTTTAATATCTCTTGTACTGTTATTATTTTTATGTATTACCTCCTGCCTCTGCATTTGGGATGAGTAGCCTAGAGCATTACTCAGGCGAGAGAGCATATGCCAGAGAATCTGTGGCCTTACTGACATCAGAAAGTGGAGCCATGACTCACAAGCCAGGGCTTGCTCCACATGGCTGAACTCTGGACTAGTCACAGGCATTTGGGGAAATAGATGTTAATACTTTTCAAAATAAAAATAATATGATTTAATAATGACTTTAAGTTTTGCCTAGTAGTTTAGGCTCAAGCTTGATTAAGCCCAATTCTCTCCCTTTTTTTTTTTTTTTTACTGAGACACATTCAGATAAAGTCCTCTTGGGGGCCCACCCAAATCCCCTCTTCTTAAGGTCTGAGCACAAAGTGTAGCTCCTTAGTGCAGCCCAGGAAAGGGAAACCTATGCTTCCCCTTGGGCTTTGTGGCCCAGAAGACCAGCGGAAGTTCTCACCCCCCAGTGAGTTCATGCAAAATATTTCAAACATGATGCCAATTCACAAAATTACAGATTTTGAACCTTATGATTTTGTGTAAAGAAGCATTTCAGTGTGGTAAGTGCCAATGATATCCCTAACCTCCCTTTCCTCCAACAAGGCAGCTCCTCTCCTAAGCGCCTCTTTTAACAGCTTTCAATTTACTCTTTACATTAGTAATAACCTGGGAGGCTCTTTTCCTATTTGGGGCTTTGCTTATATATTTTAAGGTATATCTTCTTCCAGGCTCCCCTGGGAAATATAGTCAATATAAAACATGAACTATTTTTCTATCTAAAATGATAATGTGTGTACACGTGAGTGTGCATGTGCTTCAGAGTGTGTGTCTGAGGGAGATAGATGGATAGATCATGTAGTTTCCAAAGCAACAGAGATGCTACAAACAATATAGAAACAATGGCCTTGCTTGCTTAATGTGTGAGACAAAATTGTCGTGGTTTTAGGAAAGAATCCTCAAAACAGAATAAATCTGTATGTAACTCTGTCACTTAGAAATGTGACAAGTCATTTTTCCATTTTAAAAGGGGCAAGAGGCTCTGGGATTTTGAGAGATAGATGGATAACTGTTGATATAAAATGTGATATGTTTCTAAGTGTGAGGCAAAGGGCCTGGTTATAAACAATAGGGAGATATGGTCTTATTTGTGTACTAGAATGTGTGCCTAGAAAAAAGTTCTAGAGGCATATGCATTGAAGAGTTAATAGTTTTTCTGGGTCTTTTAGGATTATGAATGGTTGTAATTTTCTCCTCTTTGCTCAATAATAATGATTTCTAAATGTTTTATGACCATCTTTAATTTTTTAATAAACTGAAAATGTTTTTAAGTCTTAATGAAGTGCAGGATAATTGAATATGTTACATCACCTCCCATGGTGGCAACTGTCTTCAGCTATGGAAAGCAAACAGTAATGTGGGTGGAACTGCATTATATGTGGTATTTCATCCAGTTGCTCTAAAATCAAATTTTGACTTTGCTCTGTTGTCTGTCATTGAGATCTACCTACAGTTAAAAAAAAAAAAAAAGTCAGGAGAATTTCTTTAGGCATTGGAAACCTTAAACCTTGCTATACTGAAGAGAAAAAAGTGATACCAGTCAGACTAAAAATCAGATGAACAAAAAAACAAGGTGGGTTTATTTTAAGACAACTCAGGCAACTTCTTGTGTAGACTAATCAGTCTTGAGCGGAGAGGTCAATCGGCTTAAATGGTACACTGTTGACATTTTAGGCCAGGTGACTTTCTGTTGTGGGGACTGTTCTGTGCATTGGAGGGTAGTGTGCATCATCTATGGCCTCTACCTAAGAGATGCCAGTCACAGCATCTCTCATGTTATGACAACCAAAGATGTGTTCATACATTTCCAGGAACCTCGGGACGTGTTGCTCCTAGTGGAACCATTGCCTGAAAGAACAGTTCCTGCAATATTTATTTGTGGGGCTGTATAAGTTAGGATTACTTTTGGCTGTGTGCAACAGATGAACCCCAAATAATGGTTCCTCAAAGGATACAGTTCTCTATTTTTTTCTGTAATTGAAGCTTGAAGGTGGGCAATTCAGAGCTGGCATGGCACCACATGGTCATTAGAGACCCAGAGTTCTTCCAACATCTCCTCCTGCATTTCCTACCCTTGGTTTCCTTTCTCAGAGTCACCTCAGAGTTCCAGTTGCTGCTGGACATCCAGTTATCACAGCCATGTTTTAGACATTTACCAAGAAGAAAGGCAAATAATTTTGAGAAGCCTGTACTCCCTTCAAAGAGAGCTTCTGGAAGTCCTGTAACTCTTCCACTTTCATCTCATTGGGCAGAACTTAGCCACACAGCCCCACTTAGCCGCATGGAAGACAAATGTATAATCCTCTAGCTGAGCACATCCGTCCAAACCTCCACATGGGGTTCAGTTAGGAAAGAAAATGAATGGACAAATGCTGCTGTCGTTATATTCTCTTAACATCCTGCATAACATTACAAATGCACTTTTTAGAAAAAACTTTGATTCCTAATAAAATATTTCCAAAATGCTACAGAATATCTGTTGCAAAATAATAATTTTAGATAGTGAACATAATCTAATTGAATTGACTGTTTTCCAGAAGAGACTAAAAAACAACTGGTTTTGTTTTATCTCTTCATATTTGCAAACCATCCTAAAGCATTTATATTGCTGTCCAGAGAAGTACAATATGGTTAATACTATTAAATCGTTCTTCAACATTTGGCTTCCTTACAAAAGGCTTACTTCTTAGCCTATGCTCTCCTGAGAGCAGAGCCTGAGACAAAGGCTTTTATGAAAGTAGTAGTTCACGTAGGAAGTCATTTTAGGGAACAGGAGTAAGAAGATGAAATAGGGACAGAAAGGTAAGCCAAAGCAAGGATGTGAGTTTTGAGGTGATCACTGCTGTGGGTGATGGGGGTCAGATTCTGCAGGGCCTGCTGAAGAGTCTTACGGATGTACTTTACAACTGTCTAGTTGGGAAACAAGAAAGGAAAGCTTTTAACCAATGGTTCCATCCTCACGGTCAACAGTAGCTCCAAAGGTATTCACTACATTCCTGGGGTGCTCATGCATGTCTGCCAGGTGCTTGGCGCTTTTCCCACTCCCTGAGCCAAAGAAAAAAGTTGGAGCTCTATTGTGTGGGTGGGAAGTACCTCCAGACACCTGAAGTGAAAGTGGTTGAAGGTTTCATGAACTGACCCTTGGGCAGTGGCTAGAGCAACAGGTGGGACACAGAACTTGAGTGGTGCACAGGGATGGAGGGGAAAGAAGCATTTAAAATGATGATGAATTTCACTATTTAAGAGAACAGATGGAGCTTGGTGATAGAGCATACCTCAGTTACCACTGCCCTGGACAGTGGCTATTGGGAATTGTGTTAATTTAGAAATAGTATATGGAAGATACATATATACACACATATGCACATAAAAATTGAATTGTATACATATACATGTTTATACCTATATATCTCTCATTTTGATATTAAATAGTATAATTATAATATGGTACATTTTTCAATGCCTGTAAGCCAGGAGAGTAAGAGCCATTAGATATAAGTATTGTGTATTTCTGCATTTGATCCACTGTCAACATACTACGCTAGTTTACTCAGTTTTAGGTTCTCTTTTAGCCATTACTTGATGATCTCATGAACAGATTTGACTCACAATGGCTGAGAAAGGGTTGTGTGCTACATAGAGCCGAGGTGGCATTCATGGTACTCAAGGAAGAGTACCGTGCTTGATGTTGAAATTGTTACGTTGGTTGGAGGGCTGTCAGCACCTTGAATGAACTGGTGGCAGAAATAAATAGTAAAGATCATCAGTGAGGAAGTGGAAATCCTTTAACGGTATAAAGGCATATTCCCCACCAATGAACCTTGGAAGAAAGTTACTAATAATTGTATATGTACAATAACTGGAAGAAATTATTCACGAGATCTATCCAATTTAATGATATTTGAGAAAATAACTCCAGTGTATAATATTGGATTTGTATAGGAACTATTCTTTTATAACAATTGTTTGGAGCCAAGTCATTTAAGTTCCTACTTAACAGAAACAGATCCCAGAAGCTGACTAGGATATGATTATAACCTGTTTTGACTTCAAGTCTCCCACTGGATTTTGATTTTATTAAAAAAAGATTGATATACATCTGTGATTTGGTCACATGATCTATATGTTTAGCCTAAATTCTAATTAATCAAGATTTGGGTAGTTTGAGTTCTTATAACAGAAGACTTCACTGAAGTTAGAGTAAGTTGGGCTCAGCATTATTGCTCATAGTCCTAAAGAAAACATTAATTTACAGTGAATATTTAACTGAATAGGACTTTTTGAGTTGAAAATCCTTCAGTGTCTATTAAACTCCCTCCCCCAAATTTTACAGCACAAAAACAGACAGTTCTCTAGATGCTAAGTAATGGTTGCTTAGCTCTCTGTGGAAGTTTTGGCTTTTAAGAAAGAAACAGCTTGATTTGAGCTAATGGGAAAAGCAGGCAGGGAAACAGCTGGGATGTCACTTCAAAGAGCATCAGTAAAGTGAACAGGAGAGAGATCACATTTGCCGGAATTCTCACAGCAAATGAATGAGGTGGCAGGGGAGGTGGCTGCAGACAGTGGGCTGAAAACAGGGAGCAAAGCACTTTGCTTTCAATTCACTGAGCACGGAGTCTGTAAACCTGAAGAGCTAGTTTGTTTACTGAGGTCTTAAATAAGGGGCTTTCCCTATGCTATGCCAACAGTCCCCTTCCAGCCTCCCGAAGTCACGTCACCAACATTTGCGAGAAAAGCCTGAGCAGCAGCAAGAGAGAATGTTCGTCTAATGCAGACTATCAGACTGTGTTTGGGAGGGTGGGTGGTTCGTTCTTCCTGTATTATTTTCAGTTTTATTTCTCCAAACCCCCTGGGCCTCAGACACAAAAGGCATAAACACCACCCTCTGGCCCATCTTCCTTCCTCTCTTGAGAGAAGAAATTTCTAAGTCTCACTTTCACTATGAGCAAATTCCTCAGCAGTCTCACTTTCCTGTGGATCAGGTGACTTCTCCATGCACAGTGTGGGGAATGAGAAGAGAAAATATTGCATCTCATGATCGAGAATCATAGGAGACACAGTGAAGCTATTAATGGACCCGAATTTATCTTCTTGAAGAAAATAGAGTGACATCTGGGGGTCCTTGGTTACTATTGTAAATTGGATCATTTATTGTTCAGAAATATTCATTCCCTTTGACCTCTGTGTTAAGGGCACATAGTTGATGTTGCCCTTGGCTGTGTGACTCATTTGATGGGATGTTAACAAGTGGCGGTTGAGTTGAGGCTTGAAACATGCCTGTATATTTGGTCTTGCCCCCTTATGTTCCTTCCTTTCTGAAGATATGCCTTGGTTAGCCTTTGTCCAAGGAGCACGAGAGAGATTTGTGGAGCTGACCTGAACCAGACCCATGTCCTGGAATTAAGCTCAGACTAAATCAATACAATTGTAGCCAAAGGCAGGATCAAAAATAAATGCTGGTATGTAAGCCACAGGAATTTTGCGATTCTTAAGCATATTTTAGCTGACTATTTCAGCTGGATTTTATCTACGGGCTGGGAACATAGTAGGAAGTTCCCTTCCCATTTCCAACTATTTGTTTACAGGAGTGATATCATGTTGGAAGTAGTGTTTTGCTTTGTTCTACTAGAGTCAAGTGGAGAATTATTTTGTGTGTGAGATGCCGAAAGAACAAAGGGTAACATGCAAGGGTGTTTCTCGAAAGGAAATTACCTGTGAGATTGAAACCTGGAGTCAGAAATGCCATTCCGAGAAGGTTGGGCCCTGGCTGTGCTCATTCCTTCCTGGGGTGTAGGGTATGTGGTATTGTGGGTACTGTTTTTGGCTTAAGAGCCTAATGGTTCTTAATGTCTATAAATATTTCTTATCGAGCGTAGTTGCATTGCAAATTCTTCCTAAGTAATAATGGAGCTGCTACTTTTTAAAAGGGCTGAAGCATAGAACAGAGTTAATGCTCTTAGGTTTGGTGAGGTTTTACCTTGTGGAAGAGTTGTCAATGCACCAAAGTACCTGCTGCTCCTTTGGCTGCCGTTGATTTGTAAGCCTGCCTGGAAGGCCCTCCTGCTTCACAGAAGGAATCTTTATGGCCCTGGCCCTGTTGTCCTGGGTTTTCTTTATTGTGTATCATCCTTCCTGATGACATGTGAGGTGGGCATTAAATATTTTGTCTCTCTTGGGAACTACTGTGGTCCCTCGGTTTTCAAATGTGATCCATTCTGGAAGCCGTTCGAGTTCTGAAACTTTGGAAAACCGAGGGATCCACAGCCGACAGCTGGGCCTCGGGATCTTGCCCTCAGCGGAAGCCGTGTGGTGTGTTTGACTCCTGAGGCCTGTTTGAAAACCGAAGCATTTCCTCCCGGGTTTACAGTGTTGGTGAACCAATATGTTCATCAATGGAGACGTTCGAAAACCGAGGCACCACTGTATATGTAACCCATGCAGGGTGCAGGGACCAGGGATGGTGTTAGGAATGGAATGTCTGCTGAATTTTGTAAGGCCTAGGTGGCAGTTTCCTTGGAAAAAATAATTAGTAGGCTTCTAATTTATGCTTCGCGTTAACCTGAGCCAGACTGTGCCTGGACATCGTTTTTAAGCTAAATGACCCTGGTCTTTGATTTTCTAGCACCTGAGCTTTTTTCATTCCCCTTCAACTTTATGTAATCTTCCTGGACTTATCTCTATCAGCCAGCACAAGACAGGAACGAACAACCCTAAAGTCTCAGCAACTTAAAAGACAAAGGTTTGGTAGGAGACTCATCACAGTAGCCACTGAGGGACGTGGGCTGGCAGAACTGCTTTTTAACACATGTTCCAGGATCATTAGAGAAGGAGGAAGGGAATACACTAAGCCATTGGGTGGTTTTAATGATCCTCTCAGGAAATGACATATGTCAATTCCACTCACATTTCAATGACCAAAGAAAGTCGCATGTCCACACCTAGCTTCACAAAGAACGGAGAAGTGCAGCCCTGCGATGTGCGTCTGAAGGTGATGGCCCTAATGACTGTTATACTAGCTGCAATAATGAATTTAAGCGATAAGGCAATTGCCTTAATCCGATCTTTCCCACCGAGCTGGCTTCCACTGTCTGGCGAATAATTCCTAATTGAAGATGCTTGAAAATTTGGGGGCCACAGAAGTTGTTTTATCTCCTGTTCAAGCTACTTCTTCAAAGCACTCTGTTTAAATTGCTTCAGCTTTGGGTAACAATGAAGTTGACCTTTTCAATGCCATGAGAATCCAAATTAATGGGTTCTCAGTTAACTCAGATTTTAGGTCAGATACATACAATTCCATCTCTTTTTGCAGACCAGCTAGCTCAAGCCAGAGTTCATATGTCTCACACAGTGGCAAGTAGCCGTAAACTTACATCAAGACTACTAATTTTATCCATCACTTACTCTGAGGTCAAAGCCATGGCTAGTTATTTCATCTTCTCTTTTCCAAGGACAGGCAACCATGTAATAAAATGTCTTGCTAGTGCATAACAACTCACCAGTTTCTCAGTCTGCAATATCTGAGTCCCAGACATCCACTTCTCTGTCACTCCCAATGGAAATTCCATGCATTTTAGGCTCCATTATATGAGCATTCTACTTATAAATATTAAATTTTAAATTAAAAAAATTAGTATTGCTAATAATCGATGGAAAGCACAAATTACCAAGATGTAAATAAGACAGTTGTTTCTCTCTCACATAAATGGAAAACAAATGTACATAATTTAGGGTTGATCCCTGAGTCCATTTAGGCTGTTGTAACAGAATACCATAGACTGGGTGGTTTATAAACAAGAATCTTATTTCTCGCATTCCTGAAAACTGGGAAGACCAAGATCAAGGCACCAGTAGATTCAGTGTCTGATGAGTGACCACTTCCTATTCATACATGGCCATCTTTTTGCGGTGTCCTCACTTGGTGGGAGGGGAGAGGGATCTCTCTGGGATCTTTCATAAAGGCACAAATTCCATTTATGAAGATCACCCTCATGACCTAATCACCTCCCAAACACCCCACCCTTCAAATAGTATCACAGAGGGGATTAAGTTTCAACATATGAATTTGGGAGGGACACATTCAGTCTATAGCTGCTGGGATACTATTCCTGCTCCACCAAGTTCTCTGAGACATAGATTTCTAGATCATTACTTTACCTTCCCTAGGTGGTGGCCTTCATATTTACAGTTCAAGACGATATTTTTCACAGGCCAAACAGCCAAATGGAGGGAAGGGATAAATGAATGACAAACAGCCTGTGCTGGTGTTTTGTAAGGAAGGCACTCAGAAATTGCACATGACATTCTATTTATGTACTATTATACAGAAATTTGTTGTAAGAGAGACAAGAAAAACTCTTTCTCCTGGATGTAAATATGCATATTGATTTCTTATTGACTAAGGAAAATGGGCAACTAGTAGTCTCAACCAGATACTTTGATACTCCTCAGAGGTGGATATTTATCACCTTTGTTCAGGAGAAAAAACAGATTCAGAAATACACAATTAATTTGCTTAAGGTCATACAGCAGTCTTAAAGCTTTGTCTCACTTAAGTGCCACCCACACTGAAGGATGAGCACATATGATCCACTTCTGTACATTCCCACTGACTCCATCACTGAAGTACTCCAAGGGGTGACAGACCTGAAACCCTCTTTCCTGCATCCCCGTTTTAGTTTTTTTAAAAATATATCTTTATTGATTTCAGAGAGAGGAAGGGAGAGGGAGAGAGAGATAGAAACATCAGTGATAAGAGAGTCATTGATCGGCTGCCTCCTGCACGCCTCTGACTGGGGATCGAGCCTGCAACCCGGGCATGTGCCCCGACTGGGAATCGAGCCCCGATCGCCTGGATCCTAGGCCGACGCTCAACCACTGAGCCACGCCCGGCAGGGCTGTTTTTTTTTTCAGATTTAAAAAAATTGGTTTTTAGAGAGAGAGCAAGAAAGAGAGAGAGAGAGAGAGAAACATAGATGTGAGAGCGAAACATCGTCTGCCTCCTGCATGCCCCCAACTGGGGATTGAGCCCACAGCCCAGGCATGTGCCCTGACCGGGAATTGAACCTGCAACCTTTGGGTGCACGAGCCTATGCCCAACCAACTGAGCCACCCAGCCAGGGCATCCTGTATCCACCTTTCACAGCTATTCCTCCTCCTGTGGTCCGAATGGTTATGTTGCCCCCAAATTTAAATGTTGATATCCTAACTCCCAAAACTGATGGTCTGAGTAGGTGGGAATTTGAGAGGTGCTTAAAACATGATGGTGGACCTCTCATTGATGGATTTAATGCCTTCAAGAGAGGGCTCGAGAGAAATCCCTACCCCCTTCTGCCACATAAGGATATGATGAAAAATCTGCAACAAGGGAGAGAGCCCTCAAATGACAACGCAAGAGTCGTGGTCCTGGACTTCTCAACCTCCAGAACCGAGAAGTAAATGTTTGTTGTTTATAAGCCACCCAGCCTGTGGGATTTTTTTTAGCGGCTACCCAGACTGAGGCACCTCTCACCAATATGGTGACTAGAGGAGAGAAGAAATTGCCTTCTGTTTCTGAAAGCTTGCTTTTAGTGACTGTTCTTCAAAAATATCCAAATAACTGAACTCCTTGGCTGCCTGTAGCTTTCAGAATTTGTGATGTGGGGTTTGTTTCCAGAAGGTTTTTTGATGGTTCATTGTTTTCACTGTTGATTTCGAATAAGAATATACTTGATTAAAGAGAATGGTATAGTCCTTGCCTAGAGTGTTCATTACCCTTTTATGTTTTAATGGGGAGGTCAAATGTAAGCACTGAGGACAAGGTGGCTGAGATGATTAGCTGTTATTTTACCTCTTGGATTCTTTACAGTGTGTATTTAAAGCAATGTTTTAAAGGTTCATCTAAATCAAGTTTGTCAATCTTGATCATTCAACTAACTTTCCAGAATGCTAATTTCTTTGTCACTCTCCTGTGAATTTCAGGATTTCACTCAGAAATATTCAGTATTTGAGACTGTAAAGTGTCAAAAAGTGTGGTTGAAGCTATTAAATTAAAAAAATTATGACCTCTTACCACCATTCAACACAAAGCACTAATATCTTATTTGAAGCCCTTAGATCTAATGGTCTATGTTCTTGTTGTAAGTATTTGTCCCTCTCTGGGTTTCCTAAAAGCTAATTCAATCTAGACAGACAGATTCAATATCCCATTATAAATCACAGCTCTGTGGATTTGTCATTGTTCTGATAAAAATCTTTGCTTGTAGGGATGGAAAAGGCTTATTCCAGTGAGCCATCTAGTCCATTTTTCTCTGCATCATTTTTCGTAGTGGTTCAGATTTGAAAGGATTTGTATATCTACAAAGACCTTGCGGGGGAATTATTTTAAAGCCATTTGTAACTTTAAAATGTTTTTCATGAGAATGGATAAAACATATTCTAAGATTAAGAAATCTAAGAGAATTTCTCTCTCAGAATTGCTAGCGAAGGACTGCTGTTTTCAATGTGGCTGTTTAAATAATAGCATTGCTATTTTTGCAGGAGCAAAAAGAGCTCTGAATAGGAGGCAGAAGCTCACTCTTAATCATGAAAGAAGTAACATGATACAATCTTTGTAGTTATAACCACCTCCCAGTAAGAGCTTCCAAGCGGATGGGCAAAGTCTGGCAGCCAGAGTCCTAGCTGGGACCATAACCAATGGGTTAGGATTGATTATTTGATCTCAGAGTTTCTTCTAGTTTGTCTCTGGGTTGGTGGCCAATGTGATTAGTTCATAAGACACTTGGGGAGAGGATGCGCACACAGACATTTACACATATCACCCCTTTTCTGCCATTCTTGGAGGTCAGGACCTTGGGGAAAGAAGGGCATTCACCTTCACACAAGGACTGTGGTCCCATTCAAATTGGCACAGTCTAGGGAGCAAAGGCCCAAAGAAATCTGTGAAGGTGTTTCCATGGCTGCAAGGGTGTTGCAAAAGCACATGTCCTACATAGTCAAGTATCTCTAGCTGGAGCATTTTTAGGATCTTTCTTTGTTTTAAACCTTTGTGATAACTTAAAGCTCCTTAATGAGCCTTTTTTCCCCCTCTGGAATCCTGTTTCTCACTCTCCCTCCCCAGAAGGAAACACACACACACACACACACACACACACACACACACACACACACACACGTGTCAAGGAAGATGTACTTTATTTCTGGATAGGCCTTCCATTCTATTTGCACCTTCCAGTTGGACTAGTCTAGAAGGAAGCCTGAAACTCTGGCTGTCACTGATTTCTTAAAGCTACATTTTCCTTCTGCCTCCCACCAAAGCACCCATTTTCCTGCATTTGTGATTTACTCATCTGAAGTTGGTAAAGAGAGAAGGGAAAGGATATATATTGTCTCGTTTCTCTATTCTAGAGAGAATATTATTCCCCCTCCAAGTTCATTTGTGTTTTTCTATTTACCCTGCACAGTCCTCATTTAGCTGGCTACAGTTTTCTTGCTGTGGCTAAATCCCTTTTACATGTTAATGCTCAGTCCAGAAACTTCCAGTCATACTTTTACCTTCCAATCGTCCTGACCTTCTCCAGGTCACTTTTGACACTCAGGTGAGATGGGTGGACAGTGGAACTACCACCTGAGATCATAGTCCACGTAGTATTTCACCTGAAGCTAGCATGGGTCACCATAGATTGAATTCACAGTTTTGCTCTGTACTAGCTGATTTGGGCAAATGATTTATTTTGTGTTAGCTTTTCTTTTTCCTGACCTTTAAAGATGACAATACTTGTACTAAACATTTTGTGCTATTGTTGTAAGAATAAAATAAAAACAATGCTCATATGTAATCTATAAAATACCACACACACAAACACACATACAGTATCTGTGGCAAGTGTATTAACATGTCGTATGAATAGTTTTCTAAAGTTATCACGTTATCACCTTTATCGTACTATAAAATACTTTATAAGCTCTATCAAACAGGGACTATATCTGTTTTATGTTTTGTTTTCTACTTTATTCTCAGACCATAGAATAGTTACTGTCATAGTGAATGCTTAAAGCATTTATTGAATGTATCAGTGAATGAATGGCAACTCTTTACGTGAGCAATGCTACTGTAAGAAAAAATCACTTACTTTAAAGAGCTTTTCCAAATTTCATTCCAGAGGTTGCTCACCTGCCTTTCTCTCTACTATTACAATCTGAAATCTGAGATGATTGTCTTGCAAAAAGTCATTCCACAAAGAGAAAAAAGGCACCCTTTCCCTTAGAGCTCCTTTTCACCCAGTTTCATGCCATGTCTTTAAAATTTATCATTTCTCTTTGTGCCTCTAGAATTATATATGTAGAAAAACCATTTGGATGTAGGTATTTGGAATATTGTGGTACTTGGGAAAATAAATGTTGCTTTGGCAGTCCCTGAATCTTATCAGTTTTATGCAAACAAAGCAGGAAGAGATATTTAGACATCCTAGTGTTGACTTTCCACACACACAAAAAAGATGATTGTGTCTTACTAGAAGAAGTAGCACTGTTGAATATTCATGAGACAGATCCATCTTACCCCCTGCAGGCACAAATATTTGTATAAATATAAAGTCTGCATAATTATGTGAAAGCAGACATTCCCCAGAGGTTAAATATGCTAACATAGCAAGAAAGGCCTTACCCTCCCATAGATTTTATTAAATGAATTCAAGTCATTGAAAAGACATAAACATCAAGTAGGAGCACGATACTTTCGGGTGGTCTGGAGGAGCATAACTAGACAGGATGAGATTATATTAAATAAAAACAGGTTAATGGGAAACATTTTTAAACTATGTTGTATTTTACTCCCTAGCAATGCTTTTAGAAATGCTTTCAACCTAAAATTCACCATCTAATGAAATCTATTAGATTGAAATTACCTTTCTGGAGACATGATGAAAGTTTTATTCCTTGAAATGCTGAATTCGACTTGACTCAGTTTCAATTCACCTTAAGATTGGATTGAATGTAGAATAGCGAAAAGAACACCTACTGGGTTGTCATTGCTTTGCCAGTGTCTGGTGTGTGCCCTTGGACAGTACATTTAATGGTTTAACTTGTTTTACTTTTACTTAGAAAATACGAAGTGATATTTTCTATCATGGTTCTAAATATTAAGTTGGTTCTTGCTTTCAGGTTAACTGTGTTCTCTCATTTTAAGAAGGAAGGAACATTTCTTTTTACTTTTCTGACTCTGTGGGGTAGAATGTACAGTGCTTTCCAGACCCTCTGCAACCACAAATGCTGCAATGAAAAGTGCAATATTCACACTGTTACATGCCAGAGGAAAACATACGTGGTTTATTCCTTGTCATTCCCTTCTCTGAAGTGACACGTTTGGCCAAAGGCACGCCTGCTGTGTGAGTGACGTGTGTGTGACTTTTATGGGCAGGTATGTCGTGAGCAGCCAGCTGAAGGAGAAAGCTCCCATTCTAAAACAACAATACACCCTTTTTCCGATTTGGTCAACTACCTGCATAGAGAGCTGGGATATACTTCCACAGTTTAAGTTCTGATATATCCAGTAAAGTAAAACCACTCAAACATGAGATATTTTAGGGCAGTGAAATGTCATTCATTTTTGTATTAACAGTATATTTCAGGGTTCATAGCAAAAAAATGTTTTTAAATAAACATTAGTTGCATGAAAAGGGAAGGAATGAATATCACGGGTTCTGGTGATTAGGAGGTGGCCACCTGTTGACACCTTGATTTTGAGTTTCTGGCCTCTGGAACTAAGAGAAAATTTCTGTTTTAAGTCACTCAGTTTGTGGTAATTTATTATGGCAGTCCTAGGAAATTAATACCCTTCCAAGGTGTTAATTTTATTAATTATTTTAAACAACCAATATTTAGTTTGGCTCTTTTTCTTTAATGTTTATTTTATATTTAATTTCTGTTCTAATGTTTGTTTGTTTTTCCAATTTACTTTGGTTTTAATTTTTTCTAGTCTTTTAAGATAGAAATTTAGATCATTGTTTGCATAGCTTTCATCTTTTCTAATATAAGCATCTTAAATCTGCGAATCTCCCTCTAAATACTGCATTCACACATTTTGGTATGTGGGATTTTTATTATCATTAGTTTGAAATTTTTTATAACTTGTTATTCCTATTTTGAATCATAGATTATTTAGAAGTGAGGTGTTTAATTTACAAACAGTTGGGGGTTTCTATTTTTGCTATAGTTATTAATTTTAATTTAACTCTATTTAGGTCACCAAACAAACATGCTCTTTACAGTTTTCATCTTTTAAAATTTATTAAGACCTATTTTATGACTTGTATTTGTTTGTCTTGGCAAACATTCTGAGTGTAATTGAAGAGAACGTATAATCTATATGTGTTATATACATATATATGTGTAGTGTTGAATGAACTCAGTTAGGTTGATTGTGCTGTTCCAGTTTTCTTTAATCAACAATATCTCTCCCTCTGATTATGGACTTGTATATTTCTGCCTTTCGTTCTGTTAGATTTTAAAGTCATATGCTATCTCTTCCTGATTATCTGATTTATCATTATGAAATGACCCTAATAATTATTGATAATGGTTCTCATTCCACAGTCTAATTTTTTAGATATAGGTTTGCCTTTGACATGGTGTACCTTTTCTCAAAAATTTTACTTTAAACCTATTTGAGTTTTTAATTTTAAAGTGCATCTCTTAAAGACAACATGTAGCTGAATCTGGGTCATGGGTTCTGTTTGTCATCTTTGCCTTTTAATTGGAGTATTCAGGCTATTTACGTTTAGTTTACTTTTTTTATGTGGTTGGGTTTAAGTATGCCCTTTGTGTTTGTTTTCCATTAATCCCTTTTGTTTGGTTTTGTTTGTTTCTCTGTTGCTTCTTTGCTGCTTCTTCAGTTAAATTTGTTTTTTATTTAATTTTATTTCCTCTCTTGGGTTCTTAACTTAGTTTTGTACTGTCATTTAGTGGGTACTTGAGGGACAACAATATGCATTTTAACTATGAAAGTGTTTTTAGAATCAAGTAGGCTGTGGAATGGCTCTAACCAAGTGGGGCTTTGCTGAGGTTATTGAGCTCTGGATGAACATGCTCAACTGTGTTAGTTCACAGTTTTAAATCATTGGAAACTTGTCAATAAGTATATCTTCAGTCAGGGATTCAGCCCAAACAGATGACATAAGTAGGCTGAGAAGTATTACCAAGACTAGTACTTCTATTGGCAACTTTTAAGGACTTAAAGTTAATGGAAATTTAATCAATTCAAAATCAAATGAAGAAGGAGATATACACGGATAATGTTCTTATTTTTATTCAAGTTAACCAGTTGGAATTATTGCTACTGAATTATTTTATTCATGTTTTTGAAATAAATATTTGCCTTTTAATAGAAATTCTGCATTTTGTCATAACAGTAAAAAGGGGTCCCTGGTTTAGTTATTCTCCAAAAAAAAAAAAGCCTCTTCATTTTATTTTGTGAATTTCTTAAGGGGATGAGACACAATTCATCATAAATCTATCAATAAAATGTGCGAAACTTTTTTTACATATATTTATGATACTGTCCTATACCACTTCTGGGAGTTACGAGTTGTATTATTTCTTAATTGTCTTAAAGACACAAACTACATTTTTAAAGCTTTCAAATGAGTCCATGTTAGAGCGGTATGTAGCTTTATTCTGGAGTAAAAAATGATGCTATTTTTCTACTTGTTCAATAAAAATGCGTTGGTGTTCACAACGTGCTGTATGTGGGGGACGCAGGTCACACACAGAATCCTTGACCTTGAGAGGTTGTCTAGTGCTGGTGAGAAACAAGCCAGTCGACAACTATACTGTGTGTTCTGTTAAATAATCAGATACGGACGGAGAGGCCAGCGGGAGGACAGGGGGAAGAGGGAGCCACAGAGTTTTCCCAAAGGTGAAGCCTCGGTGAGCTGGAGACAAAGGATCAGCATGAGCTCTCCCAGCACATCCTGGAGAGAAACACAGTACAGGAGCTGGAGAGCAGCGTTTAAGAGAAGGAGGCAAGGAGGGAAAAGCCACCTGCTTCACCTACAGAGCTGCAGATGGGCTACTCTGGGCCCAGGAGAAGGGCTGGGAACCTTCTTTCTGACCAGAGCCATTTGGAGATTTCTAGCAGCATTCGCGGGCCACACAAAATTATCAACTGAAAAATGAGCTATGAAAAAAGCTCCGAGACTTACTGAATTTTGAGTCCCGCCTGTGGCTGCCTTGGCGGGGCCAGACCCACCGATTTCTCAGGCCTGGCCTCATACAGCCCGGCCCGGCCTTCCCGACCCTGCTTCAGAGGCGGGGGAGCCGAACCAAAGGGGATCTGGATCAGCCCCGCCGCGGAGAGCGGGGCCGTGATCGTGATGGTGGAGAGCGCTGGGGGATGGGGAGCAGGAAGGGATCCTATTCAATTTCGGAAATAACACTGATGGTAGGAAGAAGGACATATTAAAATAGGGGTAAAACTGGAATGGGGAGACTGCAAATTTTAGCTAAGTTGACTTACCCTTTGGTTTTCTAACGGGGTTCTTTAAAATTAGGATTTTACAGGTCTAAAAGTGAGAATGCCTCGGCCTGTATTGTGGGGCGACATTTATATATTTACACTAAATAATGTAATTGTATATTTCAAAACTATATTTATAAAAATGACTTAAATTCCCTCTAACGATGGTATTGTTAATAGTAGCTTGCTCTAGGAACAGGAATATAATGTTTCTTCATGTTTTTTCTCCATACAATTTGATAGATTTGATAGTTTTTTGTTTTTTTTTTTTCAGGGCTGATATGATAATTAGGGGTAATTCTCAATCTTTTGTGCAGCTCTTCAAAGTTGACTTAATGAATCTTAAATTATATTTTAAAATAGCTCTTAAACATCATCAGTGCATTTAGCAAAGTGCATGAAAGTTCTGAAGCATGGCTGCCCTCTCATAAACACACACCAGGAGTTGTGCATGAGCTTGTACGTAGGAAATGTGAGCAGACTGGAGGTTTCACTGGATCGCTGGGAATGAGGGTGGAAGAACAAAGCCAGCCTGTCGTGTAAATATGACTTTAAAATTCTCCCTGCGTGACTTTTTGTTTGATTTTTTTCACTAGGCCTAGCTTCTTCTGTTTCTATTTTTGATCAGTTTTATGCTTATGTATGTCTAATTCATATCAGAATTCAGATTTGCAGAACTCAGTCTTATCTCTTCATGTGTTTATTTTCTCATGTTGCACCATAATCTTGATGTAGTCATAGAATTTCATTTTTTTATATGGAAATCAATACACTCTTAGTCTCGTTAAATGAGCTTCTCTTGTTAAAGTTGCATTTCTTGCCAAAGAGGTGAAGGAGAATGGACAGAACTCAGTCTAAGAGAAGGCTCCAGATATATCACAGCGACTTACAAGCCATGTACTGGGGAAACGTTATTTGCCCTCTTCTCTGGGACTTGTTTCTGCTTCCTTTAAATGGGTATCATCTCATTCGTTTCGCAGGATTGTTGGAAAACTGAAGTAAAATGCTTTATGTGAAATTCATAATATACTGACCAGCTAGTGTTGGTCCTTAAAGATCTTGGTCTCTCCTAGCAGGACTCCTACTGCTAATCCTTTCCTCCAAGGTTAGAATGGTGGTACTCAACAGGAGAGGTACTACTTCCTAAGGGAAATTTGGATATCTGGGGGGGCGTTGTGGTTGTGACAAGGTTTGGGGGGCAGGGATGCTTGACCTCCTGCAACTGAATATTTTGCTAGACCTGTTTATAATCGTGAGATTATTACCCAACTCTAGTTTACATACAAAGCATTTTTACATAGCTTTAATATACATTGAATTTTCCAGGTATTCAACTTGTATGCATTTGTACAAAGGTACTCCTGGTGTAGATAAAACTTTCCTAAGATTTCTCTACCACTTTGGACAATAATATAATTAGTGACTATGTTGCCTTTTATGTTACAAAAGTCACATCTGTTTTGGTCTGCTTTTCTAGCTTTCGTATTCATTTTTCTGTGTGTGTGCCTTCTTGGTATATAGGTCTTACTACTTTATTATTTCTTTTCAGGAAGTTGTGCCAGGACTATTAATATATAGAAAATATACTTCTGTTACAAATTATTCCTTGTATGACTTTTAGGTCACTGAATTAAGCTAAGCATCTTTGTAAGTAGATTATATTATCTCTGAATTGTACTACAGGATTTTGAATGGGTGCTAATGGTAGAATTTTACTTAATTTGATGTGATGGTTTGACACCCCCTGGCCCAGGGCACTTACTTTATTCTATCTGGTCCTTAGAGGTGGACTGCATCCAGGCGCTTTTCCTAAACTAATCGAGCTGTGTGCCAGGGATATGCTGGTGAATACTACCTGCTCTCCCCAGTTGGTTTTCATTTTTCTCTTGACCTCAAGAAGGGTGAACCACCAGGCCTGCCTGCCAATTGCTGCCGACCTAGTGGTTCTGACCCTAACATCTGTGAATCCGAAAAGACCTAATGAAAAAAGGTCTTATGAAAGAATTACTTTTCAAGCATTCAAGCCATCTCATTACTCCGTTATTGCCCTTTAGCTACCTGCATTTCTGTTCTGGCTTCCTCTGAAAGTGGGAATTTAATCTGTTCTCTTTTACACAACTGCCTTGTATGTTAAAATAACTTGCATTAAGTCATTCCAAGTCTCCTTAATTTCCTATGAGAATAAGTATGACTTTTTCAATTTTGATGAGTAATATGAGACACAGCTTACAGCCAGTAAATTCTACAGCAATATTCCTACCTCCTTTGATTTATATTTTAGATTTTTAATAATACACTGTAGCAACCTGTGTGACATTTTCATTACTGTCTACATGCTTGGGGTTAAAGATGAAGCTTGAATGCTATACAATGCATTTCAAAGAAGAAATAGAGTGTGTATACTTTGGTACTCAAGTTTATGTTTGTTTCAGAAATATTATAAATAGATTTCAGAAGGTTTTGAACAAGAGTTTTTATTTTCTAACAACAAGAATATGTGTGTAAATGAAATAGCTGTTTGTTGCAAAGCACTTATTAGTGACATGTAGAAAAATTGGATTATTTAGGTGATTTTGCAGCAATTTTACCAAGTCAGTTTCTCTGGGTAGAATTATTTTCACATGACCTCTTTTGTGAGGCATGTATGTACATATGTGTACATGCATATGTATGTGTGTGTGTATATAATTTTTTTCCTCCAAAGAATGTATCTTTTATTTGGAGATAGTGACCACCCATTGTATGGTGGGAAAATTGTCTCAGTTTTGTAAAGTAGTTAAAACAGTGCTTTCAATATTTCCTAGGGCCTTCGTGAGGTGTGTGTGTCGCTGTTTTGGCCCCTGAATTCTAATTCTAGCCCCTATTTTATAGGATTGTGAGTCCTAGAAGGTTCTGCTTTGCATTCTTCATCCCTGACCATAGTTCCCATTGTTCTTGTCTGTCCTTCCAGAAGTTAATCAATAGAACAGTATTAGCTAATCAGCTATTGTTGCACATGGAGCAATGGGAAATAGTAAATAAATGGACTCAGAGTCTATCCTGTTCAAAAACTTGAAACATGTTTGAAGAGGAAAGAATCTTCGAGCAAGGTGAAACTGGCTGGGGTAGAGAGGGTAAGTATAATAGATTAAGATAGAAACCTGAACACAATGATGTGAACTAGGAATTGTTGGGATAACTCTCTTGGAAAGGCGAGAAAAATGGAATTTTCTTAAGTTGCTCTTGATTCCATTTTCAGTTTTCATCCATACTTTTGCTGATACAGGTATAATTTTCAAATTGTTTTGATTTTTTTTTGGTATATTTTATAACTCAATGATATATTCAGCATCATAACAGCTCTCCAGGGGTATCTTTCTATGTCAAGGAAAAAGTGCTATCAACGATGTGATTGTGACCACTGATTGTCAGGAAAGCATCTGAAATTACTGTTTATACTGCCGAGAAGTGTACCTATTAATTTGGGTCTGATGTTGATATTCTTGGGATGTTTTCTTACAGGCAAAGATCCCACCTTTTTCTACACTTTTTTCAGTGCTACTCACAGGATAAAGTTTCTAGTAATCAGAAAAGAAGAGCTTGGGCCTCCGGTATATTAGAGAGAGTGTGGGGCCGCATGAGGATTTAACACGCATCTAAAAGTCTTCTTTCCTCTATCTCTCCTGGCCTAAAAGCTTAGAGTGTGTGTGTGTGTGTGTGTGTGTGTGTGTGTGTATGCTGCATGTGTGGGTAGTTGCTTTTAAATAAAGTGAATAGCTTTTCTCAGTCTACTGTTTGCAGACTTTCCCCTTAGATTCTCAGAATCCCCATGAATTGAAAATTCAGCTCATATTTTTGTGTTAAGAATTATACCTCAGACACTCCAAAGCTACCCCCCAGCCCTTCAATAATAGTTACCCCTTTGTATACACTTGCTTTAGTGGGATAATTGCCCCAATCAATTTAGAGGGGTATCTTCTTGTATAATAATTATTTTATGCTGAGAAACAATGGGTTTCTCTCAGATCAAATAATTTATTTAAATTTCAACTATCAGAATTATGCCTAAAAGTCCCCCTGAGTAGCCATTTACATGGTACTTCTAGATTAAATTTTAAACAACAAAGAAGCAGTCTTCTGGTTCATGTATCAGTCCTGTTGTAAACTCACTGATGATGGGATAAATGACATAGAAGAAAGAGCCAAACAGAACAACCCTCAAATCTAAGTGCCATCTTTTAAGTTTCATGTCTTTGAGTCATTAATGGTGCTGAGCCTCAGTTTCCTCCTCTGAGGAAAACTGGTGATAAAGGGAACTCGCTAGGAAGGTTGCTTAGGTTGAGGAGTCCTATCATGTAGAGAGCCTTATTCAGGGCTTCCATTGTTACAAAAGGAGTAAACTAATTAAGGAGTAGCTCTTAGTATCAAACCAGGAAAGTGTCCAAATGGCTTCATAACTTTAGGATGCCCCGAAGGTCAACATTATGATGATTGGGGATAACTTAAAAAATTATTTTGCTACCACCGAGTCGAACATATTTTATTTTATTTTATTTTTAATTTTTTTAATATATCTTTATTGATTTCAGAGAGAGGGAGAGAGAGGGATAGAAACATCAATGATGAGAGAGTCATTGATCGGTTGCAGCCCACAACCTGGGCATATGCCCTGACCAGGAATTGAACCCCGATCGCCTGGATCCTAGGTCAACGCTCAACCGCTGAGCCATGCCCTGCCAGGCCGAGTTGAACATATTTTAAAATGTATTTTTAAAATATTCCCTGTGTACCCGAGACAGTTTGCTCAGTGGTTAGAGCATTGGCCCACGTGCTGAAGAGTCTTGGGTCGATGCTGGTTAAGGGCATGTACCTCGGTTGCAGGCTCCATCCCCAGCCCGAGTGCAGGAAGCAGCCAGTCTGTGTGTGTGTGTGTGTGTGTGTGTGTGTGTGTGTCCGTGTGTCCCTCTCCCCCTTCCGCTCTCTCTGCAAAGCAATAGGAACAAATATCCTCAGGTGAGGATTAATAAAAAAGATATTCACTGTGTCCCAGTTTTGTGTTCCAAGTAAAACCCTGATATGGATTGAAAATTGTATTTGAATCATGTCAACATGATTCCTTTTATTATTATCAGTGAACCCCTTGCTCCATTTATCAGAGATTACAGTTCTTAGTAAAAGAAGCCTGGCATCATTTGAACGTTTGTTACAAAGGGGGGGAAATAAGATTGGACTCAGTATCATGGAGCAAAGGAAATATTCATTTCTGCCAGATTTCTGAAGAGCAGCATAAGGACTGTGATTATAAAGCAAGACTGTAGGTTGGAATGGGCAGGGGTTAAGTTACAGGAGAAAGAAGATTGTATTTGGCCCCAGTAAAAGCTATCCATTGACTTGACAGTCCAGGGGGTTATGTATAGAATGTTTCTGATTGAAGGGAAATAGGGTTGAGCTGATTGGAATAAGCTTGGCTACCAAGGTACATGAACTTGACAGAGTATATTCTTTGTCGTATCCTTGGCCTGTTTCAGAATTCGCCAGCTATGCGTTTCTAATCTGCCACCTTGGATCAGGTAAAGGCTCTTATACAATGTCTCGAGCATTGTCAATGTCTTACCGAACAGCCCCATGATCAGCTAAGGGCAAGAGTATTTGCAAAACCATACGGATGCAGCAGTGTTGGGTGATCAATTGACTGCAGGAGGTTTAAAAAGGTGTTCAGGATGTGATCGGTTCCAGACATTGTGTTTTTGGATCATTGATTCAGTTCTGTTCAGCTTCCACATGGTCTGCAAGCAGCACAGACCAATCATTCCAAATGCTTGGTCTTGCATGCAGGCTGATACTGTGATCACAGCAAGAACTGATTTCTTAAAAACATCTGCCTCTGCAGAGCCCTCAGCTACCAACTTAGGGAAAGCAGGCCATTCTGAGCTCAGGTTACTCACTTTTCACAGTTTTGTGACCAGAAGCCAAAACATGAGACCTTACTAGGGGCAGATTAAGCTTGCATATTAATATCTAACAGCATTAGAATCTCATTAACAGAACCTAATAATTACACTATTTCCAGTGTATGTATGATCTCGTTTCTCTGCCTCTGAATCTGTTTCTCACTCCTGTGTGCAAATGCACTTTTATTGTGAAATATAACACACATTAGGTACTCAAACAAAATGGATAGGCCAATTGATTATCCCAAAATAAAGCCAGGATAATAGTACCCAAGTCAAGAAACGGATGCTTTAATACACAGAAAGCTCTCTTGGGCCCCTTTGCAATCTCCTTTTTCTCTCCCTTCCAAAGACAACAATTGCCTGTCATTCATTGTGACTGTTTTCTTCTTTTACTTTTCATTTAACCACCTAAAACCATATTCCGTGACACTAAAATTTGTTTAAGTGGAACCATATCGTACCTGTGGTGTTGTATTTGGCTTCTTTCATTGTTTTGTTTGTGAAATGAATCCACATTTTACTAGACCCATTTCACTTTCATTGAGATCCAGTATCCCTGTGATTCTCTCACAATTTAGGTATCTGCTGTATATGAATAGACCTTTAAATAGTTTATCATTTCCAAATTTGTCCCGAGCTTACATTACTTGGTTCTGTTTCTCTGGAGAGTTGTAATAGTATGTGTGTGTATGTGTGTGCGCATGTGCACATATATATGAGAAATTTTAAGGAATTAGCCTATGTGATTGTAGAGGCTCATAATTTCAATATCTGCAGGGCAACCAGCAGGATGGAGACTTGGGGAAGCGTTAATGTTGCAATCTGGAGTCTAGTTGTGGTCTGGAGTCAGAATTACTTCTTTCTTGGGGATCTTAGTCTTTTCTCTTAGGCCGTCAATGGACTGTATGAGGGCACCCATATTATGGGGGGTGACCACCTTTACCAAAAGTCTACTGATACAGCTGTTCTTTAGCAATTGTATTATGCAGCACCATGTTTTTCTTAAATCAAATACCCATATATGCATGCGTCTGTACTGAGTTTTTATTCCATTGGTCTCTCTCTCTTTTCTTGCACCAATACCAGACTGTCTTAATTACTATGCTTTATGATATATCTCTGTTTGGTTTTTATTTAAAATGTGAGGTAGGCATTTAATATTTTTTATATAGTAGCCAATTGTGTAAAAAGGACAATTTGTTGAATAGTTCAAAATTTCCATGATAATCAGAAAATATTAAATTTATAATATAAGTGTTTCTATAACATGTATCTGTTTGTATATTCTTTATTCTGTTTCATTGGTCATTTATTATTTATAGTGTAGAAATTACTTTAATTTAATAAAAACATAGATTTGCTCTCTGGTTCAGCAAATCTGTATTCTAATTCAAAGTGTTTGTTCTTAGGTTTTTTACTTCCACATAAATGTTAGTATCATGTGTTATGTAACCCCCAAACACCCTGTTAATATATTTTTTATAATTACATTGAATCTATAGATAACTTAGAGCACTCTGACATCTTTTCAATGTTAAGTTTTCATATTAACGAGCTTGGGATACTACCTATTTATTTAGGTGTTATTTTATGTACTTTTAATGTATTTATTGAGACAGTAAGTTTGTTCAAGAAACTTTCTCCATCAATATCATATAAGAAAATATGAGAAAATAAAGTTAGGTCAAACATCAAAAATTATATGTGTATGTCATACCCAGCAGGTGAAAGTTGCTAAGAGATCAAAAAACTATTGTTTTCACCTTCATAGTGCCTATTTTTTCACTTCCCTTTCATTGTGCCACTTAATACTTTTGCACATACTTATGATTAATATTTATTGAATTTAATTATATTTGAATATTTCATCTTCTTATAGCTTTCTTTCAGAACTAGCTAGACTTTTGTTCTTTTTATTGTTTCACTTGCTGAAATATGCATATTTTTAGTTATATCGCAAAATTATGTTGCTGCTAAAAATGATCTGAAATAATTATCTTCAATATTAAGACTCCCTACTGATGTTGGGTTTCTGCTCATCCCACAATGTTTTTCTTTCTCCCCTGAGGATTTTTTATTGTTTGTTTTTTTACTTTGGCTCTTTTAATTCCTTTCCTTCTGTATCATCTATTTTATTTTTTTACTATTAGAATCATTTTCATTAAAAATAGTACATTCTTATAAAAACATAAAAATATTTAAAACATTGAAAAAATTAAAGTAATAATCTCAAGTTATTGATTGGACAAGGTGATAAATTATTGGTTGAAGGTGTTTTAGATCACCTAGCAATATATACTAATTTTGTCATAGACCAGGAGGCATATGCAATAGTCATAAAGTCAGTTTTACTAACAGTTACACCCTGTGGAAATTTCTGCTTCCAAGTCAGCATCTGCATATGTGAATTGGTGGTTGATGGGAAGTTATGACATAACAAGGTAAATTAACAAACAATGGATAAACAAAATATTTATACTTTGAGATTCAGTTGGGATATTTGTACATTCTTCTTTGGAAATTATGAAACTCTGAGATCTGCGTCCTTTGCTTCATGGTCGAGTGCCACCTTAATTCTCCTTTTTTTGAGTTCTAAGTGAATTGCAACCCCTTGTGTTCTCAAAATATGACTCAAATACAAATAATACAGAGTAATGTTGATAAGAGTCATATAATAGGTGAACTCAAGAAATTAAAATTCCTTAATTAGAGGGTAAAATTATAATGATATCTAACACCTAAAACACTTTATATACTAGGTACTGGTCTACGTATTTTGTGTATAGTAGTTTATTTAAACTTCGGCTTAAATAAAAAGATAAGTGTACTATATTTTTGAGGAGGTTAATTAATTTTTCTGAGGTCACATTCACATAATTTGGCTCCAGAATCTGGTATCTTGACCATTATACTCTGCTTCATCAGAGCAAGTAGTAACAGAAGTCCCAACGAGTCAGTTAGAGTTGTGTTCTCTAGTCCAAAGGCTATTTCTGATGCCCTGTAAAGAATAAACAGATTAGTGCTTACTGCTAATTGTTGTGTGTGTGTGTTGTTTTACACAATATCAGAATTGGCCTCAGTACTCAATTATTGGATGTTCACCTAGTATATGCTTTTGATTTCTTTATGTGCTAGTTGCAGTGGTTTAGAACAGGGTTTGGCTTACATTTATTTTCTTTTTCCAATGCAAAACTCTTTCTGGAGTCCTCAACTTTGTGTCTTTAGTGCTCTCCAACACTATTGTGTTATGGAGTTAGAAGAGCTGGATGTTGCCTCAGTTTCACTGAGATAAAAGTATCATGACTCTCTCTACTCCAGCATGATCAATCTAACAATCTGGAGCTTTCCAAAAATTTTTGTTGATTTTGATATCATCATAACCAAAGACATTTTGAGATGTTTAGTGTATAGTAGTAGTATGTCACCTAATTAGTAACAAGTGTACTATATGGAATAGGATATTGGTTAAGGGCAGACTATAAAACTGTAGCTAATGATGAGTGAATAGAAGATAATATGTCCAAGTGGAAGGAGTGGAACTAGAAAAGATCCTATAAAAAAGAAAGTGTGACCTGTTCAGAGAATGGGAAGGAGAAGCCTGCTGTAGCTTGAATTTAAGAGGGAAGAGGAAATGATAAAAAATAACTTTAGAGAGTTAATCAGAGATATTTTGGTCCTTACAGACCATGCTATAAATGTGGTGTGTGTTTTTTTGGTTTTTTTTGTTTTGTTGTTGTTGTTGTTTTTTAAATATATCTTTATTGATTTCAGAGAGAGGAAAGGAGAGGGAGAGAGAGAGATAGAAACATCAATGATGAGAGAGTCATTGATCAGCTGCAGCCCGCAACCTGGGTATGTGCTCTGACCGGGAATCGAACCCTGATCGTCTGGATCCTAGGTCAATGCTTAACCGCTGAGCCACGCCCGGCCGGGCTATAAATGTGGTCTTTATTCTAATGAGGGATATCCATGAAGTAGGTAGCTGAATTTTCAATAAAGAGATTATTCTAGCCATGAGTTCCTGTTACTATTTTTCAACCATGTTTGGCCAATTTCTACAAATCAAATAGCTACATTTTTCTTAATGGCCTAAGTTTTCCTCCTTTAGTTCATTCTTTCATGTTACAGACTGACTTATGTCTCCCTCAAACCTATATGTTGAAGCCTTACCTCCCATCCCTTGGAATGTGATTGTTTTTAGAGATAGGGTCTTGAACGAGGTAATAAAGTTAAAATGATGCTGATCATTAGGGTGAGTCCTAATCCAATCTGACGTGTTCTTATGAAAGGAGATTAGGACTTATAAGGAGAGACACCAGGGATGTAAAAGAGGAAAGGCCAGGTGAGGACCCCATGAGAAGATGACCACCTACCTTTGGAGAAACCACACCTACCAACACCTTGATCTTGGACTTCCAGGCCCCAGAACTATGAGAAAACAAATGTGTTGTTAAACCATCCAGCCAGTGGTATTATGGCAGGGCAACCCTAGCTGATGAACACTGCCCCCATCCCTTTTTTCTTTCTTTACTATTTTTAAATGTTAAGGCTACAATCTTATACCTGGGGACTATCATGACAAACCATTTGATATTAAAAAGAATGAATCATTACTTTGAAGACACTCTAGCATACCATCCCCTGGAGGCTGTTGATTAAAGTTAAAATAGAATCAGTTAGTAGCAAACTTGAGCGTGGGGGTCTGTCTTGTGGTTCTCATTCCAGCAAAGCTTCCATGGAAGCCACAGGAGCCAGGCCTGGTTAATGGTTGTCCTGTCCACAACCCTGCTATTGCTGCACTGGGATAGTTCTAATAATTCCTAGCATGACTCCTTCAATAATTAATGCTTCAGTTATTTTAAATGTTTCAATGCAAAAAATAAAAGCTCACATGCAGTGTCAGATCTCCAAATTATAACACAAAATAGATGGTTTGCAGTAATTTACATGGAATTAATTCCATCCCAGAGTTCTGGTAAAAATTAGAAGCCATTTAAAGGCTGAGCTCTGGTGCTTTATGTGTCACTAGACTCCCTATATGGAGCTATTCTCTTGTAAATCTTTGTAGGCCATTTACATTCCGTGTGCATTCGGTCTCTGATGGTTCTTAATTGCATTTCTCCTAGGCAGTCCCAGTGGTGGGTTTCTCTCAACTAACAACTAGTAGTGATATGCTGTCATGGCAAAAACTAGTCTCACTTTAATTATTAATAACAATGGTAATGTCTTCCAGCTTCTTCCAAGAAAACATGGAAGCATATTACTTGATTAATTAACAGATCATTCCAGTAAATGAAGTATAGTTTTATGTAGTCAAGTTTGTTCTTTTAAGTTTCAGTTCTTGTTTATTTATGTATTGTTAGCCTCAGGGGCCCAGGGCTGAGTTAATCACGCTCTTGCTCTTCATGTCCTGGGGTTCTAGTATTGATCTGCCAAAGAACCTGTGCATTTTTATCGTTCGTTTGTTTGTTGAATTATTTTTTATTCCCATTTGTCACTCTCATCACTCTTCCCTCTTAGGCAATATTTCAAAAAAATGATTAAAAAATAAATTTTCAGCTTTATTGAGATATGATTTACATATAACACTGTATAATTTAATGTATTCAACATAGTGATTATATATGTGAGTATATTGCAAAATGATTACCACAATAAGATCAGTTAAAGCACCCATCACCTTACATAATTACAATTATTTTTGTGATAAGAACTTTTAAAATCTACTCTCGTAACAACTTTCAAATATGCAATACAGCATTGTTAACTATAGTCACCATGCTGTACATTACACCCCCAGAATTTATTTACCTAATAACTGGAAGTTTGTATCTTTTCACAACCTTCCCCTGTTTCCCCTCACCCCTTCCACTGGCAACCACCGATCTTTTCTGTTTGTATTTTAGTTTTGGTTCTCATAAACATGGACACATTTTTATTTTAAGCATGGCCATCTGGGCAGCTTCATCAGGAAGATGCAATTTCACACTCCCTAGGGAACCACAGGCTCACTCCCTGCAGATTACTGGGGGAAGGGACTGGACAAAGGGGAAGATGGGTGCGTGTGCAGTGAGTTGGTGTGCCATAGGGAATGTGCCTGCCAGTCTAACCTGGAACAAAGATCATTGGCTTGGGGATGGAGCCACTGCAAGAGCTCAAAACTTGGGAATACCTAATCCTGAGACAAAGGAATTCTCGCTCTCTTGTTCCTCTGGCTTTGCTCCTGTGTCCTTGCACTCACTCATATTCCCTCCATGGCTATGTGGCCCTAGAAGCCACATGGCACATGTCCATGAAGACCCAACATGTAACTACATGTTGGGAACAACATGGAATACAGCTGGGAACACAAGCTAAGCTAGATGATGCTGGCCTGGACTGTGCAAATATGGAGCAGAAACTCTGGGCAATGGCTTTAACACCAGCTCTGCTAAAGACATAGCTGGACTTCTTCCATGGTGGGTTGGAGGAAGAGGGGGACTTGGGAACTCAGGGGTTTAATTCCAGGCAAATAAATACCACTCATTCACCCATGCGGGTCTCAGAAAATTCCTTTTCTTGTGACATTGCAAGAAGCCCACTTCCACTAGCAACAGGTGGGGACATGGAGAGCTCCCCACCAATAACAGAAGGACAGTACTGATGAGTAGATCTACGTTCATTTCATTTAGGGATGAAACTTCTAAAAAATCTCTCCCATAAAGTGAAATTGACAGACCCTTAATTAGACATAAAATGTAAAATTTTACATTGACATCTTGCTCGTTAATACTTTAAAAATGGCATTATTTAAAGGGGACTGTAAATGAATGAATATTTCTATAGTATTTTGAAAAGGAAAGAACCCAAGTGAGTATTACATGATCTCAAGTGTTTATTTTACATGGATTAACTTTGGAAAATAATGTTAAAGGCAGGAAAAAGAAATGTCTTAAAAATGCCTCAAATCTAACTTCACTGAGAGATTCTAACTGGCAACCTTGCCCAGCTAAACCACAGCAAACCTCTTGTTGAAAGGTTCATGATAATAAGATATTATGTGGTAATCTAGAGAAATTTTTGTTCAGTTTTCCACTTAAATTTATGTCCATGTGATAGTTAGAAATCTTGGGTGAGTTTATAGCATTAATTAGAAATATGGATAGTAATGCTGTTGTTATTTTGAATGTAGAAAGCGCTACTTACAAATTATTGAAAATGTTTCATAATATTTCTTATTTTTTTTTTACAAATATGTCTTTACTGATTTCAGAGAGAGAAAGGGAGAAGGAGAGAGATAGAAACTTCAATGATGAGAGAATTATTGACCGGCTGCCTCTTGCACGCCCCTGACTAGGCATAGAACACGCAACCTGGGCATGTGCCCTGAGTGGGAATCGAACCATGATCTCCTGGATCATAGGTCGATGCTCCACTGCTGAGCCAGGCAATATTCCTTGTTTTTATTTAACACAATAATCACAGATATTTTTATAAATCTTGTTCAGTTATAGTAAAAAGTAGGGGAGAACCAATCAGAATGGGAAAGATGAAGGTCTCCTGTTTCTGCTTTTGACATTGGTGCCAGTATAAAGGATTACAGATCAAACTGGGCCAACATCGTGGAATAAGGAAGCTTTTTTCAGCCATTATTGCTGTAGTTCAATACTCACTGAGGAAACTGTGCCTGGAACTGGGACTGGGCTTCCTAAATTGAAACATTAAAACCGAGGCTCCAATACCACTCTGACTAGGTTGATCATATCCATGGGGACTTCCTGCCTCATTTGTGTTTTAGCATCCTGGACAGCACAGCAGCAAGGTCTTAACTCTACTGACATGTTGGTAATACTACTTGCAACATACGTTGCAGAAGCAACAGGCCTATTGAATTTCCGGGGTGGTGTATTTTTTCTATTAGCAATCTTAAATTTTGAAACAAAAGTCATTCTTTATCCAGAAACAGTGCTATATGTGATCGCATCCAAGGATCTCCTTTATTGCTCATTAACATCCCAGGATCCTCAGTGACAGGCAAGAGTTTTCAGCCATGACCGAATACAGCATTCACTTTGCAGGGTTAGCTTCGTTGTTCTAAAAAACACTGAGTCCAGGGATTAGCAAAATAAACAGATCATAATGGATTTCCTTTTTTCCCCTTTTATTTCCTTGTGCTTTCTTATAGAGCAGTTTTATAAACATAAAGTCACCAAAGACATCTTTGTTTTTTCTAAAGCAAGTTGACAATGCTATAGAATAAACTTTCAACATCATTTTCAAGTTATCAGGGTCTGCTAATAAGTCATTCCTATTATTTCTTTTTTAAATAATTACCTAGATTAAAAAAAAAATCTGCATTAAAGCTTTTCTGAAGAAAAGTTCCAAAGTTTATAATGGACCCTATGATGATGGCCTGGGATTTGTTTTCCCTACACATGTGGACATATTAACCCTCACAGTTAACAGAGCCAGACAAAGACTTGATTCCCAAGAAAGCTTTAATTGTGCTTTCTTGGGCACGATAATAGACTTTTCTAGGTCGGCATTCTTGTTTAAGGGGATACTGTGAGGCTTAAATGAGACAATGCAGCATGAACATGACTAATGCATTTGACAGCAGTAGGAGCTGGAGGATCATGGGGGAAATATTCTTTCTGATTTTGAAAGCCAGGGAAGCTTTCTCAGAAATGGTGACAGAAGAAAGACAGAAGCCAAAAGGAGAAACTGAGCAGTCTTCTGTTTTTAGGAATAATATTATAAATGTACACAGATAAGTGATCCAGCTCAGGGGAGTAGAATTCAACATTGAGAGCACAGTAAGGAGTGAGCCAGGCATTGTGCCTGGAAGTGCTGGAAGCAGAAAAGCAAATAAATTCAGAATCAACCACAAAGTTTTGGAATCACTGAAGCAGGACATATATTCGAAACTCAGTGACTCTAGGATAGGAAGACACCTGTGATGTTAAGGTCACAGGTAGTTAAGTATAATGTTTTGTACAATTCCATTTCCATAGCAAATTGTCCTTTTAACATTGTGTTGTTCTATATTTAATTAGATTATAATGTGAAAGCAAGCTTGCAAGTGGAGAAATATTATCTATCTACCCTGGCCTACTTCTCCTGTATGTGCGAGTGGCAGTTTGTAATAATTAGGGTGTTAACTAAGCAAGGATTAGAGTAGTGATGTGTCGTTAATACACATAAACTCAAAGTTCTCCCAGGGATTTGTAAGCCTTGCCCGACTCTGGGCTGCATATCCATGGGGAGTGTTTCATCCCTTGCAGTGGCACATGTGGAGTGCAGATTACTCATGAGCTTGAGCAAAACTCAGACTCAGACCTACGCCTCCGCGCCGTGTGCTGTCTCCACTCGGTGTGATTTCTTCACTTTGTGTGATGTCGTTCCGCCCTGCGTTGCCACATGCTTGCCTTCCACCTCCCGATACTTTGTGAGATGTAAAAGCTATTGCAAACCTTATCACAAATCCAATGAATCTAATCATTGGCAATGCTCCCACGGCCATCTAGTTCAATATTTCAGCCGAAGAAGAGATTCTTTGTCTTGCATCCTTCAGAAGCGGGGAGAGTTGTGCCCCCCACCATGCCTGAAGTTATGAATTCTTTGCTCCCTCATCCTTTGGATTCATCTCATTGTTAGATGTTTCTCTGACTTAATGTAAAGTCCAAATCTGTTTCTCCATAGCTGCTACCTCAGCCCTCATTCTGTTCTCTGAAGCTCTACAAACAAATCGAATGTGTCTTTGCTTTGCAGATTTTTCAAATTTTAAGATGTCATCTCTTGATTTTCAATCTTAATCTACTTCTTTCCTAGATAGATGTGGTTCCTCCAAACTTTCTTCTAAAACATGTTCTCAGTGCTTGTTTTTGAGTGAAAATATATGGTACAATTTGGATCCTCAATCATCCTCTTTATTTTCATCTGGGTTCCATATAATATTTTATTGTTATGTTTCTCTTAAAATACCATGTCCGGAATGAAACACTATGCTCCAGACATTTTTTGAATTTCCTAGCATAGAACATAAGCATATGCTTTCTAGTTATTGAATTTATACTTCTATTGTGGCCTAAGTTTCCATTGTTTGGGCCAGCATATCAAACTGATGCTGCACAGTGAACTTAAATTCAATAACTCTTATTTGTCCCCTTATAGTCTTCTGTTTAGTCACATATCTCTCACCTGGTCCTTGAATAATTGGAGCACTGTAAGCAGTGATTTGTTCTCATTTAATATTTGGGAAATATTCTAAAATTGATTAAGACAGCATAGATATATTCAAGTGATTCATAAAATTATGACTAATTTTATTGCCATTATCCCCCAAAAAGGTACCCTATAAAAAAATAGCACTTGGAAAATATATTGTTTACCTATTGTCACTGAAAGGCCTGTGGTGCCTTTTCTAACGGAGGATTAATGTCACCTCTGACCAAAGCAGCTACTTAGCTAGAAATATCACCCTTGAATTAAAGAGCATTTAGCCTAATTTGTCTTTCTTTTGTTAACTGGAAATTCTTGGTCAGTGGGGATTGATGGTGCATTTTGCAATTTATTTTGCTTAATTCTTTCCTGCTTTAATATCACCTGCTGGGCCACTCCGTAGAGACTGAGAGAAAGCTACTACATTAAGCAACCCTGCTATGATGTTTCTAGTGTTTAGAAGTCGAATGCATTTCTGCAACATATATCCACAGGTGTCTGAGGAGTATTGATCGATCTGGGGTAAGTTGGTTACAGAGAGAAATAGAATTCTACCATTGCGTTATAGGCTTGAATTATTTTTTTAATCACATCTTCCATCATTAGAACTGTAACCTGCTGCAGTGGTGCTCCTTAGTTAATGACCTAATTTTTATGAGATTCTTTTAATAATTTTCTTTTCACCTATGTGTTTGTTTATTGCCTCACATAAAATTATATGAGCTAGAGATAAGGTTTAGAATGTTGGATAGAATAATGAAAAACGTGCTCACCAACCTAGGACTTTTAAATGGTGAATAAATTGGATGAGCAGCCCAGCAAACAAGGGAGGGTATGTGTGTGACGTTCTGATGCAGCGAAAGCTCTGCTGCAAGAAGTTCAATACCATGGATTTTCCTTTTTAAATATGCTAGTCAATAAGTAATACTCAGCCTTCCCTTAACTCCTGTAGCACAGCGAGTCTGCCAAGGCTTTGATTATCAGAGACGATCTATTAAAGGGAACCCCATAAGAGTAGGGTTATTAGAGGCAAAATCAATATCTTCAACACACCCCTGATAGGACAAATAGCCAGGATCTAGATATGACCGACTGAATTATCATTTTAAAACTATGTGCAGCATCTCCCTGCAGGAAGATCCTACTATTTTCCCTTCTCCTGCCCTGCCGCCCGGCCCTATGGACATCCATACAGACCATGTTACATGTCTGGTTTAACAGAATGTGTGTCACTTTTAAGTACCAACCTTTGGAGCCATTTTGTGACTTTGCCTTTCTTTTTTCTGCCACAAGATCAGTACGTCCCAACTAGTGGTGGTTCCTCCAGGTCTGGTCCCAGAATCAATAGAATGTGGAGCCATTACTCACCCTATGCTGGATGTAAATGTAAGAAAGAAGTAAACCATTGTTGTTATAAACTATATGTAATCCAGGTGCCTCACCACTTATAAACAACCAGCTTTCAGTGTGCAGAGCTATCCATCCGATCAAAAGCACGTTCTCCATATCTAGTAACTGTGTACCTGCCAGTGGCGAGTCATATACAACATACGTATTTTCCAAATAAGTATTTGGGAAATGTATTCATAAAACAGTAGTGAGCGTTTGAGATCTGACATATGCTTTGATTAAAATAGCACAAAGCATATTCTTGTAAAGTTGATAGCATAACATGTAATCAAATTACTATTGACATTGTAAAAGTAGTTCAATGGCTTCATTTCTAATTTATAAGAAAATATATGTAGTGGTCTGGATTATGTGCCAAAAAATGTCTGCGTTCTAATCCCTGGAACCTGAATATTACCTAAGATGGTAAAGAGTAAATATTTTGTATGGCATAAGATGGGACTACATTAAGAATCTTGCCGAGAAGAGTTTACCCTCAATTATCTATTTGGGCCCTTAATACAGTCATGTTTACATATATTAGACAGGCAGAGAGAGTTTTGAAATAGATGCTCAGGGAAGAATATTATGCAAAGACAGATGTAGCCACAAGCCAAGGAATGCTGTCACCAGAAGCTGGGAGATTAAAGGGAAGGAATCTCTCTTAGAGCTTGCAGAGGGAGCACATCCCACTGACAACTTAATTTTGGAATTCTGGTCTCCACAATTGGAAGACAATACATTTCTGTTGTTTTAAGCCACTAAGTTTGTTACAGCAGCCACAGGAAACTAGTGCAATATATATAATAGACCAGCATTTCTGGGAAACTTTTTAAATATCCAGGATAACAGGTCTAGAGATTCTGATTCAAGTAAATCTGCAATGAAAACAGTGTTTGTGTATTTTTAACAGTTTGCCTAAGGGATGTGATTATTGTAAATCTGAGGACCTTTTCGGTTGGACCATCTGGAATAGATAACACACAAACAGATGCTCAGTGGTACATGCTGACTATTTAGTAGCTTGTAGGTAAATATCATAAGTTCTCTGTCTCCAGTGATCTGGCTCACAACTTCCTAGTGTATCTCAATATTTCTTAATCCTGCATTATCACATTCTTTAAACTAAGATGTATTTATTAGTTTAAAATTCATTTTACAAGTAAAATATAATCAGGAGCCCTCTCCCCCCCAGAAAAAAAATGACTCATAACCTCTCATTAAATACCAGGGTTTTATAGTATACAGTGTAGCTCTCTCAAAACTGCTTTCATTTATTAATAAGATGATATAGTCTTGAAAACATCTCAAATAATAAACTATAAACTTTTCTGTTTCAAATTATATCATGAGAACAGAAAAATCCCATTCTTATCTGAAAGATCTCAGCTATATGAATTATTTTGATAATGGAGAAACAGCTTTGATTTTTAGCCCAGATTCAGAGTTTCAGATAAAGGGATTTTGGACACAGAGTTCCTCATTTTCCTAACTTGTAGTTTCCAAGGATATAGGACCCCAAGTCTCACTTCTTTGCCTGTCTAAGCCTAAATTTTTGTACATAGGGCTGATTTGCTTTGTTCCAAACAAAACACTGCTTTATTTAAATTTTATCCAAACTCCACCCTTTACCAAGTCCTGTCATGTGTATATTAAAATATGCGTATGGAAAAAGAGATTGAGTATAAGAATATGAGAATAAAGATTTGATTGTTACAATTTTTTTGCATGTAGACATCAAAAATATTAACCTAAAAATTCATGTAAATGCCTTCTTCAATTTAGGGGGAAAAAATCAAATTAAACAAAGAGATTCTCAAAGCAAGTCTATTGGACTCCTGATAGCACTAAAAGTATTGCTGTTCAGTGACTCAAGTTCCTTTTATATTTCCTCCCTCCATACCTGTCTTCATTTAAATTGCCTCAAGAGGGAAAAATCGTCATCATCTGGAGTCAGAGCACTTGCCACGGTAGCAGGAATGTTGTATAATGATGGGATTGAGGTGAATGCACACAAAATTGGCTCTTCACAATTGTGCGGTTCTACAAATGATGTATTAGATTTTTACTGCCAAATTCATTGAAAGCCCATAAATTTGCATATATTTTTTACTGATGTGACCTAATTAAAAAGTGAGTTGAATTTTATTAAAATCTGTGTTCCGGGGCCTCTTTCCATTAATGTATGCTTAGTTGGATATCTTTCATGATTCACGGAAGAGTTTGTTTCTACAAGCTGATGTGTTGCATTTTCACTCCAGTCTTCTGACTGCTTTCTACTCCGTCTGTGAATTTTCCCCCCTTGCTGGTTAGTAGCATGTCTTACCATCATAGGTAATGGTATCCCACATCCACTCGCATACCAGGCTTCCACATATATTACTATATACTTAGGCAAATGATCCATTATAGTATGGTATTATAGACTAAAGATTTGTGGCCCCTAAAATTCATGGGTAAGCCCCTATCTCCATTGGGATGGTATTTGGAGGTGGACGTCTTTGAGAAGTAATTAGTTCTGATGAGCTCATGAGTATAGGGCCCCCATGATGGGATTAGTGTCTTTACAATATGAGGAAGAAAGACTGAAGTTCTCTCTCTCCCCACCTTGTGAAAAAATGGCAAGAAGGTTTCTGTCTGCACGTAGCAAGGGGACTTCCCAGCCTCCAGAACTTGGGAAAGGTTCTATATAATATTTCATTATGGCAGCCCAAGCTGACCAAGGCAGCTCATATTTGTATCAATGGATGTGACTAAGTGTACAGTATAGAAGTTCAAACATCTGTTATCTTGGTTTTTATTAGTATTCTTCCTTCTAGAACTTTAAACATTTTCTTTCTCATGGACTCTATTCTGATACATTTACACCTAGAAATTTCAGGTCTATCAGTATTTATAATATTTGTAATTGCATTTCTTAATTTTTGGGGCTTATCATTCTAAAAACGATGTTTGTTCATTCCCTTTTAAGTGTTTTTATTCTTATCAGCACATAGTTCATAACTAAGTCCAATTAAAATCTAAGCAAACTGTAACCCTACATCTTCATGTTTTCTTTTATATGGATATAGAGACTGAAGGACTCTTATCTTACCATAACAAGGGCAATAATTCATAGAAAAAAACTGGCTTTAATGGACTATCTAATTCTCCCTTTCCCCCACAGTACTAGTAAATACTTTCAGATTTTTCAACTCAATGTTATGGTATACAAAGTAGATTATGCTGCTTTAAAAATTATATAGAGTTTGGATATAGTAAACTTAATGGCAATGGAACTAGGATAAATTATTTTTATCATTTTAAATAAAGATTTACTAAGGATCAACAGAAAACAGAACTACCACTGGTATCATTTTTAGGATAATTATACTTTCCCATATAGAAACAACTCACATATACCTTACATGAAGATTTGTCCAAAATAATTGGCATTTGAATATAATGTATAGCATTAAGAGAAAATTAAGTCATACTTATTCCCAGAATTTACTTGCAGCTTGTAGTTCTGACAGGTTAGTACAAAACATGCTCATGACCAGCATGAAAAGTCAAAATCATTCCCTTAAAGCAGGTTGTTTGATTTCAGACTCAACAATATTGGCCTATTTTAAATTTGTACTTAAATGAGGCACAGATATATCCTGACCCTGAATTCCTTCTGTTTCCCGAAATACTGATTTCTCTCTTTTAAGCAATTTGCCCTTTACCATACATAGTTGGACACTATGACCAAATATAATCTAGAACTTGCTTTAAATATGTTCTTTAAAAAATATTATCTTTGTAATAGTTTCTAAGAGCTATGAAGGAGTTCAGGATTTTCAGTCATCAGATTATGCATTTTTTAAAAATTTCCTTCATTAACATTCATTTTTTTGTGGTATATGATTCAATGGGTATTGACAAATTCATGGATTTATCTATTCACCACCACACTCAAGATGGAGAGTAATTCTGACACCCAAAGAATTTCTCTACTTCCATTTTATAATCAGTCTCATTCCACATGCCCAGTCCCTGGCAACCATTGATCTGTACTCTATCCCTATATTTTTGTCTTTTATGGAATGTCATATAAATGAAGTCATACAATATGTAGTGTTTTATTAGCAAAATGCATTTGGAGACAGGTGGGGGAATTGATATTATATTTGGAATATAGAATATATGGGACTTTGAACAATTCCAACCTGTTTAGTGCATCTTGAAAATTAAGAACATATATATGGTAACCAGTGGTGAGGTAAAAGAGTGGATAATAGGAGGCAGGCAGAATCATGAGAGATAATGGTAATTAGTTATGTATTTTTGTATTTATCCTACAGTTATTTGACAGTAATTAATATTTTTAAGCAAAATAATAAAATAGTTATATTTGTATTTAAGAAGAACCCTATATAGCAGCAGAAAGAATGACCATGAATAGGTTGAGAACAGAAGTTTTGAGGAGGAAATTAGCTGAAGCAGTGGACAGATGAGGGCCTAGAGGAAGACAATAATGGCAAGGATAGAGAGAACAGATTCAACACATATTATTTAGGAATTAATTAAGATGTTTTAATTACTTGGGCAATAGAACATGAAATACCTCCCTTGATAGGGGTGGTATCTTTCATTGAGAATGATGACATGTCTAGGTAGGTCCTCCAAGACGGAAAGAAAACCAGATAGATATAGGGAATAGAAAAGAAGAAAAACCACAGAAGGTTAGATTAGTATTTTTTTCAATGTGTATCAGAGAAATTGAATTTCTAAGTGTAATTGGTTTACAAAGAAAAGTCCTTTTAATTTTACTGTTTTTCACTATAATGAAGCTACAGGTCCTTTGATGAGCAGGACATTTATCTAAGAAGGTAAAACTCAAGAGTTTGGTATCTGAGATTTTTTTGCACAAATGAGCTAGACAACTGATGTGTCCAGTCATTCATTTCTGCCGGGTCTTAGTTTCTGAAATGATGACAGGAATTTGACAAACCGTAGAAATAACAAGAGGAGATTTGTGGGGAGGAGTTCTTTGGCCTTCTATCACATCAAAAATGGTTTGCACATAATGTGTGTAACTGGAAAAATCTATTTATCAGAGAAATGGGTTAGAACCAGAAATAAAATGCCTTCCAAACTATGAAATGGAATTTTTGCAAACCAAAAAATAAAAATCAGTCATTCTCTTCCTCCTTTTCTGTCTAATTTGTTTTATTTCTACCATTTCCCCATCCTTGTATCCCTCTTGACTGCTTTGTCATTTGTTTGCAGTTATACCTGTTGTTGTGATATATATGTTGCTCCCAAAGAAGTTGCTTAAAGCAGCCATTTTATTTTGCTAACAATTTTGTGATACTCTATAGAGTTGCGCTCAGAAGTGATGTCCTTCATTGGGTGGGGGACTCGTGCAGCAGATTGCTAGACTGACTCTAACACTCACCTACATCTTTTACTTGTAATCACTAATACAGATATTTTGAATTTCACATTTTGAATTTGATATTTCACTCGTTATGTCCAAAAGCCACATGGAGAAAGTAGTACTACTTATTGCATCAACAAGAAGCCTGCATTTTTATGATGACCTTTTAGCAAATCCTTCCACTTCTTTCTTTCTTTGAATTATCATTGATAAGGGCTGCAGATATTTTTTAAATAAGTGGGCAAGGATGTCTTCTAGTTACAATATACTCTTATTTGTAATGATTGGAGATGTTATGAAAGCAAATCTTAGCCACTGTGTTGATATCTCGGGCTTCTCTCATCAAAGACTGATCAGTTAGCTACATATATAAAACAAGTAGATTTTTTATATTTCTAATTCAATGATTATGTGAATTCAGTAGTCCTATAATCAGAGGATGAGAAGAGTCATAAAGGAGAGTGGATGGATCCAATTTGACTATAGTTCTCCAGATAGAAATGATAATCCACGAATTGAATAAATTTAAATTTTTTCACTTCTAATTTTTTCCCATGACCGCTTGACTTGCATGTCTGTTGCATGATGGGGTGGAATGTGCTTTCTAGGAGGGAGGAGGCTTCATGACCTTGGAAAGGGCTAAGGGTTGGGAGCAGGTACATCTTTGGTAAACCTGGCCTTGAGGACTATAACAACAGAGAATGTCAGAGTACTTGGTGTCAGAAACTTGTCCAATAAAAAATAACTTTGTTAAAGACAATGTGTGTATTTGTATAATATGATATTAGGTGAGAGGTGAGGTGATTGTAAAGAAAAGCCTCACAGACTAGAAATTTTGAGTTGTTTTGAGTTGTTTTTTTCTCCTTGTTGGAAAGAGAGGCATCAGAAAAGCTGTATGGAGTGAGAAAATCAATAGGTGATGCAAAGATGCTAGGGAAATAGCTGGAGGTTTTTAATAAGTCTTGCTCTAAGTTCTGTATTTAAATCCTCTCCCCTCCCCTCTTTTAAGGGGGATCACATGTACAGATTTGGTTTGGACTGGGTTTTATTTTCTCCTTGACATTGCTCTGTGGCAGGTGTATTGTTATTGTCACTCAGTCCTTCTCACTAAATGATTGGCAAAGGTGCTTTAAGAACAGAAATTTCTGTGTTCTTCTTTTAAGCAATAGCAAGGAAAGGAGAGCTGGGGATGATGATGATCCCTCTGAAGCAGAATTGCAGGAGGGGGGCTGAGGCAAGGTCATAAACTCTAGCTAAACACGCCAATGGTGACAGATCGAAAGAGGGAGGGAAAGAAAGATGCATCTCAGGAAAACCAGAAAGAGAATCATGCTTGGGGATGGAAAATGGATGGTTGGATCAGAACCAAAAGGAAAACTCTATGGTTTAACCATAGTGCCTACTGCAGAATTACAGGAGGGATGATGCTTCTTGTAGACAAAGATTATCCATTCTTATTTCCTTTCTTCATTTGTTCCTAAACTGTTCATGCACACATGTGTTAGTGCATCTGGGAGCAGTGTTTGGAATATCTGTGTTTGACACATTGAGATGAATTAGAGCTCATCTTGGAAATGAGGGTAACGACCAGCATCTACTTTGTAGTAAGGAGTTGACTTAATCTTACGGTTGGAAGAAGCAGTCTAAGAATACTGTATTCTTGCCCTTATTAATGTACTACTCTTATAAAAACATGGTCTGATTACTTGTCTGTGCCCACCAGTAACATGAGCTCTTCAAAGTTAGGGGAGGTTTTTATATTCAATTGTATTCTCCGTGCTTAGCGTGGTATCAAGCACATCATAATATGTGTTTGTGTAAGTGAAAATGCCCCCACCTCCTGACCAACCTGGAGAGAGAGCATGTAACAGAATCTTTTATAGGCTTTGCTTTTATTTTACAGGGACAATATATATCCTGGGGAGAAAACAAATGATTTTCTGTTGGTCTCTCTTGGTTGGCTCTCTTGGTTCTTTACTTTGAAACTTCTACAGCTGCAAAGAACTCTGGAGAGATATAATTTCCCCTATAAACTCAGTTCTAATTGGATCCTAAGCCAATCTTGATTAGGTAGAAAGACATGCGCGGTTACAACAGCATCCATTACAAGAGTCTAGTTACTTGTGTTGCTCTAGAATTGACGTTTTGTGAGTTAGCTTGACTTCTAAGTTGATCAAGAGTAAAGGGAAACAAAGTTCTTTTTCAGAATCTTACATTTTAAAGACCAATTTTTGTGGGTCTGGAACTTCTCTAGTATGAAAGCTTTGGGATTTTTAAATCATATAGGTATAGGGATTCCTAGTGTTAGAGTATTTTAAACTACATAAAGTTTGAAAGTACTTTTTCTGATGCATTGAAGAGTTCAGAATTGTTTTGTTCGAATTTGGGAACCTGAAATGCATGGCGGAAACTATATATTGGGAAATAGGAAGGCACTTGGAAATACAACACATATCATTTAGAATTAAGATGCCTCCCAGACACCTGGTTACTAAGTTGTCCATTCAGGAACTAAAAATGAAGTAGAGACTATTGAACACACACAATGTCCTTTGATATGAGCATAGAGCACTAAATTTCAACTCAGTTATTAACAGCTAATTATAATATCATTTACTTGTTACATATTTCATTAATCTGTTGGTGGTAAATTTGAACATGGTTCGGGCCAGGATTTGAGTTAAGAGGTGGAGCAGCTGCTAGCTCATTTCTTCTGTGACACTCACCAGTGTTTTCTTTATGGTGACCTCTGGTTTAAATTTATGTGGCTTGCTTAAATGTCAAACAAGTGAAGTGGTGCATTTCATTAATGAAAAATTAATGAAAACCTTGGGCTGGCACGTACCACTTGTTTACAATATATATAATTCATTAGGAGGACATCCGTCAAGTCAGGGCCCTGGCACTTGTCTGGTGGCATTGTAAGTAGGCTCTATGCTCTTCTTTCCAGTTAATGAAAGTGCAAGGCTGGGAAAAAGTCACATAAAACAGATTTAATGAGTCTTTAGGGGAAGTTTTACAGAATAGTGTACATGAGTCATAAATATCACATGTAAAATCCATTTGGCACAAATTATTTAGGGTTGGAAATGGCTATCATTTCATTTTATAATAAAAAAAATTGCCCAAGTGTTTCGATCAGGGACCTAATTCTAGGCAAAAGTCCCACAATCTTTTTAGAGCTTTGTCATTAACTAGGCTCAAGCTCGAACGATCACTTTAGGATTATAGAGAACAAATTTCCTTCCTCCTTCAATGGGGGTGAAACTGGGGACCACAGCCCTAGAAATGGGACATAATCACTTATTTTCTAAAAGTCTTTAAAGGGTAAATATCATTTAAATACCCATTTTTGCATATCAAACTTCCCTTACCCTGACAATCTGTTGCAAAAGATGGTAGAAAAAAATTAAAAAAAAAAAAATCACTTTAAAGGAATATTTTTTCTGCATAAGTAATGATTCCTTGATATTCCAAAAGCTGTGACAATCTCATTGGTCTCTATTTCTATCACTCTCACCTTCTTGCTGAAATCTTTCCTCACTTTGTTTACTATCACTACTTTCAACTGTTTATAGATCTCCTATTATCTGCAAGGCGTGGTTATAGGTACTGGAGGACAGATGAGCTGTTGGTCATGTAGGTTCTGCAAAGGCAGGGGCTCTGTGTTATTCAGTGGTGTTTTCCCAGCACATACAAAAGGCCTTGATAAATAGGTGGCACTCCAAAATGTGTGTTTAATAGATGAAAAAAAGAATGGTGCTAGTCCTGAAGTAGGTTTTTTTGTGTGTTTGTTTTTTTGTAGTGGAGAGATGGAAAGTCACCCACAAGCATAATACACAGAGTTCATTACTGTCATAGCTAATTTCGTGTGTCAACTTGATTGGCCTTAAGGGATGCCAATATAGCTGGACATATTTCTGGACATGTCTGTCAGGTGTTTCTGGATGAGATTAGCATTTGATTTAACAGACTAAGAGAACTGCCCTTACCGATGTAAGTGGGCATCATCTGATCCTTTGGGGGCCCTAATGTAACAAAAAGGGAGAGGAAGGGTGGATTTCCTCTCTCTTCTTGAGCTGGGATGGCCATCTTTTCCTCCCTTTGGACATCAGAGCTCCTGATTCTTTTGCCTTTTGATTTTGGGATTTACACGAGTGGCCCCCCAGTTTTCAGGTCTTTGGATTCTGGCTGAGTTATCCCACCAGCTTTCCTGGTTCTCCAATTTTCAGTTGGCAGATTGTGGGACTTCTTGGCCTCCGTAACCACCTTAGCCAATTTCTGAAATCTCTCTGTCTCTCTCTCTTTTCAGAATTTCCTCTTGGTTACATTTCTCTGGAGAACCCTGACTATTAGTTACCAAATGATAAATCGTATCATGTGAAGTATAAAGTTGAGAAGACAGAACAATCGCTTCTGGCCCAGGTTACTAGAGGGAGTGGGGTTTCCGTTTGTCCTTGGAGAGTGAGATTGTTCTATAATGACTTTTTAGTGTTGATGGCCTCGGTGTGGCAGAAACTCTCTCCAGAGTTTAAGGATGAACTTGTAAAACTTTAGAGTGAACTTATAAAAACTGGATCACTAAATGGCTTTCTGTTGCAGCCAAGAAAAAAATATCTCTGCCTGACATATAAGAGTTCACAGGTATCTGAGGCAGAAGATATGGAAAGAAGGGAGGGGGCACAAAAACCGAAGGAGAGGAAATTTACAGTGTTTGAGTCAGAGCTTACAGTATCTGTGTGGGCAGGAGTGACTGAGGAGATGGGCTACAGTGGAGGAGGGGGGAGGGAAGGGGCTGGGAGGGTGGGCGCACAACCTCTGGAGCCACACTTCTGTGTTCAGTGTCAGCCACTGTCGCTGGCCACCTTCGTAACTCTGGGCAAGGTGTCCCTGCTCACGTGGCCTCCCTTTCCACATTTTTAAAATGAAGACAATAAAAACACCTTCTTCAGAGTGTTGCCAAGATTAAATTAATATTATAAAATGCTAAGAACAATAGCTGCCCCATAATAATTGCTATATTCATGTTTATTCAACACGATTAATAAAGTAATTGTGGGGAGCCCAGGTATCTTGTGGGGTAATGAAGCCATTCAAAGTTTAGAGCAGGGATGAAAAATGATAATGGTGGGTTTACAGCAAGACGGAGTTGGCGGCAACATCTACGCAGGAAAGATGGATGGGTTAAAAAACTACGAACAGAGAGGTAATTGGTAAAACCTTCAATAGTTGAGGAATGAAGTGTTTGGAGTTCAATTTCATGGTTGAAATGGTAATTGCAATTTGGCTGAAAATTTAAAGGGGGTAAAGCTTGAATAAAACAGGGCAGAGTGATGACCCCACATCAGGGGTGAGATCTGTAGTCATTAAAACATTAGTCCTGCCTTTGCTTTATCACCGCTCATTTGTTGTTTTAAATAATGGGTCTATAGTTGAGCAGCACCCTGCGTTTTGTATCTTTGGGTAATGCAAAAAATATTTTTATCATTGTGCTGTGTTCTCAAACAAGGCTGCCTGTGGGGACAGGTGCCTGGGCTCTGGCACTAGAAATGGTGATTTCATTGATATGGGGCATGGCCCGGGCCGCAGGAACTTTGAAAGCTTCCCAGGGGCTGCTCACGTGCAAGTTAGGGAATCATTGATAATGGGACATTTTGTTTTGCATTCCTTTTTTCTTTGTTTTCCTTCACCGTTTTTTATACAACTTCCCAACACACCATGTTTATGGGTCTGTGAAATGTCAAAACAGGTGGTATCTTGAATCTCCTTTTTTCCCTACGATTCACACATCCTTTTAGCAATTAGGAGAATTAAATGCTGACAACTGTGATCATTGATTTTTCCTTTCTTGTGAAGGCTTAGTGTAATTCCGATATTTGTCTTACAGAGGATGTGTGCCCCTGGATTAGGGAGATAGGAACTTGAATTAAACCATACCCATAATAACAGTCTAAATATCTAGATCCATCTGGGGTATTTTCCATTATGCAGTTGGTATTAGGGGCCTATGAATTCATCAGATGAGATCCTTAACAAAAATGCTTCTACAATTGAAGTAAAAAAGTGAATTTTTAGTCTCACTTTTCTGTCTCTCTCACAGTATCTCTACTTCAGAATCAATGATTGGATCACTTTGGTAATAGGAGAGGGACTTTTACTAGAGGGCGTCATTGTTAGCATAGGTAGGTCATCAGTTATTAGTAAAGGAAGGGAGCACAGAGAGTCAGACATTATTAGGCCTAATAAACTAGGGAAGCTGACTTGAATATTGGCACTGCTCCACTAGGAAGCCAGAGCATTCACAGGCTCAGTCAGACTCCCCAGATCTTTGCATGCCCCACCCTCAAGACTGAGTCCTCGGGCAACCTCTGAACAACCACAGATGGTCAGGAAGAGTCTCCCCAGGGTACAACCAACCCCGTATCAGGATTATCAGTGGAGTAGGGGTGAAATTCCTTTGCTGAACGCATGTGCAATAGAAGCCAGATGACACAGCAAAACTTCGGGATGTGTACAGTAGAAGCCAAGATGCCACAGGGTGAGCTATTTCTACTATGAGGCATATGCACTAAGGACCAAAATAGCGACATAAAGGGACAGAATCTAACCTGGGAAAAGAATCAGATTGTATAGGGGCCACAGAACCCTAGGAGGTTCAGGAAAGGGATTGGTTAGTGGGAGGGTTCAATTCAAGCCTGGGAAAAATCAGGAGGTAGGTTGGGTGGTTTGAATGACACTTGCTCTTACCCAGACCCTAGAGAGTACATGGAGGATTATCAGGAGGCTCAGGGCATTTGCTGCTTAGACCCTGCCAGTCCTCCATATCCCTGAGGGCGTATTATTTCCCTTTACCCCAATAAATCTTACCACTATGTTTAAACTTCTTCCATGCATGTGCCCTTTGAAATTCTTTTCTCGAGACACCGCAAAGAACCCATTTTCACCAGCAACAGCTTTCTAGCCCATGACGGAGTGGAAAGTTGATTGGTTCATTTGAAAGAGCACCTGGTCTGCCCTGGCCGTGTGGCTCAGCTGGAACCTTGTTCCCTACACCGAAAGGTGGCAGGTTCTATTCCTGGTCAGGGCACATACCCAGGCTGCAGGTTCAATCCCTGGTCCAGTGTGTAGGGGAGGCAGCCAATTGATGTTTCTCTCTCTCTCCCTCTTCCTTCCTGTCTCTCTAGAATCAATGGAAAAAATATCCTCAGATGAGAATTTAAAAAGCCCCAGATAATATAATCCAAGCTTAAGGAAGTGCTCACACACACACACACACACACACACACCCATTGGCTTGTGCATTCTCTCTCTAGAGCAGCCATGCTGGCCTCGCAGCCGCGTGGGCTCTGAGCACAGGCTCCAAGCACAAGCCCGGGTACTGCAGTGCAGCACCGGCTGGGGCACAGCCGGGAACAGCCTGTGCTAGGCGGACAGGGTTCAAGGTTGAGATGGACTAAGTTTTGATATGGGCTGAATCGATGGCACAGAATTTCTGGACACTGGCCCTTCTTCTGGGCTTGACGAAGACAAGGCTAGACTTCTTTCACAGCAGGCTGGGGCTGAAACCAAGACAGTTCTTTGTATTTATTCTGGCTACAATAAACCTTACCAGTACATGTCACCCTCCCATGCATGGTCCCTGGAATGCTTTTCTCACTACACTGCAAGGGCCCCATTTCCACTGGCAACATCATGAGGTGGTGAAATATGGAGAACAAGCCTGTAATAAACGTCAAAAACGAGGTCCTGGGGGGCTGTGTCCAATACACAAATATGTTGTCTTTTCCCCATGTAACATAGGTCTGCCAAGGTTTCAGATTTGAGTTAGTTGGAAACATTAAAAGTGACATGCCTCATTCCCATAAGACACCAATAAGCTGGAGCTGAATAGAAGCTGCCTCTTTAGGTGTGAACTTTTGAGCAACTTTTTGCCAGTTGATTGTTAAGCACCCTATGGGCGAATCTACTCTTTGTGTCCTTTCCTCTGGCACTTTGCAATGTGCTTGGCTAAGGAAATGATGATGATGATGATGATGATGATGATGATTTTATTTTAGGTGGAATGAGATGGCATAGGTTAAACAAAAACATTACCTTTTAGCCTATTTTGATTTTACAAGTGATGAAGGTATTATCTCCTGCATGGCTTCTTGCCTATGTGGGGGCTAAAAATTATATTAATACTTTACCTCCCACCTTCTAAGTTCTTCTGGCTGGGCTAATAACCAAATTAAAAGACGCAGATTAACAGGAGAAAATCAAAGTTTAATACATGCGCATGGGGAATTCACATAGACGTGACCAGTCCATGAAAATTCCCAGACAGTAAGGCAACATTGGGTATATAAGCCATTTTGGACAAAGGAGAAAAGAAGGTTAAGGAGGTTTTAGATTTCAGAGGTGAGAATGGGCGATTTACAGGTAGTTCAGGAAGAGCAGAACATACAAGGCAGGAAAATCCTTGCTGGGTGAATCAGAAACAAGGGGACAGGGTGGGCATCTAGCCAACAGGCACTTGCCTGAAGCCCTCTTGTTTACTACCCTTAATTCAAATTAGGCCAAGATAGCATCCTAAGATCTCCTTTCTGAAGCAGGTTTCTCTGTCTGAATCTCTTGGGCAAGAAAGGGGGCAGAGTCAAAGGTTCTGAGTCCTTTCATTCTTAACAAAGAGCTTAAAATTATTGTCCCCGAAAGTAGCTTCAGGGTGGCAGGATTTTGGTCCCTTTACCTATGTTATTTTCTTAGCAGAATGCTATGAAGTATAGTCTAGAGATGAAGGATTTCAAAGTTATCTCCTTGCAGAGTTGAAATCAATTCTCACTACTGCTCTAGAAAGGTCTTGGCTGTCGAAGCAGCATCGCTGCAAACTAAGGACATCAGGATGGCAGCTGCCAACCTACACACTGTCTGTCATCATCAGGAAGCAGATAGTCATTGAAACAACAGTATCTCAGGATATCACCAGATGGGGCAATTTGTCATGCTCATACTGTAGAGGACACGAGGAAGGTTCTTTATGTGATTTGAGGGTGCCAAGTGCCACATCTCTTTAAAGAGAGACCAAGGCCTGTCAAGCATGACAATCATTGTAATGCAAGAAGGTCACATAGGCTTGTCTTTGCGTATCAGAAATGCCAACCTTCTGTCAATGATGAGGTCAGAAATCTGTGCCAGATTAAAAGCATTTGTGCCAGGAGCTTCACACTCCCAAAAGGTCAGTGTCAGTGCCAATCAAAATTCATGTACAGAATGAAAGTTAACTTCTGCCTAAACTTAAATAAAATAGCTTTTTTGCTTTTATTTTTTTCGCTAAATAAGCCAGTCCTCTGTAGCTTTATCATCAAACTGTTCATAAATAGTCTTTCAGTGCTCTATGCGAACATGGTACAGATGTGCTAACATTTTGTTTAAACCAGTGATTCCCAAACTTGAGGGTACAGCAGAGTCACATGGAGGGCTTGTTAGAACGCAGATTGCAGAACCCCATCCCCATATTTCTGATTCAGTGAGTCTGAGATGAAGTTCCAGAATCAAATAAATTCTCAGGTGGTCCAATGCTGCTGATCTGGGGACCATCCATTGGAAACCATTGTTCTAGATGGTCATAATTAATTCTTTCCAAATTGATATACACTACTAAATTTCTATATAGTAATTCTGTTTACATATTCCTTACAATGTCTTTTGTTCCCTTAATCTATTATTCTAGAATTGTGCTGTTTTAAATTCTAAGGATTGGTTATATGGTTTAACATGTAATAGGGAAAGCCTTCCCTTTTTATTCTTCTTTGAAAAATTACCTTACCTCTGTGTTAAACTTTGTTCTGTGAAAATCTTTAAATTATTTTATTTTTTAATGATTTAAAAACTGATTTTAGAGAGAGAGGAAGGGAAAGGAATAGAAAAAGAAACATTGATGTGAGAATGAAACATCAATTGGCTGCCCCTTGCACGCCCCCTGCTGGGGACTAAGCCCGCAATCTGTGCGTGTGCCCTGACCCAGAATCTGACCAGCAACCTTTTGGTGCACAGGACAACACCCGCCCAACTGAGCCACACTGGCCAGGGCTAAATTACTTTATTTTTTTCCTAGCCTAGAAACATAAGTTAAAATTAGATTTAATTTTGTTAAATGATTTAGAGAGAACTTCTATATCTTTGCCATGTTAAATCATTCTCACTATAGAGAGAGTATAACTGACCATTTATTTATTTTTTTATCTTCTTTATTGGTTTGAAAAATTTCCCATAGCAATTTTTATTTGGTTAATTACTAGAAACTCTAGACAGATAGAAAGATAGAGGTAGAGATAAAGATATTATAAATGGCATTTATTGTGTTTTATTGCATTTGCAATTGGTAATTACTGGGGTATAAGGAGCTTAATAAGTCTTTATATTGATATGTTATCCTGTAGTCATGTTAAATTCCTTTATCAATTTTAGTGTTTTGTCTCTTGATGTTCTTGTATTTGCAGTGGAAACGAAGGCAAATATATTGCCTTTTTCTGCTTTTTCTGCTTCTTTTGCTTCACCATAACCTTTAATTCTGTCATGATCAATGTAAAGAGGAGAAGCCCCTGTATCTTTTTTTGCCACCTGAAAGGGGATGCTTTTAAGGCTTCTCTCTTCAGATATGATGCCTGCCACAGGTAACGGTAGACAGACTTTATAAGAGTAAGAGAGCTTCTTTCTTACCCCTGGACTTTGATGTTTATCAATTGTTTCTTTAGCTATTGAGATAATTGGGGGATTTAGCAATGCACTGGGCACCCTGAGCAATGAGGTGAGAGGTATACGCGATAGTCCCTGGTAAGACCCAACTTTCACCCATGCAGGGCTCACGGCGCAGTGAGCGACAGGCATAGAATGAAGTAATACGTGAGTAGTGTAGAGCCACAGCTTATGCTGTGTCTAGAAGGGCACAATCTGTACAGTTTGTATTCTACATGTATTCAGGTGTGCAGCTTAAGTTAGTTTTACAAACCCCACCTTTGAATTGAATAAACTTTAAGACTCTTCTACGATGAGTGAGAGGCTTGTGATCCCAACCTTCTGTACAAGTCTTTGCCTCTTTATTTCTCCACTTGCATCCAGTTTTCCAGCTCATCCTTTTCTATATTTACAATGACTTTTCTATCAGTCCTCACCCTTTGAAATCTTACGCATCACTTCAGGTTCAGTCTAAATGCTTTCTCCTTCCAGAAGCCTTCTCCAATACACACAGAAATAATCAAAATTAATCTCTTCATTTACTGTGAGCTTAGCTTAGTTCTTGCTCCTATAGTGTTTCCTAACTTGCAGTAGTTTGATAAACGTGTGTTATGTTATCATGTCTGTTAGGTGCTGGTGATCCACACATGAAAAGAAAATGACCACACACAACTAGGTCAGAGTCTAGGAAGAAAATGAGATGTACTTACAAACAAAATGTAATGCAATGAATTCAATAACCCAGGGACTGTTGAGGCAGGAAAGAAAGAATGAGCAGTTTTATATGGAGTTTAGGAACACTTTCCCAGAGAAAAATTATACTTACAGAGCAGAAGTGGGAAGTCGTTTCAGATGGAAGACACTATCTGACAAGGCATTGAGGCATGAAACTGTGTTTCTATAAAATTATGAATAATTTGATAATTTGGTTTTATATAGAACACATGTGAGAGTAGGAAACAGGCAGAGAATGGTGGGAAATGAGGCTGGTGTTTAGTTTTTAACAAACTTTTCATAACATGCTAACTATCTTTGAATTCATCCTTTGGGCAATGACTACCTATTAGACATTTATGCATGGAGGAACAATCAGATTTATGTTTGGACAAGACAAGACTGGCAGCACTGTGAGTGATTTATCAAAGGGCAGGGAAGGAGGAAATTCAGGAGGTTGCTACCAAAGATCAACCAGATGTGTGATGCGGTCTTGAGGGAGGCCATAGCATCTGAGAAGAAAAGAGAACATTTAGATGACATTTAGGAGGGAGACCCAGGAAGACTTTCCTTCTGACTTATTAAAAGAAATACTGTAAGAAGCTGAGAGTTTTTCTTTCTTATGTACTATTCAAGGTGAGACTTACTGGAAGAATGATAAGTTTCATTGGGATTGTTCAAGTGTGGAGATGTGGAAATTAAAGTGATGGAAAAGATGACATATATGAGACTGCAGCTCAGATGTATACTAGAATAAGGAAAGAGTTGTAGATCTTAAAGAAGTCTGTGTGTCTATCTATCTATCTATCTATCTATCTATCTATTATCTATCTATCTATCTATCTATCTATCTATCTATCTATCTATCTATCATCTATCATCTATCTATATCATCTATCTATCATCTATCTATCTATCTTCCTATCTAATCAATCTACAAATGGTAGCTGGAGGCTTGGATGGATGTACCTAATACTTCCCAGAGCAAGCAGGTACAGTGACAAGACCTCTAAGGTTAAGTCAGCAAATTCAGTATGGAAACTCAGTAGGCAAATCCATAAATGTGGCCCGAGAAGGATAGTCAAAGATATAGATGGAAAACGAAGGAGTTGGTGTTGACATTAAAAACACACACAACATTTTCTGGAAGGTTTTGACACTCTCTTCCTAAAGAAATTCTTTCATGATTCTTGTTGGGTTCAAACTCTACCCAGAGGAATCTTCCATTTGCTGGTCTCTCAGTTCCTTGACCCAAGTGTTTCACTGATTCTGTCTTACTTAACACACTTACTACCACAGCCATAACATACCAAAGCTTTCCAAGTGTAAGTTGCAGTCAGAGAGTTGTCAAATGAAATTTGTAACTTATAACCACTATTTAACACATAAAAGAGAAAAAGAATTGAATTAAAAAAACAACACATCAGAGTGTAGCAAATGATATAGGTACATGATATGAAACTCTTGTTAAGAAAGTTCTCTTGTCCATCCATACACTAAGCAGGGGCAATATCACCCTTTTCAAATTCTTCAGGCACTTTCTTTATATCACCCAAGAGGCATTTATAAATTCTGAAATCTCCCTAGACTAGAAAGTCCTTGAAAGCAGAGATCTTCTATGTCTGTTTCTTTATTGTTTCCCCAACAACTAGAACAGCACCTACTACTAATTATTGCAAGACCCATATATTTTGAATAAATGAATAATAAAGTAAAATGAATTAACACATTCTTCCCTGTAGCATATAACTCTAGTGTTAATGGAGCTCACCTATTAGCAGAGATATGTCCTAAAAATTTCATTGATTAAAATGTTATTTATATACTCTGTATAGTTCTCTTTTAAAAAACGATCACTATTTTGAGAAAATATTTTTAGAGCCACAATAGTCTTTGTTGATTCATAACCACTGTATAATTTCTCACAGATGAGCTGGGATCCTACTTGTTGAAATCAGAATTAAATAAAGATAAATGTTTTTTATTGCTTGATTAGAATATACTTTCTAAGATAGAACTACTCTCCTCATTTGTATTCAAATAATTTTACTGTTTTCTGTGTTTCTCTTTTCCTTTCATAGAATACCTTTTTTTCTGAGATGATTTTCGTTTACTGTTTTTAAAATTTGAAAGCAGATGGGCTTGCTATATGAGCAATAACCTCAATTTGTAAAAAATGGTGTATACATGACCATATGAACAGATTTTGATGATATAATCAAATGAATTTATATAAACTGAACAGACAGAAGTACAATTCTATGTTCAATTATGTTCTGCATGGAAATTATACAGAAATGAAAGCAGTGCATGTACATTGTAATGTTGCATTTATATAACCACACCAGGTTTCTAAATGATTTATTTTTCTTTTGTTACTGCCCTAATATTTATAGTTACTATCAAGTGTGCAGAATGTGTCTTTACCCCATGAACAGCTCTTTACAGGCAGGAGTGCATGCTCATGCATGTGCACACAGAAACACACAAATACACATACACACAAATACACAATTACACACATAAGCACACACATGGAGCAATTCTTGAGAGTGTCCTGTGGAGCCTTCGGTCTGGGTACAAACCCACTATGAACAGACGAAAATTAAATCTAGCTCTGATTCCATGACATCTTGGCATTCTGTGGCCAAAAGAAGTATGAATAAAACGATAAGCCCACTTCACCCTCCTACCTCACCCCATTCCACCTAAAGTGTTTTAATTCAGTCTGTTCAAAACCAAAAGAAGACCTATTCATCACAATAGTGTCTTATAAGAACCCCTGAGAGAAAAATATATAATATATATATATATATATATATATATATATTCTTTGTAAATTCTATGATCATTTACCCTTAGAAAAAGTAGGAAAAACAAAATGTTCATGCATATTTACATTTAAATCCATGCAAATTACTTTATAAAAAAATCAATATCTTTTTTTTCAGTGTTAGCTAAACATAAAGAAAATACTTCCCTGAGATGTTAAACTATAAAAGTTTGTTTTCTTTACATTTCAGAAATGCCACCTTTAGTTCTGGAGCCAGTCATGACCACAAATTTTAAAGCTTATATATTATAGAAACTGAATTTTCAGGTAATCTACTGATCTTTTTAAAAATAGGAAATTGATGAGATTGGGTGCGTTCAGGGTGGTGTGGCCATAGATGAGTGGATAAAAAAGCTGTGGCACATTCACACCATGGAATGCTAGGCAGCTGTAAAAAGGAGGAGCTCTTACCCTTTGGCACAGCATGGAGGGACCTGGAGAGTGTTATGCTAAGGGAAATCAGCCAGGCGGAGAAAGACAAGTATCACATGATCTCACTCATATGTGGAATCTAATGAACAAAATAAACTGGTTAACAAAACAGATCCAGAGACATAGAAGCACGGAGCAGACTGAGGGATCTCAGAGGGAAGGCAGGGAGGGGGGAGTGGGTGGGGAGAGATTGATCAAAGAACTTATATGTTTATAAGCATAACCCATGGACACAGACATTGGTATGGGGAGGCCTGGGGGGCAGATGCGGGATGGAGGGGATCAATGGGGGATAAAGGGGACATTTGTAATAGACTAGTGTTGCCTCAAATAGAATATAAAATAGAATTAGTTCAGTGGCTGAGAATGTTATAATTAAGAATAATTATGTTATAATAAGAACCCCTGAGAGAATAATAATAAATTATTATTATTATTCAACAATAAAGATAAATTAAAAAAATGAAATAAGAAATTGAGTTGGTTCATGTAGTTTGTGAATGAAATCACGATCCCATACTTCCGAAGCCGCACCCTGTGAGTGATGGGAGCCGATGGGTGGCCTTATGTTCCCCAGCGCTGCTGCGTGAGAGCCTGGAATCTGCCGCCATGGAAGAGCTCTCCTGAGACAGAAAGCACCACCTTCTTTCATTTGAGTGCTTAGAAACACCTGTATTTCAGGTACTTCCCAAAGAGAAAGCTGAGTCTAAATGAAAAGCAGGACATGATTTCACAAGGCAAACGCGAAAATGGCAGTCTACACCTACCCCTTTATTCGGCCTCTTCATTTAACCCCAGGGTAGCTCTCTTCTCAGCCCCTGCCCCCACTCATATCTGGAGTAAAAGCAGTGACACAGTTTATTTTTAATCTATTTAATTTTTCCACCGATTTATCTTTTCTTCCTTTTAATTCATGTATCCTTCCCCACCCCCCCAGTGGAATGTCAAGAATTTAATATATCAGTGAGACATATTTTTGCTCTAACTGTAAGAAATAGATAATAATTATGCATGTTCTTAACTAGAGTCCTAAATCCCAATTCTATAATCTACGTTTTTATTTTGGGGGAGTCTAGCATCAAGTTGGATTTTCTGTCTTTATTTTTAGATTTTGTTACAGCAAAGAGTTAAGAGGGGTGCTATCTAGTGAGGCCAAATCATAGGACTTATTTTGTAGTATGATATTCCAGGGTCTGGTTCTCATATAATTCTGTGGTATTAGGGCCCTCTGAGTTTATTAATATCTCTGAAAATGACTACTCAATTCGAAAAATGCTGATGTATAAACTAAATAGCCACCGTGTTAATGACAACTTTAAAGGGAGCCAAATGTTTCCTAAAAGGGGATGGTCATTGGCTGCCAAGTTTCCTCAGCAGTGTTCATGAGGAGCATGGCATTGAAACCAAGGGAGGGAGGCGGGTGATCTCCGAGGCAGCGCAGGGTCACAGCCTGACGGATCCATCTCCTGGCTAAGTTTATACCTGCCAAGTCCACATACAGTCTGCTCTCAGGCCAGAATGCCCTCTTCTAATCAATGCAGAAGACACATTAATAACTTGTCACGTATGGATTTTCACTTGTCTAGACTTCTTAGAAACTATATTCATTCTGTCAATACAATCTTTCTTCAACTGGGAACATATGATTGTTTGGGTTTTGGTGTAACTACAGTCACATTCCATGCCTGTTTCCAGAGTCCATATTCTTATGATATCAAGTAAACGTTGGCATTCCCAATTCTCCTTTACTTTTCCCACTCCTAATTTTTACAAGGCCTTTTTTCGTTTTTCCAGATCCATTCTGCCTGGATTTTACTTCTAGAGCTGCTAATGTCACCACTATTCTAATTATAATTTCTACTACAACAGTTTCTACCAGCTAACAAGAACCGAGCATAAAACAAGTGTTAGGTTATATTTTTTTCACAACACCCCTAGGAAGTAGGCATTATTAGCTTCATTCCCATTTTACAAGGGAGGAAACTAAGGTTTAAAGAAGTCTGAGGCCAAATAGAAAGCTATTGAGCTAAGATTTGAAATCAAGTATATCTACTTTAAATCTGGGTTCTAATTAGAGTGATTTTATTCTGATGATGCTGCTCTTTCATGTCCATAGACTTTTAAACAGCACTGAGTCATTTGAGAGATTTTTTTTTTTAGCAAGCTAGAAAAATTGAGTAGAATCTGAAAGTTGCTTTGAAACTTAGATTATTCTAGATAAAATATTATGAAGTAGGTAGCTACTGTAATTTATGTAGCTTTAAATCCCCCAGGGTACACTGACCCTGGTGAAATTGCCTGGCATGTTAGACTTGTCATAAATATTCTGCAAGGATCTTTATGGAGTATGGTGAGTGTGCATGGAGCTTAGCAAAGCATAAAGCAGCAGAGACAAGGTGCTTGCCCCAAAGAGCTTGAGATCTAATTTAGATGTAGACAGAATACTAGATACCTATAAAACACAGAGTTGGTTGATTGACTCATAACCTCACTCATAGCACTATAACTCATGGTAAGACTGTAGACTCCTACTGAGCAGCTGGGTAGATCAGTGAGAACCCATTCTGGCCACTATGACAGGTAGGTGGTTTTATTTTGAAAGAAGATGGGAAGTAGCTGAGAAGGCAGGAGAAAATGTAAGATACAACTTTCTGCATTACCTGCTGCACAACATAATCTCCTGGGACAACTACAAAAAGTCATATTCAAAGGAAACTCTTTTTGTTCAATGAGGCAACTTCATTTCTACACCCCAGAAGGGTCATTTTAAAATAACTTTAAACATAATTTTGATCAGTTACTTATTTTTTATTTATATGCTCACACTAAGAGGACTTAAAGAAGCCAGGTCAAGTAGTAGTGTCAGTCACTGAGTTACAGCGAAACGTATGATTGCTGGAGAAGACAGTGGTCCAGAATGAAGTGTCACTAGATTGTGGGACTTTGTGTTTACATTGTTTACTCTGGACCCCCCCCCACCCCCCCCCCACACACACACGCACACACACACAGATTTAAACATGCAAAAAGTCCATGCAGCCACTCGTTTGCTGAGATTGGGACAGGAGGAACAAACATGTGGCTCAGCTCCTAGATTCCTCTTTTGGCCCAGTCCTCCTGCAGCCCACACATTTATTTCTGACCTCCGTTCCTTCCTGTAGTGTGTGCCTGCTCGCCTCCACCCCAGTGCGGAGAGGGTGTGGTTGGCCAGCAGTTCTGAGTGGCCAACTTTAAGTCGGGGAAAGTAACGAGAGTCTGGTTGTGGCCAGATATTTAATTTACACCAGCTAGTCCAGCTTTATCAGTAATAAAACTGCCATTTTTCTCTCTGTCCATCTGATTTTGTGTTTTGTTCTCAGTGGTTTAAAACTTGGAAGGAAAGAGAAAGGGTGTAATTAAACTTCAGTACACATAACAAATGTTTATTGAATAAATGAACCAGGTAATTTAGCCATAAAGAAAAAAAGAAAAGAAAAGCTGACCAGGTTAAGTTTGAATTTGTTGGTATCTTCAATGTTTCAAATTATTGTTATGAAGATATATATATATATATATAGATATACACACACACACACACACACACACACACACACACATATATACAAATCTTTAAGTTTTTCTATTAGATAATCTTTTAGATTGTGGGTAACTCGAAGTCAGGGTGTATATTTTATTCACCTTTGTAACAACTAGGACTTAATGGTTCCAGGCATATAGTAGATGTCACCTATATTTAGTATTAAATAGGTACATATTTCAGTTCAAGACTATTTAAATCTGTCAAGGATACAAAATTGGGGGTGAGACTGGGGAATAGCTCCTGATTGAAGGAAGGAGGCTGGACCAAAATAGAAAAAGAAAGATGGTCCAGACCATTGGGACATTTGGTAGAATTTGAAAGAGTCTATGAACTGGATTATAGTGTTGAAATAATATCAAGTTTCTGATTGTGAGGTTATGTGGAAGTTAAACATACTTTTTTCTGGGAGAAGCTGGAATAGTTCATATGAAGAGGCAAATACAGTAAAACATTAGCAACTGGAGAAGCCATACGGGAGTTCTTCCTACTGCTGTTGCAGTATTTGATGTTTGAATATATTACTTTTATAAATGATGACATTTTTTCTAGGGTTTACAATTTGACTCTTGGGACAAAAAGGAGGGACATCTGTGATACTCTCAACAATAAAGATTAAAAAATGAAATATACCAAGTGAAAAATAAATTGAATTGTTTTTTTTAAAAAGGAACAAAACAGATTAAAGGCTTTTTAGTTTGTTTTGATTTCCAAGCATCATTTGCATTAAAAAGTAAGAGTTTGGTTTGATGAAATCAGGGATTGATACCAAGAAGTTTCTACTCTAAAATCACATCTAATAAGGAATTTGGGACTTCTCAGATACTAGTTAAACTGCTAGACAAGTATACTTATATGGGACTTAGCATTGAGGATACTCTGTGAAGAAAGTTTTCCAAGTCTAGAAGAGAAATAATTTGTAAATATTTCCTGAATCTTGGCTGTTTTTTTCTTATATCATATATTATCATTTTAAAAAAATTATTCAAGTGGTTATTTTTTAATCACACTGATAACTTCCAAGTTCCATATTTGATGAGAGCTCTTATTCTTGGCCCTTGCAAGTAATTACTTTTGGTTTTCATCTTTGGTTTTTAGATCCCTTTATCACATATGACTCTAGTCATGGGTGAATCCAATGTTTTTAAGAAGAAACAAATGTTTATTTTGTAATATCAACTCAATATCCAAATTGGCCTGTGCCTTAACATTGAATTTGACATTGTTTTTGTGTAGCACAGAATTAGTTTCTATTGTGATTTCAGAAGCCCGGCATGAAAAATCAATATGACATGAAAAGGTTAATATGCTGTAAATTATATCGTTATGACCTGGCCAGAAAAGCTACTCCATGACTTCATTCAGTTTCTGCTGTGAAAACAAGTCAGATTGACACACAGCCAAAAGCAATGCCATGTTTATTTACAAAATCATGAACCGAGGAAAATTGTAAATGGACTCACTAGTGCATGATTCAGGTTTTTAAAAAGAAATAAAATCTTCACATATTTTTAAACCTCTCCTTAAAAATAAAACTCCAATTTATATTTCTCACAAATTCAAGCTGGTTCTTGACTTTAACAATAGTATACTCTGTAGGTAGTAAAACACTGTGGAAAGAGTATATATTTTAGGTGTAAATAGATATTGCTCAAAGCCTGCATCTTCATCTTAGCATATTTAATCATGAACAAATTAACCTTGACTTTCCTTCCTACAATGTCCTCAAGGCATTGTTTGGAAGAATTAAATAAGGACACATTTATAAAATATTGAACATGGTGCATTGAATAGCCATTAAAAATGTGCAATTTTCTTCCCTATTTATTTTTGGGTAGTTCTCTTAAAATTTTGTTTCTTGCGTTTCCTCATGGATTTGCATTGAAGTATTGTAGGATTTTGTAAAATTGTTCTTTGCTTCAGCTCACAGCTTGCTTTTGGAATTTTATCATTATTTCTAGCTTCATCAAGGCAAGAAGATGGGTGACTTTGAAAGAAGGAAGGAAAAAGTAGACACGGCAAATAAAAACCATGAGAATCGTAGACAATCAGTTGAAGCTGAATTCTGTCCTCTAAACATACCTTGTAGTTAAAATATGCATTTGGGGAGTATTGCGCAGCTTGATGTCAGTCAGTATTCGTCCCAGAGTTCATCTTGTATTAGAGCAAACTCGGGACATTCTCCGGTAGAGTGATATTCTCTGACTTGAGCAGTCTGTCCATAAAGTGCCCTTGGAAAGCCTGTTGCAATCTCAGCTTCAGCAAGTCCTGGAGTCTTGCCCTAATGAAGACTCTCTGTATACTTCCTCGGTCATCAACGAAATACCCGCACAGGAACCCAAAAGGAATCGAGAGCCCGTCAGAGTAAGTGTAGAAACAGAAACGAGCGATGCCGAGGCAGACAACGGGGAGCTTTCTACCTAGTTTTGCCTTTTCTGAGCCCAAGAATATTGATTTTGTGCTCCCAGTAGTCCAAGCATTATATCTTCCAGTGTTTTTAAAATCAAGGCTTAAACCAATAACAAATATATATTTTAAATAACTAAGCTTATACTCTGAAATAAAAAATCATGCAATTTACTATATTTAACACTATAATGTAAATACATAGTATATTTTGATATTACCTTCTTGTTCCTTTTAAATAAGGAACTATTAAGTTTTCTTATCCAGTTTGACTAAAACGTGAGTTTACCTCTTCTGTACATTTTTTTCTATTGCTGCCCTCAGAGTTTCTCAGTCTAGGGAGAACTCACCTACTAACTCAGTTGTTTTAGGCTTGTTGTCCAAACTCTTCTACTTATCCAATCTATGGAGCTTTCATTACCAATATTATGTGTTTTATTCCTAAATTAGGCAAACAGCTGACGAGCATTCAACATATCCCAATGTCACAGTCTATCTTATTTCTTACGAGATACTCACAGAAACTTCAAGGGTTGGTGTTGTCCCACTTGATTTACAAAGATGCTAATGAGGCCAGGAAAGTTAATAGATCCCCTCCTGAGCCTAATTGCATGAGTCAGATAGTCTAAATTTCAACTCGACAACCTGCTCAGAAAGCATAGGCTCAGTCTTCTGTAGTGCACCCTCAGCATAGTTATATAGATTACTGCTGTTTATTGAAGGCTCACTATTTGCTAGAAAGCGTGCTCATTTTAGGGGGATCCAAGGAGAGTACAGTGTAGTATGCTGTGGTCGGGATGTCCATCAGATTCTAATTTGGAGAGAAATTTTTATAAATTGATATATGAGTTCCGAGTGATATGAAAATGTTCTTTATGCATCAGGCTCTGGGACAATAGACAGAAGGAGGCAACTGCAGCTGTGTGAATCTGTAGGGAAGGTTGCAAGGAAGTATGCAATAGCTTTGTTAGAACTTGTTTCCCACGCTAGATTGTGGCTCTTGGATCCCATGCACCAGGCTCTTGGTAGGAGCTGAATAAACATTTGTTGATTTAATTAAAGATAAGTGAATCAGAAGGTCAAATGTCAGCTAGATTTTGAGAAAAGGCAGCAATAATTAGCCTGGTTCAGAGAGCTGAAAGTGATTTCCGAATAGAGAGAGCAGCGTGTGAAAAGGCAGACAGAGAGAGTAGAAGGTTCTTCTCAAAAATGGGCTGCAGTAAGCAACTCAGACATGCACTCAGCTGGCCTTTATTCAGTGTTTACTATGTGCCGGGAACTGTCCAAGGCCCCAGCAGCGAGCAGCGCCCATGTTGCAGTGTATTCCAAATGACAGTGTCCGTGGGGAAAACTGTAGGAGGTAAGGTCTAGGATATAGGCGATGGCTTTTGTCTTGAACACCAGGGTAATGGGTTTTGATTTATACTAAGAACAACATGATGCAAACTCGTATTTTAAAAAGTAACTTGAGATTAAATTAAAGCTGGATTTCATGTATTTCATTACATTTTACTTCGCTAAGTATATTTTGCCAGGAGAAAAGTAAATACACTGATCACTAAAAACTTAGAAACTAGAAGAGTAAGTGTTTGATAGTTAGCAAAGTAACATGAGTTGGAGGGAGATAAGCATGGTGAGAGCCTCCAGTCAAGCTGAAGGAGGCTGGGAACCATCCAGCTACAAACTGAGGGGAAACCGACCGCAGGCAATTGTTCCCAAGCGGGAACAGTCCGCAGAAGGTCCTGTGACAGGGTTGACCCGATGACTGACTGGCTGCGGTGGGGCAGCGTGGCAGTTAAAGGAGGGGGCAGCCAGGGGTGAGCCTGAGGTTTTCCTGTGCAACATTGGCTACGCCGAGTGTGCAGACAGGGGCTCAGAGTGGGAACATCCAAGGAAAAACATACGGGTTCAAGGGTAGAAGAATAGCCTGTTTCAAATTTGGTGGTTTGAGCTGTACTTACTTATAAGGAGCTAAAGATACAGAAGTGGAACTTCTGAAAAAGGCTGATGCCAGACATGTTTAATTAGAAGTCATCATAATAGAAATTTTAACGAAAGCCAGGAAGGCAGATGTGCCCACCCAGGGAGAAAGTGGAACATAAGAAGAGAAATCAAAAGCGTGGAAAGCCAACAGTTACTGGGAGAGGGGACTGGAAATGAGCAGGCAGAGAGAAAGGTGGCATCCTCACTGGGGCCTCTGCATAAGGCATCTGATTATGTTCCTTTACAAGCCTGGCGGAGCAATAATTAATGCTGATGAGCTGAGCTGCTTGCAGATCACAGATTCTGGCATGCCCTTGACACTGGGAATGACAAGGCTCCCCGAAGATCTGAAAACAAAAAGCAGCCTCTGCGGAATTCGAAAGCCAACTTTATGAATAAAGCACTCAAGCTGGTCTAAATGGGGTCTGGGGACTTGCTTCAACTCTTTTCAAACAGGAGATTATTTTTCTAGTTGCTGCGGATACCTGCTTTCCCCCCCATAATCTGTGTTGCAAATGATTAAGACCAGAAGTGATTAAGTAATAGGGGTTCCTTCCATAATGACTTGAGAAAGGGACACTATCTTTTAACTCTTTAATCAATAGCTAAAGAAGGGAAAGAGACTGTATGTGTCTCAGAAAGATGAGGTCTATTATCATTTCTCTCTTGCCTTCCAAGTGATGCTGATTGGATTAGTTCCAAATAACTCATTTGTTCAGAGTAGATCATTTCAATAACAAACTCCTGTTTGTTTACTATTACATAAACATTTTTTTATCAGCATTTTAAAGCTACCACCAATTTTTTATTCTATTTTTGAAGACAATCTACATCTAGAGAAAAACGCCAAAAAATGTTCAGATAAAAAGAACCAATGGCCGTTGCTAAGTCTGTGCCAGGTTACTGTTGACAGTTCGGGACTGTGTCCCTGCAAGTCTGACGGTCAGTAGTTTACGAGTGTAGATGTGTCTCTTCTCTCACCTCCCCTGGGCCAACAGTGGTTTCTCAGTCATCCCCGCGTCTAGAAGGCAGATCAGCATGTCCACAGAAAACCAGTCTGTAGAGCCAGGTAAAAATCTTCAGTCAGTTCATTCATTCATCATTAGTGATTTTCCCTATGATTAAATTATTTTGCTAAATTGCCACTTCCTTTGCTTCCTTACCTTTTCCTTGTTGGATTGTCACATATCCTCATTTCTCCTTCATCCTGTGCTCTTGGGGAAAAATATGTAGCTATCAATTTTGAGGTCTGGAAGTTATTCAACACTGTCTGGTCCAACCTGTTTATTTTAAAATTTAAAAACCTCGCCCAGAATAATTTTGTGACTTACTCAAGATCGTGACTGTTGCCGGCTGCAGGACCAGTCGCAGTAGCATTTGGGTCTCCAGACTTCAGACCTCATTTTACCCCTGGTCACTCATAGTCTTATGTTCATTGATTTTAAAGTCTTTAAAAATGTTTTGCTGTCTTGCCTTTATTTTTTTCTGTATTATTTTTGTATCCACCAATCTCTGAAAGAGTGATGCTGATGAATTTACTCTTTAACGGAAAATGCAGTTATGGAAAATAGAACAAAAAATATAGATCTTTTTTTCTATTTTCATGTTTAATCCTTAATTCACCATTGATTTAAGCAGTCCTCCCACAAGGTTTAGGAATAAATCTGTCATTGCCTCAAAACGAGAATTCTTTCTTCAGTTGGAAAAGCCCATGACTATATCTATTGCTACTTCCATTCATGAAAAAAAATGCAGAAAGGTGAGTATTTAAATATATACTTAATTTTAAAGAAAGTGTTCAGTTCATCAATAAGAATTTCACACTATGCATCTAGTCAATCAATATAACTGTGAATTTTTTAAAGAATTAAACCAGTGAAATAAGATATCAGCCAGATGATAAGAATTCACACACACACACACACAAGCGTGTGCCCGAATGACAGAGTGAGCTTTCTACATACAGTAAGTTTAAATTACAGGCCTATCTTATTGCCAGAAACCAGAACCTGAATAAGAAATTGAGTTACTTCAAGTTTAATGAGAGGCTTTGGTGTTTATTTTAGGAAATGCATAATAAACTATAAATTAGTTTACCAGGATAGTGTTTTGAGCTTTTAAATTACTCAGATCTGTATAGGAAAAAAGTCATATTTAATTTTGATTTAGATTTGACAAAAACACAACCTTTTGGGGACTTATGATTCACTATTCACGTCCTCAGTTCTCCTAGAAGTATATAATACAAATCTTCTGAAAGGTGGGGGCTTCCTTTTCTTCACATAGCTCAGTATTTCTAGCCTTTTATTTCCAAAAGCACATTTTTATTAGACTTTCCTTGATAGCAATTGCATGAAGTATACATGCAAATATACATCTATTAAAATTAATTGACCTCAGGTAATTTTGGATCTCCTGGCATGAGCATTTTTGAAAGAAATGTCATTAATCCTCTGGATAAAGTTTTTCTAGATCTTTAACATGCTTTTTTTATGTTAATCATTGTGTAGATCGTTCAGGGAAACAGCTGGTACAAATGCTTATTTACATAGTGAAATACTTATGGTCACAATTTATTATTTCTCCATATGACATTGGAATAATGGGTAATAAACCACACAACAGATCACAAATAAAGTCAAGTGTTCACATTTCAAATATAAATCATTTATATTTCATATTTTTTTATTTAGGCTAATTTTTTTTTATTATTTAAAAAAAATATATCTTTATTGATTTCAGAGAGAGGAAAGGAGAGGGAGAGAGAGAGAAAAATCAATGATGAGAGAGTCATTGATCGGCTGCCTCCTGCATGCTCCCGACTGGGGATCGAGCCCACAACCCGGGCATGTGCCCTGACCAGGAATCGAACCCCGATCGCCTGGATCATAGGTCGACGCTCAACTGCTGAGCCATGCCCGGCCAGGCTAGGATAATATTTTAAAGATAGTGAATATATTCACTTTCCTCATATGTTTTCAAAGTTCAAACATTCACAAAATAGCTCTTATATTCATTCTGCTTTATGAGATAACAGTGATTTTTAAACTGTTTAAACCAGTTGTTTACCTAATAGACTCACAGAAACTCAAGAGCACTGCATTTGCAAACTAGAAGAGTCAGGAGAGAATTTTAAAGTAGAATATAATACATTAGTGGCTCTTCAAAATGATCTCATACTAACTTTCTTCTCCAGATTCTCTGGCCCTCACTGAATTTTAACATTTCTTAATTTCAGTGCAATCCATTTTAGTGTATATATGTCATTTAATTTTTGTTTTCAGTATATGCTACCCTTTTTTCCCCAACCAAATTATAAGATGCTTGAGAGTAGGATCTGTGACTCACATAGTAGTGCTTTTCCATCCCTCACAGCACTTAGCATAATGCATGACTTACGAATTGCTTACTGACTCCTTGGAAATGTACTGGTGTTTGGTCTAAATTTACCTAGGGGTCATGTACTCATTCATAAAACATTTTAATGTCTATTTTTTTTAGTGTGGCATTATGGAGTTGGGTCCTGGAATTACAGATCATGGCTCTGTCATTCTTAGTTATGTGACCTTGGGCAAGTTTCTGAGCAATTTTTTACTTCCATTTCAGATGCTCTAATATGGGGATAATTTAATACTTATAAGAACCAGTAGGAAGATTCATTATTCATATAATATATGTGGGGTTGATAGAACTGAATGTCTCTTACATGATAAAACACAATAAAGTTATTCTTCTGTGACCATGATGATGTGTGATGACAGTAATGATGGTGATGTCAAGGACTGAGTGTATATAAACAAAATTGTCCTTTTTTAAAAAAAAAAAGAAATTTACTATCTGGAAGTAAGACCAAAATGGAGACCACAAAAAAACCAGATACGCTCTAATACAGAAATTTGCAGAATAAAGTGGCAGCCTGAGAGAAGGTTACGTACCTATAGTTACCAAGGGAACTCAGTAAATGCCTCTCAGATTGAGAGTACTTTTTAAGAGATTCTTAAAAAGACTATAATTTGGCAGGTGGACAGACTGTTAGTTCTTGTAAAATTAGGTCGGTGTACTCAACCAGAAAGAACTACAGTTGCCAAGTATGGAGAGGGATAACATAGGATACTCTGAGATCCAATGAATTCAGTATCACAGGTGCATATTTTGAGAAAGGTGGTTTTATGAAGTTAGATTGAGGCAGATAGGGGGCAAGAAAGTAAAAATTACAAAAATAGTAATAGCAAGGACGTAACTATCATTGATTGATCAGTTACTACTGTAAGGCACTATGCTAAGTGCTAGGTATACTTAAGTTATATCATTCAATCCTTATAATAACCCAGCAAAGTAGGTACTTTGTTATTTTTATACTACAGAAGGGGAAACCACTGCTTATTAAAACTGAGTGATGTACTCAAGTTAATATAACTTTAAAGCGATAGAACCATTCTGAGCCTGAGCAGTTTGGTTGAAATACAAAACAAGGATTCTTAAATAGAATAAAATGTCTATACTACAAAATTCCTAAATAGATATTTTGCTGAAAATTCTCTTAACAATACCTAGTAAATATTAGAAGTCATTAATTGAGATTTTTAAAAAATACATCTTTATTGATTTCAGAGAGAGGAAGGGAGAGGGAGAGAGAGAGAAACATCAATGATGAGAGAGTCATTGATGGCTGCCTCCTTCACACCCCCACTGGGGACTGAACCCTCAACCTGGGCTTGTGCCCTGACGGGGAATCGAACCCCAATCACCTGGATCACAGGTCGATGCTCAACAGCTGAGCCATGCCCAGCTGGGTAAAATTTGATCATTTTATAATAATAGCTAAAGTACAATCACAATGTTATGCAACATTTCTGATTGCTAATATTTCTATTTGCCTTTTTTACAAGGAAACACATCTGGAATGATGTCCTCCAACTGTAAATTTTAACAGACTTATAAATTGTCATAGGCATGCTTTTTCCTTTGTCTGAAAAATTTGCTTTGCTTGTATAATTTGTATGGTAAATATGCATAATTTGATACATAATACATTTATTTAAAATACTTTATTTCTAAGGTAGAGATTGAATGCCATGAAATAGTAGCCTCTATCACTTATTTTGAGGCTCTACTTGCTAGTGAGACTGGGCTCTTCCTGCCCTGGCAGGTCTGTCTCTAAGAGGCCCAGCAAGGGATCTATCTCTGGCAGCTGCAGTAGACCAGAGGCAGGCAGGCAGAGACATCAGGATTCATTCTTTCATCCATTCTTTCTCTGACTTCACACCAAATCTTGCATGGTCAATAATGTCAACTCCTAGTGCTTCCTCAGGGCTCTATTCTGCGTGCGCTTGAAGCTTCCCTCCCCCCTCTTGGGTGATTATTAATCCCCAGCCAGTGCTGAGCTCTCTGGCTCATGACCACTTCCCTTCCAAGGCCCCCTTGTGTGAGGAAGTGTCATCCAACACTAGCATTCGGCTTCGTCTCCATCTATCCTTTGCAGGTTGCTTCAGGGCTCTGCCAAGTCCCTGCAGGGACAACTGAGTGTTACAGCTGGAAACATTACACACAGGCTTCAGGGGAAAGGGTGGCTGTTGTTTTCACACCTGTCAACACCCAAGTCTTCCTCTGGTGGTGCCTCCTCAGCGTGGGAGACCTGATTAGGCCCCCTGTTCCGCAGCACTAACCGCAGGAAAGAAAGGATTCCAGGACTTTGGAGGGTTTCTCTTTTCAGTTCCTGTCCTCAACCCACATCGATAAGAGGTTGAAGTTTACAATGGCAGTGGGAAGATGGTTAAAAACAAAAAGAGCAGGGACATACTATCCATTATTTCTTTCCCCGGAATCTCTGGGTCACAGTTATACCTAGAGGGAGTATATTATTTGTAGGGCACCAAAGCTTTTGAGTAGGATAAGAAATTCTCCAATCAGAATCAAGTTCAATAAATTTTCTGCGATTAAAATTTTCTGCAGCATTATTGAGACTGCCAAATTAATGCACAACATGGGGGGGAAATAATGAACTGACTTCACTGAGCCACACCTGACCCCCAGAATTCTACTGAAGGATAGAAATGTCTTTTTTTTTTCTTTAAGTAACATCTACCTTAGCAGAACCAAGTTAGACACTTGGGCGGCAGGGATGTATTATATGATACAGACCTGCCATCAAGAATTCACAGCCAGTGGGAACAATCCCAAGGGCAGACAATTAGAAAATTAAAACCCAGGGAGATAAGAGCAATAATGAACAGGAGTTCAGATCCATTGAGAAGAACATGCTAACAAAGCCTGGGGGTCAAGGCCTTCCCAGGAGAGGTGACTGCTCAGCTGAGACTTAAAGCTTCAGGGGAATGAGCCAAGTGAAGCCTAATGAAACTCTCAGCGAGGACATTGCATTTAAACCTCCCAGTAGAATCCTTGCAAATGGAAGCGCTCCTGCCTTGCCTTTCGGAGCTTCTCTCCCCCCCCCCGAGGCAATTAGAGAAGCAAACTTTTCTGCGGAAAGAAGAATCCACAGGGGTTGGTTTACACCTTGGCTGGACCCTCCGAGCACTGGTGGCCAAGCCCACAGCTAGAGGAGCCCTCTAAGGATGGGGAGGGAAAGGCTGCCGGGCCCTGGGCTGCTGAGAGATGACTGCTCCCTGCAGCCTCAGCCTCGGAGATGCTGAACGAAGTCGCTGGGCTTTCAGTGCCATGGATAAGTAGTGTCAACCTTGACATTTCCATGCTGCCAGAGACAGAACACCCCTGAGGTAAAGACACTGATCGCAGTTTTGTTTACTCAGTTGGGGGCGATGTCTTGCCAGGCCTTGATAAATGTGTTTGGAAAGTGGAAGGGATACGGCTATTGTACAGCTTCTGCTCGTTGCTGCGTTGACGTCTCTTGCCTGCTTGCAGGGCGGGTCCCTAGTGGTGCATCTTGAACACACAGACCATCAGGAAATAATCACTGTGGCCAGTGCCTATTCAAGTGTGCCCTGCGATGCCCCGCAAACCTTCTTTATTCATTAGCCGGGCCAGGCTGTATTTGTTTGTATGGGATTTTAAGGAAGGCACCTTGTTCCCTGTAATAGCTGGTCACTGATGTATGAAATTCCTTGAAGGGAGATAAACTTTGTATTCTGCCAGCTGCAGCTGAGGCTCAAAATGCAAATAGCCCTGTGGAGATAAAGCCTTTCATTTTAATACTTGCCTGCGAGTTTCATTAAAATATAATGAAATCTTATGTTTTAAGAAAATTTTAAATCCATATATGGACTGCAGGTTCTTTGTCTGGACATGAGAGAGGAAAAAGAGGAGGGAAAGAGGGAGGGAAAGAGACAGAGAGAGACAGAGACAGACAGCCACCTACCAAGTTGCAAGAGTAGAAAGGTGAAAGGCGAGGCAGGATCCCCTGGGAGAAAAGAGCAACACCTATGATCTGAGAAGCCTTTTTTTGGGTTAAACAGGCGCCATGGTGTCCTTCTGCATATAAAGAGAGGTAATATTTTTTAAAAACACACAAGAAATATATAACTAACCTACTTAGCAAGGGGGGCTCTTGGAGAAAAAAGATTCGGTGGACAGATGAAGCTGTTGGCAGCATGGGTACCTGTCCATTTCGGCACCACCATCCTGGCAATGGGGGGTCTGCAACACTCATTTGTGGGGGGAGCGCTGATAGTAATTTGGAGTCAACAAATTTACAAAGAGGGCAAGGTGTGATCATTGAGGCCCTTACAAGAGGAATAAACAAGATGGGGACAATTACAAGGGACGAAATCTGTCTCACTCAAAAATGAACCTTTCCGAAAGCTGGCCTCCTGAACCACCTTGTTAAAGCACTGAGGTATCAGGACATTCTGTGGCTTTAGAGTCAGGCAAACCTAGATTTAAATCTAGGTGCCTCTGCTTACTATGTGTGTGACCTTGAACCTGCTTGTTAAGCTATCTAAGCCTCAGTTTTCTTACGTTTAACATAGATATAATACTATCTGGATCATGAGGAGATTTGTTGTAATACTGTCTAAAGCATTTAGCACAGGAAGAAATAGATCTAATTTAAGCATTGTTGACATCATCATCATCATCAGGCAAAAGAAATCATTAGAAAATGTCCATGGGCTTCCAGCAATGCTTCTGCCATGTTCTGCCAAGTAGAAGCCCAGCAACATCATAACTGAGGATTTCGTCTGAAGAGTGAGAGTTGAAGCCCTGCTCTCTTGGGAGGTGGCAGAATGAAGGCTTTGAAAGCTTGTACTTTTGAGTCATATGGGCTTGTTCAAGTCCTGATACCACCAGCCTGAATTTTTTAACTTTTCTATGCCCAAGTGTGTGTTTGTTTTTTATATGTATAAAAATGTTTAATAATAGTACCTACCTTATAGAATTTTACAAAGGTTAAGTGAGGTGATATCTAAACCTGACAAAGAGTAAGCACAGTAAAGGTTCACTATGAATCCTGCTGGGCTCTGTGTTCTGTTGCCTCTTAAGAGTAAACTGCAAAATAATCACAGTGAAAGATTAAACGTGTCCAGTAGCAAGGGCTCCACAGCCAGGAAGAGCTGTGTTCATAGATGGTGGTTGTTTACACTCTCTATACTTCAGTTTCCTGATCTGTGAAATGGGCATCCTGACAAATATTATCTGCTTTGGGGTAAGGAAAGTGAAGGAACCTGTCAGGGAGCAAAGAAGTGGGACAAGACTGGGAAGGACAGGTGACCAATGAATGGAGAATTGTCAACTAGGTACCACTCTGGGCAGCTGCAGCTCAATCCTGCTGAGGGAATTGTGGAGGTTTGTGTAAAATGGACTCAAGAGACGGGCAGAGATATATGTACATGAACTCCTGTAGGCCATTGTTTGGGAGCCGTTCCTGTAGTCATTAATTTCCCTGCCCTTATAGCTTCTCAAGCAGGTGGCAGAGCTGGCTCCAGAGGCATGACAGAACTCCCAGACAATGAACAGTGAGAGCTGTTAGAAGCTGGGCACGGCACAGTGCCCTGATGCCGGCAGAGAGGGGACGTGGGCGGGTGGCATCTGCCACTTAGGGTATTCTTTCCTCTCTTCCCCCAGGATGGCAAACACCTGTGAGAAACAATATCATGCAATTATTAATTTATCTGTTTGCAAGTTCATTACAAATAGTTGTCCAATTTTAGAGGACATCTCATTTACAAACGTGGTTTTTTGTTGTTTGGTTGTTTTTTTAGTGATCCACTAAAAACTCAACTCTTTCACGTTGGAGGGAGAGAGTGAGAGTGATTTCAGGGTGCTAATATCAGGGTGTTTAAATAAGGCAGTGAGTTCCAGTCTGATATTGACTCCAGTTGGAAAAAAAGCAATGGAATTACAGTCTAATCATTTTATAAAATAATTAGACCTATTGTGTGTACTGTTTTTTTTTTTTGTTTTTTTTTTGCTGGCTACTGAGTTCCGTATTTGTACTTGCTCCTTTACGTGCAGGTATTTTTGCAGTATTTTGGGGCATCTTGATTGTTGGTTGGGGAGACTGATCACAGGAGAGACTAAGTCTTGGTTTTAATACTGAATTTGTAAAATGTTATTCCTAATACAGTGTTACTGACAAGCATTAGCCTTGGTGAAGAAAAGGTGGGAATAACTGTAAATGTGTTAATAATAGGAAATCAAGAGCTACTGGTTAAGATGGAAACAGGCATGAAGACCCAAATGCAAACACATTCTGGACCAAAGGCAATGAGTTCCATAAATTTAACATTTTTTTCGTTATAAAGAGATGATCAATAAAATATGGCCCACAAACTAAATCTATTCTGCCACTTTTATTTTTTGTGTGAATAAAGTCTTATTGAAACACATTTACACCCATCCCTTCATGTATTGTGTATGGTGCCGCAATGGCAGAGTTGAAGAGCTGTGACAGAGACTCTAAGTGACCTGCAAGCTGAATATAGTTACTGTCTGTCCTTTTGCTGAGCTCTGTGGAGGGAGATTATTTTAGGAAATACTATGATGACCAGGACACACTCACATGTTTCTTCTTTCAAAACACTATGCTCTCAATAATTATGGGCACCCAATGTGTGTTATTGTTTCTGTCTCTTTTCCCCCTCATACCCAGCAGTTCTCCCACACGGCTGGATTCCTACAATTCAACTCTGCTCTGACATTGGACCTGGATATAGCATCAGATCCCACAAGTTAAGAGCTCAGTCTCTCCCCCCGACCCCCCCACGTCAGATGTCAATGCAAAGTACAGGCTGTCACCTGGGTTTCCAACTGGCTATAAATGAGAGGTTCCCATGACCTTCTTTGTAGAGTAACACACAGGACTTAGAAAAACAGCAATAGTTTACTTACTAAATGACTGGTTTACCACTCATGAGCAGGCAGATAAAATAGATACATAGGGCAAGGTATGTGAGAAGGGGGTGGAGTTTCCATGCCCTCTCTGGGCATCACACCCTCTCATCACCTCCACATGTTTACCAACCTGGAAGCTCTCTGAACCCCATAGATCAGGGATTTTTATAGAGGCTTCATTATGTAGGCAATAATTATTGAAATTAAATAAATGTTATTTTAAGGCAAACAACTCCTGTCACACTTAATATGTTAAATCTAGGGCTTCCCAAAAGTATTGGAGGTAAGAAATGAGATATAGGAATTGATAAATGATTTCCTACTATAGGAACCTTTATATATGCATATTTCAGTTGTGCTAAAAGACTCTGATTAAAAAAGGCAATGTGCTCGGAGTGAATTTTCTACTCTTAGAACTTATGCATATGGCTGTCTCATGATAATCTATGCTGAAGAGACCGTAACATTAGGAAAATAAAGGCCTGTGATGGTAGCTGGTGACATTTTCCACTAGTTAATAGTGGTGAAACAGTTGGCAGACAATGCAAATATTACATTTGTGCTAATGTTATTGTGCTTGGAGGACCACAGATACTTAACCACACAGGATGGAACAGAAGAGGTTCTGTTAGCAGACTAACCATCTGTAAAAGAATTGACATTAGAAATGTAGAAAAATCTAGTTGCAAATGGTCCAATAATCTATATTTTTACTTCTGTTTTCTTTCTTATTTTTTATTGCATTTATTGGAGTGACACTGGTTAATACAGTTACGTACATTTCAGGTGTACAATTCTGTAATACATCATTGTTGAATGAGATAAAATTTACATTAGTAATGAGAGTAAAGTGCAATAATTTCAAACATTTGGTGCAGTGAATGTTTAAATACGTACACACACATTTTAGTAGATGCAAGATCCAGATGTATGATGTTTCCAGCACCTAATAGGGATCCTTATACTCCTTTGCATGTTGAAATTCCCTAAAGGAACGACTGTTTTAACTTCTATTGCTATAAGTTGTTTATGCACATTCTTGAAATTCCTATATATTAAGATGTATTACATGTAAGCTTCTGTCTGACTTATTTTGCTCAACATAATGCCTGTAATTAGCAGAATTTGCATCTATGTTCTTGTGTATTACAGTTGATTCTTTTTTAAATTATTATATAATAAAAATTGATATATGCCTCAATTTATCCTTTCTACTATTTGTGAATATTTTTATTGCTTTAATATCAGCAGTGATTTATTTAACCAATTTTCTCTTAAATTGAATTTGTTTCAAAATGTTAGTATTATAAATTACATGGGATAAATGTCTTTACGCATAAATCTCTGCCTATATTTTGCATTTATTATTAAGAACAGGTTAATTAGGAATTTCCCTGTGAAAGAACTATTAGGTTCTCTTTTGACGATGATTTTGAGTTCTGTGATATTATCTACTTCTACCTTTAATTTTGTTGATTTATTTATACCATAGCTCTGCCAGGAAAGATGATAGATTAGTTTTTAATTTATCTGAAACACTTTGGAAGTGAATTCTGTAAATTAGATTTTTAAAAATAGCTGAAGTTTAAAACATCAAGTATCATAAAAAAAAAATAATGATAATCTCTGTTTTGAATAGTCTTTCTGAAATGTTCACCTTATTTTTTAAATGGAGTTTAATGGGTATATACTTACACCCCCTTCATGACTCAGGTCATCATTATGAAAATTAATTAGTGGTCTTTAATTTTGTGTGGGTAAAAGTGCATCTTCTTGGGAGACAGCCAGCGCTGTGAGAGCACCTTTATTCCTAACTAGTAGCCATGGAATCTTGGATAAACAACCTTTCTGGAATCTCATGTTTTTCTCCTTTGTAAAATGGAGACAATAATACCTACCAAAGACAGTTGATATGTGGACTAGAAGTACTTGCAATACATACAAAATACTTAGAATCATGGCAGACGGCAGACTGGTTAGAGATGCCAGTAAATGACAGCCAGGAAGATGGTGCACTTGAAAACGACAGGGATGGGCTGTTTCTCACAGCAATCACTAATGTTTCTGCTTTTTCATTACTTTAAATGAGAGGTATATGTGTGTGCAAATATGTATGTTTATGTCCATACCTATATGTAATAGTAAATATGTTATATAATATTATCTGTAGTGTATGTATTTCCCTCCACATTTGCAGTTGGTAATAAGATCTCCTGGAAGCCAGCATTTTGCTTAAGCAGTCTCCTCTGAAAGTTTGGAAACTAAAGCCCCCTTAGCAGTATTGTGCTTAGGAAAAGAGTAAATAAAAAGTCATTAAGTGATGACATGAGAATAAGTCCTCTGAGTAAAGTCATTAAACTGTAATGAAAGTCATTAAACTCTAAATGACCCACACTTACTTTATAGTTAAGGGTCATTTTTACTTTAATTCTTTATACTGCTGCTGGAATTTTGAGTAAGGGAGGTTGTAAGATAGCTAGGTTCCAAATAAGTGATATTTAGCTGCAAATATTATCATATCTAAGGATTTATTTTATTTGGGTATTTACTTTTTACCTCCTGGGATATCAGTGTCTCTAACTTGTATCAACCCTTTAGACCAAGAATAAGAAATTCAGGGTAAGAATTTATTCAAAAGTCTTCTACAGATTTCAGAGCACTGTTTCCAGAATGGTTTAACTCTTCATTTACCTCCTTTTTGCCTCAAGGTTCAAACCAGATAGTGATCCTTGTCAGGTAATCCATGAATTTAACCGCCTAACCTTAAAGTAAGATCAACTCAGTCGAAAGCAATGGGACAATCAGAGCAGCAGGAGAGGAAATGAATGGGAGTCAAGGTGACCCTCATTCCTGTTTTAGTTCTCAGTGGAGGGTCCTTTTCCAGAGCAGTGTATAGCTGGGGCCCTACCTGCATTGTCAAGACAGATCACAGTAGCCACTTATGTCCTAGCACTGGGATGCAGGACTGGCTACATAACTTGTGGAGTCCAGTGAAAGAGGAAAATTAGGGGTCCCTTGCTCAAAATTATTAAAGATCTCAAAATAGTGACAAAAGACCATGAACTTCAGCATGGTTGCCCATAAAGCTGGCTGATGAGGTCACTGTGGGGTGACCTTACACCAGTGTAAGAGATCAGCTCTTCATCCCTTAGCTGCTTTCTCCTAAGTTAGGTCTTGTGCAAAGGAAAGGGGACAGGACTCTTCTTTATTGAACTATGTGTCAACAGCTTTCATGCACCTCATTTAGTTCTCACAGTAACTCTGCAAGGAAAATGTTGTCACCCCGTTTTCATATATGCCCAACTGAGAATCAGGGTATTTAATTTGTCAGGGTCCTGAGAGTTTCTCACGCTGGATCCCTGGCTCCCTTCACCACACCCCCTCTTCCTACTCTAGCATCTGCTTTCTGGTCTTTCATTCACACATGCACATGCTCACATCTCTTAGGAAATGTACTGGATTGTTGGGGAGCAGAGTGAGGCTTCCTTAACACTGTCAAATTCTTTCCATCTCTGGGCTTAGGTGATTCTCAAATACAGAACTAAAAACAAATTAGCTTGGAATCTATGTTATTCTGATGTTTTCCTGTAAGTAGGCCAGATATTGGATTAATTAGCAAAGATCAACTTAGTGATTCACACTCAAAACCCATTAGCAGCCCAGGCTTTGTGTCTATAAAAATAAATTAGTACCTATTTATTCTTTTCTAAGTAGCCCCTGAGATTTCTCTTCCCAGGTCTCTAAAACACTCTTAAATTCCCTCAATGAGGTAAAAAAATTCACCTTTCAAGTTATCCAGGAAGCCAAACCATTTTTTCTCTCCTTTTTGGATAGCTACAAATTCCTGAGTTTATGTAATTGTAAAGAATGCCCCTACAATATTTCTTTTTAAGAGGATTAAATAAAACAAAACTCAATATTACACAAAATTAAATTTTAAAATGAAGTAGTTGTGAATAGAGGAGAAGTGAAACCATTCTATTCTTTTTCTATTTCTGGCCTATAAACATGATGGATCCAGTAAATGGCTAAAATGTCTAAAAATGCTGAAGGACACATGCTAAGTTACTTGTGAGAAAAAATTATAATAGAGACTGTGACTCTCTACAAAAAGAAATCATAAAATGCACTTTCACAAGTCTTTTTCCTCTAAATAAGCAATTCTTTTAATTAAGCATTTTAGTACTATATAGAAAGATTATTCGATTGAAAAATGAGGTAAGACCTTGATTGGTTATAGTTAAAATTTAGCTTAATTTTTTTTCTCAGGATACCATAAATAATATGTTTAGTTGTTGAGTGTCTTTATTTAGTAGAAATAATCTGCTTTATTTATTTATTTTCATAAAAGTCCTAAACTACTTTCAAGTCCAATTAAAGTTTATAGATTCCTTTAGAGAAGATGTCTTCATAATGGCTTCTTGATGACAAATTCTCGTAGAGCTTGGGTGAAAAAAATAAATGAATAAGTACCTGGGATAAACTTTCAGAAAAAATGCACTAGGAGACACTCACTCTGATTTTCACAAAAGACTGCCACTCTCTGAATGAGATAAGCCAGATAGCTGAGAAGAAATAGCATCTTTCTAGGTATGAATGGGTGGTTTTAAAAATTGGTATTCTTGTGGGTTTTTTTGTTTGTTTTTAATTCTTGGCAATGTGATCTTAGGTTCTAAGTCAAGGTATAGAAAATAACAAGCTAGTAAACACCAGGATAGTAAGAGATTACTTATGAATATACCATTACATTCATTCACTGCATAACAAATATTTATTGAGAACCTAATTTGACCAGATATTTGGGTGGATCTGGGCATACAGAAGTGAAGGAGATAAAGTTACCACTTGTCTTATGTCCCAGCAGAATAAAATAGAACATAAAGAAATAAGCATGTAAGGTGATGTGATAATAGTGACATTTTCCATCAAGATAAACAGGATGATGGGCTAAGGGGTGACTCTGAGTGAGTGTGTGTGTGTGTGTGTGTGTGTATAAGACTCTTTGAGGAGGTGACAGTTGAGCTGAGACTTGGAAGATGAGATTGAGATATTTATGCAGAAAGCTAAACAAATCACTTTGACCTCTTGGTTTACGTGGCTAAGTAATTGCTTTGCACTTAAAGACCTTTATAGGACCCTTTCATGCTCTAAAACAGTTTGCTTCCTCAGTGTTCTCATGGGACTATTTGAGTATAAAATAAGTGCAGCCATCTAACTTCAGAGAACCTTTCCTTAAACCAAGGAAGTGGAGCCCTGTCTCCCTGTGTGCTGCCCACATACAAAGGTTCTCACACCAACATCTCCATCTCAGTTTGTAGCAGAAAAAGAATCTGGCATGAGTCACTGTAATCTACTCTTTGCCCTGGGTCCAAACCCTAACCATAACTCTCTTTAATCAAATTTTGTCCCAAGTGCCTTGAGGAGAGATCAAAAAGTAGGAAGGAAAGCAAAAAATTCAATCAATCAATCATCAATCAATCAATCAATCAATCAGGAGGCACTATTGTCTATAGAGCTCATTACTGCTCTGTGTCAGATATGGTACCTGAGCTTTAGAAGCAAAGACTTGTGGGGCTTCCAGGCCAGTCCCTGAGGGTAGTTATGAATCTTCATGGATTAATGGCCATTGGAAAAAGAGAAATGAATGTGAGGATAGTAAAACTATGAAATTAATTTAGTTCTTTGCAATTGGATTCTCCTCTTCACCACGAAAATTAACTACTTTGTCCTGAATTTCACCTCCTTACAGATATGTTAATCAGTGGTGCACCGGTGAGGGCTCCTACCAGTACCAGCACCTAACTGCTACATTTTTAGGAATTCTGTAAGGAGTTTGGGATCACCTTTATAGCCTGAAATTGGCTATGGGGGATTATTGACACTACATCAATGCCAGATGGGGCAAATTAGTCTTGTCCTACAGAGAGCTGGTTGCTAAGCTCTTACCAGCACACCATGGACACTAAGCATCGGGAAGGACTTCTCCTTCCCCTTCTCTTCAGCACCAGTAAAACCTGCATGACCTGCAGGAGCACAAACAAACTCACCTAGGGAGTCATTGCACCTTGGTGGCGGAGCGCAGCTTGGGCAGAGCAGTGAATTTGGGGAAGGGGCTGAAACTTTCTGCTTTGCTCTAAGCTCTCCATTTCTTCACCAGCCCCCAAGAGAACACAGGTCCCCATGTTCTGCCAGAGTAATAGGCTCCTCTGGGCTGAACTCTGGCTGATTTCCCAGGCCATTGCCTGCTGCTTCATGCTGAGAGCGCCTCGTCCCCGCCTGGTGGCATCTGGGGCGTTCAAGTTGGCAGAACGGACGTGAATGTGGGTCAGAAGTCCCTGGGGTGCACCGCTGTCCCACTGAGGCCATTTCCTCGGCTGGGAGTGTTTTCGCGCATTTTCATGCACCAAGTGTGTTGGGCAATGTGCTCCCTGTGCCCTGGTTTGGTGAAGGCTTTGAAAGAATGTGCTATTTGGTTAGTGGCTTCTCTACATTTCTCTTTTTTAAAGAAATTTTACCTAAATCTATTCCCATTGTAATCCGGCCCTCAGAGCTCTGTCCTAACTGACATCTCTTATCCTTCGGTCCCTCATGCTATTTGTTCTAATAATCCTGATGGTCGCCATCAGGTCTGTTAATATGATTCCCTCCTGACAGCTGACGTGTGCTTCCGTTTCTTTTCTGTGCCTCTCTGGTGTGGACCTCATGGGAGTTCAGGGAGAGAGACTGAGTTTCCAATGTCAGCACTTTTCTAAAATGTGCCTTTGGGGAAAGAATTGAATCTGCTGTCTGTGGCATGGGTGTCAACATTTCTTTCCATAGATCTCTTGAGAACATTGTGTAAGTAAGTGAGACCGTGTCAGATGGCTTACACTTCCCGAGGAATAGCAGGAATGCCATTCCCGAAACTCAGACTCAGACGGCCCCTGGCCCTGGCGCTTCCTTTCTCGCTTGGCTGTTCCAGTGGGCCTGGCTGCCTCTCTAGGCCGCTGCTCTTCCGCTGGGTGAGGTGTCTGTTCTGCCACTTAGTCTTAGTCTCGATAGTGGTCTTTTTGAGTCTACTGAGCTTGCTAGAGTATTGGACTGAAATTATTATATATTAAGGAAATGATCTTCTCCTTAGAAAGAGGCATTCTGGGTTCCTAACATCTCTCCCTCTGTCTCTCCCTGGCACCTGCGCTCTCCACTCCTCACTTTCCACCCAACGTGCTTCTGAACAGACCGTTTTCAAGGCTCACACGGCCTGAGCTGTGTGTGACCGGCCTTTCCCTGCCGCATCAGCTTCTCGGACCACCTGCTTTTGTTTGCTTCAGCAAGAGAAACCGGGAACGGGGTCTTTTTGACATGTTGCCAGTTACTTTAAAGAAAGAGACCTTAGAAGATGAAACCTGTTGAGAGCGTTGGCTTTCCGTTGCAGCTGCTGGTGGGTCACATACAGTGTGATTTATGTTCTTAAATTTAGAATAATTCTTATTTGATCAGATCATCTTTTTATTACCTCTTTACATTGTAAAAGGGTAATGAACTCTTTGATAGTTAAAATCTAAAGACTTTCCTGTGTAGCTTTCTCATTGTTAGGATAGCCGTCAGAACACTGAGAAATAAAAATATTTGGCTGTGAAACCTACTTCATTTTGTATTCTTTTCAATAGAATATTTTAAAAATCATATACAAATCTCAAATGTTTCCATTTGTTTTATTCTGAAACTAATAGCATTACTTTTTAAAGTTTTTTAATCCTTACCTGAAGACATTTTTTCCATTGCTTTTTTTCAGAGAGAGTGAAAGGGAGAGAGACAGAGACAGAGAGAGAGAGAGACACATAGACTGACTACCTCATGCATGCGCCCTGATCAGGGCCTGGGATTGAGCCTGCAACCAAGGTACATGCCCTTGGCTGCTGGAATCGAACCCAGGACCCTTTAGTCCTCGGGCCAATGCTCTAACCATTGAGCCAAGCTGGCTAGGGCAAATAGCATTATTTTTATTCTAATGGGACTGTTTTAAACAATAGGATTGTTAAGGTGGGTTTTGTTTATTGCTCTTTGAAATGTAGCCTACCTCCATTCCTTGTAGAATGTCCTTTGCTGATGCTTAAATGTGGCCCCGTTTTTGACAGTGGTCAGTAGCCAGAATACTTGTGTGTGAGAGTGACCTGCTTTTCTACTTCTTCATATTCTCTAGCTAAAACTTTTTTTCTTTAGAATTGGAAATGATATTAAACCTGACTTAATACAGAGGCTGTTAACCAGTGGTCAACTGATTCCTTATAAATCCAACACAAGCTTGTGTCTTTTACCAGAAGCCATTTGGGCTTTAAGGACTGTCTTGGAAATGTATGCACTGAATAGGTGAAAATGAGGGGAAGAGGGCTGAACATTGACAACGTTCTCAAGGGAAACTTTGCTAAGTGATAATACAAAAATCTGTGCATTCATTCTACAGATAGATAAACTGAGGCACCAGTGGTTATGAATTAGAATTCCAGTGTCAGGGCCAAAATGACGGACATCTGGCTTCCAGTCCAGGGGTCTTGTGCCATGATGAAAACCTTTGTTTGGGTGTGTGTGAGTATGTGAGTTTGAGTGTGTGTGAGTTTGAGTGTGTGTGAAGGGGATGGTAAAATGGTTCTTAGACATGGTCTTCCCCCAACTCCACGTGCCTCTCTCTGTAGGATAGGCTTTCCAGAAATAGGATCGATTTCCATAAGTGGCCTAGGAAATCTGCTTTGTTCTTCTTTGTGCCCAACCCTGATATGTGACAGAGTTGGGCCCATAGTATAGTGAATACATTAACAGATAATGTCATAACTTTAAATATTTAAATTTAAAACTATGAAATTTAAAATTTAGCTTGAAAATTAACTATCATTTAAGTTGCCATCTGTGGATACGTTGAAACCTGTGCCAGTCTAATTAGCAATCAAGAATATGGTAATTGCTTTTGGCATATGAATGTGGAAGACTTCTTTGGAGTAAAATTATGCCAAGTTGTGCATTTCTGAATCTTTATATCTTTCCAATTGACAGTGTTAATATTCTAATACTATATCACCTGGCATTCTGTCTGAGGATTTTAAAAAAAGTTTTTGTTTTCATTTTTAAACAAAAGAATATTATCTATCTATATCTATCTATCTATCATCTATCTATCTATCTATCTATCTATCTATCTATCTATCTATCTATCTATCTATCTATCATCTATCTATCATCTATCATCTATCTATCTCTATCTATCTATCTATCTATCTATCTATCTATCTATCTATCTATCTATCTATCATCTATCATCTATCATCATCTATCTATCTATCTTTAACATCTATCTATATCTATCTATCATCTATCATCATCATCTATCTATCTCCTTAAGTCTAGAGCAGGGTTTCTCAACTTGGGCACTATTAACATTTTGGGAAAGACAATTCTTTTTTCTTTATAATATGTTATTATTGATTTTTTAAAAGAGAGAAGAAGGAAGAGGGAGAGACAGATAGAAACATCAATGAGAAAGAGAAACATCGATCAGCTGCCTCTTGTACACCCCCAGGGCATGTGCCCTGACCAGGAATTGAACCGGGGACCTCTTGGTGCGTAGGCCGACGCTCAGTCCAGTGAGCCACACCAGCCTGGCAAAAGAAAGATAACTCATTGTCATGAGGCACTGACCTGTACATTTAAGGATGTTTAGCAGCAACCCTGGCCAATACCCTCTAGCTGCTAGGAACCTTTCCCCATAATAATGACAGTAAAAATGGCTTTAAACTTTGCTCTGGGATGAGAGCACAGATATTAGAGTATTTATTCCATAAACTGATTTCTAGAACATAATAGAACAGATGATTGATGCTTCTGGGGAAATGGCTTCCTAAAGTTAACAGAAAAAACTTAGGGCTCATGCTTAGTTCATGTATTAGCCAAGACATGGAGATGTCCCAAATCTTTTCCAAACTCAGCCTTGACATTATAGTCCTTAATCTGTTAGTGACTTGCCGGGTAACTATTCTCAGCTGTTTGCCTATGAAAAGGGCCCTCTTTGGAGAGCGGTTCCATCTTTCTTTGTGTCACCTTGTTTGAGGAGCAATGAAATCCAATTATCCTTTACAATGATTTGTGAAGTCGCAAATGGAGTTGACATCTGTTCAGCAAATTCTGAAGACAGTCCATTTATATTTTCCCCCCTATGGAACTAAAGTCATCACCGATTGTGTCCTTTGGCCTTCTGTCAGCCTCTTGTTACAGCCTTGTGATAGTCTAAGCAAGGTTGACTTAAAAAACTAAAAGGAGGGGACATCTGTAGTACTTTCAACAATAAAGATAAATTAATTAAAAAAAAAACAAACTAAACTAAAAAGAGAGTGCCCTGGCCAGTGTGGCTCAGTGGATGGAGCATTGGCTCACACATCAAAAGGTCTCAGGTTTGATTCCCAGTGAAGGGCATGTACCTGGGTTGCAGGTTTGGTCCCTGGCTCTAGTTGGATCGGGTGCGGGAGGCAACCAACTGATGTGTCTCTCTCACATGGATGCTTCTCTCTCTCTGTCTCTCTTTCTCTCTCTCTCTCCCTCCTCCCTCCCCCTCCCTTCCACTCTCTCTAAAAATCAATGGGGGAAAAAAAAAAAGAAAAAACTAAAAGGGGAGAGACAAGGGGTAAGATGAGAAGATCAGAAATGACTGAACAGAAGCAGCATTTGGCCCCAGCATTTTAAGGGGAGATTGAGATATTTAAACAACTAGTGTTTTATGGCAATTTATTCATTCATTAATTTCACTACATTTATTGAACCCCTATAATGTGCAAGGTGTTTTTCTAGGTAGGGAGGGGGGAATGTGAATAATACAATTTCTCTGCTCTCATGGAGCAGCTAGACTAAAAAGAACAACATTAATATATAAGAGAGATTATTACTGAGGGTGAAATTTGCTCTGAAGAGAGTAAGAGAGGCCACCGTGATAAAGAGGGGAACAAGTGATGTTCTTCCAGGGGATCAAAAAACAACATTTCAACTGGGTTCTCGATAAAGCATAAGCGTAAAGGGAATTGGGGTGTAAACGGCATTGGGGCTCTAGTCTGCTTGTCGTCACTGTGCCCTACCAAAGCCTCCAGGACTGAGGGCAGGAAAGCCTGTCCTTGCCGGCCTCCTGCAGACCCCTGTCCCTCCCATCCCGCATTGTTCTCAGGCAACAGCATGAACCATGCTTCTCTCTCCCAAGGTTTCGCATACCCTGTGCCTTCTGCCTTAAGCCTTTTTCTTAACCACTTAGCCTAGCTTATTTCTGTTTATTTAGAATGCAGTGTTGGTTTCTTTCCTTTGAGTAGCCTTTTCTGAATTTCCAAGCCTACCAGACCATTGCATGTTAGGTATCTCTGTTCTGTGTATCCATTAAGTCTCATATTTCTCCAATCAAATAACTCTGTATGGTAATTGCTTGTTTAATGGTCTCTAATGCAAATGCCTTGACAGTAAAAACAGTTTATCTTATTTATTATGAAATTCTCAGTGTCTACCTTACTGCCTATAGAAAGTAGCTTTTCTCTAAATATTTGTGGAATAAGTTAAGGAACATTATATAAAATAATCCTACCAGATAATATCTTTGATTTAGCCACTATTTGCTATTTCCAAATACTTTATATACATTATCTCATTTTTAATTGTGTTTTCAATATAATCATTTGTGAGAACTATTATTATCCATAGTTTTAGGTAAAGAAACAGACTTGGAGAGAAAACTTGCCAGAGATTTCACTGTTTAATACGGGGATACTTTGGAGGTTCACTAAAGATTTTATTTATTTCCCCCCAATATGCTTCTCTTTAAAAATGATTTAGCCTAATATCATTGAGTTGGTATACTCTCTGTAAAACTCTTGGTAAAATCCATCTTTTCTTTTTTCTATTTTTTTAAGAAATAGGAAAGTGCATTTGCCAAGAGTCAATAAACAGACGACTCAAGTGGTTCAAACTTGAAAGTAGACTTCAGAAGCTTGAGAAACTTTTAACCTTGACATTCTCCCAGCCTAATTGACAAGCCCGGTGTTGGTTACTTGCTGAGATGAGAGGGATTTTCAGTGTATAATATACAGGTCACTGGTTTTAAGTTGGGTCCATTATAATTTATTGGAGTTCTGACAGTTCTAGGTGACATAAAGAAGAAAGATTGGCTTTATTAGGCGATTCGCCCACCTTTGGTAGTGCTACTTTAATAGATAATACTGGTTAACAGCTTGATGACATTTCCCTGATTTCATTTTAGCATTTGGAAGGTGATGAATTCTAGGGCTCACTGATGTTGAAATGAGCTCATCGTCCAGAATAGTGAGTCAGGGAGTCACAAAAAGTCCATTTTTTCCTAAACTTTAGCCCTGTGGCTTTCATTCTGTGCCTCTCCAAGTACAACCTGACATTTGTGTCTGATTGGCTGAGAGCTCTTAGAAGCAATTAAGAGTACACTTGGATACCCATCTAAATGTTCCAACTTAATACATATCTACAGAAACAGAAAGCCAAGTGGTTTGCCAAGTTTGAAAAGAAGGCTTTTCATAAGTATCATTTCATATTTAGAGCCAGCCTTATGTATAAGCAGCTTGGTGACCTCTTTTTTAGTTAAATTTTGGTGGCACCTGCAAGTAGCTCTGTCCCCCAAAAGCTCCTCTAGTTTATTCCCAAATTTCAGAAATAAAACATGGGAAAAACTTTCCAGGTCAAGATTTGAGATGAGTTTGCAAATAACCATGTTTCTGTTTTTTTAAGTATTTTTCCAGCTTGAGGAATTAAAAGTCCAGAATATATCTTATAGGAGCAGATCTCTAACTTGAGCATACATCAGCATCACTTGGGCTTGTTCAACTATGGCTACGAGACCACACACTTAGAGTCTCTGATTCAGTAGAGTTGGGGCAAAGCCAACAATTTGTAGTTCTAACAGTCTCCTAAGAGATGCTACTTGAGCTGATCTGGGGCTCAGACTTTGGGAAGTGCTAGGGTATTGAAACTGCTCCAGCTAGTTCATGAGGACTACCAAGACTCCAGTGAGATTTAGAGACTTTTAGGGAATGTGAGAGGTAAGGCTGTAAGTACAAATATCCCTGGAAAAGGGCAGTGGCTGGTTCATTTTCTAAACATTTACTGGGGACTTAATGTGGCCAAACTCTGTGTCTGGCATCATGGATAAAATTAGTAAGTCATTATCCCAATCTGAGAAAAAAGAGCACAAATAACAAAATATAATACAATGTGATAACTCTACACATGAAAATGAGCACATTGTAGTCTCAAATGACATAGTTGCAGCTACCCAAATATCAAAGAAGAAATGGCCCATGAGTTGATTATTAACTTATAATAAAATAACTGATACTTAGAGAAATATGACAAAATTCATTCTCATATTTATTTTGACACACACACACATAGGTGTGTGACTTTAGAGTTAAATGTTATTAACCTTTGATTGTTCTAGATTTTACCCTGCTTACACTCAGGGACATGACGCAAAATCCCTTCAGTCTCTGTTCTATTATCAATTTTTCTCTTTCTATTAGATTACTTTCATCAGCAGAGCTATAAGCTATTTATTCTTCCATCTGGGGAAAGAAACTTCTCTTTTGGCCAACTTATTTTATTTTATTTAGTACCGAACTCGAGCCTCTTCTTTGCTTCTACTGCAGCTCCTTAAAAATCTATACTTATTTGCGAATTCCTCTTTTGAACTTTTGCTAAAGATCTGAGGCCACCATTACACCTAAATTGCTTTTGTCAGTCTTCAATGATTTCTATCTCATCTGCTCTAGCTAATGATCAGCTCACCGTCACTGGCACTTGTCATAGGAAATCACTGTCCTCTGTGATCTACTCTGAATATAGATCTACCTTGAAATTCTTTCTTTACTTGGTTCCTGGCCCATCATAATCTTCTGATTATGATAATCTCCTACTTATTTGACCAATTCCTCTAAATCTCTTTGCTAAACCTTCTTTATCTTTATGTTGTTTAGTGCTGACTGCGCTTTTAGATATATTTTTATTCACACACACTAACAATCGAAGTGTACAGCTGAATGAATTTTGACATATATATATATATGGTGTATATATATATATATATATATATATACACCATATAACAGTCGCCCAATTGAGATGTTTCCTTCACCTTGGGAATTCCCCACATGCTGCTGAAGTAACCACTGTGTTGATTTTTATAACCATGGACAATTTTGCCTGTTTTCGCCCTTTATGCAGATGGGACATACGGTATATAGTCTTTAGTATCTGACTTCTTTTGCTTAGCTTAATGTTTTTGAGATCTCTCCACGGTGGTGCATGTAACAGTAGTTCATTCTTATTGTGAGTATCTCATTGAATGCTACCTCTTTTTGTACCTGGGCATTTGAATAGTTTTCTGCACGTGGCTCCATTGTTTCCTGCCTTGGGAGCATCTTTGAGCATTCCTGGAGAAGTCTTTCTATGGAAATATGTTTTTATTACTGTGTTATAATAAATATGTAGGAGTGGGTTTGCTGGATTATTGGATAGCTGAATGTTTAAGTTTATAAGAAGTGAACAGTTTTCCAGAATGGATGTATGCCCATGAGCAAGTGTGAGAGGCATTGCTTCCTGTGATGAAGTCCCTCTATCTGATACTGAGACAGGCACACCAACTTTCTCCTATTTCCTTTTCTTTTAAACCTTTCTGTGTTCTTACATTAAAAATACGTTGAAAACAACGTATTTTTATCTTTTTATTTTTATCTTGTCTGATAATCTGTCCTTTAATTGGAGTACTCTGTCCATTAATATTTAATGTAATTACTAATTTGGTTAGCTTTGTAAGTCTACCATCTTGCTATTTTCTTATATGTCTTTCCTGTTTCTTTGTTCCTTTGTGTCTCCTTTTTCTGTATATTTGAATTAATTGAGTAGTTTTTAGCATTCTATTTTATCTCCTCTAGTGACCTTTATTATTTTTTTGTGATTGCTCTAGGGAATATAGTATGTATCCTTCACTCACCAGAATCTACTTTGAAGTAATACAAGAAAACATTAAACTATGAGTATTTTTTAACCTGGCTCTTTAGCGTCATCCTGGTACTCAACTATTCCCAACCCCTCCCCTACCCCTTCATGCCTCAGTTCTGCTCTTTTGGATGTCACCTGAAAAATCATTAATTGAGAAAGCATCGATTTGGTACTAACTATTCTGCTTGGCACTTAAAATAAAAACCAAAATAAATCTAAAACCTTGCCATTCTTTCTAATGAGATAGTCTCCTTTTAGCAATTAACATTTAAATATTGCTTTACAGCTTACAAAGAATTTCCACATATATAATTTTATATATATATACATATATATATATATTTCCTCTCAGTTAACAACTAGGTGAAATAGTTAATGCAATGATTATCTGATTATCCCTATGGAACAGGTGAGGAATCCCCAGGTGGCGAAGGAAGGATCTCTGTCAAGTGTCACTCAGTTAATAAGCACAAGAGCTGAGACATGGGAGGAATACACCTTTTCTCACGTGGCTGTGCCTCAGCCTGGGAATGGACAAAGGGAATGCTCAGCGGGAGGTCTCGGTGCAGCTGAAAACGTGCAGTAGGCCTGAACTTGGGCTTGCTTTTTCCCGAGGAGAGACAATGGCATGCACAGAAGTCGAGCTCGGGGGCTCGCGTGACTGCAGAGTACATCCCGTCGCTCCCTTTCTTGTCAGTAGGCGGCCTCTCGGCCTGCGTCCGCGGCTTGCCGGGGGTTTTGGAGCAGGGCCGCCTCCATGCCGCATGCATAAGCCTTGTGCAAGTCGCTTACTTGTGCTGGGGATCCGGCCCTGCACGCTGGAGGCCACACCCAAGCTTCAGCGTGGTGAAGACCCCTCGGGCCCCAGTAGTTTCGCCCCTAGACATGTTGTCAGCGGACCAGAGCCTCACGGGGGGCTATTTCGGGTTGCTGCCTAACAGGGGATCCATTTATTTTTCAGGCAGGAGACATGAATCTTCTGACAATATTCTATTATGATGTTATCTCGAACAACATAATTTGATTTGATGGATGCAAATGCAGAAGATTGGCAGTTACTACATTTTCTCCCTTTTAAAAGGATTTGAAGTTTTAAAGGGAATTTAGTTTATGTGAAAAATGTCTGATTGCCAATCCCTTTAGCACAAACAGTAACCTTGCAAACTTCTTGTTATTCTGAATCTGAGGAACTAGGCTTTATTTCTCAGTTAAAGAAGTCTCCCAAAACCTAATGTGCATCTATATAACATTGCCAGTCAATTCAATGAATAAAAATAGAAGGTATAAAACTGGATATGCAGTATTATTTAGAATAAAAAAATCAAGTAACCATGTGATCAGCTGTAGGCTGCATTGTGGCTTTAGTAGCTCATGCTAATAGTATGAAGAAAGAAGGAGAATTTATATGTTCCCATGTCTTGGGTTTCTGATACCACAATGAAAATGTCTTAGCTTAGAGACTGGGGTGGGGAATTGCTAATGAAATAGACATGTTCACTCTTTTTATCTCTGCACTTTTCACAGTATTTGGCAAAAGCATATATTCAATATATTTATTGAAATAATTTTTCCATATTTTCAGTGACTGAAAAGGAAACAATAGCTGTCAAATGATAACTTGTTATTTGATGGCAAGAAGGGGGCTATGATCATTTTACTTTGTTCCCTGATCATGCAGATGAGAGAGTGAAGTCCTAGAGATAGTATATGGTTTGTCCAAAGTGATAGGGCTTATTAGAGACTGAGGTAAGATTAGAATCCAAATGTTTGGTCTTAGCAAACTATGGGCCCTAAACCACTGACGTAAAAAGTCAGCCCTTTATTTAATAATCAGTAACAGGCTATTAACATGTCATTTTTGTAGATTCTCAGGATGGAACATGTTAGCTGTGTCTGCTACCTTCTTAGTTCTTAGAATTTGAAGTCATCTAAGATTGTCCTGTTATAGCAATGAGAAACAAAATCTTGATTTCTGGATTTATTACTATTGTATAGCTTTTTTTAAAAAAATGTACTTGATATTAGAGAGAACAAAGAGTTTAATTCATGGTTCCCATTTTTTTCTTGCCACTCAGTTCCTAAAATTAGGTTGTATTTTATTTAATGCTCATCTTTGGAATGCGTCTCTATTTTTTTCACAAATAACAAATATCAACACAGTTGTATTTATTTTATTTCCTTAAAGAAAGATATCGTACCTTAAAGGAATAAATTCGAACAACGAGGATACTGTTTTCTTTTTAGAAGTGGGACTAGAGTGTAGTCAGACATTCTTGGAAGGGTGACCTGGGATTAAAAAAGGGTGCGCATTGTGAGTCAGAGTTAAAAGCATTCGTGAAGAAAATGTCCCATTTCCCCTTCATCCTAATGGCCTAAATGTGTTTGTGATTGAGGTGATGGCCATTTCTCATGAGGCTAATAGCTGTGATGTGTCTCCAAAATGATTCACTACCAATCCTACTCACCGGCCAAATTATTCCCCCTAAGTGTAAGTCTTAGATACTTCAATTTCCTCAATGTATAAATGCAGTCAGTTTTCTTTGGTATAATATTGGGAAAAGTCAATATTACGCACCAGTAAACTATAACCTTCTGATGGGGCAGAAAGTGTAACCTTCACATTTTTAAAGTGCCCATCACCCCCTTCGTGACACCCAGAGGACTTTGGAAATGTGACCAGTCATGGAATCCACTGCTAAAGGAGACCTGCTTCTGGCTGATGCATTGAGGCAATTTAGCTTCTTACTCAAGAGCAAGATGCCACAAATGCCACAGGTAAATTAGCCCTGAATGGAGGCGGTGACACATTTTCCCAGCTCTCACCCAAATATCTCTGATAGCTCATAAATAAAGAAGTCTGCTGTGTTCATCCAGCACAGGCAATAAACTGCAACAGAAAGGATGGGTACTTTAAAGTCTCAAAGTCCAAACTGGATTAAAACTCAGGTTTGCCATTGTTATTTGTGTGATTTACCACATCAATTAACTCTCAGAATCTCAGTTTTCCTTATCTTAAGTCTTAAAACTTGGATACACTTAGTTACCTTACAATGCCTCTCTGAAAATAAATGCCTGTAAATGTTGGTTGCTGTCCAATGTTAGTTTCTCTTCCACCCCTGGTCATGCTGAGAGTGTTTTTGGCAGAAGCTAGATTCTGGTTTGGTAAGGATCGAGATAAGAAAATATAAGGATTATTTTAAAATTAATTATCATATAACTGCCATTTACTAAGTGTTTATATTCTGTGCAATAAGCAAAATTTCTAACATTTATTTATCCCTCACAAAACCCTACCATAAGGTGTCTTTAGTTTGTAATAAAGGATATGCAAATCTCTGACTCATTGTCAACTAATAAATACTTAGAAGATTTATTCTACAGAAATTTATGGAGCCTACTATGCACCAGATAATATACTAGATGCTGAAATACACTAGTGGAGAAACCAGGAAATGTCAGAGCCGCGATGTTCCTGTGGAGAGGACAGACTATAAAGAATTAAACAAATTGTGATAAAGTCTAGAAAGAACACCAGGGGGCTGATACGGGAGTGGGTGACAAAGGAGGTAGCACAGAAGAGAAAAATGGTGGAGACTGAACTGGAGACAAGGCACTTGGACCATTGTGCACAGTCCCAGGAGGGAACAAACAGGGGAAAAGGAGGCAGCCACCCCACGACCCACAGGGACCCCTCTTCAGGGACTACCTGCCACTAGGGAAAGGAACCTCCGGGAGGCTCGCTAAGCCCCAGGATCTGGTGCAAAGACTGAAGGGAAAAAAGTCAGCTAGAGAGAGATAAAAGAGGGCACACCTTTGTTAGCTCACAGGTCAGAATGTGGCCCAGGCTTGTCTGCCACAGATGCACCTGAGGGAGGGACCAGGGGAAGAGCAGGGACTTCCAGACCTGAATGGCTCACTTTGGGCTCCTGGGGGCTCAAATTCATTGAGAAATGCCCTCAATCTGGGGCCCCCAGATGTCTAGGCATAGGCAAAATGTCTTTTCTGCATGATGTGAGAGCCGTGGGCATCACAGAGGCACGCAGTCCTACGGAGCTGATTCACTGCTCTTTGGTGCTATTAAATCTCAGCCACTCATCCGCAATCAATGGAGCTCATTCTCCAAGAGAGCGGGGATTATGACAATTTCCATGCAAAGCGCTTTTCACGCAGTCTATGGGAGTTTGCCAGTTGGCTCCATGCATTCTAATCTTGGTACCTGCCCTTCGTTCTTGGACCTTGTCGTTTATCTTTTGTCTGGCTTGCTGATCATAAAAAAAGCCATTTTTCCTTTTCTTTCTCATTCTGTTTTCTTTTTCCCCCCACACATGTTGACCAGCCAGCTAATGCTGCCCTCCTGCACAAAACTGAGAGAGCAGCTTGCCCTGCAGCTCGAGCTGTCATCGGCTCCCAGCTGAGCTAGCTGTGGAGTGTGGCAAACACAGGTGTGGGCACTCATGGTTGGAAAGAGCAGAGTGCTAGCAGAAGAATCTTTTAAATCCTAACACATATTTTGTCTTAAATAGCACTCTCTTGCTAGGGAATATTTAGAGTGAATCTCCGTTTATTAAAGGGTAGCTGGAGGAACACAGGATCCTCAGGCAGGAGGTCAAGAGATGAAGTACAAATGAAACAATGCATAATCAGTCAGAAGTTCTGAACTACTTGACACATGCTCATAGTGTTGAGTGGTTCAGAACTCAGTTTCAGGAGTCAGGGAGACCTGGGTTTCCCAGTGCTGAGCTGTGTGTGACTTTGGGAAAGTTACTTTATAGTACATAGCTTCATTCTTATGAGAATGAAACGAGATAATGCATGTAAGATTGTTAGCATGGTGACAGGTCAGTAGTAATTACTCAATAATTTTATTGCACTAAGGTTGTCCTTAATATTAATTATAATGATTATTGTTATTAAAGTACAAATGGACAAGAAAAATGGTGACTTGAGGTCTTCATGTGGCTTTTTGATTATCCATAGGGAAAGATTTTTTGAGTGTGTGTTTAATTTTCTAACTAAAGAGCCAGAAATGATCTAGAAAATGACCTGTTTATTCTGTTATCAATTCTCATCTAACCTCTTAATCGCCCTTCCATTCTTGTTCTGTTTGTAGAACTAGTCAGTGATTTTAGATTTGTGCATGAAGTACGGAGAAATCAAGACCCACATTCTAGCAATAAGCATCTTGCTAATCCTGCAGAAACTGAGAGAAGGGTTTGGGGTCTCATCTCACTTTGAGACTCATCAGCAAGGTGGGAGATTGACTTCCCTGTTCTCATTCTCTGAATATATAGTTCAGAAATAGTGTAATTGGAGAATTGCATGGATTGTGCTTCTCTTTTGCTAGTGAGAGTGGGGTTCTTGGGGTTCCACAGGAGTAAACATTTCTAGAGACCCCCATGGGAGAATGAGATGTGGTAGGAAGCTTTATTTGCCTGGAATTACATCCCTGGGTTTCTAAAGTCCCATTTTCTTTAATCCAGTCCAGGAAGATAAACAGCTGGGGATTCAGCAGATCTAGAAGCAAAGCCAGTGTCCAGAGTTTCCGTTCCATGGTGGAGCTGGGTCCAGTGTAACATCAGGCTTGTCACAGTCGATCAGTACATTGTATGTGGGGTCCACATAGCTGTGGGCCATGTGGGTGAGTACAGAGTGTGAGCCCCACAAGCCAGGAGTCAGGCTCGAGCAAGAGAGAGGGAACTCCTTTGTTTGGGAGTTTAAATACCAAATTTTCCCATGCTTGCAGTGGCCACGCCTACTGTGGCCAATGACCTGTTTCCAGGTATGACTGACAAACAAGTACCTTCCCACATCATCCAGATGTAACTGGACATGCATCTATTTGGCCTTCCCTTTTCTCCCTTCCAGTTAATTAATAACTGGGTTAATTTATAATGGTATCATTAGCATTCCCTGTTTACTTCCAATGGAGGTATATATAAACATGACAATTTCTAAGACAAGATTAAAAATGAGAATAAATCTGAAATTTTGCTAAACAAATATACAGTTTTATTAATTTAAAAACTTAAAACTAGACTTAGTTGCCTTATCAAAAAAAAAGTCTCTATCAAATCAAAACAAAATCTCTACAAAAATGGTAAACTCATTAGCAAATAACTAGTATATACAAGGCAACAGAAATATTGTTTTGTAAATGGATGCTTTTTGCTCTGTGTTGAACTCCCTAAAATTTAGAGTGTTTGATTGCTCCCAGTGCTATTCTGATACCTTTTTTAAGCATGTTTTATATTGATTTCAGAGAGAGGAAGGGAGAGGGAGAGAGAGAGAAACATCAATGATGAGAGTCATCTATTGGCTGCCTCCTGCACGCCCCCTGCTGGGGATGGAGCCTGCAACCCCGGCATTTGCTCTGACCGGGAATTGAACCGCGATCTCCTGGATCACAGTCTATACTCAACCACTGAGCCATGCTGGCCTGGCCTAGTACCTATAAATGTTAATGCTATTGTATGGGATAAAAGCAGCACATGAGACCTCTGTATAGTTCATGCAGAGGAGATGGCTGCCTGGGAAGCCCTGTAAACCAAGAAATCTGAATGCGCAATACAAAAAAACTGCTCATATATCCATACTTTTTTTTAACCTTCAAAAAAATTAAAGGCTGGTCCTCTGGCAAATAGCAAATTCCTTTCCTAGAGGGAGCATTTTGAAACGATACTCATTTACATTTGAGAATAAGTGAATTTCAGATCCTTTTAAAGTTATAAGCTTGGTTGTGTGTTTTTATGAAGAACAGAGAAAAAAGGAACATTGTGAAGGACTAAAGACTTCGAAATGAGAACAAACCTCTTACCTTGACCCAATGGCAGAGACAGATCAAGTAATAGAGAACAAAATTTTCAATCACAGGGAAAACACCAGTGAATGGTAGCTAAAGTCAGTCAGTGGTATCAGAAATTTTGAAGAAATGAGTTACATTGTTTGGGGCCACATGCTTCAGTGATCCAGGTCTCAAAACTATTTTAAAAGGAAAAGCAACATTTCAAATATAGCACCATTTAAATATATATAATTTTTTAAAAAAAATCTATACTTAAAAGCAATATTAAATTGTCTTTCTCTCACTGACTTATTTCACTTAACGTAATGCTCCTCCAGGGCCATCCTTGCTGTCGCAAAGGGCAAAGTTTCCTTCTTTTCTACAGCTGCATAGTGTTCCAAGGTGTAAATGTGCCACAGCTTTTTCATCCACTCACCTACTGATGGGCACTTGGGCTGCTTCCAGAACTTGGCTATTGTAAATAAGGCTTCAGTGGACATAGGGGTACGTGTCTTTCAAATTACAGTTTTGGGTTTCTTAGGATAAATACCCAGAAAAGGAATCGCTGGCTCATAAGGCAGTTCCATTTTTAACTGTTTGAGGTAATTCCATACTGCTTTCCACAGCACATTTCACTCATATGTGGAATCTAATGAAGAAAATGAACTAACAAGCAAAATATTGACAGACTCATCGATAGAGAGCAGGTTAGGGTGAGGGATGGAGGGACTGAGAAAAGAAGAAAAGGAAAGACATGGGCACAAGGACAACAGTGTGCTGAGTGCCAGGGGGAGGGCATGGAGAGAGGTTGAGGATAGCACTGGGGGAGAAATGGTGATGGATGGAGACTTGACTTGGGGTTGTGAGCACACAATACATGGTACCAATGATGTATTATAGAACTGTACACCTGAAACCTGTAAAATTTGTTAACCAGGGTCACCCCAATAAATTCAATAAAAAAGGGAAAATAAATAAACAGACATGGTGGAAAAACATTAAACTCAAACTGATTGATATTTAAAATCAGTAAGTACAAGTATCAAACTTATATACACTCACTCACACATACAGGATTATCTGAGATAGAAAAAATATGCAAGGAGAAAAAGTCATGAGAGAGAGTGCAGGCTCACAGAATATTTTTCCTGAATAAAATGAAAATAAAGCCCTATTCATACTCCTTTCAGACTTCTGAAGGTCCCACCTCTAGTACTGGGAGCCCTGAGGGGTTGGGTGGCTGCAGCGCTTCTGGCATCCCATGAATAATTATCTCTGTCCTGAGTGCTTGCCAGCATGACTCGTCTTCATTTCATTAGGGAAAGAAGGACAGGCTGGAATTGGCAATGGCAGAATTCATTTATCACATTTTAATGGAGAAGCAGCTCAGGAAGGGCCGGCCTAATGAGAAATTTCTAAAGAAATTAGCCAGTTTCTATTAAAGGGCCATCTCCTCTCTGTCCGCGGTGGTGATGGATAGCAGGGCACGGCACACAGAGCTTTCCCACCCTTCCCTCTGCTTTGCTTTGGTTTTCTAAGGCCCGTGATCATTATTGGATGCTCCATCTCACACATGCTCGAATCAATCATTATCAAAAAGTGATAACAAATTCTAACATGACGGAAGAGAGACCTGATGTGATTTTCTGGATTTAATTTATGGAGAGAGACATACCTGTATACTCAGGCTTGCCTAAACACCAGCACTGCTAACGTGGCTCATGGCTCAGTCCTGCCAAACAGAAAGTTAGCTCTCACTTTTGTTATCTTTATTGTTTTTGCAGTAATGCCCTTAGTTTTGGAGTAAATACAACTAAAATTATTCTGAAAGAATTCCCTTCCAGAGTTTCTAACAATGACCAAAAACACACACAGAACAACCCAACTTTAATTGCATTTTGATTCAAACACAGTTTATCAAGGCAGAAAGTACACAGCACTTGTGTCAGCGGCACCCTCAGCATTCTGCCTCTTCCCCCGTAGTTGCTCCAGTGTGACTAACAATAAGAAGTTCTCAAGTGCATCCCGTAAACAGAAATGAGTAATGGACTGTGTGCCTGACGCACCACTGTTGTTCCTCTTTGGGGAAAGGTGTTCAATGCTGGCATCTCTGTGCAATAATTTACATGAAATTCGTAAGAAAGAGCAGAGAGTTAATACAACTCTTTTCACAGAGACTTAGAAAATACAATTGATGATGGTCAGTGTTACAAAACAGGAGGCCAAACCTTTGGTGAATGATTTATGCAACAAAGAGTCACTGAGCATCTGCTCCAGGCCAGACTCTGCTAGACAATAAGATGTTAGGGAATAGATAAGATTTTGCCATCCATAAGCTTACATTCCCAGGAAGGACATACACAACAGACAAAAGACGACACAAGTAAATAAAAATCGGCTGTGTGATGTTGGTTCACTCAGTCTATAAGCTCCAGTGGGGTGTTTACATAATAAATACCGGGATGCTTTAAAAATGAAAAAAATTATAATGGTGTAAAACACTGTTAGTGTGGTCTATATTGAATCAAACATATTAACATGAGTAGATTTTTTCCGGTACATGAACTTGAGAAGAAAATTTAGAATGAATATTCTAAATTTCAGTGAATTTCAGTGTATACAGGGTGGGGCAACATTGGTTTACAGTTGTGAAAATGCAAAACACAGAGTTTATTCTTTGTTTGTTTGTTAATCCTTACCTTGAGGATATTTTTTCCATTGCTTTTTTCAGAGAGAGTATAAGAGAGGGAGGAGGGGGAGAGGCAGAGAGAGAGAAACATCGATGTGAGAGAGACACATCAGCTGGCTGCCTCCCTCATGCACCCCGACCAGGAGCCGGTAGCAAACCCACAACCAGAGGCATGTGGGATCGAACCCACAGCCCTTCAGTGAACAAGCCGTTGCTCTAACCACTGAGCAACACCAGCCAGGGCTAGAGTTTATTCTTTTATTATTATTTATTAATTATTGTATTATTTTCCACACGAACAACTGTACCCCTCCCTGTATGTCAAAGCTAAAAGAGCACCAATAGAGAGCTGTGAATAGTTTCAAAGGCAAAAAAAAAAAAAAAAAAGAGATGAATACTTAACATTTAGGGGGAAAATGATAAATAAGGTCCTGTGGCAAGAAATCAAAGAGACAGACAAATTGGCAAGACAGAGCAGGATCTTGGCAGAAATACGTTGGATATGTAAAAAGTGAACAACATAGCTAGGAAACAGAAGGTTACAATAAGCAAAGCTGGAAATGTGTTGAGTCTGAACTAAATGTTTGGCTTTCTGCCTTATCAGGTTCTATCTGTTGTCCAAATGTTGCAGGTTCTCAGTAAACCCTCTATCTTTTCTTTTTCCTACAAAAGTATGTACTTCTCTTGGGTTACCATAGAGAGTGCAAGGGCTATCCAATTCCTAGCCACATGTGACTTTTAAACATTTTTATAAGCAAATAAAAAGAGTTACTTAGTCACACTAATAGCATTTCTAGTGCTCAGGAGCCACATGTGGTTAGGAGCTGTACAGTGGACTTGGGCAGAAATTAGAGACAGTTTCTCCCACTGGAGAAAGTTCCTTTGGACAGCACTGCTTGTGAATGCCGGGGGCATGGTTTAATGTGTCTCAAAGAGCAGGGGATTGATGGATTGGCTGAACAGGTGTTGAATAAATGTGATGTGTACTGCTCGAACTTCATGTCCTCAGAAGTTAGACTAGAACCCGTCCTATGTAACACGCCCTTTTTGCCTACTATATTTCGCCCTATCATTTATAAAGTGCACTTAATAATTACTTATGTTAGTAATACTTAATATCTGCCTCTCCCAAATAATTGCATGGAACTGTGACAACAAAAATCCATCTCTTTCTTTGTACCTTTTCCTACCTCTTAAACTTATAGCTGCAAAAATATGTTCTTAATGAATGAAAAAAAAAGAAGGGATGGCATTTTCTTATGAAGTCAGGTATCACTGACTGTACACAATTCTGAGTGCAGCTAATTATGTGCCACAGAAATACCTAAACTAGGTTAGGGCCTAGCAGGAAACACACATGTGCAGGTGATCCCTCTTCTGGGCTCTAACCCTGCCTGTATGTCCTACTAGGGTCTTTCTGATGCATTGAGTGTCTCGGTGTGGGAGGTCAGTCTGGCGTGGACCTATTTTGCTGTCCTGAACCACGATGGAAGGCACTGAGCAGAAACTGAACACCCACTCAGTAGATGCTAGGCTTACGGAGTCAAGTCTGAGGCAAGGATGTGTGTTCCCTGGTCCATGAGCTGACCACTGGTGCCAGGGATGTGCCATCCTGCAGAATGACTAATTATTCAGGAGGAATTATGCCCCAGCTTTACGCTACACCAAATAGAAAGGTTTGTAGTTTGCCAGGACTCTGAGTTATGACACTTCCCTTTTCTATGGTCACTCTCACATCAATATTTCTTTCTCTCTGTCTCTCTCCCTTCCTCCTCCCCTTCTACTCTCTCCAAAATAGCAATGGGAGGGAGGCATGGTGGCCCTCCTGGCTGGGGAGGGTCAGTACAGCTGGTACAAGTACTGCTTAAACAAGGGGCAGATGCTCTGCATGTCAGGGGAAAAAGAATATGTTCACTGAAAGAGCCAACACTAAGTCTCTCTGATAGGTAAAGAAGCTACAGTAGATGGGAAAGTGTAGTCTCAGCTGGCAGCAGAGGTCTCACCAGGGGATTTGTTAGAAAATGCAAATTCTCAGGACTCTGTGGTCCAGCAATGTGTTTGAACAATCTCCCTCACGTGATTCTGAAAGGGGCTGAGTTCGAGGACCACTGGGCTAGAGGACAGTGAAGGGTTACTGTCCTTCTGCCCACACAAGGCTTCAAGATCAGAGTCCAGTGACAGAGGTTGTGTCCTCTGCTTCTACCTCCACCACAGCTGAAGGACTCACTTCTGAGAATATCCTTGAGGAGAGATTATTCCTTAGCATCACATGTAGAATCACCAGATCCTCAAGCTTTTCCAAGACTGAGTCTGAAGAGGAAGAGCTTCAGATGTGAGGTTTTTTTCATATAGGGTCTTAGGCTTTCCAGGGCTCCAGCTGGCCCCAGGAACATTGGTTCAGGAGTTATTCCAGCACCTGGTACATTGAAAACTGATGAACACTCTGTTTCCTGTCTCCACAATGGGCCTCTCCCTTCTGTGATAGAATGACATCTGTATTTCAAGGCCATAAACCCAAATATCTTGTAACATTGCCCCTCTCTTTCTGAAAAACCTCCTCTTCAGCTCCTTTCAGGGGACATTATTTCCCTGCCAGTCCTATGCAGTTAAGTAGCTGGTCCTTCTGTAGTGAAAGGAGATAAAAACCAAAAGCAAACAAAATTAAACATTAATTTACTCTGCTGTGGGGTAATTTTCTTTTAGAAAAAAATACAACCTAAAGTATTTGAGCTCAAAAGGATCAATCTTTCCTTGCATCTTATTTTGGCATATTTGAAGATCTGGCTATCAAGTTCTCATGACTGTAGTCAGGAAATAAAATCATACAGCTTGCTTTGGTTATACATTTCCGTCGGGAAGTTAATCTTATCTAACCTAAAGCCCTGATTCTAACAATTCCCCCCTCTGTCTTCATCGTCAGTGCTTAGTGGAGAAAGAAAACAGCTGGTCAACATCTTATATGCGATCGCCCTGGGCATTGTGACTTCCTTTGGGCAACAGAGTTGTTTAATCGTCAGCTTTGGGATGGTTTGGGGGATGGACACTACAGAATATGACACCAGATCTCAATCAAATAAAATTTCCAGGGAAATTTCAGTCAGTTCCCTGCTGGCAAAATGATTATAATCTTTTGAGAAAGAAAGTCAGATGGAAAGGTGATGATGACCACATTCTCATAGTGAGCCCCATCTGGCCACAAGCATTTCCTTCCAGGGGAGTGGGTCTGACAAGCTCCACATCAAGGCGGTTTCATTCCAGCCAACATAAAACATGATATCCAAATACTCCAACTCTCAAAATGTGATAACCTCTTACTGTAATGTAAAGGACGGAAGACAATAAGCCGGCACCTCTTTTGATATGCCTATGAGGTCATTGCCGTTCATGGGTCTGGTCCAAAGACTGTTGTTTTGAAATTATTGTAAGAGATAAGAGTCATTGTCTCAAAGCTCCTAAAACCAGGATTCTTGCCACAGGATCTCTTAAATCATCTGAATTTTCTTCTTTGTTACTCTCTTAGTATTTGAAGAAAATCAATGTTCAAAAGATGACCCCAGAGCTTATGAGATCCTTTGTTTCAAAGAAAGATTAAATTATACTTATTGGACCATATCTGTAACAAAAGAAAGAAGGGATTAGCAAAGTTTTAAGAGATTTGCAAAAGAGATAGAAATGAAAATAAAGTGAGATGGTAGGATCATTGAAGTTTGCTAAAATTATTAGATAAAATATTCTGAAATAGGATGGTCACAATGTCAAAATATAATCCCATAGATGTCTTGACAGTTTCAAAAGAAAAATTATACTGGAGGCATCTAGGAGTGACCACCTTAACAAGGACATCAAAGTTACTATTACTGATACAGAACAACCGTTCAGTCCATGCCCTCCAATGTGATGTAAACTGAAGTTCACAGCATCTCCTATTAGTTAGTTTTGCTAAAAGTCTTTAGCCTAGATCTCACCATGCCTTGAGACCTAATTTCCACTGTGTAAAAAATATAGGACATAACCCTGGCTGGTGTGGCTCAGTTGGTTGGGTGTCGTGCCAAGCACACAAAGGTTGCTGGTTCGATTCCCCATCAGGACGAGTGCCGGGGTTGCTGGCTCAGTCCCTGCTAGGGGCATGCAGAACGCAGCCGATCAATATTTTGCTCTCACTTCGATGTTTCTCTTTCCCTTTCCCTTCCTCTCTCTCTAAAAATCAATAAAAACTATTTAAAAAATATAGTACATAGAAGAACAAGTTAAATGGCCCAGTGAAGTAGTAATTAGGCAAATCGAGAATGTGGGACATTTTGTAAGACTACTGGCCTGGTCTCTTCAGAGAATCTACATTACACACACCGGTAGGCTGAAAAATGGCACAGCAAGGTGTCCAGAGATTAAGAAATCTTAATTATCAAAATGTGTGAATGCTACCTTATATGGCAAAAAGGACTGCAGATGTGATTAAGGATCTTGAGATGGAGAGATTGTCTTGGTTTATCTGGATGGGCAATGCATGTATCAAATGCCTTATAAGAGGGATGCAGAGGGAGACTTGACTACAGGAGAGAGAAAGGTGTTGTGCTCACAGGAGCAGAGCTTGGAGGGCTGTGGCCAGGAACCCCCAGAAGGCTTGCAGGTAGCCTCTAGAAGTGGAAAATGCCTTGAGTGGCTTCTTTCATGGACTCGATTATGGAGCCAGCCCCAATGACACCTTGGTTTTAGCCCCTTAGGGCTCATTTTGTACTTCTGATCTCCAGACCTGGCAAAGAATAAGTTTGTGTTGTTTTAAGCCACTAAGTTTGTGGTAATTTATTATAGTGCAACAGGAAACTAATACAGACGAAAGATAATAATAAAGAGGCAGGGGGAGGTGGTGCTTTTATGGTTTAAGAGATTAAAGAGATAATAGCAACTCAATGCCTGTCAGAATCCTGACTAGAGTCACAGTTTATCAACAGCAGCTATAAAATACAACTTTTGAAATAATTAAGAATTTGAATGTAAACTAGATGGGAATATCAAAGTCATTATCATTATTTTTCTATCTTAAGAGATGCAGCTGGAGTTTTTGAGACAAAGCACTATGATTGTATTAAATTGAAAAAATAAAAAATATATCTATATCTATGTCTCTATAGACAGGCAGATAGAGAATTATAAAACAAATATGACAATGTTAATCATTGTTGAAACTAGGTGATGGCATGTGGTTTCATAGTACAAATCTTTTGTTTTTAGCATATATTTGTAACTTATTCTTAATAAAGAGGGAAAAGTTCTGTAATAAAAATGTACAGAGTAAATTTTTTCAAAGTTAATGAGTTAAAAAAAAGCTCATGAAACAGAATATCATTGTATTAGGGTAAGCTAATTGCTATAATTCAAAATTACTACATCTCCATAGCTGATCAAAATAAAATTTCATTTCTCAGTCACTTAACAATTCAAATTGGTTTACTGGTCTGAAAGATCTTTGGGGCAGATTACCTGCATGTAACACCCCAGTGCCCTGAGTCCTTCCATCTTGTAGCCCCACCATTCCCTAGGGTCTTTTACAGCTGGTAGTGTTCTGGAAACAGGAGAAATCAAGGATCATAAGAGAAGTTTTCCATGGGTCTGCCTTGGGAGTTTGGCCCATTCCATAGGCCATTGGCTGTAACTTAGTCCTATGGCCACTTCTAATTGAACATCAATATTGCCATCCGCTTGCATCTTCAGAAAAAAACTCTTATTAATATTGTGGCAGTTACAATCCCTCTTTTTGTATGGCAGTCTAGGGCCATGATTCCAAGGAAATGTGTTAGAGAAACTGAAACTGCTCACAGCATTTTACTGACCACAAATCTAAAATCTAATCATTGAAAGAAGCCATTAAAATAATCCTACTGGAACTTCTTATTAATGTTGTCTCTCTTATTTATTTCCTGAGAATGGAAAAGTTATTGAATTCGATTACTACTGCTGCATTGTTTTTTACACACATGTGTATGTAAAGCATAGCCAACAAAGTAGAAATGCATTTTAGATATTACCAAAGTATTTTCCTGAAATCATGTAAGTATAGCCACATTTGACTAATGGTCTGTAGAACAGTTGACAAGCTTGCCCTGCATGTCCTGTGTTTCCCTTAGTCACATTCTTCCAGGCTTCTATTTTGCAGCTTGAACTATGATTTCGGGCATTCACTCCATCCTTCATTCTTTCAAGTATTTGTTAATAAATTATAGTTGAACACTGTGGTAGGAACCCCATAAGAACATCTCCATGTTCATCTAAAAAGTTGGAGGGAAGATGGGTTGTAAGAATAAAGAGGCAGAATTGTGATACAATTTTAAGGGGCCCTCATAGGTAAAAATGCAGAATAGAGAGCTGTCAATTATACAGGAATGGACTGAGGTCAAGACACTTTCTAGAGACAGTGATGCTGGAGGGGAGTTTTAAAAAATGAATATAGAATTAATCAATCAAGAAGTGATTTGGGGCAAAATTTTACCTGGCACGAAGTGTCTACTACAGATGGGCACTGGTAATCTTTCTTCTAGGAGATTTTTCTACACATTTCTTTTGGTAACTTTTTGAGGACTATCTATAAGTAGTTGGTATTCTTGTTTCACAATGAGGAAAACTATGACCCAAAGAAGCGAAGAAAACTGCTCAGGGGCAAATAGCTATTAAGTGTCAGAGACGGGTTTTGTCCCCAATCTGTGTCTTTTGAGAAACGTTGCCCTTTTTACATAGAGAAATCTCCAATAATATGCAAGTTTATTATGTGGATAGAAAGAGTAGAACATAGGCTATCATTTGTTTAATAAATGGCAAAAAGTAAAAAGTAACTTGAACACAATGGATTTATTCTGTGTTGCAACTTATAAAAACAATCCTTGTAAAAATAATCATTGTAAGTTGCTTCTTTGCTTTAGTGTTACTGAGTTCCAACTTTGCAAAGCCATAGGAATAGACCGATAATCTGAAGAAAAATTATGAGGACATGGGTAAGGGGGTCCAATTTATTGTGTTAAGAGAAAATAAAATCTTGGTCTGCTCAATATTTGTTGTTTTTAATAAAGAGGAGGCATGCAGGGTAAGCACTTAACTTTTTTGACTTGTCAGAGCCTCTGAAATATATATGAAAATATTATAAACATGCACACACACAAGCATACACTTCTAGTAATGCTTTCAGTGACCCTGCCCTCAAAAATGTAGCATAATCCAATAAACAGCCATTGAGGCCGAGGGTCAGAACTTAAACATTTGTCAGGGGATAACTGAGCTCTACTGTGAGTTTGCTACCACAACTTGCTATAGGGTTTATGAAGTGGCATTTGTTATATAAAAACAACTTTTTAATAATGAGGTTTCTTTATTTTAATGGTATTTATTGCAACAGCTTTGTCTTTGACATTTTGGAAATTCTAGCCTTGCCATAAGATCTTGTCCTGAACAATGACATGTCCAGATGAGGGTAATGAACCGTCATAATTTCCCTACTTGACTTTTCTCAGTCCCATGTACCCTGAAGACCACGAGGGACTGGCCTGGCTGCATTCCAGCCATTTTGTTCCATGAAACCTCTCTCCCATCGTTTGCCTTTTACTACATCATTTGTGATCCTTGCAATTTACTCTTTAGATTTATTTTACTAAAAAATAGGTGTACTAAAGAAGTGCAGTCAACATAAACATATCAGCAGAGGCCTCCTGATGGCAGGAGAGGACCGGGTGAATGTGGCCAGCGCTGACACTTGTTTTTACATAGTTCTCAAGCTCACAAGGACTGTTGGCCCAGTTTCCAACCAAAAGTAGTGAACCAGAGACTCTTCAGCCCCCGAAAGTCAACCTATGACAGTGATAGAGTCAATCACAATTATTGTGATCCAGGCGGCTTGAAGAGTCTTTAGGAAACAACTACCAAAATTAACAAAAGACATCATAACTGAGGTCCTTTAAAAATAATTTAACTTTCATATGTTTGTCACTGTACTGTAATATATAAAAGTTTTTGTTGAGTTCATTCCTCCTCTAGAATTTCTTTTTTTCCATCTAGCCATGATTTATTTAAGAGGCAAGGGAACGTCACCCCTAAGAGTCTTAAAACCAATTCTTTCTTTTTTGGTTCTTGGCATGTGGTCAGAGAAAATGTCAGTGAGAATGTAATACGATTAAAGGACCAACCTCGATGGCATATAAGTGATCACAGAGCAAAGCTGACGGGAGAGAAAGAAGGAAGCCACGTCAGCTTTTTGAGAGGAAGATGTATAAATAATAAAATGAGAAAGTGAAAACTCCAGAGAAACAATTACCAGGTGCCAAAACAATGAGGCGAGATGTATGTCGTCTATTTCCATAAAATCCATTTAAGAAGCATGGCACACCATTTAGAGCCATCTAGTTATAGAGAGCTACTCCTGAAACAAACTGTCATTCCACTCTCGTGCTTAATCCGAACTTTCAAATTTAAAACAAGTGTATGTTTTGCCTTATTTTATTTTTCTTGAGCCAGTCTCACCAGCAAGGAGGTGACCCCATGCGAAGGCAGAGAGGAGCCACTGTCACTTGCTTTCTGGCTACATCGATTGCAGTTGGAAATAAATCGTTGCCGCTCTGTTTTGTGGGTGAGCAAGGAAGTTTATTTTTCTCTACAGCTGATTAGTGCCTCTTAAGTTTATTTTTCAAGGGTTATGCTTTTCCCAATAGCTTTGAAGTCATACTTATTAGAACCTGGACTGTGAACACATTATTCAAGGGGAGGGAGACTTCTTTACCCTACACTTAGCTACAGAGAACTGTGACTTAATAAACAAAAAAAATGATAAGATTATGAAAAGCATAACAGTAATACGCTCACAATAAATAGTTTCTAATCTTGGGCACCTTTTGTCTAAAATCAATGCAGAGAAATCCTGAATAAACATCTAGGTATTTTTGTCCAGTGATTAGAAACAGTGATACCTCAAAGCAATTTATATGGGGAGGGGGATGCCTTTCTCCTTAAAAATCACTTATTGGGGCTGTTGTGGATTTTTGACATCATGTACTACAAACAGGTATTGAAAATATATATGTAAGCAGAAAATTATGAAAATGATGTTTACTTCTATCTACATTATAAAATATTTTTATTGTTTTATGTGATATTGTGGAAAAATCCTGCTTCATAGCCAGAAAAAAAGTCTGCAAATGAAAAGACTTATGTAGTTTTAAGTAATAACCCAAACCTGGAATTACCTTTATATCCACCCAGTAGTAGAATGGATAAATAAATTTTCTGTTATATTCTCACAATAGAATACTATATAGAAATGAAAATAAACACAGAAACTATTCTCCATAATGTGGAAGGATTCTCACAGACATAAAGTTGAATGGAAGGTTGGATCCAAAAGAAAATATATGTGTGATTTCATTTATATAAACCACAATAACTAAATTATGCTTTTAGAAGTTAGGATAGAGGTTATTTTTGAGGGAATGGCTTATAACTTAAAAGGGGAGAAATGAAGTGGGGCTCTGGAGAGCTGGTAATGTTCTGATTCTTAATCTGGGGGTAGGCTATTCAGGTGTATTCAATGTGTGGAAATGCGTCAATTTGTACATTCATGGGATGCACACTATTTTTTTTCTATATATTATGCTAGATTAAAAATGGACACAAATGCTTTGTTACTTCTCCTGCTGAGGGACAGTGTCTATTTCTACTCTTGAATTTGGGCTAGTCTTAGTGATTTATTTAATCAACAAAAGGCAGATACATGACATTCCAAGACTTCTAAGGCTAGATGATAAAAGGCCCTGCACTCTTTGCTGGAGCCTTTTGGCATCCAATGTGTTGGAGTCCTGAGCCTTGGATACCTCTGATTACCCCAGGCTGCCATTTACCCTGGGGCAACCCAAGCCACTAGGAGAAGCCACGGCTAGGTAGCCTGGGTGACAATTTCCAGGCATCACCAGTAAGGCTAAATGCGTGTGAGTGAAGTTGTTTTAGATCTTCTAGAACAGACCATCTATCAGCTGACTATCACCCAGTGCCTGAGTTAATGTCACATAAAAAAGAATCATTCAGCTAATTCCTAAGCAAAATCCTATCCCTCAAAATTATGATATATAAAGAAAAAAATAGCTGTTGGTTTAAGCCAAGTTTTGGAGTAGGAGGTAGTTTGATACATAGCAGTAAATAATGAAAACATACATTATACTTTTAGTAAAGAGTGTTTTTTAACCTCAAGAAAGTAATTTATGATCTGTTTTAAATGGAAATAGCTCTTTAACTGACAAAAGGCTCCTAGTTTATAAGCTGCTAAAAAGTTTCTAACTGAAAGTACATGCAATCCATTGAAATTACTTTGGGGCTAAGGTTTAGGCCTAGAGATAAACTTTTTTCAACAATATCACATAGGTGCCAATTGTAGAACTGTAAGTTGTTTGATCAGTATTTTTGACAATAATTATAACAAAGTCTAAATTCAATACATATTCAACCACATATGGCGAATATCACTGATAGTTAAATTATGTTTTAACAATGGAGTTTTTGTACCATAATTTTAAGACTACAGACTTTGGGTGATTTAGGAACAGTTGATATGATTTTTCTGCTTAACATTGTGATTTCTTGTTACCTTAAAAAGGTTAGTCACTGCCTCATTTGGTTCAAATGTTCCCTCAATTTGAAAATAGATAATCAGCCCTCTTTGTTTCCTAAACTTTCTTTAAAAAAAAAAAAAAGCAAATCATAGAATTATTTTTCATAGTAATAGCTTTTGTATGCTTTTCTTATATGTAAATAAAAGAAATGTGATGTTTTGGGGTTTTTTTTGTCTTATCAATTAAGTGTATAATGATCTCAAATTGTATTTTAAACATGTTTGGCTAAGAATAGAAAAATCTCAAATTTGGCATGTTATTAGAAGGAAAAAAATGGATAAATAGACTTATGAACTTTCTGTGTGATGAAAGAAGGGGCCTTAAGGGAAAAAATGAACCGCTGCTCATTACCCTGCTATTTGGTCTGCATGTCCTCTACTTTTGGGAAAGCTGGAATTGGGCACTTGCTTTAGCCTCGCAACAGAATGGAACTCCAGATGCTTACAGATGTTAAGCCCAAGAACTTAATTAAAACTCAGGCTTTATTCTCCTAAAACAGGAATATTGGGAAAGTCTTGCCCAAAGAAATGTTTTTGTTTTCTCTATATCATCTCCAACCATGGAGAAAACTTTAGAGGTCATGGAAGTAAATAAAACAAACAAACAAACAAAACTTCTTGTTGTGAGGCAAGGGAGTAAATTAGAGTTACAGGTCATTAACCTAATTACTGCTTCAAATTCAAGTTCAGGAAACAATTGTGAATTGTGTACCAGGCGCCTATTACTGTATATTGACTTAATCAGGGTTTAGTGATAATTTTATAAAAAAGGAAGTACAATCTTTCAACAACAAATATGTAGTGAGCACTTACCGTATCCTGGACCATATATATATATATATATATATATATATATATATATATATATATATATATATATATATATATATATATATATATATATGTGGCTAAAGGCACAATGTTACTTTCTCTTTAAAGATACTAAAATAGGTTAACTGACCATCCTATATATATTTTCATACACTTTAGACTCCTGGCAGCTCTTTATATTGTGAACCTTTATTATGTTTTTACATAGGCTCATATCTAGGTAAATAATATTGACACATAAAGATATTGGTGTGTTGATTTAAAATGAATGCCTTACCCTCCTATTAGTTCCATTAACTTTTCTCATAGGAATATGAACATATGTAATTTTTGTTGTTATTGACAATGTACATATCATGTACCATGTGTAGAAAAATTGTATTTCTACAAATTAACATCCACATGTGAAGGCATCACAAAGAGCAGAATTCAAATTACCTTATTCCATTTACTCAACACTCTGAAAATAAAATAGTTATTTATATGACTATCCAGATTCTATGTTCTCTATTAGGTTATTTTAGCATATTTAAAAGTATTAATTTTTAAATGTATTAATTTTTTTTAAAAATTATCTTTTATTGTTGAAAGTATTACAGATGTTCCCCTTTCCCCCTCATTGATCCCCTTCACACTGCGCCCCTCCTCCCAGACCTGCACCCCGCCCCAGGCCTTCACCACACTATTGTGTGTGTCTATGGGTTATGCATATATGCATATAGGTTCTTAGGTTAATCTCTTAGGTTAATTAAAATCTAATGCATTAATTTTTTTAAAGATTAATTTTGAAAATAGTCACATAATTGAACCATCTTATCTGTTTTGATCACTCCTTTAGGTTAGTCTTCGGCAACTTTCCTGATTTTTATGGTCACTTGTACTTTTTCTATCTAGGAGAGTTATTGTATTTTCAAAAATTAATAGTTTATTTTAATGTTCTGTTTGTCCATTCATATATTTCATTTTGTTTCCATTTAGGAATCTCATTTCTAATAATGATCACAATTTTTATGTTTACTTTTCCATTATTTCTGTATTTAATTCAGTTTTCTTGCTCATGATAGTGATTGTCACTTCCAGAGAAAGAGCAAATAGTAGTCCTTCTATATTGCACTTTATGTTTACCTTCTGCATCATGCTGAAATTATAGCTAAAAGTGTTCAGATAGGGCTTTTCTCTAATTTATATCATTGACACAATTGTTGGAAATCTGATTGACTTCTTTTAAATTGGTTAGTTCACTTGAAAATCTCACATCTGTCAAGGCCTATGAAATATTTCTATTCACAAACCCAGCCTGGATTTGTGAAGAGAAATATTTTTATTTCTTAGAGCCAGAATGTCAGAGTGACCCACACTCGGGTTGGCACTCACCATGCTAGACTTGCTGTTTTCCTAAGGATGACTGGCCTGCTCTGCCACACAGGCTTTGCTCAACAATGCAGAGTCATGCATTTCCTTTACTTAGAGTCCTCAGGAACTTACCAGAAAAGAGGGAGATAATCTTGATCAATGGGAATTGATTGTCCCAAGAAAATGTAACACAGGAATAACTCCTTTTACCCAGTCTAAATCAAACCCTAAAACTATTTTTAAAACTCATTATACATTTCCTTTCATTGGAAAATTATATCAATACTTTGAGGCCCAATAGAATCACCTTTATGGGAAGGAGTGGTCTTAGCTATTGTCAGTTGCTTTTATGAAAATGGAGAAATATAATTTACTTTAATAACATATACATATATTTCTGTTCATTACTATGATGGGATATAAGTGTATGTGTATATACAATGTGTGTGTATATAATGTGTGTATGTATATATTAGCTTTATTTCTGATCAGTCCAAATAGTTTTGTTAATTAGCATATCAGATGACAAAAATAATTTTTTATTGGTGAAAGCTCGATATATATGTTTCCCCTCTCTCTCTCTCCTTTTTCCTCTCTTCCTCTTCTTTCTCTCATTGATCTTTTCTCTTTCAGATTTATCCTATTTATGGATCTGCTATTTGGTCTGTAGTGTATCATAGATGCAGCAATTAGGATATTTGTTAAGGGTCATGCTCTGTTCCTAGTAGGGACCCCCAGTCAATAAACATTTCTTTAAGTGATTCTGATATACTTTCCTGTTGCTTCCAACACTATCTGCCCCATGACCTAGATAAAGAATGTAAGTCTGGGCTGATACTCTGGCACCTTTCCAATACATTACATTCACTGGAGAGGAAAACAAGTAAGCAAGCTTTACAAAAAAGTGATAATCTGAACTTAAATAGAACCAATATAACCTGTCAAACGGGTGTGTTGTCCCCCAACTTTATGACACCCACTTTCATGCAGGTTTATATATTTTCGCTAATTGGCCCTTTTGAAGTTTGCAGTAGGTTTGTGATGATGTGGAAATCTATAAAACAAAACTAACAAGGTGGTAGTGACAGGGCAAAGGGATGTCACAATTCTGAGAGGGCAGAATAATAAATCACCCAAAGGGATAGTTCTAAGGGCCCAGTTCTTAGAGTTACGTGTTTTCCCTCTGGCACTGAGCCCTCATTACCTGACGATGGTCCTCGGATCTCAAGAGAAAATTGGAGCGAGGAGAACTGAGTTCATTCTTATGCCTTGTCTTTGCATTCATTTTAGAGGACATATGAATTTCAAATAATACTATTGGGTTTGATGGTGGTAATAAGAGGTCCATAAATATATTTATGATAGAAGGAAGAGATAGAAATGTTTTAAGGGGGAAATCCCAAATTACAGCAATGAACTACCTTCACAGAACTAACTATAAAGAGGAATACCTTCAGAGTTTAAATTAGTACCCCTTGGAAATGTGTAAAGTTTCAGTTTGCATAGCATTTTATTTATTTATTTGTAAAATCTAACAGAAGAATCTTTGCGAACTTTCAGAAAACGTTGCAAGTTTCTACTAACAAGCCTGTCCGATTCTAGGAGAGGTTTGACGAGGCATGTTTATCTGGTGCTTTGGCAGCCTACCTGTGCTTCGGGGGACTCCTGACCTGTGAGAATCAGTTATTCCTTGTTGAATACATTGGCCCCTTGCAGCTCCCTATGACTCTCCCGGTGTCTTCTCTGCATAGCTGGACCATGGAGCTGGCCATGCTCATTTCCACATGGAACTGGCTATGGTTCCTTCCATTGCACTGTGAGTTCCTTAAGGGCAAGGACCACTTCTTCATTCAGCTCTGTATCTCCAGCATCTAGCAGAGTACTGGCTCCAAGTGGAGTTCAATAAAGTTCTCCTTACCCTTTCTGACAGTCAGAGAAAGACAAATACCATATGACCTCACTAATATGTGGAATCTAATGAACACTGTAAAGTGATGAACAATATAGAACCAGAGGCAGGAATACATGGAGCAGACTGCCAGGTGCCAGAGGAGGGCACTGGGGAAACGGAGGTGAAGACGTTAGCCACAGGACATACACGCATAGCCCATGGACACAGACAAGGGGTGGTGGAGGCCAGGGGAGGGAGTGTGGGGGGTGGGTGGAGATGGGCAACGGTGGGAAGAATGGGGGGCATCTGTAGTAGTGTCAACAATAAAAATAAAAAGCTGAAATTTTAAGTTGAGGGTAGACTATGATATGTTGTCTCATCTCTTCTAATTAGCCAAAAAATAGCTGATTTTCCACACAGATTTTGATGGCCTTGTTGCTGTGGTAGATAGGATCAAGAAAACTGAGGCGCTAAGAATAATAGTGAAGCATGAGAGGCAGTATTAGAAGATGAGGTGTTCTGACATCAGCATCTGTTAATGCAAGCATTTATTCCTGATTAATGTGTGACACCAAATGTTTCGGGTTTGGAACTTAGTAAAGGATAGAAAAAGAGTATCGAGGAAGGCAATCATTAAAATACACACCTTCTGTCGGGGAACCACAAACCATTCACTTCTCGTCAGTACGTAATACACAAGGAAATTGGCTGCCGATAGATGCTATAAAGAACAGAAAAGGTGATGTGCCAAAGCGACATCCGAGCTAATGTGGCCTGTGACATGCTCTCTGAAGAGGTGATGTGATCGGAGGCCTGCGTGATGAGAAGGAAGCAGGCATATGAACATACAGGAAAACAGATTTTGAAACAGGAACCACAAGTGGAAATTTCTGATAGTGGAAGAAGCTTCCTATGTTCAAGAAACAGGAAAACAATGCCAATGTGGATGTGTTCGCGGAACAGGGGGCAGAGCGGGTAGAGATCGAGTTGAAGAGGGAGGTAGAGAGCGGGTCTTAGGGAATTGCAAACGCAGGGCCACTGTTCACTCGTCCATAGTGAGAGGTCCTGGCTGTTAAAACCTGAGCTATTTCTGTATTGCTTGATAAACAGGCACTGACAGAAGCCCTCAGAACGCCTCTCCTAGGGACCTCAGCCCACTGCTGGGACCCCACAGTCCTCCTTAAGTCTCAGCGACTAAAGGGTAAATGAGTCTACAGCAGGCAGCCTCCAGGGCCTTGCTTCAGCTCTGACCTGTGCATCGTCTCCTCATTAGCATCCCTGCTCTGCCCCATGATAAATATTTTGAATATCACTGCTGATTTGGGCAATGGAGAGAGATATATGTAGATTTTATTCAAAGAGCAATGGGAAGCTATTGGGGTTTTTCAAATAAAAAAAGAACAATGACCTGATTTAAACTCTAAAAAGATTATTTTGGCTGCTCTATGGAGGGTGCACAGCTAGTAGGAGGAACTAGCAGGGGCAGCCCCAGCAAAGGTGGATTATTTATAGAGGAGAAGCGATGGTACTTAGGTTAGAGCTGAAGCAATAGGGATAATAAATGATCAGATTCAGGATATAATTTAGAGATAAAGCTGTTTATTTTTTAAATTAATGTTTGGGATATTGGATTGGAAAGACAGGGATCAAGAATGATCTTAATTTATTAACCTGAGCAACTGGGTCTATAGTGATGCATTTTGCTGAGCTTGAAAAAAAGCCGGGGGAGTAAGGACCAGATTTATAGAGGGGTAAGAGTCATAGTTATATTTTAACCATACTAGGTTTCAAATACCTATTAGGCATCTAATTGGAGATGCTGAGTTGATGGTTGGGTATTTAGGGAAAGAGAAGAGGTTCTGAGCACAGAGAATATGTACATAGACAATATGCATCTGAGACTAAAGTATAAAATAGTGTTTGAAACACTGTGAGAATTATCCTACACTTTTGCAGCACAGAGTATATGTTAACATGATGTAAAAAGGAGGGCCAGAGACCTGATCCTGGGAGACTCCAACCTTTAAATGTAGAGAAAAATTCAGCAAAGAGGATTGACAAGAAGGTACTGGTAAGGAGAGTGCAAAAAAACAGAAAACAAACAAAAGCAAAACAGTGACATCATGGAATAAAATAAAAAGAAATAACTATCTGATGTATGAGATAACCTTGAATTTCTGAATTTGGTATTTTCTCCCAGTATTTATACTTCTGAATTTCAGCTAATAGTGCCATTCCCATATAATGTTAGCTGAGAGCATGATCAGCGAGCTAGAAAACACACCCCAGCCTTCCTTCTACCTAAGGGGAGCCATGGAGCTAAGTCTTGGCCAGGATGCTGTGACCAGAGTGATGAGGGGATGTGGGCAATGTCTGGCTCAGGCACTCGAGGAGGGAGGGACCTGCTCTGCACTCTTTCTTCCTTCACATCAGCTGGTGCAGCTGTCTTGAACCCAGAGATGAAATCTCCATGTTGAGGAAAGTGGCACCACAGCACCAACCCTAGGCTGCCAACTTATGGACTGTTGTATAGAAGAAAAAAACACACAAATTATTGAAGTCCTCATAGTTACAGGTCTCTTTGTTACAGCAGCTAACCCATACACTAATTCTATGAGTAAGGTTATTAGTATCTTGCAGGACTCTTGTTAGGGGAGCCCTCACCTGCCAGGAGCCCTTGATTGTACAAATAGTTACTGACCTCTGCGTGAAGTTCTAGGAAACCTTTTCATTGTTTGGGATTTAACAATGAACAAAACAAAAACCTCAGCAGCCTCACTGAGCTCATTGTAAGCAGGGTTTTATTTCTGAGGTTAACTCTTTTGGCCGATTCTTCTTAACCTTTACCATCTTCCATTTGCGTCGGCTGCTGCTTTTTTGCTGACAATAAAGAAACCCAAGCTCCATTTTTCTGTTCCTTAAAGACACTAATTAAATAAAATCTACCCTGTCAAGCAAACTTTCATGAATTCCATTAAGCAAGTTCAGCCCCCAGCCTCCGAGCATTAGTAATTCTTTCCCTAACTGTACATCTTTTCGATTAATTTTCACGCTATAGTTGTACTTTGTCTTTCCATACCTGTGTAAACTGCTAGGTTGTTGCTATACCTAGGATAGGAACCTGTCTTACTTACTTTTCATATTCCATGAGCATATGTTCAAGAAACATTGGTTGAACATGTGACTCAAATTCTATCATTTGACATCTTTTATCATTTATCATTCATTTATTCATCAATGCTGTGACTATGTCTTGAGTCTGGCGTATAAGTAGACTTAACTGCAGAAGAGATGGTCTGTAGTAAACATGCAGGGCCACTGGGCAGCTCTTGTTGCTCCAGTTCCTAGGAGTATGGTCAGCAAACAGTTTTCAACTGTCAGCTCATTAGGGATCGGCCGGACTGCAGAGACTTGCCAATGGCAAGGCCGCACTCTTCCGCCAGAAGCCTGTTTCATATGTGCTAGAGGAAGGACTAAAAAGGCCTGGCCAGTTTGGATCAATGCAGTATGCCTATGAAGGAACATTTCTGCTCCTGATCTTCCTATTGGGTTGGGGGAAGCCATTGGGTCTCTATCACTGGATCTTCTCTCTCTACCCTATCCTGCTTCCGCCCCTCCCTTCCTTAGTAATGATCTCAATACCACTTCCCAATAAACTCCTTGAGCAATAAACTCGTTTGGAGAGTGCTTCCAGGAGTGTCCAAATTGTGACACAGTGTGAATGGCGTTAATGATACAAATTGTCATGTAGTCCAGACACTAAAATAATTATTTTCAGATTCCTTAAACAGTGCTTCATATAAAATAACCAGATTAAACATTTTTCTAAAAAAACTCAGAATAAAGACTTTTTATATTTTTATTTTAATGTTAGCATCAGAATTTAAAATATATTAATAAAGCTTACATCTAACAATAAAATAATAAATTCTTAAATATTAAATAAAGAAACAGAACTTCACGTAAGGAGAAAACATCATTCCCAAACAAATTCATTTTTGAATGAATTAAATTTGTAACTTTAAGCAATCTAATAGGAAATGTAGGAAACATATCTTCACATTTGAATCAATCTAATATTTTATTTATAGGGAAAGATAGAATTATATTAAAAAATAGAAAAAGTTAGCCAATGTTTCATATAAATTCAAAAATAAGACTCAATTGATGTTTTGGGTCAATGATGATATTCATTCCTTCATGTTAAATCTTTACTTAATTGCATCTTAATAGTTGTAGCTAAACAGCCCATATGGTGGTGAATGCATAATGTATTTAGGAAGTGGCAGTGTTCCATGTACAAGATGTGGCAATTTTCTACGAAAAGAGAAATTTCTTAATTACTATGTTTGCGCCTATTCACTACTTTAGAAACTTCCTTCGCAATTCAGATCTGCTGGGATATAGTTTTTCCACGCAAGGCAACTCTGAGCTTGAGCACATATTTGCATATGTAAATTGGAACTCTTGTTTGCACGCAGTGCTTTTTATGGTTAGCTTGGTAGCCCCATGCAAATCCATTGATAGAGCAAGTTTTCATGTACACCGATGTGAAACTGCAGGTACATGGCAAGAGTTTATTTTTCTTTAGAGCATCTGTAAAGATTAGTAAGAAACTTGGCAAAGGTTACTACACAGAAAGAGTCCATACAAAGTGAGCCATATGCCATAGTTTTGTTATGCTTTAATGTGTAAATAGAATTGTCTCTTTTTGGATTTGCCATATGTAGTGTTTTTTTTTCATAATTAGGAAATAAATTTCCTGCAAATTTGAACTCACTCCGATGAATCATCTTGGCTCTGTAGGTTCTTTACTTCTTTCTCTGGTTTCATATTTAGAGGTGTGGTGGTGAAATAAAAATAATCAGGATATTCACAATCCAAATACAGATAGAAATAATAGACATGGAATTTTAAGCTCTAAGGGCACAAAAAGTTCATCTAGTCCAGGTCTCTACAAGCCAAATATCTCTAATCTCCAGATAGATGACAGTATCCAGGTGTTAGAAAATAAGATGTGTTAGGCATTGTAGAAAACTGGGCAGAGTTTGTCCTTTCAAATGTGATGAAAATGAAAAAAAGAGACATATTTCTGCAAGTCTTAGTCAGTGGGCTACCATTCATGACCCCTGCTAGTATATCCAAACTCTTATTTTTATGCTGATGAGATTCCTGAGTATAGTGATTGCAGAGTCTACAATATTGAAAATGGATATTTTCAAAGGGAATTTCAAGGGGATGTTCTACAGATGGAACTGAAGTTTCCTGACACCCAATGTGGAGGTCTTTCTCTCAGGCGTTGATATCTTTGGGATTAAATAAAGTTTTTTCCCTTAAACTGGACATTCTCAATTCTATCAGTGATTTAACAATTATTTTCAAATGCAACTATGATATACTGTAGCCCCCCCTTATTAATGGGGGATATGTTCCAAGACCCCCCAGTGGATGCCTGAAAATGTGGATAGTACCAAACCCTATACATGTTTTTCCTGCATATACATACCTATGATGAAGATTAATTTACAAATTAAGTACAGTAAGAGATTGAAACAATAACTAATAATGAAATAGAGCAATTATAACAATCTACTGTAATAAAAGTTATGTGAACACGCATTATTAAGTAAAACAAGTGTTACTTGAAAGCAAGCGCGGTGATGCTTTGATGGTCAATCTGATCACCCAGATGGCTACTAAGTGGTTAATGGGTGCGTAGATGTACAGTGTGGATACTGTGGACAAAGGGATGACTCACGCCCCTGGCAGGATGGAACAGGACAGTGTGATCTTTTACCACGCTATTCAGAATGGCACATAATGTAGAACTTACAAATTGTTTATTTCAGGAATTTTCCATTTAATATTTTCAAAGGACAGTTGGCCATGGGTAACTGTAACTGCAGGAACTAAAACCACAGATAAGAGGGGACAATTGTATCAGATGCACTACCATCGAAGCTTCTTAGAACTGTAAGAATCTAGATACTCTTTCCTGCGGTATCCAGACTGTGAGCAAATGTGATATGTGATGTCAAAAAGAAAATCTGTTTACATATCTCATCAGTGACAAATAATTTCTGTTTGAGCAATTCTGGTAATTTTCCCAAGTGGTGGTATTTTTAGTTTCTAAGTCAGGCATGTCGATACACAAGGAAGAAAAGCAATTTACAACTCTGCAAAGAAATACAGCCTCTTCTACTTCATTTGCGTTTCATCTTGATTATCAACACATTTGTCATCCCGCTGTAATTTATTCATTATTTTTACCAGAGGAATATGAAGAGAAAAAAGAAGGTAAGTGCACTTGTCAAAATGTGAAACAGGTGCTCTAACAATGATTGGAGACAATTAATGTTCTCAGGAAGAAGCAACAGTCTGGCTTTGGGTTTAGTTTCAGATTTTTACAGCAAACAGACTCAGGGAAAATGCAAATGTGAGATAAAGGTTTTATTTTTCCAGGCAAAGAAAACCAATATTGTCTGACTACATTGTTGTGCATTTCTGTTATGATCTGACAGTTTAGATCTTTTCAGGAAAATCATTAAGAACAATGGGAACAAAATGCAAATTGAGCCACTCTGAAGAGTGAATCGATGAGTTTTCCTTCTGAATCACCAAACTGAAAATGTCCTGTGATGGAAGTGGCTGTGGGATGGGAGACTGACTAGCGGAATGAAGATGAATGTTTGTGTCTGATCACACTTGAAATCCAATTGGGCATAACAAAGTCAGAGTGCCGCCACTCATCTTGCAATATTTCCATTTGTTCTTTTTTTTTTTTATCCAAATGTAGAGATCTCAGTTCCATAAACTTCTGGACTCATGATATTTACCTGCATCCCATCTAGCTACCTACTCCTATGATTTTACTCTAGACCTTGTAATCAATGAAATCTCATTCCCTGACTGTTACCTCCTATCCTTCCAGCTTACTTATCAACTATCCACTCTCTCCAGTACTCCCAATCTAATAATTTTTTAACCATATGGAATTTATTATTGCTATGACCAGTGACTAATAATCCTCTGCTTTAAGATTATTGGGAGACTCATTTTATCCAATACCAAAGGTGCCCTCAACTCTGACAGCCAATCCAATGTGTTAGGGTAGGATAGGCTGTGGGAAAATCAGACCCCAAACCTACAATGGCTTGGCAGACATTTACTTGTCTTTGACACATTAGACCAAGACGAATGTTCTGGTGAGATCAGGAGATAACTACCCTCTACTGGTGATCTGGGGGAAGAAACTTCCTCCCTCCATCCTGCTTTGCTGCTGTCACCAAAGACTTAGCCACTGCTTGCATCCCGGTGGCAGAAAAAAAAGGAAAAAAGGAGATATAGAGTTCCTGTTTCTTAGATGACTTATTTGAATATAACACATGTCCTTTTTGCTCACATGCCATTAAATAGAGCTCAGTTTATGTCCAACTTTTTTTACAGACAATCTGACAAATGTAGTCTTGTCCTGTGATCAGGATGAAGAGGAAAAAAGGAAAACTACCTTGATCGACAGCTGACAGTCAGCACTACAAATTTTACTCTAATTTCCTGAAATTGTATTTTCTTGGACAAAACTATTACTCTGTCTCTTCAACACACGTGATGATCTGGTTTCATTGAGAAGGTAGATATAGTCAGATGAAAATACCTCCACATGTTCTTCACATCTTCTGAGCTGCTCATGAGTCCACATACTTAATTCTCACGATAGAGTAAATATCCCTGCATGAACTCAAGGCAAGACCTCTTCTTGTTTATTGGGTAGAGTTTCTTCTATGTTCTTCTATGTTTTGCCTCAGCAGTTATCTTCTTTCTAACTTCCATCATCAATTTCTTCCATCATCAATACTACAATTAATTCCAGTAGTATACAAACATGCCTAATACCACACAAGGGGAAAAAATGTTTTCTTTACCCCACTTTTCTCTCCATCTATTGCCTCATTTCTCTACTCCCTTTCATGGGAAACTGGTAAAATATTTAAATGAATTATTGTTTCTACTCTTATACCTCTCACCTTGCTCACCCTTCAATCAGGATTTCATTCAAATAATTCTGTTAAATAGATCACTGATACATCTTGCTAATGTCAATGACCTTAACCTACCCTTACTAACATCTGGACATACACCATCTAGCAAAAACAAGTTTAAGGTGATTCATAGTATGAACACATCTATTTATTTTCTAAATTAATTGAGTATCTGAGCAGTATTTACCTAAGATTAACCTAAAGGTATTTTACTTCTGATATTAGATAAACTTTATAATTTCCCAAAGGGCAATCAATGTTTCTTTGGTAAAAATTGCAGACTCAACACCAGTTTAATAACATTTTACAGAGGCTTCCATTTTGTTACTAGTCACCTCTTAGGGTCAGTAGGGTCATAATACCAGAAGAATTTTTTGCTTTAATCAAAAGCATTAATCACCTTCATCATTTTAATTGATGAAGTGGTATTATTCTTCAATTCAGTACCATAAATAAACATGCATATCTACTCATCTCTAAACTAGAGGCTTCAGGTATCATGAACATGATTAAATGAGCTCCAGGAAACTGTAATCTGAAGGAGAAAATAAACATGTAGATTTATTCAATCCTACCAAACAGAAAGTAGTCCCTGTGAGACCAGTCCCATGTAGGTTGTGGTGGATTGTATTTCCTAAAGGCAGCTGCAACAACGTCTTTTAAACAGGTGGAGTCTATTTCTCTACCCCCTTGAAATCTGGTGGTCTCTGTGACCTCTTTAATCAGTAGGATATTGATGTTCTGCTAACTTTGGCGGCAGCTCTATCTGCTCTGGCAGTTTCTGCTCCCCCCACTCAATATTCCCATTCGGAAATGTCACTCTTAGTACTCAGATACCATAGTCTTAGAAGCTCAAGCCAAATGAAGTGACCACTTGTAGATTTTTTGATCAGGAGCTACAAATGAGATTCCAGCTAATACCTAGCATCAGTGGTCCATCAGGTAAGTGTGTCATCCTGAATGTTCACTCCAGAGAACTCCAACAATAGCATCAATCTGAGTGAATTAAATGAAACCCCAAGTGAGAAAATGAACAGATGAACTGAGTCAACCTGCAGAATCACGAGGGAAAAGATCGTTTGTTGGTTTAGCCAGTAGGTTTTTGGGTTTGCTGTACAGGAATAGATAACCAGAAGGTTAGGCCTGAGCAATAAATATCAATTAGGTATATTTTCTGCACCTGGGACCCCATGGCTTGTTATAGGACTTGGAAGAATGCATTGAAATGTGAATAGAAGGATGTTATGAGTGGCATATGCGAGGTATAATTACATGTGGAAATAAAACAGGAATGACTTGTTTAGAAAAGTGTCATCTGAGTTGAGTTTTGTATTGGGTGTGGACATTATCTAATTGCTATTTGATATGGCAAAAATGGTAAGGGAATTCTGCAAAGAAAAAACAGCCTGAGAAAAGAAATCTAGAGTGACCAAAAGCTGAGCTATATTAGGGAGCATTAGTTAAATTGCTGCTAAAGTTTGGTATCTTTACATACGTTGCTTCTTGTCTTTATGAAAATAGTCTAGCAAGGAAGGCATTAAATCAGGTTTAGAATGTAGTGCTAGGAAGCTGGGCTAGGGGAAGGGGTAGGAAGAAGAGACAGAAGAATCACTGAAATGGGCTGGAGCGTTACTCTAGAGACAGTTGAAGGCCCTACAAGAGCTTGACAGCCTTTAATCACAGGAGCAAAATGGACCCACCAAAGGTTTCTCAGTAGAAACACACATTTTTCACTGCTACTTAAAATACTCATATGATTTCCTTTTCCAGTTATGATTTTCTGATTTGACTGTGTAGATCTTATATTTAGATGTGGTCTTTGGTACCATACTTGATTAACAGATCTCTACTCCTTAGTAATGTTTTGGCTTCATTCAAAAGTTAGGGTAAGGGACTCTTTAAACTTATTGAAAGGGAGAATGACCTGAGATAACATGGATTTTAGTTGATAAAATGTGGCATCTCTTCTAACTATTAATGTAAATATTAAAACAATTATTATTGAACTATTGAAGAATAGGTAATTTAACTATTTTCTGGGTAAACTTAAATCTTTAAACACCATCTTGATAGATTTTAGAGCATTCATAAGTCTGAGAATTTCTATTTTATTCTTTTGAATTTTTAGATAGGACTATTTCAGCTCAAAATCGTTAAAGTTCACACAAATTAGCAACAACATTGATGTCGAAAACAATCAACTAGCTAACCAGGAAACAAAAGTGCGACCCAGGTAATTTGACTTCTACCTGATGGTCTTGCTATGTTCAGCTCACTTATATTTAAAGATTCCTTTTGAAGAAGTCATTTATTTTTCTCTCTTTGAATAGAAACAATGTTAGGAACATAACCACATCTTGATTTGATTTTCAGAATGAATTTCAAGAGTTCTGACAAAATGCTCAGTTATGATTACTTAACATTGTAGATATATAATGTGAAAAAGCCTTTAGTAAATCTATATTGGCTCAAGGCCACACTTAAAAGTAATTTTAGGTGTTTGTTTAAAAGATTCTCTCATATAATCTTCATTTTCTCTCTCCCATTCTTTAGTGCAGTAGTTTAATTTTGTGGAACTCTATTTGCATTTTTCTTTTTTAAGGGGAAAAATAACTTACTATATTATTGACTATAAAAGTAAGGCATGCTTGTAATAGAAAACATGAAAAATACAAAAGATTATATAAGAAATAGTCGCCTTTAACCTGTCCATCTGGGCCTACCAGTTTCAAACACTTTTGTCTTACCCCCACTATTATCAACTGATGTCTTACTCTTTGAGCATCCAGAGCTTTATCTTGTGGATTATTATGTTTCCAAACATAGCCATACTTTTGGGTGCATAGTAGGAGCTCAAAAATATATTTTGAGTAGAAAATAAAATAATTCATTCCCTTGCTTTTTTCTGCATATTTTTAGATAGTTTAGATTGTTCTATATTCGTGAATGTATACCCACCCTAACATCTTTTGCTGAACACATTGATATGTTTTATATCACTAAAAAGTATTTATAAATATTGTATTTAATTTCTACATATGGTTCCCTCATATGGATATATTAAATATTTTTAAACTAACCCCCTAATTTTAATCATTTACATGGAGTCTAACACTTTGCTAGAATAAATCATTTGGTTTTTAAAAACCTTAGATGGGACTGCTTTTTATCTGCCTAAACCCATTACCCCCCCCCCCCCCTCCCCACACACACACACATACACATTTATTTTCATTGTAATGGAGTTGTAATCCTTTGATGGATCATTCAGGAACTATGATCTCCAGCCCCTCCTTCTTAGCTAGGTGTGCCCATCTAAGTTCTTGCCAACAAAATATAAGTGAAAATGTCCAGTGTTTCTTTCAGGGCAAGCTCATATCCACAAGATATAAGTAACTGGGGTGCCTAAAATTCCACGAGATGGAACACTCACTCCTGATAATAACTAAGAAGAGGATTCTTTATTATTGAACCAATATTATTGTTGGGTCTCTTACAAGAGCAGCTGAATTGCTTGTTAGTTACCAACCCAGTCATCCGCCCCATCAGTACACACTGTGTAATTCACCTTGCTCTTGGGGCTGGCTCCTCTGTTGTGATCTTGACTCATAAATGTTCCTGTCTCAAGCAGGGAACTGAGTTTCCAAGAGTCCTTTTTCTCTATAACTTCAGATTAGAGATGACCAATGAATGGACAGTAGACTGGATGCTGATTTATACTGGTGAATCAAGCATAGTCTTGAACAATGGCTCCTAGATTTTGGTATGTTTCAGAATCACCTGGAGGACTGTGAAAGCACAGTTTGCTGAGTCCACCCCAGAGTCTTCAGTTCAGCAGATGTGAAGTGGGCTCTGATACATATATTTCTATGCTGTCCTTGCTGGTGCTGAGACTGCACTTAAAGAATCACTGTTCTCGGAGAACCAGAGCTCAGTTCTTTAGGAATGGCAATGAGGGGCAATAAAGAAGATAATACCTTCCCAAGTTCATTTTTGTAAGTTTTAAAGGAGCTTTATAAAAGTGTTTTCTCCATGCAACAATAATTATTGAAGCTATCTCGCCTGTCTTTATGGCTCTAACTAGGTGGTAAATACTTTGAAAGTGTAGTCTGATTGCTGCCTTTGGTGTTTTTCTTCCCCGAGGCAGCTCTGGTGAACCTGTGAAGGAGCTAACACTGCTAAAACCCAATGCTCTACACATCCAGTGCGGGACTGGCTGGTGACCGAAAAGGCTTTTTCCCCTATGAGCTTGTTCCAATCTCAGATGGTTAGCTTATCACTGATGCTTTAAAGGATCCATTTGTCATGTAGGGCTATTAATCTTCATGGTTTAGCAGAGGATTCTGGACATCACAAAGTGGGAGAGACATTTGACTGCTGAAAGGCACAGCACAGTACCTTTTACTCCTGAATTTTTTGCCACCTCATTGTCTTATAGAACAGAACTGCTTCGTTCAGAGTGTGAGAAATTAACATTTACAGACCGATGTCAGGCGTGCAAGGCAGCGACTAGAAAGAACAGGCGCTTTTCATGTAAGATGGTAGATAGGCTCTCTGATGTTTTTATTGCAAGACTACCTACAAAATCTTTCGGTATCATGTCACCTTCCTGTTAAAAAGCCTATATAATGTCACCTGTACTGTCCTCTGGATCAGACTGAAATTTTTCTGTCATTATTCCCCCAAATCAGGATGTGGTGATGGAGAGGGTATCTCAGCAATCAATACCAGCTACCTCTACAATGACTCAGAACACTCACAACACATTTTAATGACAGAAAATAAATATCTATGCATGTTTTTAGTCTAATCTTCATTCTCTGCAGAAGAAATGCCTTAAGTAATCATTGTTATATAATACCACCACTGCTTCAGAAGGTAAAGAGATACTTATAAAACTTAACTAAAAGTCTTTGTAATTTCTGATTAATGCACACCTGTCTTAGGTTGTGAGGTTGCTAAGATGATTATTTGCCCTCTACAATATTTTATATAATTATATGTTTCATGGTCTAGGAGGGCCGATGCATGAAAAGAAAAATCAGTGCTCACGACTGTGAAATTTTGGTGCACAAATATCCTCAGAGAAGTAAATCATGAATTTCTAATTTAAGCCTTTTAATTGTATACATTTTACCTACTTAATCCTCATACTTTTGGTTTTGAGTGTAATGCTACATTATGGACCTGCCCTGAACCTGAGGCAAAGTCATGGCCATCCTGTAATTTCAGGATTTAAGAGAATTACTGCAGGTTACTAGTATGACCAAGACTGAACATTTTTTACAGCTTTGCTTTTAAAAAATTAAAACAGGTCACAGTAACAGTGACACTTATTGACATTTGACAGCTTCCCTGAAGGCATCAAAAGACTGTATGTGTATCATGGCCTAAGGCACAGCCGGCGAAGCAGGAATCTATGAAGCAGCTTCAATGGTCCAGTAAACCTATGTTTAAATTGTTGTGTAATGACAAGTCTCAGTAGGAGAGGCACTCTAACATGCAGGATACCTACTATCATGCTTTCTAAAAATGCACAAACCAACCAGAAATCAAGCATTTAATCCAAAGGGAAGGAATGATAATTATATCATACATTTGGTGCCAATTACATGGGTATATTGGGAGTTTAGCTCTGGCGACATTTATATCAGATCCGTCTTAAAGTCTAGATTGATTCATTCTTAGAAAGTTTCAATAGTGTATCTTAATGTGAAGAATGGCCTTTCTAATATTATGTATTATTAGGCAAGCACTTGATGTTGTCCCGTCATGTCATTCACAGCTCTGGAGCTCTGGGGATTGGTATTTCTGTATTGTAATTTAGTACTAGCTCCCTGATCTTGGATCAATGACATAAATCCCCTGTTTTAGTTGTGTCTTAAGGATACGATTTTTGGAGGATGAGATGAGATATTGAAGGAACCACACATAAAATAGGGTCTGATGCAAATTAAGTGATTTATAAATTTAGCCATTGTGATTAGAATATGGCTAGAGAGAGATTGGGGAAAATTTTATTAATATGTTTCTCATTGAACAGTTGTTAATGCAGAAAAATTCCTTTGTTTCGAGGGACTACATCTGATTACCATTAGATGCAACTAGGAATATGAAACTTCAGTTGTTATTAGTTGTGCGTATCTAGAAGACAAATTTCACTATCTAATTTCTGATAGAAGAATGAGCTAAGGACAAATGTTATGAAAGGGAGAGAAGGATCTGGAAAGTCTTTATATCTATAGAATGAAAGCAGATGCTCAACAAGGAATTTGGCACATAATTTAGCAAATTCTTTTGTTTTAGTCATTTATCCAAAACATAATTGTTGAGCAACTGTTACGTACTAGCCAAATACGCAAAACATCTAGTATAAAACAATACACATGACTGTTAACACTGGTCCTCTTGGAGTCTACATTCTATTTCAAAACTTTTCCAAAGTGCTCTTCCCTTTTTACTATCATCCAGTAACTTCCACTGAAGCTGTGAATTATATGTTTTTGTTGTGATCATTGAAGAACCTTGACCTGAGCTTTTAAAAAAAAAGAAAAAAGAAAATTGAACAAATGTTCTTATTTATTTGATCAATGTTCATTATTGTTTCCTCTCTGATACTAAATAATGGCTATAATTTTTGACCTAATAAATGTAAACATATTATATCTTCACAGTAAACATGTTAAGGAGGTATTATTATTGTCCCCTTTTTACAGATGGGAGACTGAAACACAGAGAGAGGAAGTAACTTACCCAAGGTCACACAGCTCGTGAGTGGTACGGCCAAGATTCAAATCCAGGCCATGCGATTCCGGAGTTTGGGATCTGAATCACTAAACTTTATCAGGCAGTGTTATCCCTCATTCCAGGGTTGGTCTCAGAAAGGTGACAATTTGTTCAATGTCATTGGGAATTTACCTTCATTTCTAGGCTCCTCTCTTGTTTTGACTGAATATTTTCATTATTCTGTAATATATGGAGTGCCGCTGACTGATGCCGTTCTGATCTTTGCAATTCTTTTTTCTTGTTCCCCAAGCAACCTCTAAAGAAATATATTAGATTTTCTTGAGTGTTAACATGCTTGTCACTTAACATTATTTTTATCTCTGATTCTTAGAGTTTGTTTCAAACTTTTCTCATTTTGTTTTCTTTCTTACAGGCTCAAATGCAGTTTATTTTATGAGGAGATAGCCTGATATGGTGGGAAAACAATAGCTAGTACATATGGGGATTTTTAATATTTTTTAGCTTGTACGGCACTGGAATAAGTGCTTGACATGTATTATCTCATTGAATTCTCACGATTATTAAGAGACTTAAATGTTTTTATAATTTCTACAATATTAATAAGAATCAACAAATGATTAACTGTGCATTAAGATACCTATAATGTGTTTGGAGACATGTTAGCAACTAAGGACTGCTTACTAGATATTAGAGCATCATTAACAAAAAACACTAAACATTTGACAAAATAAAGATATTTGTATCATTCAGAGGCTGAAATGATTATCTTAAGAAGTGTTGCAGAGAAATCTAAGTTAACTTTCATGAGTGACTAGTGAAATTAAAGGAATTCTATGCAGACAGATATTAATATAAATATCATTTTCTTGCTGAAACATTTCACAGTCACATCATTTATAATGTTAAATGTAGACAATTCTTGACCTGTACTTATTAGTTCTAAATTGGTACTTCAAAAGCAATTCTTAAAACCAGCACTTTTTTACATTATGGTGAGGCAGCATTGCATGAGAATTTCAAAAAAAGAGAGAGAAAGGATGGCAATATATATTGTTAAAAATAGCCATTGCTCTGATTAAAAAAAAGAAAGAAAACAAAATAGAGCGACATTCCTCTGTGCTTTGACTTCTTTCCCTTTGTTTGGTAGCTGGTTCTACTTCCTGTCATGTACTTGGTTTTAACCTTTGGGCTTCACCCCTTTGAGTTCACTGTTTAATTACAGGGCGCAGAATCCTCTGGGCCTCATCCCAGCCTCTCTTGACCTCACCAGCAGACTCAAAACTCCACTCTCTAATCTTGACCTTGACTTGGATGGATTAGCTGTAGAAGCCCAACTCCCTTGGCTCAGCATCTCTTCAGTTATGTTTCTAGCCTGGTCCTGCCTCCTGCCACTTCCTTTTTGATCTTTCTGATTCAGAGTCCTGTCCAGTTGAGTCCTTTTCTCTATTATTTTCGCTTTGTCTGAGTCCCTTATTTTAAGTGCCATCAAGGAGCCAGTGCTTCTCAAATTAGTTTATTTTGGTGCCCTTCATATGATTTTTGTCATTCAAGTTCCACTTATATCGTTATCTTTATGGTACTTTATTTTTAAGTTAAATGAACTCACATTATTTTTTACTTATTTCTAAAAACTCATTTGGTTTGAAAAGCAAATTGAATATTCCTCTCCTATACGGAAAATAAATATCTCTCATCCTTTAAAAAAGAGTAACTACAGAATGAAATTCAGCAAAGAGAAAAATCATGTGATCAGTCTCTTCAGATATTGTTGTGGGTCTGAGAGCTGTTCTCTGTTTGATCATAATGGAGACTAGCAAGAAATGGAGTGGTGTCAATAAACTGAGGTTCCCTTCTTTCTGACAATCAGAATGACTCAAAAATAACCAAGAGCTGAGAAAGGTGACAGATTGAGACAGTCAGGCAGAATTTTTATACCCTCATATTCCTCAGACAAATTTTAAAAATCATCAGTAAATATAAACATAATAACAACTAGCAGCTAAATAAGGGATATGACAATGCAATCAACTTCTGAAACTAATGGTTAGGGGGTAGAGTAGAAAATTCTGGAAAAGAGTGGTGATATAAGATGATACCACTACTTCCTGGCATGGGTAGAAGTAAAAATAAATAAATATTTTTTAAAAATTGTTCCATTTTAAGGGATAAAATATTCCTAATTTGTGACTATGTGTGATATAATTTTATATATTGTGTTCTGCTGAGATTTCAGCATTTTTTGTAATGATACTTCATAAAACACAAGATATAAAAATTATTAAGGTAAGTCCTGTCAAAAGGAAGGTTATATAAGGACCATATCTGTGATTAATTGACAAATCTTTATATTATAAAATGCTTGCCTATATGGTCTCTGAAGTTCATTTTAATTTATATACCGTAAACTATGCACAGTGTCAGTTTCAAAATTCTTTCCCAGAAGGAGTTGCCAAAACTTTACACAATTCAAAAGGAAGTCCTTCCAAGCTGAAATTTTACAAAGCACATCTCACAGGTAATGATATATTAAATAAAAGGTTACTTTAATAATAATTTTTTTGCCAGCACAGCTTCAATGTCGTATAAATGTTTCCTATTCAATTACCTGCTCACATTTTTCATCTTCACTGATTTTGCAATGATCAGAATATTTCTCTTAACCCCACTACATTAATCCACCAAAGTGCTTTTTTCATTAGGTGATGAAGTTTCCCACCCAGAATATTGCCAGGGAGATGATGACATTTTCTATTGTTCCACCTCTAGACTGTTACTTGTGAGGATATTTTTATTCCTTTACCCTCCCACTATTTACGAAGCATAAGGAGTTTACTGTGCAGAAGGGAAAATTGGAAATCAACCAGAATCAGACTCCTCGAATCCTCCAAAGGATCCGCTCTGCCTATCCTCACCCCGTTGCAGATTTACGTAATTAATCACCTTTCCATTGATTAATTACTCTATGTATTTTCTCACTGGAATGTTCACTTAAGGCAGAGTCAAGCTAAGAAAAGTAAAACAAAAGAAAATAAGCAATCCACATATTAGCAGGCATCAGAACATCAAGCAAGGAAGTAGGAAAATATCAAAAGCTCCTCTGAGGAGGTTGATGACTGAGAAGTATAAACAAAATAACAAAATTCCATGAGAAACTGAACTCCATGGGACAGCTCCTTGTACCAGAAGGCAGGCATTTCTTTGGTTCAGCTTTCACGTTGTTGGTTTCTTCTTTTGTTTATTACATTACCGTAATATATTGATGACACAGCGCTAACTGCTTTGCCAGGAGCATCTGCAAGGTTCCATCAAAAGAAGGAATTTAAACAATTGCAACAAAGTGTTACTCTGGACTGGTACTGAGGGCAAGAAATGTTATTGAATTGAGGGGAAATAAGATATATCTCTGTCTCCAAAAATCTTTTCTTTTTTCCTCTGAGAACTGCTATATTTACGTTATTGCTTCTTTAATATCTCCTTGAAGGTTTACACACCTCGACCCTTTCACAAAGTGTGTGAGTACCTGATGTGGGGCTATCTCTGTTTTGGAAAAAAGGAAGCTTAATAATAATAATAATAATATATTGTAAAAAGGGGGCTGAAAACTTGGCCCAACCCATAGTAGTTGCTTATTAAATGCAGAAGGGGCTTTACCATCTCTAATTTCAAGAGTGATAGAATACCTTACAGTTGTCAGTTGGTAATACCATATGTTCAACTGTTCTGGCCTTTACAAACACAGTCTTTAACATGTTGGGATGTATGCCCTACAATGCATCCCCTAATACATAGAATTTATACTATCTTATCTAGACCACCCACTTATATGAAGGGACATTGCCAATCTTATTGACCACCATTTCATAGTGCTTAAAAGATTATCTGATACACTGATAGACTAAATAGTGCTCAAATTAATAAAAACATTCGTCATTCAGACTGTACACTTTGGCAAATTTGGTCTTGGAAATAAACCTCCTGATAGTTTAGAGAATAATAGCCTAATAAATTAATTATATAACATCCTCTATACCCCAAACTATGCGATTTAATTGTTTGCTTTTAAAACAGAATTATTATAATTATAAAGATAGATATTGAAAGTATCGTGGAATTAAGGTGGTAGTAAGTTTAGTTAGTTAGTTATGGCCTGACTTTCAATCATCGACCTTTAGAAAAATTACTTCTAGATAAAAAAACTTAAGGTTTCTTTGCTTAAACATCTTTTGGGTGACTTAAGTTTATAGATTATTGTTGTTTTTATTTCCCTCACTTTTAATAGCCTATTTTAGGCTCCAGACAAAAATCTCAACATTTAAAACTGAAATTTTACAGGAAGGCCTAATATTGTAAGATTTATTGTTCAGTTTGTGAGATGATTTTAGAGTTGTGGACAGTTTGAATTAGGTTTTGCTAGAAAAGAATCAGTGAAAAAAATGAAATGAAATGATTTTTTTTAAAAGAAAAAGTGACTTTCCTCTTTCCAATAAAACTCCCAAAAGTCAATACAAATGACTTTGTTTTCCAAACCAGACATTAAAAATGGCAGATATAGGACTGTTCAGGCAAAGACTGGAAACAGAAGATAAAAGAAATTGAACAAAATAGGAAGACTTCTGCTGTAGAATTGGCAATAAAAGTGTAATAGGTCAGGTCCAGGGAAACATCCATCTGAGAGTTGTGTGCAGCAGGATTTCTGGGGGAGGTGCTCAGGAAACGATGGGGCTGAAGCAAGCAGGGTTGGGCAGGGGGAAGCTGAAGAGCAAAGCTGTTGAAAGGGAGGTTCAGACAACCCCATGGGGCATCGAGGACCTGGCACGACCCTCCAAAAGTTGTCCTAGTTTGAGGCCAAGGGGCCAGGTCCTTATACTGCTGGATGAAGCAGTCATGAGATCAGGACTGTTTCTGTGAGGGGGCTTCGCGGTGGGTTTGGCTGAGAATAAGACCTGAAGAAGGCCTCGGCTGAAGGCCATCGTTAGCCCAAGCCGCCTGGAGCTAAGGACATAAACAACTCGGTTTTGGCAGAGAATCTGAGCCACATGTCACAGCATCCACAAGAGAGAATTTTATGTTATTGGAAAATGATAATTACAAAACCTTTTTGATTTTATTCAGGAAACTCTAGTTCACATGCGAAAAAACCACATAAGAAAGGGATATGTTGCTTCCTTTAAAAAATGATAAAGAAAAGTAAAAGCAGCATGGCAGAGTGAGAGGGAATTGTCACGATGCGAGCTCCTTCTACCTAGTTTACCACGTAAGGGTGTTTGGAAACCGTCTGCCACACAAGTGTTCAAAACTTATTGGTTGACATAATTACTGTATTAGTTAATCCTAGGCTCCTTTTTAAATCAACAAAAACAATTTTCTATGAAAACAATAGGCAGATATTTTCCTTTGGTTACTTGGTTGGAACTTTTGTAGCTTCCTTTCTGTAATGCAGGACATTTTCCCATTGGAAACAACCCATGCCAATGGAGGACCTCCACAGCCTTCTCAGAAGGGAAGGTGGAACCTTTCAAAGGAATAATTTCGGGTTTTCTTTAGGCTCAAGTTAAATTCCCAGCGCTCTGACTCAGTTTGGTTTAAAATTGGGCTCCCTAATATCTTAATAGCTCTGTGACCAAAACCAAGCCCCTCAACCTCTCTCACTCTCAGGTTCTTGACTACAAAATCGGAATGTTAATAAAAACCTTACAGGCTTGTGTGTCTTTCATTACATTTGTCTGCAGAGCTAAAAGAATACTTGGGAAATTTTGTTAATAATTAGACTGAAGTGGGAAATTCCTTTTTACGCAAAACACAGAGCCTAGCAATCATAAAGGAAAAGTGCGTGTGTGGTATTTTTTTAACTTTGCAGAGAGCTTTAATTTAGAAAACAAAACAAAAAAAATTGTAACGTTTAAAATAAGGCTAATATTTTAAATATATGAAAGCATTTTATGAAACAGGAAACAAGGCCAAGAACCCAATTAAAAATGGGAAAAGCACACACAGATGTAGTTCCAATGAAACAAAATATGAAGGTTATATAAACACATGGAAATGCTCCTGTTCCACTGGAGCATGTTGTTTCAGGCCTCTGCGCCCCGACACTGCTAAACTCCCTTCTCCCCTTTTTTCCCCAAGAAAACACCCTTCATCCCTTATGGACAGCATAGGTGTGATGTCCTTTGGAAACTGTCACACTCAGACCTTTATGTATCCATGAGCACAGGATTAGTTATCCACCAGTTTATTTATTTAAGAGCCATTTCCCCATCTAATTTACATTATTGGCTATCTAGACTGAGATTCCTTTGCTTATCTGAATTATGAATTCTTTTTTAAGTACAATACGAAGGAGGTTCTGAAAATAATTTTTTCAAATACAACATTTCTGCCAATGATCAAAAACTGCTAATATTTGATGAAAATGATTGATGAAGAAAATTTTTATTTACATTGATTATTAGTCAAACTGTAATTATACAGCTAAATTTAGCCAAAGAGCTTTCACTGTTTCTGGAAGTTCTAAGTTAAAAAAACAACGTGATTATGTAATTTATCTGGTTGAGGATGCTGCAATATGGATTAATAATGCTAAAATAACAATATTATAAATTAGCAGAAATAGAATTAAGAAAAAGATAGGAACAATTTATTCCAGGTCATAAAAAGAACTAATTAGATTTGTTTCTTTAATGAAAGAGAATTAATATCAATTGAGCACATTTTACTAGACACTGTTTGCTATTTTCGCACATAATATTCCATTTCATCTCCAGAACCATCTTGTGAGAAGCTATTACTCTTTTTCTTTTGCAGTTGAAGAAACTATAGCTCTGGGAGATTCTCTGTCTTGTCAAGACGGTCAGTATAGGGCAGCTCAGTACTTGAATCTCACACTCTAAGTGTGTTAGTGATAACATTACTAGCAGTGGTAACAGTAACTCGCAAATCTTGATGCTTTGACACTATACATATATAGACTGTAAGTACACTTTTCTCACACTGTAAGTGCAATTGGGGTGGGGACAGGGAAAGAGAACCCCCTGCTCATGCAGTCATAAAAGATCCCAAAATAGGACTCTGCTGTATTATCACATGGCTACAAGGTCAACTAGGACATCAGTATCAGTTGGCAGAAGGGGATGAGAGAGGGGGGAGAGAAAAAGAGGGGGGGGGAGAGGAGGGAGATATCACATGAGTGATGGAGAGGTGTTACGGGCCAGGCCTGGGTGATTCATGTCAAACCCTTTCACATTCCCGTGGCCAGACTGAGTCCTATGGTCAGAAATAAAAGAAGGCCTGAAACATGAACCTAGGTCTGTGCTCAGTAGAAAAGGGAAACAGATGTGTTGAATCACTAACTAGTCCCTGCCATAACAAGTTAGGGGTCAATTTAAAATTAAATCATAATAGCCTCTTATCCTTCCAGTGATTGTTAACTTTCCCAGGAAACTGAATTACATTACGTGTGATTCCAATATACAGACCAGGACTATAGGACTGTGCCAGACTTTGGGTCTTTGAGAGTCTATGGCTGCTTTATATTTTAGGAAAGAGCCTCAGTTACGATCTGGGTCTTGTGCTTGCTGTCACATCCACTTCCTGTGAGGGTGCAATAATGACCAGTATCATTGCCAAGCTTATCAGTGACTTATAATTTTTAATTCCACTTGTGAGAAAATTATCCAGGAAACTCTGACCTATTTCTACCCCTCCCTCAGCCTAACAATTTAATTCTTCTTAAGTATTAAAAAAGTTAATTGTGCCCATCTGGGCGTGGCTCAGCTGTTGAGGACCCAGGAGATTGCAGTTCGATTCCCAGTCAGGGCACATGCCCGGGCTGCGGGCTCGATCCCCAGTCGGGGGCGTGCAGGAGGCAGCCGATCGATGACTCTCATCATTGATGTTTCTCTCTCCCTCTCCCTTTCTCTCTCTGAAATCAATAGAGATATAATAATAACAAAAAAGTTAATCATCCCCTTTAACTAATTTAACAATTTACTAGAATAAATATGTTAGATTAAAACTTCTTAATTTCTCCCTTTTTCCTATGTATCAGTGTTCATCATGAAAACGGCATCACTGTATTTTTAAAAAAGCCATTTGGCAAAAGTCCCTTTTAAGGAAAACACCAATAACACAGCCTCATCAAATACACTTTCATCTCATTTATAATAAAAGCAGAGTTTTTTTATTATGTCAGAAAAACATGAGTTTTAAAAATTATAACTGATAAATCAACAATCCTTGATCCTACTAAATTAAATACCTTTTTAAGATATACTCAATATTTTTCATATAAAATGATTAATAATGATTTAGGACAAATGAAAGTTTCAACTATGCCCAGAAGAGAAAATGATTCATCAAAAAATATTCTAGCATTAAGATAGAGTATATGGGGTTAGGATCTGAAAGTGGATCAGGAATCAAAGAGATTTTAAGAAATCTGACTTAAAATTACTGAGGAAAACTTCTACATCAGGGAGTTTGATTTCTCCCAATGTATGTTAACTGACCAGCTGGGCCCCAGAATTGAACAGCTTTCCCCTTACAGTCATACTTTTCCAGTAGAACATAATAGTGAGTCAACCAAAAGAAAACATTGTGTTTAATTTCCTAAACCTCCTAAGTCTCTTTATCATTCTTTTTACAATTTTCTGATCTTAAATGAAATTTTGGTAAGAGTGGCTTTATGTGAGCTTGCTGTGGTCTATGTAGGTAGAAACACTTATGGTAAAGTACATTTCAGTGAAAGTGAACTATAAAAAGACAGTATGCAAAACTTTAACCTCTAAAAATTTTTTAAGGATAAAAAATAAATAGGCAAGCGACAGAAACTACAGGAGTACCAGTTATCACACAGTCAAATGCATGTGCAAATTTTACTTGGCTTATTTCATCCTAGAGGAGCAGAAAATGCTTCATGATGAAGAGAAATTATTTTATAATAGAACATTCATCACGGATATAATGCAAGCCCCTTCAGAGCCGACCAAGCACATTGTTACTGACAACTGAAAGGCAGCTTCTGAAAGGACTAGACCTGAAGGTCATTGTGGCCTTTCTTATTTTCTAAGGTTCACAAAAGCACAGAACAATTCCAGGCAGCATTCTTCCCTTTATGTCTATAGAAATTAAGTCAGAAAGCTAATGATTGCACCTGTCATATGAATTTCACGGTCTTTAAATAATATTAAGAAAATGATAGCATCCTCTCGTTGTTATTTTATTTTTTTTTGCAATGGACAACAAGTAATACAGGGCTTAACCAATCATTGAATATAAATGAGTGGTAATCAGACAGGGACAGTTTATAACTGGCCAGTTTATATAACTATCTAAAATAGAGGTCAGCAAACATAGTCCATGGACCAAATCCAGTCATCTACCTGTTTTTGTATATCCCAAGAACTAAAAATTGTTTTTACATTTTTATTATTAAAACAAATACAAAACAAGAATATTTCATTACACAAGAATTTTATGAAATTCAAGGTTTAGTGTCTTTATAAAGCTTTAACAAAATATAGCTACCCTCATTTATTTACATATCATCTACGGCTTCTTTTGCATAAGAATGGCAGAGTTGAGTAGTTGTGACAGATACTATATCACCCCCCACATTTAAAATATTTACTATTTGACCCTCTCTGAAAAGGAATTTGTTGACTTCTCATCTAAAGCATATTGGAAGTTAGTGCATTTTTCATTTAGAAAAAAAAAAAAAGGTGCAATGAAAATACGTTCTCTAAGACCAGTGCAATGTGCATGGCACTGTGCCCCCGGATGATATGACTAATCATGGGTTTGCTTTCTACATAACTGCTTCTTGCTGAGTCTTAACAACATTCACCTCACTGGGCAGGCAGCTCCTCACAGCTTCCATTTCAGAAGCTCGAAGGAAAAGCACCGGGGTAGGGCACGTGAAAGGAAATGAAGTCCTATAGGTGTCATGGAAAAAATACAAACATCATATTATCTAATGATATAAAGAAGTCAACACATTTCAGGTGGCTGTATTTGGCTTTTTTGTTTACAAAAAATGCTGATTTAGCACAAAGGATATATGCTTTTTAAAAATATATTTTTATTGATTTTTAGAGAGAGAGGAAAAGAGAGGGAGAGAGAGAGAACCATCGATGTGAGAGTGGAGCCTCGATCAGCTGCCTCCTGCACGCCCCCCTCCAGGGGCTGAGCCCACAACCTGAGCTTGTGCCCTGACCAGGACTGGAACCAGGGACCTTAACCGAGCCACGCCAGCCAGGACCGAAGGATATATGCTTTATGACAGCAACCTTTGAAACCTTTTCTTTTCTTAGGGGGATGTGTAGTTCATTAAATATGAGAAATGGGTATGAATTTTGTAACTCGGTGTCTATAGTAACATAGGAATACTGTGAAGGAAAGTGAAGTGAGATGACACAAATACTTAAGCATCGAAACCCATTCCTTCTGCGGTTCTGTGATGTGGCTAAAACATCTTCATCTATCAGTGAAACCTACAGGCTTCCAGTGTTAATTTAGACTTGTTGACAGGTGTGTGGGAGGAAGGGTGTCAACAATACAACCATATACTTTGCACCCCTTAGTTAAATGTCACTCACATTTTCCAACATGAGCCTTGTATTGACTGAGATTTCACCTTAGAGGCGAAGACTGCCAGCCCAGACTACCTGGCTGTCTTCGATTGGTTGTTTGCTTGATGCAGAGTCAAATAAATGCCCAAGTGCATCCAGAGATTTCCAAATGCTTTCAAATGTTCAGGGTGCAAATAAAGCTTTGCCTTTGAAAGGACAGTGGATTTAACTTCATATTACAAGACCTGTATCTATGTCATTAGAAGCACCATTTTTCAAATGGTTCCCATGTAGATTTTTTAAAAGTGAATCCTGGCCAGCATTCTGACAGTATTTTTTTTTTTTTTTCCTAAGAAATTTAGGACAAAATTGTTAGCATTAGTTTATAAAGTGAATTGATGCCTCAGGGTACTTTTAGGGAAGAAAAACTTTAAAACGAGATACTATATCCTTCTAGAAAAGCTACAGACAAAATATGTTATGCATTGTGACAAGTTGTGGTGTGGCTTTTAAACAAATGACCCTTAATTTTCAGTTCTTACATCCGTTTCTTTTGTATATTCTGGGAATTATAGGTAGATTGTCTTTAAAAATGATTATTTATATGAATACCCATGGTGAGTGCAAAAAAAGTTGTATCTGCATTTTAAGCATAAATTATCAAAAAACTTACATGTAAAAGACTAAAAAATAAAGTTCTGAAAAAATTGGCATACATTTTAGCTTGTTATTATAAAAATATCTATGTGTTTATTAATAAAATAGGATTATTCATAATATTTTTATAGGGATGTTAATACTATTTATGTAGAACAGGGTCAAAGACATAGGGAACCCTTACTAATGGGTTACTTGTTACTTTTACTAGTGATGGTAGCTTCCTTCTCACAGTAGTCATCACCATCTCAACTTCACTGTGCCTGGTTGAATTACAGAGAGAGAAGATCAATCTGGGCTTTTATGATTAGCTGGGATCATTATCAAGTTTTTTTTTTAAAAACCCTATGATTGTAGTTTCATGACTAGGTAAAATAATAAACTCATTAGAATCATGTTATTACTGATGTATTTTATTCCTGAACATATTAATTTTGAATGTATTATTCCAAAGTCATATTTTCTAGTAGGTCTCCACTGTCCTCACGCCCACTTTTTGGTAGTGGAATCTCATAACACCTGTTGCCTGTAGCTTTTTTAGAGGGATATAATATCTCACTTGTTTTAACATCCACAGAGACCTTTGGTCCATATTTAATAAAAATTCTGCTCTTCTGCAAGATTTGGGCCCCGACCCATCGCCTTAACCCCACCGGGTGCTATTACCAGCAAGGCTACCAAAGCAAGAATGGTTAATATTGTCAGTAGGACCACAGCACAATTACTGAACCAATAAAACATAATAGTATATTTTATGTATTAATCCTATAAACCAAAAGTACGAATAAACGTTATGGGTTATTTGAACCCAGGGACATTTTCTAAGCCTGAACCTTTTGTACAGGACCAAATTTCAAGGTCCTTTTGGCAAAGACCAAAAGTCTCCATGGATGTTTTGGACAGGACCAAAAGTCTGCTAATAAAACAAAAATAAACTGAATGAATTTATAGCAAAAAACCATACCAATTATACAATATGCATTTACCTGAACACACATAAGTAAAATGAAGCACACTAAATGCATGAGAATGGTCACATATAGGAGCTGATAAGATGAGGGATAAGTTTTTTGAAAAAGAGTAAATGAATAAAGGGAATGAGATGGGCCTAATGCAAGCCAATGATGACAGTGTTTTATCAACTAAGGATCGGTAGTAACTCAGCCTTATACACTTCAGAAACAATAAATAAATGC